>NW_026526721.1:108691074-110086074 GCF_024362965.1 Panthera pardus
GGTTAGAAAAAAGAGATACAAAATAAAATAGTGAAGTTTCAGAAAGATGAAATGGGAGATTTCGGGGCCAAGGGAACAAAGAGGGTGCTTAATACAGAAGTAATGAACAAATTAGAATTAGTAAGGATTAGAATAGACATGTCAAAGACAAAGTTTCTGAAATGGAGGAAAGGTTTGGGATAATCACAGTGATTTGACATAAAAGCAACAAAGATTAAAGCAACTAGAGGGCAGGTAATAAATGTGGAGAGCAAAAGTCAATGCCACATAAAGATCTCCAGTATCTGTGAATAAGATAAACTAAACACTAGAGTAGAAAAAAGTATTCTGATACAGAATAATGAGTATTTTTATAGGAAAAAGGAAAAACTGAAACTACGGATTAAAAGGCCCACAATGTTCGAGGAAAAATTGATGCAGGCTGTTCATTAGCAAGGGATGTTCTGAAGAATTTACTGAACTCCAAGGACAAAAAAATCTGCAAAAATATAGTGATAGAAAGGCTATATTCAGGAAATTTCAGACTTCCTCAGATTTTACAGTGAGGCAATCTCTACTAAACTCTGAAGGAAAAGTTAATAAAAATTTTTATGTAAGCCTTGTTATGTAAGCACCAAGGCAAAGCTATCTTTTTTTTTCCTTAAGTAAGCTTTTACATCCAACATGGGGTTTGAACCAGGACCCTGAGATCAAGAGTCATATGCTCTACCAACCGCCCCTAAGGCAAAGCTATCTTTAAACAAATGCAAACATCTCAAGAAATATCTCACTCTAGCCCATCTCTCCCACTGATCACAATGAAACAAACTCTGAACAACAAATAAACAAGAATGTTCTGAATTGCTCAAGGACTCTGAAAAGAAACAAAACCAGATAGGTGGTAGAAGAGCAAAAACTGAGAAAATGTTCCACGTAGGGTGACTTTCTCATTTACTTATGAATTTATCTTTCCTCTGTGGCCTTGCTCTAAGGGTAGACCCCACAGAAATCAGGGGAAGGGGTCGTCACCAGCTGAAGAGTGTGCCTTAAGGGAAGTCCTGGAAAGGAGAGAGGGAAAGAAGGGGATTTCTGATTTGAGGCAGGATCCTACACCTAGATCCTAGATCAGGCCCAGCTCCTGATCTCTGGGTGCATAGGTCAACGAGCACATGGCAAGGCCTTCAAACATGGAGCTGAGCTTTGAGCCATATGCACAAGTCTCAGCTTCACCCAGGAATAACGTTATCCTGGAACAATATCTATACGGGAAAGACCCAAACAGAGGCCTAAAAAGACCTGACCCGAAAACTGGACTACTCCAAAAATTCTCATACTAATCCATGAACGCAAGGGCCAGAGATTTGCAAAGCCTCAAAAAACTGAACTGATATTTGAATTCCCACTCATAGAAATAAGACCAATTCTACTGTTTCTTTAAAATTTGTTTTTAAGGTTTATTTATTTTTGAGAGAGAGAGAGAGAGAGCACGAGCAGGGGAGGGGCAGAGAGAGGGAGACACAGAATCTGAAGCAGGCTCCAGGCTCTGAGCTGTCAGCACAGTGTCTGACGTAGGGCTCCAACTAGTGAACCTTGAGATCATGACCTGAGTCGAAGTCATTCGCTTAACCAACTGAGCCACCCAGGTGCCCCATCAATCCTAATGTGTAAGTCATATTAGTTTCTCCAGAGGATTAAAACAAGCCCTATCATCTATACAACATAACTTTCACAATGTCCAGGATACAATAGAAAACTACTCTGTATACACAGAACCAAGAAGAGACTTTAATGCAGCTATTATATATTAAAACTATGCAATGTGATGCGGAGGAAACACTCCTAAAAAGATGGAATGAGAGAAAGCCTCATAAGATAAGTAGAGTCTATAAAAAGGAAATTTTGAAATGATAAATGTAATAAATAAATTAAAAAAACTTACTGGTAGATAGACCTACAAGTTGAATTGAGATGACAGAGGAACAAGTCAGTAAATGTGAAATAAGTCAATAGAAATTACCCAACCTGAAGAATAGAGGAAAAAAAGATTGGGGAAGAAAAAAAACAATAACAAACCACCTCAGCTCTTAGGGACTAATGTGACAATACCAAAAGGTCTAGCACATGAGCAGAGTTCCAGAGAGTCTGTGTAAGAGACATAGAAGCACAAAAAATGGCTGAAGAAAAAAGCGGCTGAAACTTCTCAAATTTGTTGAAAGTCATAAATTTATAGATTCAAGATCAGCAAACTCCAAACAGTATAAACTCAAAGAATATCATGGAAAATAAGGAAAATAAGACAATACTTTGGACTGAATTATACTTAAAAGACAACATATCCACAGTTATGAGATAAAGCTGTTCTAAGAGTAAAAGTTAAAACACTAAATGCTTTAAAGAAGAAATCTTGGGGCACCTGAGTGGCTCAGTCAGTTAAGCGTCTGATTTTGATTTGGGCTTATATCATGATCTCAAGGTTGTGGAAATGAGATCCCACAGGCTCTACTCTGAGTATGGAGTCTGTTTAAGATTACTTCTTTCCTCCTTCCTCTGCCCCTCTCCTCCACTAGTGTGCTCTCTCTCCCTAAAATAAGATTAAAAAAAAAAGAAAGAAAAGAAGAAATCTAAAATCAATGCCTAACATTCCATATTAAGAAGCTAAAGAAAGAGTGAAACAGGTCCAAAGTCAGTAGAATAAAGGAAATAATAAAGATTAGAAATCAACAAAATAGAAAACAAACAATAAAGAAAATTAACAAAGTCAAAAGTTGGCCCATTGAAAAAACCAACGAAATCAACACAGACCAACACATTCTTAGGTAAAGTGATCAAGAAAAAAGAAAAAGAAGATAAATTGTCATGATCAGGAATGAAAAATATATTAGAGAAGAGCCTACACATATTAAAATGATGATTAATTTTCAAAAACCTCAAACCATAACTTCCTGAAAATTTACACTTTTCCTAAAGAGACCTTTTGGTAAACAAAATATCAAACTAAATGTATGCAAAATATAGCAGTGGTATACTCTAAAACATCAGTTTAAATAGTTTCATAGATAATTACAACCTGATTTAAAAGTATTTCAGGGAGGGGCACCTGGCTGGGTCTGTTGGTAGAGCATGCAACTCTTGATCTCAGAGTTGTGAGTTCAAGCCCCATACTGGGTGTAGAGCTTACTCAAATTACTATATATATATATATATATATATATATATTTTTTTTTTTTTTTTTTTTTTTTTTTTTTTCAGTGAATAGTGAAAGGAAAACTAGTGACTAGTTCCACTAGTTCTCCTAAATCATGACTAGTTCAGGAGAAAAATGATACCAAAACGTGCTCCCCGCCCCACTCTAAAATTATAACCTAGTCTCACTCATAATATTAATGCAAGTATCTTTTAAATTTTGTAAATAGCATTAAGTAGTCAATTAAGGAATACTATTTCTTGGCTTGGTGAGGTTCATCCCAAGAATGAAAAGATATTTACACCTTGGAAAATGAAGTAATTTAATTACTCATAATATTGGCCTAAAAGAGGAAAACTGATTATTCTTATCCTATTCAAATGAAGATATTTGACAAACACCTATCATAATCAAAACACTTAGTGGAGAAACAGTATAAACATTCAAATTAAAATCAGGATAAAGGCAAGGATTCCCAGTGTTAATAATATTATTAATATTGTTCAGGAAGTAATAGTGAATACAAATTAAACAAGACAAAGAAATTAGAAGGATAAATACTGGAAGGAAAAAAGAAAAGGGAAAACAAAGAAAAACTTATTTGCAGGTGAGATGATTGTCTACTTTGAAAATTTAAAAGAACCACACACAAAACAACCCTCTTACAATTAAAATAAATTTTAAAATAAATTTAAGTTAATTGAAATCAAATAAAACTAAAAGAAATTTTAGTAAGATGGCTGGTTTCAAAATTAATGTACAAAAGTCAGAACCTTCTCTAACAACAAACTATAACATGTCAGATGAAAAAAAGAAAAGGTGCCATTCACAATGGTTCTAAAAATATACGCACTTAATTTATAAGACTTTTTTGACTACATTTTTAAAACTATTGAGATTGGTAAAGGAAATGATACTTCGTTTATGGGTAGGTAAGAAAAATGATCAATTAATGCTAACTTAATTTATTAATTTAAGTCATTCAATCTCATTGAAACACTGAAAGGTTGGGGGGAAATTAGACAAAGTGTTACCAGAGTAAATTTGTGGAAGTAAACATATGAGGATAGGAAGGACAATTCTGGAAAAGCAATGAAAAAAAAACAAACAAACTAGTCTACTAGATAATAAAATGTGTAATCGAGTTAAAACACCTAAAAGAGTTTAGTATACCAAAGAAATACACCTAGGAAACATAGTAAATGATCCTGTGGTTGGTGCAACTATTTATGGGAAATTAGGATATTATGAAGGTGCCATATGAAATCAGTGGGGAAAAAAAAGATTAATTAATAGCATTGGAAAAACTTGCTAACAGTTTAGAAAAAATAAATTTATCCCTTACTTAAAATGAATCTCAAAATAGTTTCTAGGTACATTAAAAATCTAAAAATAAAATTATAAAATTACTAAGAGAAAAGTGGGTAAACTTATATGTAATCTTGTTATTGGGAGGCTTTCTAGGCAGGACACCAAACACCAAAGCCATAAAAGAAAAGTTAAAAGAAATGTATTTGCAAGAAGAAAAAGAAAAAAAGACGAACTTGGAAAAAAATTTATAACAGATAAAGCTTACAAATGGTGATTTTCCTAAATTTACAGATGGTTTATATGAATCCCCACGTAAAAGACAATGAGTCTAGAAAAACACGCAAAGGTGATAAATGCTTAATGGAGAAAGAAATGTAAATGGCCAAAACCATGAAAAGATACTCACTTTCACTCATAATTAAAGTCGACAAAAGCAAAAAATGGTGATCTTTTTCACCTTTTACATTAACAAGGTAAGGAGGTTTGATATTCAATGTCAGGGAGGGTATGAAGAAACATATGCATTCATATATCACTGGTAGGAAAACAAAATATACAACTTCTTTGAAAGATAATTCAGCAACAGTTATTCAAATTGAAAAATGAGAAGATTCAAATTCTCTTTGGTATATGATGCAATTTGTGTAAAACATTAAACACGTGTGTGTGTGTGTGTGTGTGTGTGTGTGTGTGTGTGTGTGTGTCTTTCCCCTTCTCCCTGAAGGATCCGTAAGAAACTCTTCCCATTAGTTACCTTTGGAGAGAAGGACTCTTCATGAAATGGGAAGAGAGACATTTTCTTTTTATATCATGAATGTTTTTGTTTACAGGGTTTTCCTTTTTTTTTCCCTAACCATAATTCTGTATCTCAAAATAAAAAGAAACTAGCCAGACGCCTACCTCTCATATTCTCACAAAAGATGACCAGGCTGATGGAAGGAATTCCATTATAGAGATTCTCAGCAGCTAGTTTGTATCTTTTCTTCTGAACTTACCTGACAGGAGGATTTAAAAGAGCAGTTGGGAAAAGCTCTCAGTACCTGAGTGTCTGTGCACATTATCTCAGAGAAGATGAAAGCCAGCATGGTCATTAAGACAGCCAACTCCATTTGACTAATTTCTCTAAACTCCTAAATTGAAATACTCCTTTGTTGAAAACATTTTTGAGAGCTAAGTAGAGTTCTTATAAGATGACAAAGTTCAATTTCAAAAAGATTAAAAGGAGTGGTTCATAAAAGTTTAGAAACATTTAGAATGTTTATCTCTCTGATTGAGACAGTATGATGCTGCTGACAATCTTCTTTCCTCTCTGACTCTAAATGGCCGTACCTTTTAGTAACTTGATACACAGCCTTTGGGTCTTTGGCATTTAAGACGTGGTACTTGAGGATTTAAGTTTTTCCATTTTCCTTTCCTATCTTTTCATCTCTAGCTCTTTGTTTTCTATTAAAATTGAACTCCCTCTTCCTTCTTTTCATTCATTTCTCTAAGATACCACCCTGTGCACTTCTATTTAAATAGAGATTCTGGAGTATGAAGACAATTTCCAAAACGTCTTTGGGTGGATTAATAGGCCTTAAATACCCTGCAGGATGATTTGAACCATCATTTCAAAGATAAAAGTAATGGTTGCTTGTCTTACTTTTTCTTATTAGTTTTATTTATCTCATGACAAAATCCTTCTTTTCTCTTAAAATTAAATTTATGGATCTTTTTAAAGCTATAAAACGGTTTTGTGTAATAATAAGTGCAACATAGCCTTCTGCTACCCTTCCATGAAATCCCTTCTGAAAATTTGCTGCGATAGAAATAGTCAAGAAACCAAAGAAGTTGTGACCTTTCTAGGTGTGTGGCTTTTTTATCTGTACTCTGGAATCAAGTTTAAGGTCTTTGCTGCCACCATATTTAATAGTACCTGCCCATGCATTTTGTATCACATTGCCTGCCCACTTTTATATTTTTATCGTACTTCTCACTCTCTGAAAATATTTTTTTGGTATAATTGTATGTTATCTGTGTTGTTCATAGATTGGAGGCCAATTTCCCATGAAGTCAATGAAGCTAAACTTCAGAGCCCCTGTTTCACCTGGGGCCCGTGTGAGTGCTGGGAGTTTCTGGAAGCTGTGGAGTATTCAGGGTAAAGAGGGGAAGGCAGTCTGCCACTGAGAGGCCTTTGCATGTAGGCATGTCTAGTAATTTGCTTACAGGTATCTCAGAAGAAAGGGGCCTGAACCTCCAATGCCCCGAAAGTGGTTGGATTTTTTTCTCTTATTCCCAATAAGTAGCCACTACTATATCTAATTTGATATCTATAATTTGTAGGTTGCTTTGTCTTAGAGAGGGCCTGCCAAATTATGTTCATTTAAGGCTCTACAAATCCTTACCGTGTCACTGATTAGAATGTAAACCCCGTGAAAAGGCTGTGTCAGCTGCTTTCATCATCGTAATCTTAAAGCCTACAGCACATAGGAGATACTTCACAAATCTTTGCTGAAAAAAATATTGAGATGAGGGAGATCAAGGAGAAGAGCATTCCAAGACTACTGATCTGAGAACAGATATGGCTTATTTCAGGAGCCGCAGAAAGGTTAGTGTGGTCGGAACATGGGAACGATGGAGAGGAGAGATATGGGCATACGCAAGGCCCAGAAGATTCTAGGTGCATTGGAATATTTTAAACATTGAGACATGACTGGCTTTATTTTATTTTATTTTTACGACATGAACTTTTTTTTTCCTTTTCAGTTCTAGTGTAGTTAACATACAGCACTGTATTTATTCAGACATGACTGTCTAAATATAAAAGATGACTTTGGTTGCTCCATAAAAAATGGATTGGAGGGAGAAACAATAGTGAGGGCAGATCTGCAGGGGAGTGATGGTGTGGATGTGGACCAGTGACAATTAGAGAGAGACTGAAGTAAGGGATTCAGGATGGATATGAAAGATCAAAACAACAGCATTTTCTGTTGCACTAAGTGTGGAAAGGGAGTGAGAGGCTGCAGGAAGGGTTCATGGAATTTTGTGGAAATTTTGTGGTCTGATGCTCTTTGTTATGTTGCACAGTCCTAGGGAAAATGCAAATAGGGTCTAGATACCATCTAGTAGAGCCATGTTCTTTCTTTGTAACAGAAATTGACATTTCAATGGCAGGTTTCCCTAATGCTTTGAGACAAAGATTCAGAATCACTAGCATCAGTCTCACCTTGACTTTTTCCTCAAATATAAATTTTAAATAGTTACTTAAAATTTCTAAATCGTAACATTATAAGGCTATATGGAGGAATCCAGATAATTTTTAAAAATTTTAGTTTTTTCAAATGTATTCCATTTTAAATATAGGTCTGAAATATTGTTGACCAGTCTCCTTTTTTCTTTTCTTTCTTTCTTTTTTTTTTTTTTTTTTTGAGATACTTTTGAACTTACAGGAAAGTTGCAAGAATACTATAAACAGGGGCATCTGAGTGGCTCAGTCAGTTGAGTGCCCAACTCTTCATTCTGGCTCAGGTCATGATCTCACAATTCATGAGGTCCAGCACTGTGTCAGGCTCTGTGCTGACAGCACAGAGTCTGCTTGAGATTCTCTGTCTCCCTCTCTCTCTCTCCCTTCCTCTCTCTCTCTCTTGTGCTTGTGCACGCGCACTCTCTCTCTACAAAATAAATATTAAAAAAAAGAGAATGCTATAAAGAAATATTATATATTTTTACCCAGATTCCTCCAAATATGAACATTTGCTGTATTTGCTCTATTCTCTCTCTACACAATACACAATATATATCACATATATGTGTGTACATATGTGTATATTTAACCTTATACTTACACATTATTCTTTTTCTGAACCACTTGAGAGTAAGTTGCAGACATGATGTCCCTTTTCCCCCAAATATGCCACTGTGGATTTTCTAAAAACAAGCAATTCTCTTGCACAATCACTCTAAAATGCTCAAAATCAGGAAATTATCTTTAATACAATACTATAATCAGCCAATTTTATGGAGATTGTTTTGGCCATTATTTTTAAATGCAAAGATCTAGCTTAATATCTTTTCCCAGCAATGTTATTGGAATGAAAGTGGGCATTTTATTTTTTTATTTATATACATATACATATATATATACACATATACATATACATATACATATACATATATATATATATATATTTAATATGAAATTTACTGTCAAATTGGTTTCTATACAACACCGAGTGCTCATCCCAACAGGTGCCCTACTCAATGCCCATCACCCACTTTCCCCTCCCTCCCACCCCCCCATCAACCCTCAGTTTATTCTCAGTTTTCAAGAGTCTCTTATAGTTTGGCTCCCTCCCTCTCTAACTTTTTTTTTCCTTCCCCTCCCCCATGATCTTCTGTTAAGTTTCTCAGGATCCACATAAGAGTGAAAACATTTGGTATCTGTCTTTCTCTGTATGACTTATTTCACTTAGCATAACACTTTCCCATTTTATTTTATTTTTTAAGTTTATTTATTTGAGAGAGACAGAGAGAGAGAGAGCACAAGAGACAGTGGGGGAAGGACAGAGAGAGAGGAAGAGGGAAAATCCCAGGCAGGTTCTGTACAGTTAGTGCAGGACCCAACATGGGACTCCATCTCAGTGACCTCGAAATCACGACCTGAGCCTAAATCAGGAGTCGGGCACTTAACCGAGTCACCCAGGTGCCTTAAAAGTGGGCATTTTAAAATTATGGAAAGAGCCTAAATGTCCATCAACTGATGAATGGATAAAGAAATTGTGGCTTATATACACAATGGAATACTACGTGGCAATGAGAAAGAATGAAATATGGCCTTTTATAGCAACGTGGATGGAACTGGAGAGTGTGATGCTAAGTGAAATAAGCCATACAGAGAAAGACAGATACCATATGGTTTCACTCTTATGTGGATCCTGAGAAACTTAACAGAAACTCATGGGGGAGGGGAAGGAAAAAAAAAAAAAGAGGTTAGAGTGGGAGAGAGCCAAAGCATAAGAGACTGTTAAAAACTGAGAATAAACTGAGGGTTGATGGGGGGTGGGAGGGAGGGGAGGGTGGGTGATGGGTATTGAGGAGGGCACTTTTGGGATGAGCACTGGGTGTTGTATAGAAACCAATTTGACAATAAATTTCATATATTAAAATAAAAAGTGGGCATTTTAAAAATGAGAGGTATTTGTTCAGTACCAACTGACTGAATCTCATTTTAAATTTATGATCCTTACCCTCAAATCCTTACCGCCTGGCAATTCTACTATCTCTCCCTGATCTATTTAATTCTCACTTTCCTAACTGACACACCTTTTCCATTTTTGTCAAATTCTTACAACTCTCTTGCCTCTTTTCACTCTCAGCTGATGATCTTTTTACTTCACTGAGGAAAGAGTAGCCAACAAAAGAGGACTTCCATACATTCTCACCACAAAGCCTGTCAAACCGTCTTGTACCCAATCCTCTGTCTTATTTTCCTGCCACTATGAAGGGGTTATTTTTCCTCCTACCTATAGTCCACCCTTCCTCTTGGCACTGGGTCTGGTCCGCATCCAGCATTTGTGGGCCTCAACGGCCTCCTCCAGCATTTGTGTTCTGTGGTTTTCTCTCCCCACTTTTGAGTCATCAATATCTTCTTCATTAGATCATCCACTTGACCACCCAAAGCTGACTTCATCACTCCCTACCACCATCACTCCCCTACTACCCATTCCCCTTACAATAAACACAGAGTTGTGTACACTCATTATCTCCACTTCCTCTCCAGTTAGGCCAATTCTCCCCTACAATTCCATTACAATTGTTCTCACCAAGATCATCGGTGACCTATGTTTTCAGATTCAATGATCATTTCCCAATGCTCACTTCATTTGACTTACCAGCAGCATTTGACACAATTGGGCATTCCCTCCTTCTTGAGATACTTTCTTCACTTGGCTTGTAGGTTACTCCATGGTTTTCCTCCCTCACTCATTCCTTCTTTTCTGTTTCCTTTGTTGGTTCTTCCTCAACTGTTTGAGCTCTAAAGGCTGGAGTTCTCTTGGGCTCACTCCTCTGAGCACTTCTCTTCCTATTCCCATTTTGCACCATTTCACTCAGTTTCAATGTTTTAATATCATGTATACAATGATGTCTGCCAGCTGCTGAGCAGACTGTTAAGGTCACAAACTCTGGAGCTAACTACCTGGCTTTGAACGTGCCCCCTCCAGTTACTAGCCCTTTAAACATAGGAAATTATTTCTCTGTGCCTCAATTTCCTTAGCTGTGAAGCGGGGATAATTACAGTACTTACTTACCAATTTGGGGAGAATTGATACTAGTCAAATTTAAGTTGGAAAACATAAGCCACTTTAAGCATTTACAACAAAGGGAATTTAATGCATTCTAATAGTAGTGTAAGTGATTAGAAGAGTTGAAAAGCCAACCAAGGGATGCTGAGGAAATCCAGACATTATTAGTAATGACAATAAGCCACTACCACTACCTGGAGAGACAAAGAAAGACTTACTAGAAAGCTATAATACTCAAGAGAGTATGAAACTGTCATTAGAATACACATATCAATCAATTCAACAGAACAGAGAGTCCAAAAATAGTATAATTAATTGAATTTTGAAAAAGGTGCCAGCATAATTCAATGGATAAAGTAAATTATTTTCAAAAAATAGTACTGGGAAAACAGTATATCCATTTGGGAAAAAAAAATAAACTGCACACTGTATATAAAAATTAACGAGATAAACCACTGAGCTAACCCTGAAAGTTAAAACTATAAAACTTCTAGCAAAAAAAACAAACAACATAGGATAAAGTAGTTGCAAACAAGGTAAGCCAAAATTTTTTTGGAAGTAGAAACCACAAACCATACACAATTTTTGATGAATTAGACTTTAACAAAATTAAAAGTTCTGCTCTTCAATATACACTACTCTTCAAAAGAAGAGGCAAGCCACAGACCAGAAGAAATTATTTTCTATGCATATAGTTGACAAAAGAGTGATACCCAGAATGTAGCAGGAACTCTTACAGCCCAATAGTAAAAAAGCAAACAACACTCAGTCATAAAAAGAAATAAACTACTGATGCACACAGCATGTATGAAACCGGGAAAATACTACTTTGAGTGAAAGAAGTTAACCAAAAGATTACATACTATATGACCACGTGTATATAAAACTCTGAAGGAGGCAAATCTAAGGTACAGGGACAGAAAACAGATCAGTTGTTACCCAGGACCTGTGGTATTGGGGAATGGATTAGGACAGGGTACAAGGGAAATTTGGGGGATGATGGAAAACATTCTACTTATTGATTGCAATGGTAGCTATACAAATGTATGCATTTGTCAAAACTCATTGAACAGAACACTTTAACTTGGTGCATTTTGTTTATGAATTTTACTTCAATTAAATTAATTTTATTAAAAAGTTAAAAAGAATGTAATATGCCCAAACATGAATTATTGACTTTTCCTGAAAACCTTCTGTTCTCCCAATTCTGGCCATTTCAATATATGAAAAATTTATTTCTCCAACTGCTCAGGCCATCAGTCAGAGTCTTTCTTCACTCTTCTCTTTCTCTCATGTTTCACCTCTAACCCACTGGCAAATTCCATCAGCTTTACCTTCAAAATACATTTGATTGGTGGGAATGTAAATTGGCAAAACCAAAATGGAAAACTAGTATGGAGGTTCCTCAAAAAATTAAAAATAAAAATACCATATTATCCAGCAATTCCAGTTCTAAGTATTTATCCAAAGAAATGAAAATTAACTTGAAGGATATCTGTTGCTCCCATTTTCATTGCAGCATTATTTATAACAGCCAAGATATAGAAACAACCTAAGTGTCCACTGATGGATGAATGGGTAAAGAAGATGTGGTGTGGGGGCGCCTGGGTGACTCAGTCAGTGAAGCATCCAACTCTTGATTTCAGCTCAGATTATGATCTCAGGGTTCCTGGGATAGGAACCACACGGACCCTGCTTGGGATTCTCTCTTCTCCCTCTCTCTCTGCCCCTTCCCTGCTCATGTGCATGTGCATGTGTTTGAGCTCTCTTTCTCTCTCTCTCAAAATAAATAAATAAACACTAAAAAAAAAAAAAAAAAAAAAAGTGGTGTCTACACCCCCCCCCCCCCCACACACACGGGAGTATTATCCAGCAGTAAAAAATAATGAAATCTTGCCATGTGTGACAACATGGATGGACCTTGAGGGCATTATGGTAAGTGAAATAAACCAGGCAGAGAAAGAAAAATACATATGTTCTCTTTTGTATGTGGAATCTTAAAAAGAAAATAAAGAAAACAAACTCAAAGATAGAGAGAACAGATTAGTGGTTGCAAGAGGCAGGGGTAGGGTGGGAGAAATGGGTGAACTGTTTTTTTTTTTTTTTTAATTTAAATACTTTGAGTTAAAAAATGTTGAATGTTAAAAAAATACATCTTGAATATGATCACTTCTCGTCACCTTCACCACGACTGCACTGGTTCAAGCTACCATCATTTTTGCCTGGATTACTGAAGCCACCTCCCTGAGGAAGTTTTTCTTAGCAGCTCCAGCTCATTTATGGTATGTGTTCTACTGCTCTCCACTGGTAACTTGTCTCATTCCGAGTCAGAGACAACTTTCTTACACTGGCCTGCTGGGCTGGACCCCATCATCTGCCCCATATTACCTCTCTCACTGCATCCCCTCCCCTCTCCCCAAATTCCACTGAAATCCTTGCTGTTGCTCAAACGTGTCAAAGACAGTTCCAGTCAAGGTCTTCATGTGCTCGCTCCTCCCTGAAGGAGAGCAGGCCAGCTCGTCTGCAAAGCTCAGCTGTCACTTCTTTCTGTCTCCTGTCACAGGCTACCCCCAACCCTACCAAGTGATCTCTGTTCCTTTTCCTTGCTGCATTTTTACTCTCAGTCCTTATAATTCCCAGACGTATATTTATTTGTTTAATTGCTTTTGTTAGGTCTTTTCCTCACATAGACTATAAGAGAGTGGGAAGCTTGTTTTGTTTTCTTTATCTCTAGCACCTGGAATGGTGCACTCAATAAATTTTTATTATTTTACTAGTCATACATAACATATAATTTACATTGGTTTTACATTTATATATGTTTAGTACATAAATATTTTAAATATAAGATACATATTATATGTAATATATAAATTATAATATATTAATATTAATAAGCATGCAAATATTTATTGAATAAATGAATGAATTGATTTAGTCTTGAGGCATTATACACACATATGCATTTTATATTTTCTCCCTTCTTACTATGGAAGTTTTGTTTTCTTTTAATGTTTTCATTTACTTTTGAGAGAGAGACAGTGTGAGCAGGGGAGGGGCAGAGAGAAAGGGAGACACAGAATACAAAGCAGACCTCAGGCTCTGAGGTGTCAGCACAGAGCCCAACGTGGGACTTGAACCCACGAACCATGAGATCATGACCTGAGCCGAAGTCAGAGGCTTAACATACTGAGCCACCCAGGCACCCCTTGCTATGGAAGCTTTATTTTTACTCCATCATAATTCCCTAAAACAATCATCTGTCTCCACTGTTGCGTGAACATCTTTCATCACAGCCTACAAATGCTTGGAAGTGCTGTCATATGTCCTCTCGGAGTCTACTATAAACATAAATAATTCATTCTGGCTTCTTCAGCACTCAGCCAGTATGCTCTGCCATTCTGCTCAACTGCAGAACTCCAGGCAGCCACCTTTAATTGATTGGATTTGGCAGGGAATATGAAACCTGTTTGTTGTCCTCGATGTAAATTCAAACTTTCTTTGGTAGTTGTTTTAGGCTTGATTTCCAAACTGACCAAGAGACATGGACCCATGGGGTAAAATGGAAATTACACGCTCTTTAAAGCTTTTCCAGCCTTGCTGGGATGGACCAAAGAGGCAGACAGTACATTAAATAATGATTACTGCATATTTTATTAAGACTCTAGGGGTTTAGCTTAAAAATAAGACTCCCAGTTCTCCTTCATCTGTGCCTTGACAAGATCTCAATTTAGTTGAGTCCTATTCTTTCGTAGCCTCCTAAAGTCTAATCAATCACAGATCTCAAAGGCAAGTACAGAAAACCCTTCAAATTGTTTGCTTCCTTGTTAACGAGAGCCCTTTATGAACACGGTCTGTACCTTTTCTAAGTGAGATGAAGTCCACAAGGCCAGGGAAACATCATTTCCACTCTCTTGCTCCTAAAATCGAACTGATAAGTCTGGTCCTTATTTCTAATGAGGTTTTTGAATGTAAAGTAAGATGCTTATTATTACCAGGGGATTCCCGCGGGGACAGGAAAAACAGATATAAAAGAAAAAGTAAATCTTCTGCCATGTGTTTGGAACTCAGGAATTTACTGGTGACGGTTGGGGAACATACCGTTCCAAATCCTTATCTTCCTCTCTGTCGTAACCCTCTGGTACTTGCTAGACAGGTAAACTGTCCCTATGTTACCCCCTCCCCAAAGACCAATTCCTCAAAACTTGAGTCTTACTTGTTAAGCTGAGAGGAAGATGTGTTTCTTAGACAGGATTTAGATGTCATCTCTTTCCTTGTGTACATTCTAAAAATCTGCAGCCTAATTCTTTAAAGCAACTGGCCAAGTTTTCTATATACATTAATTGAGATACTTCTCTAATTTTGAATCTGTTGATATCTTTGGTTTAAGGAATTTCTTCTGATGTAGTTGTAATTAAATTGCATATCACCTCGAATTTATTCTGGCCCAAGGGAAGAAAGTTGCCTGGGATTTTCATTAACTTTTTAATTAGCCTTTTGGTGGTTACCTCCGATAGATTATTTTATTTTTAATAGAACACAGCTACATCTGTTCATTATATTCACTACAAACTAAATCTTATTTTTGAAGTGCCCATAGTTGCTTCATGGCAACATTTTCTTATTTGTTTAATCTGCTATTTCAGCCTTCAACTATGGACAGAATGTTTTAACATCAATAGGAAACTACGCTGGGCAGATAAATGTTGCCTTTTAACATTGAAATTGTCTGTTATTTTATTTTAAACTTTAGAAAATGGGGGCACCTGGATGGCTCAGTTGGTTAAGTGGCCCACTTCGGCTCAGGTCATGATCTCATGGTTGGTGGGTTCGATGCCCCACGTTGGGCTCTGTGCTGACAGCTCAGAGCCTGGAGCCTGCTTTGGATTCTGTGTCTCCCTCTCTCTCTGCTCCTCTCCTGCTCGTGCTCGTCTATCTTTCCCTCTCTCAAAAATAAATAAACACTAAAAAAATTTGTTTAATAAAATAAACTTTAGAAAATGGTTCAAATAGTCTATATCCTCATCTAACTATGAGTTTTAATTTTATTGGTATTTATATCAATAAGTTTTTAGTTTTATCTATTAGAATTCTTTTGTAATGAAGCTGGTTTCTACCACAGTTTGAATGAATAAACATTTTTTTTGAAATACATTAACTTGCAAATAAGGAAAAGCTTAATATAATACTCTTGGCCTCGATGGTGGACGGCATTGTTTATTCTGACAACAATATGTTAAGAATTTTTTCCATAATTGCTTCTTATTGTGTTCACAGTGGTTTAGTAATAAAACAGTAAAAAGGTAGTGAAATCTAAAGGTGTTTTACCTAAAGTTGACTTTTGATCCTGAGCTTTGAAGACAGTCAGTTCATTAAGAATAACTGTACCTTCCACTTCTAACATATGAGACTTTGAGAAAGTTCTTTCATGCCCTGACACTTATTGCCCGTTCTATAAAACATGGATTGCAGGAGTGCCTGGGTGGCTCAGTCAGTTAGATGTCCAACTCTTAATTTTGGCTCAGGTCATGATCTCAGGGTTGTGAGATCGAGCCCCATGTCGAGCTCTGTGCTGAGTATGGAGCTTGCCTAAGATTCTCTCTCCTATTCTTTCTCTCTGTCTCTCCCACCTTCAAAAAAAAAAAAAAAAAAAAAAGCCTTTTTCTTTTTCCGGTATGTAATCAGTATTACATGTATTAGTTGGAAATATAGAAAGCAGATAGGACAGTGTCTGGTCCCCTGTACAGTCCCCTTGTTAATAATGTGCCAGCCACATGTGTTTCCTTTCTTCTCCTGATCCCTGTCTTTAGACTGTGCCCTCCTAGCCCCTCTACCTCCAGATGTTTACATGGCTAGCTCCTTTTCTACATTCTCACCTCATCAGGGAAGTAACCACCCAATCTAACCGCCATCCTTAATTAGTTACGATATTACACATCACTCCATTTTATGGTCCTCATAACCCTTATCAATAGATACAATTACCTTTCTTTTCTGTTTACTTGTTTATTTTCTTTATACCATTCAAGCTCTTGGAGAGTAAGGATATTATTGTCTTTCTTTTCACTGAATCCCCAGAGCCTAGAATAGAGAGTGATATATAACAATCGAGTGAATAAATGGCAGTTGTCACCCTTTTCCAGTGAATTCACTGGCATTCCAAAAGAATCATCTTTTTTTAGAGTGGCATTTACCTATGCATAAACAGATTGCTAGAAATTAGTAAATAGATAACTAAAAACAAGGCAAGGGTGTACCTCTGCCTTTATTTGATTATGCTGATGAGAAATAAAAATATACTGTAGGTAAAAGATTTATTCATTCACTAAATAAGCCTACCATGTGAGCACGTAGTATGAACTAAGGATTGGGCCAGTCATTGCAGTTAAAATGCATGAGAGACTTCAGGGGGTCCTGGGTGGCTCAGCCGGTTAAGCATTGGACTTCAGCTCAGGTCATGATCTCGGGGTTTGTGGGTTTAAGCTCTGCGTCAGGCTCTATGCTGACAGCTCGGAGCCTGAAGCCTGCTTAGGATTCTGTGTCTCCCTCTTTCTCTGCCCCTCCCCTCGTTGTGCTCTGTCTCTCTCTCTCTCGGGAATAAATAAACATTAGAAGAAGAAGAAGAAGAAAAAGAAGAAGAAGAAGAAGAAGAAGAAGAAGAAGAAGAAGAAGCAGTGGAAGGGGAAGGGGAAGGGGAAGGAGAAGGAGAAGAAGAAGAGAGCTCATATTTTAAAAGCACCTAAATCTAATTTGTACAGTAAACCATGTATTCACTTAAATTGTTGCCTTTCAGTTAGCTATGCCTTTATGCTATGAAAATGCGAAAATGCTAGATAAGCCCAGGCCAAGGGATTTTTGTGGAAGATAGCCCAAGGCTAAGAAATCTTTACAGCAGTGACATTTGAGCTGGACCTTAAAGACTGAGTGGAGGATTTCAGGGTAGAGAAAGAAGGAAGGGCATTTAGAGAATACAGCTAGCATGAACAAAAGCCCAGAAGAGTCCTTGTCCTCCTGTGTGTTGGGGACAGGGAGGTGTTGGGGAGGAATCAGCCAATAGCCTAAAAGGCTGAACAAACATAGGAGGGAGTGGCAAGACTGGAAAGGTAATTGAAACCTTAAAGAATCATAAATACCTTGCCTGGGGCTTAGATTTTAAACTGTAGGTGATAGAAAGTGTAAGCTGGATTAGATCTGCATTTTAGAAAGGTCATCGCTATGACTATGCTGAAGAGGAGAGGGTTTCTAGAAGACAGGAAAGACACCTGAGGCAGTGAGCAGTTAGAGTTGGAATGCTGTCTAGTAGTCCAGGCAGGAAGCCCTGAATCAGGAAGTTCAGAAGTAAGCTTCAAAGAAAGAGACGGGTTTGAGGGAAATTCAGTAAGGTAGTACTGCTAAACCAAAGATAATTCTGGAAATGGCCAAGAGTATTGACAAATATTAGAAATATGATGAGAAAAGCTGGACTTCAATTTTGGAGATGTGGAAAGTGAGGTGCCTGCAAGGGGTCTAGGCTTACAGATCTACTGGGAGGCTTAGTCTTTGAATGAATGTTTGTTAAAGTTCAAATCATTGTCTGAGTGGTCAAATGGACAGAATAAAGTAGTGAGTCTGTTGTAAACTTGTTTCATTTGGAGACATAAGGGAGGAAAGAGGTAGGAAACATCATCAATGTGCTCCTAGACATATGTGCTTCTATAACTTTGCCAAGAATCGTGGATACTGAGTAACTAATTAGGTTGTTACTTAAGAGGTTTATTTTTCTTATAGGGAAGCAAGAGTCTGATTCTGCCTTTGCCCTTGAGCACAGTGATAATAACAATAGTTTGACACTTAAATAATAATCATTTATTAATTGCCGACTACAGTCAGGCAGTGAGATGAGCTCTTTCCATGAATCAGCTCATTGAATCCTCATTTTATGAAGCAGGTACTATCATTGTTCTCTCCACTTTACAGAAGAGGAAACAAAGGCAGCAGGAATTTTCCCAAGTCACAAAGCCAAGCAACGGTAGAAGTGGGATTTAAATCCTGGCACCCTGGCTTACGACAACCTTTCACCTCTGGGATACATCCTGTAGCATGTTTCTCATGTCAGTCGGACCCTGTGGTGTGCCCTTGAGCCTCTGTACATGCTGTATTTTGGACTGACACGTTCTTAACCTCTTCAATTCTTCTTTCTTTTTTTTTTTTTAACTCTTCAAATAAGTTTTATCTTCACTTTGCAGAAGGCAGTCTTATTGAACTTATCTTTGGTTTTATCTCCCTTTATATTATTTCTTTGTGAAGTTTATTTATTTATTTTAGAGAGAGCATGAATGGGGGAAGGGCAGAGAGAGAGAGAGAGAGAGAGAGAGAGAGACAGAGAGAGAGAGAGAGAGAGAGAGAGAGAGAGAGAGAGAATCCCAAGCAGGCTCCATGCTGTCAGCACATAGCCTGATGCAGGGCTTTGTCTCATGAACCGTGAAATCATGACCTGAGCTAAAATCAAAAGTTGGATGCTTAACCTGTGAAACCACACAGGCGTCCCAAACTCTTCAATTCTTTTAACCACTTGGTTCTTCTGACAGATGAGTGACAGGAGCCTCCATAAACAGACATTGGTCTGGGATACTGGGATACCCTTTTTAAAGACAAAAACAAACAAACACCCCGAAACCCTAGGCACTCAAATCCTTATAGTAACAATTTCCTCAGAGAAAAGCATAGGGCACGTACACAGTAGACCAAATTTAGCAGGTGCTGCTAAAAGAAATGTCCAGGACCACACCGGCCAGAGGGACAGAACCTGTACTTTGTCCTCACTAGGCTTTTCTCTGGGATTGCCGTTCTCTCTGTGGATTGCGAAAATCTGATACCTGGTGTCCGTTAATCTCTACACAAATCTGACACCGCCTGGTACCTACTTTGCCTCTCCTTTTACCTATACACTTCCCCCAATTCCTGATTTACTGTGCACCCTGGGGTCGGCTTTCAGAAGAACAAATCACACACTCGCTACAGTTTATTAGCTAAGCAGAGGCTTTCTGTCAATAGTTCTCTGTTTTATTTGCCCTGTCTGTTGGGAGGCATGTGATGGCTGTGGCTGGGTTGCACACCGGGGTGCTGTATTTCCTCCGAGAGCCAGGAGCAGAGACAGGAGTGTCACAGACATTCTGCTCCATTTTTTTCAGGAAGCTGCATCATTGACTGCCCCTCAGACCACATCTAAGCAGCTCCATCTTCTTTCTGCCAGACAGCCTTCAAATATGTAGAGACAGCTATTATATTCAGTGGGTCTAGTTTCTCCAAGTTGAGAAATCCCACCTGGTCAGCTATTTTTCTTGTGGCATGGTTTTGAGTGGCTTAACAGTCCTTCCTGGGGGCTTCCAGAGATACTTACTGCAATTCCCCTCTACTTCCTATAGCATTATTTCTATATAAGGTGGTCCTTTCTAAAAAAAATTTTTTTGTTTAGAAAGAGAGCATGAGTGTGCACAAGTGCCGGGTGGGGGGGGGGGGGAGAAAAAGGAGGGGGGAGAGAGAGAATCTTAAGGAGGCTCTACACCCAGCACAGACACAGATGCAGGGCTCGATCCCACAACTCTGGGATCATGACCTGAGCAGGAACCAAGAGTCGGATGCTCAACAGATTGAGCCACCCACCTGCCCCAAGTTGGGCCATTTTTATTTATTATATAACATTTTCCACATTTATGGTTTATATACATATCAATATGCAACTTTATAGGAAATGTACCCTTATGACAAATATCCCTGTTTCTATGTCACACTGAAATTCCTAAATTCCTTAACTCAAATCCCCAAATCAGGGCAATATCAGTGCATAAACTATCAGTAAAAGAGCCACATGTAAATAATACCAGTTACAACAGAAAAAAGTAAAATAACATCAATATGTAAAAGTAAGACTGTGTTAAAGAATGAAATTCAACTAAGTATGAAGTTTTCATGGGCCTCAGTAAGTGCTTCAGGAATACCATCTAGCAAGTAGAGGAGAGCACTGAAAAGTTGTACGAAATGAAAGGTTTTTATAGGAAAGAGTATGAGGCAAGAAAGTTATTAGCAAGAGAAAAGAAAGAATTCTTCCAGGCAAGGTCATACTCCTTTAGGTGGTAGAGCAATGGGTCTTATTAGGTAGATTAGCTCATCTTCCTTTAAGGGATAGAGAGAGCTCACATAACAGATTACCTCATAGGTGCTGTTCAGAGAATTCCTGGCTCCTGGCTGACCTGTTATGACTACGTTTCTGGAGGAGGTTGGAAGTGCAATGAGGTTAGGCATTAAGCCCCGGTTTGGTGACTTGGCCTAAGTAGGTCCATTTTGGGTCCCCTGGTTTTCTTTTTAGCAACTGAATAACATTAATATTGTCCTTCCTGTACAACTTGCTTGTCTTCTCTCAAACTACCAGCCTTATTTATCATTCTTGTGCAAACAATGTGAATCATTACATACACCAAATTAAGCATGGTGGAAGTGGCGGGGGGTGGGGGGAGCAGATTAGAAACAGCACAAAGTGAAACACTCACAGCACATGATATATCAGTGTAGGGTAGATAAGATTCCAAAGCTCCAAGTAAACTTAAACAGTTAATAATAATTAAAAAAAAAAATAAAATAAAACTGAACTACTCACAGTCAAGAACCTGGGTGGTATATACTCCTTCAAATTCCCATATAGTGTATCCTTGTATATGGTTGTGTTTATAACAGGTCACAAAATCCTCAGTGTATCTCTGGCCAGGCCAGTGCAGGCACAAATTCCTGTTGTACAAAGAATCCCACTCCTCAATTTCCAGCCATGACAATTAACAACCCCAATTCATGCTCAGTGTGGGGGCCACACCATTGTTCTTAACATTAAAACCACACGGCTTTTATATTCCCACCACATTCCACAGAGCTCCAGCTCTTGTTTGCTGGGTAATTTCTAAGAATGCCTTTGTGTTCTTATCTCAGTGTCCTCTGGAGTTGTAAATTCAGTGCCCTGCACACTTATCCTCCGCATGAACAAGGAGCTGAAATGTCTTTGGAGCAGAGTTTTACTTTCTTGGTGCTCTCTGCCCCTGCTCACCATCTCTGAGTTCAGTTGTGCGATTCCCTGAAACGAGCATGTTCCTTTCCTTTGCTGTAGCCCTGCTCTCTGGCCTGGGCATCTTCAGAACTCGAAACCTGGTTGCTGAGAGAGGGATTCTCCAGAGTCCCCTTCCCATGATTCTGACCTTCCCCCCAGGAGGCGTTAGCAAATATCTCTCAGAAGTTGCCCTGTGTCATGCACTTTATGAAATATGTTTACTCTTTATCGTCATTTACTTTATGAAATTCATTTACTCTTTATTGTCATTTTTAATCTAAAGCATTTTTTTACAAAGCAAAATCTTATTGAGAGACTCAAAAAATTAAAGATATAATATTGAGGGGTAGGTTTGGATGCTGGAGACTGAAGTCCTTATTCTCCCCCTCCTCTGACCAGTAATGCTCTACAGAAGGGACCCTAAAAACACTCTGAAGGGGCACCTGGTGGCTCAGTTTGTTCATGGTCAAACTTTGGCTCACGTCATGAACTCACAATTTGTGAGTTAGAGCCCCATGTCATCAGGCTCTGTGCTACTAACAGCTCAGAACCTGGAGACTGCTTTGGATTCAGTGTCTCCCTTTCTCTCTGCCCCTCCCCTGCTCTCTCTCTCTCTCTCTCAAAAATAAATAAATAAATTTAAAAAAAAAAAGATGTTTGCTAAGCTGTCCTTCAGAGTGTTTTCAAAAAAATTTTTTTTAAGTTTATTTATTTATTTTGAGGGACACAGAGACAGTGTGAGCAGAGGAGGGACAGAGAGAGAGAGAGAGAGAGAGAATCCCAAGCAGGCTTTGAGCTGCCACGGCAGAGTCCAATGTGGGGCTTGAACTCACAAACTGTGAGATCATGACCTAAGCTGCAACCAAGAGTTGGACACCTAACCAACTGAGCCACCCAGGCACCCTGTAAACACCTTATTAAATCAACATAAATCTCAGGGCACCTGGGTGGCTCAGTGGGTTAAATGTCTGACTTTGGCTCAGGTCATGATCTCGCTGTTGATGAGTTTGAGCCCTGCGTTGGGCTCTGTGCTGACAGCTCAGAGCCTGGAGCCTGCTTCAGATTCTGTATCTCTCTCTCTGCTCCTCCTCTGTTTGCACTCTGTCTCTCTCTCTCAAAAGTAAATAAACATTAAAAAAAATTTAAATCAACATAAATCTCCTTTCTTCCTTCTTTCCTCCTTTCCGCCCTCCCCTCTCTCTTTCCTTTCTCCTTTCTTGTCCATAAGACTCTACTTCCAGTTTACAGTCTTAAAACTTCCTCTCTGATTCATTCTGAAAACATTTTTTCATGTCTTTTCTTTGTTAATGGATCCTTTAACTTTTCCTTTGTCTATAAAAACACTGATTTTACTGAATTCAGAACATTTCTCTGTACTAATTTTACTTTTTCAGTAAGTGTTTGCTGAACAATTTTTATATTCTTAGTCCTAGAAAAGCAAACATCCTTGTCCTCATGGATTTCCCATTTGGGTGGTACAAAATAGATGGTAAGCACAATGCATAAGTAAATTATTTATTAGAAATTCATACATAGGAGAAAGAAAAGTCATTCGGGAGATGAATAGGGAGTAGTGGGGAGAGTTGTTCCCATTTTAAATCTTGCACCTTGAAGGATGTGAGCAGTGGCAAAATCTGGGATAACAGGCTTTCAGGTCGGAAGTGCTCACAGGCAAAGGCTTCGGAGGGCAACACATTTCACATGTTGGACAAACAGTTAAGAAGGCAGTGTGAATGGAGGGGTGTGAACAAAGCTGAAAGCAGGAGATGAGCTCAGACATAGGGGCCAATCTCACAGAGCCTTATAAGCCATTACAAAGACCTTGGCTTCTGCTCCTAGTGAGGATGGAAGTCGCTGGAGATTCTGATGACTATATGCTCTGGCTTATACTTTTCAAGGGTCACTTGGCTGCTGGAGGTGAAGAAATTGCAGTAGGACAAAGGTGGAAGCAGGAAAGCCAGTTAAGAGGCTATTACTTCAGAAAGTTCTTGACTCTTCGATTTATCTCAACTAATACTCTGTTGACCTCTTACTGTATGTATTCCAGGCACTGAGTTAGGTGAGGGTCTGCGGGTGAGGGGGGAAGAGAGGATGGTGGTTAACAAAGCTTTCTAATTTTTTTGATTGGTCTCCTTCCACATCCAGACTGTCTACTGACTATACGTTCGGCAGCTTTGTAATTCTTTTTTTTTAAGTCTGTTTTTTTTTAAGTTTATTTACTTATTTTGAGAGAGACCGAGACAGCGCAAGTGGGAGAGGGGCAGAGAAAGAGGGAGAAAGAGAGAATCCCCAGCAGGCTCCACGCTGCCAGTGCAGAGCCCAAACCCACGAAGCCAGGAGATCACGACCTGAGCCTAAGCCAAGAGTCAGGACTCAACCGACTGAGCCACCCAGGAGCCCCAGCAACTCTGTAATTCTTTAACTCTGTGTTCCCTCTACAAGACAGAGATGCAAGAGATAAATCTGCTGGCTGGGCCCTAATCCAACCTGATGGGTGTCCTTCTAAAAACAGGAAATTAGAACACACAGAGAGACACCAGCGTGCACAGAGGGATGGCCATGTGAGAGACAGCAAGACAGCAGCTCTCTGTAAGCCAAGGAGAGACACCTCAAGCGAAAACAGCCCTGTGGGCACTTTGATCTTGGACTTCCATCCAGAACTGTGAGAAAACAGATTTCTGTTTTAAGTCACTCTGACTGTGGTATTTTGTTATGGCAGCCCTAGCAAACTAGTACAATATAGTAAGAAAAAGCAGTCACTGGAATAATAGAAAATTAAGAGGACTTTAGGAATATTGAAGGTAACAAATAAATTGTACACACACACACACATAGAGAGAGAGAGAGAGAAAATGAAATTAAAACAATGTCTTGATTACTGCCCTTTAAAAATGGCTACATGGGACAATGACGATTATTAAGTGTAACTCTACAATTTCACAAACAGTTTTTCTCAGGAAAGTCAAGCAACTTGCGCAGGGTCACTAGCAAGAAAATGGCAAGAGCCAGATGGCCTCCCCTCCTCACTTCGAGTTCGATCCTGCTTCTCTCCTAGCCTAAACTTGCACCATAGGTTTGTTCCAATTAACGCAATAGACTACACTACTGTTTACTGTGGGGTTGTATTTAGTTTATGCCCATCGTTTGGAGTAGTTTTCCAGAAACAACCACAAAGGAAGCAGTGAAGCCTATCAAAGCAGTTTTACTCAGTGTGGGTGGCTTTCTGAAGGGCTTTGTCTGTTCATACTGTAAGGAAGTGTGACTTAAAGGCCAGATGATAGGAATAATTTTCACCTATAGAAATCTGCTTAACCATTCATATTAAGGGGCTTTTTAACTTGTGGCAGAAACAAACACAGCTAACCCTCACTTGTACCCTCGGCCTTCCTCCCTTACAAAGTAATGATTGTGAACTTTGAAACAATTACTTAAATATATGTGTGTGGGGGTGGAAGATTTGCAAATCAAATCACATAGTTCAGCTAAATATAGCCTTTGTCAGAAGTAATTTGTGAGCAAATAAAAATTAAGAACCAGAATCCGCTGTGGACCATGACATGGAAATAATGCCTATTGTTCTCAGAGAATTTTCAGACTGTGACCATTTTCTATGAATCCAGACTGACCCAGAGGTACACAACTTTTGAAAGACATCACCACTGCATCTCAAGTGGAGGTGTCATACTACTTTACAATGTGGTTTCTACAAAGGTGAAAACAATCTAATAGAGCTGGAATGATTTGGGGGGGGGGATAATCTAGAAACAAGAGAGTTTAGTGTTTTGTGAGGGACTCATCCACACTTGCCTACAAAGAAGTGACTGACATTGTCTTTCTGGTCACAGATAACATTATTTGTTATATTAGTATCTGTGTACATAAGTGCACATGAAATATCTAATATGCATCCGTTTACTTTTTACCTTATTGGCATTTCCGGGCAGTGGTGAATCCCCATTTTGTAAATCATGTTCCTCATTACGACCATACTTTTTTCTTCTGAATCTCAGTATCTTGTCTGAAGTCGAACCTGTTACTCAACATTTTCAATTTAATTCAAATGTAATTTTCCCTCAGTTTTACGTGCATGTCAACATGCGCTTGTACACGGGACATTAGCATTCCTTAATACTTGTCCTGCCATGTGTTTAATTTGGCCCCTATAGGTCTTTTTGGACTTTTTATTGTCAGATATACAAAATAACGGCAGATAAATGCATAATCAAAACTCTGATAACATCTTCCTGTTTGAAAATAAATGTGCTCAGTTTGTGCAGTACAGAGTGTCCTAGGTCACATGGCATACAGGTTACCCTGACTGGGTGACACCACACACACACTTGTGCATCTTCTCATTAACAACATTAACTATGCCACCAATAATGACAGCAGACTAATAAATACAGCAAAACTTTAAAAAAATTTTTTTTAATGTTTATACATTTTTGAGAGACAGAGGAAGACAGAACGTGAGTGGGAGAGGGGCAGAGAGAGAGGGAGTCACAGAATCTGAAGCAGGCTCCAGCCTCCGAACTATTAGCACAGAACCCTATGCGGGGCTCAAACGCACGAACCGTGAGATCATGACCTGAGCTGAAGTTGGACATTTAACCGACTGAGCCACCCAGGCGCCCCTTGAATTCAAATGTAGTAGGTGCTTTCTGCCTAAACATAGCATTCTAAACTATTTCCTCCATCAGGAAATGTTTACAGAGCCTCCCTACTATGAATAGTAGAAGTTCTGGGTGTTCAATGGTGACTAAAGCATGTTTCTTTCCCTCATGTATTCATATTTTAGTGGGGGAACTAAACAAACAGATACGAAGGAAATCAAAATAAATAAAATAATTTCAATTTGTAATGAGCTCTATGAAGCAAAGAGAAAGCAGGCAGGGTTTGGATTTTATGTTCTATGAAAGGCTTTTATGCCAAAGAGTAACAGGATACACTTTACATCTAAAGAAACTCCCTCGCTGGTTCCCTACAGTAGTGAGAATAGTTTAGACACAAGAGTGGGAGCAGGACAGAGTTGGAAGGTTGTGTAGTAATTTGGACACAAGACAAAGGTGACTTGATACCTAGGTGATGGAAAGATGACTGAATATGGTGGCAAGGGGACGAGAGACAGGCAGACACCCAAGATGGCTTCTGGGGATCTGGTGTGAGGACCCACGTGGATGGGGAAGCCATACATTGAGGTGAGAGAGAATATGGGGCATGATATGATTGCATTAAACATGTTAGAATTGAAGTCTCTATGATATGTGATGTTGAGCCGGTAGTTGGGTCTGTGAGCATAGAGTTCACGGGAAATGTCATGGTGGGAGGTACAGGGTAGCATTCCTCAGCACATCCCTGGGAATGAGGATCTCACCAAGGAGAGGAATAGGGTAGCGAGAAGGAGAGGCCAAACAGTAAGAAGAAAACTAGCTTGGAAGAATGTTGTTTTGGGGAGGAGGGGCGTCCATTGCTGCCAAGTGTTCAGTGAGATGAAAACAGAGAGATATCTTTGAATGTGAGGGGTGCCTCTGATTCCTGACTTAAAATGTGGATAGCAATAGTCTTTATCTCTGCAGAATTTTGTAAGGATTTAATGACTTTATACAGATAAAGCCCTTAGAGGTGTGCCTGAAACATTTCCTTCAACAAACCTTTCTTGAGTACTCACTGTGTGACAGTCACAGGACTAGGTCCAAAGGTCTCAGAGTGAACACCTCTGTCCGAATGGACAGAAAGAGGAGGCAGACAATAAACAATGAGATGATGAGGATTATAAAGAAAAAATGAAGCACCATAGGGGAGATGAGAAAAGCACAGGGTGGGCGACTCATTTTATTTTATTTTATTTTATTTTATTTTATTTTATTTTATTTTATTCTATTCTATTCTATTCTATTCTATTCTATTTTAGAGAAAGAGAGGGAGTGTGAGTGGGGGAGAGGGGCAGAGGTAGAGAGAGAGAGAATCTCAAGCAGGTTCCACACTCAGCATACAGCCTGACACAGGGCTTGTTTCCATGACCCTGGGATCATGTCCTGAGCCAAAATCAAGAGTTGGATGCTCAACTGACTGAGTGACCCAGGGCCCCACAGGGTGAATCATTTTAAAAGGGGTGGTCAAAGGAGCAACACCTGCAGATACCTGGGGTGATGGGCAGCCCTGGAAGAGGGAAAAAGCAGGAGATTCCTGCTGTGTTCAAAGGACAGGAGCATCCTGGGTCAGGGGGAGAGGAAATATGATCAAAATCATAGATTCATTATGACCATTATTTGCATTGGCAACAAGGGCATCTAAAATGACTTTGACCAGGTTCAGTGAGGTCCTGAGTGTGTCATCAGACTGAAGGAAGGAAGAGGAAACAGAACGAGGTGAGAAACAGAAGGAAAGTTCAGCTATGAAGGAGAGCAGAGAAAGGCAATGGAGCCATCATGCTTATCATCTTCTAATTTCTTATCAGCAACTGAGAGCGAGAGGAGAGAACAGGAATGAAGAGCTTGAAACAAAGCTAAGAATGTGTTCTGTTTTGCTCCTTTGAGTGAGGGATACTAGGACATGTTCCTATGCTGATGAGAAGAAGCTGCTAGGAGAGGCTTGTGAAGGGAGGGAAGGGTGGGTAAGTGAGGGGGGCAGCACCATGAGAAGGTGGGGGACAGAACTGGGCACAAGTGGACAGAACCTTTCACAAGAGGCAGGATGGGAGGGGAGAAGCAGACCATGCAGGGAGTCAGTCTGAAAGTGAGGTGCTGGGGAGAGTGGGGGTGCTTAGCCCAGAGGGCTTCTGTGGATAACATATGAGCTGCTAGCGGCAGCTGTCAGGAGAGGATGAGGACGATTTGAAGAGAAAAGGAAGGTCTGAAATGGTGGGAGATGGGAGACAACATGCTAGCAAAAACGTGGAAGAAATTGCAGAGTCCTATTGAATACCCTTTTGAGGTTTCAGATCAGGAGTTTAAAAGGGGAACCTGGGGGGCTCAGTTGGTCAAGCGTCCAACTTCAGTTTAGGTCATGGTCTTACGGCTTGTGAGTTCGAGCCCCGTGTCAGGCTCTATGCTGACAGCTCAGAGCCTGGAGCCAGCTTCGGATTCTGTGTCTCCCTCTCTCTCTGCCCCTCCTCCACTCATGTTCTGTCTGTCTCTCTCAAAAATAAATAAAAACATTAAAAAAAATAAAATGGAACAAGTCTATATAGTCTGCTTTGATCTTCTTTGACCACTGCCGCTCCCCCGCCCCCAGCTTCTACCTACAGTTATTCATGTATCTTTTCTGAAAGAAATCATAAAGGGGCAGGGGTGGGGGGCAGTGTGTGGCTTAGGAGTAGGGGGTAAGAATTTAGCCCATAGGAAAAATAAACAAAAATAGAAAAAAAAAGAAAAACCTCTTTTAAGTTGTTTATTTTGTTTTTGTAGAAAATGGTATGCATATAGCTTATCCATACTTCCCATGAGTATTAATTTAAAGGAACTTTGGTATTTAATCAGCAGCAGGCTTTGTTCTCTTCGGGCAGCTTGAGGAGCATTACCGTATGCCTTGTGAAGATAATGACATTCTCCTTTTCAAAAAAAGCACAAGCAAAACTACAATATAGCTGTTGTTTTTTTGGCATCCAGCATTGAGTCTTATTGGTCAACTGATACACGCACTTGCCAATAGCACAGTGGTGATGCAGACATCGAATAGCTATTCTAGAGCTTTGGGGGATTTTACAGGGCTATGGGGATAACAGGAAGTGCAAGGGACGTCAGGCTGGATTTGTCTTCTCCATCTACATATAGGAAACCCTTACTGATGCTTGGATTAACCAGCCCATTTAGTTTCCACATACTGCCACAGAGCAAATAGTTGACAGCATTTTCTCGTCATTTTCAAAGCAGATACACGAGAATCAGGTTGAATGGGCAAGCTCAGAATATGGTGAGACTGTTTCTCCTGGCTGCAAAGAGAAAGGACATTGAACCCATAAATTAGCAACAATTATGCCTTTGTACTATGTCACTAGATTCCATTAGATGTGTGTCTTTGTTATTCCCTCACAGGCTCATTCCTCCCTGCTGGCAAATTTATTAGACATATTACTCAGAGTTGTAAAGAATGGCACTTTTTTCATTACTGTGTTTAAAGGGTGAAAATTCCCTTTCTTCCCCTTGTACCACATGGAGCAAATCCAGGTGAATAACGTAAGTTAATCCAAAGGGGGGTTTAAGCACAGTTCAGAACTGAGGAGTGAGAATAAAGATGAGAAGTAGGTTTGCATTTCACCTATTGATTCAAAATAGCCTTTTTGTTTTCTCCCCTAAAAATCCTAAGCACAACCCACTCTTGCCTTCACTCTCACATGCCCTACAGCAAAGTGTCTGAATTCTCACCTCAGCTCTGCAAGAGTCAGTCAACTTTAGGCTTAGAATTATAAGAAAATTTGAAGTAAAGCTACTAAGGATTCTGATTATGTATTCTGGAGCTTTGTTTTTAAGATTGGCTTTTCAATGGAGAGATAGGAAGGAAGCAGGAGCTAGGAAGCAGGAGCTAGGATGGACCCAGGGACAGAACTGGTATCAGACATAGAGTTAAGGCATTCTAAGCATGGCATTCTAAGGATATGGTGAGCTTGTCCGTGATTGAGGCCTCACTCCTTCCAGGGGATTCCACCAGGAGGTTGGAGTCCAGTGGAGATAGCAGGCTGCCGTTAGAACTTGGTTGTCAGGTCATTTGGATGATCCTTCTGGGGGTACCTAGAATGATCAGGCCCTCAGAGGAGAAGGAAAAGTGGGATAGTTGCTCCCCTGTCATTGAGGGTGAGAGTGGAGGCTGACACCAGGACTCCAGGTCAGAAAAATTTAAGCAAACAAAGGAGAGGACAAGATGAGTAGTGAGGAAGACTGTAACTCAAGGGCCACGTGGACATCAAAGTTTAGCTCTGTCAGCCTGAGCTTCTTGTCAGAAGGGCATACAAGGAAACACAGGAAGGAAAGTAGGACCCAGGAAAGCTTCTACATTATTACACTGCTCTTATATCAAATCACGAAGATTATAAGGGTAAAGGCAAAACAATCCCCTTTCTGTTTCTTCACTGTATTTATTGCTATGGTTTAATTTTATAGACAGATACTAACATATATTAAGGACCTAATATAATCCTGAAACTTTAAGTAGCATGATTTCTCTAAATCCTAAGTGTGTTACTTTGGTTTTACAGAAGAAACTGAAGTTCATAGAAGTTAAATGAGCTGCCTAAGGTGACAAGTCAAATTGTGGAGCCTGGACTCAGAGTCTTGGCAAATGGCTGTGAGTTTTCCACCAAGCCATGTGGACCCTTTTATTTGCTGGTTTAATTTTTTCATGCACCGAGGTGCCTGTTAATCTAGTTCATCCAATTTGTAAGACTGTCCGTTCTACTGTTTTGATATTCTGTGGACTGCAATGACAACTAGGACATCCTTGAACAGAAGTGTCCTCTTCTGTGCTCAGCCTCACGGAAACCAGTGCCCAAGCCACGTGGCCGAGACCCAAGGGTTGACTCCACCACACTTCAGAGCAGTTGACAAATTGCTCACAGCTGTCTGGGGTTAAAGAACTCATCTCCGAGAAGTGACACTTTCTCATTCTTTTTTTAAAGAGACAAGCACGCCTCCTTTCCCTCTTCACAAACTCATGATTGCTCTACTTTGAAATGGCCCCTGTGGTTGCTGTTTTGTCTGATTCGGTCTCTACCCTTGCATTTTTCTCAGACTTCACTTCCATTTGTTAACCATGACAGAACGTCTTCTCATCTCATCCAACCTGTTTCAAATGACACAAAAAAGAGATTTCGTGATATCTCTGTTGAAGCAAGATGCCCTACCACTTGAAAATGCCTCTGGATTTTTGCATTTAATTGGGAGGGTGGCCTGTTAGCACCAAAGGTGGAAGTAAATGACTTCTGCACCCAATGTGAAAATGTGTTGTGAACTCTTTAATGTGGATGGCTTATCCAATGACTGGGGTTAACTGAGGCCAGTGGTTTTCAGAGTGTTAATATCAGGAATCACAAAGAGAGCTAACTAATATATGGAAACACAATTAATAAACAGATAAAAGAGAGTTTTGAAGGTTGCCAGCTCAATGACAAATAAACAAGGTCCTAATTTTATTCTCACCCAAGTGCTTGCGGCAACCTTGAAATGCCATTGATGTGGATGTCAGTTTACTAAAACATTATTTAAAAGCTGGCTAAATAAAGATGATTTATTTATGGCACTATTTTTTTAATTCCTCAAAACTACTGCTGCCACAGGAGCCCAAATTTCTTTTTTCTTAGAGCTGGTTGTTATGAAGGATCTAGTTTTTAATTTACTCCTGCTGTATAAAGGCCACAAAACCACAACAATTTATAATTTATCTGGCCCACAACTGAGTACAGTTTAAGGAACAAATTGTCAAGAAGCTACATGACAGTAATTGGACTATTCCACGTCACACTGTGAATTTCCAAAGTATTCAACCACTTGTCTTAAATAGGTGCTACAGAAATAAATACATTGTTTGGACCACAGCAGGCATTTCCACCTCTTTTTTTTTTTTCCCCCCTCTCTGTCTCTAAATAAGCTTTTAAAAGGCCAACATTCCTACATAAATAAAGTTGTAAAACTTTCAGCAGATCATAGTAATTGTAACTGTGCTTTGTATAGTATAATTCTAGGCAGAGTAACCTAACCTGTATCAGTGAAGAGGTCACATCACTTCTGTACTCTGAAAACATAATGCAGCCTCTTAGAAGATTTAAGATTTTTCTGCTCATCCTATTAAAAAAGGCAAATGAAACACAAAAAATTGATTTTCATAATGTTTCACTTAATCCCGTATGTCAAAGATATTATCGTTTCAACATATGATCAATATTTTAAAATGCAAATAAAATATTTTACTTTATTTGCACTAAATCCTTGAAATCCAGTGAATGTTTTATTTCTTTTTTTAATATGAAATTTCTTGTCAAATTGGTTTCCATATTCAGTGGATGTTTTTTACTTACAGCACCTCCCTCTCAGTTTGGAGTGGCCATAGTTCAAGGACTAAACACCTATATGTTGCCCGTGGCTACTGTATTGGACAGCACAGGGTTATGCTGAGAGCAGAGGTAATCTGTTAAAATGAAGTGAGAAGTTATTCAGAGCTCATCCTATATTGAACAACATTTCTAATACATTCATTTCTGTTTTATTCTATTCTATAAATATTTCTTGAACAACTGCTAAATTCAAGACAACATTATGCAGCAACAGGGTCTACATATATTAAGGAAAATATGCTAGTTCCTGCCCTTAAGGGACCTGCTAACCAGTGGTGTGCAGAATTACTATAAACTGTACTAACACCTGCTATGTGATGAACCTGTGCCAGTAATAGTGCTGGGCAATTGGAATTTAATTCTTTCTTCCCTGTGAAAAACATAATTTTTGAGGATATTTACTTACACAAATTCTGTATAATGTAGAACCAGAAGAAAAATATTTCTGAGCCATAAATTTGCTCATGTGTATGGCAAGAGTGTGATAAACTTTTTAAAAAATTTTATTAACGTTTTGATTTATTTATTTGTTTGTTTGCTTATTTATTTATTTATTTGAGAGACAGAGAGAAACAGAGCACAGGCAGGGGATGGCAGAGAGAGAGAGAGAGAGAGAGAGACACAGAAGCCAAAGCAGGCTCCAGGCTCTGAGCTGTCAGCACAGAGCCCAATGGGGGCCTCGAACCCACAAATGCAAGATCATAACCTGAGCCAAAGTTGGATGTTCAACCGACTGAGCCACCTAGGCACCCCAATACTTACTTTCTTAATAAGAAACACGAAATAGGTAAACAACGAAGTATTGCCACGTAGGAGGTGGTCAGTGTTATGCAAGACAGAAGGTGCTATACATGTTCATTGGTAAGAAAGAAAGCAGATGAGAAATGTGTTGTGTTTTGAATTTCTAAAAACTATCTTGATCTTTCGTTTGAAAAGGTGCAAAAAGTAAATATGTTATTTGAATGACTTCAGATATGTATCATCCCATTCTTCTCCCCTAGATGAGCCTTTTCCTCCCCTGCTCCTCCTGCAAAGACTATATCTAAATAAAGGGGGATGAAAGCAACTTACGTGTCTTCGCAGTGATGAGTAAAAGTAGGACTGTTGTGGACTGAATTGTCTCCCATCCCCAATGTTGAATTCAAATGTTGAACTTCAAATTATGGACTTCCAGCCTCTGGAACCGGGAGAAAATAGATCTCTGTTGTTTCAGCTACCAGTCTGGTATTTCGTTATGGCAGCCCTAGCAAATTAATACAAAGGCCTGTGAAAGTAGGTGTTAATGTTGGCTCATGGTGACAGTTTACATGGTTTTCCTTTCCTGGAGTGATAGTAGGGTATGGTGATGGTGAGGGCAAAATGTTTGATTCCTGGAAACACTGATGGGCATAGTCTGAAACTCACTTCATCTAGACTTCTTTTCTCTATAGATTTTCTTTCAATAGTAACAGGTGTAGAATTTTCAGAATGGCTCTCCCAGGAAGGGGAAGATAAAAAGGAAAGCAAAGAAAGTAAGAAGCAAAAGGAAAGCTAGTAAAAACTTGATTCTTGATAAATAGAGACTTATACAAAAGCTGTAGGATAGCACAGATATATGTCTACTATATATAACAGGCATGCTAAATACTGAATGACTGAAGGCCTAGAGTCTTGATAAATACCCAGCCAACTCAAACTACATTTAATGGAAAGCATTTGTATGTACGAAATCTCTGTTTAATAGTGAATTACTGAGAATTTACTATATGCCAGCACTTGGGCCAAAGACTCTACATATTTTTGTTCATTAAGTCCTTACAAGATGCTCATAAGTGAGTCACCATTAGCATTCCATTTTGCAGATGAGGGTTTGAGATGTGTAGAAATCTGCACAGTATCAAAGTATCCCATGATAGAGCTAGTACTTAAATCCAGATCTTTCTGACTTGAAGTCTGAAGTCTTAGCCACTACAAAATAGGTTCTTCAAGAAACAAATGAAGAAATGAAGAATATGCTTTTAATATAAGGCTTCTCCAAATAAGGTGTCAACATTTGGCATCTTACCTACCTAAAACTGAGTACTTTTGATTTGTTATTTGGATAATAATAATATTTAGTAGTTGATATTGAATTTTCTTTTAGAAGTATATTCTTAAAAATTCACAGTCAAAGCTTAGTGATAGCAAAATGTTTGGTAAGTTTGGGGGCCATAGAACAAAGGGAAAAGAATAAACCTGACAAAAAGAAATCTTCTCCTGGGACCTTTTTCAGATTTAGCTGTTTTGTCAGATAACATGTAGAACATTATTTTAAAACTCCAAGGCAGAGTGAAATAACTTACCCACTTATCAAAAGAGTTTCATGTTTAAATTATGCCTTTTTCAGAAATCACACTCTGGGAGACAATGTTTCTAAATTTCCATTTTTTAAAATTGTCTTTAATGGCTGGTCCTGAAATTTTTATTGGATCCTTTCAAATTCATTTTTTTCCAAAAGGATATGTAGTTTCTAAGTTTACATGTACTTTATCTGAGTTTTGTTTGAGGATTTATCTCAATAACGTTGCCAGGATTTATATTTCATATCCTGATTGTCTTATCAAATGAAGAGAGAGTATGGCCTGTCTCCTGATTACCGAGAAAAGAAACATTCAGGTTGGTTTCAGTCCATTTACAATATGTTGTAAAAGGGAAAGAGGAAGCTGGCTATTAAAGACTGTTTGAGTGGAGGGCTATAAATTCTTTAGACTTTCAGAGATAGCGTATGGAATTGGAGAAATTCCTACCCATAAACACACTATATCAATGATTTTTATAATCCTCCAAGTCTTTTTTTTTTTTTTTTTAATTTTTTTTTTTTTCAACGTTTTTTATTTATTTTTGGGACAGAGAGAGACAGAGCATGAACGGGGGAGGGGCAGAGAGAGAGGGAGACACAGAATCGGAAACAGGCTCCAGGCTCCAAGCCATCAGCCCAGAGCCTGACGCGGGGCTCGAACTCACGGGCCGCGAGATCGTGACCTGGCTGAAGTCGGAGGCTTAACCGACTGCGCCACCCAGGCGCCCAATCCTCCAAGTCTTAATGCTACACTTATATATCTGCTCAAACCTAATTATTACAACACCAAGGGGCCGAAGTAAATTGACAAAGGAAGTAATTATCCTCAACTTAGCCTAAACCACCACTTTAGGGAGGCAAATACTGAAGCACTAACTATGGAAACAAGCAAAGTAACTCACAAATAAAACTCTTGGCCCATTTAATGGAGATGAAGTATATATTTTTCTCTTTTTTTCAATGTTTATTGGGGCTCCTGAGTGGCTCAGTCAGTTAAGCATCTGACTTCGGCTCAGGTCATGATCTCATCGTTCGTGAGTTCGAGCTCTGTATCAGGCTCTGTGCTGACAGTGCAGAGTCTGCTTGGGATTCTCTCTCTTCCTCTCTCTCTCTCTCCCTCTCTCTGCCCCTCCCCTGCTTGCTCTCTGTCTCTCAAAATAAATAAATAAACTTAAAAAATGTTTATTTATTTTGAGAGAGAAAGAGAGTATGCATGTGAACAGGGGGTGGGGCAGAGAGAGAGGAGAGAGAGAATCCCAAGCAGGCTCTGCGCTGTCAGCAGAGCCTGACATGGGGCCCAATGTGGGGCTGGATCTCAGGAACCGTGAGACCATGACCTGAGCCGAAATCAAGAGTTGGACGTTTAACCAACTAAGTCACCCAGGCACCCTTAATTTTTTTCTTGACCAGCATTTCCTAAAAAGTCTTCCATGGAACAGAAGAAACATCAATTGCCTTTTTGGACTCTTCTAAATTGGGGAAATACAACAGAACCTCACCCTTCCCTTTGAGATATACAATTAATGGTTCTGAGAAGGCCTGCAGTGAGGAGACTACTGCAGTGTATTTAACCTGAATCTTCTTGGGTACAGAATTATTTTTTAGAATCTTACTAGCAATATTCTCCAGAACATGCCTAGGGGAATGCTACCTGTGTGGCTGGAGATTGGTATGTGTGTGTGTGTGTGTGTGTGTGTGTGTGTGTGTGCTGTATTGATCTTTAATTAAGTACAGAGACTTCCAATCACCTTACTTAGGGACCATTATAACCACTGCTCTGTTTGACCATCAGTCTCTTGTCTCTCTCCAGCAATGGTGAGGCATATGCCCTTTCTGTGGGGAAGAGAAATCCATGGTTTGTCACCTTTGCCAATAATAAAAATGTTGGAGAGGCGGTGGCAAAGTGTTGCTATTGACATCTTTCACGTGAGCTACATCAAAGGAACAAAAGCGTCTCTCTCTGTTGGTGACCATACCAATTCTTCAAAAATATGGAATGCTTCATGAATTTGTGTGTCATCCTTGAACAGGGGCCTTGTTAATCTTCTCTGTATCATTCCAATTTTAATATATGTGATGCCGTAGTGAGCATTAGGCGAATGCTTTCACATTATCTTTCTCTCTTTTAGAAATATTGGATCAAAATACTAAATTAATGTAACCAAATATTTTCCTTTTGAACTTGGGTGAGTGGCTTTTGGTTAAAAGAAAAAAAAAAATGAAAAAAGCGATGTACTGGAAGTAGCTGTCAGAATTTGACTTTCCAAAGAAGAGCTTTGTTCAATTCCAAAATTATTAAATCAGCAAAGAAATGTGTTCAAACAAATAGTATTAAAATATATATATAACAGAAAGAGGAAGCTGAGCACCTAGCCAGAGGCCAGATCGCTCAGAGCCTTATAAATATGACCATTCATCTGGAGCAGGATTACACCCATTGTTCCTGTGTAATTATTAGTAATGTTCTCTTCCACTCACAAAAATATCTTGGTACAGACAGTAAATTATATGACCACCCTACTTGCATGCCACTCTAAAAAATTTAATGAGTCTGTCATATGCACAGGATTCTGATTGTCTCTCTCTGGGGAGGTACAGGGAGGCCAGGGTAAAAATTGACCTAAAATGTTAGGGCCTCAAATGAAAATTTGTAGGAAAATTACCATTTTTAGATGTTTTTAGATGTTTTTAGATTTGGTCCACTGTCAAAACTATGAGTAGCCAAGTGATAATTAAGAGAATGAAGTGGAAACTTAGTTAAATTAAACTTTTTTTTTTTTTAATTTTTTTTTAACGTTTATTTATTTTTCAGACAGAGAGAGACACAGCATGAACAGGGGAGGGGCAGAGAGAGAGGGAAACACAGAATCGGAAGCAGGCTCCAGGCTCCGAGCCATCAGCCCAGAGCCCGACGCAGGGCTCGACGCAGGGCTCGAACTCACGGACCGCGAGATCGTGACCTGAGCTGAAGTCGGACGCTTAACCGACGGAGCCACCCAGGCGCCCCAGTTAAATTAAACTTTTAAACATTTTTAAAGGTGATTTATTTATTTTGAGGGGTGGAGAGGGGCAAAGACAGAGAGAGAATCCGAAGCAAGCTCCATGCTGTCAGCACAGAGCACCACAAGTGGCTCCATCTCATGAACTGGAGATCATGACCTGAGCCAAAATCAACAGTCCGGACACTTTTGTGACTGAGCCACCCAGGTGCCCCAAATTGAGAAGTCTGTAGTTAAAGAACTAACAAATGGGGGAGGGGAGGATTTGAAGCTAAGACTGTGTTTGTCAGTATAGTTTGAAACATGTCCATCTTAACACAAATTTTGAACAAATGAACTCTCATTTGTATTTATTAATTTTTATAAAAAGTAAGTGATTTAACTTTCCCCTTCTGATTCCTAAGACTCAGCATTTATTCAGGCAGGCTGGAGATTGGTATGATCCAGGCGTGGCAGAGACTTTGTTCTTGGAAGTTCTGGATTCCAGTGTCCTGGTTACCAAGCAAAGCCATGAGATAATTTCTTTGCCAAAAGTCATCACGCATGTGATTATGTACCTTGAGCCATTTAGAGGGTCATTTCATCTCTACTCAACATTGTCAAAAATCAAACTCTTCTCTAAAAGACCTCAGATCTGCCTGTTGGTTTAATTAAAACTACACCAAAAAGAAATAGATATAAGAGGAACTTTCATACTTTGGTTATTTTCCTTTATTGTGCCATAATCAAGGAGGGTCATAAAAATGTCTAGGGCTATGGAAGCTTTGCAGAATTAAATTTGTGGAAGGTTTACTATGAACACATTGTACTTCTTTTTCAGTCCATGTATGGGCCAATCAAGAGACTTATTTAATGTCAGAAAGTCAAGAATGATGAAGACCATGGCTTTGATTCTCTCTCTCTCTCTTTCTCTCTGTCTTTGACCATGGCTTTACTTCTTCAAATAAATACAGAATGGTCCTGGGGATGACACAAATGTTCCAGAACTTCTCCTAGTATTTTGGGGGCAGGGATTATCACCTGGGAAATTTGAGCTGTCAGCTCAGCTGGTTTTCTAGATGAGTGGCTTTATGTATCAGATTCTCAGCATTAGCGATCAGTCACCCTCAAGGTCATGGAGACTATGTGGATGGACCAACATGACTTCTCTTATAAAATGGAGGTCTAAAAAGCCTGTTCACACAGCCAAAGGTAGAAGGACATTTGTTTCCTTTTCTGACAGCATGGCTGTCAAGATTGTGCCCCTACATCAGAACTTTGATTTTAATGAGTAAGAAATGCAGACAACAGTAAAACCAAAACCAAATAAGCAACACAACAAAAATATAAAAGAAGTTACCTCTAACATCTTCTTCCTGATCAGACTACATTCAAATCAAGAGTACCTTTAAATGAATCTTGATTCTTTTGAATTCCTGCTGCCACTGCCGTAGTTCGTAGCCCATCTTTTCTTGTCTATATTAATAGAATAGCTTCTAGCTTTGTCCCTGGACACCACTCTTCCCCTCCTAGATACATCCTTTAGCATTTCACTTGAGATATTTTTTAAGAACAGTTTTGATCATGTCACTTTCCTGTTTAAGCACTTAACATTGTAGCTAGTACCTATTTAAAGCAAATTATCAAATTTTTGTTTGGTGATACGTAAATATACAAACATACTCTGAGATAATTATTTCTTATCATTTAGGCTTTTTTCTTTTTGTACTCATAGGCTCTTTTAGATTATTTTTCCAGATTTTTATTATATGTCACTCCTGTAAATGCATGAGAAGGGAAACATAAGCTGTAGGTATGCTCAATGACAATTATGTCATAACTCTTGTTGTGAGACACTATCTGTTGAAAGATATAGTGTAATGCCAGAATTGTCAAAAAGTGAAAAATGTGTATCTTAAAATCAATAAAATATGGTGAATGCTTACCATATAATATAGCAATTTCAGTTTTTGGTATTTACTCAAAAGAGTTAAAATCTTATGTCCAGGGGCATCTGGGTGGCTCAGTCAGTTGAGTGTCTGACTTTAGCTTAGGTCATGATCTCACGGTTTGTGGGATCGAGCCCTGCATCTGGCTCTGTGCTGGTAGAACGGAGCCTGCTTGGGATTCTCTCTCTCTCTCCCTCTCTCTGCCCTCCCACACTCAGGCTTTCTCTCTCAAAAATGAATAAACACTAAAAAAGCTTATGTCTACACAAAAACCTGCACATGGATGTTTGTAGCAGGTTTATTCATAACTGCTAACATTTGAAAGCAACCAAGTTATCCTTCAGTAGGTGAATGGGCAAAAAAAGTACCATACATTCAGACAATGGAATATTAGTCATTAATAAAAAGAAATGAGCTACCATGCCATGAGAAGATATGGAGGAAACGTAAATGTATATTACTAACTGAGAGAACCAATCTGACAAGACTACATACAGTGTGATTCTGACTACATGACATTCTGGAAAAGGCAAAACTATGGAGGCAGTAAAAAAAATCAGTGGTTGCTGTGGGGTTGGGAAGGATGAATAGGTGGGGCACAAAGGATTTTTAGGGCCATGAAAATACTCTGTATGATACCATAATGATTAATACATTTGCCCAAACCCCAAAGTGAACTATAATGTAAACTATGGACTTTGGGGGATGATGTGTCAATGTGGGTTCATCAATTGTCACAAATGCACCGTTCTCTGTGGGAGATATCAACAATGGATGAAGCTATGCATGTGGTGGGGAAAGGGTATATGGGAAATGTCTGTACCTTCTTATCAATTTTGTTGTGAACCTTAAAATGCTCACTAAAATATTAAAGTTTAGGGGTGCCTGGGTGGCTCAGTCATTAAGCACCCCAAATCGATTTCTACTCAGGTTGTGGTCTCATGGTTTGTGAAATCGAGACCCACATTGGGCTCTATGCTGACAGTGTGGAGCCTGCTTGGGATTCTCTCCCTCTCAAAATAAATAATAAATAAAAACATTTTTAAATTAAAGGTTAAATTAAAAAATGGTGAATGTTAGTTTCATGCATTCCTCCCCTGTTCCCAGTTCCCCCATCTTTGACTATGGGTAAAAAAAAGTCTAAATCTCTCAGCTTGAGATTCAAGGATTTTCATTTCATAATCTGGCCAAAGCTGTTTTTTTGTTTTTTTTTTTAATCTAGCTTCTTTCCATTTGCTAGTGTGTCAACACACTTGTACTTTCATTTTCTTCTGTTCTATGCCCCTTTCCTTCCTTCCCTGAAATCCTGGATTTGATGCCTCCTCCTTTGTCTTCCCTCTCCACCCTAACACTATTGGCTCCTCCCTGTGGTCCTCACAAAGCATTATCTGCATACTAACAGAGAGGGCTTTGAACTCCTTGCTCTGTAGTTAGTAGAATATATGTTAGTGGCCAAGTCTTTTTATGGTGCCTGGAGCATGGAGATGCTTCATAAATACATTTGGACTAAATTGTTCTAAAACAAAATAGTAGGAAATCCATTCAAGAATAAAAGAGTAAAATATGTGCCAGGAATTCTGCTATCATCATCATTACCATTATCATCAACCAAACGAAGTCATCTAGCTGTATTACTTGTGATAAAAACTGATTAAAAATAGGCCTTCCAGGTGTGGGTGGCAATCTTGGTGTTTAATGTTTTCCCCTTTTCCTCTAGAGCAAATCTGCTGGGAATACAGGAGTGATGCTCAAATTTCTAGATGAAGGGCAGCAGCAAAGTGTCCTTGGGCTGCTCAAGGTCATGGCATTTGTTGGACAGAGACCTTCTCCAGTAGATGAGGAACTGGGTCTTCCATGGGACCGAAGTCAACTATATGTGAAAGCCTGAGCAAAGAGACAAATAATGCCTCCATTCCTTACTCCTTTAAGGTTATTGCTCCAGAATAATTGAGAAATGTCATGTCTCCTGCTCTTACCATGTTTACTCCAAGTGTTTTCTCTTCTGCTTATTTAATACTTTTCATTGTGTTCATGAAACAATGGGCAGAAATATTTCCCACAGCAGCTCACCCCCCTTCTCTCTGTGCATAAGGAGGATTTATGTAGTTGTAGTCTTTGTTTTGTTTTAACCCTTGAAAAATTGTGTCTCCTCCAAATTTAGAAGTACGTAAATCAGTATCACAGAACTGAAGTTAGACATGAGTAGCATTAAAGCTGGCATGACATATTTAAGAAAAAGATGTTTTTTGATGAAGCAAGCTGAAATATACATGCCATACACCCAATTGCATGTTTTTGTGATTTACAGAGAATTATTTGAGGTGTTTCCTGGAAATTTGTACTAATTTGTTCATTATTTATAGTACCAATTATTGCCTTTTCCAGATACAATTTCACTCCTAGTGGCATGGAAAACATGTTTTGAATAAATCTTGGCAAGAATAAAGGCATAAATACTTGAACTTTGTTCATTCAAAACATAGCTGCATGCTTCATTTGGAAACTAGTGCAGTAGAGCAGCTTTGTTATTTTTCATACTACTCTGTCGATTTTATAGTAGGGCTTCTTAACAATAACGTATCTCCTGAAGTTTGAAGAGCTGGCTGGATGTGCTCACAAAGATGGAGGAGCAAGTGATGAAGGTTGGTCAGGCAGTTACTCTTCCACATTCACGATGTTGGTCCTTGACCCGCCCAAGTGTGAAGTCTTTCTACTGAAACACGTTCATATTTGAGTATTCAAGGTAGAAAGATCCAGGAGTTAAGTGTTTATATTGTTCTCAAATATAATTATTTGGGAAACTTTTTCCAAAATGATATTTGTGCTTAACTGAGGCGTATATACCCAGTCAAAATTTGTTAAGATAAACAAACCACAACAGCAACATGCTGGATCGGCTGCTCCAATTGTGTCAAGGGTAATCAGTGACAGAGCTAATTTTAGAACTCAAATGTCTGAAACTGCAGTTCACTTGATCCTGTGTTCTATCATGCTAAAGCCAGAAAACTTGTGGAAAATTGCTATTGCCACTCAATTTTCAACGTGACATTGGCCCCGTTGCCAGGTGATAAAATGGCTCTCTGTGTGTGATGGTTCTGGGCCCAATCCTATTGGTCACAAGTAACAGTCATCATCCAATTCTGTGCCAGGAAAAGACCGTGATCGCTTCTTTAAGAAAATAGAATCTTCTAATAATTGTTTAAATAGGCAAGATACTTTTGAAGCACACTTCTGATTTATTTCTCCGTTAGGTAATCTGTGACTTCCAGTTGATGTGACATATTAAAAGAACTTCTTTTCTCCTAGCTTAATGAATATTCGTCGATTTGTTGAACGGATGTATTTCATTTACCTCTGTAGCCTCCTAAGTACCTCATGCGGGTCCTTGCACACCATACTGGTAAATAGGGGTGGTTGAATGAAATTGGTGTAGGGCTCATGCCTGCTGCCCCTCTTTCCCTTTCCCATCACCCCTCTCTGTCTTCCCACATCTCTTTTTTCATCTTTTCACTTCTTTCTCTCTTTTTTTAAATAATATATTATTTTTCCAAAGCCATACTGCTAATTACTCTAAAATTTGGTTTCTTATGGTTTTCTCAGCAGTTTCTCAGTATATGTCATGTTGAGCAATTTTTAAGAAAATGTCATTTAGCCCTAGTAAAGCTCAACTTCATGCCAATCTTTATAGAAATTATATAAATATTTATATACATCATAATATAAATTTTAAAGTTAAACTGTGGAGGATAAGCTTAGGAATCCCCTGGGCTTACACCAATGGGTTAACAAGGCACAAAGAAATACAAAGTCATAAAATGCTCATGCCTGAGTTTGGGTTAACCAGATTGGCACCCCAAGAATGGGGGTGCAAAGGCACCCAGAGAATAGGGAGGTAGGTGCAAAGGTACCAGGAATAGGGAGGTGCAAACACACCCCAAAACAGAGAGGGGGTGCAGAGCCCCCAGAATAGAGAGGGAGGGGCAAAGGCCTAAAATAGGAATGGCACAAAGGTGCTCAATACATAGGTGTATGGAATAAACAAGATTAGATGTTCAGGGTGGAAGTACCCCAATTTAGCACTATAGCAGAAAAGCTGCTTTCATAGGAGGATAGGGCCAGGTTAGGTAAATTGGTGAATTGGACTACGGACCGCTCTGCTGCAGGCAAAGCAGCCCAGAGCAGACATGGTTAACAAAAGAAAAGGTGCCTTGTCAACCCTGAGGTTACTCCCCCATCTGCCTCACCCCTAGGTTAGCTAAGATAAACAGAGGTGCTGCCTCATGTCCGCTGTAAACAACCTTCCTCCCGACTGCCTGGCGCCCGGATTTTGTTTTGTATTAACCCAAACCCCTAATCACGAATATCTACAAGACCCCCTTTCCCTCACATCCACAAGTTAATGTTCACAGATTCATTGTCTCTTTGTGCACGTCCATCGCCATGTTTGTAAGCCTTCTGATCCTAATAAAAATGGGCAAGGACCCTTATTCGGGGCTGCTATCTTTTCCCAGACATTAGCCATCTCTCACTTTCAATCCTGAGTCCCGCTCTTTTGCTAGACAAGAGAGAGCTTTAGACCCAGAGTCTACAACATTATACAATGCATTTATATAAAGTAAGATTAGACTAGTTAGAATTAAGATTTTGATTCAAGAACCTTATTAGTGTTATTGATAGAACAGCTATCATGACCAATTTTCAGCTCATTTGGCTATTTCATGCTGTCAACTAAGTAAACAGTTCTGTTGACCAGGCCAGTTACATCTGTTCTCCCTCTACATATCCAGAGGTCCAGTGAGGAGTGTGTAGAAAACTATTTTCTACTTAGCTAGTGGACAGGTTGGTGCAGGCGTTCGTTCATATCACATAACACTGACTGATGACAACATGAGGGGCTAGATATGCTCTACTTGTATTCTTAGATAGGTTTAGAGACAGGTGACTTGTGGAAACCTCAGAGTGAAGCAGGGATTCGTATCTGTAGAAACTCATGGTCAAGATACAAAATAATTCAACAAATAGTTGTGGGTTGAGTGATTGACCAGGGATTTAAAAGGCATGTTCACTAGATAGTTCAGAAGAAATATAAATGTTTTGGACTACACTCTTAATGTCTATTGTTTGCAATTATTTTTCTTTTGATCAACTATGGCCTTGAGGACTCTGCAGACAATACTACTTTGTATATTCACAGTGCTTTATACTTTATATATCACATCTCCATTTATTTTCTTCTTTAATTTTCACATTATTCATATATGAGGGAAGGTGCTATTTTCACATAAGGAGCATACAGATATGAGGTTTATGTGTTTTAGTAAAAGTCTTCTAGGAATTTTGCCTACTTGGTATCACAGGATCTTAAGAATTTGGGGGTCACTGAGCACATACATGTATTATCTTTTATAGTCAAAGACATTCTTATTCATCTAACATAAAAAGGTTTGTTCTCTCCCATCAGGCATGGTGTTAAAGGGGAGAGATATGAATTTGCAGTCTTGAATCCTGGTTCCATAGCATGTTAACAATGTGATCTTGGGTTACTTATTAATCTCACCAAGTCTTATTTCTCATTTAATAATCATAGGAATTATTCTGTATACTGTTGGGATTAGATGAAATAATGTAGATAAGGAACTTGGATTGCAATAGGCATGATTTGAGTCAATTTCCTATCAGAATTACTCTGTACCAATGTATCTAGACTATCTTCCCCAATATCAGTATTAATGAATGACACTCTTTGAGAGATAACTCATTAACAATTCCAACTGAGGCCTTTGAAAAATAGAAAAGTAACTACCCATGATTTGGTCCCTGACAAAATCAAATCAGGAGCGTTGACCTCATGAGCAAGCAGTAAAGAAGGCTAATCAATTGCAAACTTGGTATGGCTCATTGGACCACTGAAGGAAGTCTTGGGACTTCATGCATGTACACCCCTCTCAACATTCAGATCTAGCCCTATTCTGGCATAATTGTGCTACAGTTCACTCACCTGGTGCAAATGGCACAAATTTAAGCCATTAAACAAGTTAAACAATTATGGAACACATTAGATTCTACCTTGAGTATTGTCTTGATGATTAAAAACTTTCACACTGACAGAGGGATCTGATTGTAGAAAGAATTGACATAAAGTTTAAAATTTTTTAAAAAATTGTTTATGTTAATTTGTTTTTGAGAGAGAGAGAGAGAGAGAGAGGGAGTGGGGGAGGGGCAGAGAGAGAGAGGGAGATACAGAATCTGAAGCAGGCTCCAGGCTCTGAGCTGTCAGCACAGAGCCTGACATAGGGCTCGAACACACGGAAAGTGAGAGCATGACTTGAGCTGAAGTTGGACACCCAATGGACTGAGCCACCCAGGCGCCCCAGAATAAATAAATAAATATCCTCTCCCATATTTTATTGATGACTATGAGGAGTCATTGGTAAAGTTTCAACCATCAGTGGCAATATAACAGTGGTTTCACTGAGTGGATTATGAGTGATTTTTCATCTTTGCTTCTTTGTGCTTCTCTATTTTCTTCAGAATATAATGAGGTGGGAGCAATCAATCAGCCAACTGATCAATCAGTACACATGGGAAAGAAATTTTGAGAATGTAGGTGGGGGGCGGGGATAGAATAAAAATACCTTCACTTAACTCCTAGGAATTGCTTTTCATCAAGAGCAAGTAGTTTTGTCCATCTATGTTCTGAGTCTTTTCTGCTCAGAAGTTAGATTTTCTTTTCCTGAAGCAGCTCTTTCTGCCCATCCATGGGTCTCATCAGCACAATCTGTAGGCTTTATATGCAGCTGGCTTTCCCTGTTTTTACTTTTGAATGGGTAGATTATTTCTTTCCAGCAGTTCTGGTTTTTTTTTTTTTTCTGATTGACCCAAAATGGGTGCAGATGTGGTAAGCACATGCTAAAAGTTGTTGAATATTATTTTCACCCTGAAGAAAGGCCTGACATAAGCAGTTTCAGATTGTGTGAATTCTTGATTTCACAGTGGCCTTCCAACACTGGTTCTGTTGCCAGTGATAACAGAAACCAGGGAGAGACCTTGGGAGGTAAACCACAGATTTACTTAGTTTCCAAGAATTGATGACCTCATGTGTTCCTTAGTGGGTGATTTCGTGAAATGCAGAGGTATAAAATGAAGTTTTGATTTTCGAAATTGGTACTAGGGGCTAAATCATGATGTATGGTATTTTCCCTATATTTTTTCCTTCACTTTTCAGTGTATACTTACAGATGTCAACTTCTCTTATTTGCCTATTTACACCAAAGATCATCTCTTTGTGCCAATTTTAAATTCTGAATTTTTCTTCGTTTCTTTCTAATACCTTTTTGTTAGCTGCATGGTGTACTGAAGAGCCATTAAACTGGGAATCAAAAATCTACATTTTTCTCTTGTGTGTGAAATGATTATATATACCATGAATATGTAATTGCTGGAAACCAGGATAATGTACAATTGCTAATCATATTGATCCTAAATTGTTTTTCAATACTTACAGAAACACTAAATAGCGTTAATGTGACTATATTTTTTTTTTCCTGGAGCTTAAAATTACACATTCCAGAGGTTCTCAGAGACAAAGTTATCATGTTCTCACAGATAATTTTTTTTTTTTTTTACCTGGGGTAATTCATAACTTCCTTCTTGATAGAAAATAGTCAAGGAATTGGTTGAATTAGTATATTTCCTTATATCTCTAAACATCCAAGACTTAGATTAATTCACTCAATCACTCACTTATTTAACTAAAATGCATTGAGTGCTGACCACATACCAGGTACTTTGCCCGAAATCAGGGATACGGTGACAATCAGCGAACCAGTTCCTGCTGTCATATTGCCTGCCGGCTAGTCTAGAGATGGACAAATGAGCAATTGCCATAAGAACACGTTGGTGGAACACCTGCGCCTAGATCTGGGGGTCAGGAAAGGGATTCTGAGAGGAAGGGAGATATAAAAAGCAAGGAGGTGTTATCCAGGCCTTTGCATTGTTGAGAAAGGGAAAGTGACAGGGTGGGCATGTGTTTGTATGTGAAGGAAGAGAAGAAAAGCGGGAAACAGGGAGCATTAGAGAGCTAATTGCTTAAGTCTACAGTTGGAATAGATTAAAATAACAATAAAAGCGGGTGGAAACTTACTCCATGATTATCACTAGGTTCTTGCAAGCTCACTGGCTAGTTCCAAGGTTTGCTTTCTTGGAACACAGAAAGAGAATTTAATAAATTTCCCCTTAGGGGGAGGAGAAAGTTAATAGACCACTAAAAGGGCCTAATTTACCACCCAGGATTAGATTACTCAGAGTTAAAATAGGGCAATTAAGATGCAGATGCCATGTTTAGAAGCTAGAAAGTATAGTCAGTGCAATTCTAAAAGACCAAAGTCCTTCAGAAAACACTACGGTTTGTTCAATGCACTGAAGCTTTAATTTCTCAAGGACCTCATACCTTGGTTTCAGCCGAAAGGAAAATGAAGCAAATCACTCTGATTCTGTTTTTCTTGGTCAGACACGGGCTTCACTGTACTAGATTATTTGGTTTGGCTGTGTGCAAGGATCAAATTCATGCTATAAGAGGAAAATCATGATCTCTCTGAAATATGTCTTAAACTTCTTTGCCAGCTCCAAACGAAGGAGTCATATTGATTCTATATTATGGAGCCGTGTTCTAAGCTCAATTCCTAACCCTTAAATGATCCTTCCAGATTATTTGGCCTGTTTTCATAATTTTTTATTTGGACTGTCATGCAGTGTCATTTCTCACCCATCTCAGAATCCAGGTGGACTTCCTGGTGGAGCTGGTTCTGAATGCCATGATGCTCCCTTAGTATTTTGTAGAAAGACCCAACTCAGCTCCTAAACACACCTGGTTTGGGAGAAGTTTGAAGTTCTGCAAGACCTTTAAGATTCTTAAATTTCAATTCAAGGACTGAGGCACAGATTAATTTAAATTATTTAAAAGACAGCAGATGCTTCAAGTGGCCCTTCAAACTTGGGATTTATTCATTCATTCAAGACATATTTACTGAACATCTATTATGCACCAAGCACTGTTTTAGGTATTCTATAGTGTGGCTGAAAGTCTAAATGTACTGAGTCAGAATTCCAGTATCATGACCCAAATTCTATCTTCCAACCGTGGCTGAGATAATAATAATCCTGGCTCTGCCACTCAGTAGCTTTGTGGCCCTTGACAGACCTCTCCTTTACTGAACTTTAGGTGTCACATTCTTCAACTGTGCCCAACAACGTCTACATTCACCAGTGGATTGGAAAAGAATGGATGTGACCAGCTAAGCAGAGGGGGAGCCGCTTTGTGAGCTCTGGTCTCTCACTATGCCCCTGCCAGGTACTACCTTCCAGGGCCAGCCAAACCAGAAGGCAGCCACAAATATTTCCCTTCAGGAACTCCTACTCTTACATCAGGTCTGAGCTGTAACAGGACTTCCTCCAGAAGCCATCCTTGACATCGCCTGCGACTATATACTCCTGATACGCTTTTCTGTGGTGTCCTGCACTACCTCTACTATAGCCCTTACTATGATAATCATAACAGATGTTTAATCTGTTATCTACCTCTCTGCAAGAGTCTAAGCTTTAGGAAAACAGGTCATGTATCTGCTCTGCTTTATGGTATAACCCCAATGTTTCACGTAGTCCATTTATAATCGTTGAATGAATGAATGAATGAATGAATATATCTTTACAGGCCTGCTGAAGAGTTTACAAAGGAGACCAGAAAGGAGCACACTTTGTCCATAGTGGTTGCTGTGTACTTGGACACCTGCAATTTCATTTTAAGCCTCAAGACCACATTACATGGCAAGTGTTACAGGTATTTTGACTCCTGTCTGCTGACGACATCGAGGTTCAGAGAGTAGTCATTTGTATTATGTATGGCTAGAAAGTAGGAGACCTTGAATTGGAAGTCAGCTCAGTTTGATGCCAAACGCTTTGTTCTGCCCATTAAATCACAGCATTTCTTAGCACTGAGAAACCCTTCTGGGACTTACAACAATGGCAACTGGGATGAGAGCCACCTGGAATTTGATCTTTGTGGGTGCCCCCTCCCATAGTTTATTTTTCATTTCTATCTGCTGCTTTGCTCTTATCAGATAAAGAAAAACAGCAGCTGCTACTGGTGCTGTTGATTGGGATTTCTATCTGGAAATGAAATCTTGGGCATCTGTTCTTTCCTGTTACATTTTACCATGAAAAAAAAAAATCGATTTTGTTTTTCTAAACATTTTTTTTCAAAAGGTAATGCATGGATGTAGTAAAAATGTAAACAACGCAAAAAGGTATTTCTTTTTTTAAAAGAATGCTAGCATACTGCGCTTATCTCTCTGTACTTTGTGTCAGTGAATAATATATCTTCAAGATTATTCCATATTGGCACATAAGAATGCATATTTCATGGGGTGCCTGTGTGGCTCAGTCGGGTAAGCCTCTGACTTCATCTCGGGTCATGATCTCATGATTTGTGAGTTCAAGCCCCACATCAGGCTCTGTGCTGTCAGTGCAGAACCTGCTTTGGATCCACTGTCTCCCTCTCTCTCCACCCCTCCCCTGCTAACACTCTTTCAAAAAAAATTTTTTTAAATAAAAAGTACATATTTCATCATTTTCATGATTACATATAATTTTATTTTTAACACATAAATGGTAGGTTTAATAATATGATAACCACACAAAAAGGAAGATAACATCAAAAGTTATACTATTTACCTGATGAGCACAAGACTAAGTGTTATTTTAATGAACATAGATTAAGTCAAGCAATATGACTGCAAAAATAGAATTTTCATAGAGTAGGAAAGTACAGTTTATTTTTATATTGAAAGAAATAAAAATTCTTAAAAGTTCCATTCCTTTCATTGTTAATCACTGTTGCCAAGTATCACTTAGAATCACAGAGTTTCAGAACTGAGAATTACTCTAGGGATGATTTAATAGTGTGGTTTTAAAGAAGGGTGTGTGTGTGTGTGTGTGTGTGTGTGCACGTTTTTCTTGGAAAATAAGGTATACAGAGGCAAAGTAATGTCTTATTTGCTGAGCACATACTTTGGGCCTGAATTATCATAAGTATCATTGGCAACTTATCACTTTAACAACCTTACAGACAGGTACGGTTATATTTATTTTATAGGTGGGAGACAGAAATGCAAACGTTGTCTGATTCTCAACCCCATGCTTATAATTGTAGCACACCATTTTGTCTACCAGGTTTAAAATGACTAAATTCCAGAAATGGTCTCAGTACCCACACACTTACCCCTAATCTTCAACCCTGAAGATTCCAGAAGAGGCTTCTCCAAACCTTTAGGATTTTTCAGAACATGTTTTTAAAATCTCTATAGAGTCCATTCCCATGGTTAATAATCAGCCACTACTCACTGGTATAGCTATATCAGTTTTTAAAATATTAATATTTTTCATATAATATTAATATTAATATTTCTGAATGTTCAAGAAATAGTCCTGGGGGACCCAACTATTCTTTGAGACATGCTGGTTGTTATGTGTCCTCCCCAAAATTTATATGGACCCACTCAGGACTTCAGAATGTAAACGTATTTGGAGATATGGTCTTTGAAAAGGTGATTAAGCTAAAATGAGGCCCTTAGCGTAGGACCCTAATCCCGTCTGACTGAAATCTTCATAAGAAGAGAAAGAGACACCAACGCTCTTTCTTTTCACCCATGTATGCGCAAAGAAAAGGCCATGTAAGGACACAGAAGGCTTGCCATCTGTAAGCCAGGGAGAGAAGCCTCAGAAGAAACCTAATGTGTTGACACCTTGGTGTTGGTCTTCCAGGCTTCCAGAACTGTAAGAAAATAACCAGCTGTTGTTTTAGCCACCTAGTCTGTGGTATTTTGTCAATGGCAGCATGAGCAGACTAATATATTGGTCCTCCTCGTAATCTGGAAACTAAAGAGTCAATGCCTGGCGAACAGCAGAGGGCCTCCCTGAGGGAACTTGCTCTGGTGGGTGAGTCCCTGTAACTGTGCCCTCCCTAGCAATGGACATTTTGCTTGTTTCCAACAAACAATGCTGCAATAAATTATCTTATACAGATGTTTATATGTTCATTTGGGGATATATTTTAGGATGCATTTCTAGAAATGAAATTGCTGGGTTTGTTAATTTCAAAAATAACTGCATGTAGCTTAATATTCTTCAGAAAGTATTTTTAAAAAATTACTCTGGGCAAAGCTGCATTGTGCAAGACACTAGTATATATTAGTTGAGCTTATTCTGGCTTATTGACATTAACAGCTACCTTGCCTTTGAAGAAAATTTTCAAAGTAGGAAGTATTTCAGATGCATTAGGGAGAAGAGGTTTTGATATATTCCACCACCTGATAAATGAAACCCGAAGCCACAAAGGGAGGAAATGTCTAAGCAGCTCTGACAATGGCTTTGGGTGTGATCAAGGCCACAGAGTACCACTGCTGAGAACAGAGGCTTAAAATGATGTCTTTTCCCTTGGACATCCATTGCCTACAAAACTTACACATGATGACAGTTTACATTATGTTCATTCCTTCAGGAATAATTACTGTGCCTCCATGTGGAAGTTTTCTCATTCCAAAGAAGCAGGATCATCCATCATATCAATGTGATATGGTTTTGCCAGATGCCAGATGAATTAGCAAATGGTATTCAATACACACATTCATCAATTCTGACTAGTGCTTAAATAAAATCATAAGGATGGATATGGCTTTAGAAAGTACTAGTGGGCTTTCAACATATTTTAAAAATTGTCCAGACAGATATATGGTTCTTTTAGTCACTTAAAAAAATTTTAGAATTAAAATAGCTTTTGTCAAAAACTAGCTGTTCTTGAATTTAAATTGAAAAAGGCCAGAGGCAGAAATTCTCAAACTTGCCTGTACATCAGAATCACCTGGGGGTTTTGTTAAAACACAGATTACTGGGCCACACCCCAAAATAGTACATGGTTCTGCATTTTTAACAGGTTTTCAGATGATGCTGATGCGCCTGGTCACAGGTTTGCTATTCTTGATAAGTCTTTTACAAAAGTTAAGTCATGTATAAATCACCTAGGGATCTTTTTAAAATGCAGATTTGGATCCAGCAGGGGCTCAAAATTCTGCATTTTGACAAGCTCCCAGATAATGCTGAGGCTGCTGGTTTATCGACCACACTTTGAGCATCAAGTTTCTATACAATGTATAGCACGCATTCATTGTTTGACATTTTGGGAGGTTCCTGATTAAAAGATAAAGGTAATTAAAGAAATGTTTGCATTCTACCCACTCCTCCCCAGTTTCTCTGTCAGATATCGAAGAATGTCTTGAAACTGATTGCCAGGCCTTTTATGGTAACTTGGCTTCTCTCACCCATGAAAGGTATGACCCATTGACCCATTCTTGCCACTTGCCAGTTTTGCCGAGGCCCCACTTTGATAGATTTTTCAACCACATGTCAACAAATAGAAATTGGGCATGGAACATTTTTGGTCCTTGAGACCACATAGAGTGTGGTCAGAAGCTGAGGTTTAGAGTAGGAAAGTAAGTTTCCTAAGACACAAAGCCCAGGGCAAGTATACTACTTCCTCTCTCAAGATGGATGTAAAGGTAGTGAGAGGGAGGGAAGGGTATCCCTTGATGATCTGGTGATGGTGACTGTGTTCTAGAAACAGGGCACAGCCTTGCTGGAAACTAGTGGTCCAGAGCAGGGCAATTACCCATATACCTAACGTCTCCCGCTCAGGACTTTGAATTAAGAGAGTAGAGGTCTCAGGGTGCCTAGGTGGCTTAGTCGGTTAAACGTCCAACTCTTGATTTTGGCTCAGGTCTTGATCTCACAGTCGTGAGCTGGAGCCCTGCATTGGGCTCTGCACTGGGCATGCAGCCTGCTTAAGATTCTCTCTCTTTCTCTCTCTTTCTCTCTCTCTCTGTCCCTCTGCCCCTGTCCCCCACTTGAGCGTGCACACACACACTCTCTCCTTCTCTGTCTCTCTCAAAAAAAAATTAAACAAATTTTAAAGAAAGTAGAGGTCTCTCAGTTTCCATGTCTCAAAGCAAAGCCTCCAGGAGGGACTTTGGACTTTAGTCATTAGGTTCCAGGACCCATCCTCTGTCCTACACTTCATATACTAGTTTATATCCATTCATACTGGGGACATTCCATTCTGGGGAACTGAATCACAGAACCACAGACTCTTAGAGTTGAGAAGAACTTTAAGAGTTAGCTGAGGCTTTTCCTCCTCTGAGACTGATTCATCACTAATAAAACTAGCAAGTGATAAGTGTATAATCATCTATCTCTAAAATAACATTTGCTAGATATCAGAACACTTACATCCAAAATTCGAGGATACTCTGACTAGTATTAACACACCTCAGAAACAGAAGGGGACGTTTGATGACCATGGAGTCAATTAGAGCTGGGGGAACTGAGAAGTTTCATGAGGCATTTCACCTAAATATGGAAGAATCTGAGAACTAACTTGTTCCACTGTTAGTATTGTAGCCCTTAGCTCTGGATTCTCTGAGCTCACCTTAGATTCAGGCATTCTGTGTATGACAGCCAGGTCTCATTCTCAGACTGCATGTCACAAAGTTTGGTTTGGAAAATATAGTACATAACTAGAGAGCTCATTTTCCCTGGGGCTGGCATCTCTTTGTCCCTGTAGAGTCTCTCTCCGTCTCCTGGAGAGGACAGAAGGCCCTGATGGATTCTGTCTGCCCTGCTCTCTTGACTCCTGTTTCTGTGCTGATGGCCCCACTCTCCTTGAGGCCCTCAAGCCTCAGAATCAAACATTTGGTAAGTTTTCTCAGCCTCATGCATGTATGAGCCTCAGGTTTTGTGGGTTCGTGAAGGTTAGCCTGTAAGTCGCAAGGAATAAAATACAGACTTGGTTTTTTTTAAAAAAATTATTACTGTTAAGCATCATCAGTAAATCACTTAAGCTCTTATGACGTACAATAGACCATTAAGACTTAAAAGTTTATAGCCATTTCCAAATCTGAGTTCCTGCAGGTCTCCTGTCTTTGTTATCTTTTCTAAAAGTATATAATCAAGCTGTGTAACCAACTGTGTAACTAAACTCTAAGCAGGTCTTAATATATTCAAGCTTAATATTTTCCAATGTATATAATAAAAGTATAATGAATCATTGTTTAAGAATTCATTAATGGATCATTTATATAGTGAGCATTTATGTTATTCTGTACCCACAATGTTAGATGCAAAGGGACACAAAAACCAATGAGGCATGGCCTCTTCCCTGAAGGAACTCACTGTCTGTGGGGGACATAGGCATTCATTTTTTCATTCACTCATTCCAAGAGTATTATTGAATTCTTGTCATGCTCCGGCCATTGTTCTAAGCGCTGAGGAGCTTATATATTAATGGTAGTACCTGGGTGGTGAGGGAGAGGAAGGAGACAGACAAGTGGACCAAAGAAATCACCTTGGTCAAAAAAGAAGGTAAAAAACAAAACAAGAGAACAAACAGAAAGACATTAAAGCAAGGTAATGGGAGGTCGGAGAAAGCATTTCTTACTGTGTGATGATAGTAAGGAGACTTGAAAGATCAGGTCATGTGACGATCTGGAGGAAGAGCATTCCAGGGGAGAAGGAATCAAAGGTCCTAAGTCCAGAAGAAACCCTATATATTCCTGAGAGAGAAGTCCAGAGAACCTGAAAGTAATGACACAAGACGGCAGTGGGAAGAGATAAAACAGTATAAACAGTTTTGGAAAGATGAGAAGGGCAGGGAGTGTGGGGTTCTGTCAGGGGAGTGTTCACGAATGAGATGGCTTTTGCAGTCTTTAAGAGTGGGAGCCTTCGGTGATTCATCTAGGGTGCGCTCAAAACTCTTGCCTGAGGAGGCTAAACTAAGGCAAGGAGTGGGGAGGGAGCTGGGTGGGAGAGGGGAGGTGATGGTTGGGGCAACATAGCCCAAAGGCTGCTTATAATTTTATAAATTCCCATAAATGAAAATGTCCAAAAACAACTTACATGCCTAGAGATACAACTTTTTAAAAAATGTTTGTTTATTTATTTTTTGAGAAAGACAGAACACGAGTGGGGGTGGGGCAGAGAGAGAGGGAGACAGAATCCAAGCAACCTCCAGGCTCTGAGCTGTCAGCACAAAGCCTGATGGGGGTGGGGGGGTGGGGGGAGGCCCAACTCACAAATCCAGAGATCATGACCTGAACTGAAGTTGGATGCTTAACCAACTGAGCCACCCAGGCACCCCTAGAGATACAACTTTCCAATGATTTTCATAGATCTACTTTGGCTCAGTTCTCTTCTGAGTGATCATGAATTCCAACTTAGTGAAGTCTGCATTAATGAGCTTTTCATATAGTCATACCTTTTCTTCAACGAAATTGAAATCTATGCCAAAAAAGCTTTTTTCCTTATCAAGCCTATCTTTTTCAAAAACGGATTTATGTGTGTGTGTGTGTGTGTGTGTGTGTGTTGTGTATTTTTTCTTTTTAATGGAGATGTTTAGGGATTAGGAAAAATAGTGAATTTAGTCATCTTGATTAGTCCTTCTTGATAAAAACTGTGGGTTCTCTAAAAATGTTACCCACTTTGTGGCTGGAAATACTTCAATGATATTAACACTTAAAAAGGGATTTAATACATTACAAGCTTAAATATATACCAGAAGTATTCTTTTGGATGTGTGTGTGTGTGTGTGTGTGAGAGAGAGAGAGAAAGAGAGAGAGAGCGAGAGAGAGCAAGTGATTTTGATATTTTAAGACAACAGATGATCCAGGTGTGTTGAAGTACCACCATTGGCTCAGGGTGTTAATGTTCCTCTCTTTTAGATCCTCAGCACATCTAGAGTTTTATGGACAAAAATGACATGTAATGGAGCTCATTTAGTATCATCCTAAACCATCTGATATATTCAAACTTCTCTTTCATATTCTGGAAACAATGTGTTTCTGGATTTGACAATTCTGCTTGGGTCTGGCCTTGCGTGTATCAGTGGAACCGACCACAAAGCCATTGTTTTCTGCTGCTTAGCTCTGACAAACACAGGTGGGGGCATGGTGAAATTGGTTTTACAGTTACTCCAAAATACATTGATCTACACTTAACTTGCATTCCTGGGCAGTCTTGTCACAAACTTTATTTTTAACTAAGAGGATTTCAAAGCTTGGTATTTTCGAGAATTGCAGTAGTGTTTGTGTTCTTTAAAACATAAATTACATTCTTATGCATAAGCTAAGGTTAGGAAAGCATGTAATATTTTCTCTCATGCTTTATCTTTTAATAGAAAGATTAGAATAATAGCACTTTAAATTCAACTCAGATAGTATTTTTTTTAACCAGTTTTTTAGCAACCGTATTTCTCATTCTATCTTTTCAGTACACATTTGAATTACTTTTAAACTTCTAAACGCACCACATTCCCCAGAGGTTGCCTTCGTGGAGGATGGAGCATTTTCCAGTTAACCCTGCTTAGTGGCTGAAATTGTTCAATTTGTCTAAGATTGCACCTGAATTAATGCAGGGAGTGAATTATGTATTATATTACTTTTTAAAATTCAAGACACAGTGCAACCTTTCCAGGTACTCAGGGCCATCATGAAAGAATAAGTGCAGTAAATGATGTGACATACGATTTGAAGAGAGAGGCTAAGAGACACTCCTTTCCATTCCCTTCCCTTTTCTCTCTCCTCAGGGCCTAAAATGTCTCTATTAGAAAGACTTTGTGCCTGGAAGTATGAGAATAGAATGCAAATGGCTCTATAAAGGGTTAAATGCAAAACAATGATTAATCTATGACTTCTCCATGGAAATGTATTCCTTAGATTACTTAGCAAGAACTTGGGAGTGAGGGATAGTATTGGCAAGTGTTTTCTCTACGGGAATAGTAGAGAACACATAAGTTCTAATTTTCTTGCCCCAGTTTTTAAAAAATTCAGAATGTGTGTGATGAGTTGGGGAGCTTTAAAGGGAATAAAGGATTGTTTAAATAACTGGTAGACAGACGAGGGCTCCTGATGTGTCTATTTGACTAGATTCTTCCCGAGACTTTCCATCTCTGCAAATTCATTCCATTTTTCAGGTTGCCCTGTCGGACCTCCACCCAGACTCTTAATGGAATTCTTCCTGTCTTCAAGTCTCAGTTCAATTGCTGTTTGTTTCCAGAATTCTTCTCTCACCCTGATTTCCTTCCTACTCTCTTGATTAGTTAAGTGCTTCCCCTTCTACCTCTGGAGCACAATGTGCACCTCTCTTGCAGTTAGCTTTCCTTACAAGGGTTTGTTTGGTTCTCTCTCCTACCAGAATGTGAGCTCTTCAATGGCTGGGACCAAGGGTCCTTTATTCTTTGGAGGACCTGGCATAGTTAGTCAATAAATGTGGAATAAATGCATTTCAGTGCTGATCTAGTGTGTTTCCCTACTTGTTTATCTCCTCTATTTGAAGATAAACATTGCTAGATCATCTTCCATTTCAAGGCCTGTAATTTTTTTGTAGATTTTCTAGTCATCACTATTTTTTTTTTCCACTCTGAGTTCCTCACAATCTTTATAAAATGGAAGCTACATGTGTAACGTCTAATATTATATGCGTCACTGTCCTCCTGCTCTCTAACAACACCACCCTTCCCCGACTCATTCGGAACAGGTAGCTGAAGGGCTGTTCCCTGCTTGCCAGAGGAAGGGCAGCTATCAGTTTGAAGACCTCCAACTCTTGACCTCTTTCATTTGCTGGGTTCTGCTTCCCTCTTCGACAAGAGACTCCTTCTTCAACATGCAGTTCTGCAGTTCATTTGTTCTGTGTCCTTTGAGAGATCATTCCATGCTGCCTCTCTTCTGTATGTTCAACCACTCCAGTGACTCCTCCCCTCGGCATGCACATATACACAAATAAATAAAAAATAAATAAATAAAAATATTTATATCTAATATATCTAGATATTTATACATATATAAAATATATATAAAAATATAAAATATATATATAAATATATCTAGATATTTTTATATCTAAAAATATTTATATCTAAATAAAAAACTCTCATAATCACAAGTTCCTTTATCTCTGTTCGTCCTTCATCTTTATTCAATAAAATGGTAATTATTACTTGCAACCCTAATCTCGATTTTCATTTACTCCTAAATACTGAGTCATCCACGATCATTGCCAAAGCAAATGTTAGCTTCAGTCTTTAATCTAACTTTCATCCTCACTGCATTTGACTATGTTGGCCACAGCCAAATTTTTGAAACTTTCTGATTTTTTTTTTACAACTCTCTGTTCCTTCCTGATTTTCACTTACATCTCCAGCCAGCCTACTGAACCTGCTCTATGAGTCTCTCTTTTTCCATTTGCTGCTTAAATGCTGATATTTTCCAAGGGTCTGCTCTTGGCTTGTTTTGCACCCTCTCCAAGGGTAATTTCTTCAAACACATAGCATCCAATACCAGCTATGTTGAAGGATTCTCAAATATCTACGTCCAATCCAGATTAAATTTAGCATTCCCAGGTGCTCAGTCTGGAACTTGGGAGTCATCTTAAGTTTTTCTTTCCTCTTCGTCCTGTATCTAATGGTTTATGACCAGTTAGCAGGTAGAAGCTGAAGCTGAAGATTCCTTCTCCCTGTTTTCCCCAAAGGAGTGGATCAGGTTGAAGAGCCGTTTCTTTCTTGTAGGAGAAGCATTGTCAGAGATTGCTCAGACTCAGGATCATCGTGTTTGACCTTGCCCTGGTGAGGATAGTGTACATGCGTGAGGTCTTTTCAGGAAGTGTCCTTCCTCTCAAGAGCTTTGTGAAGGCTCCCAGGGAGCCACCATACAGCCATATGTCTCCTCTCCTGCCTCCTCACTCCCCCTCCCACATCTTCTCCCTAAGTTCCCTTTCCTTCCTTTGCCTCTTTCCCTCTGCATAGGTGTGACTTTTCTCCACATTGGAGAATGCGTTACATTTTTGAATGGACTAGCCATGGAAGGGCTTTCATCCTGCTTTTATTCTAGATTTTGAGATTGAACTTGCTTAGCAAAAGGAATTCCTCTGTGAAACAGATAGTTTACAAAACTTCTCTATTGGCTTTTGGGTCAACATCCCCAGATAGAAATAAAGGGGTACTTTTTTATCTTGCTTTGTTCTCTGTGTATATATATTTTCTTCTGGAAATCAAAGGGGAAGGTTGGTAGCCAAAAACAAGATTCAATTATTCATGGACCTCTCGTCAATATAATTTTAATGTCAGTTACTCTCTCTTTTCACCAGCAGCCACCAATTGCTTTGATTCTACCTCCTAACTATTCCAAGAATCTGTCTCTGTGGTAGAATGCACAAATGATCACAGTTCTTTTATAGCCCTCATATCAACAGGCACAATCTTTCTCTATTCCTGGAATCGGGCTGAACTTGTGACTTGCTTCTTCTCATAGATTGGGGCTGAGAGTGTGTGGGTTTTGAGACAGGGCCTCGAGAGGCCTTGCACATTTCTTCTTGGTCTCTTGGAGCCCTGCCTCCCCCACATGCACAATTCTAGCCAGCCTGCTAGAGGATAAGACAGAGAAGAGGTCACCAGAGCCACCTTAGATCAGCCAGCTCTCAGCTGACAGCTAGCTGAACACAAGTACATGAATTAGCTTGTTGAGATGGGAGCGCGGCCCCAGTCAGCAGAATCCCAGCTAAGATCAGACCAAAGGGACGGCTTGCAGAATCATACTAATTTCTCAATCTCGACACCATTGACGTTTTGGACTGGAGGATTCTTGGCAGGCTGTCCTGTAAACTGTTGGATGTTTAGCAGCCACCCTGGCCTCTACTCACTGATGCCAGTAGCACTGCTTCTCACTGTGATAATCAAAAATATCTCCAGACACTGCCAACCGTCCCCTGATGGTGCTGGTGGGGGACATAGCTCCCCCTACCCCACACACACACCACAGTTGAGAAACAATGAGCTAAATCAATGGTTGTGGCGTTAAGCCTCCAAGCTTTGGGGAGTAGTTTGTTACATAGAGCAAATTAATGCAGTTCCTATCTTTCTACCTCTACTGTCATTGTCTTAGGTGAGGTCCCTATAACTTTGTTTTGCCTAAATCACTGCCAGTTGCCTAATCAGGGCTCCTACTTCCTGTGGTTTCCTTTAATCCATCCTACACATTTCCACCAATGGTTAAACAAATAAGTATACAAACACAGATCTGATCATATCATGTCACGCTTAAATAAACTTTACTGGTGCCTCATTGCCTACATGGTACAATTCCAAACTCCCAGCATATAAGTGCTTCATCATCTGGTCTCTCTGCTGCAAACCTGATTTGCTGCCTCTCCCATACACCTTGTTTTCAATGTCGTAACACTAATTGCTGTTCTGGAATGTGTCTTATCTTTTCATGCTTTTGTGTCTGAAATTTAAATTCAAATAATTCAGATCCTGCTTTCTACCACCTTTATTCTGAAGGATTTTATAGCTTACAGCTAATTGCTTCACAAGTATAGACATATACATGTATAATTACATACGCACACATGAACTTACATAGAGAGAGAATCTGATGAGATTGGAACTCAAATTTCAATGTTTCAGTTTTGTGGAAGTTTGTGGGCACTCCTAAGAAGTATTTTACTAACCACAAGATCTTCACAATATATCCTAGTATAGTACATACTTGTTTTAATAGGCATTCGTTGTGTCATTTTATCTTGATTTGGTAAAAGTAACCTAAATTCTTTTTAGAAAATTACCTTTTCCCCTTGGTGTACAAGAATAATAGAATAATCACTCAGGGTATCTTGCCCCTCTCTAGTTAAGAGGTGGGAGTGTGACTTAAGCTTAGGCCAATCCATATCTCCTCCAGGCTACTGGCTGTTGAGGAGAATGATGTAAAATCCTAAAATTTGATTAGAGCTTCCTCATCTTGTGGTGGCTGATTGACTCCTGCATTCTGGTCTAGTTCTTGATTCCTTAATTCCAATTGTATTTCAAACCTGGTGCATGCTTCTCTTTGGTTTTGTAAGCTACCTTTGATCTTTTCAATACATTATTTTTCTGCTTTTCTTACTCAGAATTGTTTTCTGTTACTTGCAGCCAAACAACGATATCCCAGGTCACCTAATTTATTATTCTTGCAATAGAAAATCAGTAATTAAAACATAAGTAAAGCAAGAATGAATAACCATAGTCAATGTGTCTTCTATGACCTTAGATACATTAACAAAGTTCCCGTTGCTTTTCAAACAAAAGTTAGTTTTTATCTCTTTGAAGTATATTCCAAACACAAATTTATTGTGAAACTTCAAGCCAAGTTATTTGAATCCTTTCTTGGTCTAAGGAAAAGTTGGACTGCCATGAAACTAAAAATTCTATAGTACAGACATCCACAGATCTAGAAGTCCCTGACTTTGACATGCTAGATATTTGGGATATATTATATTCTGCTTATTTAAGATCAATACCTCCAAGCTAAAACTGATTATTTGGCATTTGGTATGAAGTATTTTCTCTTGAGTTTTTTTGGAATAGTGACAGTAATACCTTCTGAAGGACTTGGAAAAATTGCACTAACATTCATTCAGAAGAATAAAGACCTGGTATTAGTTTTTCCTGTGACCAACTGTTGTACAGTTGACCTCTCTGTGACTTTTTGAGAGAGGAAATTGTAACTTATTCATCTTTTTAATACATGAACTTGGCCCCTAACACTTTCTTTTTTTTTTTTCCTTTTTCTATTGGAGGAAGTTCCTTGAAAGTCTATTCCCAATGATATGTAATTGCTCTAACTAGTTCTTATTTTTATTTCAAAATAATAATATTGAACTAATTTGCAGATATTTCATGATATATACCTTTGACTAAATCAATGTGGATTTACATGTTCCAAGAATTATAAACTTTATTTTAAACGTGTCAACAGTGGGCAAGCACCAAAGTTTAGAGGGGTTTTTTTTTTATGTTGTATGTTACTTCTGTTTTAAACTCCCCACATACAAGTAGAAACAATGTTATGAGTTTAATTCCTCTGGCCTACAATGGGACTCCACTGCCTTGCTTAGGTTTCTGAGAGACACAAGAATGACCTCTTGAGGTAGTTATTAATGCTATTTTCCTAATATTTCCTGTTATCCCTGTTCTGCATTCATGGGTTTATTACCTCTCATCCCCATGGTGGCTCAGTGGGGCTATGTGATTGGTTTGGGTTAATAAGTTTTATACAGAAGTAATGTATGTTACAGGAAAATCACTTGCTAGACAGTGTGAGAACTTTTAGTATTCTCTTTTTCTCTCTAGCACATTGGAGATGGTAGAATGCTCCATCAGTGAGTGTGAAATGGGGGTGCCCTGTGAATGAATGCTATGAGCAGAATCAGCAGACATGTATGTAGATTGAATAAGAAACAAAACTTGATTGTTTCAAACCAGTAAGATTTTGTTGTTTGGGCAGCATCACGTGGCTTTTTCTGTCTGATATACCTCTCCATTTCTGAAGAGTAGTTGTCCTTGAATCTCTACTTTTCTTCTAAAGATAAACTGTGTTGGAGAAGCAAGAAGAAAAGCTGAAGTTCTGTCTCTCTGGACAATATCTCGAGTTTCCATCATGGCCTTCCATAGATTTTTTGAAAGCACAGACCAACGTTCCTGTCTCTTTTTCTGTCCACCTCCAAAAACCCATAAATCTCCTGAAAGGTTAAAAATGTCTTAGGTAAATTTCCATCGCACAAAACTCCATTCTTTAATTTTTTTTCTTAATGTTTATTCATTTTTGAGAGACAGAGAGAGACAGAGCATGAGTCAGGGAGGGGCAGAGAGAGAGGGAGACACAGAATCTGAAGCAGGCTCCAGGCTCCAAGCTGTCAGCACAGAGCCTGATGTGGGACTCAAACTCATGGACCATGAGATCATGACCTGAGCTGAACCTGGACACGTGACCAACTGAGCCACCCAGATGCCCCACAAAACTCCATTCTTAAAAAGTAGAATGGAAAAAAAAAAATCTGCCTCCTCCCTGCCCTCACCAAATTTCTTGTTATCCGTTAAAATTCCTTCTTTTTCCCTAACAAAGTTTCTAACACTCCAACCTGTTGTGTATCTTCTTGCAAAAAGAGAAGAGGGAATAGTATTTCCCAACTTTTCTGACTCCCAACTCAGTAAGTACTCTTGCTCTTTCCTTCAGTCTTTACATTTCTCCCCATCACTGTTTACTTGGTCTTGCTGCCCGCCATGTCCTCATCCTGGAGAGGGCTTAAGTAAAACAGGGATGAGGATACAACAGTGCTTTCCTGAACATTTTCTTCTTCCAGCATAAAATATGCCCTGCTTTTGAAAAGCTTGCTCTTAGAATTGGTAGTCACACTGACACTGCTTTGACTGCATTTATGAGATTTGGAGAGCAACAACCTCCAGATTTTGTGATTCTGGAAGGGTTATACATCTGCAAGTTGACAAGAGGGCTCAAGAAAGCTTCTTTCTTCTATTCATTCTATTTAGCTTGAGGTAAGTGGCCCAACAGAGACCAGAGAAAACATGGGAGCAAAAGGAGAAGATAGGGTCTTGGGTCACAGGTAGTGAATGAAGGAGAAAATAGTACTCAATCTGAAGTTGCATACTTTCCACTGGCCACAGTGGGAAAACTGAGATGATTTTATTTTGAAAATTCAGGTTGAAGCCTTTAAAAAAAAATGCTTTGATTCTGGGGAAAAGTAAATTTCTTCAGGATGTGTTATTTTTTCCCTCCGAGTATTTTTTAAAATGATTCTATTGCTTTTACAGAAAACCAGTGTTCTACATGTGTGGGTTTTTTTTTTTTATGGAAAAGAATGGTATATAAATAAAATGAAACAGTCCACTTATCTCTGATTGATTTGTTGAACTGCTGGAGTGTTCTGTTGGAAAACATTCTAAGACTCTGGTTTGATCCAGTGGTGACGGAATAGCCATGACAGCCAAGGCTTTGGGTGCTCTAAATTTGTTATCCTCATTCTAGAAAGTATCTGAGGGATACTCTCTTACATTCATGTACATCGAGGAAGGAAAGGGACTGTGTCGTTCTCAAAATATAATTGTCTATTTTCCGCTTTAACACCTCTAGAGAAAGAGTTAAATTGGACATTTTTGTCTCCCACAGGTTTTTTGTTTGTTTGTTTGTTTGTTTGTTTTTCAGCCTAGAACTTCTGAAAGCTGACCTAGAGGCAGCACTGTGTAGTAGAGTATCTTTGAAGCTTTCTCGGGAGGGTTTTTGTTTGCCTGTTTGTTTTTACTGCAATCTCACACAGATCTCTAGTACAAAACAAGCAACAGTGGAACTATTTTGTTTAAAGAGGAAACAGTGATCTAAGACCCAAATTCCCTAGACCTCTTCCCCTTGCCCTTTGGCACACTTAAGGATCTACGGACTTTATCCAATGCAGTCGGAAGCTCCAAAAGTGACCTGTGAGCCAGACAGACTGTATTAGAATCTATTGCTTGCTTTCAGGCTATATAAAACCTTGGATAAGTTAGCCCATCCAAGACCGTTTTTTTTTTTTTTTTAATCAGATAAATAAAATAGCAGTCTTTGGTTTGCAAAGTTCTTGTCAGATTGAATTGAGAAGGCAGAACATAATAAATGAGTGACAACAATGATTCTTATTTTCACTCCTGCTTGAAGCTAAATCCAACATATTGCATCAAATTCTTAAAGAGGTTAGAGTGGGAGAGAGCCAAAGCATAAGAGACTGTTAAAAACTGAGAACAAACTGAGGGTTGATGGGGGGTGGGAGGGAGGGCAGGGTGGGAGGGAGGGGAGGGTGGGTGATGGGTATTGAGGAGGGCACCTTTTGGGATGAGCACTGGGTGTTGTATGGAAACCAATTTGACAGTAAATTTCATATATTAAAAAATAAAAAAAAAAAAAGAATTGAAAAAAAAATTCTTTAAGTAATTTCTTGCCATTGTCTTTCAAAATTTGTAGGTTGCTGTGGATTTTTCTTTAGTTTTTCTTTGTTGCCTCAATCAGCCCCAATATTGTGCTTTTTTTTCATTGTTGTTTTTGTTTTTCATTCATCTAGTCAAACAATGGATAAAATGTCTTCTCCTTTATTTTGTATTTGTCACATTCTCATCAATGGTAATATCTTACTTTTACTAATTCAAATAACCAACCCCACCAATAACCAATAACAGTTTTAGATATAATTTAGCTTGCTTATCCATTTAATGAATGGTGTCCAACATATCTTCTACAATTGCCTAATGTGTGTTTTGGTAATTTTCCTCTTTATAGATTTTTTGCTTAGAACTCTTATATATACACTACTTTCATGAGTTTCAAGGTTATACATTGTTATATCATGTGTACATATGTTCTTTATGTAAGGAAAGAATCAGTGAAAATATAAAATTTTACCTTAGAGCACTTTCTATATGCAAAACTAGCCCAATGAACAATAGGATGCTATTTGTGAAGCCTGTCAGTTTGCTTTTCCCTCTATTCCTTAGACTTAACTGTTGCAAGATGCTTTTTCATTTTTCATCTTTCCTTCTTTTATCTTAGCTCATTCTTGGCACCTTTGTCATAGTCATTAACTGTTGCAGGTTTTTAAATATTAGACATTATTACCTCTTTGCAATATTTGTTTCAAGTCTATACCTACCTCCTGATTTCTGGTAGACTTACTTCTCTCTCTCTCTTGCTCTCTTTCTTTTAATTTAATTTTTTTATTTTTATTTATTTTTTTATTCTCAAGTTAGTTAACATACAGTATAGTCTTGGCTTCAGGAGTAGAACCCAGTGATCCATGACTTACATATAACACCCAGTGCTCATCCCAGCAAGTGCCCTCCTTAATGCCTATCACCCATTTACCTGACCCCAATCAACACTTAGTCTGTTCTCTGTATTTAAGAGTCCCTTGTGGTTTGCCTCCCTCTCTCTTTTTACCTTATTTTTCCTTTCTTCCCCTATGGTCGTCTGTTAAGTTTCTCAAATTCCACATATGAGTGAAATCATATGATATTTATCTTTTTCTGACTGACTTATTTCACTTAGCATAATACCCTCCAGTTCCATCCATGTTGTTGCAAATTGCAACATTTCATTCATTTTCATTGCTGAGTAGTATTCCAGTGTGTGTGTGTGTGTGTGTGTGTGTGTGTATGCGTGTGTGTGTGTGTGTGTGTGTGTACATAACTTCTTAATTCTTTCATCAGTTGCTGGACATTTGGGCTCTTTCCATAATTTGCCTATTGTTGATAGTGCTGCTATAAACTTTGGGGTGCATGTGCCCTTTCGAATCAGCATTTTTGTATCCTTTGGATAAATTCCTAATAGTGCAATTGTTGGGTCATAGGGTAGTTCTATTTTTAATGTTTTGAGGAACCTCCACATTGTTTTCCTGAGTAGACTCACTTCTCTTAATGTTGTTGCTTAAATGTTAAGAAATATGGGAAATAGATTCAGTGAAGAAAGTTAACAGTTCCTAGAAGGACTTTTAAAAAATCATTGTCCGGGGTGCCTGGGTAGCTCACTCAGTTGAGCACTGACTTTGACCCTGGTCATAATCTCGCAGTTCGTGAGTTGGAGCCCCACATCGGGCTCTGTGTTGACAGCTCAGAGCCTGGAGCCTGCTTCAGATTCTGTGTCTCCCTCTCTTCCTTCCCCTCCCCCTCTCTCACACACTCTCTCTCTCTCTCTCAAAATAAATAAACATTAAAATAAATAAATAAAATAAAATAAAATATCATTGTCCTATTAATTTATAGTCTTACCAAATTCTGGTATTCATGGGATTATCCCTTGAAGAAGTCCCATCTATATAAAAATGGGACAGACTAAAACAGAATTTTCTGTAAATAACTAAAAAAAATATTACTTCTATCTTTTTCATCAAGTAATAGATCGTTTTAATCTGAATTCCCTGTTCAATGAAATCTTTGATGTTTTTATTTTGTTATAATTTCTCATTAAAAAGGAGTACATAAATGAGAGAGATTTGGAGTGACTTTGTTGGTCAAGGTGATTACCATGTGAGATAAAATACCTTCTATACATACTGCAGAAACAGGAAGACTTTAACAAAAATGCATCTTCTAAAATGGCCAGGGAAAATAGGATGAGAAGAAAAAACTTAGCTTAGAATGAAATTATGAGATTGGAAAGATCTACAATGAAAAATTTTTAGCAGCCAAAGTCAAGTTTACATTCCTGACCCATTAGCTAAATGTAGAAAAGAACTTCACATTCTAATATGAGGAGCTTCTTGAAGAGTTTAGACAACCAACTTTCTTTGAGTAGATATTTAGATAAAAGCAAATTAATGAGCATGTTCTATTAAACAATTTTTTTTCTCTGTGACAAAGATTTTAATGGAAAAAATGTATTCTCTAGAAATATAGACTAAAGAAAGACAGCTAGAATTCTTGTAGGTTATACATGAGGTGCCTAAAGGTAGCTTTCATATGGTTTGCTAACTGTTGCCAAAGAGTTACCAACAGGTCTTCACATCTTTGAACTAAAATACACCGAGTTTATTAAGGAAACTCAAAGTAAGATCCAAGCTGGCACAGCATTTCCGGGCCATGTGATCCAATGAATTAAACTTCAATCATCACTTCCTAAACAAAGTAGAGCTGAGGTTCTCATGTGGGCAAAGTTTCCCCCTCTCAAGGGTCACGACTGCTTTTGAAAGGCCCTGTGATGGGGCCCAAGGGAGTTTTGATTTGAGAATCACAGGAAATGTTTTTTCCACCTTCCAATGAAATTCAAAGTTTTAATAATATGACCATTCAGGCTTTCTATAATTGTTTTGCTTTAACAACTTATTAAATAATGCACAGCATAGAACAAAAAAGAAATGTGTGTATACGTTGTGTGTGCGTGTAAAACTATTTGCAAGGAACTTGTATTAGTAATTATAGCCTTTTTTCAATCCCTCTGCAATGTAGTAGAGATGAGTCACTTAGCTGAGCATTTTGATGTTGCCTAATTGAGGACCGAGCTGTTTACAAAATTATCCTGAAAGGAAAAAAAGTCTTGTGATTGAGGCCCTTTTGCTTGGCAAAATACACATTGTCATTTTACTACCAGATTGGAAAACATCTGAGAAAGTCTCTCTCTGTAGTTTTAAAGTTACTATCTTTATTTTTTATTTTTCTAAAGGTAAAATACTTAACAGATTTTTTTTAGTTATTTTATTTATTTATTTATTTATTTATTATTTTTATTTTTTATTTTTTTAATATATGAAATGTATTGTCAAATTGGTTTCCATACAACACCCAGTGCTCATCCCAAAAGATGCCCTCTTCAACGTCCATCATACTATCTTTATTTCATAAGTTAAAAAATTTTAATTTTCTATATGTGTATTAATATTTCATATTTAATAGTTCATATATTTTCAAACATGCATATGCATTAATATGCAATATCTCATATATATGCAAATAGTATGCAATATTTCATATATATGCAAATATGCATACTTTGTATAAATATGCAATATTTAAATATTTCTTAAGAACTCCTGGTCTTGGAATCAGGAGACCAGTTTGACCAAAGAAACCAAAAAACAAAAAAACACACAAACAAAAAAAAAATCCCTTTAAGCTTGTGGCTTTCACTAGTACTTTTAGTATTTAGAAACTTCAACTCATTTATGAATTTTAAAAGTCAATATATGAGACCATTTGATAAATGAGTTGCAGATTTTTTAGATTAGAAAAATTAAATCAATTTTACATTAAGAACCTGTGGAATGTCACAAATGCCAGAAAGATAATGGACTTCTATAAAACCTTGATCCCAGGCCCATTAATAAAAAATTTTGAGCTCAGAGATTAACATACTTTTATTTATTTATGTAAATTATAAAATATACATATAAAATAAGGCAAAAATGTGATATAAAAATAAAACAGCGTTTTCTTATACTTAAAGGAGTGAATGCAATCACCACCGATTGGAAAGATTAAGATAAATCTAATGTAGCAATCTCTGTTCCAGCTCTGGAGAGCCTCTCTGAGGCAGGGAGGGTACACACTGACTAGCTTTTGTGGTTTCACTGGTGAAGCATGGGAGGGGAGAGGTCAGTGTTCCCCCACCCACTGGGGGACTCTAAACACCCACTTGAATCAGAATCACTTGCGTGTTTTTAAAAAATATTGATGCCTGCGTTCTAACCCCAGGGATGTGACTTCGATTGGTCTGATGGGGGAAGGGATTAGGCACTGATATTTTAAAATCTTCCCAGGAGCAGAGCATAATGTATAGAGTTGTTGAATCACTATTCAGTACACCTGAAACTACTGTAACATTGTATGTCAACTATATTTCTTTTTCTTAATTTAAAAGTTTTTTTTTTAATATTTATTTTTGAAAGAGAGAGAGAGAGAGAGAGAAAGACAGAGAAAGAGTGGGGGAAGGACAGAGAGAGAGGGAGACACAGAATCCAAAGCAGGCTCCTGGCTCTGAGCTGTCAGCACAGAGCCCAATGTGGGGTTTGAACCCACGAACCATGAGATCATGACCTGAGCCAAAGTCTGAAGCTTAAACGACTGAGCCACCCAGGCGCCCCTCAACTATATTGCAATAAAGAAAAAAGAAGACAGGATGTCCTTGTTCTTTTATGGTTAAGATGGTAATTGAAACATAGTTTGCGCAAAGTATATGGGAAAGAACTGGCTTAAGAAAGAGAGAAACAAAAAAACAAGAAATAGAGAAACAAGCCACTGTCCAATAAATAATAAAATAAAATAAAATAAAATAAAATAAAATAAAATAGTAAAGCAAAAAACCAAATAAAATCTTCCCAGGAGAAGTCAGTATGTAGCTGGGGCTGAGAATCACCACCCAAGTCCCAGAGTAGCTCCTGTCTCTTTGTGTGGTCTTCAGTGGACATTCCCAGCAGGAAGTGACTGCAGTTCCTAGCCGCAGTGCACGGTGGGACGTTGAAGTGGCTGAAAGGACCCGGAGGAAGCACTGATGTGTCCAGTCGCATGTGACTGCACAGTCCTGGGAAGGTGTTTATTTGAATGGGGAGAAGCGATAGCTGTGCTCTCCAAGATGGTGCCCAGCAGAAGTGGTGCTGTTGAGGTGAGGGCCAGACTGGCGAGAGTGCGCTGGTGCGTCCTCAGGAGAGTGTTTTAGGGGCTGAGATCCTGGGTGAGCAGGCGGGAACAAGGACTACGTTTGCAGCTTAAATTAATGCCATTCCTATGTCATTAAGCCTTCCACCGCCCGAGGACGCTTAGGGAAACTCAGGTTACAGCATGAATATTGAAACAATAACCAACTTTTACAGAGAGCTTCATAATTTACAAAGCTCTTTTGTATATATTATGTTACTTGATCCACACTGCATCCCTGGGAGGTACTAGGGTAAATGCTATTAGTTCCATTTTATAAAGGAGAATAATGAAGTTCAGAAAAGTTAAATATTTGCCTGAGGTCATACATTATTAAAGGGCAGAGCCAGAATGCCAGCTTAGGCCTCTCAGCTCCCAACCTTCTTTTTCTTTCTTTCTACCATAACTTTAACTGGTAGAAAATGCTTGGTGAAGTACAGATGAGGATTCCTATGAATTCGTGTGGTTATTGATCTATTCAGAAATGGGGTAAATCTCTCTTGGGGCTTGCCTGCTCTGCTACATTTGCTTGTCACCATAGCCAAAGCTAACATTTAGCTGTACCAGTTGTTAAAATGCTGAAAAGCCTCTTGCTTGCTTAGTAAATAGTTACTGTCCTGGGCCCCTAATCCCTCTGCCACCAGAATCCTTGCAACCCCAGTTCTTCCCCTGGGATCTCCTGGATCTCACAGCGATCCAACAACTTAGGGGTTAGTACCTGGCACAGCAAAGATACTCCTGTCTCTGGTTCAGTGTTAAAAACCAAAATGAGTGCCTGGGCTGTTAAATCCGCAGTTGTTAAAAATGAGAAATATTGCCCTTCCCCATAGGCGTTCACATGCAAATTCGGCCGTTTCACAAATTAATTTCATTGATAATAATAGGGTACAGGGAATGGATCAGCGAAACATTGATCCATGCCTCCATCCAATGATGTATTTAGCCTTTGATCAAGTTCTTTGGATTTGCCTCCTTAAAATCTCTCTGTGCTTCTCCCCTACTCCCACCATTACTACTGAATTCGGATTTTCACCACCTTTCACTTAGACTTGCTAGATAGTCCCTGTCCTTCATCTAAACCCCCACAGTTGTTTTTTTTTTCACACTGTCTCCAGACAGTTGGGTGTAAAATTCAAATCTGATGGTGTCCCTATCCTTTTGGACATTATCAAAGGCTGCCCTTTATCAATTGAATTTTCCCCACTTTATTGTCATAATGAACATATAACACTGCAAATACAAGGTGTACAATGTGATGATTTGATACACCTATATATTGCACAATGATTACTAGAGGGAGAGTTAGTTAACATCTCTGTCACCTTACCTGATTACCATTTTTTGTAATGTTTGATGATAACATTTAAGGTCTGTTCTCTTAGCAACTTTCAAGTATCTAATACAGAATTGTCAACTATAGTCACCATGCTAGACGTTAGATCCCCAGAACTGATTCATCTTGTAACTGAAAGTGTGTACTCCTTGGGCAACATTTCCCTATTTCCCCCATCCTCCAACCCCTGGCAACCACCATTTTACTCTGAGTTCATAAAAATCTGTTTAATATAAGACCCTCTACTCTGGTTCGTGCTCTCTTTTTCAGCTTCACAGCTCACTGGACACAATTCTTGTGCTCACATCACAGTGAAATACCCCGAGTTCTCCAACTGATATACCTATAAATGTCAGCGGACAGACACTGCTAAATATTTTTCAAAGCAGTAGGAATTCTGAATCTAGATATGTATGACAACTACCAAACTCTAAATATATGTCTGCATACTGCAATTAACAGCTTATTTGGATCTGGATAATGTGCAAGAATGGAAAGACATCATTTTCAGGAAAGGACTAACACCAAGTGAGTCCTGGCAAGTTTCTCTTTATGTAGAGAGGGATTTTAAGCATCACTTTGATATTTAAATAGTTAGAAACACATTAATTATCAAACACATTATTTGATAATAAGTCTGTGTTATAACTGGCATAATCTTTTTTTTTTCTTTCCCAGAATCTGGTCTGTAAACACAGTTGCCGAATGGAATTTGAAAAGGGGCTCCATTCACCAAGATTCTGTGAAAAGCGATACAATAAGAGGAACAAAGAGAGAGAGGGAGAAAAAAGAAACATTTTCCCATCTCTTAAATGATGTGAAGAATTCCTATTTTAGAAAAAAAAAAAAAAAAGAAAAAAGACCCTCAGTTTGTAAGTGCTTGGCTAAACATGTAAATCATAAGCATTTTACACTTTGTTTTTTATACTCCTTAATTGCTAAGCTGTAAACTAAGACTTTTCAATAATAGTCTCTTCATTATTTATCCTATCTTATAACCTTGAAACAGGTTGTCCCAAAGCATTTTTCATTGAGCTAATATGTGTGGAATCTTTGGGGTGCCTGGGTGGCTCAGTCGGTTAAGCCTCTGCTTTCAGCTCAGGACGTGATCTCACAGTTTGTGAGTTTGAGCCCTGTGTCGGGCTCAGTGCTGACAGCGCAGACCCTGGAGTCTGCTTCGAGTTCTGTGTCTCCCTCTCTCTCTGTGCCTCCCCTGCTCACACTCTGTCTCTCCTCTCTCTCTCTCTCTCTCAAGAATAAACATTAAAAATATATATATATGTGTGGAATCTTTTCCTTAATGGATTTCAGGGTTAAGAGCACTGCTCCAGATCTCTTTTGAAGAATATGGAATATGCATTTCTAGTATCTTATCCACAGTTCAGGGAATCAAGAAGTGTAGTTCCCTACCTTCTATTCTTTGCACTGAAATGACCATTTAACCTCTCTTACTCTCAAAGCGCAAACAAGGAATTAAATGCCAAGTGATGTATAGGCCATGTGAAGTAATACATGTATGAAGAAGTATGCACATTGAAACATACCTGAAGTTTGGCAGTTCGTACCACATGGCTTTTAATGCCTAGTCAGAACAAGAATGAAGAAACACTGAATAAGAATAAAGAAAACTATATGTGTATTTACTTTCTAAATTAAAAAGCATGACCATATTTTGTCTAAGTTCTCACATAATTTCAGGGAATTTAGAATATTAAAATCCTTTCCTGTAGTGTGTTTCTTGGTGTACAAGGAAATTTGATGACAGAAGGAAGACCAGAGGACCAAAACTTATATTATTTGCCAGTAGGCGAATGCTGGGGGTAAGGTTCAAAGGGAATTTTCTTAGAAACTTAGGCAAGATGAGAGTAGCTTTAGATTATGGGATTCTATGTTTGTGTTTCCTGTGCTGACTCCTGTATCTGCTCAAGGCTGATGCACAAACCACGTTTACTTAGTACTTTGGTTTCAGAAACTCTCCCTCAATATAGCCTAGGCCTTCTAAATTAAAAAAAAAAAAAAATCAGGTTAAACTATCTGACAGAAAGTGTGCTTGTGTGTGTGTGTGTGTGTGTGTGTGAGAGAGAGAGAGAGAGAGAGAGAGAGAGAGAGAGAGACTTGATTTATACAGAGCACTGGAATTAAATCGCATTTATTCATAATCTGGTGAGCAATGTTAATTAGAAGAATGAAAGAATTAGAAGAATGTTAGGTGTTATTCTAATTAATGTTAATTAGAAGAATGAAATTGGGACTACTTTGAAAATTCCAGGGTGTATGCAGGCATATATTTTTCAAACAATATCTCAACACTTTGAAAATTCTTGTCCAGGCTTTAGATCCTGTTGTTGTGGTTTCTGTCCACCTAATGGTATATGAAGATCTTCTCTTCCCTTTTTTGAAGGTCCCTTCTCTCCTCTTAGAGTTTGATAATACCAAACAGGAACCAATATAGTAAATTATAAGAGGCAAAAGTTTATCCATCCCTTCTATTGTTGATGCTTTATCAAAAATACTGACATCCTTTGGTATGAGAGAGAAATATATCCCCAAACCACAAATTATAATACCTGTTCAATTCTAGTCTAAAAACACTTGAATTTGCAAAGAAAGAACACTTTCTACTAGCAATGCCAACTCTAGACTATCCATCCCACATCGTGTTTTCCAGATGCACCGTAGATTGGATATAGCGCACAGGTAGGAGTCCTGATTCTGGTGTTTGCTTGCGTGTTGCATGACCCTAAGTAACTTCTCTGAGCCTCAGTGTTCTTGTTTGTCAAATAGGAGTAATAACATGCAGGGCAGTTGAGAGGATCACGTGAGTGGATATACATAAAGCACTTCCATAGCTGAAGATACTACAGTTCTACTTGGGAACCAGCAGGAATCATGGTCCAGAGCCTGGTAGGAACATAGTGTCTTTGCACCCTTGCCTCCTCACACAGTTTCTTGCAGAATTTGAGTCTGAGCCATTTTTGTTCACCTTCTTTCACGAGGGCAGGAGCCCCATCCCAGTTTCTGTCCTCAAAGAGCGACTGTTTCTGTCTCCTTCTTGCCTGGAATGTTCTTGGGCCCCCTTTCTCAGTGTCCACTAAACTCCTGACCACTCTTGCCTGCTGGCTTTGGCTCTGGTTTTTGCTTTCTGTTTCTGTCCAACAAAAATGCTTTTGTGTTTGAGACGAGCTATGTTATTTTTTTGTTGCTGTCTCTATTACCAACATATGTATGTGTTTAGAGTAGAGAGTGTGTATCAAAGCCTGAACTTAACGCAGCCAACTTGACTTGAATGAAGTCTTCATTGGTGCAAGCGTTCTATAAACTGTACATAAATTCAGTAAGATATAAGACATCATATTGGTGGGCTTAAAAAAGAAAACCTAAAGTTCATCTTTTTCTGAACTCTCATCTGGCATCACTGAGAATACTTGACAGTTCAATGACTAAATCACTTGTAGACTACGAAAGGTCGATAGCATTCAAAGCATGGTTTATGAACTCTGCTGATCCCTCCCTGAACTACTACTGGTCCAGGGCAAGATAAGTTCAGAAAGTGACAGTAAGCACTAGGAAACTTTTAGAGCAGTTGACAAAGTAATTTTGTATTTGTTGTAATAGAATTATCTTATATTTTTATCTTCTTTTTAAAATTATTTTAGGGAGAGAGATAGTGAGCAGGGTAAAGGGGAATTGAGAATCTCAAGCAGGCTCCATACTCAGCACAGAGCCTGATGTGAGGCTCGATCCCACGATCCTGGGATCAAGACCTGAGCCAAAATCAAGAGTCAGTCACTCAACTGAGTGAGTCACCCAAGTGCCCCTATTTTTATGTCTTTTTAATTTCTTTTTTGGGTACTTTACAAATTATTTGTAACAGATTAGAAATGAATACAATTAGGCCCTTTACTACAAATAGTTTACGCTGTTTACACTGTTACTAATGCTTATTATATTTCATCATATATGTTTCATCAGTTTAATTCATGCTGTTAATCTAGATAACACAAAAGAAGAAAGCAATGTAGCCAATTAAACTATACAAAAAGTCTACAAATCACCTATATTATTTATTTATCTGAAAGAACTCTTTCAGACGTCTAACTTAATTTAAAAAGAATCATAGATCACCCTCATTTAAGTATAAAAAGGAAAATATTAACACAATAAATTAATGAAGATATTTTTCAAACTTCTTCACATTCAGACTCCAATGTTTCTGACTCAGTCTTCAACTTAGAGGTATTGATGTCTGTGTTTTTCTACACAATATTGTCCTCTGGGTTATCAAAAGTGTTGAGGGCATGAAATTTCTTTGGAGACTTTTCGAATATAATTTGTAGGTTTTCCTTAAATTCCCAAACTACTATACTCTGGTTTCTCTTCAGATCGCGTAAATCTTTCACCTTTTTAAATTCCCAAACTACTGGTTTTATTAGAAAGTATCAACAGACAGTTGCATGTATTTCAGGAACAAACCTGTCATAAGGTTATGTACTTGTATCATCCTTTCTTAGGTTTTATGAAGCATTTGATTATTGTATTGTAAGGAAAGACGGAATTGTATCTCTTCAAAGAGGAACATCTTCCTCTTTAATACCAAATGTATACTCAACCACTTTGTTTTCATACCTTCCTGCAGACACAGTAACCTTTGTGTTTTAATGGTGAGTTATACTGTGATCTTCTAAAAGACATTCAAAAATGGAGCACCTGGGTGTCTCAGTTAAGTGTCTGACTCTTGGTTTTGGCTCAGATCATAATCTTACAGTTCGTGGGTTGGAACCCCACGTCGGGCTCTGCACTAACAGCACGGAGCCTGCTTGGGATTGTCTCTTCCTCTTTGCCTGCACCTCCCTTCTCAAAATAAATAAACTTAAAAGAAGATATTCAAAAAAGCAGTTAAAGTCAACACCACATGGTATCAACTGGGCATTTATCTCAAATGAAGTGATAAGAATATGAAAGCTAAGACTGAACCCTAGATGCTTAGGCAAGTCCTGGCTGATGTGATTGTTGTGGTTTACAGCCACAGATCCTAATATCACAAAAGATAAACTGAGAGCAAGTGTGTTTTCAAATTGATGAAATATAGTAATTTGGAATTAATAACTTTTAAGAGTGACCTGTCATTTCACCTACCTTAGAGACATGTAGGTTCCTCGTTAATATTTATTCCTAGGGGAAGCACTAAGCTTATTTAATTCATCTAAATAGAATGCCTTCAATTTAAAGGAGTATCTGTATGGAGACTGCAACATCCCATTGACAAATTCAACTGGCTGACAACAGAGTTCACTAAATATTTAAATGATTTAATTTACCGAACTACTTACTCCAAAGACAGGGTGTATCTAGCATTCCATAACAAACCCTCAGCACTTACTATGTGTAAGGTATTATTCATAGCAACCTTTTAAGTTAGGTGACTGTTAGCTTCCCCAGCTGTAAGACTAGGCAACAAGGGTACAGAGAGGTTAGTATGTTGTGGGGCCATGACTCAAACCAGAGTATATTGGCCCAAGAGCTCAAAGTCTGAGCTTTTTTTAACTTATGCTATACTGAGTCTCAACAAGTAAAGTTATTTCAGTTACATATGTGGTTCTCAAAAGAGCCCGTAGTTGATTAAATAATACAATCCCCTAAAACCTTCCAGATTTTGAAAGCACATAACAGCTCCTACGTTAAACAAACAAACCAACTGGGCTAGTCAAGGTCTTGAAAATGAGCGGAACCAGCTGAAGAAAATGTAGTTCATTTACAGCCTTTATCAAGTCTTAATAAATGCCTTTGGCAAACAAACACAGTCAGAACAAAAATTACTTTCTAGTACCACAGAAAAGAAAAAATGTTGGCAGGGACTATGGAAATGTGGCGACTAGCAGTTATTCAGTTGAAAGGGAATAGAAACTGAGACTTACATAGAATTTTGATGCCAAACAAAAGTATTACAATGAGATTATAGGAGACCCACTTGTCCAGGCTATCGTGTTTCCCCACTATTGATACACAATGGTGAAATTGAATCACCAAGGAAGACAAAGCAAGTAATGACCCCAGCTATTTGTCAGAATGATATCCTGGTACAAATGAAACTGAGTTTGTTAAAACTCAATTTTCTGAAGTAGACCCATTTCCTCTTGTTAAAGGATTTAAATAGTAAATTTTTCCTTACCCAAAATACAGCTCATAAAAATATCCATTGGTCAAATATGAATGAATCTTAGAATTCTCTGAAGGCCTTTATTTAAGAAATGCAATGTATAAAATAATTGAACAACAGGGAATTTTACATGTTATAAAAGGATGCAGTTATATTTCACAGAGAATTTAGTTTCCCATGAATTAAGCGGCTTTCCAGATCATTGTTTGATTAAGAGATTGGGTTCCAAGAAACTTAAAAGTGTATTTAATGGTCAAGTATAGATGAATCAAATAAATGAATAAAAGAAATTTGGAATGATGACATCAATTAGCACCAAAGATTTTATTGCACTTATATCAGTACTGCTTTTTAAAAAATTCCTGCATCATTTAGGGAAAAAAAGACAGTGGGATATTAAAAAAACTATCCACTTTGGCTAAGAGATCATATTACAACTTTTATTTTTATTTAAAAGATATTCATATTATATTTATATGTACACGTTATATATCATACTTATATTAAAATTAAGACATTATACTGTATTGACTTTTGAAACCTGAATTGGCCCAGGAGCCCTCACTTGGTCAAGTGTATTAGGGTTGGGGGAGGTCTTCCTGCCAGAAGGATGAGTTTCCCCCAATGATGGTTCATTTTACGTGTCTTTTTTTTGCTAGTCCAGCATGTCAGGTATTTACACATGTGCACACACTGTCACACATGCACCCATGCACACACGCACACACATCTATATCCTTTGGTTCTGTTTTTCTGGAGAACCCTAATATGCATCCCATAAAGGAATTGAGAGTGAGACTGTCATTTATCTGCTCTCTTCCAAAAAATTAAGATATATTTTAATTTATGTGTACTCAGCTGAACGAACTTATAGAATATATTGATTATTTTAAACTAAAATCACCTTCACAAAATGGACAATGAGCCAAAAGAGTTTCCCTCTCATATAGAAAACTCAAATCGAGATTATATTAAAATCAAGCACAAATAAATGTTGATGCTTCATAACTATATCTTAAGGAAAAAATCAGTCATGATTCGATTAGATACAAGCAGCCTGTTGTAGAAGTTCAAATATTAGGAAGTGTATTTGAAAAATGGATTTACATTAACGATGAGCTTTGCCCTAAGTATATATTATGCTGGGAAAGAATAATGCATGATTTTTAAAAACTACTTGTATGTTTATAAATAAGTAGTGGGGGATACATACAAAATGTATTTTAATGAAATGGATGGTTATTCAAAAAAGTCTGGAGATTAATTCCAGTGACTGTCTAGTGGAATAATGTTTTAAAAAATTGACTGGTAAGACCAGCTGTGTTAAAACTAATCTTTGCTATTTGATATCAAAATAGTGGTTACTCTTAGACAGGGTAAGTAGAGACCTGTGCATGAAGGGGCTCCTGGTGCTAGTGATATTGTTTTCTTGGTCTGGATTTGGTTACATGGATTTTTTTGGTGCATGAAAGTTCGTTGAGCCCTTTGAGCAGGCACTTTTCTCTATGTTTGCTAAACTTCATAAAAAATTTAACAAAAAGTAGCCTCAAACTGGAAAATGTATCCCTTTACAAGTTCTAAAAGCAGAATGAGGCTAATTGGTATATAAACCAGTTGCGACTATAAAAGTGAGAACATAGAGAGCAACTACTTTATAACCATCTGGGAAATAGGCTAGGACTTCAGATTGCTTGGAAATTTTGCATGTCTGTTCATGAGGGATACCAGTATGCAGTTTTCCTGTAGTGTCTTTTCAGGATTGGATTGAGGGTTGTGCTGGCATTATAGAATAAATTGGGAAGTGTTTCTTTCTTTCCTCTTTTTTTTTTTTTTTAAAGATTTTGTTGTTGTTGTTAATATTTATTTATTTTTGAGAGAGACAGAGAGGTGAGCAGGGGAGGGGAGAGAAAGAGGGAGACACAGAATCCGAAGCAGGCTCCAGGCTCTGAGCTGTCAGCACAGAGCCTGACATGGGGCTCCAACCCATGAACTGTGACATCATGACCTGAGTTCGAGTCTGTCGCTTCTGACACTTAACCAGCTGAGCCATCCAGGCACCCTGGGAAGTGTTTTTTCCTTTCAACTTTCTCAAAGACTTTGTTTACTATTGGTAACATTTCTTCCTTCGATATTTGGTAGCATTCCCTTTTGTGGGAAAGTTTATAATTATGAATTTAATTTTTTTTATTTATTTTATTTATTTTATTTATTTATTTTTTATTTTTTAATATATGAAATTTACTGTCAAATTGGTTTCCATACAACACCCAGTGCTCATCCAAAAAGGTGCCCTCCTCAATACCCATCACCCACCCTCCCCTCCCTCCCACCCCCCCATCAACCCTCAGTTTGTTCTCAGTTTTTAACAGTCTCTTATGCTTTGGCTGTCTCCCACTCTAACCTCTTTTTTTTTTTTTTCCTTCCCCTCCCCCATGGGTTTCTGTTAAGTTTCTCAGGATCCACATAAGAGTGAAACCACATGGTATCTTTCTTTCTCTGTATGGCTTATTTCACTTAGCATCACACTCTCCAGTTCCATCCACGTTGCTACAAAGGCCATATTTCATTCTTTCTCATTGCCACGTAGTACTCCATTGTGTATACAAACCACAATTTCTTTATCCATTCATCAGTTGATGGACATTTAGGCTCTTTCCATAATTTGGCTATTGTTGAGAGTGCTGCTATAAACATTGGGGTACAAGTGCCCCTATGCATCAGTACTCCTGTATCCCTTGGGTAAATTCCTAGCAGTGCTATTGCTGGGTCATAGGGTAGGTCTATTTTTAATTTTCTGAGGAACCTCCACACTGCTTTCCAGAGCGGCTGCACCAATTTGCATTCCCACCAACAGTGCAAGAGGGTTCCCGTTTCTCCACATCCTCGCCTCGCCAGCATCTATAGTCTCCTGATTTGTTCATTTTGGCCACTCTGACTGGCGTGAGGTGGTATCTGAGTGTGGTTTTGATTTGTATTTCCCTGATGAGGAGCGACGTTGAACATCTTTTCATGTGCCCGTTGGCCATCCGGATGTCTTCTTTAGACAAGTGTCTATTCATGTTTTCTGCCCATTTCTTCACTGGATTATTTGTTTTTCGGGTGTGGAGTTTGGTGAGCTCTTTATAGATTTTGGATACAAGCCCTTTGTCCGATATGTCATTTGCAAATATCTTTTCCCATTCCGTTGGTTGCCTTTTAGTTTTGTTGGTTGTTTCCTTTGCTGTGCAGAAGCTTTTTATCTTCATAAGGTCCCAGTAATTCATTTTTGCTTTTAATTCCCTTGCCTTTGGGGATGTGTAGAGTAAGAGATTGCTACGGCTGAGGTCAGAGAGGTCTTTTCCTGCTTTCTCCTCTAAGGTTTTGATGGTTTCCTGTCTCACATTCAGGTCCTTTATCCATTTTGAGTTTATTTTTGTAAATGGTGTGAGAAAGTGGTCTAGTTTCAACCTTCTGCATGTTGCTGTCCAGTTCTCCCAGCACCATTTGTTAAAGAGACTGTCTTTTTTCCATTGGATGTTCTTTCCTGCTTTCTCAAAGATGAGTTGGCCATACGTTTGTGGGTCTAGTTCTGGGGTTTCTATTCTATTCCATTGGTCTATGTGTCTGTTTTTATGCCAATACCATGCTGTCTTGATGATGACAGCTTTGTAGGAGAGGCTAACGTCTGGGATTGTGATGCCTCCTGCTTTGGTCTTCTTCTTCAAAATTACTTTGGCTATTCGGGGCCTTTTGTGGTTCCATATGAATTTTAGGATTGCTTGTTCTAGTTTCGAGAAGAATGCTGGTGCAATTTTGATTGGGATTGCACTGAATGTGTAGATAGCTTTGGGTAGTATTGACATTTTGACAATATTTATTCTTCTAATCCATGAGCAGGGAATGTCTTTCCATTTCTTTATATCTTCTTCAATTACCTTCATAAGCTTTCTATAGTTTTCAGCATACAGATCTTTTACATCTTTGGTTAGATTTATTCCTAGGTATTTTATGCTTCTTGGTGCAATTGTGAATGGGATCAGTTTCTTTATTTGTCTTTCTGTTGCTTCATTGTTAGTGTATAAGAATGCAACTGATTTCTGTACATTGATTTTGTATCCTGCAACTTTGCTGAATTCATGTATCAGTTCTAGCAGACTTCTGGTGGAGTCTATCGGATTTTCCATGTATAATATCATGTCATCTGCAAAAAGCGAAAGCTTGACTTCATCTTTGCCAATTTTGATGCCTTTGATTTCCTTTTGTTGTCTGATTGCTGATGCTAGAACTTCCAGCACTATGTTAAACAACAGCGGTGAGAGTGGGCATCCCTGTCGTGTTCCTGATCTCAGGGAAAAAGCTCTCAGTTTTTCCCCATTGAGGATGATGTTAGCTGTGGGCTTTTCATAAATGGCTTTTATGATCTTTAAGTATGTTCCTTCTATCCCGACTTTCTCAAGGGTTTTTATTAAGAAAGGGTGCTGGATTTTGTCGAAGGCCTTTTCTGCATCGATTGACAGGATCATATGGTTCTTCTCTTTTTTTTTTTTTGTTAATGTGATGTATCACGTTGATTGATTTGTGAATGTTGAACCAGCCCTGCATCCCAGGAATGAATCCCACTTGATCATGGTGAATAATTCTTTTTATATGCCGTTGAATTCGATTTGCTAGTATCTTATTGAGAATTTTTGCATCCGTATTCATCAGGGATGTTGGCCTGTAGTTCTCTTTTTTTACTGGGTCTCTGTCTGGTTTAGGAATCAAAGTAATACTGGCTTCATAGAATGAGTCTGGAAGTTTTCCTTCCCTTTCTATTTTTTGGAATAGCTTGAGAAGGATAGGTATTATCTCTGCTTTAAACGTCTGGTAGAACTCCCCTGGGAAGCCATCTGGTCCTGGACTCTTATTTGTTGGGAGATTTTTGATAACCGATTCAATTTCTTCGCTGGTGATGGGTCTGTTCAAGCTTTCTATTTCCTCCTGATTGAATTTTGGAAGAGTGTGGGTGTTTAGGAATTTGTCCATTTCTTCCAGGTTGCCCAATTTGTTGGCATATAATTTTTCATAGTATTCCCTGATAATTGTTTGTATCTCTGAGGGATTGGTTGTAATCATTCCATTTTCATTCATGATTTTATCTATTTGGGTCATCTCCCTTTTCTTTTTGAGAAGCCTGGCTAGAGGTTTGTCAATTTTGTTTATTTTTTCAAAAAACCAACTCTTGGTTTTGTTGATCTGCTCTACAGTTTTTTTAGATTCTATATTGTTTATTTCTGCTCTGATCTTTATTATTTCTCTTCTTCTGCTGGGTTTAGGCTGCCTTTGCTGTTCTGCTTCTATTTCCTTTAGGTGTGCTGTTAGATTTTGTATTTGGGATTTTTCTTGTTTCTGGAGATAGGCCTGGATTGCAATGTATTTTCCCCTCAGGACTGCCTTCGCTGCATCCCAAAGCATTTGGATGGTTGTATTTTCATTTTCGTTTGTTTCCATATATTTTTTAATTTCTTCTCTAATTGCCTGGTTGACCCACTCATTCGTTAGTAGGGTGTTCTTTAACCTCCATGCTTTGGGAGGTTTTCCAGACTTTTTCCTGTGGTTGATTTCAAGCTTCATAGCATTGTGGTCTGAAAGTATGCATGGTATAATTTCAATTCTTGTAAACTTATGAAGGGCTGTTTTGTGACCCAGTATATGATCTTGGAGAATGTTCCATGTGCACTCGAGAAGAAAGTATATTCTGTTGCTTTGGGATGCAGAGTTCTAAATATATCTGTCAAGTCCATCTGATCTAATGTATCATTCAGGGCCCTTGTTTCTTTATTGACCGTGTGTCTAGATGATCTATCCATTTCTGTAAGTGGGGTGTTAAAGTCCCCTGCAATTACCACATTCTTATCAATAAGGTTGCTTATGTTTATGAGTAATTGTTTTATATATCTGGGGGCTCCGGTATTCGGCACATAGACATTTATAATTGTTAGCTCTTCCTGATGGATAGACCCTGTAATTATTATATAATGCCCTTCTTCATCTCTTGTTACAGCCTTTAATTTAAAGTCTAGTCTGTCTGATATAAGTATGGCTACTCCAGCTTTCTTTTGGCTTCCAGGAGCATGATAAATAGTTCTCCATCCCCTCACTCTCAATCTAAAGGTGTCCTCAGATCTAAAATGAGTCTCTTGTAGACAGCAAATAGATGGGTCTTGTTTTTTTATCCATTCTGATACCCTATGTCTTTTAGTTGGCGCATTTAATCCATTTACATTCAGTGTTATTATAGAAAGATATGGGTTTAGAGTCATTGTGATGTCTGTATGTTTTATGCTTGTAGCGATGTCTCTGGTACTTTGTCTCACAGGATCCCCCTTAGGATCTCTTGTAGGGCTGGTTTCATGGTGACAAATTCCTTCAGTTTTTGTTTGTTTGGGAAGACCTTTATCTCTCCTTCTATTCTAAATGACAGACTTGCTGGATAAAGGATTCTCGGCTGCATATTTTTTCTGTTTAGCACACTGAAGATATCGTGCCAAGCCTTTCTGGCCTGCCAAGTTTCAAAAGAGAGATCAGTCATGAGTCTTATAGGTCTCCCTTTATATGTGAGGGCATGTTTATCCCTTGCTGCTTTCAGAATTTTCTCTTTATCCTTGTATTTTGCCAGTTTCACTATGATATGTCGTGCAGAAGATCGATTCAAGTTACGTCTGAAGGGAGTTCTCTGTGCCTCTTGGATTTCAGTGCCTTTTTCCTTCCCCAGTTCAGGGAAGTTCTCAGCTATAATTTCTTCAAGTACCCCTTCAGCACCTTTCCCTCTCTCTTCCTCCTCTGGGATACCAATTATGCGTATATTATTTCTTTTTAGTGTATCACTTAGTTCTCTAATTTTCCCCTCATACTCCTGGATTTTTTTTATCTTTCCCTCAGCTTCCTCTTTTTCCATAACTTTATCTTCTAGTTCACCTATTCTCTCCTCTGCCTCTTCAATCCGAGCTGTCGTCGTTTCCATTTTGTTTTGCATTTCGTTTAAAGTGCTTTTCAGCTCCTCGTGACTGTTCCTTAGTCCCTTGATCTCTGTAGCAAGAGATTCTCTGCTGTCCTCTGTACTGTTTTCAAGCCCAGCGATTAATTTTATGACTATTATTCTAAATTCACTTTGTGTTATATTATTTAAATCCTTTTTGATCAGTTCATTAGCTGTTGTTATTTCCTGGAGATTCTTCTGAGGGGAATTCTTCCGTTTGGTCATTTTGGAGAGTCCCTTGCGTGGTGAGGACCTGCAGGGCACTTCCCCTGTGCTGTGGTGTATAACTGGAGTTGGTGGGCGGGGCCGCAGTCCACCCTGATGTCTGCCCCCAGCCCACCGCTGGGGCCACAGTCAGACTGTTGTGTGCCTTCTCTTCCCCTCTCCTAGGGGCGGGATTCACTGTGGGGTGGCGTGGCCCATCTGGGCTACTTGCACACTGCCAGGCTTGTGGTGCTGGGGATCTGGCGTATTAGCTGGGGTGGGTAGGCAAGGTGCACGGGGGCAGGAGGGGCAGGCTTAGCTCGCTTCTCCTTCAGTGATCCACTTCAGGAGGGGCCCTGTGGCAGCGAGGGAGTCAGATCCGCTGCCGGAGGTTTGGCTCCGCAGGAGCACAGAGTTGGGTGTTTGCGCGGAGCGAGCAAGTTCCCTGGCAGGAACTGGTTCCCTTTGGGATTTTGGCTGGGGGATGGGCGGGGGAGATGGCGCTGGCGAGCGCCTTTGTTCCCCACCAAACTGAGCTCTGTCCTCAGGGAGCTCAGCAGCTCTCCCTCCCTTTGTCCTCCAGCCTTCCCGCTTTCTGAGCAGAGCTGTTAACTTATGACCTCCCAGACGCTAAGTCGCGCTTGCTGTCGGAACACAGTCCGTCTGGCCCCGCCACTTTTGCCAACCAGACCCGGGGGCTCTGCTTGGCCGGCGAGCCGCCCCTCCGCCCCGGCTCCCTCCCGCCAGTCCGTGGAGCGCGCACCGCCTCGCCGCCCTTCCTACCCTCTTCCGTGGGCCTCTCGTCTGCGCTTGGCTCCAGAGACTCCGTTCTGCTAATCCTCTGGCGGTTTTCTGGGTTATTTAGGCAGGTGTAGGTGGAATCTAAGTGATCAGCAGGACGCGCGGTGAGCCCAGCGTCCTCCTACGCCGCCATCTTCCCAGCATTCCCCTTTATTATCCTTTTGGAGGCTGTAGGATGTGTAATGATGCCACCTCTCTTTTCTGATGTTGGCAACTTATCTCTTCACTATGTTTTTCCTGATGAGTCAGTCTCGCTGGAGTTTGTTGGTCTTCATAAAAAATCAGCTTTTGATTTCATTGATTTTCTCTTTTTCTGTAGTTTATTTTATTAACTACAGAAATTGCTTTGATCATTTCCTTTCTTCTGCTTAAGTTGAGTTTAATTTGATTTTTTTCTAGTTTTTTAATTTGTTTCTTAATGTATAAATTGAAGTTTTTAATTTGAGGCCTTTTTTCTTTTCAAATATAGTCATTGCTGCTATATTTTTACTGATTTCTTTCAGATTAAGTGTTTTTTATCATTTCATTTAACCTTTTTTATTGGTTTATAAGTTAAAACCATAGTGTGTGTGTGTGTGTGTGTGTGTATCCATGTGTGTGCCCATGTGTGTGTTTAGGGTTGCTTTAAGGTTCACAGTATACATGTTAACTGATCACAGTGCCCTAAATGGTATACTACTTTATGTACAGTATAACAACCTCACAACAGTATGCTTCCCTATCTCCCTTCCTGGCCTTTGTAATATTGTTGTCATTTTCCTTCTACATATATTATAGATCCCATAATACACTGCTATCATTTTTTTCTTTAAACACTCTATTATCTTTTAATGACATTTAAATAATAATATAATATAATAATATATATATAATAATATAATAACTTTTTTTAGTTTTACTCTTTCCAGTGTTTTTCATTCCTTTGCAAGGACTTACAGTTTCATCTGGTGTCATTTTTTTCTGCTTAAAAGACTTCCTTTAATATGGTCTTAGAGTAAAAAGTCTCCTAGCAATGAATTCTTAAATATATGTATATTTATATTTATGTCTGAAGAAGTCTTTATTTTACTTTTGTTCTGAAAGATAATTTTCCTGGGTAAAAAAATTCTAAGTTGACAGGTTTTTAAAACTTCAATTTCTGCTCTATAGTCTTCTTAATTCATACCACACCAAATCTAATTTTCCATGCATAAATGTTAAGGCTCATCTTATGAATTTAATTGATTGTCCTGCTACTCTTTAAAAATAATCTTCAAATCCAGGCATGCTATTTCCCTTCTTTGTCCCTCTCTCTGTAACATTACCTCCATTTTAAGTTCCTGTCTTCTCATTTTTCAAGTTCTATTAAAAGTTTAAAGTTTATCTTTGCCTTACCTTCTCTAAAAGGCCTTTCTTTTTTTCATTATTTTGGTTTCTTTTTCTCACAATCTTTTTTTTATAGCATTTGGACTATCAGAATTTTTGTTCTTAATTATATAGTACAGCTTTTTTTTGTTTCTGGTCTTATCTTGTATATTTGATGAAAGCTCTTAGGGAAAAATGAGTAATTTATACTGTGTAAGCCCTCTGCACCAATCCCTTCCTATCCCTCCTGCTCTTCTCAGTTTTATAGGTGCTTTTTAAAGCTTTGATTAATAAGGTACTAAATAATCCTCTGAACTGCACATACATTACGTCTGGGAAACTGAAAGTAATTTATTAACAGAGTTAGAAGTTGTACCAGAAAGTCCAATTTCCCCAACTTTAACCCCAGCAAAAGATTTGCATTCTAAACAGAAATATTGAGCTTTTGGGGGAAAAATTGCGATTTCAAAAATTGTGGTCTAGTTTTGGTTTTGTGATTTTTAAAATGGTTAAAACGATCAAGTGATGAGACTCATTTTCCAGCAGAGATTGTGGCACTTATTTGGGCAGAACATTCTTTATATGCAGATTAAGGAGGGTTAATAGTAACATATTGAGCTATATTAGATTCTCTTGGGTATCCTACCAGGTTAGTTTCATGAGAGAAGACAGAGACTGAAATATTGACACTCATATTATGTTCTCAATCTCCAGGCTTAGAAATAGTATCCCTTTCTAACTGTGGAATTTTATGTGCAAATTAATTTTATGCACACTCATATCAAGGCTTGTCATATATATATATACAAACACATATATGTCTCAAATCGAATAGATAAAAATAGAATTAGAATAGCATGACCATTTTGGGTTTTCAGGGCATCATCTTAGTTTTCTAGTTAAAATGTCTTCAAAGGCCTCCTAGTTATAATCAAAATATTTATGAATATGTTAAAATTTATCATTAACATCAGTTGGCAGATATAGACATTTTTTGCTCCCAATTTAGCATCAGCCATCCGCTTTTCTGCATTTGTGTGAATAGTTTTCTGATTCAACTCATGTATCTACTGAACTACTGCATTACAAATCCTAACAGAATGACTCATTTTGTTTAAAAACCTGGGTTTACACCAATTTATTTGAGCTATATTTAATGTAGAAATACCACACCATATTATAATATGAGACATGCATTTCCCCCTCTGCATGAGGCTAGCGGTGTGAAAAATAGAACAAGGTAAGAACCCAGCCCATTTATGTCAAAATAACAGGATTTTATTTGAAGTTGTCTGGGGAGTTATATAATTATATTCAGATTTTATGTGGAATATTTCTCTGCAGATACAGCATATAGTTACTGTTCATATAGCCTGAGTTACTCCATTGGAAAATGGTTAAACATATTTGGGAAATCTTGCATATCAAGTCCCTTTCTTGGAGATTCTTAGTGAGCATTTATACATCAAGAATCTTAGATATTCTCAGGGCCCCTGGGAGGCTCAGTTGGGTACACGTCCCACCTCAGCTCAGGTCATGATCTCACTGTTCCTGGGTTCAAGCCCCACATCGGGCTCTGTGCTGACAGCTCAGAGCCTGGAGCCTGTTTTGGTTCTTTGTCTCCCTCAGTCTCTGCCCCTCGTTTGCTCATGCTCTCTCTCTCTGTGTGTCAAAAATAAATTAAAAAGTAAAAAAAAAAAAACAATCTTAGATATTTGCATAAAAGGAAGCTTTTTTTTAAAATTTATTTGAGAGAAAGAGAGTAAGTGGGGGAGGGACAGAGAGAGAAGGAGAGAGAGAAATCCCAAGCAGGGTCCTCATTGTCATCCATGAACCGTGAGATCATGACCTGAGCTGAAATCAAGAGTTGGATGCTTAACTGACTGAGCCACCCAGGTGCCCCAAAGGAAGCTTGTTTTTATAACCTGTTTTACAGTATTTAACTTGGCATTTTCCAAATATCTCAGTGAGTACAGACTACAACTCTATGTGCCCTAGGTTCAGTGTTTTATAGGACAAGCTTTGGGAAACCCTGAGCTAGCATACTTATCTGGATATTTGTTTCTTATCAAATGAATATAAGGAATTAATTCCCTTTTATCCTGACCTGAACACATGCAAAATATGCAGATAAATACAGGGTTTTACAGTCTATGGCATTTGCTTTACCTGTGTCCTGTCTGTTGGAATAGTCATCCCGTTCAATATGTCAAATTACTCACTCTACTACACCTCTTGAAGTTTCTGCCTAATTTATTTTTTCTCAGAGCTCATGTTCAAAACTGCAGCATGTACCCACTAATTTCATTTGTCTTATATGACTATAATTCCTAGCAGAGTTGATGAGATCAGGAGGAGGCATCTGACACAACGTGGCCTTGTCCATTTCTTTCTTTCTTTGTGTTTTAAAGTGGACTTCATGTCTAGCGCAGAGACCAACGTGGGGCTTGCATTCACAACCCGGAGATCAAGACTTGAGCTGAGATCAAGAGGCAGATGCTCAACCCACTGAGCCTGGCAGGTGCCCCTGGACCTGTCCATTTCTTATGAGAGTTGGGAATGGGGCTCTAGGAGGGACAGTTAGTCTCTGTGTGGGATTGGAACTGTACCATGGCAACAGTATGCTATGTGAATGAAGCAGAGAAAGCCAGTTTTGAAAGGGAAGGTTGAGAGAAGGACTTCCTAAAAGTTTGGGGTTTTTTTTGTTTTTTTGTTTTTTTGTTTTTTTTTTAATGGTCTCTGATCCTTTCTGTTTTCTAGGTACATTGCTGCCCTTAGGTTTTAAAAGACAGTAGCTACGTGTCCATGTATCTATCTATGTATCTAAAGATCTATTATCTGGGGCGCCTGGGTGGCTCAGTCGGTTAGGCCTCCGACTTCAGCTCAGGTCATGATCTCGCGGTCTGTGAGTTGGAGCCCCGCGTCAGGCTCTGTGCTGACAGCTCAGAGCCTGGAGCCTGTTTCAGATTCTGTGTCTCCCTCTCTTTCTGACCCTCCCCCGTTCATGCTGTCTCTCCCTGTCTCAAAAATAAATAAACATTTAAAAAAAACTTTAAATAAATAAATAAAGATCTATTGTCTATCAAACTTCTCCCTTTCTATCTATCTAGAAATGCCAACATATAAATAAATGATTCATTAATTCATACATTTTTTGATTTTTTTGCTTAAGCTAACTCAAGTTGTTTACTATTTCTTACTTCTCCCAAACTCTGACATCACATAAGTCACACCCCATTCCTTTTAATCTCAGTTTAGAAATTCAAATTAATCCAACATTTCCAATCATTTTCACATTTACTCAGTTCTCAGTAAATTTTCTGAGTGTTTTCTGTGCCAGTCTTTAGGGAAGATCCTTTACTTTTAGCTTCCTGATGTGACCAACATTTCCAATCATTTTCACATTTACTCAATTCTCACTAAATTTTCTGAGTGTTTTCTGTGCCAGTCTTTAGGGAAGATCCTTAACTACTTTTAGCTTCCTGATGTGACCAGAGTAAATGCACCTGAGACCACATTCCTATTTGTTCTTGAGGTGGAACGTAGGACTAGAATAGCTATAATGCTTTGCTAGAAATCTTTTTGTTAAGGCAGGTACAAGAAGACTAAGGTGTAAAGAGCAATGAAGGGTCAGAGATTTTACCCTCCCTGCAAACTAAAAAAATTCGTCTGTTACAATTTCATTAAGGGCTAGTAGAAGACGCAAGACTCCTAGGTCTGAGAGAAAAGATTTTATTACAGTAGTATCAGAAGCCAGAGTATCAAAATTATTTTGTGTCAGTTCTCTGAGACCCAATTCCCACAAGATAACATGAAAAAGTTCAGGTGATACTGCACACGTAGTTGGTTACATTGTCAGGGAAAAATCTTGAGCTTAGAGAAGCCTTAAATAATAGGCAATGTGCTGGGAAATACTATCCTTATCTTCCAAGGTTATTTGCTATACAAATATCCATGATACTCCAGAACCAAGGCAATATGCATACAGGAGTGCAGAGTCAGGAGAGATCATGAATTGTCTTCCACAGGGAGAATATTGGTTTGGAATTCCTTCTCTGAAATAAAGTCTTTGTTGTTGTTGTTGTTGTTTCATTATTTAATCATTTTATTTTATTTTATTTTCATCACAGAAAGTTTACTCTGTAATCCTTATCCCCTATTTCACCCAACTCCCACCACCTCTCCTCTGGTAACCATCAGTTTGTTCTCTATAGTTAAGAGTCTATTTCTTCATTTGTCTCTCTCTCTTCTTTACCTTTGCTCATTTGTTTTGCTTCTTAAATTCCACCGATGAGTGACATGATGTGATATCTGTCTTTCTCTGACTTATTTCACTTAGCATAATACTCTCTAGCTCAATTCATATTGTTGCAAATGGCAAGATGTCGTTCCTTTTTACAGCTGAATAATATTCTATTGTACGTATATACCACATTTTTTTTTCATTCTCAAGTTAGTTAACATACAGTGTAGTCTTGGCTTCAGGAGTAGAACCCAGTGATTCATCACTTACATATAACACCCAGTGTGGAATAAAATCTTTTAGAATAACCAGGCAGATCAATGGGACAATAATAGATTCTCCCCTATATAAGGATAGAGTTGATTTTTGCTGTCTGAACTGAAAATTTTATTTTGCTATTGTTTTTGCAATTCGATTCTGACACTGGCTACCCAGAGTTGGTATGGACTTCCAAGGTTAAGGACATAGTTCTCCAGTTCTCTCCTCACTTCACGTGCCAGGCATAGGCTCCCAGGTTCTCAGGTTACCCACACTTCTGGGTAACCGAATTTGTGAGTTCCCTCAACCGCCACCCCTCCCTCCCCCCCAGTTTCAATAATTCAACAGAATGACTCACAGAACTCAGTCAAGCACCATACTTATGGTTACAGTTTTATTATAAAGGATACAAATGAGGATCAGCCAAAGGGAGCAGTGCATTGGGCAAGGTCTGGGAGGGTCCTAAATGTGAAGCTTCCATGTCTTTAGAACATGTCACTCTCTTGACACATCAATGTATGATAACCAACTAGGGAAGTTTCCCCAAGCTTCAGATGTCCAGAGTTTTTACTGGGTTTTCATTTGGTAGGAATGGTTGATTGGATCATTGACCACTCCTCTCTTTCTCAGAGGTCAGCAGATGGAGTTGGTATCAGGTGGTTCGAAGCCTCAACTCTCTAATCATGTGGTTGGTCTTCCCTTCAAGACCAGCTCCCATCCTGATGTTAACTAGGGACCCTCCATGAGTCACCTCATTTGCATAACTCAGGTGTAGTCATGGGTCCACCATGAATAACAAAGACATTTTTATCACTCAGGAAATTCCAAGGGATTTACAGCTCCTTCCTAGGAACCAGAGACAAAGATCAGATAAATTCAAATTCTTCATTGTAGAACAGTTTTCTACCTATTTTCCCAGCTGTGTACAGCAATAATTTTGTAGAGTAGATGAAGGAGAAGGAGAAGGAGAAGGAGAAGGAGAAGGAGAAGGAGAAAAGAAAGAAAGGAAGGAAATAAGGCAGAAAGAAAGGAAGAAAAGACTATAGATTGGAACTGCAATAAACCAATAAATTATTTGATAAAGAACACATGACTTTCCAGTTGTTTATTTTTCCAACCTGAACAATGATGTCTCCTATCATTTAAATTTTCTCTTTGATATCTTCTTCAAATCCTACTTTTCTAATCAAGGCTATACTCAAGCATTTTATATTTTTATTATTATTGTAAATTATATTGTCATTTGATTTTCCTATTATTATGAGTGTATGGGGCTATTATTAGCTGAGTATATATTCTGTATTAAGGCATTTTAATAGGTTAATTATTTCTAACAATTTTTAAGGAATTTGTTTGTTTCCTATCATCGGGCATAGTCAGAATTTCAGGAACACATTAAATAAAAATGGGTGATAGTGGGGGCGCCTGGGTGGCTTGGTCGGTTAAGCGTCCGACTTTGGCTCAGGTCATGATCTCATGGTCCATGAGTTCGAGCCCCACATCGGGCTCTGTGCTGACAGCTCAGAGCCTGGAGCCTGTTTCAGATTCTGTGTCTCCCTCTCTCTCTGCCCCTCTCCTGTTCATGCTCTGTCTCTCTCTGTCTCAAAAATAAATAAACATTAAAAAAAAAATTTAAAAAAATGGGTGATAGTGAACTTCCTGTTTTCTTTGGGATTTTTATGGACATTCCACCAAAATGTTATCATTTCATTGTCATGTGATTTTGTTCTTATCCATTTTACATTTTTATCCTTTGTGTAACATTTCAATTAATGACTTATGCTCCGTGGTCTAGTCTCAACTGAAGCACTATTGGCATTTTGGGTAGATTATTTTTCATTATACTGGGCTGTTTCACACACAGCAGAACATTTAGCTTAAAATAACAATAGTGTCCCTCAGGTAATGGTGACAACCTCAAAAGTTCCCACACATCCCCATTCGTCTTGCACTAGCCAGCTGCCCACCACTCTGGGTGTCCAGAACATACTCTGTCCTCTGGCTTCTACCCTCTCTTCTCTGCCTTGCTTTACTCTCCACTATAGGAGGAAGGTCTGTGACGCCAGTCCATTGAAGGTACAATTCCAGTGCCCCATGATTTCAGAAACAAGAAGATATTTGAGAAATAGAGTTTTCTTTTCTTTCTTTCTCTTTCTTTCTTTCTTTCTTTCTTTCTTTCTTTCTTTCTTTCTTTCTTCTACGTTTATTTATTTATTTTGAGAGAGAGAGAGAGAAAGAGAGAGAGAATCCCAATGCAGGCTCAATCTCACAGACCATGAGACACATGATCTGAGCTGAAATCAAGAGTTGGACACTTAATCGACTAAGATACCCAGGTGTCCCAGGAATAGAGTTTTCAACAGTTCTAATTTATCTCCTCCCCTGAATCAATGTGCTTTCATTGCTTCTGAGTTGAGCACAATTTGAGGGGTCTTAGCCTGGTTCAAGAGGTTGAGTGTCAGCAATAGCAACTCATTACGTGTTTTTATCAACTCAATTTCTTAACTGAGTAAGAAACACTGATTTCTTATAAATGATTGGTCTTTTTAATTGAATTTTATTTTATTATGGTTTATTTTATGGTCCTGATGTGATTTCTGCCCTGTGTTTTTATACCTCACTTTACCAATATAGGAAAGAAAAACTTTTTTCCTTTTACCTATCTTAGATTCATTGGCCAAGGCCCAGCAAATAAAACTGATAGAAGACAGATTAACAAGAGAAAAACAAACAGAAGATGATGAACATGTACATGACAAGGAGAGGGCACCTCTACAAATTTCTGTTCTGGTTTTAGGCAGATGGGGAAGGACAGAGAGCTTTTCTTATATCTGCTTCTTCTCAACTGCCTTCAGCTCAAAATAATCTTTATGACAGAGTGGCATATTTTGGGGTGACATATTCTGCTACCCTTAAATAGCAAGTTGAAAGAGAAACTCAAGTTTCTATGTCATCATATTCAAAGAAACACACTCTGCTTTTTTGCTTATGTGGCAAGATGCATATATTTATTCATTCATGTAAGAAATATTGGTCAAATACCTACTGTGTTCATTGGCCGTTTTGGAGGAGCTGGATTCGTGACTTTGAAGCTATTCTCATGTGTATTGATTAGACAAGAATCAATCTACCAAGATAGAGTGAGATGGTCTTCATATGTTGATTTTTAAAAATATATTCATTCAACATTTTGACTAAAGCAATGTTCAGTAGAATACCTCATGCTACATGAATAAAAGCAAGTTATTATAATGAGCTTTGCAGCTGAAAATGACAGCACTGGACATAGAGATACACCGAGTAGACATGAGAATTATTATGCTGTATCATTGCCAACCTAATATATTTAAAAGCATAGTATTGTTAGAATGTATTTCATGTGCTAGAAAATCATGTCTTTGCTAGGACACACATATTTGTAATGACCGAATGATATTGAGTCTGTGTGATGAAGACCTGAGTCAAATATTTAAATTTTATCTTTAAACAGAGCACATCAGTTGGCATTCTGGTAAATTTATTTTCTGCATGCAGCATAAGGACTCTGACTTCAAGGCCTTCATCAGAAAGCTAAAGCCATTTTTTTTCCTCCAGCGATATTTTTCCCCTAAGAATTACATTTTAATATTTTGCTGGGTATTGTTTTTCTGTTCTGTTTAGATATTTAGTTCCTAATCACACGTTTCAGATCATATTTTGATTTTATTTGGTATCTTTTCATTTTGATAGTACGGCATCTTTGTTTGCTGTCTTCTTTCCCATCCCAACACTGCCTGCTAGTTCTCCTTGTTCTTATTGGTAGATCTAGTGAAATCAGTATTGATACAAGAAATGTCTTGTTCTAGCTCCAAGTGGAGATTTGTGAGGTAATTAAGAGACACTGTAGCTTAGTGCTTACAAGAGCAGCTCTGGAACCAGATTCCCTGGGATGAAATAATTGTTCTCTGTGACTGTAAGCTGATTTCTGCATTTGGGTTTCTACATCTGAAAAATGGAATTTGTGGTACATCTCACAGTCTTCTTGGGAAGATTAAACATGCTAAAATATACGAAGTGTCGAAAGCAGTGGCTGACTCATAGTAAATGCTATGCAAATCTGTATTATATAGCTTTACATTCAGTTTTATATTTTCTTAACGTACTTTGAATTAATTCCTTGTAGCTTGACTTAAATTTTGTGTACTCATTCTATGTGCCAGGACAGTTAGTTACAAAAAAAAAAATCATAGTTTTGTTAAGAAAGAGCAGCATCTATGGAGCTACTAGAATACATTTTAAAACTCTGCAATGTTAGGGGGTGCCTGGGTGGCTCAGTCAAACGTCTGACTCTTGATTCTGGCTCAGGTCATGATCTCATGGATCAGTTCGCGAGATTGAGACTCACGTCAGGCTGTTGGGCTCTGCACTGTTAGTGCAGAGCCTGCTGGGGATTCTCTCTCTCCCTCTCTCTCTGCCCTTTCCCTGCTCACACTCTCTTCTCTCAAAATAAATAAATAGCATTAATAAAATAAAATAAAATTCTGCAATGTCAGGATATACTAGAGAGACTCTCTTTAAATATCACATTTTTTTCTCATACAAGTTCAGGAATGAAAACTCTAGTTATAGAAATATTAGGTTCTTTACAAAGAGGTTGTGTTTTTTCCTCAAACTGTTTCTTGGGAGGGACTGTGATGGGATTCTACCTTTTCTCACCTCTGAATCAGGTCAGCACCTAGTTTATGGCTCGATGTCCAATGCATCCTGTTGATAGACTGTAAATTTCTCCAACATTATGTATTCTAGTGATTTCTACAGGGTCATCCTACTGGGGAACATTAGCTGATGGGGGTTTTTCGGTGAGACCCTTAAATATCTCTGCCACACCAATGAATATCTTGAAATACATTTGTACTATGAAAGCATTTTTTTGTGCATCTCTGACAGGATATAGGCAAGAATGGGCTTTTGAACTAAGAAGCAAAAATCTAAGGAAGAAGGTTTTCAGGACAAAAAAAGTTCTTAAGGAATACTTGGGGAGAGTTCAATTCCATTACTTTATTATGTTTTCTGAAGGGCATACTGCTGCCAAGATATGAAATAACCAGGAGGAATATTACTGAGGTGATGACAAACTTTTCCAGTAATAGCTACAAATGATATCATTTTCTTCCAAACCAAACTATGCAATATTTTTAAAGGGAGGCCAGTAACATTATAATATCTAGAGGAAAAATAAAAAGGTAGGGAGGCTCCTCCCTACTGACTGATTACATCCCGGAGACTGTAGAAGATTGAAAGCTATCTAGATAAGTAGTTTAAGGTGAGCTGTTTCAGATGTGGAAAGAATGTTGAGGTGTCTGATAAAGAAAACACATTAAAATAGTGATATGTAATTAGAGCTTTACAAATTAAAGTATCTCTTCATGTTCATTCAGTTAAAAATATGAAACATTTAAAATTATAAAAGAATGCAAAAAGACATTAAATCAAAACAATAATTTGGGATTAGAGTTATAATGTAATGAGACATTTTCAAGGTGAAGAATATGAATACACAGTTGATTTTATAATAAAACTACAAATACTTACAATATAATATTACACTAGAGCTGTTTTTAACCAATGATAATGTTGATATTTTTACATTAATTAATGAGCTATTTGATGCTAATTCTGACTTCCAAAGTACAGTTAAAAGAACCATATCTAATCGGCTTTCAACATTTTAAGTCTGATCATCAGTAACTGACAGGTAAACATTTTCCAAAGGCTTTGCATCCTCATTATTTGGGGGAAAATATAGCTTTGACTATGATCAGGCAGGAAAGGTTTGGCCAAATCACGTGAAATAGAATCTGGATAATGAATTTCCTTATCAATGTAATGACTGACTTCTGCCAAAATGGTGTAAAATCAATCACACCTCATAATATGCAGGTCCCTACTGGGTGGGGCTGAAGCAATGGAATTTTTTTTTAAGTTTTTATTTAAATTCCAGCTAGTTAACATGAAATGTAATATTAGTTTCAGATGTAGAATTTAGTGACTCAACAGTTCCTTGCAATATCCCGTGTTCCTTACAAGTGTGCTCCTTAATCCCCATCACCTATTTAACCCATCCCCCACCCACTTACCCTCTGGTGACCATCAGTGTGTTCTCTATAGTTAAGAGTTTGTTTCTTGGTTTTCCTCTTTTTTTCCCCCTTGTGTTTATTTGTTTTGTTTCTTAAATTCCACAAGTGAGTGAAATCATATGGTATTTATCTTTCTCTGGCTGGCTTATTTCGCTTAGCATAATACTTTCTAGTATTATGCATGCTATGAAACAATGGAATTCTTGGCTCCACACTCACTGAGGAGTGTTTTCCCCTGATGAAGGTGTCTCTTGGTCAGGACAACAGTGACAGGGGACAGTTAAGGGAAGCACAGAGGAGCAGCCTGGGTGTCCTCTGGCAGCCCCTCAGTTCTTTAGCCACGGGACCGATGGGCCATCGGACCCATGAAATAATTCCATCCACAGAAGGGTAAAAAAGAGGCAAAATGCTGAACTTCGTGGCCTTTTCACTTTGAGAACAGTAACTTACTTAATATGACTGCAATAGCTTTTGAATTGGTATCATTTTAATGTAACAAACATAAAATACACAGACACACAGACACACACCCCTGTTTGGTTTATGTTCTCCTAATACCTATTCTATTAAATTCCTGATTATATTTTAACACCATTTTTATTTACATCCTTTACCCCTTCAGTTTAATCATTCAAATATATTTTGTCTTTTCTTATTAATTTATACAATTTTTAAAATCTAGTTCTTTTTTTTAATGTTTACGTATTTTTGAGAAAGGGAGATAGAGCGTGAGTGGGGGAGGAGCAGAGAGAGAGGGAAACACAGAATCTGAAGCAGGCTCAGCGCTCTGAGCTGTCAGCACAGAGCCCAATGTGGAATTTGAACTCACAGACCTCAAGATCATGACCTGAGCCAAAGATGGAAGTTTAACTGACCGAGCCACCCAGGTGCCCCAATCTATTTTTTTTTTTTATTAACGTACGCATTGCCTTTAGTTTTCTTTCATAACTTTGTTTTCACTCCATCTTGTTTATTTTATTCTGGTTTCTTATTTCATCTTTGTATCTGGTAGTATCTTCTTTGAGTTTACTTAATTTTAAAAAACTACTAGCTAATGTATTATAGCTCTTCCCTTTAACTATTTTTTTATTACTATCCTAGTTTATTAAATTACAGGTAAGAAATAAGGCCCATGCTATAAAGTTAATGTGTGCTTCAAGAAAGGAGGTTGATGGCTTTTGTCTATGTCTCTTGGCTTTTTTTTTTTTAACATAGCTAACCTCTTGACTATTAAAAAAAATTTTTTTTAAATGTTTATTTATTTTTGAGACAGACAGAGACAGAATGCGAGTATGTTAGGGGCAGAGAGAGAGGGAGACACAGAGTCCAGAGCAAGCTCCAGGCTCTGAGCTCAGTACAGAGTCCGATGTGGAGCTCGAACTCACGAGCTGTGAGATCATGACCTGAGCTGAAGTTGGACGCTCAACTGACTGAACCACCCAGGTGCCCCACCTCTTGCCTATTTCAAATCAACAAAAGTATTTTGGTAAATTAATTCCATTGTACAACTGTGAGTTTCACTTATAAAAAGTATTCACCTCAACCTTAGGCTTCAAATTATCACATGTGTAAACGCAGGCCTTGTTTTTTTATTAACTAGTAGTGAAATTTTCCCACAAATTCTGCCCATTGGCTTCATGCACATTATCATATCCCATACTGAGGGCCTGTTGGAGCAAGTTTTATATATTTGGATTTTCTTTAATGTGTTAATTTTACTTATTTTTAATTCATTTTTATTAAGTTTTTTAAACATTTTATTTATTTCTGAGAGTCAAAAAGAGACAGAGTATAAGCGGGGGAGGGGTAGAGAGAGAGGGAGACACAGAATCCAAAGCAGTCTCCAGGCTCTGAGCTGTCTGCACAGAGCCTGACACAGGGCTTGAACCCACAAACCATGAGATCATGACCTGAGCTGAAGTCAGACGTTTAACCAACTGGGCTACCCAGGTGCCCCAATTTATTTTTAAAATTGAGATATACTTGACATGTAACATATATTAGTTTCAGGTGTACAACAAAATAACTTGATATTTGTATATATTGTAAAATGGTCACAGTAAGTGTAGTTAACATCCGTTTCCATACATAGTTACAAATTTTTTCTTGTAATGAGAATCATGTGTTTATTTTAGAACTGAAGGAACAATGTACAGGAATGTACAGGGTATCCTTTCCAGCTTTCAAAACCCAAGTAATCACAAACAAATAGGAAAACGGAGAATTCACTACTGGGCCACACATTTCCTTTTACCTGTAAAGTCATACAATGGCTTTTCCTAATTGAAGTTCTATTTTTCCTTTCATAATCAAGTCTTCATCCTCAAGTTTGCTCATGAGGCCACAGGGAACTCATTGACGTAAACAGAAGAACTGAAGAAAGCCTGAAGCAAAAGGACAAAATAAATGCAAAAACTACACACCAGGAGCTGAAATATGGTTGAGACCCAATGAGAATGGACATGAAATTTTCACCCATTCATATATAATGATTTTTGCAGATGCTAGTTAATGGTTTTCACTTCTGCATTTTTCGCAAGCCCTGGAATTCATCAGATCTGGAAGCAAATGTTTCAACAGTTCCCAGAGAATTTCTGGCCTACCCATATCCAGGAAGTTATGGGAGTCTCATGAGGAATCCTGTTCTTGTAATAGTTATGGTCCATTTTGCAAATCCCGAAGAGTTGAATTAGGGTCAGCAACAGCTACTATTTATTTGTTGCTCACCAAGTACCAGACACTGTGCTAAATTCTTCGTATATATATCATGCCATTTATGTCTTACAACAGCCCTATTAAATAGACATTATTTTCTCCATTTTCTAGTGAGAACTCTGAAGCTCAATTAACTTAACTCCAGGTCACACCACCAGTAATTGGCAGAGATGGGACTGGAATCCAGGTCTTAAAGGTTATATTCTTTACCAGCTAACACTGCCCCTAATAAATACAGCAAGATTCTGAATACTTACTTAAACTCGGGGAAGAATCTTTAATAGGGAAAAACAGAATTTTTCCTCTAAGGTCAGAAACAAGACAATGATGTCCACTCTTATCACTTCTATTCAGCACAGTACTGGAAATCCTAGCCATAGCAATCAGACAACAAAAAGGAATAAAAGGAATAAATTGGCAAGGAAAAAGGAAAACTTCACTATTAGCAGATGACATGATGCTATAGAAATCTGAAAACACTCACCCAAAAAACTGCTAGAACTGATGAATAAATTCAGTAAAGTTGCAGGATACAGGGTCAATGTACAGAAATTGGTTGAATTTCTATACACCAATAACGGAGCAGCAGAAAGAGAGATCAAGCAATCAATTCTATTTACATTTGCACCAAAAATAATAAGATACCTAGGAATAAACCCAACCAAAGAGGTGAAAGATCTACACTCAGAAAGCTATAAAACACTGATGAAAGAAATTGAACACAACACAAAGAGATGGAAAGACATTCCATGCTCATTGATTAGAGGAACAAATATTAAAATATCTATACTACCCAAAGCAATCTACACATTTAATGAAATTCCTATCAAAATGCCACAGCACTTTTCACAGAACTAGAACAAACAATCCTAAAATTTGTACAGAATCACAAAAGACTCCACATAGCCCAAGCTATCTTGAAAAACAAACTCAAAGCTGGAGGCATCGCGAGTCTGAATTTCAATCCATATCACAAAGTTATCACTATCAAGACAGTATGGTACCGGCACAAAAACAGACACATAGATCAATGGAACAGAATAGAAAACACAGAAATAAATCCACAACAATGTGGACAATTAATTTCAATGAAGCAGGAAAAAATATCCAGTAGGAAAAAGACAGTCTTTTTAACAAATGATGCTGGGAAAACTGGATAGCAACATGCAAAAGAAAGAAACTAGACCACTTTCTTACACCATACACAAAAATAAAGCCAAAATGGATTAAAGACCTAAATGTGAGACCTGAAACCATAAAACTTCTAGGACGGAACATAGGCAATAACTTCTTTGACATGAGCCATAATAACTTTTTTTATGGATATGTCTTCTAAGGCAAGAGAAACAAAAGCAAAAATAAACTATTGGGGCTACATTAAAAAAAACAAAACAAAAAAAAAAAACCTCTACACAGAGAAGGAAACAATCAACAAAACTAAAAGGCAACATATGGAATTAGAAAAGATATTTGCAAATGACATATCTGATAATGGGTTTGTATCCGAAATATATAAAGAACTTATAAAACTCAAAACCCCAAAACCAAATAATCCAACAAAAATGGGTAAAGACATGAACAGACATTCCTCCACAGAATACACACAGATGGCCCATAGACACATGAAAAGTTGTTCATCATCACTTACCATCAGGGAAAGGAAATCAAAACTACAATGAGATATCACCACATACCTGTCAGAATGGTTAAAATTAACAACAACACAAGAAATAACAGGTGTTAGTAATGATGTGGAGAAAAAGGAACACTAGTGCACTGTTGGTAGGAATGCAAACTGGTGAAGCCACTGTGAAAAACAGTATGGAGATTCTTCAAAAAGTTAAAAATAGAACTACCCTATGATCCAGTAATTGTGATACTGGATATTTATCCAAAGAATACAAAAATTCTAATTCATAGGGATACATGAACCCCTATGTTTATAGCAACATTACTTATGATAGCCAAGATATGGGAGCATCCTAAATGTCCATTGATTGATGAATGGATAAAGAAGAAGAGGTGTATTTACACAATGGAACATTATACAGCTATGAAAAAGCATGAAATCTTGTCATTGGCAACGACATGGATAGAGCTAGAGAGTATAATGATATGTGAAATAAATAATTCAAAGAAAGACAAATATCACATGATCTCACTCATATGTGGTATTTAAGAGAACAAATGAGCAAAGGAAAACAGAGAGTGAGAGATCAAGAAACAGACTTTTAATTATAGAGAACAAATTGATAGTTACCAGAAGGGAGGGGGGGTGGGGAAATAGATGAAGTAGGTGAAGGGGATTAAGGAGTGCACTTAATTTTTTTTTAATTTATTTTAAGTAAACTCTATGCCACACATCGTCGTGATAAGCACAGGGTAATGTATGGAATGGTTGAATCACTATATTTTATACCTGAAACCAACATAACACCATATGTTAGCTAAATGGAATTAAAATAAAAACTTAAGAAGCAAAACAAAACAAAACAAAAATTAAAAAAGCAAAATAACCTCTGAGAAGAACAGGCATATAAAATTGTCAAATGTTTGCAAGTGAACTTTGAATCAATTGTGAGATAAGCAGATGGATATGGAAAAAGGTCTCCATCATCATTGTGATCTTATCAGCATCATTTAAAAGTTAGTGACTTACGGTCCCATATTAAGATTTATGGGTCAAAGCAGCATAAAAGCCATAGTCACCAACTGTAAATGATATATCAAATGATAAAGTCAAAAATTCCAATCTGTAAAAATTACATCTAGTGTAATATATTAAAATTGCATAAATCACAAGAAGTTAAATAACTACATGAATAACTTTTCTTTAGAACCCCAGGCCTGCCTTGGCTTAAGCATTCTCAGGGTTCTATCTCCCTTACCTTGGCCTTTCCCTTACCCTCTTGCTGTCATTTCCTTGCCTTCTATTTTAATGACAATCTGCTCAAGAAACTTTTCTTAAATAAAAACGTTAAATGTTAACATAGTTCTGCTTAAAACATCTGAATTCATAAACAGAACCAAAACATTTTCCTGTGTTAAAGTCTTCAATTCAAGGGCAGGGTAGAAATTCTGTTAGCCTCCGGTTTTCATGTAATGATTTACTAAATTCTAATGCATTTTTTCTTACATCTCTAAAATAGGAAATTGTCTTTTATTTAGGCCTTTGTTTCTTCAATCTGGGCACGACTTTACCTTTCACTCACTCATCCTATAGGTAAAATATCTTTCTACAAACCCAGTCCTTTGATCTCATACTGGTCATATCTAAGCAGGACTGTTTCCCTTGTCTTCCATTGGAGGGTTGACCTCAGTGTCTCTCTGGTAAGCAGCATAGTGTATTTTCATTCAGCCATGGAGGGCTTCTAAATTCCAGGAAGTGTGCTGAGTGCTGGCTGGGGTATAAATATAGGAAAAGACACATGTCCTTTCCTAGGGCATTTACAGTCAATAGATGAGCTTTTCCTACCTAGCTCTTACTTTATGGTTCCCACACTCCATCCAAACCAAATTTGTCTCTTTGTCGCCTGTGTATTGAGTTGATACATTAGCGACGGCAATGTCTGAATATCTGAATGGAGTTTCTACCACACCCCTCTGTGGTTTTCACTGGAAATTTCCTTCTCAGAACATCCACTGCTTTCAGCAACATCCTAACTCAGCCTCTCTGGCCAGTGTGCCCCGCGATGGCTTTTATTCTACCCTGCCGGCACCCAATTTAGATCATTCTCTTTAGTGGAAGGAAAGAGAAAATGAACAGTAAGATAACATTCTATAGAAGGAAGTTTTTGCTACTTTTCTTTTCTGTCCTAGGAGCTAAAGAATTTCTATCTTATTAGTGGGCCGGTAGTAGTGAAGCATCAAGGTCCTGGAGTCAGGTTGCATGGGTTCAAATGCTGAATCTGACCATCCCTACCTGTGACGTTGGGCCACTTATTTAAACTCTGTGGGCCTCTATCATATTCTGTTAAATAGTATTTTAAATAGAGTCTACCTGTCAGGGTTGTTGGGAGCATTAAATGAGATACAGTGTAAAATAGATTTAGAAGAGCTCAGGTAAAATGCTAAATACATTATTATTACTAAAAAGAATTCATTTTCTTTCATGACTTCAATGAAGACTGATGTGAAATTGGCTTAGGATTTAAAATTTGCTATAGTCCCCTGTATCAAGATCCCAAAATAACTATAACACACAAAAAAAGTTCTAATGATTTGATCTAATATTTCCACTTGGGAAATATATCCTAAGGAAATAATCCAAGATGCAGACAAACTTAGGTATAGAAATATTCACTACATCAATTATTTCAAAGAACATAAAGGCACGTCTACATGAACCTTTCACTTATATATTAATATATATCAATGTACTAGTAAATATAATATTAAATACATATGAAATATATATAGTTAATGTATAAAATATATAGTAAAGATGTATATATCTTTATACATTAAATTTATGTTTATACATTTATACATTAAAATACATTAAATATATTAACATATAAAGTATATATTTAAATATATAATTAATTAGAAAATTTTTCTTAAATAGAATTTTAATGAATGTCTATTGTTTCATTTACTAAGGTACCATTGGTTATTTTTTATTTTTTATTTTTATTTATTTTTTTAAAGTTTAGTTATTTATTTTGAGAAAGTGGGGGAGGGGCAGAGAGCTAGGGAGAGAGAGAATCCCCAGCAGGTTCCATGCTACCAGCACAGAGCCCGACAAGGAGCTCAAACTCACAAACCATGAGATAATGATCTGAGCTGAAACCAAGAGCAGGCCAATTAACTGACTGAGCCACCCAGGTGCCCTGGTTACTTTTTTATTTAATAGACATTTATTAAAACTCTCTATATAAATGTTTCCTGATGAATGCAAATGCTCATAAATGAAAAAATGGACTAGAAAACTTTATACATAATATAGGCACAGCTCTGAAAAATAATAAGCATAGGAGAGAAATAGAGCAAATTTATTTGAGCAGTTAACTTTTGGTGGTAAGACTATGGATGATCTCTGTGTTTATCTGTATTTAAACCTTTTTTTTTTTTTCGGCACTGAGCTTGTCAATTTATAATCTTAATGAAAAATATTTTTAAAAATTGACATGGACAGCACAGTAGTTTTATAAAATACCCTTTGCAAATTGAAATCTAGTGGGAGTTTTAATTATTGTAAGTACTTTAGGGATTCTAAAATGTTTGGCAGAGGGGACTGACTGTTTTCAATAATGATTCTCATTTAGTAGAATGCTTTGTACCCTGTGAACATTTGTTTTGTGATTATTGACATACCAATAGACTGGTTGACAAAATCTTTAAAGGTTTAAGTTTTAGTAATTAAGCAGAGCAAATGGAAAAATTACAAGAGTTCTTTATTATACATATGAATCGTTTTCTGATTCCTTCTTTCTTTTTCTTTTTCTTTCTTTTTCTTTCTTTCTTTCTTTCTTTTTTTTTTTTTTATGAGGCTACTGGGTCTGCTAAAAAATCAGCACACTACGGGTTGTGCATTTTCACAGACCTAGCAGCAGATGTAAGGGGACAAAGAGAGAGAAACCTTGGAGGACCAAGGAAGAAAAATTTGAAGAAAAGGCCATCAGAAGCCATAGCAAAAGTCCTGAGAGTGATCATTGGCAGCTCCTGGGACAGGTGGGGGTTATGCAATTTCTAAGGCCGCAAAATATTTCCTTCAAGAGTGAGAGGGGCTAGATTTCTGTTGCTGGACCTAGAAAAGAGGGTTAAGCTTCCTTGACCTACCCCTACAACAGCTGCTCAATAATAAACTCATCGGACTTGTCCTCACATTTGCTGAGATGAGGCTCTAAGATGGCACCTGAATATTCTGGAACAGACCCAAATAAGTAGAGTCAGAAGACAGTTAAGAAGCTGCAAAGCCATTGCTGGCTACAATTTTACCAGGAGCCCAGAGCCTGACTTCAGTTTCTCCCTTTCCTACTAGGAGTAGAGACTGTCATGTTCAGAGGGCTGTTTTCCTGGGACCACCCCAATTGTGATGTGAAACCATAGCACTCTCAAAGTTCTTGCATCCACGACTCTCATTTCTGTGCTTGAACTTCAAGCCATCACCTAGAAGTTATGAGAACTGTTGTTCAAAGAAAAACAGAACAGGAGCAGAAAACCTCCAATTTTGGCAGAGAAAAATACAACGAAGATTCTCAGCAAAGATGGCAGAATTCTCTAGAGACTTTGGCGTGGTTTGAATCATTTGCCCTATTTGCGAACATCTTTTTCTTTACTGCTTTTTATCATCATCAACATCATCTCCTATATAGTGCCTTACAGTAGGCAAAAAATTTATTCAATTTAATCTTCACAGGAACCCTACAAAAATTATTGTTATCTTTTTATAGATGAAGAAATCAAAACTCAGGGATCAAATGATTTTTTCAGCTGGTAAGCTACTCAAACTCATATTTTCTGAATCTTGTTCATCCATTTGGTCCTGGAATTGACATGAACTATCATGTCACTTGTCCCAAATGACAAAACCTTGGAACTGACTTTATTCACACTCAAGTGTGTCCCAAATTGTTGAAAGCTTCCTTTGGGCACCTTGGTATTCTAGTTGTTGATGCTTACAATGTGCAGGAGTCTGAGTGGGATAGGAAGGATTCTGCCCGACAGTTGTTGCTTGGGTTTGGGACATTAGTTTAATCTATTTGCGCTATCCTAAAGTGGCAGATTGTTGGCAATATTCTACCCTTAAGACTTTCTTGATATATTATTCATAAATACACAGTTTTTCCAATGCTTACCTTTGGCAGTAAAAAAAAAAAAGAAAAAATGTTATTTTAGGCCCAGAAGCAAAGACTAAGAAGGTTATGGGCAAAAAATACATTGTCACAGGTCTTCAAATCTTAAATAGACCTGGTAAACATTTCCAGTTCCCAGAGCTCATGTTGGCTCTCTTCAAAGAACTCCAAGCCCTGTTTATAACTTAAAAAGACCTCCTTTACCCTGATAACACCTTGGTGTCAGACTCTGAAAAAACAGAGCTGTCAAGTGTCAACATTTTGTGGAGAGAGGTCAAATTAGCATTTCCTCCTGAGAATTTTCTCCAGCTTTTCCTGTTTCTGGCTCTGGCACTTAAAGAAAGGCAGGGCTGTTTATTATTCCTTAGGCCTGGATGAGAAAAGACCCCGCTCTGTTGCTCTCAGAGGATGGTAAAATTACTCGATGGCAAAAGTGAAAGGGGACATGAAAGTTCCCAACTTTGGCGGGCTCTCATTTTTTCCTGTCTATGTTGGCTTATTTAGTACAGTATGACAAACCTTAGGTTATAAAAAAGGGCTAGCAAAATTATATCAGTTTGGGTTTCACTGAAATACATTTTTTATAGGATTTCATGTTTTTAATTCAAATATTTATTGAGCACCTTCTCTGCATAAGGCACTATGGGAGGTAAAAAGATGACTTATTCAATCATGTTCTTCCTTTCCTATGCCTATCCCAACACCAGGTGATCATTCTATATGCTTCAGTGGTAGTCAACATGGACCTTAATCACAGCAGTCATTCAAAAAAATATTTATTGAAGATCACTTCAGTGCCAGCCAATGTGCTAGGTCTTGAGAAATAGCAGCCCCCCCTACTAAGCTGTATAACCTGAGGGCTGAGATTTAAATAGAAAATACGTGAACTAAAATGATATTGGATACCTCTATTGAACAAAAGGGAAGGTGGAAACTCAAGGAAATACAGGAAAGAGGCGTCCAGGTGGCAGGAAAAGGTGGGTGGTCTCTTTCATCCTAAAATTAAATACCTCCACAGATTTTAGGTGTTTGCATTTTGACTCACGATTTAAAGTCCTTCAAAAGGGAACCCAATTGGCTGAGCTTTTGTCATGGGCCTACCACTTGACCACAGTCACTTGCATAGATGATCCCAGCACACACATCAACGAAGTGGGAATTCATTGCAAAGGATGAGAATGTGTCACTAAATCAAGAGGAACAAATGCAGACAACCAAAACCCTACAAATACACACTATGCACAGCAATACACAAAAACCTTTTATATCTAGGTTCTGGAACTTAAAAGGGAAATGCATACTTTAGGTTTTCTCCAGAAGGATTAACTCTTTTCTGCTCTGACTCCTCTCAATTTGCTGCAGTCTTCATTCAGAAGGAATCTGAAAATAATTACTCATAAACCCATTGCTGATATGTAGTACTAAATTAGGCAGACTAAGAATGGGTAAGCCACAGAATTCTTAAATAATTAACTCTTTTGCCTTAATGTTCATCTAAGGACTAGTTTGCTTTTTATCTGTGCATCTGTGCTGAATTATGTAGTTTTTCTAAGTAAATCCTCTCTTTTTCCTTGTAATTCAGAAAAGGGAATTCTCTAACCTCAGAGTCCTCATTCTTTTTGGGCACTACAATAGCTACATTTCTCAACATCTTTAAGCTTCCGTTTTCCCACTTATCAAATGGGAGCTAGGCCAATCTAAGTAAAATGATCTTTTCTGTTCTATATACTTACACAGACATAGAAGTCCTTATTTTCCTTCATAAACCTTAACTTTCAGTCAGATTGGCCCAATGAGGAAAAAAATTTGAAAATAGGTCAAGTTGAACTCTGGTGCTTACTCTGTTTTCTTTTTGTTGTTCTGGGTTTTTTTCTCCTGTTCTTTATGCCCATTTCCACATTTCCCTCTCGCCCTTAGTGAGATCAATCGTGTAGAAAGTGAACAGACACATATTTTAGGATAGTAAGTTTTAGGAATAACAGACATTGCATCCTGAATCCCACTTTTCTACAGATTGCTCAAATCTCACTGTAAATGTGGCCACATATTCCAAGGCCCATAACTGCGGTTTGGCTTTATGAGAAAAATGGACTCTTCGACACAGGCTGTGAATCAATGGTTTCAAGATCTGTACAGCTTGCCTCTTCCATGTTCTGGAAATTCAGTCACTTATTCCTTAGTCATAAAGGGGATTTCAAACCAGTTCACATCACGTAGCACAAACTGCATCTGATTATGTGACACATCATGAATTCTTTTGACTTCCTAGGCAAATCAAGATTCCATATAGTATTACGTTCATTTTTTTATGACTCATAGAAATTTTTTTCCCTTGTAAATTTAAAGATAAGATTTTTAAAAAATCCCTAAGTAAGTTCTGGTGGCCCCTAGACATTTTCTTTTCCTTGCCCTTCTGTCTTGAGAATGGCTGACCCCTGCTCTTTTACCCTTAGAATGTCCCTCTAGATCCTTATTGTTCTCTTACTCTCCTATTGCCTGTGTGGCTGATTAGGTTTCTCCACTTACTACCAAAAGCCTCACTTTAAAAAAAATTTTTTTAACGTTTATTTTATTTTTGAGAGAGAGAGAACCAGAGTACGAGTGGGGGAGGGGCAGAGAAAGAGGGAGATACAGAATCCGAAGCAGGATCCAGGCTCTGAGCTGTCAGCACAGAGATGGACACAAGGCTCAAACCCACAAACTGTGAGATCATGACCTGAGCCAAAGTTGGATGCTTAACCCACTGACCCACCCAGGCGCCCCCAAAGGCTTCACTTTTGGAATGAAAACATTTTTCCAAGGGACTCTGGGTTCTCTGGTGATGAACAATTTCTCCAGATTGGTACTTTTATTACTTATGATGATTGATAACAAATTATGAATGTGACAGTATTTCTAGCTTCACCTAGCTTCAGTGAATCTTAAAATACTGTTTGTTTAAATAGTTTAGCACCCAACATCTGTGTTAAGTTGATTTTGTTAGTAGTGTAAGATTCTAACACACTTTGGAGGACTAAAAGCAAAATCTCTTATAAAGATTTCATAACCATGAATATTGATGAGCTAGGCTTGGGAGAAATATTAACAATAACTTCTGAGAAACTACTCTTTAAAAAAACTTTTTATATTGAAATAATTTCAAATTTTAAAAAGTATAATAGAAATAGTAAAAGGAACACCAGTGTTACCCTTTTACCCACATTCACCTATTGTTATTTTATCTCATTTACTTGATCTTTGTCATTTGTTCTGTCATTGAGTACTTACTCTTTTGCCCTGGTCTTTACCTGCTTGCAATTTCTAATCCTCACCCTAAGCTTATGCACTATCATCCACATTTTAGATATAAGAGAACTAGGCTTGAAGAGATAAAGTCGACCTCTTTTATTTCTTGACTCTTCTCCTTATAAGTATGTTTTAATTTCCCTTTGGAGAACTCTTATTCTCCATCCTTATAGTTTAGATGGTGGGCTCTTCCCCCAGCTATTATGGGTGGATTCTTGTTCCAGGCTCAGCAAATGAGGGCAGTTCATACTCTTGCTACAGCAACTGGTTCAGAGATCAGCATGTGACCCAATTCAGGTAAATTAGAATCAATCAGCATTAGCCTCAGGGCATTTTTTTCTGGAACAAATAGGGAAGCAATTCTTTTCACCTTGGAGTTGTTAAGCTGAAGAATGTGAGTTTGGAGTTGTTAGGCATATTTTGTTTTTCTACCTCGAAGAGAGTTACTGTGAGACTGAGAATAAAGCCAACAGAGGACTGGTGGAGAGAGCTGTAGATTCCTGGAATCAGTATTTACAAGCTACTGACTCAGTCCTGGAAGCCAACAGTTTCCCTTTTTGCTCTATCCAGGTTGATGTGGGATTGTGTCACTTGCCACTGAAAACATTCTGACTGATCAAGAAGCTATGTCCTTCTCCAAGATTATATGACTATTAAGTGTCAGGAGCTAGGATTTGAACTAAATTCTTAGGTCAAACCCTTCCATCTTTTAAGTAGAGAATATGCCTTTCCATTGCCACAGAGAGCTGGAGAACAAGGAGGAGAGAATTGCACACAGACAACTTTTCAAGAAGTATTATCTCAGTAAACCAGTTTGTTTTCCAACATGTCTGGCACATGTGTCCTTGCAGAATACCATGCTTATGTTAAAATTCACTGGAGAAGAAAGTAGAAATCAGAATAGCTTCCTGTGTTCTCATTATAAATTAATGGAGGGAGGAGACATAAAAGTCATAAAAAGTAAAACGGGAAAAAAGGCAAATTAAGAAGTTTGATCATTTTAAAATGAATGAAAAATTGCTGAACAATTTCTGTCTGAAGCAAAAAGTTAAAGGCATCATACCCTTAAAACACTAATCTGGTGTTTCCAACACTATCCAAAGAGTGACTGGCTTCAGATCCTTTAGGAACATAACACTAGAGTTACCTTAGCTCTCTCTTTCTTGCCTCCATTAAAATGTCCCTAAATAAGTCCTGATGATTCTTTTATTTTGTCTTTTATATAGCCATGGCCCTGGCATTTAAAGTCAAACCAGGACTGCTAAAATAATGTATTTGCTAGACTTTTGCTTTCAGGCAGGGGGACTTTGTCACCTAAGAATGTACTAAACTCGTGTTTTTTAAGTCACAAGTACATCATAGAATTAATTTAGTAGGACATGGCCAGTATTTACTTTTAAACAGAATGGAATAGAATGAAACAGAACAAGATAGAACAGGAGTGTTGCAAGGATAGGTGTTGCAGCAGAACAATTTTATATAGATATGGGGAGTCCTGATACAGGTACAGGTATTGAAATAGATCTCGGTAATGATGTGAATGTATATGTGTGCATGTGTGTGCTGAGTTGTCCTTCAGAATATATTTCCTTCTGTGGGTTATGAACAAAAAAGTTGGAAAACCAATGAATGGACAAAGCAGTAATCAATCAAATCAATCAAAGAGAATATAGCAAAGTATCTAGTTTGTGCAACCATTGCTATAGGAATCATCATTATAAAATATAAGTTTGCTTTTGAACAATTCATGCTAGGAAAATTACAGTGAACACAAATTTCTATAAATTCTAAGAACCTTCAAATGTGCTTCAAGGCTGGCCACCAGATGATACTTTCTGCGAGATAATCCTTATCTGTCATTACTCTCTGAGCATTGCTCCTCTCCTCTTCTCTGCCAAGTGACATTCATCCAGCATCTTGTTCAAAACACGTCTTCTCCACAAAATGGTGGGAAATTTTGTCCTCGGAGAAAGTTAGCTTATTCCTCATTTGATCAAAATATTTTGTACTTATTACTAAAACAGGACATGCTCCTTGTAGAAAATTTGGAAAACAAAGAGAAAAAAAGGTATAAAGAGAGAAAGGGAAAATCATCCATACTAATCTAGAAGTATCCATTATTATCATTTTAGCTAGCTAGAAATTGTCTCTAGATGGTGGCAGAAAAATTTTTATTTTGACATGTTGAAGAGGAATCACAATAATTCCCCTCAATTTTTCCCATTTAAAGCTGAAATAAAATATAGCCAATGTGGGCACAAATCTTTGATAATTAAACGATTAATAATTATCACTCTTCAGTCTTTTTTAAAAAAAATTTTTGATGTTTATTTTTGAGAGAGAGATAGAGACAGAGCATGAATGGGGGGAGGGGCAGAGAGAAAGAGGGAGACACAGAATCCAAAGCAGACTCCAGGCTCTGAACAGGCTGTCAGCACAGAGCCCAACAGGGGGCTCACAATCACAAACTGTGAGATCAAGACCTGAGCCGAAGGCGGATGCTTAGCTGACTGAGCCACCCAGGTGCCCTCACTCTTGAGTCTTAACTACAAGAAGAATAGGGATTTAACCAAGATTATCCGTGATTAAAGGATATTTACAAGAATTGATGTAACTAGGAGTACCTGGGTAGCTCAGTCAGTTAAATGTCTGACTCTTGAATTCAGCTCAGGTCATGAGTTCTTGAGTTGGAGCCCCACATGGGGCTCTGAGCTGACAGCATGGAACCTGCTTGAGATTCTCCCTCTTTCTTTGCCCCTCCCCACTTCTGAAAATAAACTTATAAATAGTTGATGCAACTTATTAGTTTCATTAATTGAGCCGATTTTGCTTTAATTCAGAAAAGCTGATTTTTAGAGTGTCACAATTATGTTTTGGCTTGGCAAGAATATGATCTACACAGTGGCTAAACTGGTGATGGGTTGCAAAATTCATGAAAACAAAACATGTGGGAAATGCTACATGTTTAGAGGAGAACAGGATTGGACTTGTAACTCCAGTTTACGTTTCTGCAGTCTTCCCCCTCAACTACCCTTCCAAATAAATTGATGATAAAGCTAGCAAGAATAACAAGGGTTTTTGCTGAAATGTGGATATATTTTCATTCCTCCTACTTGAATATCATGGGAACTAAATCTGAGGTTATGAATATTAAATGTCAAGGTCTGGTTTACCATCTCATCCCTGTGTCTTGTCCCCACATTTTGGGCCACATTCGAGCTCCCATTCACATCAAAGGGCGCTTTGCCCCAAGGCAGGGAACTGATGGGTTTTAGGAACAGAATGAGGGTTTGCCCCACTGGGAATAAGTAAAGGAAAAGAAGGTTAGCTTTTGTTGAAGAAAGCAAAAAAGTCTGTCTAGAAGTTGGAATAAAAAATAAAACTTTTTCAGAAATCTTTGTTATTTGATGTAGAAACCAAGGCAATGTTTGAAGTTAACAATTTAGCAGTTTTATTCAATGCCTTCCAGAAACAGTAGTATCTGTAAGCAGCAGTGTCCTAAGGTCTCTGTGGTCTTCTCTCAAAGTCTTTTCTTATCACAGGTCACGAAAACTTGTGATGGGAATTTAACAAAACACCCAGTGTTTAAGAAATTAAGATTTCATCTTAGGCTTTCCTAGTAGGGGAAAGAAAAAAAAATTAATGTGTACTTCAGCAAATATGACCCTTAGGAAATTGGAAAATGACCAAAGAAATGGAAAGAAAATCCTTTTACTATATCCCACTGGAAAAGTTCTGTAAAGCTAGAGCAGAGCCAGCTTTTGATTGATTTTTCTACCAAAACTAACAAAAGCAAAAAAATCAACCACCTTAGATGGGGACAGAGGTTAGTGTCTTACACTTATGGTCCACCTTGTTTTCTATGGACTTTGCATGAGATACATTGCATTTCCTCTCAGGGAAGTCCATTGCCCTATAAGTCCCTGCCTGACTAGCCTCTTCCCAGGAGGATGGAAGGCAGCATCTGTTGAGCCGAACTGTTTGAAATTGCTAGTAATCAGTAGTAGGCACTTTAGATATGTTATTGCTTTAATCCTTACAGTTCTGCTTTGAGGTAGGCACTACTATCCACAAGAAGCTGATTAAGAAAGGAGGTCAGAGGGTAATGTAATTTGCCTACATGAGGGTCACTTGGCTTGTCTGTGTTGGACCTGGGATTCAAATAAGGTCTGACTGACAACAGTGATGAGTTCATCAGAGAACAAAAGTTATAAAGACATTTCTGAAACGTTTTCTTGGAGGTTCCAAATTAAAAGCAATTCACTAAGTGTGTTAAGGTGGAAAGTGGGAATCCATTCTTTCTAGACGAAAGGGGGAGAATGGGCAAGGCTAAATATAGAAGATCAAAATTCATTACTCATTGAAGGACAGAGACAACTGTGTACAACATGCCACATATCTGGGACAAAATAAAGGCATTAATTTGCCTCTTAATGAAGAATGGCAAGAGCTAGTGTATAAATGCAATGGTATTTCGAATAAAAAAGGAAATTTAGAAACTCAAGGGAAACACAGACTCTGGATTTTTAAAAAGTCTTAGTACTCTTTATCATAAACAGTGTTAGAATACTTTAGTATTGTCTAACAAAGCAGACCCAAATTATGATTCTAGGACTTTATTTTTGGTTAGGAAATGAATGCAATAATGAGTTTTCTAGGCACATTTACTGGCATGCAGGTGTACAGAGGTCTTACTTTTTTGCAACCTCAAATGTTTGCTCTGTTCTCTAAAAGACTTGGAGGAATTCATTCCTCTGGTTTATTATGGATAGTTCCTTCTCTGTGAGATTAGAAAAAAGGCACTGAAGAAATACGGTTTTTCTGTGTTTGAGCTGATTATGTATGTAAATAATCAGCATTCTTTTGTTTGTTTGTTTGTTTTAAGAAACATTCACTGAAAAGCAAACCTTCACTATATTCCTGAATAATGGATTCAAGCCACTTAGTTGAGTAAAATGTGTTCAGTTAGTCACTCCAATAATCTAGAGGTGAGGTTAACCAGGGTCCTTGCATTTCTTGTCAGCTCTGCATGTACAGTGACAAAAAGTCACAGAAAAACTATTACTCTTCTAATTTTTAAAAGTTCAAAATTTTTTCTTTTAAAAATTTTAGTTCCCTTAAATCTACACTAGGGATATAATACACACAGCTGTGCTTTGACCAGTATAATGGTTCAAAAAGTATCTCTGAAAATATGAAAGAGTTATAACCCACTAAATAGCAAATTCTTAAATGTTGATCAAAGTAAGATTAAACCATTCTCAATGTCACAAGTGAAAAAGTGCTAGGCAAATACTGTTAACTCTCAAATATTAGTACATTGCTCTTTTGTTGTTTTGTTTTGCATTATTGATCTTCATTTTTAAAATTCCTTTCCCAGCCATTGTCTGACTTTTTAATCACCAAAAAAAGGTACTGGAGTCTTGGCTCAATGAACAAGGTGGACAGGAAAGAAACTTTGAAACTTAAATCAATCTTAGATAAGTTACAATAATGGACAGGGATGGGCTGGGATAAATGTCACTTGCCTTGGAGCAAAATTTAAGGGGGCATGAAAAAAACTCAATAATTAAAATAATATTTTGAAAATAAAAATTAACACAAAAATCCATGATGAAAAAAATTAAAATTAGAAATAAAGATGGGCTATTATTTATTTGTTTTCCATCCTATATTTTTGCATAACTGGAACAGTTATTTCTAACCAGCCCATAGTTTTTAGCCAATGTGGCCCTCATGGTGTGTGCCAGGTGGTTTATGAGGACTGACAATGGTGTGTGAACACTGTTTTGATTGTAGAACTTTTATTAACTCTTTCCACTTGGTTTAAACTATGAGAGGATATTTTGATAAATATAGAGATGCACACATAGTTTTTCTTTTGTCTCACCTCCAACATGGCTCTGCCTAGCACTGATAATGGAGTGAGTTCCAAGCAGCTGACAATTCTGAATGCATCTATTAACATTTAGGTTTGAAGATGAGTGTGTTTAATGTTCTGGGAATTTGTTTCACACAAAGTTAGAGGTTATTTAATTAATTCCTAAAGAAATTAAAATGTATCCTACTTTTCCTATCAACATTTTGGAATGCCAAGGTCCGTCTTACCACTGCTCTAAGCAAAGAGATGTATGCCTCATCCCTAGTATAGTGGTTGACATGAATTAGCTACCAAATACATGTTAGTTCTCTGATCTTGCAAAGTCCTACAGGTAGAAAAAGACACTGGGGTCTTAATTGTTAAGGAAGAGTAGTAATAAATAGTAATCATTCAAGTTTATTACACTTGATAACCTCAAAAAGTCCTCTCCTTCTCCTTCTTCTCCTTCCTCTTCCTGGTCATTTATATTTCTTTTCAAGGCTAGGAAGACCTAGGTCCCATCTCTCAAAGCCAAAATTAAGTATAACCAAATATCTTTTCCCAGCTTCTTTCCCCTACAGGCAAAAACTAAAAAGACATGGCATCTAAGTTCCTGTGAGTTTCTACTTTATCTCAATGTGTGAAACTCCTTGAGGTCATGTTCAGTGTCTTGAATATCATACATTTTTTTTGATAAATGCATGTTGAATTAAGTGCCATGAATCTGAATTGTAGCAACAGTCTGACTACCAACTTTTGGCTTGTTTTTGCCTGGGTTACAGTGGCTGGTGGCTTTCATGTGCCTGGCTAATATCAGTCTGGAGCAGCACAATGCTTTGTATGGGGATTATCAAAAGTACCTGGAGAGAGCCAAGTCCTTAGGAAATTCAACCCATATCATGCTGTGTTGGTTCCCAGGGAGAATTTTAAAAGATTTCTAGGCAAAATAACCTTGTTGTTTGATTAGAAGGGATCGAGTTAGCCTGAATCTCTCACCTACAGGGGGAAGATCTTTGCCTTACATACAGTACCAAAATTAGAGGGGAAAAAATGAAAACTTGTATATTACAAAAACACCCAAAAATACAGGGTAAGAGCAAGCTGTAATGCAATTTTTTTTTTGAGTGGAAGGTTAGAGAGAAACTTACCATGCAGGTAGTTTGAAAATCTCCTACAAATCCATTCTAAGTTTCTGGTATATCCCATTTTCTCCAGTTTGCAAATTTACCCACGCTGTGAAAAAAATAACATAAATCAAAAGAATAATAATGATGGTGAGAATTTTAATCTCATTTCAGGCGGGTAGGCCACAGATTAGGGGATGGGGACTCTCAAGGCTCATAAACAACAACCTTAAGTATGCATAGCCTTAGAAACAAGTCAAGGAATAATAGCTAGATCCAGTCATATAGAATGTTTTCATATAGTGTATTTACCTTCTAGTTTTAAGGGCAGCACAAGGAAATATGTCTAAAGGTACTCATTGAAGATACTGTACTCATTGAAGAACTAATTGTTGATTATTTCTACACAACCCCTCCAAATACGCATCTAGCCTCTAAGAAAACAAAAGTCACCCATATGATGCTGCTTAAAACCTAATGAGATGTTATGCAGAGAGTAGATATTTAATACATTTGAAGTTAGATTTTGAGATTGGCTATGCTTATATGTAAACCTCTTATAAGCAATGTTATGTGATTTTGAGTTTTGCTCAGTAGAGAAATGTATATATATATATATATATTTCCTAGATCAAAATAATTTTTTTCTTTTTACTATGTGGTCATTAATAATCCCACTAAATATAAAATGATTTCATCAATTCACTATGTACAATATAAATAATGAATCTTTTACCATTGTTTTCTCAAGATACCCAAAATCTGAAATGAAATATTATCCTGTCTACTCGCCAAAAAACAAACAAAAACAATAACAACAACAACAACAAAACCCCCAAAACCAACCAACCAAACAACCAAACAAACAAAAACCCAAAATAAAACAAAAACCAACCTACATTATAAAATAGTGTTAGTTATATAGGATAAAAATTTGGCCATGTATTATTGATCTTACGGAGGTAACCTTGCAGATGTAAAGCTAGCTTAGAGTGTCCTAAAACATAGAGTTATTAGAGGAAATATTTTTGATACCTTTAGTGCAGAACAATTTGACCTGGATCTTGAAAGCCAGACAGCCTAGTTTAAAAGTGATAGGTAGTGGTGTAGCTGGTATTACTGCTGCTCTAAAGGGAAAGTTTAGTAGCATTTTTCACTTGAAGTCTATTGACTGAAATGGAAGGAGGGTCTGAGAGAGAAACTGTGATAGCTAAGAATTAGTTACATTTTCTTTCAGTCTGGGTGTCTGGCAAAATAATAGTTCTAACACCTTAATGTACAGCATTTGAAAATAGAAACTTCTAGGACTTCCTGACCCTTTTAGTGTATTCACAATAGAGATGTCCATGTTGTGATTCCAGTGGACAAGAGGCGGTCAGCGTACTCTGGCCAGTGAGCTGCTTAATGAGAGAAGATAAATCTCTGGCTTTCACATGTTATTAAAGAAGTCTCTGAAAATACTGATGTTTAGTTTGGTTTTCAGCTGGACACTCAGAGGTGGTTAACCTCCCAGACCAATTGGAGTCATGTTAAAAATACTCTGGAATGTGTGGTTGGTTAACTGCAGGTGTTTGGCTGTGAAAGTTGAAGAAGCGCAAACATGAAGTTAGAACATTGTGACGATATGACTGGTTCTTAATGACTTGAATGGAAGCTGAGAGAAAACAACATTTATTACCAATTTATTTCCTTTTCAGAAGTGTCTCTATGATGCCAAACATCTGGATGAAAAGCAAGAAGGCTTAGAGAATCCTTTGCAAAGATTTTGTCCTCATCCATCTAGTCATTCACTTGTTCAATAAACATTTATCAGGTGTTTATTGTACACTCACCAAAGAGCTTAGCAGGGGAGGAAGTTATGTACACACACTAATATTATTGTAGAACTTAAAAATTGGAGAGTGCTACAAGAGACATGTAAATAAACTATTACACCTGAGCAGATTACTCATCTATAGGAGACTCAGGGACATCTTCTGGATGAGATAGCCTTGAGCAGAACTTTAAACTGGATGTTTTTATTCTAACTTGGAGTTTAGGCTATGTAACAAACACTCTTTCAATTGCAAAGTGTAGAAAACACAAGTAAAACATGACTTCAGGTACTGGGGAGGGTAAAATCCATTAGAGCATGATGGTTCTCATTCAAGCCACATGGCTGCAATACAGCGGGAACATTTTCTATAACGTTGAGAACAGAAGTGGAGTGGTGTGCTCAGTCCAGAACGTGAGAAGAGATTGGCTTAGAAGGAGATTGGCTGGTATTTATTAAACAATAGTCTACGATGTGATGTTGTAAAGGTAAATGCAGCTGTAAAAGTCAGATGAGGACTTCAACAGCATACAGAAGTAGAAGAAGCAGGGAAGATAAAAAGGGCTTAGATTATGATCGTGACAGCGAAGTTAGAGGGGTGGATATATATTCTATTAATTAATAAATTTTTATTTTAGAGATAGAAAGTGTGAGCAGGGGAGAGAGGGCAGAGAGAGAGAGAGAGAGAGAGAGAGAGAGAGAGAGAGAGAATCTTAAGCAGGTTCCATGCTCACCGCAAAGACCGACGAGGGGGCTTGATCCCACAACTCTGGGAACATGACCTGAGCTGAAATCAAAATCAAAGGAGCTAAAACAAAATACATATTTTATGGGAATTTTAATTCTATGCTTTTGGATTACCAACAATTCCTCATGTATACACATCGTTCTGTAAAAACTCAAAAGAACTCTGCGCCTTTTGTCTTAAGAACAGTAAGTTCTATTTTGCCAAGTATAAGGAAGTGTAGATGCCAAGAGTTTCAAGCTTTACTTAATATTAAGTTACAACTCATATTTGAGGAAACTTGCAAAAACCTGGCACAATGTCATCACTGGAAAACAAAAGCAGCTTATAACCAATGGATTCCTTGGTACCTAACAAAATAATCCAAAGGATAACGCAGTAAATGCAGATGGAGACCAGATTCTTCAAGATTGGCAGCTGGTCCATCATGGATGTCTGGAAAAAAAAAAACTTACAAATTAGGGGAAATTAATTTTTTAATGGAACATTTCATCACAACTATATAATCATAACCACATAGATTACATTTCTTAAATGCCAGGTGCTTTGATAAGGGCTTTGTAAACAATTCAATTTAATCCTCTCAACAGCAGTAGGAGGTAGGTGTATTGTTACAATCATTTCACTGATGAGAACTGAGCAAGAGAGATGTTAGGTAACTTCTTCCAGTTTATACAGCCAGCAAGAAGTGGGTCTGGGATTTGAACTTCAGGATCTGATGTCAGGGCCAGGTTTACATCGGTTATTATGATACATTCCATTAGGATACAAATGTGTATTTTCTAAGGAAAGAGCATGAATAGTAATGACCAGTTAACCCCTCTCTGGTGAAAAGGATTTTTGGTATCCCTTTAGTTCAGTGTAGAAAGTTCAGTAGATTGAATTATGGAAATTTTCTTAATTCTAACTTATTGCCTTTATACCTGTACCACTTAATCTTTTCTAGTGTCCTGACTTCTTCAATGAAACAAAAGCTAAGGATATTCTTTCCATTAAAAAAAAAAAACCCCAAACACATGCATAGAAACCATTGCTTAAAGCTTCATAAAATGCATGGGCTCCAAGTAATTTAGGTTAAAGCCTCATCTTCCCCTTCCCTTGTAGCATCTTCTTAGAAAGTTAAATTTTGGTTAATTAGCAGGATGGAGGAGTCCCCTGACCCTGCCACAAACTTCACTTATTTATTAGATGTGTTACTTATTAGATCAACAAAACTGTAGTGCTTAATTAGTCTTGCTCTTTTCTGGATATAAAGAGAATTTGTTGACTTGAGCAGGTATTCATGGTAGAAGGTAGATATTTGAACTGAATTGGGTAATTTCATACGCCACTTGAATTTCAATGTTGCATTAAAAATTTCACTGTATAAATGTCTGAGCCCAAGTAGCCAAGAGCTCTCAAACACTCCAAAGGACATTAAATGAATGACTTGAAAAAGATTAAATCTACTTTGTGTCAGTCAGTCCTTGCTTACCATAGTCCTGTCCCTGCAAGTTGTAGATGCATTCTAGCACTCCCTAAGCTGTGATGCCAAACCCCAGAATTGAGGAGCTGTCAACTTGACAAGATATTGGTAATTTTTCTTCCTCCATCAAATTGGGGTAGTGAAGCCTGACTTCAATACATAGAATTGTGACTTTTCTAAATTGCTGTTGTCATCTTTATGACATCAGATCTGACCCCAGAAAAACCCAGCCTTGTTTCTGATTTTTCTCACTGCAGTCCAGGACAATTACCAGCTCCTGCATCTAGCGCACTAACTCACCCTTCACTCTTGGTCACCCCTCATATATGGGTGACTTCTAAGTAATAATGAATCATAATCCTTGTGACTTGGTAATTAACAGCCGGGTCTTCCTTAATAAGACTTTGCCTTCACATTTCCCTTATTCCTATCTTTCTATGCCTCAGTTTCAGCTTCTACAAAGTTAGGATCATAATAATAGTTATCCATGGGATCATTAGTGAGGACCAAATGAGTTAATGCGCATGAAAAACATGGAACAGGGTCTGGCACTATCAGAATGTTGGCAGTGGCTGTTGATAACAGGGTTGATAGTAGTTTTATTGCCCTGGCTTGAGCTCAGCCAAGAATGACATGCGGCCAGTTCCAGCTACAGTCCATGGTAGCCTACAGTTACTAATAGCCAGTTTGAGAGGAAAAATTCAAATATATTTATTCAATAATTTTTGTGATATCCACTATGTGCCAGGCACAGTGTTATTTGCTGACAACTCCCATGACCTAATAAAATCAGAGATGCTGTGCTAAAATAATAACTGAAAGTGTCACAAAGATATATTCAGAACATAATGTGACGCATGCCTAGAAACTTGGTCAGTGGAGTGAATGGTATTTTCTGGTCTACCAAGGTTGAAGCAAAGATCCCTTTCCCAGCAGGGCTCCTGCCCTGGTAACTGACAAAGCTTAGTTTCTGTTCTCTTCTCTGCTCTTCTTATTTCTGTGGGCTTCCCATGGACAACCACAGTGCCTCACCTGTTGAGAGGGGTTTAGTCATTGCTCAGACATGGTAAACAGTTATGCTAGGCTCTTCTGATCTTATTTAACACAGTTTTTGACTCTCATATTGGTTCTGTAAGTTGATTCAGCCTAATGGATTTGTTTGGTGCTTAAGTTGTGTTAGGTATTGAGGGAAAAAGGTGAATGAATATTAAGCCGTTCTTGTCCTTTGAGGAGCATTATTATTCCATGTGGAGGAGACAGACTGCAAAGTAGGGCATCTCAATATGTTAAGGAGAGTCTGAGTTCACAGGGCACCATGGCACCCATTGATGTTAGAGCTTTCCCTCCACCTCCCGCTTCTCATTACAGCGCGTACCGCCCATTATGGGAAAACATGGTGTTCCTGACTCACAGTCTGTAGGAGTTGTACTCTGAGTTTTACATTCTGTTTTTTTCCAGTACTGGTAATGGGGCTGTACTGAATCATTTATTTACACTTTCTTGGCCAGTTTATTTTGACATATGACATGTATTTGCTGATGGAGAAAACACATGCAGCTTGTAAGTATGGTGCAATGTTTTTCCTTTGGAAATAGAAACAAGAGAGACCTCATTGAAGTTTTACTAGCTAAATAGTTTTCTGATGTTCCTAAATGGGTCCAAAGTAGTCCTGCAGTATCCCTTCTGTGTGTATATACATGTGTACATATGCATGTTGTGAGAGATGGGAAGGATATAATAACACCTATACAATGCACTGTTTGGATAGTATTTGGGGTGAAGGAAAACAAGTGGCACATTGCTAATTTGGACCCTTTTACATGTTTCTTGCCAGATTGATTTGTCTGGACTAAGCATCTATACTTTCCTTAATCTTTAGTGTTTGCTATAAAATAATTTCTTGTTCCACGCATTTTTAAATCGGTCTGGATCTAGACTCAGTCAATATTCCACATAGTGCAGGAATTGCTCTCACTTTATTGATTGGACACTGCTTGTCTAATTGTGGAATAACTTACTTCCTCAGACTTACTGTGCCTGTGACTCTGGCTGAGCCAGCAGCCTCACCGGTGAGCTCAGGCCTCCCCGCACGCGGTTCTCCTGACAGGTCCTTCACCTTTCCCCAAACGGTCTCTGCCCTTATATTCTTCTGGATTTCGTCCACGCTGTTTATTCCGTGTGGAATAGCCTCTCTCTTCCCTTGACTCTACCTAGAGAACACGTCCTCACCTTTCAAGACCCATCTCAGATTCCGCCTGCCTGAGATGCCTCCTCCACCTTTCTGGCACAGTGTGGGGGCTCCCTGCACTGTGTTTCCGCTGCACTCTATACCCACCATGGATGCGTGTAACACCCATGACTCAGTACTGTAATGACTCATTTCTGTTTCGTTCTTTTTTTTTTTAATCAACAAAACTTTGAGCTCCATTTGGATAGGAAACTTCAAGTCGTCTGACACTTCCTGATTACCCAACACAGTGCCTGCCATATACAAGAATTTCAACTGTGAACCAGATGAGTAAACTTTATAGTAATATTTAAAGAAACATCAAGAAGAGTATTATGTGGCTCTTTTCTCTTACCCATACTCAACTGTGTCAATCATCGATTAGTCCCTCTTTGGGCTTCCTTATTCTTCTTTAATATTGATTGTCATCTTTCTTTCATGTATTTGCTTTTAGTACTGCAAAGCATTAGCACTTGATGTGTTTATAGTTGCCTGGTGGTTTGATGTATTAATATTTTAAGTACTGTTGGGTTTAATAGCCTCTCTTTCTCTAAACTAGACCCACCAGTGAGATAATGCTGAATGCCTTCTCACTGCTCCTGTCTCTGAGATGCTCTAGCCGTTCAATCCTGAGTGGAACCATTTTCAAGGCAGAAGTGGCTTTTTGCTATTCTGTCTAGTAATTTAAGGAATGATTTTGAATCATATTTTCCTGCCTTAGTGGTTCATATCTTCATTTTTTTGTGACCAAAATTTATGAATAAAGATCAGGACACTTAGTTTTTCTCAATCATCTTAAACTGTCATGATCCCCGTTTCCCAGTCAGAGCAAGATTTTCTTGCAAGTTGTGATGCTCACTCCACCAACTCATTCTTGTGATGGAAGAACGTTCTACACACTGAAGGGGCTTCATGCTTTCTGTTATTGTTTTTAAAGCTAGATCTTGTCAGATACCTGCCTTTTGTTCACAGAGAAGCACTGCCATTTTCTTCCAGATATAATGGGAATGAAAAATGCCTCTCCAAAGAAAAACATAAAATACTTTTTTTTTTACATATGCTGACAAAGAATGTAGTCTCAGAAAAGATTTCCTTTTGTGATAAATTAAACTCCAATTCATGAATCTTTAAAATTATTCCTTCCTTCCTGCTGTGGACATGAATTTCTAAAGTGTGTGTGTGTGTGTGTGTGTGTGTGTGTGTGTGTGTAGACATTAATTATTGACAGAGTGAAAAGTCGAACAAACCATGGCAAAAAATTCATCTTCATAGTAATTTATATATCCACGTCTCCTTGCTTTTCCTAATCCTGTTTCCTTATTATTTTAATGGTTTCTACCTTTACTACTAATGCATGAATGTGCCTTTGCCAACTCATCTTTTTAGTTGAAAAGTAAAAGCTATGAAATACAAACACACTTTCAAGTTAATAATAATAAGCTAGTATTTATTGAACACTTGCATGTAACCAGCACTCTAGTAAGGATTACCTCATTTTGGTCATGAATTATAATCAAAATGGAAACACTAAATGAAATCCTTAAAAGCAAAGTAGAAGCAGTACATTTATAAACCATAGAAATACCCTGATAATTTCTTTTGTTCTTACATAAGCGCAGCCCTCAGTCTGTATCTGATCTTCAGTTACCACAGACAAATTCATCTCACTCTCTTTTCTTGCTTTCATTTTAGTCAGAGAACATTAAAGAAATAGTATTTCTGGGGTACTGTGTCATTCGGGCATTCTTAGTGTATCAGTGCGTCACATACACTCAGGGGAGTTGTGAATAGTTACAGGAAATGAGACCTACAGAAATGAAGACCCATTTACGTACCGTACTGTTAACTATTTTAACTCTGAAAATAGGCAGTATTTTTTTAGAGGTTTTTAAGTTTCCAGTATAATTAACATACAGTGTTAAATTAGTTTCAGGTGTATGATATAGTGATTCAACAATTCCATACATTACTGAGTGCTCATCACAGTAAGTGTAGTCTTAATCCCCTTCACCTATTTCACCCATCCCCCCACCCACCTCCCTTCTCTTAACAACAAAACAAAATCAGTTTGTTCTCTATAGTTGAGCTCATTTTTTTGTTTGTCTCTTTTTTTCTTGTTCATCTGTTTTGTTTCTTAAATTCCACATATGCGTGAGATCATATGGTATTTGTCTTTCTCTGATTGACTTACTGCACTTAGCATAATACACTCAGTTCCATCCATGTTGTTGCAAATGGCAAGATTTCATTCTTTTTTATGGCTGAGTAATATTCCATTGTATGTAAATACCAGTTCTTTATCCATTCATCTATCGATGGGACACTGGGGTTGCTTCCATACTCTGGCTATTGTAAATAATGCTGCAATAAACATAGGGGTGAATATATCTTTTTGTATTAGTGTTTTCGTATTCTTTGGGTAAATACCCAGTAGTGTGATTATTGGATCATAGGGTACTTCTATGTTTAATTTTTTTGAGGAAACTCCACACTTTTTTCCATAATAGCTGCACAATATGCATTCTCACCAACAGTGCACGAGTGTTCCTTTCACTCCACATCGTCACCAACACTTTTTGTTTCTTATGTCTTTGATGTTAGCCATTCTGACAGGTGTGAGATGATATCTAATTCTAGTTTTGATTTGCGTTTCCCTGATGATGAGTGATGTTGAGAATCTTTTCATGTGTCAAAACAGGCAGTATTAAATTCGTACTTTGCTGTGTTCAGTCAGTCTAATGTAGCAAGTTAACTATTTTTAATTTTTTGGTAGTAAATAATAGCAAAAGAAGAAACAAAGAGATGTAAAAATGTCTTCTCTCAAGGACTTTGAGAAACCAAAGTGATCTTATACTTTAGAGAAAAAGTGATTTTACAGAGTTGGAAGTAAAACCCAGGAAGATTCAATATCCTGCCCAAAGTCACAGAACCAGTTAGCAATGAGTAAGGTGAAACCCACATCTACTGTCTCCTGTGCAATTCTCTCTTGACCACAGAGAATATCTTTTTCTAGAAGTTCTCCCTTTCCTTTTGATTTCCTTATCCCCTTTATTTTATTTTATTTTATTTTATTTTATTTATTTTTGTAACAACATGATACTTTTTATTACTCTTTCCTCTGCTTCAAATTTGTCTTGCTGGTTTCTCTATACCCTCTTGCCTTTGCCTTCTTTTCTTGGTTTATAAAAAGTTTTATTTCCCCTGCAGAATTTCTTTGTTTTTATCATTTTAATGATTTTAAATTACCTCTTACTTTTACTATTTTCACTTAGAGACTCCGAGAAGGGATTAGAAATTTTGAGATGGTGGATGTCAATTGTCCAAATCAAATTAGCCAAAATAACAACAACCAAAAGCCAATAATGAAGAAAAATGCTGTTTAGCCAAGTATGTTCATCTTAGGTTTGTATTTGCTATTTTTTTTTAATAGTACAGCTGTTGCAGCTGAATCCTGTATGTTGAAATTTGGATGGTTTTCATTTTGGAAGATAGTAATAAATCTGAGAGTAGAATAGTTATTCTAATAAAAATGTTTTTTTTTAAAAAGTACATATTTACACAGGAGAGAAAATAAATGCAGTGCTATTGGTTATTTATTGCTTTTAATTCACAATTTAGCAGTTACTTACCACACAATCTTATATTTATTCTCTGGTTATTTTATGTTGGCTCCATTTTCCAAGTAGAGTGCCATAAGACTACTGTGCCCAGTTTATATGCTAATTTTAAGTTTCAAATGTACTTGCATTGTGTATATGCATTAAAAAAAGACATATAGCTGCTCAAATAAACTCCATTTCCTGCCTTGTCTGAATCACATGTCAGGATCAAGTTCAAATAAGAGGGCAGACACTGACCCATATGCCCCCTTGACTGAAGAAGTAGAAAGTGTTGTACACACAAAAACTGAGAAATGGTAAGATACCCTTTATCTTTCTCTTATCTCCCCATGGTGATCTCCTTTGACCTTCACCAGTGACCTGCACATGTGAGGCCTGCGATGTAACACAGTAAGGTTAAGATAGGAGAAGTATAAAGGGAGGCTTGGGAGAGACCTGTTATGAGCACAGGCACCTTGGCATTTTAGTAACTATCACCATTGCCATTAAAATGCAATGGTTTGTTCAAGCTGCCTTGAAAAAATTTTAAAAACATACAAAAACATTTAAAGGCATTTAAAAGCCCTTCATCTGTGTATGCATGTGTATTTAGTTATTTTGTTTGGCCCAAAGAGGATTAAAGAGACCAAAGGAATGTTCACTCACCGTTTCCAACTTTGCCGTTTTGCTGCAAAGTGTCATTTCTGATCACTGGTTTAGTTAAACATGTGCACAGAGCACGTAATTGTTGTCCAGGTTGATCTGAACAACACTGCTCCAAATTGCTGGCAGGAGTTATGATCAGAACACAACATTCATGAGAAATTAGACTTGGCCCACAACATACTCAGTGCACAAAGGAATCCAGGCAGTGGGTCTAGTAAAAATGAGGAAGTGGCTGTAAAAGAAATGTCACATATTCACCTCTCTTTGTATTCTTTTCGATGGTGATTTTTATAGAAATTTTATTCTGTTTCCTATCCACCTGCCTTTAATAATGTGTTTTCCCCTCTTAATTGTTCATTCAAATCTGCACTACAATTGAGTTAAAGAATGAATACAGAAGCATCTAAAGGCCCTAGCTGGGAAAACAGAATTTAAAAAGATAAAGTAAATAAAGAAGACTACATTGTCTACCACTCCAGTCCAAAATGGTTTCTCCCTTCCTTGTCTTCTGTAATGTTTTAATCTGTCCTGCTATATCAGTCCTGATTGTCTGCTCTACCATATTTATGCCAGTTCAAAAGACAGAATAGTATATAATCAAATAAGTTAGTTATCTGTAAACTATCAAGTATCACTGCATAGGCAGTGTATTTAAACTTATTTTATATGTTACTTCCGGTTCTCAATTTATGTCATGATTACTCTAAAAATTTTCTCTTACCTAGCCTCATGCTGGACAAAAGGAGGGTCTATATTATTGACTCACTTAATAATCATTAATTATAATTTTTGAAAATTATTCTCAACCACTGAAGAGCACACTGACTCAAGACTAATATTCTTCAACGATAATCCCATTAAAGCCAGTAGCTTCTGAGAGAAACCTTCAATTGGAAAAAGAGCTCAGTTTCCTTTATTTCTAAATACATGTTTCCTTTCCCCTTTGAATAAATCAGGTAGATTTTTCCATTTGAAAATAATGATTATTTCTACATTGGTACAAAGTTCTAGATGTACCAAAAGCCTTTAATAAAAAGAAAACAATGAAAAAATTGACTCTCATGACTATTAGTAATCCATTAACAGTAATCTCCTTGAAGATAGAGACTCTCAGGTATTATTTTTTAATTGTTTTCAGCACATAACAAGTGATGTTATAGAGGCTTCATTAAGGCATGTTGAATAAATGAATAGAGAGGTTTGATACTAGGGGAGTACATCTGTGACCGGCAGACCTTGGCTGTAACTATTGCTACCAAAGGAGAATTAACAGCGTGAAAGGTATCTCATGATCAAATGAAAAATAGCATGAAAATGCCTTTTAATTTAGGAGTCATACTCCTGGGCTAATCACTGAGCATGAAGTTGTCTATAAAAGGGACACTTCCTATGAAAATGATTTGTTAACATTCATTTCATGATGGAGGTTTTACCACACGATACCTAGGTTTGCTCTGATAAGGATATCCAGTTGGAATTGCTACCTTATTTATATGTTATCTTAATAAGGGAAATGTGTCTAAATTAATTGGGAAAGATAAAGCACATGCAAAGCAGAGAATGAAGAAACACCAGTGATGGAAGGAAAAATCTGTAACCAGAGATAAAGAATTTCTTGATATTAAACCCAATAAAAAACACTTAAAAGGAAATGCACCATGTGCAAACCTCCGTCAGTTATCTTTCTGTCTCCTTTGCTGAATCCAGCTCCTTTTCCTCCTCTGTAATCGTCTCCCAAGGTTTCTACTCCTCCCACAGTGTGCTCTATTTATCCCATTATTCACTGAAGCCACGGCTGGAGTTTGAATGCAAGGCCATATTTGCAACTCTATGCAGATTTCTGTTTTAACATCCTATTTTCATTTCAAATTTAAGAACAGAACATCTGAACCCACTCACTTTAAAATAACTCTTTTGCCTAACTTCCTTATTTTCTTCTTCATTTAGTCACCTATTAGGGAAACTTGATCTTCTTTTATTTGCTACAACCAAATTCGCTCTGAAGCATGTATTTTTTAAAACATGTATGGAGAATTTGTAAGAAAAGGGCACATTTACAAGGGTTTTACTCCCTCGTAGCAGTAAAGCTAACCAACAGAACTAAAAAAAGAGCAATAAAAATGATCTCTATTGACTTTTAGAAAGGTCTTAACCTCATACTACAAATCCAACAGTTATTATCAAGACACAAGTTCAATCTAATGTATACAAAACACTAGTTTCTCAACACAGTGCAGCAAGTGTCATTAAGGTGTTGCAGAAATTAAGTGAAATTCAGGTGTTGCAGAAATAAGCAAACAAACAAATATGAAAGCCACCAATAATATCCACCAGTTAGAGAGGCATGGGCTATACGCATGAATAAACTGTGGGAAAGAACCAAAATATTTTGTCTTGAGCCAATTCTTCAACTGCAGCTCAGCCACAATTGAGGAAAACCTCGAGGCTAAGCAGCTTCTTACTTGATGGGCTACAATTTGGAAGCAGGTCTACTGTGAAACAAACTGCAGACAACAAATGACCAAATACTCAAGGACCTAAAATCAGAAGCACAGAATGTCATTCTGGTTGACTTTTCATCCTGGGTGAACACACTGAAGCAAGAGAACACCTCTTCCCAGCAACACCGTATGTGCTGTTGTGGTACCAGCTGGGTCCTCAGCCAGGCTTACTGGATGTGGAGATTGAGCTCCAACAAATTTTGAGACAAACAGCAGAAAAAAAATCTCTTCTGCCTAAGTCCCACCTCCCTTCCTTTGGTTCGCAGGAAAATGAATGAACATATGCCAACAACACTCAAACCTCCATGTTGTTCGTGAAGAGGAAGGTCTGAGGGGGTTAGAGAGATGTCTCCCACACTAGTTTAAGGAAAATAGCAGAATAGCAGATCTGTCCCCCGCCAAAGGTAAGAAAATTATATGAGAGGAAGGATCATGTGGCTTTTGTCCATTAGTCTATGGTCAATACCTCTGGCAGTACCTGCTACAGAAGGGGCTCAATAAGGATTTGATTAAAAAAAATTATCATTGCAGAAGGTAGGAGTATGGATGTTGAAGTCAGAGATGGTTAGGAGACTTAGATTGGCAATTTTTTGGCTTTGTGTCTTTGGGTAAGTTATATAAATTCATGTAATAATAACACCTATCTCACTGTGGGAATTAAAAGACATAATATATTTAAAGTGTTTAGCACATGACTCTGCTGGTTATCCCAGCTTGGTCCTCCAGCTTGGCTTGCTAGTAACACTATTTTCTACTCTTACCATTTGAGGCCTGCAGAATGGTAAGGGTTCTCCACCATTGAGGATCTTTGGGCTCCTCAACATCCCTTACTGGTTTCTTTAATCCCAACCACAACACTGTAAGGTTTACTTACATGAAAGTTTCTTCAATCTTCTGAATTGGATTTTGCTTCCTGATAGTATTTTGAGTGATATAGGGCCTAGAAAAGAGTAATAATGAGAAAGGATGAACTTCTGGTGGTGGTGTTGGTAAGTGGCATTAGTAATGGTCTTAGCAGTAGTAATCAGAGTAGTAGAGCAATAAGAATAGTGGCAACTGTCATTGTTACTGTTGAAGGGCAGAAAGTCTCAAAGTATGACAGAAAAACTGCTACAGCAAACAAACACAAACAATCTAAAATCTATCTTGTATTCCCTAAGAAGAGAGACAACTTTAGACAATAACAATTTTGCATTATCAAGAAAACGAAAGAAAATGTGGAATTTTTTGATACAAGCTATTAAAAATATTGATATAGGGGCACCTGCGTGGCTCAGTTGGTTAAGCATCCAACTTTGGCTCAGGTTATGATCTGATGATTCGTGAATTCAAGCCCCACGTCAGGCTCTGTGCTAACAGTTAGAGCCTGGAGCCCACTTCAGATTCTGTATCTTCCTCTCTCTCTGCCCCTCCCCTGCTCATGTTCTGTCTTTCTCTCTCTCAAAAATAAATAAACATTCAAAAAAATTTTTTAAGCTTTTGATATAAAATGATTAACTGATGTATTAACTAAAAATAACAGTACTAATAAAGGAAATAATGTAGAAAATTAATGTTGTTACAAAATATTAGAATAAATTTTAAACTAGAACACGTATTAGCAATCTAAGAAATAGGATCAGTAACATACTTGAGAACTTAATTTAAAAAATTCCAAAGAAGCGGTGCCTGGGTGGCTCATTCAGCTGAGCGTCCAACTTCAGCTCAGGTCATGATCTCACAGTTCGTGGGTTTGAGCCCCCTGTTGGGCTCTGTGCTGACAGCTTGTTCAGAGCCTGGAGACTGCTTCAGATGCTGTGTCTCCTCTCTTTAACCGACCCCCCCCCCCAACTTGTGCTCTGTCTCTTTCTGTCTCTCAAACATAAATAAAAGTTAAAATTTTTTTGTAATTCCAAGGAAAAATTTTTTAAATGAGGACTGTTAAATAGATATTAGAATCCAATATATGGATAGTTGATTTTCTGAAAAAGAGAACAGAAAGAGTATTCAAAGAAGTATTAGAATAAAAATACTTTAATGAAATGGCATCATCCTATAATTCAGAAAGTTTCATGGCCCATGAAAAAGAGAAAGAGATGAGATAGAGACAGAGAGAAAAAGCAGATAGAAAAAGGGGGAAAGGTTATCCTGGTGAATTAGTGATCTTTGGTTATGTAAAAATATTATTCATTATGCAGGCAAATAAGTAAGTTTACTTATTGGGCTTCTCATTAGCAGTTTTGGATAAAAGAAAGCAGTAGAACAATATTATTAAAAAGTATTGAGTATAAAATTGTGAACCAAGAATTAAATATTTAATCAAGTTTTTCATATGTCAAAGCTTAGAAAAATAGACTCAATAATTTAAAAAGTCCATTTGAATATTACTCGACAATCAAAAAGAATGAAATGTTGCCATTTGCAACAATGTGGATGGAACTAGAGTGTATAGTGCTAAGTGAAATAAGTCAGTCAGAGAAAGATAAATATCATATGACTTCACTCATGTGGAACTGAAGAAACAAAACAGATGAACACAGGGGAAGGGAAGTAAAAATAAGATAAAAACAGAGAGGGAACCAAACCATAAGAGATTCATAAGTACAGAGAATAAACTGAAGTTTGTTTGAGGGGTGTTCGGTGGGGGGATGGACTAAATAGGTGATGGGCATTAAGGAGAGCACTTGTTGAGGATATCAATGACACAGTCATAGGGGTATAGAAAAACAAACATAGATTATATAGCAAATTACAGAAAACAAAAGAAATAAAAATAAGCTGGAGGATGTGAAACCAAATATGATTATTCAGGGGCACCTGGGTGGCTCAGTTGTTCAGGCATCTGACTCTTGATTTTGGCTCAGGTCATGATCTCACGGCTCGTGGGATAGAGCCCAGAGCCCCATGTTGGTTTCTGCACTGACAGTGTCGAGGCTGCTTGGAATTTTCTCTATCTCCCTCTCTTTCTATCCTTATCCTGCTTGTATGCGTATGTGCACGTGCTCTCCCGAAATAAATAAATAAAATTTTAAAAAATATGACTGTTCAGTAATAATTACAAATAAAATAGTGTTTTAGGAGGGGGCACCTGGGTGACTCAGTTGGTGAAGCATCCGACTTCGGCTCTGAGGTCATTCATGGTCTCACAACTTGTGAGTTCGAGCCCTGCGCTGGGCTCTGTGCTGACAGTCAGAACCTGGAGCCTGCTTCAGATTCTATGTCTCCCCCCTCTCCCTGGCCCTTCTCTGACTCATGCTCCGTCTCTATCTCTCTCAAAAATGAATAAACATTTAAAAATGTTTAAAAATAGACTTTTAGGATAAAATGATTCTTATCCAAAAAACTTAAAATGATGTGCAATCCACAAAAGAGATACTAAAAATACGTGTTTCAGAAAGTTTGAAAATAAATAATGATCCAAAGAAAAATCAACAGAAAACTAGTAGGAATAATGTCAAATTCAACAACTTACTTATGATGTGCCTTGACATAGTTTTCTTCATATTTCTTCTTCCTGGGATTCATTGAGCTTTCTGAATCTTGGGTTTGCAGTTTTCATCAAATTTGGAATTTTTTGACTATTATTTCATTAAATATTTTATTATGTTCCCCCTTTTTCCCGGGACTGAAAACATGCATCTTAGGCTGTATAATATAGACTCATACTTCATTGAGGCTCTAACTTTTGTTGTCTTTCTTTCCTCCATTTCATTTTGGTAGTTTCTATCACCTTGTCTGCAAGTTTCCCCACTTTTCTTCTGCAGTTTCTAATCTATATAATCACAGTACCATTTTTCATCTCTAGAATTTTGATTTGAATGTTTTTTATATCCCTCATTCTTCTCCTCATATGTTCATGTGGGGAATTTAAAAAACATGTTTTAATGCTCTTATTGAATTGTATTACTTATGTCATTTTAGGGTCTGTTCTATTGACTTTCTCCCTCCTAATTATGGAGCATATTTTCTTGCCTCTTTGCATGCATGTTAAGTTTTGACTGTATGCTGGATATTGGTTCCTTTCTATCTCCTGTGCTGAATCTCTCCCTTTTTTGGTATGGGGGATTATTTTTCTGGGACTCACTAAGTTACTTGGAAACAATCGATCCTTTCATATTCTGCTTTTAAAGTTTGTTAGAGCAGGTCCTGGACAGCCTTTAGTCTAGAGCTAATTTGGCTGCTGAGGCAATGCTTTCCTGAGGACTGACAGATGCTCTGTGTAGAGGAGGCCTTTCCACTTGGCTGGTGGGAGCACAAATTATGTTTGGCCCTGTGTGAGCTCTGGGGATTGTTCTGCTCATTCCTTTCCAGTGGGTCTTTCCTAAGTCTTGGGCTGTTTTCTTATACACAGGTGCATACCAACACTGAGCCAAAAACTTGGGGGATCCTTCAGCAAATCTCCCAGACCATCTCTGCATCTTCCTCCTTCTGGTTCTCCGCTGTGAATACTCTATTCATGTTGGCTTTCATGAACTGCATACTGTTTCTTCAACTCAGCAAGACTGCTGGGCTCTGGGTTTGTCTTCTTTCTGGTACCATCCAGAAACTTGCTATAAGCTGGAGCACTCATAGGTCTAAATTCACTTGTTTTCCTTCTCTTACAAATCACTATCCTGTGTTGTTTGTTGTTCAATGTCTGAAAACTATTGCTTCACATATTAGGTATGGTTTTATAATGGTACAATGTGGGAGATCAGTCCCCATTCCTGTTATTCTACCATGTACAGATGGATATGTCCTCATGCTAAAATCAGACAAATTTGAATTCAAGACAAAAAGCATTAAAATGGACAGTTATTTTTGTTACCATTATAATCCATATGAAAGTATAATTGCCTTATACCTTTTGCACAGAATTAATTCTTTCATCTATTCCACAAATTTTGACTATCTACCATGTGCCAACACTTTTCTGTTACTGGACAATTTAAAAGGGGAGTCAATATTCCTACTCTCAAAAAGCTTCTAATGGAACACAGAAAGATATTAATAAATAAACACCTCCAGATAAAATGATCAATAGTGAATGTTGTAGAGAGAAGTAAAGTTGGGTGATATAATAAGTATTTATCAGATCAGAGCTTCCTGAGACATTGGTAATTTCACCTAAGATCTGAGTAACAAGAAGGAAACCACAATGCACAAAACAGGAAGAGGAACATTCTGGAAAGTGGGAATAGTACACACACTCTATTTATGTGAGTGAGCTTGTCTTATCTGAGGAAGAGGGAGAAGGCCAGTGTGGCTAGAGGGTGCTGGGGAAAGGGAAGGATACGGTCACCGAGAGACAGGCTCAAGCCAAACCTATATACTTTGTGAGCATATCAAAGTGTGCATTTATTCTATGTGGAGTTTGGATGGAAAGCTGTTGGGAGATTTTAAGCAGAGGAGCAGGGGAGTTCATTATGACTTCCATGTGAGATTCAAGAATGGAATCAGAAGATTACTAGAGGGTTGATTTCAGTAATCTATGAAGGAGACAGCTGGCTTGGACTACAGTAGTGTTAGTAGAGAGAGTGGGAAGTGGATTGATTTGCAATTTGTATGGAGGCAGATTTAACAAGTCTTACTATTGAATTGGATGAGGAAACCCTTTTAATTTTTGGTTTGAGTGACTGGGTTTGTGGTCTTACCATTTATTTATAGAGAGAAGAATGAAAGACAATCTAATTGGGGGATATAAAATAAAAACAACAACATAAAAAATGAGAAACATAGACACACACCAAAAGAAAAACTTTAAAACACTTCAATTTTCCATTGACCAAGAAGAGAAAAGTAAAAATTAAAAAAAGACCAGGTTTGGAGTAATAGAAATATGTATTTAACCTTATATCATTTTAAAAGAGAATATATCTTTTGTTCCAAGGCTCATGAGGCATTTACATAAATTATCTGTGTATTAGGCATGAAAGGAAATGTCAAAAAATTCTAACATATGGAAATAGTAGAGACCAATTTTACTATAGTACAATAAAATTAGAAATAAATTAGGAAATTCAAATAGAATTAAAATGAATACTCAAATACTTGGAAATTTAAAAGTATGATTTAGAAAATAATTCTTGGGTCAAAAAGGAGCACAAAACTACAATGTAAAAAGAAAAAAATATTGTTAAAAATCTACATAATACATATAATGAATCCAAAGATGTGCTCAGGAAAACTGATAGCTTTAAACTTTTTCATTACTAAATAAGAAAAATAAATAAATCAGTACTCAACCCCCAAAACAGAAAATGGCCAACCAAATAGATACATGAAAAACACTGTAGGGAAGTAACCATACCAGAAAGAAAGACCTAAAATGAATGAAATGATAAATCCAAGGGTAGTTTATTAGAAATGGCAAAAATACATGAATTATGAGCCAGAAGAAAAATAAGAAAACAAACTTATACCATATTAGAAAAGGTATTAAAACATGAAAACATACGCTATACACAACATTATAATGAGTGAGAAAATTTGGTCTAAACATACCCATTTCTAGGAAAATATAAAATATGAAACTTGAGCCAAGAAGAAAAATAAAAGGAGAAATTTATAGAATAACTTTCTTTTATGTCTCCAAGCCACAGATAAGTTCTAGGTGATTTATACTGTTCCAGAGCATAAGGAAAGAAAGCAAACTTCATAATGTTTTAAATGAATTCAGAAAAACTCAAAAACATTATTTTTCAATGGAAACAAAAAAAGTACAATTTCAGTCTAGCCCCATTTGTAAATATTCACATGAGTATCCTAAATAAAATGTTAGCAATTAGAATCCAGGAAAACACAGAAAGTCTTATAAATTCATGATCATAAAGATTCCTTCCAAGAATGCTATAAATGATGATTATTTTAACGAGTAAAAGGGGAAATATTATCATCCCTAATGATTTCTCAAGAAGTATTCGGTAAAAGTCACTATTTCTGATTTTTTTTAAAGTATTATGTGGGTTGTACCACAAACACACATACACACACACACACACACACACACACATACATACATACACACACTCATGGTATATATTTTATACATAACACTAAAAGTCTGTGTTGAACTTAACTGTGTATCAAACAGACTAATTCTGGGAAATATAGTCAAATAAACTTAGGAATTTCTCCATTAAAATGTTTTTATTACAGGTTTATAAAATGTAAAAAGCACAATAAAAGCCTTACGACACTGTGTAAAAGAAACTTGTTTAACTGTAATGGATAAACCAACAAAAAACCTTTTTTTTTCAGTGCACTATTAACATGTCCTGAAAGACTTTTCATCATGATCAGTTTTGAATTCATATACTAGAAAAGTTCCATTAAGATCAAGAGCGTCATTGTCATGTTAGCCATTGCCACTAGACAATAGAATGAAACACAATATTTTGATATTGGAAATAAATAGGTGAAATTATAATTTTTGTAGATAATATAATTATGTGGAATTTTCCAGAGAATACTAAAAAAATATGAAGTACATTAAGAGTTTATAAAAGTGGCCAATAACAAAATTAACATATAAAACTATACTTTTCTTTATAAACAGTAATTAATTAGAAAATAAAGGTCATAAGCTACAATATTAAAAACAAAATATTAAATTATCTAGATAATAATAAACTTAGAAATAAATATGTAGAACTTTACTTTGAGGAAAACTCTGAAACTACCAAGCACCATAAGGAAGACTTAAATAAAAAGACAGTTCTTAGTCCTATAGTTAACGCTAAATATTTTTAAAATGTAAATTCTCCTGGAAAGCATTTATAAATGTATATAATTCCATTTAAAACACCAACTGGATTTTTTGTAATTTAATAGAAAATGATTTTAAATTTTAACTGGCAGTATAAATTCTGGAAAATGTTTAAGAAATTCTGATGAAAGAGAGAGTAAGGAGATATATGCTTTCAAATAGAAAAAATATATTATAAAAGAGCAGTCATAAAAATAACTGTATGCTGTAGGAACAAACTGACATTAATGGAAAGGACCAGAGAAACCATGAGTAAGCACATCAGTGCGAGAGTTTAGTGTGATAAATATGACATCTGATGTCAGGTGGAGGGGTGCAGGATTAGTTATGCAAAAAAGGTGGTGAAATAATTGAGGAGCCCATTGAAGAAATGAAACATCCCCAACAAATTGTAGGTTGATTAAATGTTTCTAGAAAATTAAATTATTAGATAACGCATAAATCAAAATTTTTATAATGTTGAGGAAGTTCCTTCTAAATTTTCTTTTTTTTTTCTTTTTTTTCTTTTTTTTCAATTTTTTTATTTTTTGCACTGTTGGTGGGAATCCTTCTGAATTTTCAAGCATATTGTACACATGCACAAGAGAAGAGAGAGAGAGAGACAGAGAGATAGAGAAACAGAGAGAGAGAGAGACAGAGAGAAAGAAGAAAAACATAAAAGCAAGGATGAATAGATCTTGATAAAATAAGAGAGAACTTGTGACCTGCAGAAATATAGTAAATGAGTTTAAAAATAACCTCAGGAACCAGGAAAAATACTTGCAACATGTATAATAGATGAAGAGCTAATTTCTCTAATATTAATAAATACATTAAAAATAAATTTAGGGGTGCCTGGGTGGCTCAGTCGGTAAGCATCCGACTTCAGCTCAGGTCATAATCTCACGGATCATGGATTCCAGCCCCACATCAGGCTCTGTGCTGACAGCTCAGAGCCTGGAGTCTGCTTCCTACTCTCTGTCTCCCTCTCTCTCTGCTCCTCCCCTGCTCATGCTCTGTCTCTCTCTTCTCTCAAAAAAAAAAAAAAAAAAAAAAACAACCAAAAAAACAATAAAACATTAAAAAAACTTTTTTAAAACAAATTTAAAAACATACATACCATGATAGGAAAACAGGCAAAGGAGATGAAAGGCATTTCAGAAAGGAAAAGCATAAATGACCAATGAATATTTGGAAGGATATTCCACTTTATCAGTAATCAAAGAAATGAAACTATCAATGAGTATTTTGAAGAGAAGCACATAACAAAACTCATTATTTTGGAAACATGGGGACATTCTTACTTGAAATACACATTTGAGCAACTTTTCTAACAGTGTTTAAAATGCTTATCAAATGTAAAACATATATTTTTTAGTCTAGCGATCCAACTGCTATATTAATTAAACCAAGAAAATAATCCTGCAAGTATGTCAACACTCATAAATGAGGACGATGATGTGTGGTTTTACTTTGGTGTGCTCTGTCAGCGTTCACATCGGTGTTCTGATATCTTCAACCAAAGAATTCCGATTTCCTTCTTTATGTTTAATATAAAAGTAGAAACAACTGCATGTTTGTCAAGGGAAGCAAAGAAGTAAGTATAGTACTGTAAATGAAACAGGGGAGGTCGATAAAGGGGATTAAGAGGACACGTGTGACGTGCCCTGAGTAATGTACAGAATTGTTGAATTACTATACTGTACACCCGAAACTAACATAACATTGTATGTTAATTATAGTTCAGTTTAAAAAAGAGAGAGAAGTAAATGAAATCTATACTATCATTGAGATCAGTGAGACAAATCTTTTACTGACATTGTTTAATAAAAAAAAAAAAAAGATTAGAAAAACAGTATGTACAGTGCATTTACTTAAAACTCTTGACTGTATATCCATGAAAAGAAAACTGTCCAGAAACAGGTTCAGCTAATCATTTAGAGGGTTTTTTTTTTTTTTACCTGAACTGTGGAATTTGGAGTGATTTTTTCATTTCATCTCTGTATTATTTGATTTTTTTAAACAAATACTATCTATTACTTTTACAATTATTAACACTACAAAATATGTAAATTTAGAGAAAAAGGGATATGTCTAAGTAACATAATTTTAAAGTGGAACAGAAAGAAAGTAATTATGGAAAAGGCCTTCATATCGAGACCAAAGTCTACAATAGTTTTAGAATGGAGAGAAGCTAGATTGTAGGATTTTAAAAAAAGAAAAAGAAGAGCTATAAGAGATACATTTGGAACTTAGACTGGTTTTTCTTTTCCCCGTATTCCATTACCTCTTTTGTACTGCTCCAGCTTTCTCATCTCTTTTCTGCATTTTCTGCATTTCAATATTTAAAAAAAAATTTAATGTTTATTTTTCAGAGAGAGAGACAGACACAGAGTGTGAGCGGGGGAGGGGTAGTGAGAGGGGGAGACACAGAATCTGAAGCAGGCTGCAGGCTCTGAGCTGTCAGCACAGACCCTGATGTGGGGCTCCAACCCATGAGATCATGACCTGAACCGAAGTCCAAGGCTTAACTGACTGAGCCACCCAGGCGCCCCTCTGCATTTCAATATTAATCTCCTCTCCTTCTTTACCTTAGAGATGACACCTGGTGGTATGCTATCTAGCTCCCCATTTCTTCTCTCACATTCCACTAAATGATCCATACCACCCCCTCACAAAGAGGTGTGCAAGCATAGGAAATGTTTTATGTAGGTTAAAAATGCACAAACAGGGTCTTGGATAGAAATACCATGCATTGGAGCAAGAAATATATTGATTTAAACGCTGCTTTGTTAGGGGTTTTTTCTTCAAAACCTATCCCTACCTTTTTAACACTTTATGTTATCCTTCTTCTTTGCTTCTGTCCAATTTCTTCTCTATTGCTTGCTATTTTCTCTATGGCCTGCAGACTTTCATCCATCTTTCACACTTACCCTCTGCCCCTGCTTTCATTCTTTCTTTCGATAGCTGTTTCCTTCCATTTTGAACCTATGTAACATGTTAAAACTGGAGGCCTAGAGTTGTTCTTCTGAGTGTAAAAGGTAGTAGGTAGAACACAGTAATTAGTTTTTGTTTATAGTAAAGACAGCACATCAAAAAGAATAACAATGGGTGAACTAAAGAAAAAAGACCACACAGAGTCAATACCACCTGATAAACTGCACACACTGGGAAGTTAACCTCGTAATGAAGGAGTTGTGTTTATGCTTTCATGTTTTCTAAAGATACTGCTGTAAGAATGACCGTTTTGCAGGGAAGAGAATGCGTCTTATTATATAGCAGTACAGTTAACCTTTAAATGCTGGGGTGGGGTTAGGAGGGTTGACCTCCCCCTCCCCCTGCACAGTGGAAAATCCATGAGTAACTTTTGACTTTCCCAAAACATAACGCTAATAGTCTACTGTTGACTAGAAGCCTTACTGATATCATAAACAGTTCATTAACACATATTTTGTATGCTACATGTATTATATACTATATTCTCACAATAAAGTAAGTTAGAAAAGAAAATGTTATTATGAAAATCATAAGAGGGAGAAAGTACATTTACATAACCATGCTGTACTTACTGGGGAAAAAACCCCCAAGAAACAAAAACTGTGTGTAAGTGGACCTGTGCAGTTCAAACCGGTGGTGTTCAGGGATCAACTGTAATTAGTTCTTATTCATAGTAAGTCCTAGTACACTGCCTCCTCCCTCCCTTATTTCCTCCAAGCCCTGTGATTCTCTCCCTCCAGGTGATGCTTTGGATCATTTCACTTCTTTCCATCTCCCATCCCCACACACAGCAGACGCCTCCCAACAGGCCTCCCCATCTTCAATCTGGACCCTCTAAAACCCATTCTACACATAGCAGCCAGGGTTATCTTTAAAAATATTTATATGATCATAGTAATCCTTACCTTAACACCCTTAAATGACTTCCAATGCTACTTAGAAGAGAATTTAAAGTTGTTAAAATTTAAAAATTTAAATTAACATGTTGTATGATGTCCTGCATGACCTTGCCTGGGCCAGCTTCCATGACTTCCTCCCAACACTGAGCCCCTCATTCACTGACCTCCAAACTCACTGGTCTTCTTTTAAGGTCTAGATGGGCCAACTACTTCCTACCTCAGGGCCCACATGCAAGCTGATCTCCCTCGGTGATTCTTTCCTTCCCACTCTTCACCTGGCCAACACTTTTCCCTCAAGCCTCACTTGCGGCAGATTTTGTGGTTCTCTTGCTCATTACCTCTTCCAATCTCTTCTGGTATAGCATCCTGACTGCATTACTCATACAGCTTTGCTGTCTGAGTTCTGAATGTGATTTATGTTTACCAAACAGAAGCTCTCATGGAAGGCTTGAATCCAGAACTGAGTTAACTGGAGAGAAAAGCAGGGTTTGAGGCGACCATTTTTATGAAGCAGAGCTTAGCCTAGGGGATGTGGTTCTGGGGTCAGCAGTAAGAATTATCAGCTCTCTGATTCTGGCAGAAGTAGTAGCTCCTTTCATGGTCCTTCTGTGGTATGGCTTTGGGGACCATTTATGGCAGCTCATTCTAGGGACTATAGCTGAACCACTCATTCTGAAAGCCATTTAATACCCTGCAATGAATACTTTTGCATTTAAGGCTACCTAACACAGATTCTGTTATCTATGGCTGAACCTTGACTGTCCCTCCTCAATCTTCAATCAGACTCCTCAGTTGTACTCTTTAATTATATTTGACATTTCTTTCAGAGCACTTGTTCTAATTTGTAATTACATATTTACTCATGTGTTGGTCTGTCTCAGTTGTTAGATTATCAGCTTCATGAGAACATAGTAAGTGCTTAACACACAACTGTTGAAGAAATTAATAAAGCAAAACTATATTAAGATTCTTCTTTACTTACTGCTTGATTACCTGCTTTCCTTAGGTTCTAGAACGGTAGATATATTGGTTGTTTGGATATAACTGCTGTTAGTGATTGTCATTATTCATTCTGCATTCACCCAAAGTCATCTTGTATTGTTTTACCCTGGCAATACAGACTCCATTAGAAGTTCCTTCTTGAATCTGATCTCGCTACAATGACTAGGGTTAAACTAAGTTTCCCTAACATCCACTCTTGGATATGAAAGAATGTATATTTTGCAGAGAAAGTGTGTAAATAGTGGAGCACAATAAATCTGATATGAGATTTGGACAATTAGGCTAATGTGTTCCTGCTATACAAAGTCTTATTTGGGGTTTTTTTTTTTTTTTAGTTTATTCTGAGAGAAAGAGAAACAGAGAGAGAGAGAGTAGGGAGGGGCAGAGAGAGAGAAAGAGAGAGAGAGAGAGAGAGAGAGAGAGAGAGAGAGAATCCCAAGTGGGCTCCACACTGCAGCATGGACCCCGATGTGGGGGTCGAACTCACAAGTGTGTGAGATCATAACCTAGGCTGAAATCAAGAGTTGGACGCTTAACCAACTGAGCCACCCAGGTGCCCCTTTGGGTTTTTGATATCCAACTAGAAGAAGAAAAAAAAGGTTAGTGACAGGAAAGAGCAGAACATTATTGAAACTTGGTTTCCTCAGTTGTATCCTATGTCTTTCACATTAGACAAATTTTTACAGGTGTTTCATGTTAAAGGATGAAACATAGTTAGACCTAGAAAATCATCCATTATGCTATATTTCATATGAAGGAGGTCAGTGGGTAGATAGCACAAGATGAAACAGAAGGAAATAAGACAGCTAAATCATGCAAAGAATGAGCTAGCAGACTCAGAAAGCTTACCTTTTATGAATGGCATGTACAAGTGTTCATGTGCAGATCTAGGTCATCTTTTGGTGACCTTTGAAGAGAGCAAGCCTGCTCCTCTTCCTGGATTCCTTATATCAGTGAATGAAATTACCAACCTAGGAACCCAGACATTAACCTTGATTCTTCCTTCTTTCTTATGGATTCAACTGCTTCATCCAATTTGATCAATAACCACATTCTTTAAATTTCCCTTTTCTTAACCTTTTTTTTTGGCTCTAATTTGACAGTATTATTAAAACAGCCTCCTAATTGGTTTTCCATCACTTCAATTTAGAATGATATGCCTAAAATCCAAATATTATCATATTACTCCCTGCTTAAAATCCTTTAGTGGCCTCCCTTTTTAGTCAGGCAAGACACTTTATGACCCCTTCTCATGCCTTACCACTCCCCCACCCATGCCCTCTTTCTACTATCTTTACTGAAATACTTTAAATTCCCAGAAGGCATTGGATCCTCTCCCTACTCCCCATCCCCCCAGGTTTTTGCACTCACTGCTCCATATCCCTGTTTCCCATACTCTTTGTTTGGCTGACTTCAACTCAGTTTACAGGATTCCGTTTAGATATCACTTCTCTAAGAAACCTTTCCCAAACCCCAGTGCTTGGGTTACACTTAAACTTCATGGTTCTCTAAAAAATCCTATCCCTATCATAATTCATCATCCTTCTGAATTTGCCTCTTGACTTGTCTTCTTGTCCATTAGGATTAGGTTTTGTTTAATATTAAAAAATAATAACAGTGACTTAAACAAGTTGGAGGCTTATTTTTATTTATACAAAGGAAATCAATAAATGGGCAGTCCTGTGCTGGTGTGTCAACTTCAAAGTCATCATGTTTCTAGGACCTTCTATTTTTCTAAACTTCCACAACACATGGTTTCCATCCCTAGGTTGCCGCATGTCCAGGAGAACTCCAGCAATTATGTCTCCCTATCAGACAGTAGGAAGGAAGAGAAAGCAATGGATAAAAGATGGATTTACTGTTTAGTTTCCTTCTATAGTGCTTTCCTGGAAGTCTCACCCAATACCTTACCTTACTTTTTATTGTCTACCCCTAGCTACAGGGGTGACTGGGAAGTGTTACTTTTTCATTGGGCACATCGATGCTTGCCTTTACATGGTAAGGAAGAAGGGAAGGAGGGATTTTGAGTAGACAGCCAGCAATCACTGCTACGCTGGGCTATTTCTTCTTCAAGGGCAGGACTATTTGTTTTGTTTTGTTTTGTTTTTTGCATTGTCCTCAGACCTGAGCAGCACACCACACACTGAGTAGATGTTCAATAAGTATTTGCTGAGCCAAATGCATAAATGGTTTAAAAATAAATAGTATAATATTGGCATGCTAACAGACTAGATTGTGCTTCCTCATATATGAAATAGAGAGTCTCCAAAGTTTTTCTTTTTCAAGTTGTGTAATTATTTTTTATTTTCTAAATAAAATCTTATCTAGAATCCGATATGGAGCAATAAAAGTGGAATGCTGGGCTTGGAGCCAAGCAGCCTGCATCTTGATTTGCTCTCCCCTTCTAGATTCCCCAGGAAGAGCCCTGTAATATCTTTTTAGTACTCCAGGCCTTCACAAATCACAATTTGAAGACAACTGGACTCATGATCCCACCAGCGCAGGAATCTCTGAATTAAGGTACTATCGTATCATCAGGAAATAATCAACCCAGCTTGTTATCGACAAAAATTAAGCCAACTCTTTTGTCCCTGACAATGATGTCATCCATTCTTGGAATACTGAAATGCTATACCAAAATGCTGAAGTAAGAAAAGATGCAATTATAATGGCAAATGCAAAACATAACTTGGTGGTCTATATGGAATATCAGAAAGAAAACATACAGTCCTCTTCAGTTTCAATTTTGCCTGTTCTCAAGGTGTAACTCATATCCTAGTTCATCCATAAAGTCTTCACAGATATTCCCCGACTACCCACTTCTAAAGTAGATGTAGGGACTGGATGGAACTTGCCCATTAGATGCAGATCATGGAGTCAAGGGGAGATATAGTATAGAACACTGAGGAGTAAAGCTGGGATGAAAAAGTCAAGCAGACAGTGGGGCACAATTAATCTTCAGATGGTCAGAGAGGTAAAAATAAGTATGAGGCAAAAAGTTAAATACTAGCATAGAGTCAATGGATTTAAAAGAAAAGGTAGAAGAAAGTACGCAAAGTAGTTAGCATATAAGGCTTTTTATCGGTTAGCTCTGACCACCATTGTAATAGCTACGATTCACTTTAACTTTAATATATGCTAGCATTTTAAAATTTTTTTTAATGTTTATTTATTTTTGAGACAGAGACAGAGTGTAAACAGGGAAGGGGCAGAGAGAGAGGGAGACACAGAATCTGAAACAGGCTCTAGGCTCTGAGCTGTCAGCACAGAGCCTGACGCGGGGCTCGAACCCACGAACTGTGAGATCATGACCTGAGCTGAAGTCCGACTCTTAACCGACTGAGCCACCCAGGCGCCCAAATGCTAGCATTTTGATGGGAATTTTACACATGTTCTTCTTAGTCTTCATACAAACCTTGAAAAACTGCTATTACTATCCCCATTTTTATCAACAAAGTAGCTGTGGCTTTAAAAAGATCAATTCTTCGTATCTTTGATGGGAAAGAAGGAACTATGAACTTGTGGTTCAGTATGTCTTAATCCAGTGCTGCTCTATGTTCTTTCCAACACCAAGATGTTGCTGTGATTGCTGAATTATAGTGCTCTCAGAAAGGATCTTCCTCTTTCATCAGTTTGGCTAATGGCTCTTCAGAGAGGTGTTTAAGACTGCTTCTGTAAATACAGCCTTTAGGGTGAGAACTGAAAAACTTGGTATTTAATGGTAATTATTTCTATTTACTCTTACTTTATGAACTCAGAAGTCTGCACAAACATTGACTCATAAATTGTGAGGTAATGGGTGCTAAACAACATTGACATTTATTATTTTCATAGTACAGTCTATCTTCGTCTTTGATCATCTCCAAAATATACCATCACATTCCTATTGGAAGAATCTCCTTTCATGGTTCAGAAAGGGTCCTGTTTCAGTGGGCAAGGACCTTCTACTGGGACCCCCTCCTGGGGGTTAAATTATGAATTTAAATAGTAGTTAATCAAGGAAACAAGATGCTACAGTTGTCCTGCCCCCACTGACCTATATAGTTACATCTTTCTCATCTTACATTTTCCTTTTTCCTCACTGCCTGGATCTCCACCCCCATCCATCACTGGAAACCAGGTTGAACCCAGCAGTGACTAAATCTCTGAACCATCTCACTCCAACTAATTCATTGGTTGCTGATTGACTGAAAGGCCAACTTTTCCCTTTTAGACTATTTCTGTAAATTTCACCAGTGAATCATGTGTCATCAAATGGCCATTGAGTCTCCTTAACAGAGAGACAAATGTTACCAAAGTAGAAGCAGTTGTACCTTTTCCTGGAGAAGTTGTTAGAAAGTGTACAAAGCTTTCCACAGCTGTACAGGACTGCACCTGGAGTGGTTCAAGGCTCTATTATATCCATTTTCTGAAATATTCTTCTGGTTTGGCCTCCTTTTCAGAGGAGGAATGTCTTGGGCTCCTTCCCACCAGCATCTCTTTCCTTCCTTCTGGCTGAGAACCATCCCCAGCCTTCTGGGCACTGATGCCTTCAAGAACAAGATGGCATGTGAAATAAGAAATAATTAGATTAATTAATCATGTAATTTAAAGTGAATAATTTACTTTCATCTGAATTATTCAAATGTTTTAAATTTGATGGATTTTTTTGGTAACTTCAATTATATGAATCATTGGCTCGAGTTATTCTGGGTGAATAGAGATTGCCTACATTTTTAAATACAATAGGTCCAACATGTAAGAATTTGATTTTGAAATCCTATGCTACATGAATTTCAAGCTCCTCTCAGGAATATATGGAGCAAGGAGAAAAAAAGGACTTATTGTGATTTTGAATAGTTCAGCCAGTCTTCACTGGATTGTTAGTATTTTTCATTTTTTTGACATATGATTAGCTAATTTTCTTACATGCCTGTAATGATTTATGTTTTTATATGCGATCATTTCTTTGGTTATCCTTACACTCTTAGCATAGTGTTGGGCACATCCATGGCACTAGTAAAAATGTACTTTGAAACTGATTTTTTTAAATAAAATATTCTAGGGGCACCTGGGCGGCTCAGTTGGTTAAGCATCTGACTTTGGCTCATGTTATGATCTCGCAGTTCATGGGTACAAGCCCCGCATTGGGCTCTGTGCTGACAGCTCAGAGCCTGGAGCCTGCTTCGGATTCTGTGTCTCCCTTTCTCTCTGCCCTCCCACCACTCATGCTCTGTCTCTCTCTGAAAAATAAATAAAAAACATAAAAAATATTTAAGGTTTAAAAATAAAATATTCTAGTGTGTGGATTATGATAAATACCAACTTCTCCTACTGGCCACTAGTGATAATAGTAGGATATATTCTCATGGAACACTTAGAGTAGGATTTTGTATTGTGATGGACTTTCTTAAAGATAAGCAAATAATGGGCTATTTTAAAAGCTTCAAACACTTATGTTAAAATACATCTGTTTCTTAATTGCCCTGAAAATCTTTCCCAGTCTGGGTGTTGTAAGTGGGGCTTCCCTAAAAATAAGCAAGAGTTCAAAATTGGCCACAAATAAGCCCAAAGAGAATAAATTTAAAATGTGGCTCCCTGCCATCTTGCAATGTTCTTACAGTAAATGGGAAGTGCTATGCCCCCTCCCTTAACTATTCTTTGGCTGATGGCTTTTCTTGGGAATATATTTTCCTAGAGAAATCCTACGAATGGTTGTTTCCTTGAAAGGGCGTGTGCTTTTGCTGGTGAATGTTGATATAGGAAGAAGATGAAAGAAATGTGAAGGGCTAGAAAGGCCCCACAGTTGGTGTAGGGGAAGGGGCAGGGAGAGATTCGTGTTTGTTGAGTCCCTATTTTAGCTAAGTGCTAACATCTAACATAATTTTTACTCTGTTAGATGATATTATTGCCCATTTTATTGATGAATCACTGAAAATTAATGAAATTGCCTAAATTCACTTTTCTTTCAGAAAAAAGGGAAGAATTTGAAGTTAATAGATTGAAAACAGAATAGTAGGTCTGTTAAGAAGGAACACCTATGCTGCTTCTCTTCGTCAGCCTAGAAGCAGGTCACACAGGGTTGGATCTCACTCGGGCAGACATGAGCCCTACACACCAGCTTCATCTCCTCCTGATGGGAGATGTCTGATGTCTAATTAACAAAGGACTATGCTTTTAGTACCATAATCAGAAAGGAAGGTTCAGATGTAAATACCCTGAAGAAAGGCAGCACATAGCTTTCAATTAACACTCAAGTGTTAATAACAATTATGCTACTATACTTACCAAGCATATGGTGAGCACTTGACATATAATTTCTATTTGATTCATAATCACCTTAAAAGTGTTATTTACATGGTAAATATGAAGCAATTATAACTTAGAGTAAATTATTATCACAAGGAATGAAAAGGCCAGTATTGGACACCAAATCTTTTTTTTTCCTTAACTCCCTATAATTTATTTTTTTATAATTTATATCCAAGTTAGCACATGGTACAACAATGATTTTAGGAGTAGATTCCTTAAGCCCCTTTCCCATCAAATCTCTACTCTTAAATGCAGTAGTAATCACGTTTCAGTGTCGCATGTGAAATTAAAAGTGATTATTATCTGGACATTTACTGGTTTTTTTGACCACCTGACCCCAAAGGGGTATTGTTTTTTTGGTAACCTTACCCTCATTTTCCTACTCTCAGTACAAGTGCTTTTTAGTGGTTGACTCCATTTTCAGAAACAGAAGTTGCCCCAGATGAGTCTAAAACTGGTCAGCTCGCACCATCTTCTTGGCCATAGTTATTGGTTCAAGATGGGCATGTATGGAAATGAGAACTGATAAAACACAGAACTAACATTTGGGCTTCTGAGAAAGAGAGACTTTATCTATTTCTTGCAGATTTGATAGTATGAGTGTGAAGTCGGGTGCTGCAGTTATTTTGTGATGATCAGGATGAGTCTAAAGCTGCCAATGCCTACCACCTGGAACATGGGAATGGAGAATGGCACAACTAGTCCTTATGAGTCAGAATAGAGAGATGAATCCTGATGGTCATTTGTCCCTGATTCAGACTCTACCAGAAGATATCATTATTGAAATACTCTACAATTATATGAGACAATGCTTTCCTTTTTTTGTTTATGGCAATTTGAGTTTCCTATTATTTGGGAGTGAACAAATCCTGATATTTTAATTTTACTCAAAAGCACTAACCATAAAAGCAATTATTACACTAGTTAACTAGACTACACTAAAATTAAGCCCTTATCCATGTGAAAAGTCATCATAATTTGGAAGACAAGATCCCACACAGTAAAAAATATATAACACATAAAATTGAAGGATTAGTATCCCAACTATGTAAAGAATCTTACAAATCACACCATAATGACAGAAAAAGTAACACATTCATTTTTATAATAAAACTGGCATATATGCACAAAAATTATTTTAAATGATTTAAATGAAACATGATTTCCTGTTAATACCACACCTCCATTCTCCCTGCCCAAAGATATACATTTTTGATCTTTTCTCTTTGCAATATTCTCTTTGTTAAACCAAAATATATACTAACATGTATACTTTATATCAGTAAAACTGTATCATGGTATGGGTATGCATATGAGGAAGGACCCCTCAGCCTGGCTGTTCCACACACAGTACATACCCCCTAGCCAATCTCTCTCTAAAAATGTTGACTTAGAGGGGCACCTGGGTGGCTCAGTTGGTTAAACTTCTGACTCCTGGTTTTGGCTCAGGTCACAATTTCATGGTTGATGAGCTTGAGCCCTGCATTGGGCTCTGCGCTGACACTGAAGCCTGCTTGGGATTCTCTTTTTCCCTCTCTCTCTGACCCTCTGGCAGGGCTCTCTCTCTTTCTCTCTTGCTTTCTCTCTCTCTCTCTCAAAATAAATTAATAAAATTAAAAAAATTTATTTAAACATGTTGACTTACAGATGATGGGCTTTCCCCTCAGCTGCAGGAATACTGTGTGCTCTGAGAGTAGCCTGTTTTCTCAATTCAGTCTTCAGCCTTTCAATGTGATCTCTGGAACCTCGTCAAAATAATCAGTGCAATAATTTCACCCTTTTCAATTGTCAGTGTTGCTATCAATTCAATGTCAGTGGTACACCTCTATTTTTATTTCCATGGGATCTAAGGAAGAGAGGTAAACATATTTCCCCAGTCTTTAATTTGGAAGCTATGGTAAGCAGATTTCTCAGATGGCCCCCAAATTCTCATCTCCTGGTATACGTGCTCCTCCTGGTTATCAGGCAACACTAATCTAGGTGTTGTTGGAAGTGATTTTGCAGATGTAAAGTCCCAAATCAGCTCATGTCAGATTGTCTGGATGGGTCTCATCTAATCACACTAGCTCCCAAAATTTGAGTCAAGAGGTCAGAAATGGAGGAGGCCAGAGATCTGAAGCACAGGAAGGAGTCTATGCACCATCACTGGCTTGAAAATGGAGGGGGCCATGTAGCAAGGAGTGCAGGTGATCTCCAGGAGTGGAGAGTGGTCCCCAGCTGACAGTCCACAGGGATACAGTGCCCCCAGTCCTACAATCACAAAGAATGAAATTCTGCAAACAACCTGAATGAACTTAGAAGCGGATTCTTCCTCAGAGCTTCCGGAGGGCAAATCAGCCCAACTGATCTTGATATCAATTTTTAAGCCATGAGCAGAAAGCCTAGCCACATCATGCCTGGACTTCAGAACTGTGAAACTAATAAATGGATGTTGTTCTAAGCCACTGAGTTTGTGGCAACTTTTACACAGCATAGGAAATGAATAAAAAGTCTAACTTCAAATACCAATCTCAGAAGTTCTGTCCTTTTAAAAAGTTCCACAGGTATTAACCTCTCAGGTTAAGTGCTGGAATTGTACTCTACTGTCTGAAAGCAAGTCTCCTGCGGTAGATTGATTAGTGAAGAAGCACCACGGTACTGGATCAGGGTCATGATCTTTTCTCACAAGAGGAAATTTCTCAGGAGTTTTAGAAGCCTTGAAGGTTGAGAAAAACTGAGAGTCCTGCCTGGATGGTGAACTTTTTGTCAGGTTGAATTCTAGACATTCATTCATTCAATAAGCATTTGTGAGCATTGACAACACTCCAGGTACAATAGTCTATTGGATAAAACTTGTGCAAACAACATGCAGTAAATACTGTAATAACCTTGCTAGTCAAAGTGTGAGGCACTTGGGAGTATCCTAAAAGTACTGAATCTCAGACCTCACAAGAGACCTACTGAATCAGAATCTGCATTTTAACAACACCCAGAAGATTTGTTGTTTTTCTTTTAATGTTTATTTATTTTTGAGAGAGAGAGAAACAGAGTAGGGAAGGGACAGAGAGAGAGAGGGAGACACAGAATCCGAAACAGGTTCCATGCTCCGAGCTGTCAGCACAGAGCCCGATGCAGGGCTTGAACTCACGAACCGTGAGATCATGACCTGAGCCAAAGTTGGAGGCTTAACCAACTGAGCCATCCAGGCACCCCAAGTCAGCTTCAGTCTTATAACGATAATATTAAACATAGTCTAAGGAAGAGATATTTTCTGTCTCTTAGAAATTAAGGTGATATAACTGATTACTAATAGCATAATAATCATTGCCTTTGGCCAGTAGGTTAACTCTGAACTTTATCCACAATTAAGAAAAAAAAAATGTTTTTCTTGACATTTCTATTGTCCCGTCCAGCTTGCATCACATTTCATCTATTACATTCTTCATATAGCTCAGCTTATCTTCAGACTAAGAAATTATTTTGATTTATCCTAAAGAAAAGAATAGAGAGGATTTTGTGGAGATGGAACGGAGAGAGAGGACATATGTGAACAATAATGGGATAGAGCATCAGAAAGTCAAATCAAGTAAGACTGAGGGCATTATTGCAATAGATAGATGGGTTGGTCTGAGTGATTTATACATCACTTCTACACCAAAATTACTTGGAAGTTATTAAGATGGTGGGATAAACACTTGTTGAATCTGAACTATCAAATTAAATGAACTTTCATTAATTGCTTCTACCTGTAGTACCTGACTCCGCCTTTCCAGAAACGCTTCTCAAATCAAACATAATTGTAGATACATGAAGATATAATTCATTTAGTATACCGCTAATCTGAAAGATTACTGTTCTATATCCAGGATGATCATAAATCTCTGGGGGAGAGATGTTTATATTTCTTTTGTATTCCAAATAACTATTTACCATATGAAAGGCATGCTTCCAATAAATGCTTATTGATTAATGAGTAAATAATTAAATACTATGGAAAAGATATATAGCTGATAATTTTAGCCTCTTAATAGGTGCTTTGGCCCTAGGTCTTCACATCCTGACTTGCCCTTGAGTCACACACATCTGCCAATCTATGAAATTAAGCCTTGAGTTTCCAATGGATTATGGTAATTATTTGAAGCTCTTTTTCCCCAGCTATTTCCACATTGATGAAGCACATTCTCAGAGGTTTCAGAATTGTGCTGCTGGAGGTTCAGATAGTTTTGATCAGAACACCCTCCTTCAGGTGGTCCCCAGAAACTGAACTTCTAGTCCTGGCTTTCCAGTTGACACCTAACTGAACCTATGAATTTCATGTGTGGGAAGGGGATTGTTTGACTTTGGCAAACTCTTTTCAAGCATTTTAGCTTTAATGTGCCTATCAATGGTTATTTTAAAGAAGCATTATTATTAAGGATCAATAGCTTTGGAGGAATAAGTAATGGGTAAATCTTTCCCCGTCTACATGCCTCTAGATACATGAATATTCTTAGAAGCTAGAAAAAATTTGCCTTTGCTAGCCTTGTAATATATTGATTTCATTGCCTGTAGTCAGATAGGCCTGACTTAGCCTTCCATTATTTTTTTCTCAGTAGCTGACATATCAAAATCCATACTATTTTATTTTGTTTTGTGGAAAGGTAATATAGTAGAAACATGACAACTGAAGGCTTCTTCTGAATAGATGGGAATGATTTCTACCAAGCATACAGACATTTGGTGGTTTCCTGCCATTTGTAACTCCATAGTCTCTGTACCTCACTGAATTTGGTTTGAGTCAATGATTGTATTAAGAGTGTAGTAATACAAGTTAAACACTCTCTAAGAGGAATATTGTATTTCATGATACTATTTGCACCTGGGAATTAACTGTTGCTCAGACCAGTAAAGCAGATAATCACATAACAGCTTCTTTAGAGTATAATATTGATCTTTCCCTATCTCTGATACCATTTTAATATGAGACACATTTAACTTTGAGTTTCACATTGAGTCATAAAAGTTACCAGAAAAAGGTACCTAGCATAATTAAAAAGTCATCTTGTACTTTATTGCAATATAAGCACAAGGTTCCAGTACATTACAAATTCAGCTTAAATTTTATACTAATATTGGCTGAGTTTTGTGTCTTCTGTTTTATGTATATTGGGCTCCCCTCAGTCTGAAAGAAATGGTTTTCTTGTAGGATAATAATGAACACCATGACATAATGGCTTCATGACTTCCTGTCAGAAACCTTGCTGCTGGAGCTTGATGTAATGAAAATCGGATTTTTATGCAACTTAATTAACTGTTATCTCCCATTCTCTCCATGTAGTAAAATTAAATGAAATTTCTTCCTTAAATGATGGAAATACAATCTCTTTAATGGAAAAGTTTAATAAATAAATGTTAATTAATAAATGTAAAACAGCATACTAATTTCTTATTTTTTAAAAAAGTATTTTATTAAATAAAAGATGCATTTAATTTGGAAAGAAAGATGTATTTAATTTAGAAAGAAAAAAGTTAATTTCAGGGGGAAAAAGTCTGCCTTTGGATATATGATTTGGTAGCTCATGAAAAATATTGGGTTTTTTTCCCCCTGAAACCTGATCTCTCAAACTACATTATCCTTACCTCAGAGTCCAATTGTTTTGTATACTGAATAAATTAATAAAAGAGATGTAAGTTTTCTTTAAAAGAATCTTTGACACACCTTAATTCAAGAAAAGAAGCAACTTAAAGAGAATTTTTTTTTTTTTTTAGGTAATTTTAATGATTAACAATTGTTTGGGCAAAGAATTCATTTCTCAAATGCTACTACTTCGGTTGGTTTAATAAAACAAGGAAATTCGTAAGACATCATTTTTACAGTTTTGTTTAAGTTTATTTATTTATTTTGAGAGAGAGAGAGAACATGTGTGTGCAAGAGTGAGCAAGTGCAAGCAGGGAGGGGCAGAGAGAGAGGAGAGAGAGAATGCTAAGCAGGTTCTATATTGATACCTCAAGAACCTGAGCAGAAATCAAGAGTTGGTTGCTTACCCAGTTGAGCTATCCAGGCACCTGCAGCATGCCTCAATAGGTTAAGTGTCCACCTTTTGATTTTGGCTCAGAACGCAGTCCCAGGATCCTGGGATCAGGCCCCTCTTTGGGCTCCACCCTGTACATGGAGCCTACATGGAGCTTGCTTGAGATTCTCTCTCTCTCTCCATCCCTCTCCCCCACTCATGTTCTTTCTCTCTCAAATAAAAAAATTTTTTAAATAAATACTATGTTTGAACATCACATGTTTTAGAGCTACTGATGAGTGCAATAGGTAGGGAAATAAAATAACCAGTGTAAATATTTGAAAAGATTAAATGGCATTATCTTGTTTTGCAAATTACATGATATAAATCTGAGGGATTCTAGTAACACTAACTTATAGAATGATAAAGAAGACTAAGTACACTGCTGTATACCAATTGATTGTATACAAGATTGATAGTTTTTCTGTATACTAGTAATAAATACATAGAAATTAAAACTTAAAATACCTCCTTTTGTGTCTAGTTTCTTGCACTTCCATAATGTTTCCAAAGTTCATCAGTGTTGTAGCATGTATCAAGTTCATTCTTTTTAAGTAAAATTCTATTGTATGAATAGTCCTATACTTTGTTCATCTATTATATTTTGATGGACACTTAGGTTCTTCCTAGAATTCATTCCTTTTTATAGCTTAATATTTCACTGAATGGATATACCACATTTTGTTTATCTATTTTTCAGTTGATGGACATTTGTATTGTTTTTACTTTTTGGATATTATGAATAATGCTACTATGTACATCTACAAACAATTTTTTTGTGTGAACATGTTTTCAGTTATTTTGGGTATATACAGAGGACTGTAATTTCTGGGTCATGTGGTAAATTCTATTTAACTTTTTGAGGAAATGCTGAACTTCTCTACAGTGGCTACACCATTTTACATCTCCAGCAGTAATGTATGATGGTTCCAATTTCTCCATACCCTCATTAATACTTGTTCTCTTTCTTTCTTCTTTCTTTCTTTCTTTCTTTTGTCAACCTAATGTATATTAAATAGTATCTCATTGTGGTTTTGATTTGTATTCTCCCAATGATTAATGATGTTGAACATATCTTTCCATATGCATGTATCTTCTTTGGGAAAATGTCTGTTCAAATTCTTTCCCTGTATTCAAGTTGGGTTATTTGTCTTTTTATTATTGAGCTCTAAGTGATCTTTATATATTCTAGATATTAGACTCTAATCAGATATATTATCTCCCATTGCAGGGGTTATCTTTTTACTTTCTTGATACTATCTTTTCATGTACAAAAGCTTTTAATTTGATGAAGTCTAATGAACGATTTAATTTTTAAGAAACTAAATAAGGGGGCACCTGGCTCAGTCGGTTAAGTGGTCAACTCTTGATTTTGGCTCAGGTTCATGAAGTTCGTGAGATGGAGCCCCTCAATGGGCTTTACACTGAGCTGTGGGGTCTGCTTAAGATTCTCATTCTCTCTCTCTCTCTCTCTCTCTCTCTCTCTCTCTCTCTCTCTCTCTGTCTCTCCCTCCCCCCCCCCCCCGCCCGGTCCCTCCCATATTTGTGCTCTCTCTCAAAAAAAAAAAAAAGAAAGAAATTTAATAATGAAGAGCATTTCATTTTTACACACATATTAAACATTATAGGTCTCTTCATTTCTGTGAGTACACAATTGCTATCTGTTAAACATTTTCCTCCAGCTCTGAGATCTTCCTAACATTTTGTGTGTGTGTGTGTGTGTGTGTGTGTGTGTGTGTACGTGCGCGCACGCACGCGCGTAGTTCTGCTAGTGACAAGGTCCTTCAGGTTTTATTTATCTAATAATGTAATGGAGGGAGGTGAGATAATTAGCTTTGCTATTTAAAATCTCTGTACTGTAATGTTTTACTTTTTACAACAAGCTTCTTTTAGTACTATCAAATAATAAGAGTTTAAAAAGAAAAACATTCAATTTCAACAAGGGTTGAATTTATTCATTAAGACAATCTTCTTATATTAACAAGTTACTCATTACAAAGAAAAGAGATAACAAAATTTTGTTTGATCTCTTATTTTTTTCCAGCTTACTGAGTTTTTTGTCCCTCTATGCACTAATGTTAGCTATTCCTCAAAAACTCACTTATTGAATATATTCTAAATAATACATCTACTAAGGCATTTCTGAGAGGGGCAAATAAAGTCAAGATGGGAAAAAGATTCAAAGAAAATTAGGTCAACCAGTTCTATTATTATGATTACATGAGTGGAAAGGTTTCAAAATGGAACTTATTTTCTAACTTACTATTCTTTAATGTCAAATTTTCTTACATATATTCAATGATAATGGTAAGAGCATGGAATGATGTTGATAATATAAAGTAACTTTTCATTCACAAACGCGTAACTTTATTTTTTTAAAAAAATTTTTTTTCAACGTTTTTTATTTATTTTTGGGACAGAGAGAGACACAGCATGAGCGGGGGAGGGGCAGAGAGAGAGGGAGACACAGAATCGGAAACAGGCTCCAGGCTCCGAGCCATCAGCCCAGAGCCTGACGCGGGGCTCGAACTCACGGACTCACGGACCGCAAGATCGTGACCTGGCTGAAGTCGGACGCTTAACCGACTGCGCCACCCAGGCGCCCCACAAACGCGTAACTTTAAAGAGTAAGAGAAGTTCTACAGAGAAAAAGGTTGAAAGCAAAATAAAAGTATTCTAGTCTCCCAGACACTTGAGAATTATTCATAATGCTACTTTTCATGATGCTATCATGATGCTAATTATTCATGATGCTATCATAGACATTTCCTGTATGCAGTCTGGAGGAAGAAGTAGAAAAGTAATTCAGTTTTATTATTTAGGCTATTTATAGTCTTAGGTGAGCAACTGGTATTTCACAAAGTGAGTTATGTTTTGACAGATTGAGGTTCTTCATGTAGGTGATGAAAAAAGATAATTAATTTCTAAAAGTGAATTTAATCCACATAGGCAACTTATCCGTACGTTGCAATTTGGAGGAGGAATGGTACTGTGAAGTGAAAGATTTGTTATTTCTATCCTCTGTAACTGGATGATTTATTTTGTAAGTGCGTGTGTATTACCTGTAGTGTAGCAACACTGGACATAAAATTAGAATACATAATTTTGAGTCTTGGATTTTTTCTTAATTAGCGGGATAAGCATGAGTAAGTCATTTAAACATTTCTAAACTGAGGAGAACCTGGGTGCCTCAGTCGTTTAAGTGTCCAACTTCGGCTCAAGTGATCTCACAGTTCATGGGTTTGAGCCCTGTGACAGGCTCTGTGCTGTGTGCTGACAGCTGACCTATCATGTAAGATTAATGAGAGATCAAAATAAGATAATGTTTATCAAGGCAGTTCATAAAACTCTATACAAATAAATGTATCATTATCCCCTCACTCATCATTGTACCATTCTCTATCCATGGGCTTATTCTTTAATGATTATCCTTATGATAGTTTTCTGAATATAAAAGTCATATTTTCTGTAAGCAAAAATACAAATAATTAAATACCTCCACCAAATAATAAATGTTTGGCTACCTTTCCATCTAATTATTACTGGTAATTATAGACAGCTTTTAAAAATGTGTATTATTAAATATATGATCTTCATAGCATTTCATTATGTTTTATTTGGCATTACACTATGAATATTTTCCCATGTCCTTAACTATACTTTAAGCAATCTAATGACTGTATAGTATGTCATCATATAGTATACAACCTATTTCATTGGTTCTCTCGGGTCAAACATTTATAGTTTAAGACTTTTGTGACATACTCCCAAACTATTCTTACTTACTATTTCATCATCAACATTTCACAATAAAAGAGGTCTATTTCTTAATGGAAACCCCACCCCAAACTGGGTATTATATAATTTTTCTTACTACATTGTTATCTTAAATTGATTTTAATAATTTATGTGAACTATTGCAATAGCTTCATAAATTATCTTCTCTTTCTACCCTTACTATCAATAAATTCTCATAACAGTAACCTTTAAATTTTAAATTATGAAATATTTTTACCAGATTTTAATTTAGATATAACTTACATATAAAATTTGCAATTTAAAATATATGATTCAATGGTTTTTAGCCTATTCACAAGATTGTGTAACCATTACCACAGTCTAATTGAAGAATTTTTTTATCAAAAGTACTTCATACCTATTAGCAGTCACTTCCCATTCCTTTTTCTTCCATTCTCTGTCAATGACTAATCTAATTTTCATCTCTATGATTTCGCCTGTTCTGGATATTTCATACAAATGGAATCCTAGAGAATGTGGCTGTGCAGGAAAAAGCACATCAGGCTTAGGTTACTCAAACTGTGCACATGACCAAGAAAGGTCTATTTTCAGAATTGCCCCTTGGCCAGCTCCTGGGACCTGAGTTCTGAGCCCTTGCAGTGTTCAACCTGGTAACTCTTTGTATGCCAGCAGACTTGGACCATGCTGTATCATTTGCCTGTATACTTTATGTTAACTGTATGATTAGTGTGAAACCTATTTTTTTGCTCTGCAGATCTGGAGTCTGAGTAGCTGAATGTGAGTACATGAGTAGCTGAATCTGAGTAGCCTATGTGACTGACCCTGAGTAAAAATCCTGGATATCAAGGCTCATGTCAGCCTCCCTAATGGACAACACTTTGCATCTGTTGTCACACACATCTGTTGCTGTGAGAATTAAGTGCATCCTATGTGACTTCACCAGAGGCATTCACTTGGAAACTTACACATGGTTTCTCCTCAACTTCCTCATATGCACTTTTTCCTTTTGCTTTTCATTGGCATCCTTTTCTGTAGTAAATCAAAACCATGAATAATATAACAACATCTGGTTCTTTTGAGTTTTTCTAGTCAGCCATCAAGTCTGAGGATGGTCTTGGGAACCACTGACAGAGGGAATTTAGTGTTTGGTTTCTTTAATTTAGTATAATGTTTTCAAGGTTTATCCATACCATATGTATGAGTACTTTGTATCTTTTTTATTTCTGAATAATATTTCATTGTATGGATATACCATATTTTGTTTATGAATTTATCTGTTAATGGACACTTGGGTTATTTCTACTTTGGGGATATTATGAACAGTACTGCTATGAAAATGCATGAACAAGTTTTTTCTGTGAACTTATGTTTTCAATTTTCTTTTGTATATAACTAGGAGTTGAATTGCTGGGTCATATGGTAACTCTATATTTAACTTTTTGAGGACCTGCCAAATTGTTTTTCACAGCAATGCATCATTTTACACTCCTACCAGCAATGTATGAGAGCTCCAATTTCTCCACATCCTCACCAACCCTCATTTTCTTTCTTTTTTTATTATGACCACCCTAGGGGGTGTGAAAAGGTATCTTGTGGTTTTGATTTGCATTTCCCTAGTAAATACTGATGTTGAGCATCTTTTCACATGATTATTGGTTGCTGTATATCTTCTTTGAAGAAACACCTACTCAGATCCTTTGCTCATCTTTAAATTGGGTTATTTGTCTTTTTATTGTTGAGTTGTAAGAGTTCTTTATATATTCTGGATACCAGACCTTTATTATATATATGACTTACAAATATTTTCTCCCATTGTGTGGGTTCTCTTTTCATTTACTTGATGGTATCCTTTGAAGCACAAACAGTTTTAATTTTGATGAATTTATTTTTTCTTTTGTTTCTTGGGCTTTTGATGTCATATACACACTATATTAAACATTCAGAAAAAAATAATATGGCATGTAATTATGTACTCACAACAGTTAACATTTTTCTGCAGTATTTGTGTTTTTTTTTTAGAAAGTAACATGTGACTTAACATCTATCTTTTCCTGTTTTTGTTTTCACTCAGAGTATATAAAAATCCTGAAGCTGATATGTACCATTTCCTCCTAAATTATTTTCAATAATTTTATGATATGGGTAAAAATCTTCAGTTAATTATAGCATTATTTTATTGTATAAAACATTTACATAAATGGCATCATGTGCCTAGCTTTTTATAATGTTTTTCTCTATATTAATGTTTTAAAAATTTATTCACATTCCCATGTAGATCTTATTTTCACCTCTGTATTGTGTTCAATTATGTAAATAAATTAGTTTATTTTTTTTCATTTTCTACAAATGTAAGATTAGGTTGCTTTCAATTTTTTTCTTCTATAAATAATGCTTTCATGTGCATTTTTGTATGTGTCTCTAAGCGCACAAGGGGAAACTTTTGGGGCGGGGGAGAGGGCAAGCGGGGGACAGGCTCTGCACTGACAGGCTGAAGCAAGGAGCTTGATGCAGGGCTTGAGCTCATGAACTGCGAGATTATGACCTGAGCTGAAGTCGGGTGTTCAACTGACTAAGCCACCCAGGTGCCCCACAAGGGGGAACATTTTTAATGCTATCTACCTAAAAGTAAAATTATTAGATTAAAAATATACTTATGATAATTTTACTATAAATTGCCAAACTGCTCTGTATAATAATTTATATCCAACTAGCAAAGTATGAGTCAAGATATTTCTACTTGTTCATCGACATTTTGTTAGACTTGTAAATGTTTACTAATGAGATAGTTATAACTTCCTATCTCATCAAATTATAACTTTAATTAATCTGGGGGCACCTGGGAGGCTCAGTCAGTTAAACCTCTGACTCTTGATTTCAGTTTAGGTCATGATCTCATTGTTGTGAGGTCAAGCCCTACACAGACTCTGTGCTGACAGTATGGAGCCTGCTTGGGATTCTCTCTCTCCCCCTCTCTCTCTACACTTCCCCTGCTCATGTTCTCTCTCTTTCTCAAAATAAATAAATAAACCTTAAAAATAATTGGAATTCCTAAATGTCCATCAACTGATGAATGGATAAAGAAATTGTGGTTTATATACACAATGGAGTACTACATGGCAATGAGAAAGAATGAAATATGGCCCTTTGTAGCAACGTGGATGGAACTGGAGAGTGTGATGCTAAGTGAAATAAGCCATACAGAGAAAGACAGATACCATACGTTTTCACTCTTATGTGGATCCTGAGAAACTTAACAGAAACCCATGGGGGAGGGGAAGGAAAAAAAAAAAAAGAGGTTAGAGTGGGAGAGAGCCAAAGCATAAGAGACTCTTAAAAACTGAGAACAAACTGAGCGTTGATGGGGGGTGAGAGGGAGGGGAGAGTGGGTGATGGGTATTGAGGAGGGCACCTTTTGGGATGAGCACTGGGTGTTGTATGGAAACCAATTTGACAATAAATTTCATATATTGAAAAAAAATAATTGGAATTAATCTGTTTATTAGTAAGATTGGTCCTCATATTTACTGGCTATTGAATTTCCTTTCTTATAAAATTTTTGTTCATATTATTTGACCATTCTACTACTGCTTTTGCTCCTGAGAGCTTCTTATAGATTTGTTACAGTTTTTAATATATTCTGGATATTAATGCATCACCAGTTGCATGCATTGCTCGTACCTGCATTTTTATTTTTATGCTATTCTTTCCAAAGAGAAGCTTTAAATTTTAGTTTATTAGTCTTTTTCTTTATGATTTGTTTTCTGTGTATTTTGAAACACTTATTATGAAACCCTTCCATACCCCACCTTCATGAAAATATTATCTTATATTTCCCTAAAATTTTGAAAGATTTTATTTTATGTTGGGGTTATTAATCCATCTTGATTTGAATTTCGCATACAGTATGCACCAGGTAATTAATTTTATTTTTCCATAGAGACAGTCAAGCATTACAGCAGTATTAATAAAGTAGTTTACCATTATACATGTTGGCTGATAGGTTATTTCATTTGTATAAGAAATTCTCAAGTATAAATTATGTTTCTCCATTAAGTTATTGAATACCTTACACTAAATCTATCCTTTGATTATATATTTTATTGTTCTTGTGAATGGCATCTTATTACTATTTTAATTTTAATGGGATTTGCTATTTATATTTTTTGTGCTTCATTTGCATTCAGAAAGCTATCAGTGCTATTAAAAATTTCTTCCTGAAGTACATTCTATAATAATACAGTGAGGATCTGTGAGTGGCAAATTATCTTAATTTTTGACTGAAAATGCCCTAATTTCATCCTTATTCTTGCATTGTATTTTATCCATGTATAGAAGTCTTGGTTGATAAGATTTTTACCTTCAGCACTGTTGGGATATCATTCTATAATTTTTTGGGTTTTATTTTGGTTATTGAGAGGCTGCTGCCAATCAAATTTGTTTTCTTTGTTGGTTATGTGACCTTTCTTTCTGGTAGCATTTATGTTTTTCTTTTACTCTTTATCTTCTTGATATATGTAATTTCATTAAAATATGGTCAAAGTTAAATTTCTTTTTAATTATTATGCCCAGGAATTTTTAGCTCCTTTATTTTTAGGATTCATACCTTTTATTAATAGTGGAAAAGTCTGTCATTATTTTGAAAATTATGATCTTTGCCCATTCTGTCATTCTCTCCTTCTGAAATTTCTATTTTGATATGGTAGGTCTTTTCATCCTTTCTTCAATGTTTTGAATCCCTTTTTCATATTTTTCATCTCTTCAACTTCTTATGTTGTAGTCTGAGTAATTTCCTCAGATATTTCTTCTAATACATTGATTATCTCTTCAGCTATATTTAATCTTTTAAACCAATCTACATAGTGTGCTAAGGTTTTTATTTCTGCAACTACTTGTTGGATTTCTGGAATTTCTCTTTATATTTTCTCAGAATCTGTCGACTATTTTAAAAATTTATATTTTATTTATTTATTTACACTATTTATGTATTATTGTGGCTTGTATTACTTTATTTATCTTCAGTTATTTTAAACATTCTTCCTTTTGAGGTTCTCATAATATTGTTTGATGATATCAAGCTCAAGGGATGCTAACCCTCCTATTTGTTGTTGTTGTTTCTGCTGACTCTTGCTCATGAGAAACTTTGTGCATTTTTGATCACACGCTTACCTTCAGTAGAGAGTTTTTCCTCTAGCAAATCCATAAAATTTGAACTGTAAATTTCTCTGCAGAGAATAGTTTGCATTTACTTCACTGGGAAATAAGCTAAGAAGAGTCTATATATTGATTTCTCAGTTTGAGGATTCCTCAACATTCAGCTGATATAAATTTCAATTCCATACCCACTGGTAGTACAGTAAATTTTACTTTTTATTCTACCTAGAATCCTATAGCTTCCATGTTCCAGTGGTTGGAGGTTTAAAAACATCACCCTTGGTGAAAAGTCTTTAGAAAAAAATCTCATCACTATCATTTTACTATTTGGAAACACAAAGCCATAGCTCTTGTTCCTACTGGGCTTATTACTTATTACTTCAGGTTTTAGCATTAGGTCTTATATCCATGTCCACATTTTTCCTAAGTCTACTCTGGTGACAACCCCTGAGCTTATATTAACTAATTTTCTGTTTACTTGACTTCTGTCACTTGAGGTTACTCTTTTCTTTCCTTTAGACTCTTCCATATATTTCAAATTTTGCTTTGTTTTAATTCAGCATTTCTATATGATGTTATCAGAGAGGTTCAGTATTAAGCCTGTGTTAATGCATTCTATTAATGCATACTATTCTAAACAGAATAGTACTCAGAGCAAAGCATGTGTAATTTCTATATTTAGAAAGCTACCGACTGCTCCTTTGTGGGCTACTATGGTCAATTTTTGTAAATTATACCTGGATTATTTAAAACAAAGAGAAAATCTCTTACATTAATAGTTTATTTAATCAAGTTTGGTATGCTTCTCCAATTCAATTTTGTAACTTTATACTTGATTTGCTGGGCTAAGTATTATGTAAAATTCACTTACCAATATTACCATACTGATGTTTATTTCTCCTTGTATTTTCAACAGCTTTTGTTTTATACTTTATTAGTATGTCTTATTGAATGTTTTCTTAGTAAAAAGTTACCTATATGTGCCATTTCTTCTTAAAACCTTATATTCAAATTTGACTCATTCTAATATTCTGATCCCTTCTTTCTTTGTGCTTGCATTTGTTGGGTAGATCTTTAAATACCTTAAAGATCCCAAGTCAAAACTGTGTCTCTTATAGACATCATATGATTCCATCTGTTTTTTGGACCCTAACTGATACGAACATATATTATTTGCATGTTTGCTATTGTTATGGCAGATGTTTGGGTCTTTTGTCATTTACTTTATGCTTAATGGCTTGGCTTCTAAAATTTTTCACTGCTATTTCCTTTGATATATAATTGTTATTTATTTGATTTCTTCACTCTGATAATTTAGAAGAAATATGTGCTATATTTTTATATATTTCAATAATAAATGTATACCAATATTTCTGAATTAGTAAATTTAAAAACCTAAACAATATGTGATGTCTCCCTGTATATATATTTATAGAGGTTATAGATTAACAACTTTTATATATCCTTGACTATTTTTCTAGTCAGATACAATTCTTTTTCAATTAATGCTGATAACTTATATTTTCCCTCAAATTAAATAATTTCTTAATATTTCCTTTTGTATTTTATGTATCGGTAGGGTTTTGTCTTCTTGATTAGACTTGCATAGGGATCTATTTTGTTGCCTTTACTATTGTTTCACCATAAAACTCCAATTCCTAGGTTTATCATTTAAGTTTACAGCTTTTCCTTTAAAAATGTATTATATTATTTTCTCCTTCTATTTATGTATTTTATTCTTCTTGCTTTCCTTATGTTTGTATGCTTGTTCTTTCAACTTCTTCAGTTCTTACGCATATTTCATTAAAGGCTATAAATGCACTTCAGAACAGCTTTGTCCTCAGTCTCCCGATTTTGATACATATTGATCTTATTGTTGGCACAGATATTTTGTTTTATTTATTTTATTTCTTTAATATAATTTATTGTCAGATTGGTTTCCATACAATACCCAGTGCTCATCCCAACAAGTGCCCTCCTCCCTGTCCATCCCCCACTTCCCCTCTCTCCCACCCCTCATCTACCCTTAGTTTGTTCTCAGTCCTTGAGAGTCTTTTATGGTTTGCCTCCCTCCCTCTCTGTAACTTTTTTTCCCCTCCCCCATGAGAGGGGGAGACCTTCCCCTCCCCCATGGTCTTCTGTTAAGTTTCTCAAGATTCACATATGAGTGAAAACATATGGTATCTGTCTTTCTCTGCCTGACTTATTTCACTTAACATAATACCCTCCAGTTCCATCCACATTGCAGCAAATGGCCATATTTCATTCTTTCTTATTGCCAAGTAGTATTCCATTGTATATATAACCCACATCTTCTTTACCCATTCGTCAGTTGATGGACATTTAGGCTCTTTCCATAATTTGACTATTGTTTAAAGTGCTGCTACACACATTGGGGTACATGTGCCCCTATGCATCAGCACTCCTGTATCCTTTGGGTAGATACCTAGCAGTCGCACAGATATTTTAAATATCCTCTTTGGCCAAAGAGTTATTAAAAATAATCTTTTGAGGGGTGACTGGGTGGCTCAGTTGGTTATGCGTCCGACTTTGGCTCAGGTCATGATCTCACAGTTAGAGCCCTGAGTGGGGTTCCGTGCTGACAGCTCAGATATGGGAGCCTGCTTCAGATTCTGTATCTCCCTCTCTCTGCTCCTCCCCTGCTCACGCTCTATCTCTTTCTTAAAAACAAATAAACATTTCAAAAAATTAAAAAATACTATGTTTACCTTTCATTAAATTTGCTTATTAAAAACATCTTCTTGGGAACCTGGGTGGCTCAGTCAGTTAAGCCTCCAACTTCAGCTCAGGTTTTGATCTCACAGTTCCTGAGTTTGAGCCCTGCATCTAGGAATCCTCTGTCTCCCTCTGTCTCTGCCCCTTCCTCGCTCATGCACATGAGTGCACATATGTGCGTGCGCTCTCTCTCAAAAATAAATAAGCATATTTTTAAAAGTTAAAAAGAATTAAAAACATCCTGTTCTTAAGTACAATTTATTGTTTATGGTTAGAATATACAATCTACTCACAATTTTTGTTTTGTGGAATTCGTAAAAGTTTGTCAACATTTTAAGATCATCTGAAAACATTGTCTATTCTGTTTGTAGGTTAGAGTCTTTTTTCTTTCTAGCAATCTACATTAACGAAGATTGTGTAAGTGCTTTAAAAAATCTGTATTGGCATGGGGCTCAGTTGTTTAAGGTCATGATCTCATGGTTTGTGGATTCAAGTCCCGCATCGGGCTCTGTGCTGAACTCTTGCTCAGAGCCTGGAGACTGCTTCAGATTCTGTGTCTCCTTCTCTCTCTGCCCCTCCTCCGTTCACACTTTGTCTCACCCTGTCTCTCAAAAATAAATAAATAAATGTAAAAAAGATTAAATATTAAAAAATCTGTATTGGCTTAACTGAAATAATAAACTTCGTTTCTTGTTCCTGCAATAGTCTAAGGTGGCTATAACTGGTCTGGTGATCTGCTCCGATGATTTAGGGATCCAGTCTCCTTTTGCCTTCCTAGGGCACTACTACTCAAAGTGTAGCAATGTACAAATTGTTATCTGTCAGCAATAAAATAAGGAGCTCATAGCAGAATATAAATCAACCGCATTACTTATCACGGTGTTTAATTCAGTTGATATATTGTTCATAGCCAAACTTTTCTCCATGAAGGATGCAGTGCCTGCTTTAGGGCCTGAGAATGCTCTACTGTATCTTCTATATCTTATTAGTAGGCCAGGAAAAGAGACAGCAGAGAGAATTGTTAGGAGACTGCTTTTGGTAGTAGCCATGCCTAGAAGTGGCATATATCATTCTGCCCACATCTCACTGATCACAATTCACATGACTTCGTGCAACTATAAGAGAAGCTGGAAAAATATAGGATGGCTAAGTGCCCAAGAAGAAGAAAAAATGGTTTTGTGAACACAGTAGTCTCTGCTACAACTTTTTCTGTATTTTCCATTCTCCGTGCTCATCATAGGAATATCTGCAACACTTTTTGTTCTCAATCCATTACTAACAACCACATATATATGCATTTCTTCTTACCCAAGACATAAGGATGACTTTCAATCAATACTTATTTTAAGACACAATATTGGGCTTTGTTTTTCTATTTTCTTCATCTGACCTATAAATAAGCTTTTTCCCTCAGTTTATGCATACTTTTTAACAGACATCATTAGGTTGGTTCTCTGCCAACAGTAAATAACAGAACTAGCTGTGTCCATCCTGCCTTGAAGACTTTTTCCAGTTCTGATCACATGTCACACTATTGCTGTTGGTACATTTTAGAAACATACATGAATCAGATGCTTGGCCAGTATTATTTTCTAAACTCTTCAACTTGTCAGAGGCTTCTGAATGGCACAAATAAAATTTTTAAATTCTAATCTCACCATGACTTGTGTTGTTAGTCCCACTTTACACAAAATTGTGTAGTTTTCTCTACATATTCAGAACTTGGGGGTTATAAAAGATTTCTTGATTTTTTTATTATAGGGCTAACTTTTCTGGAAGAGAAAATTTTGTTCACTCTTTCAGACAAATGGTTTAATTTTTTTCCCTTTTAATGACCCAATATGGATCTTCCACAGCAACTTGAAGAATGTATTTTAAAACTCATGATTCTTGAAGAACCACCCTAAATCTTAAAGCACAAAGACAAACCAGAGATTTCTGGAATCTCTGTGATAACTCAGCTTAAATCCAGGAAATATAAATGTAAAAACTAATGGGCCATAAAGATCTGAGGAAGTAAGTTTATTACAATCAGACTTGCAAGAGTGACTAATTTATCTCTCAGTTCAGTTCAAGCAATTGTATGTTTACTTTATGCTTGGTAGCCTATTTTGAAAAATAATTGTAATAATTTGTCCAACTTGCTTTGCTGCAATGTAGTGTGTTTTAACTTGGTATGCTTTGTTTGAGCAGCTTTGTCAATAATGCAAATTTCTGATTTGTGGCAGAATGTGTGTGGTAACAGCAAAACCCAGACCTGGTTTCTATAGAAGGTGGGGTGAAGTTCATATACTTACCTATTTGGAAAGCTATAAAAAAGACAAAGTAATTACTCTATTGCATCTGAAAGGCTGAAACTTGAGTGCTATATATTGCACATTTTAAAAAGTGTGGATCATTTCTATTATTTTTTTCTGTAAAACTTGACTAGGATATCTGTATTTGGGTACCAATCATTGGTCCTTTGCTGTCATTACTTAGTAATCTTAACATCATGTTTTTAAATGTCAGATTCATCCTATCCAATAGTATGGGTTTTTCCTTTTTTTGCAGTACTTGGGACTATTTCAGAGTTATTATAAGAACTCATTTTTCACTGGATTAGCACTGTGGCTCTCTGATGATCAATGTACGTTTTACAACCTTGTATTCATTTTATTGTCCATATCACTTTTAAAACGTAGCGATGATGGATTAGTGTCATGAACTTGAGTTCATTTTGTTCAGCAAGAATTTTCCAACTTTTTAGCCCTCCTCTTTATTAAAAAAAATTAACGTTTACTTACTATTGCGAGACAGAGAGAGAGAGAGAGACAGAGCATGAGCAGGGGAGGGGCAGAGAGAGAGGGAGACACAGAATCTAAAGCAGGCTCCAGGCTCTGAGCTGCCAGCACAGACCCCGACACAGGGCTTGAACCCATGATCTGTGAGATTGTGACCTGAGCCAAAGTCAGAAGCTTAACCAACTGAGCCACCCTGGCACCCCTAGCCCTCTTCTTTAAAAAGCAACACCTTCTTTCCCATAAATAGCAATCTTTGGTAGCCATGCCTTTTCATGCTCACCTCAGAAACTTGATTGGAAGGCAATTCTGTATAGTTGGTCAAATTTCTGGATCACTAAGGGATGAACAGAACTTAGTCCTGTGCTACCATGGTACAGACTGTGATGACAATACATTGGTACCTAGCACATTTAATCTCAGAAATATTTTCATATTTTTGTTTATATTTGGTATTAGTACATGGACAAATGTTTTATTCTTTTGTTGGCTTTCTCTTTAGATTTTCATAATCTATGTTTGAAAGGGGCTGAGAAAACTCTGCAAGACAACTTTGATACTAAAAAACAATGGAGCACTGTAATATTTGTCATTGTCATTTCTAATTGGTTTCATTTATACTATAGCAAGACCTAGTTTGATTTTAAGAGAGCTTATTTTCTCTATGTAGAGCATTGTATAGCAGCTAGCATACCATTTGTTATGTAGTAGATATAAAATTAAATATATTTCTAACCTTACTTGTGGGCGAAGGATAGTCTTATTTTAGACAGCAGTCAGTAAGTTCTGATGCCTTCATTCAGAAGTGATGACAGAATTTCCATACCGCATAAAGAATGCTCAGGAATGCTAAGAGATAGCCTCAAGGGCACTGGGGTATGTGTGTGTATAGGGAGGCTCTGTACAGCTCAGTGACATATGGCCACAGGGTATAATAGAAACAATGTTGAGTCAGCAGGACTGGGTGGCAATGCGAGGATTCTGTCTCAGCCCCTTGAGTTAAACTCTGACCTGGGGAGGCAGGACTAGGTTGTCACTGAGAGTACTTTCTATCTCTACAATCATTCAATTTATGACAGGCCCCTGAAATGTGTCATTTCTAAAGCTAGATATATCTCAGTCCAGTTCTAAATTATGCCAAATGCTCTAAATTAAAACATTTAATTAACAAAATCACTAGGTGTTGCATGCATTCGTTATTAAATATCTGATCTACTCATAATCACTGAGTATCCTCTGGTGAAGAGTCAGCCTTTCTAAACTGCCTCACTCACAAAGGCTGATAATCTTTCCCTTACAGAGGCAGTTGGCACCATTGGGTACTTTTGATTTTCTATTCTGACTTTACTAATGTTTCTGTGATACTGATGAACATCCTGAATTTCTATCTCCTTAAAGAGCTACACTGGATATTAGTTGCATTTTTCTTGAGACTTGTAGCTTATTCTTATATTAAAGCTAATCACTGGGGTATAAATAATATACAAACATACATCCCTTCAGATGTTTCTATAATGTCCATTCCTCCTTTCTCTCATTGCTGACCTCATCCTTAAGTCTGAAAACCTTTTCTGATCTATTTCCTGCCTTTGAGAAACTTAAAGTCATGCAGTCATTTGTAGGTGCCTATCCTATTCTTAAAACATAACTCTGAAATTGCTGGTGAAATTGCTGGTTCATACCAAAAAAGGAGACTTTAATTCATTTCCCTGAAAAGTTGCCATATCCTTTTCTCTCCCCTTCTTACCTTACAGAGATATCTCTCTCCTCTGACTTTTTCCTCATCCCAACCACCTGAGCGACCCCCCTTCAACTTCCCCTCCCCCTCTGCCACACATAATCTTTCAGGTACCAATGCGACAAAGAGCTCCCGTGTGTTAACTGACAACTGTGATGAATTCATAGTGACCGACCATCAGACATATGTGGTAAGGGATGAAAAGTTTGCATCCAGTCTCCTTGGAAAGGTGTTCTTAGGTCAGTAGTTGTTTGCTGCGGGCATGGGATGACTAACTGAAGGGAAAGAGATGTGTATTCAGAGTCTCCTTATTCTGTTTGAGGACCACTCACTGTGGACAGTCCAGTCTGAGCGCCTTAGAAGCAATGAAGTATTACGTGATGTAATATATTATTTTCATTATCCTTCCTCTTTTATAATATGCAAGGTCTATTTATAGGTGAACTGAAAGATTTTACTGATGATACTTCACAGTATAGGTATTGTACCTTTCATCTTGTTTTCAGTTGTGTAAGAAACACAACGAGTAACTTGAACAGCATCTGTCCATTTGTGAGGAGGATGCATCTGACTAATGAATGAGTCAATTACTCTGAAGATACTTCCTCACGTTGAGATGCTGTGACTCTAGGACAAATTTGGAGATACATTTCAACCATTATCTAAACGCAATGCTACTTGCAGAACAAGGGTCTGCAAACATTCTTTTGTGCAGGGGCTGATAATAAGTATTTTCAGCTTTGTGGGCCATTTAAGAGATCTTGGTTGCACATTATTCTTTTTTTAAAAATCCTTTAAAAATGGAAAAAGTGCTAGCACACGGTTCTTACAAAGTTTACCAACTTTTTGTTTAGATTGCAAACATCAGAGAAACTGCAGTACATAGAACTTTATGAGCTTGCCCCCTTAGACAACAATATTCTCAGTAAAGTGGACTAAACTTCAATATAACAATTATAAAATTAAAATGCAATCCTAAGACAACGAGATGTATTTTCCATTATCACATATCTTATGGTTAACAAAGTTTTGATTTTTGTCCTCTACATAAGTAATATAAGGAGAATATATAACAATAAAAAATGAAAAAAAAACTACTTAAAAATATTCCTATCTGGACAAGTTCCAGAAGGCCAGGAGTTTTAAATCACAAAGTAAAAATGATCATCTTCAGTGTAACCCAACTTACTCTTTACTTGAAACTCATCATTGTCTTCATGCCTATGCCATCTCACTATATACGTCCATTTGCGACCAAAAGAAATTTATTAAAAATTCCATTCTGAGCATAAAAACATCTAGCACATATCAGATCAACATTCAAAATGCTGATGGTTAGTGATGAGAATCAGACACCATATAGAAGTATTCCCTTTGTAGACATCAAAGAGAGTCTTTTTATCTAGGGAAGGACACACAACAGACGCTTTCAGAAGCACTATGATTAGTTGGTAGAGCCTGAGTATTCATTACATGTGACCTAAACAAATAGAAATGGCTTGGCTTTTAGCTGATTTTGTCATGATGTCCAATCATTCATAATTGTGAATAAAGAGGATGCACTACTGTAAATCATACATTAACTGAATACAGGTGACCAATTGGAAAATAACTCACTTTTTGTCTTTTCTGAAATTCTGCTTCCTCATATATGGTGCTGATATACTGGTAAATAATTTAGTGATTCTGAAACAAACAAAAAATTATTGGGTTAAGCCTTCTCAATGCTAAGAAAGAAGGTCTTTTTTAGATTAGCAGAATGTTCATAGAGGACAACTATAATTTTTCTGTGTAGCATAAGTAAGGCTAAGAAACATTTATCACTGAATTTCTCAAACCATTTTGTGCTGGAAAGCCTTATCAATCATTTGAGTATATGGCATTATTTTTGTTTTACTTCTTTTTTCCATATATATATATAAAACAACCTATAAGTAACCTGAGTGAAGATTCAACATGAGTCACAAATACACATTCTATAACAGGAACTGCACAATATCATTTAAAAGCTTCTGAACAGAAAGTTTCTATTACATTTTTGTGCTCCAAAGGAAACCCAATGTCCTCATATCTCAAAAATCTTTTGGAGAGAACTTGTGGTTTAAGCAAGTGGAAAAAAATCAATTGCATATTCTCTCTTCTAAGGGAGTATTTTACTTAATGCTTTCAATATTATTAATTTCTTCTCAATTATGAATTGCTCTATTTGTGAAAATTACTTTGGGCCAAATAGTAAAGTAAGTGCTTAATATGGAAAGGCAAATAAATGGGTTTCAGTCTCATTAATTTTTTGTTTTCTTTTATTTCATAAAATGTATTTCCATTCAGCAAATTTTAATTACTCACCAATTGTATGTAAAGTCCTAGGTTATAATAGGTATATTATGGGATACCAAGATGGATCAAGGATGGTCCTTGTTCTGAAAGTGCTTAGCTTTAGTGATTATGACAATCAAGACATCCAAAACAATATTAAAATAGGGAGACACAGCGGCGCCTGGGTGGCTCAGTTGGTTAAGTGTCCAACTTTGGCTCAGGTCATGATCTCATGGTTCGTGGGTTCGAGCCACGCATCGGGCTCTGTGCTGACAGCTCAGAGTCTGGAGCCTGCTTCAGATTCTGTGTCTCCCTCTCTTTCTTACCCTCCCCTGTCCCCTCTCTCTCTCTCTCTCAAAAGTAATAAAACATTAAAAAATAAAAGACAGAGACCTATTATATGAAATGTCATAAACGAAATAAAGCTGCTTTTACCCTGATTGTTCACACGGATATCTTGGTCTGTACAATGACTTGTCTAAATGTGTCCTTCATAGCTTTCTTGTTACATATGTGATGATAAGAAAGCTTACTCTTAAAATTAGTTGCTGATATATGAAGAAGAGGCAGGCACACAGATACATACAGAACAAGAAAGCTGAAAACTATAAATAGATTGTCAACAACTCTGAAGCTAATTATGAAAATGGAAAGTTAATAGAAATGCTTTGAACACATGCTAAATTTTTATGGTAAGTCATTCAATCTCTTTAAATATTTGCTAATGCTATAGTGCTTTTGTACAAGTTATTTTTATAGATCAAGAAATCTGTGATTCTCTTTTATTTAGAAATGATTTTCTATTCTGTAGCATGTGTAAGGTATGATTATACATTTTGAGAGCAATTGAAGCTCTACCTCATCATTACAGTGAATCCTTCCAGACAGAACCATAAACAAACAGCCTAGTCCTCTGTGGGAGACAAGGATGTACACGTTTGATTAATGGTTGGCACGGATGACACCTGGAATCCAAACAGTTGGAGTCATACCTCAGGAAATGCTTCAAGGACATAAGGAAGCACCATCTGAAGCAACACAGATGCTGATAACAGAGAAATAGTTATATCCAGGATGAAAACTGTGAATAAAGGAAGCAACTGAACTTAAATAGAAACCAGAGGGCAGAATGCAGAGCAGGAAAGGGACGATGAAAGAACAAAAGCAGTGGGCCTGACAAGTGGCACCTGCTCTCATGAATCATACACCTTTTCCCCTCCTTTCGAGTCACTCTTGAGCTAGCTCCTCTTCAGTCTTCCCTCCTCCAGATAGGGTCGCCGAGCCATTCTCTCCTTTAACATTTGTTCTTCCCTTATTTTAACTCTATCTCCGTGTCTTGCTCATTTAAACTTTCATTCTTCCTCCTTGCTTGCTTTCCCCCTCTACCCCTGTTCTTTTTTCCTGAAGGATAAGGTCCATCTTTCTAAGACTGAAAAATTACGGCTTCATTAAAAACTCTATATTTATTTCTGGACAATGGTATTTATACGGATAACATTTTAGTGAGTGAAGACTCACTTACGGAAAGGATCTATTACTGCAAGTCCCACGTGGCCACACTGGTCACAGTGGGATTTCCGAGGAAATAGAAGTCACAGTTGATCATCAAGTCTTATAAGTTCAGGTGTTTTTCTGAGGCTCAGTTGATTTATATCTAAAGTGGAGCTGATATTGCATTTTTGAGGGTGGAAATTTATCTCGCTGAGAGCTGAGATTCTGAAATGACTACTTATGAAGAAATTGCCTTATATCTATGTTCCTTAAAAAGTTTCTGTTCTTTTGATATGTTCTCAAAATTATGCTCTGATGTAGCCTGGACATGTATTTCCCAGTCCTGAAAGAAGATTTATATCAAAAGAAATAAAGGCACATGACCCTACTAATGATGGGTACTGAGAAAACAGACAATATAGTTATTTTATGTCTCTCAGCTAAGCTAGTGATTTAAAGGTAAAAGAAAAGCTTAAAGCAATTTTCTTTAGAACATAAAGACAGAGAAAAGTCCAGATGGACATAAACTATGCTCTTGGTGAAAGACACACAACTACAAATATTCATATTGCTGGTGAGTGGATGTACAGTATAGGTATTATCTCTTGTCGATCTCATGAGTAAAAAATGTAGCTTCTCTTTACAATAAAGTTACGGAGAGACAGGACAATTCATGTTAGTAAGGTGAAAAATCCTTTGCCAGTCAAAGGCTTTTTGGTAAGAGTTAAAGCTCATAGTAAATAAAGAATTCTGGAATCAACAGTGTGGACAGGCTTCAGGAAGACCCTACACTTAGCTTACTTTAGACTAGGGTCACTCTATTGTTGCATTGATAATAGTGAAGCGTTTATGATTTTAACAACTACTTTTTCAAAAGTTATGTCATCTATACTTTAACATACAAATCATTGAGTTTAAGTCATGGTTCATTTTCTTAGTTAACCATCAGAGGTCATGCTCACTCATTGGATTATTATCCCTGGTGACAACATACTTTATAGTTACTGTACCAAGGGGAAACCAATTCACCTCCTAACTCCCCAAGCATTGGCTGTGCAAAACATAATTTATTTGTTCATCCTGATATTAACTTAACAAAAATTTTAGTTTATGCCCTCGGTGTTGGAGATGCAATAATAAACAAGAAAGACACAGTTTCTTCCCTTATAGAAAGGGAGACAGAAAATTAAATTTTAATGGATTCAAAGAAGGGTAATTTATAAAGAATACATAATTCTTCTTAGGCTGGCCAGAGAAAGGGCTGGTGTTTTGGCAAAGCGTTGTGAAAAGATGCAATTAAAACTTTTTAAACAAGGGAGAAGAGTGGCCAGATTTGTGATTTAGAAAGACCTTATTGGCTACAATGTAAATAATTGAATAGAGGATGACAAGAGTAAAAGCCAAGAATATCTTTTGAAGTTTGTCAGGTCTTTGATGACAATAACCTGGCTGAGGGAGGTGACATTAGGTAAGGAGAGAAAAGAAGAGATTCAAGACCATTTGAGAATAAATTAAGAAGCTTTGATAATTTATTAGATGTGAGGAGTCAGGGAAAGGACAGGACTCAAGAATGACATTCAGATTTGAGCATTTGAGTAGATGGCCAATCAAGGACATTCAGTAAGTATTTGGATCTATATCATCTGAATGCACAAATATAGACAGTGGAGTAGCCAGCATAGACACGGTGCTATGTAGTCCCGTCTGTGATGGGGATTAATAGTTTAGAAAGCAACACAAGTGCTTTTTTAATGGTTGCTAATGGGAAGAATGTGGCAAATTAATAAGAATTCCCCAGGCTTTAAAATTAGCTTTTCACTTTTGTTGGTTTCCAAGAAAGTCCTTCATAGAAGAATTAATTAATTTCATGAATTTATTTAAAAAGTAATTACTTAAGAATAATTGTGGAATTATAAAAACTATTAACCTGTTTGCATGTATATCCTAAATGGGAATATCAATCATACTTAAAAAGCACATTTTTCTTATATTTTTTCATTTTTAATTTATTTAAACACCACATTTTAAAACAATGCATATTTTCAATCTTAGATAATTTGACTATAACAGGAATTCTAAATAGGAAATCACCAAGTATTCATACAAAAACCACTTATAGCCTCTACTAATTTAGGCTCAGGGTTGGGGGAAGTTCAGTAATAACCAACTATAAGCAGTTCATTTGATTCACTGAAGGCAACCATGAATAGTTATTGTAACTTGCCTGATTAAAAAGTTTCCTGGGCTATGGATGAATAAACTATAGTCAATGAACTTTCAGATAAGATGACTTAATTAATTTTAGCTTATGTTATTTATAATAAACCTTTTCTTAACATTTACTCTAACTCATCATTAGTTTGCTCATGATTTCCCAATGTTTACCTTCAACTCACATTTATCTTTTGAACTCTAAACAAATTGGGTAAAACAATATTTTGAGATATGATTTAAGGTTTCCTCCTCAACATTTTCTTATAATTTTTGCTCTGCCACCAATTCAGTCATAGTAATTCATTACCTCAGGGGAGGGATGATGCAATAGAAAGCAGAAGTAAATTTTGGGGCTTTTCGATTTCAACAGCCTATCCCTCAAGAGAATATGGGGAAGAATTCAGAACATAAAAATGGATTTGGAAGGATATATGATAGTCAAAGGGCACAGGTTTTCCATTCTGGAGACGATTCAGTGTCTCTTGGCTGGGAAAGAAAATGAATCAGAGAAGCAAAGAAAGCTGAGATACTGATGCATCCCTGAGAAGGTTTTTTGTGTCTGCCTCTCTCTCATTCACCTCGCCACATTCAAGCCAGGACCAGGTCCCAAGGCAGTGGCTGGAATCCTAGTGTAGACAGAAGTTGTTTTTCCCCAGACCCTCTCCAGACTTACAGTACTACACATCAAGACTTACTAAAAAGCAACATTAATTAAAACAATGAAATTTTAGGGTGCCTGGGTAGCTCAGTGTATTGAACATCTGACTCTTGGTGTCAGCTCAGGTCATGATCTCATGGATCATGGGTTCAAGCCCAAGGTGGGCTCCATACCGACAGCATGGAGGATGCTTGGGATTCTCTCTCTTTCCCTCCTCTCTGCCCTTCACCTGCTCAAGCTTGCTCTCTCTCTCTCTCTCTCTCTCTCTCTCTCTCTGCAATTAAACTACTGGCTCAATTAAAATATCAATATTGGGAAAATTGGGATTTTGCTCCTACCTCAAACCAAAATATCAAGTCCAGGTGGATCATTTATCTAGATGTGAAAGTTAAAACAATAAAGTTTTAAAATGTTTATTTATTTTTGAGAGAGATAGAGACAGAGAGACAGAGACAGAAGGAGGGAGAGAGAGAGGGAGACAGAGAATCCCGAGCAGGCCCTGCACCATCAGCGCAAAGCCGGACATGGGGCTTTAACTCATGAATGGTGAGAACATGCCCTGAGCTGAAATCAAGAGGTGCTTAATCGACTGAGCCACCCAGGTGCCCCAAAACAATAAAGCTTTTAGAAGATAATATAGGAGAATATCTACACAACCTTAAACTTAGAACAAAGAAAGACTTCTTAAACAACGTATAAAAAGCACAAAACCTAAAGTAAAATGGTACAGTCCTGATCCTCAAATGGCTTTGGCACAGTCTACAAAGATGCTTTAGCTTCCTTTCAGGTTTTTCCAATTCACGTGGCACACAAATAGCAATCACGGTGGCTAACACATCTCCCAGAAACAACACTACAGCAGTTATTGATACAGATTCTTCAAAGATCTCCTTATCTCATCATTTGCTATAGCAAAGGCTGATTTTGTAGGTTCAAGGACAAAGGTAATTATTTCAAATCTTTAAGGGAAAAATTTTAAAGCCGTATCAAAGGAGAATTGGGGAAAGGGAAGGCTAATTTTCTGAGATCCAGGAATCCTGTGTTCCATGCTGCCTCTTCTGCTAGCTTAGAAAATATCAGTGTTTCTGGGCTTCATATTCATCCCCAAATGGAGAATGATAATGTCAATTTGTGATCGACTATTCAAAGGATGTGATAAACATAAATGCAGTATTAAAGCTTTGTGAATTCTTCACAGAAAATAAACGCAATGTAAAGCCAGCAATGCCATGATTAAAACATGCTTTATCTTCTCTATATTTCTAGACATAACGGTTATTTACATAATCCTTCCAGTACCTAGAAGAGCTTATGCCCACATCATTTCACTTAAATCGATTGCTCTATAGAACCCACAGATACCTGTACTTGGATTTCTTGAGTAATAACCACTGCAGCTAATTATAACTTTTTGAGAAAGAAATTTTAAAAAGAGTGTCTTCCTCAAATGGGCTACATTTAAAATTCAGTGAATGAAATTTAACAAAAATCCATTAAATTAAGTCAGGGTTATCCAATATTGTATCAGAAAACCTCATCAGTATAGTAAAGTAAGAAAAAGAAATAAAGATGTTTGGAATTTCAGATGGTAGGATTGTATCTATAGAAAATCCAAACAAATGTATAACTAAATTATTAAAGCTGATAAGTGAGTTTTACAAGGTTAGTGGATATAAAGTTAATATTGGCAAAAATTAATTGTAATGTTAATACCAGCAGGAAAACATTTAGTTAAATTTGAAATGCAATGCTTTCACAAGAGCATAAAAGCATGAATATGTAGGAATAAATCTCACAAATGATGTTTAAGACCTCTATCCGAAAACCATAATTATCGCTGAAATGAATTAACAAAGGCCAAAGTAAATAAGGTAATATATATCTGAAGAAAATAAATCACTGTCTCAAGAAGATATCTGCACTCACATGTTCACTGCAGCATTATTAACAATAACCAAGACATGGATACAACCTGAGTCCACTGAGAAATAAGAGGATAAAGAAGTTGTGACACACACTCAAACTCTAAGATGAATCAGTTCTGGGCATACAGCATGGTGACTATAGTTGAAAATACTGTGTTGTATATTTGAAAGTTGCTAACAAAGCAGGTCTTAAAAGTTCTTACCACACACGCACGCGTACACACACATATGTAACTGTAGGGTGATGGGTGTGTTAGCTAACCTTAGTTTGGTAACGATTTTGCAATGTATATGTGTATCAAAATGCCACCATGTACACTTTAAATGTAATGTTATAAGTTAAATTATATCTGAATAAACCCGGGCGGGGGGGGGGGGCGGGCGGAATTCTGTCCCTTAAAGATTTGAAATAGTTACTTCTGTCCCTGAAACTTCAAAGTCAACCTTCACTACAGGGACTAATTAGATCCAGAGGTTTTCAAAGAATCTGTATCACAGCAGCTACAGTGTTGCTTACTATAAGATGTCTTTACCCACAGTGATTGCTACATGCGTGCCCAGTGCAATGGAAAAGTCTGAGAAACAGCTAAAAGCCAAGGCCATTTGAGGATTTGTGGTTGTATCATTAGTTGCTAGACATGTTTGAATCTCTATCACACTCACAGTTAGCTTTAAGCATTTCCTTCAGAAAGTTCTTCTCCGTCGCTCACTGATTCCAAGCACATTTGGCTGCTGCCTGTGTAATGAATGCTATTGTTTCTTAATTTTTTCTGCTTGTTTGGTGAAACTGCTTCAAGGTTGCTGTAAAACGTTTTCTGACACTCCATTTCTGCTCTTGGCACATGACACACAGAGTCCTGTCGTAAAATTGTAAAATATTTGGTATCTGTAAGTTTTGAGGAAGCTCATGGCAGGAATTATATTGACAGCTTCAAATGTGAATTTCGAGCCCAATTCTAATTATAAATTTGACATTTTGCTGTTTTTTAAAAACTTCCTTTCTTTTGGTTTTATATTTTCATTTGACCTCTTTTTTTTTTTTTTTTAACTCAAAGCAAATTAGTGCTGTGGTGATGTCTTCCCAGGAAGGAGACTCCCCACAGAATGCATACTGCAGCTACATCAAGCACGGCATATGAAACCACAGAAACTAGGGATACCGTTAATCTGGGTGGGAGGTCTGGCTCTAAAAAGCCAAAGAAGTCTTCTACTCTCACTTATGGTTTTATGTATCAGCATGAACCAAGAGCCAAGGTGACTTGGGTTTCTATTTTCAGTGTATAATTTGGTTCCTTGAGATGATATTGAACTACTTATATAACAAACATACAGACATTGAATCAATACAACTTTGCTATAGCTGTTGTTGCTGTGTTACTATGTTGAAAACAAAAAGTTGTATGTTGGAATCTTCTTTTTTTTTAAGTTTATTTATTTATTTTGAGAGAGACAGAGAGAGACAGAGAGAGAGAGAATGGGCAGCAGAGGGGCAAAGAGAGGGAGAGAGAGAAATGCAAGCAGGTTCCGTGCTGTCAGCGCAGAGCCCGAGGTGGGGCTCAATCACAGGAACCAAAACATGAGAACATGACCTGAGCCAAAATCAAGAGTTAGACACTTAACTGACTGAGCCACCCAGGCACCCCAGATTGGAATTTTCAAAAATGTAATTCTAGGGCAACAACCAGGTGACAACATCAGGCAATATTTATCAACCTCTTATTTTTATCATTGTGTTATATTGTGATTGTTATCAGTACAAAATGCTTTCCCTCCGGGGTTCACACCTGACAGTGATTTCTAGGGAACCCAACAGGATTGTGTTCCACTGGCCAACTCGCAGGAGAGACCAGAAGACATCTGAAGGAAAGAATCTGAAGTATTAATTTCTAGACTAGGGAGTCTAGCAATTTGGAATACAGTGGAGTGTCTGTCTTGCTAGGGAGGAGCAGGACAGAGGGGGGAAAGGGCAGCCAGTGAAAAGGACTGCCAACCATATAAGAAAAGGTAACTTTTAAGAAATTTACCTCCTTTCCCCACTGAAATCAATTATCTGGGTGTTGATGTGAGAGACACAAAGAAGGGTCCTTTACTCACTTATGGTCCCTGAGAAGAGAGGACAGCATGGAGCAAAGCGGAACAGCAGAACATGGACGAGCCTTAGAGGTCAGGGGTGGGGGGTGCAAGACCAACTGAGTCTTGGGCAGAGCACTGCAGCTCCTGGGCACTACCTCAGCAGTTAGGGCAGAAAAGGGAAGAGATCTGCTCCCTTATGCATGTGAAGTGTCTGGTGCATGGTAAAGAAAGTCGACCCAGAAAATTACTGTTTGTTGCTGTTCTTCTGTTCCTATTTTCAGTCCCAGGCCAATACGACCTGCGAAATGCAGATTACATAAAAATTGAAATACTCTCTTGAGAAAAAGAAAGGCACACCCTTCAACTTTCCCTTGGCCCATATTCCTTCCTAATTTTCCATCTTCTTAGATAATGTTTCTTCTACCTGAAACATCTCTCTACTTCTCTGCTGCCCCCCACCCCATTTAATCGTATCAGTCATGGTATAGAAGCCATGTTAAACTGAATTCTAACTCATATCCTACATCATAGTGTGGATGGTTTGAATTTATACTTTCATCTGCTTCCCTTATTTGTGTTTCTTTTCCTGGTCAATTTTATCCGTCTGTCAGGTCACCTAATGTAAGGCCTTTGGAGCCACCCCAACTCCTCTTTCAGCCTCACTCTCATTCTGCACATTGCACATTTCCTCTGCTCTCTCACTGGGCTGTACTCCACTCTCAGGCCCTCACAGCCAGCCACACACAGCTCTGCCCTAAACTGCGAACACAGCTTCCTACCTGCAGCCACTATCCCCTCTTCTGTCCTCTGGAAGCTACCAGAATTATGTCTGCAGAATTCAAATCAGATTATGTCATTTCTTTATTTTTTTTTAAAGTTTATTTATTTACTTTGAGAGAGAGAGAGAGAGAGAGAGAGAGAGAAAACATGAGCAGGGGAGGGGCAGAAAGAGAGGGAGAGACAGAGACTCCCAAGCATGCTCCGTGCTGTCAATGCAAAGCCCCACACAGGGCTTGAATCCACAAACCATGAAATCATGACCTGATCCAAAATCAAGAGTCAGACGCTTAACTGACCGAGCCACCCAGGCGCCCCAAATTATGTCATTTCTTTAACTTAAAATTGCCCGTGCTTCTACAAAGAACACACTAGATGTTTTTTAAACTGGGAGTGGGGGGATAAAGAGATGCATGATGGCTTTCAAGGAGGTCTAAGAACCCTCTGATACTGCACTCAAGGACTTGTTTTATGAGCATGACGTATGCTTGTCACTAAGTGTCAGCAGATTTCAACAGACCCTCAAAAGTGTCTGTGCTGTGACACGGCCTGTGCTCGCCACCAAGTCAACCAAAGCAGTGCAGTGCAATGCAAGGGGAAGGAGCACACAGTGCTGAGGGTACCATTGAGTTCCAGAGTCAGACAGTCCTGGGTTCAGTCACCTTGCTGGCTGATCTGGCACATGGGGTAATATCCCTCTTCTCATAGGACTGTTTTAGATATTAACTTTAATAACAATGTAAGGTAACTGGGAAATAATAGACACTCAGCAAATTGTTGCTTCTTCACCGTAAATCTTCGGACGTCCAAAGACAAAATATTTGTAAGAACACTACTTTCAACCTCCCTAGCAATAAATCCCTCCTTTATCAGTTGGTGATTTTTGCTTCAAGTCATAAAAGTCCATATCAAATTGGCTACATCATTTAAGGGAATATATTACCTCATGTGGCTCAAAAAGGCTCAGAGAGAGAGAGTATGCTTCAGGTGCACTTTGTACGAGACTCCACCTCCAGTGTTCTCTTCTACTTGGCTCTATTCTTCCCTGTGCATCAGATTCTTCTTCGGGCCAGTTTTCCTCGTGGTGACAAAGTGACTACAGCAACTCCAGCCCTCACAACTGCACTTCACACCATCTAGAACAATTAACAGTATTTGCATCCGGGAATTCCCAGCCAAAGTCCGAGATTCCTTCTACTCGGACTGAGATGCCCTCACTGGCCCACCCCTGAGTCCACCTCTACCCCTGAGGTTACATCTTTTGCCATAAGCATCTCTTGAGCCAGCTGAATCCACAAAGGGAATGCAGGGCCATTGTGAAGAACAATATTTACAAAATTTAACAATCCATATGATGCAAACAACTAATCTGAACACATACCAGCCCATTCAGAACAGATGTCAGTTGGAAAACAACTGGTATTTCTGGACTGGTGCTGAGAACTGAGTCTCAACTCTGCCTTGGGGGAGGAAAAAGATGTTGGCACCTCTCAGGGATCCACTGTGCATACCTACTCAAGAATGAGCTAATCTTCATCATTCTTCACATCGTGCTTTGCAGCTAGAAAATCAGGATTCAGCTTGTGCTACCTGCTAATGGGCTTCGCCTAGAAAACAAGGTAGGAAGAGAGAAGAAAGGCAGTTATGACATCTCCTATTCTCTATAAAGAAATAAATCCACTGGAGAGGAAAAAAACCCTCTTAACTCTAAAAATGTTTCTAAAAAGTTCTACTTTAACACTTTCGGTTGGTAATTTATACCACTCTCATACACAGAAACACTTAGAAATGCATTACTTCCTTTTAATCATTTCAAGTCATTTTCAAAAGTTTAGCAATCCCGAATCAATTTTTAGTCTATGATAGGAAGACCAATTAACACTGTTTGCTATTGTTTAGTTTCATTTCATATGAAATTATTCACAAGTCATTTCTCGAATCCAACCCAGGAATTCAAACTGTGAACACAGAACAGAGCCTCACATTATGGAGAAAGCAACTCTGCTTCTCCTTTGCCTCTAAGTTCTGCTTTTCTCAGCTATGGGTCTGGAAACTTTCCAGATGCCAACAGGGCGGGGGAGTTGTAACACCGGCTTGGCATGTGAACCACACCACAGATTCTTCAGCAAAACGTCAGAGTAATAATGTGAATGTGCTGGAATGTGGGGGGGAGAGTGGCAGCTGGTCTTTAATCTTAGGTAGTATTTTCTTTTGAAAAATCAAATTAAAAAGAGAATGTGTGTCCAGATTAGCTGGTTTGAAAACCCTTGGTTTATCTGAAGGTAGGAAGTAGCTTTAATATGTCTCAGAGGCAAGGATAAATCTGTTACTATTCTGTTTGTTGTAGTCAAAGGATGCAGTTACCGTGGAGGACTTCCACAAGAATAACTTATTTTAGAACTTCACATGAAATATATGAGGAACACATGTCATGGTCCCGTTTCACTCATTCATTTATTTGCTCATTCATTCCATTCAAGAAATGGCTGCTGAACCAAGAACACTTGGTTGTCAGGCAATGTTCTAACTCCTTCGAGGACAGAATACAACCAAATAGGCTAAGTCCTTGCTCTCTTGGAGCCTGTATCCCAGCGCAAGGTGGACGAAAGAACAAATAAATTTTAAAATAGCAAACAAATAAGCACAAAATATATAGAATGGTGATAAATGATATGAAAAAGATCAATAGAGTTACTGAATGGAGAGAGGGGTCAGTGGTGAGGTGATACGTGTAGGAGGTCAGGGAAGACCTTGCCTTTGGGTAGAGAATCCTGAATGAGTAGGAGAACAAGCCTGCAATATCTGGGCTAGAGTGTTCCAGGCCACAAGAACAGACAGCATGCACAAACCACACAGAGAAGCCTCTCAACACCCCTGTGACATGGGTAGGGCAGGTAATTGAGCCTTGGAGACCCGAGGAAACTGGGATTCAGAGCACTACATAGCAGACCCAGGAATGGAGCTCATCAGTTCAAACTCCCAATCTTTTGTTCTAGAAAGATCAAGTGCTACTTAAGTGCTTTCCAAGCTTTTCAGAGTCGCTTTTTAACTGAGACACTTCCCTCGAATAAAAATTTAAGTGGAATCTTAATTTGTGAAATGGATAAAAATGTAACCCCTAGGGAAGAAGTGAGCAGGAAGTGTTTGCTCATGCCTCATGCCCAGCCCTGGCCCCAGCCCGGGAGGCCTTTCCTCTGAGGATCCCGGGCATCTCCTGCAGGCTCCTTGCACCTCCCTTGGTGCTCCTGACACAACCCTCCGTGCCTAGGGGAAAGAATGCGTGAGAGTGGCTAGTGAAGGATACAGAAGGAAAAACAAATAAACAAGGCATATTACGCCAAGACCAATCGTCTCCATCTGCTTGCAGACCTGCAGAAAATGGCCTTTTATTTTTTTCAAGATCCAATACAAAGTTTCCTCAGTTTTGCAGGGAGGCAGCATTCGATATCTATTTCTCCACCACAAATTACTCCCAAACTTAGTGATTTAATACATCAAATAGTTATTATGTCTCAGTTTCTGTGGGTCAGGAATCTGGGCACAGTTTATCTGGATCCTCTGACTAACGCCTTCCATGAAGCTAGGATTAATGTGTTGTCATGTCATTTGGGCAGCAGGGATCTCAGGGCTCTGCTGGAGGAGGATCCGCTTCCAGACTCATTCGTGTGCTTGTGCTAAGGTTGAATTTTGTGCAGGTTGTTGGACTGAGGGCCTTAGTGTCTTGCTAGCTATTGGCTGGGAGCCCTTAGTATCTCGTCACCTGGGTCACTGCACAGGATAGCTCACTCCATACGGCAAGCAGCTGGTTTCGCTCAGAGCGAGAGAGCAGACAGAGAGAGAGTAGACAAAAGGAAGTCAGAGTGTTTGTGTAGCCTCACTTCCAAGGGGACATCCCACCACTTCTGCTTATTTTACTCATTAAAAGGGGATCACTGGGCCCAGGCCTCACTCAAGAAGAAAGATTACACAAAGGCGTGAATTCCAGGAGGCAGGGATCTTTGGGGGACATTTTTGAGGCTCCCTACTACAAGAAGGAAAACATAAATTCACATAATCATTAAATGGTTAATATATGCAATAAACTTTTAGTCTTTTTATAGATTATTTTACCTTGCTTTACAACAACCTAAAATATGTATGTTGGTGTTTCTTTCATCAGTTGTTTTTAATATGGTATCCTTGTTCTGTATGCCTTTTTTTTTTTACTCTATGCTAGGAAATAAAACTTCTTTTTGAAAAGACCCTATTCAGAAATTTCTTGCTTACATGATTAGTTATAATTCCACTTCAGTACAGATAGAAACCTTCATTATAGATATTATTAAAATTCTTGACATCTTTTCTAGAAGTACAAGGAAAACCTCAGTAAGTGCCCTCAAAAGTACTCACAAGCAAGTTTTGTGGGCGAGCTAAAAAATATCCTGGACTATTTCTGTGTTTAATTATCTATGTCATCAATTAGTCTTTCTAAAGTTACCTATAGAATGATGAAGTTGAGTGTATTGAAGAAGTTTGTCCACCTGTCTGCATTCTTCAACAAACCGTAAAGCATCTTTTTTTAAATTTTTCTTAATGTTTATTTATTTTGAGGGAGAGGCAGAGTGTGAGCAGGGGAGGGGTGGAGAGAGAGAGGGGACACAGAATCTGAAGCAGGCTATAAGCTCTGAGCTGTCAGCACAGAGCCTGATGCAGGGCTCAAACTCACAAACCACAAGATTGTGACCTGAGCCGAAGTCGGACGCTTAACCAACTGAGCCACCCAGGCGCCCCACCAAACTGTAAGCTTCTGGAGGGACCACTCTTTATATACACAGTGCCTGGCACACACAAGTGCTCTGCAAACATATGCTGAATGAGTGACCAGCAGTGACTTCACAGGGAATCACAAGAAAACTCTGCCAAAATAGCCATATCTAACTAATTAAAATAATTAAGTCTTTATGTGATAACATTCTTCAGGGAAGAATTCAAGAATTTATATAGCAGAGAACAGTTCTAAAGGATCCTAGACATCAGATATCAGCTCCTCCAGTTGGTCCAAAAATATAGGTGAAGAGCTCAGTCAATATAGTCCAGAAGTTACTCTAATGAGTGACATGTATTCTGTGACTCGGCACTTAAAATAGATTGTGAAGACATCAAGAAGGCAGAGTAGAGAGCCTTCCATCCAACTGCAGCAGAAGCATTTTTAAACAATTTTGCTTACTTTATTTACTATTCATGTTATGGGGATTGAGTGGGATTGGGTGGAGATCCAAGATTAGGTTCCATCTAGATGGCAGTGCTCTTAAAATGTGAGAGGTGGTCAAGGAAGAGGAAATCAAGGGTGGGGAGGTTTAAGGAACTAAAAGAGATGCTGGAGCCAGTGTATCAGTCCAATCAGCAGCAAATTTTCTGGTTCTTTCCTCCTCTCTTTCCTGGTTCATTAGAGAGGGTTGGGTAAGGGAACCATACCTGGTTTTCAGCCTCCCAAGTCTCCGATCCTCTTTATTATCCTGAGATGCCACTAGCTTCTCTCCGGTTCTTGCTAGGTATTCCCTCTGCCTTTACTTTACATTAAACAAATTGTGAGGAGGTGGATTTTTGAACTAGCAGAGATGACCATCAATGGCTAAGCTTGGCTTTGCCCTCCAACCACCACTGGCCTCCTTGCTCCTGCTGTGACCCACCTGCCACACACAGGATTTACCCTGAGGCACACCAGTAGTTAAGTTAGGGCTACAAGATTTTTTCTTTTGTTTTGTTTTGCTTTGTTTTTGCTTTTGTTTTTTAGCAGCGATTTTTTACAAAAATAATTTTGAAGCAATCAAATGCAATACACTGCAATGACCTCTGTTTCACAAAGCTTTATCTAACAAACCCCCAGCTGATTTAAATGACCCTCTTCTTTATGCCTTTCCTGCCCTGCCCTGTATCTCTATCCCAGTACTCACCATATTGTACTGTCATCCCTGATTTACTTGTTCCTCTCCCGACTAGGCTGGGACCTTTAGGATCATGGCATATTAGACATGCTGGATGCCACAAGCTCTTAATATTATTTGACTAAAATAGTAAAATAAGAGAGTGAAAGAAATGAGGATTTAATTAGAGGCATCTTTCTTTTTCATTCTAAATCTGTCTATCAACTAAGCTGACTGGGAAAGAGGTAGATGAGAACTTCTGGATGGTCTCTTACTTTAACAAAGTGTTAAGAAGCAACTTCTTCCAACCCCAGCACCACTACCACCAGGCAGGTTTTTTAGGAAGGTTCAAACCCATCACTTTGGAAGCTGTGTGCATTTTGATGAACTGTTATTTGGGCTGAGATTGAATGCAAACTGACCTCCCTGAGCCAACGTAACTGTCACTGTTTATTATCTTATAGAGGGGATTGCATAGTATTTACATTATATAGTATTTACAGTATTACATTCATAGCACTTACGAAGACTTTGGTGCAAGGCATGGTTTCTCCACTTGGAGTCATGTAATCTTGGTCAGACTATTTAACTGCCTGAGTTTCTCCATTTGTGCAATGGAGGTAACAATAACAATAAGAAGAAATATTATCAACAAACACAGCAACACTTGCTTCTCCCTTGTGATGCAGTTGTGAGGACCAAGGTGATGATGATTGTGCAACTACTTCCTAAACTATAAAGTACAATTTCTGCCAAGAGCCTCTCTGAGAAGCAAACGTAGAAAGCAAGAATTGACTGATCAGAGTGAGTCTGAGATGTTAACACTCTGTTTGAGGAGAAGGATTTTCCAAAATCATAATGCCTTATGAGTCAGCACAGGGCTCAACTTCAAACTCTCCTTTCACATATGAATATGCTTTAACTTTATTTCATATTTCATGATGTTGGTGAGGAACAAATTCTGAGTAAACACACCAAGCGCACTCTTATCTCTGGGGCCATTAATGAGTTTTAGCTTCTGGGTGTCTCTTAAGATCTTACAAAGACTGAAAGCTCTTGAGTAGAGAAGAATGATTTTAAACAAATAACCCAAAGTTACTGCCAACATTCCTAGGTAGAACACTGCGTATTTCTACATCAGTAGATGTTATCTTCTTTAGCATGCTATATGCTAGACTTTCACGGCAAAACTTCACAGCTCAGTGTAGGCACATTCTACTGGACCACGAAGACCTACTCTAGCTGGGGTACACCCCATCCCCAAGAGGCCAGCTGTTTCTCAGAAAGGAACCAGAAATCCTGCACCTTCTTAAGATCTTTTTTTTTTTTTTTTCTATTGTTTTTCCATAGACTCATTGCAAACAGCTCCTCTGGAAAGAAAAAGTAGAGTGAGATTTCCAGAAGGGAAACTTGTACTTAAGAGAGGGGATTTATGCTGTAATAAGTATGTCTTGATCATACATAGGCAATTTAAGCACCACCTTTCTTTGACTTCGTCTCTCTGAAATGGGCAAAACAATAAGAAACGAGTTTTACTTACGAACACCCCATTGTTAAAAATCAGAACTTAGGAGAATGGGGGAGGTCGGAAAAATGGGTGAAGGGGGTCAAAAGTTACAAACTTCCAGTTATAACATGAGTAAGTCATGAGGATGTAATATATAGCATTGTGACTATAGTTAATAATACTGTATTGCATTTTTGAAAGTTGCTAAGAAAGTAGATGTTATAAGTGCTCCTCCCAAGAAAAGAATTTGTAACTATGTATGGTGATGGATGGTAACTAGACTTATTGTGATGATCATTTTGCAAAATACACAAATATCTAATCATTATGTTGTACACCTGAAACTAACATAAGGTAATATGTCAATCATTCCTTGGTTATAAAGAAAATGAGAAACTGGTTAACTTTAGCTCATTCTCAAGATATCAGCAGCCACTGACCAGGTTTCCCATTTTTCCAAATCAATCATTATATGTTCTTGTAGTACTATATCTCTCTCCTTCATAATGATTAGCATAGTGGTGATTTTATAGCTCTGTGTGTGACTCCTTTGTTTAAAAGTGCAGGCTCTGGACCCAAATTACATGGGTTAAAATTCTGACTCCGCCACCTACAAGGCTGGGTGAATAAGCACCTTCCTTTCAGCTCTAATCTGCTACTTCTTCATCTGTAGATTGGGGACCATAATGGTCCCTATGTCATAGAGTTGTGAGAATTAAACATGCAGAGATAACATATAGAGCCCTTATAACAATGCCCTCCACAGAGTAAGTGCTTCATAGATGTTAACAATTTGTTTTGTTGAAGCTCTGACAGCTTCAAGTTTTATGAGAGCAGGCATATCATTGCCTAATATCCATCATAATGTCATATGAAAGAGCCCTTTTAAGTAAACATTTGTTGAATAAATGAATAAACAACCTATTCTGTAAGATTTCATCCAGGTTTACAAGTATTCTGTTTTTGTAGTAACTTCAGAAAATAAAGTAGAAAGCAAAATCAATTGTGGTGGAAAGTGATTCATGAACACTTGACATTTGACCTCAATTACTTCTTAGATTAATACAAGGTAAAATTAATAAAACATTAAACACTGTAGACTAAGGATAGTATTTCTAAAAAACTCATACATACTTGTTAAATTTCCTGTTATAGCTAAACAAACCATTTGCTTTTGGGGGAGGAATGAAAACCATTAGAATACATTTAAAATATTGATACATGATAGCTCCAGAATCTAGTGCTAAAAATTTATGAAAACTTTTAAGATCTATGCTCTCCGTAACTTTCAAATATATAACACAGTATTATTAACTACAGTTAAAGCGTTAAAAATATATCAGCACATGGTTCAGATTGGCCTTGCCTAAAACTGGCTTTGATGACTTCCCTACAAAGAGTTTTCTAGGATAACTACTGAAAAGACCATATTTATTATCATTGAATAAAAAAATATGAGGTGATTTTTAAAAATCCTTGGTTATAACATCATCTCGAAGAGCAATAACTCAGATGTAAAAGCTGAGAGAAAATACATCAATATACTAAGGCCATTGTATACAATCCAAAATAAGTGATTAAAAAGAAGTGTGCCTTCAAAAAACCTCCCAAAGGATAATATAATTTTTAAAGCTTTTCCTGAAAGCATCTCCTTTACATTTTGCCATTTCTGTCAGCAAAGATTAACTGTATAAGCACCATCTTGCTATACTGGAGGAAAGTAGTAGGCAGTTGGGAGATCTGTCTTTCTTGTGACATAATATTAGGAGCTCTGGGAGCACTTCCTTGAAAATAGTTCCTTTCCTTTCTGATTGACAGTCCTAACATTTCTTTAAGGAGTTAAAGTCTATTTACTCAATGATTAGAATGAAGACTTAAAACGCAAATACTCTTACTGACTTCAAGTTAAAATGAAGTGTTGATGACTGATCTGGGCACTTTCTAAATGGGTGTTGATAGGAGACAAAAGAATGGGGAAGAATTTTAGTGCAATAAATAAATTAAATAAGAAAGGGGAGGTTGTTGACCTCAAAGACAAATGTCAACATAATAATTTTGGCCAACCAAACCTCTGATTAAATCTGAAGTTAAAGCCATAAATGCTCCCTGGAAATAAACTTTTTGTTGGAAAAGATCCTTTTTCCTTGGATTTTCTTAGGGTTTCCTTCTACTCTATTATTTTTAATCTACATTATGGAAAATAAAACACAATATTGTTATGGCTTGTCAAAGAAAGTTCACCTCTTTTGCTTCTACTGTTTTTGGCAGAGATGACAGAGCCTCAATAACATAAATATTTTCATTGCATTATTGAAAGCAACAGACAGAAATGACAAGTCATAAATGTTTATTTACTCAATTAATGAATAAATGAATGGATGGATGAATAAAAGAATGATGAGGGAGGAAGCAGAGATACAGTTTTTGGAATGGGTGCAGCTTTCTACATGGGCAGTCACAGAAAGAAAGGCACTAATTTGCAGAAAGGAATTGGCACACAAAGACTATATGTAAGCATTTCTTATTTCATAGTTTTTTTTGGACCGGTGGTAGTTTATACTGGCAAAAAGGGTTTCACTTGTACTGAAACTTTTCCAGTTTACGGTTTAAGTCTAGAAATAATTTTCTATTTAAGCCATTGGACTAAACAGTGGATAATTAAGAGGATGTCAAAGCTTAGGCATACTGCTAAAGCCACATTCTCAAAGGTCACTGATTATTTCCTGATTTACAAGTTCATTCATCTTTTCTTTATTCCTATCCTCACTGATCTTTCACAAGAATTGACATTCTTGACTACCCCATCATTGAAGACATCTGTAGTCTGCATCACTTCCCTCTCTTGCTCCTACTGATGGCTTCTCTTTCTAGGCTGCCCCCAGTGGTATGTATTGCTTTAGTTTCAGTCTTCTATCCTGCTCTTTTCTATCTTCTCTATTGGAGCTCCCATTTGGCTTCAACTCCATCAATAAATTCCTCTAGATTAAAGCCTGTATTTTGCAGTTTTGATCTGCCTCTTGAACTCTTATCCCACATTTTCAATATTGGGATGAATAGTTCCTCCTGGAGATTGCATTGGTGATTCACAATTAACAATGAAATTCATTATTCTCTGTGAATTGGCTGCTCCATTTCACTTCCTTTGTTTTTTTGAACCTGCTTCCAGAAGATACACTTTTGAGCAATAGAACAAGCTACACTGGGAGTGACCAGAAAGTGGAAGCTAAACGTTGTGCTTGGGATAGGAGGGAAAAGCCAAAAACAAGTAGAGACAAGAAGTTTGGCCAAACCATATCCTATATCATAATGATACTGAAAGTTCTAGAAGACGGTCTCAGCTTTATAGTTTTGTTTTGTTTAAGTTTTTTAGCTTTGATTTTAAAAGTTTTGAGGTATTTTGGTTCTGAGAAGATGATCACATCCAGGGATAGGCAGTAAGATAAGGATTTTGTCATGAGAACTAAAGTAAAAGATCAGGGTCTAAGTTAAGGCAAGTTACTTAGTTTCCCTGAATGCCATCTTCTTATCATTAAAAAAAATGGGGCAACAGTTAACTTGAAGTTTTTTTGTAGAGATTAGAAATGATACACATCAAAATGTGATTCTTAGTGTGTTCAATATATACTAGTCATTATTACCTCTATCACTTGATTTTCCCAATTTGAACCTGAGTTGTTTTTAGTTGTTTTCTTTAACCAGCAGCCCTGTGTCGAATTGAACACTAACACTAAGACTGCTCCACAGCCTTCCTTATACATTTCTACTAACTCCACCTTACAGCAAGTCCTGAAATGCACCAGCAGGAGCCTTCCAGTGGTATCGACATTGAAATATTTTCTTTCAATGGCACAACTCTTATTACATTTCCCTATCCAAATGTATTGTCATGGCTTACCCCTGCTTTCCAGATATGATCTGTAATTATTGACAGATCACAAAGAGCCATGCACAATGTGGCCACATCCTCATTTTCCAGTATAGCATAATTTGTCAACTCACTGTTTTATGAACTCTACTTACTTCTGTCTCTATGCCTTTCATCACATTTCCCCCCTTTCCCCAATACCTTCTCCCTTCCTCTTTAGCTCTCAAATCCTAGATACTTTTTCCATCTTGGCTTAAATCACTCCTTCAAAAACCTTTGCCAAATCACTCTAGCTCACCAAACAGTCTCTGCCCCCGAATTTGTAGCACATGCTGTATAAACATTTAGTTGGCCATTAGTTATATACATAAGCCTTGTCAGTTTGTGGCCCATATTGTTAATTAATGCTCCCACATCATTTGTGTCTTTCATGTCAACTATTTTAAGTCACCAACATTGTTGACTCTAACTTTGATTTAGGGACCAGTGAAGAACATACTCAATAAACTTTGGGGTCAATATTAAACTTTTGCATTTGTTATTCATTCAATATATGTCTATTTTATAACTTAACGTATGAGGCATATTGTTGGCTGTGGGATAGAAAATGAATCAGATATAGGCTAAAGATCTCACAGTCCAATGAGCAATATGGACAGGTAAATAACTGATTAAGGTGCAGCAGAAATCCTATAGAAGACACATGCACAAAACCAACAATATCACAGTGATAGGCTACTTAACTCTGCTCTGCCAGAAGGGAAGGCCAGAGGGATCTTCACAGAGTAACTAATACTTGAGTTGTGAATGGATGAGTATGGGTTCTCCATAGTGGGAGGCAGTCAGGGAGAGCTGTACAGAAATAGCAAACAAGAAAAACATGCACAAAGACATGGATCCCTAAGTACAATTTTGTATGACTGATTCATGCATAAGGTATATAGTAGTGGGGCTCAGAAATAAGATTGAAGAGAAGGACCCTAGAACAAAATCATGAAGAAACTATATGCTAAGAGGTCAGGTCATTATCTAGAAGGTAAAACAAACAAACAAACGGAATAGTGAAAGTTTTTTTTAAGACCCTTCAGAGGGAAATGATTAATTTGTGTTTTAGGAAGATCACTTAGAAAAGGATGGTGTGAGACAGCCTGGTGACAAGAGGCCTGATAGAAATCAATTTCAATAGTCCAACAAGAGATTATGACATTGGTAGTACACAGAAGCCATCAGATTCAAGGGATGTTTTAGTGGTAGATAAAATTTGGGAATATTGGGGCATGGGTGAGATCATGGAATTGAGAAAATTCCGAGTGATCCAAGTTTTCTAAACTGCAGGTAAACGATGATGCCATTAGCCAAGAAAAGGAAGAGAGCATTATAGTCCAGAGTTCATTTTATAATATATTTCTCTACCACTTCTTTTAAAAGGCTCGATGTAAACAGAGAAGCCAAAAACATCCAGTTGAAAAAGATAATACTTTATGTTTTATTCACATTAATTCTTTGGAACAACAGAAAGCAATTATTAGTTGGAAAGAATGTATTAAGCATAAAAATTTTATGAGAGTGACTTAGTATATACAGTAATTTATGATAACATTACATTCTGGCAGTTTAGCTTTTAGGTCTCCATTTTTAATTGAGACAAAATAATTTTATGGAATAGAAAGTAAACTCAAAAACTTCATGAATTGCTTTAATATCATTATATCACATGATTACATATTCTTACACCACTATTTTGAGGTTCATCCAGCTATTCTTAGGAAAAGGCCATTTAAGCAATAATCAATGATTAAAGAAGAATCTATGCATGTGTAATTCTTCATGATAAATAAGGAAAATATGTCAGCCTTAATATTTCAGATGAGATGGAGTTGGGAGAGTCTTACTTTACTTAGTATTAGAACTATATAACCAAATATTTTAAAACCTGGAAAGGGACTAAATTGTTTGGTTCTACCTTTTTATTTAATGGATGAAGAAACTGAGAATTATTAATGTAAGTGATATAAACAGGGCCAAAATTGGGTTTAAAACTACTGTCTAAACCAGTAAAAGTTTCTTAAATGTCAATGTGGTACAATTGAAAGGGAAAACTATTTCAAATCAAAAGAAACATATTTCAGTCCCAACTCTGACACTAGCTATGTGATCAACCGCAAACCATTTAATCATTGTGACACCCAGTTTCCTTATCTGTAAGACAGGAATCATACTTTTTGTTTCACAGGATCATCATGAGGAACAAATACAATGATATATATATAAACTCTTTGTGTGAACTATAAAACACTCAAATGTAATAGATTATATTTGTAGAGTGAATATTTAGCTATGATTTAATGAAACAACCTGGCATTTGTTGAGTAGCTGCTCTATGCCAGAATCTTTTTTTTTGTATGCTATTTTATGTTATCCTTACATCAACCATTGAAGTAAATGCTATTCTCCAATTTTATAGATGAAAAAGATAAAGGAAGCTCAGCGAGAGTAAATAACCTTCTCCAGATCACACAGCAGATACATAGAGGAACCAGGATTCGAAGCTTCATCTGCTTGGTAACAAATTTACCAATAGACTTTCCACTACTATATAATTCTGGCAGTCATGAAAAAGAAAACCGCTTCCTGAATTTGGCCTAGCATGGATAAAAAAAGAATGAGTATTGGGGGACAGAAAGAGAGCCTGATGGACTGGAATATAAGCATGAATTCTACTCCAGGCAATGAGAAATAATCCAGGTTTTGTAATTCATGGTCAGAAGCATGGCTAGATGAAGATGTAAAAGCACCCAAGAAGGATGATAAATTGGGCTCTTGGGTGGATTCATAATTGGTCCCTTCAAACTTTTATTCTTTAAGTAAGTGTTCAACAATTTAAAGTCCTCCAGCTGAGACCTGTGTGCAGAAGGGAGAAGGAACACCCTAGAGTGGTTCAATCTCTCCTCTTTTCTCAAGAAAAATTGAGAATTTGCCCCAAATTAACACATTTCCTTTAGCAAAAGAAAAACACTGAAATTAGCCGGAGCTATTTGGATTGATAGTGTGTGTGGGTGTGTGGTGTGGTATGATGTGGTGCGATGTGGTGTGGGAGTATGTGCACAAGCATGTGTGCACATGTGGTGGGAGGGAACATCGGGATGAAATTCTTTCCTTTGCCTTATTCTAAAGATATTTTAATGTACCTCATTTTAACTTCCAGGAGAGGAGTTGGGATAAACACATTTTATTTTAGTATGCAATTGATAATTCACCATCCCTCATAGATGAATGCTCCAACAATTTTTTCTTTTACCCTTAATCTGGCTCTTGACAAAAATGTGATCCAAACTAGGTATAGGAAATATCGTGAGGGTCTGCAAACAGAATGGAGTGGAAGTTTATTCTATTCTATTTAATTTATTTGTTTGTTTATTTATTTATTTATTTAAAAAAAATTTTTTTGAGTAAACTCCATGCCAGATGTGGGAACTCTCAAGATTAAGAGTTGCATGCTCTGCCAACTGAGCCAGCCAGGCACCTACAGAAGATGATTTTTTTAAATGTTTTCTTTACTTTTGTGACAGAGAGAGACAGTGTGCAAGTGGGGCAGGGGCAGAGAGAGAGAGGGAGACACAGAATCTATAGCAGGCTCCAGGCTCTGAGCTGTCAACATAGAGAGTTGACCTGGGCTTAAACTTATGAACTATGAGATCATAACCTGAGCCAAAGTCAGATGCTTAACTGATTGAGACACCCAGGCACCCCTGGAAGATGATTTTAAAGTGAAACACTGGGCAGGTTAGGACAGAGAGGAATCGAAGCTAAGAGCCATCCATAGACAATTGATCAGGGCCAATAACTAGCAAAATTTAAGTTGAAAAAATAAACAATGTTCCCAAAGTGTAGAGCTAGTTCTTTTCTTACAATGTGATGTTAGGCAAAACTCTTAAATCAGTTTCATCATCTGAAACCTGGGGTATTTACTTAGCACTTTTTCATATAGATATAGATATATATATATACACACATATATATATACACACATATATATACACATCTATATATGTGCATATAATATCTATATGAGAAAGATATACACAGATATAGATGTGTATATATATATATTCTTTTTCATGTATGTGCTTACATATAAACATATGCCTAGTCCTTGTCATATATATTTGGCACACACACACACACACACACACACACACACACACGTATGTATATTTAAGTTTTTCAGGGGAGAGCTTTGAGAACAAAAGCTAACAAACAAGATGGGTTCCCTCATGTCAAGGGAGAGAAACCAAAATTTTAATCAGGTCGAATGATCATGAGACTGAATGGCCGTCAGCACAACCTGAGGTGACAAGCTTGCACAAATTTCAACAAAATTCGCAGAAAGATTCTTGCAACACATCTTACCATGCTTTTCAGAGATTGCCACATCCTAAAGTTGCTATCAGAAATAATGAAGTGTATCCCTGCTTGTCACTGCTCCTAAAGTTGCTTTTTGGAACATGGGTCTCACCAACTTCCATAAGTGTACAAAACTTGCAGCTTTTGCCTATTTAACCTCAGGCTTAAACCTTCCCCTTTGAAGCATACTTTCAGTTTGTAGCCAAAGGTTATGTCTCTCTGGTTTGCAAACTATATGGCAATAAAGCTTTCCCTTGCCTCTGACAAATCTTTGCATCCCAGGAATTTTTGTTGACATTCCTTAATGTCAGAAGTGGGATGTACAATGACTCCCAGACCCCTCTCCACATCCTCTCAGACCAACTCCATCAGGCTCATTTGCTCCTCAGTGGTGTCGGGAGACATTCAGGAGCACCCTGTCACATCCAAGTTCTCCCACTTTTTCTGGTTCAGGTCTCAGAAGTTTTCTGCCTTGGTAAGAATCCTACCCTCCAGGAGGGTCTTCTCTCATTAAGGTTGTGAGATCTCACACTCCAGAAGGGTTGCTCCCTCATTCAGGTTTGACCACTGCAACACGAAAGGATGTTGTTGTTTGGGACCTGAGCCTGACCAACCTCAATGAGGACACAGAACTTGCAGTTTTTCCTATTTAATCCAAAGCCTAAACCTTCCCCTTTGGAGCATACTTTCAGTTTGTAGCCAAAGCCTATGTCTCCCTGGTTTGCAAACTGTACGGCAATAAAGTTTTCCCTTGCCTCTGACCAAATCTTTGCATCCCCGGGATTTTTGTTGACAGCTTTTAATAAATATATTTATCATTTAGTAAGGACTAAACATTTTATAAATACTCATTCATTCCTCAGAGCCACCCTATGATGTAGGTGCTGTTACACTACATTTTGCAGAAGTATAGAAGGTTAGGATATAAAGCTAATGAGTGACAGAGATGGGATTGGAACGCTGGCTGTCTGTTTTCAGAATCTGTATTAACCTTTCCACTGTGATACTTAGCCAATTTATAGAATTACTGGGATGATTAAGTGGAAAAGTTACCTTTCCATAAGATAATTATCTTAATAGACTTACCTATCACTTTCAATGTTTTTAGTTTCATGGACTGCTTTGAGAATCTGGTGAAATCATTGATATCATACCAGCAGAATACATAGATACACTAAGCATAAAAACTATTGTGCCATTTCCAAGATTTTATAGACTTCAAAAGTCTATTAATGGACATGAGGCTAACAAAAAGACTGATAGACGTGGTTGGATTCCCTAAACTTCAGTCTCTTCCCACAAGAAATAAGACTGAAAATACAGCAATCCACTTCCCAGCTACCAGGTTCAGGGCTGAGAGATATACATGTAATTTAGGGATAAATTCCATACTACTTTAAATTGCTTAACTGTGTATTATTCAGGAGTCTTGGTTTAAATTTCCTTTGCTAGTTTATATTCAGGGTTAAACATGGAGCGGGGAGAAAGAGTTTGGCCAAAGTGTTTGGTCTTTGTGGAATCCAAAATACAGTATTTGAAAACTAGTGTGGAGGAGATGGCGGCATTTAGCCATCCTGAGTTGCAAGAATCACATCTTGTCAGCTTTCGCAGATTTGCTTTTTTTTTTAAATATGAAATTTATTGTCAAGTTGGTTTCCATACAACACCCAGTGCTCATCCCAACAGGTGCCCTCCTCAATGCCCATCACCCACTTTCCCCTCCCTCCCACCCCCCATCAACCCTCAGTTTATTCTCAGTTTTTAAGAGTCTCTTATGGTTTGCCTCCCTCCCTCACTTTTTTTCCCCCTTCCCCTCCCCCATGGTCTTCTGTTAAGTTTCTCAAGATCCACATAAGAGTGAAAACATGTGGTATCTGTCTTTCTCTGTAGAACTTATTTCACTTAGCATAACATTCTCCAGTTCCATCCACGTTGCTACAAAAGGCCAGATTTCATTCTTTCTCATTGCCAAGTAGTATTCCGTTGTATATATAAACCACAACTTCCTTATCCATTCATCAGTTGATGGACATTTAGGCTCTTTGCAGATTTGCTTTTGACCTCAATTATCTCTACATCCCTTCTTCATTAGAGCACATTGGGAGAGTCAACAAAATGGTGCCATTCAGGGCCACATTAAGGAAAACCTTCCTTGCAAGTTGTACATTCCTTCACTTTTTCTGACACTTAAAAATTCTGAATAAGGTTATTATGTTGTTTGAAACCCCATTGTGATTCAAATCAATAAGTTCAGTAGAGAAAATCCACTGAACAATTAACTGTGGCTTCTAATGGCTGTTCGTATTCTCGCCAGCAGACACAACAGCAAACCCATACTGTTTACCACTGATTACTAAGACCAGAAAGCAAGAAAAAAAAAAGGCATTGTTAGTTTTGTTTTGGTTTCCAGTTGGTTGTCTCTCCAAAAAAGACACAATTGTATTTTAAATCAAATTCTTAACCCCCTTTTTTTCTATTCCATGTTGATAGGTCCAATTACAATTAATGAAGAAGTAAAGAACAGTTGTGTAACTTAGCATTATTTTAAATTTTCTCCAGTTGATTCAAGAGCAGCTGAACAGATACTGACAAGATTATTTTATGATTTTAAAAACTTAAGGTAAAAAGTTATGGTGTGTATAAGAAATGCCAAAAATCTTTGCTTTGATGTGAGCCACTGAAATCAGCAAGAGAGAATCTGTGTGTGTGTGTGTGTGTGTGTGTGTGTGTGTGTGTGTGTGTGTGTGTGTTTAAGCTGATCAATGAATTAACAAAGCCCAGTTCTTTACTGCTTCAGACAATTTTACCTATTAAGCTTTCACTCCCCTAGTCAAACCCATTCTACCAATTTCAATTCTATTTCTAAATCAGTGTTTTGCTCAACTTGAAAGGAGATTCATAAATTATTGGTAAGCATCGGTATCTATGTTCTAGGGAAAGTGCAGAGAGATAAATTAGCTCAACTATTAGTGGAATTTTGCAGGTTTTGTTCCAACTAAGAATTCTCAAGGAAACAATGTGAATGTAGTAGTTTCATATCGTACTTTCTAGTTAGCAGAAACTATTGGTCAATGATATTCAATGAGATGGTTTATAGAAATACTTTTGTCCTTTGAGGGAAAAGCCACTATGCAATACTAAGCTGGTGGTATGATTAGAATACTTATTGAAAAATAGGTATTTTTCACACTCACCAATATGATAGAAAAATTATAAAAGAAAATTTTCTTGGCTCAAAGAATGTCTCAGATTCTCTAGTGTATTAGCTCTTTTTCTGCCACACACTATTGGGAATAACTCAGCTTATTCATTCATTCAACCATTCACTTATTTAATCAACACATATTTTTTTAATTAACATGCTTTAAAGTAGGAGTCCACAAACTTTTTCTTTAAAGGGACAGATAGTAAATACTTTAGGCTTTATGGGATATAAGATCTCTTTCATAAATATCTAATTCTGCAGTTGTAGTGTAAAAGCAGCCACAGGCAATACTTAAATGATTGGGTGTGGCTGTGTTTCAATAAAACTTAATTTATGAAAACAGACAGCACCTGGGTGGCTCAGCTGGTTAAGCATCCGAATCTTGGTTTTGGCTCAGGTCATGATCTCATGACTCGTGGGTTCAAGCCCCACATCAGGCTCTGCACTGGCAATGTGGAGCCTGCTTGGGATTCTCTCTCTCTCCCTTTCTACCCCTCCCCACTTGCGCTGTTTCTGTCTCTCTCAAAATAAATAAACTTAAAAACAAACAGACAGCCAGTTTCCTGCAAGCCACAGTTTGCAACCTTTTTTTAAAAAAGTAGATGCTTTGTGGGAATGCAAGCTGGTGCAGTAACTCTGGAAAACAGTATGGACGTTCCTCAAAAAACTAAAAATAGAGCTACCCTATGACCCAACAATTGCACTACTAGGCATTTATCCAAGGGATACAGGTGTGTTGTTTCGAAGAGACAAATGCACCCCCATGTTTATAGCAGCACTATCCACAATAGCCAAAGTATGGAAAGAGCCCAGATGTCCATCGATGGATGAATGGACAAAGAAGATGTGGTATATATATATATACAATGAAGTACTCCTCAGCAATCAAAAAGAATGAAATCTTGCCATTTGCAACTACGTGGATGGAACTGGAGGGTATTATGCTAAGTGAAATTAGTCAGTCAGAGAAAGACAAAAATCATATGACTTCACTCATATGAGGACTTGAAGAGACAAAACAGATGAACATAAGGGAAGGGAAACAAAAATAATATAAAAACAGGGAGGGGGACAAAACAGAAGAGACTCATAAATATGGAGAACAAACTGAGGGTTGTGGGAGGGGTTGTGGGAGGGGGGATGGGGTAAATGGGTAAGAGGCACTAAAGAATCTAGTCCTGAAATCATTGTTGCACTATATGCTAACTACTTTGGATGTAAATTTTAAAAAATGAAAAATAAAACAAGTTAAAATAAAAAAAAATAAAATAAAAATAAAAAGTAGATGCTTTGTTCTGCATAAAATGCAAAATTGTTTAAAACATATAACTTGCGGTCAATAAGTCACAGTGTCCTTAGAAGAAAGAAAGGACTCAGTCCAGTTTCTTCAAATTCTATACAATGACTGTCTTAACTTAAATGCTTTTATTTTCATTTTACACTCACTGAAGTTTAGGCATTTCAAAGTAAACACAGAAATGTTATTTTCTCTATCAAATAGGCAATTTAACTAAAATCTTGATCTGTATTCTGAAACTTTGCTTAGTATATTGTACAAGCTGAGCAATGACAGAATTCTGTTTTAAAGAAGATGAAAAAGGGGAACCTGGGTGGCTCAGTTCACTAAGCATCCGACTTCGGCTCAGGTCATGGTCTTATGTTTCTCAGGTTCCAGCCCACATCAGGCTCTGTGCTGACAGCTCAGAGCTTGGAGCCTGCTTCAGATTCTGTGTCTTCCTCTGTCTCTGCATCTCCTCTGCCCTCTCTCTCCTCTCTCTCTCTCTCTCTCTCTCAAAAATAAACATTTTAAAGAAATTTAAAAAAAAGGAAAATGAAAGAAATTTAAAGAACAATTAAAAACTATGAACTTCAATACTACTATGTGAAGTTAAATAATACTCCATGAAAATGTTTATTCTATTATCAAATTTAGAACATCAAAGATCCTCTTGGGAACAGAGGTAACAGTACTCTGGGGAAAACTTCAATTCATAAAGCAAAGAAATTACTTGGTAGGTACAATTTATGGGTAGAAAATTGGACTATTTTGGAAAAGTTTGGGCTCTTTTAAACATGAATAACAAAGAGGTCTTCTCTTGTTTTTCTATATTCTTACCATGATTTTATGTAAAACCAGCTCCCTCTAGTGATGACAATCATGTTTTTCACCAAGAAAGCAAGAGGCTTTCTTGATTATGTATATAAAACCCTTTGGAATTGAATCTCAAAATATACACCTGAGGAGATCAAGTTTTACTGCAGAGAAGATAAAAATTCTAATAAACTCCTGAGTTATTCTTTAACTCTTTCTTATTTTAATGTTATTTCAAAAACATAGTAGTATGGGGATAACCTTTATGTCCTCTGATTCAATTTGTTCTATTTGCTCCTGGGAAAGGCGGGCCCAGACAACTGAATCAACTCTTTTATATCAAATAGAAATCAATTCAGTTTTTAAAAAATCCAATTAAGAAGTTAATCATTCAATGTAAATATATAAATTTTTAATGCTGATTTCTATACATAAATATAGTAATTTAAACCTACATTTCTAACATCCAATTGCTTTGATATTCTTTGATATCATTGAGGATGAACACTTAAATTGTAACTTTAATAATGTAAAACATCAGCTAACTATTGAAAAATGGACTCCTCGCCAGAAGCTCTGAAGTTTGGCTATAGTTGGTATGATGTAGACTAGCAGTTAGTAACTTTTTCTGCAAAAAAGAAAGGGGGGTGCAAATAGTAAATATTTTCAGCTTTACAGGCCATATGTTCTGTGTTGCAACTACTCACATCTGGGACACAAAGGCAAGTGTAGGCAACACAGAGATGAATGAGTGTGGCTGTGTTCTGCTAAAAGATAATTTTCAGAAAAAGGTAAACTCATGTCTCTTACATAGATATAAAAATAAACTTATGTAAGGATTTTATTCTACTTGCACGAGGGAACAGATAGATGCTACAAAGAGTTCCAAGGAAAAGTCAAAAGGCACCCATTTATATGGAGTAAATGAGTTGAATTGCAAGTGGATGCAAAACTATTTTCCAGAAAGGAATGAGAAGTTGGATTTGAGCTGTGGATGGTTTGCTGACCCCTGGACTTCTGATGTACAGTCTGCATTTTCTCAAGCAGGCAAAGATAAAGTATGTCATAAAGCAAGTAAAAGGATTAGAGACAAGCCTCACAAGCAGCATTTTGAATATGCTATTTCTCTGATCCCTTTAGGGCTAATTTATAGGCAATAGTAAGATGTTTGAAAAGTAGGCTGGTAATATTTATTGCTAATTCTCAAAACATTTTGCGTGTAGGCATGTATGGTGTGTTTGCACATATAGGTATGCATATAAAGAAAATGATGCAAGAAAATGAGTTTTAAAAAGTAAAATATAAAAGAGAAAATATGTAAGTGGAAAATAAAAGAGTAGGATGGTTGAAAGTGAAGAGGGAGAGAAGCTAGCACTTTGAAAATTTCCGACTAAAAAGGAGTTACCAGTTCCCTGAGTTTTAAGAAAGAAGAGATAAAACTTATTCACAAGTAAGAAAAAAACTAACTACAAAAATACTTAATAGAATTCTACATGCAATTTTATGAGAAAGATTAGAAATTCCAGAGGAAATGGCTTATTCCTAAAAATATTAGTTACAAAAATTGAAAAGAGTAAGTAGAACTTAAGTAGCCCAATTAGCACAGAAGATTGAAAGAGTAGAGAGTTTTACCACTGGAAAGGCACTAGGATTAGATAATTCTACAGGTGATTCTAACCAACTTTAAAAAAAAAGTTTATTTCAAATTGATTTAAATTATCCCAGATTCTAGAAAAAGATAAAAGCTAACATAATACTAATAACAAAATGTAACAAACATAGAATGGAAAAAAAAAACTATAGTCCAATTTCACTTGTAAGGTATAAGTTCAATTCACCAAAATGTTGAATGAATAAGATAATGTTGAACTTGTGAGTTTAATATAAGGACAGTTGAATATCAGAAAATCTATTAACAAATTAAAGCAAAAACATATACTTAATATATTCTGAAAAATATATTTTCTACATTAAGTGAAATAAAAGAAACTTCCTAAATATGATAAAGGACATAAACCCAAGCCCAAAAGCAAACTACATTCATTCTAAATTTGGCACACTAAAACTTGTCTTTAATAGAAAAAATAGGGGCGCCTGGGTGGCTCAGTCAGTTGAGTGTCTGACTTCAGCTCAGGTCATGATCTCATGGCTCGTGTGTTCGAGCCCTGCATGGGGCTCTGTGCTGACAGCTCAGACCCTGAAGCCTGCTTCGGATTCTGTGTCTCCCTCTCTCTCTGCCCCTCTCCCATTCGCTCTATCTCTCAAAAATAAATTTAAAAAAAAATTTTTTTTAAATAAATACAGGTCATTTCCTTTCAATTAATTAGTTGCTCAACAGCATATTGGAGATTTTTGCAAATGGATATGACGAGAAGATGAGAAATGGACATAAGTATTAGAAAAGATAATATAAAATTCACCCGTTTGCTGAGGTACTATGATGGATTTACCTAGAAAATTCATGAGAATATAAATAAAAATAAAACAGAATAAAAGAATCAGAATAAAAGAATCAAATAAAGTGGCTAGAAACCAGAAACATTACAGAAAGCAACTGCTTTTCCTCACATGAGTAATCAACAGATGGAGGGAAATCACACATTCCTTCTACCCCAGTGGGGGGAAAATCCTGTAAAATATGTAAGAGTAAATTTAGAAGGAGGTAATGGTACATATGGGAGTGTAGAGACTCTAAAATCTTATTTAATGACATAAAACTGAAAGGAAAAAGGAGAAATAGACATTCAATATTCTTTTTTAACTTATAAAGCAAGTAGATAGAAAATCAGTAAGGATAGAGAAAAGATGAATAATTGTATCAAAAAAGTTGACCTAATTGAAACATATAAAATAGTGTACTCAAACAGAGCAGAACACAGATTTCCTTCAAATACACATCAAACTAATACTCACCTAGATTGAGTATATATTGATCCATAACATAAGTCATAAATACTTTTGAAGAATTTGAATTATAGGGTATGTTCTCTGATCATAATGAATTTAATTTAGCCATCAAGAAAAATATATCTTAAAAATCTTCAAATATGACCACATGCTTCCAAATAGCACAAGGAAGTCACAAGGGAAATTAGAGAAGGTTTGGTGATATAAATTTCATGTGATGTTACTTATATAAGTTATATACATATGTTACATACATATGTTAAACATTGGATATACAGACTTTATTATATCTAAGTTATAACTCAATAAAGGTGATTTTTTAAAAACACTGATAGAAGAAGACAAATTTTATATAGCTGCCAATTACATAAAACTTATTATTTCAAGTTAGTGTGTAAGATAGAAATGTGGTGTGCTTAAAATATAAATGTATTTTCTAATATATACTTTTTGTACATTTGTGTACCTTTTATAGAAAGACTAAGAAAAATAGAAACATGAATCAGAAATTTGCAAAAATAATAATATAGCCCTTAAAAATATGAAAAAATGATCAACCTCACTTAGCATTAGAAAAATGCAAAATAAAGCTCCACTGTTTTTCAATTACCATTTTTGGCTATCACACTGGCAAAAATTAAAATGTAGGATAATGCGGGGCGCCTGGGTGGCTCAGTCGGTTGAGCGTCCGACTTCAGCTCAGGTCACCATCTCACGGTCTGTGAGTTCGAGCCCCGCGTTGGGCTCTGGACCGATGGCTCAGAGCCTGGAGCCTGCTTCCGATTCTGTGTCTCCCTCTCTCTCTGCCCCTCCCCCGTTCATGCTCTGTCTCTCTCTGTCTCAAAAATAAATAAACGTTAAAAAAAAAAATGTAGGATAATGCTTCTGTTTGTGAGGCTGTAGGTACTCTCATTCACCGCTGGCAGAATTAAATAGGTACAAACTTTTTGGAAGGGAACTTGACAATATCTAACAAAACTACATATACACTCATGTTTCGATCCAGAAATTTCTTCTAGGAATTTACCCTAAGGATGCACACTTTGGCAATAAGAACAAATATATGCATAAAGTTACCCACTGTGGCACTATTTTGTAATCGTGAAAGAAAGAATCTGACTGCCATACATAGAACTGTTGTTGAATGAACCATGGTGTAATCATACAATGGCATACTACAAAACTATAAAAAAAGAATGAGGAAGATATCTATTGAACTGACTTAGAATGATTTCCAGAAATACTAACTAAAAATATGCAAAGTATGAGTACCTATAGTTGCTACCTTTTTAAAGACTGAGAAATAAGAATATACACACATATACTCATTTGCTCAAAAAGAAACACAGGGAGAATAATCAAGAAAACTAGTGAGGTTGATTATCTACAGGATATAAGTGAGAAAGAGTATTAAGAATGGAGGAGAAAAAAACAATGTAGGGACTGGGGAGGTTCCGGAAGATGGCGGCGTAGGAGGACGCGGGGCTCACAGCGCGTCCTGCCGATCACTTAGATTCCACCTACACCTGCCTAAAGAACCCAGAAAACCGCCAGAGGATTAGCAGAAGGGAGTCTCCGGAGTCAAGCGCAGACTAGAGGCCCACGGAAGAGGGTAGGAAGGGCGGCGAGGCGGTGCGCGCTCCACGGACTGGCGGGAGGGAGCCGGGGCGGAGGGGCGGCTCGCCGGCCAAGCAGAGCCCCCGAGTCTGGCTGGCAAAAGCGGAGGGGCCGGACAGACTGTGTTCCGACAGCAAGCGACTTAGCGTCTGGGAGGTCATAAGTTAACAGCTCTGCTCGGAAAGCGGGAAGGCTGGAGGACAAAGGGAGGGAGAGCTGCTGAGCCCCCGGACGGCAGAGCTCAGCTTGGCGGGGAACAAAGGAGCCAGCGCCATCTCCCCCGGCCATCCCCCAGCCAAAATCCCAAAGGGAACCAGTTCCTGCCAGGGAACTTGCTCGCTCCGCGCAAACACCCAACTCTGTGCTTCTGCGGAGCCAAACCTCCGGCAGCGGATCTGACTCCCTCCCGCTGCCACAGGGCTCCTCCCGAAGTGGATCACCTAAGGAGAAGCGAGCTAAGCCTGCCCCTCCACCCCCCGTGCACCTTGCCTACCCACCCCAGCTAATACGCCAGATCCCCAGCAACACAAGCCTGGCAGTGTGCAAGTAGCCCAGACGGGACACGCCACCCCACAGTGAATCCCGCCCCTAGGAGAGGGGAAGAGAAGGCACACACCAGTCTGACTGTGGCCCCAGCAGTGGGCTGGGGGCAGACATCGGGTCGGACTGCGGCCCCGCCCACTAACTCCAGTTATACACCACAGCACAGGGGAAGTGCCCTGCAGGTCCTCACCACGCCAGGGACTCTCCAAAATGACCAAACGGAAGAATTCCCCTCAGAAGAATCTCCAGGAAATAACAACAGCTAATGAACTGATCAAAAAGGATTTAAATAATATTACAGAAAGTGAATTTAGAATAATAGTCATAAAATTAATCGCTGGGCTTGAAAACAGTATACAGGACAGCAGAGAATCTCTTGCCACAAAGATCGAGGGACTAAGGAACAGTCACGAGGAGCTGAAAAACGCTTTAAACGAAATGCAAAACAAAATGGAAACCACGATAGCTTGGCTTGAAGAGGCAGAGGAGAGAATAGGTGAATTAGAAGATAAAGTTATGGAGAAAGAGGAAGCTGAAAGAAAGAGAGATAAAAAAATCCAGGAGTATGAGGGGAAAATTAGAGAACTAAGTGATACACTAAAAAAAAATAATATACGCATAATTGGTATCCCAGAGGAGGAAGAGAGAGGGAAAGGTGCTGAAGGGGTACTTGAACAAATTATAGCTGAGAACTTCCCTGAACTGGGGAAGGAAAAAGGCATTGAAATCCAAGAGGCACAGAGAACTCCCTTCAGACGTAACTTGAATCGATCTTCTGCACGACATATCATAGTGAAACTGGCAAAATACAAGGATAAAGAGAAAATTCTGAAAGCAGCAAGGGATAAACGTGCCCTCACATATAAAGGGAGACCTATAAGACTCGTGACTGATCTCTCCTTTGAAACTTGGCAGGCCAGAAAGGCTTGGCACGATATCTACAGTGTGCTAAACAGAAAAAATATGCAGCCGAGAATCCTTTATCCAGCAAGTCTGTCATTTAGAATAGAAGGAGAGATAAAGGTCTTCCCAAACAAACAAAAACTGAAGGAATTTGTCACCACGAAACCAGCCCTACAAGAGATCCTAAGGGGGATCCTGTGAGACAAAGTACCAGACACATCACTACAAGCATAAAACATACAGACATCACAATGACTCTAAACCCATATCTTTCTATAATAACACTGAATGTAAATGGATTAAATGCGCCAACTAAAAGACATAGGGTATCAGAATGGATAAAAAAACAAGACCCATCTATTTGCTGTCTACAAGAGACTCATTTTAGATCTGAGGACACCTTTAGATTGAGAGTGAGGGGATGGAGAACTATTTATCATGCTCCTGGAAGCCAAAAGAAAGCTGGAGTAGCCATACTTATATCAGACAAACTAGACTTTAAATTAAAGGCTGTAACAAGAGATGAAGAAGGGCATTATATAATAATCACAGGGTCTATCCACCAGGAAGAGCTAACTATTATAAATGTCTATGCGCCGAATACCGGAGCCCCCAGATATATAAAACAATTACTCATAAACATAAGCAACCTTATTGATAAGAATGTGGCCATTGCAGGGGACTTTAACACCCCACTTACAGAAATGGATAGATCATCTAGACACACGGTCAATAAAGAAACAAGGGCCCTGAATGATACATTGGATCAGATGGACTTGACAGATATATTTAGAACTCTGCATCCCAAAGCAACAGAATATACTTTCTTCTCGAGTGCACATGGAACATTCTCCAAGATAGATCATATACTGGGTCACAAAACAGCCCTTCATAAGTTTACAAGAATTGAAATTATACCATGCATACTTTCAGACCACAATGCTATGAAGCTTGAAATCAACCACAGGAAAACGTCTGGAAAACCTCCAAAAGCATGGAGGTTAAAGAACACCCTACTAACGAATGAGTGGGTCAACCAGGCAATTAGAGAAGAAATTAAAATATATATGGAAACAAACGAAAATGAAAATACAACAATCCAAACGCTTTGGGATGCAGCGAAGGCAGTCCTGAGGGGAAAATACATTGCAATCCAGGCCTATCTCAAGAAACAAGAAAAACCCCAAATACAAAATCTAACAGCACACCTAAAGGAAATAGAAGCAGAACAGCAAAGGCAGCCTAAACCCAGCAGAAGAAGAGAAATAATAAAGATCAGAGCAGAAATAAACAATATAGAATCTAAAAAAACTGTAGAGCAGATCAACGAAACCAAGAGTTGGTTTTTTGAAAAAATAAACAAAATTGACAAACCTCTAGCCAGGCTTCTCAAAAAGAAAAGGGAGATGACCCAAATAGATAAAATCATGAATGAAAATGGAATGATTACAACCAATCCCTCAGAGATACAAACAATTATCAGGGAATACTATGAAAAATTATATGCCAGCAAATTGGACAACCTGGAAGAAATGGACAAATTTCTAAACACCCACACTCTTCCAAAACTCAATCAGGAGGAAATAGAAAGCTTGAACAGACCCATAACCAGCGAAGAAATTGAATCGGTTATCAAAAATCTCCCAACAAATAAGAGTCCAGGACCAGATGGCTTCCCAGGGGAGTTCTACCAGACATTTAAAGCAGAGATAATACCTATCCTTCTCAAGCTATTCCAAGAAATAGAAAGGGAAGGAAAACTTCCAGACTCATTCTATGAAGCCAGTATTACTTTGATTCCTAAACCAGACAGAGACCCAGTAAAAAAAGAGAACTACAGGCCAATATCCCTGATGAATATGGATGCAAAAATTCTTAATAAGATACTAGCAAATCGAATTCAACAGCATATAAAAAGAATTATTCACCATGATCAAATGGGATTCATTCCTGGGATGCAGGGCTGGTTCAACATTCGCAAATCGATCAACGTGATACATCACATTAACAAAAAAAAAGAGAAGAACCATATGATCCTGTCAATCGATGCAGAAAAGGCCTTTGACAAAATCCAGCACCCTTTCTTAATAAAAACCCTTGAGAAAGTCGGGATAGAAGGAACATACTTAAAGATCATAAAGGCCATTTATGAAAAGCCCACAGCTAACATCATCCTCAACGGGGAAAAACTGAGAGCTTTTTCCCTGAGATCAGGAACACGACAGGGATGCCCACTGTCACCGCTGTTGTTTAATATAGTGCTGGAAGTTCTAGCATCAGCAATCAGACAACAAAAGGAAATCAAAGGCATCAAAATTGGCAAAGATGAAGTCAAGCTTTCGCTTTTTGCAGATGACATGATATTATACATGGAAAATCCGATAGACTCCACCAGAAGTCTGCTAGAACTGATACATGAATTTAGCAAAGTTGCAGGATACAAAATCAATGTGCAGAAATCAGTTGCATTCTTATACACTAACAATGAAGCAACAGAAAGACAAATGAAGAAACTGATCCCATTCACAATTGCACCAAGAAGCATAAAATACCTAGGAATAAATCTAACCAAAGATGTAAAAGATCTGTATGCTGAAAACTATAGAAAGCTTATGCAGGTAATTGAAGAAGATATAAAGAAATGGAAAGACATTCCCTGCTCATGGATTGGAAGAATAAATATTGTCAAAATGTCAATACTACCCAAAGCTATCTACACATTCAATGCAATCCCAATCAAAATTGCACCAGCATTCTTCTCGAAACTAGAACAAGCAATCCTAAAATTCATATGGAACCACAAAAGGCCCCGAATAGCCAAAGTAATTTTGAAGAAGAAGACCAAAGCAGGAGGCATCACAATCCCAGACTTTAGCCTCTACTACAAAGCTGTCATCATCAAGACAGCATGGTATTGGCATAAAAACAGACACATAGACCAATGGAATAGAATAGAAACCCCAGAACTAGACCCACAAACGTATGGCCAACTCATCTTTGACAAAGCAGGAAAGAACATCCAATGGAAAAAAGACAGTCTCTTTAACAAATGGTGCTGGGAGAACTGGACAGCAACATGCAGAAGGTTGAAACTAGACCACTTTCTCACACCATTCACAAAAATAAACTCAAAATGGATAAAGGACCTGAATGTGAGACAGGAAACCATCAAAACCCTAGAGGAGAAAGCAGGAAAAGACCTCTCTGACCTCAGCCGTAGCAATCTCTTACTCGGCACATCCCCAAAGGCAAGGGAATTAAAAGCAAAAGTGAATTACTGGGACCTTATGAAGATAAAAAGCTTCTGCACAGCAAAGGAAACAACCAACAAAACTAAAAGGCAACCAACGGAATGGGAAAAGATATTTGCAAATGACACATCGGACAAAGGGCTAGTATCCAAAATCTATAAAGAGCTCATCAAACTCCACACCCGAAAAACAAATAACCCAGTGAAGAAATGGGCAGAAAACATGAATAGACACTTCTCTAAAGAAGACATCCGGATGGCCAACAGGCACATGAAAAGATGTTCACCGTCGCTCCTTATCAGGGAAATACAAATCAAAACCACACTCAGATACCACCTCACGCCAGTCAGAGTGGCCAAAATGAAGAAATCAGGAGACTATAGATGCTGGAGAGGATGTGGAGAAACAGGAACCCTCTTGCACTGTTGGTGGGAATGCAAATTGGTGCAGCCGCTCTGGAAAGCAGTGTGGAGGTTCCTCAGAAAATTAAAAATAGACCTACCCTATGTCCCAGCAATAGCACTGCTAGGAATTTATCCAAGGGATACAGGAGTACTGATGCATAGGGGCACCTGTACCCCAATGTTTATAGTGGCACTCTCAACAATAGCCAAATTATGGAAAGAGCCTAAATGTCCATCAACTGATGAATGGATAAAGAAATTGTGGTTTATATACACAATGGAATACTACGTGGCAATGAGAAAAAATGAAATATGGCCTTTTGTAGCAACATGGATGGAACTGGAGAGTGTGATGCTAAGTGAAATAAGCCATACAGAGAAAGACAGATACCATATGGTTTCACTCTTATGTGGATCCTGAGAAACATAACAGAAACCCATGGGGGAGGGGAAGGGAAAAAAAAAAAAAAAAAAAGAGGTTAGAGTGGGAGAGAGCCAAAGCATAAGAGACTGTTAAAAACTGAGAACAAACTGAGGGTTGATGGGGGGTGGGAGGGAGGGTAGGGTGGGAGGAAGGGCAGGGTGGGTGATGGGTATTGAGGAGGGAACCTTTTGGGATGAGCACTGGGTGTTGTATGGAAACCAATTTGACAGTAAATTTCATATATTAAAAAATAAAAAAAAAAAAAAAAAAAAAAAAAAGAATGGAGGAAAGGGGCACCTGGGTGGCTCAGTGGGTTAAGTGTGTGACTTTGGCTCAGGGCATGATTTCACGGTTGGTGGGTTTGAGACTCGTGTCAAGCTCTGTGCTGACAGCTCAGAGCCTGGGGCCTGCTTCGGATTCTCTGTCTTCTCTCTGCCCTTCCCCCACTTGCACTCTGTCTCTTAAAAAATGAATAAACATTTAAAAATTAGGAAAAAAGAATGGAGGAAAGAATGGGGTAGAAGTGATGGGGTAGTGACACTTTGATGAATGTAACTTTTAGAACACTGTTTTGCAAACTAAAAAAAAGGAAAAAAATGAGAAAACCTCAAATACAGAATACAAGTAGAACAAGTAAATCTAACTCTATTTCACATGAATAAACATAACCACACTGAAGTGAGGCAAGTGGGAAAAGAGTCAACTTAAGTCATATTTGGAAACAGTAATTTGATTAACTTCAAACTAAAGATAAAAAGAACTATAACCTAATATTGAATTCTAATTACTAGGTTTGTTTTTCACAGTGTTACAAGTTAACAGTTCTGAAATTACTTAATGTGGGACGCCTGGGTGGCTCAGTAGATTGAGTGACTTTGACTCAGGTCATGATCTTGTGTTCCGGTCTGTGAGTTCAAGCCCCACATCAGGCTCTGTGCTGACCGCTCAGAGCCTGGAGCCTGCTTCAGATTCTGTGTCTCCTTTCTGCCCCTTCCCTGCTCATGCTCTGTCTGTCTCTCTCTCTCTGTCTCAAAAGTAAATAAACATTTTAAAAAGTAAATTAAATTACTTAATATGTATTGTAAGTCAGATCGAGGAAATAAACATATTGTATACAATGGGATTAAGGTTTCTTATTGCCAGGGGAAAGGGGGAAGATTGGAATAAACTTTTTTGGGTTGAATTAGAATTTGAGCTATATGTATGGGTATTTTATAATATTATAGATATATAGATATAGACAAATAAACATAGATGTGTGTGTGTGTGTGTGTGTGTGTTTTCTACTCTACTGAAAGGACCTAGGTGCAATGCCATTCCAGTAGTAATGAGATAACTTAATGCCCACATCTAGTTTCTGAATACCATTCTCCACTAAAAGGAACCACTCCTTGAAGAAATGGTTGAGTCCAGCATGGATATGATAAAATATAAGATAAGCCTGGAAACATGTCTTGTGCCAGAAAGTAAGGTAATACTACTAATAATAATGACAACATGTCAAAAAGACAGAGGAGCCAGTTTAAAGGGGATCCCACTGTCTAGTATGGGACAAGTTGAACAAAAAATGATTATAAAAATTATACTCATAATTATTATTTAACAACATAGGAATCTATGAGTCCATACATATATAAACAAACACATAAATATATATATCAGGGAAAAGGAAAAGCTCTTACACACAGCTGAATGTCAACTAATAAATGTAAAAATAATGATAGAATTAGAAAGGTATTTGTCAAACATCATGGTAATAATTGATTTAAGCAAGAATCATCATCGCATGTTAAGCTAGTACGGACAAAGTTGAAGACAAACAATATATTTACATGATCACAAAATATCCCTTCATAAATTACAAGTAGAAAAATAGCAAGTACAGCAGAGAAACTTGGGAGACACCACCTTAATCGATTGAGCAATGTTTACATTACCAGAAATAAAACATTTCTCCTGAAATGTATAGTATAGTATATAGTATAGTATATACATTTCTATAATACTATGTATAGAGGAAAAAATAGTATTTTTCTGGTATTCTTTCAAAGATGTATAACCTGACTACAATCATAAGTCAACATTAGACAAACTCAAATTAAAGAATAGTCTACAAAATACTTGCCCTTTATTCTCCAAAGGTGCCAATGTCATGAAAGACAAAGACTGAGAGAGACAGACTGTTCCAGACTGAAGGAGACTAAAGAGACATGGAAATCTGTGAACCTGGATGGGATATAGGCCACAGAATTTTTTTTTTTATTTTGCTAATAAATGCATGCATGAAACAATCATGAAACCTGAATAATGTCTGTGGATTAGATAATAGTATTCTGTCAATAATAATTTCCTGACTTTGGAGAATTGTGTTGAGGTTAGTTAAGATATATTCTTATTTATAGGAAAAGAGGCATTGTGTGTACAATATACTCTCAAAAGGGACAGAAATGTGTTTTATATATATGTATATAAATACACACACACACAAACATACAGAGAGATGAAAGAGAATAGAAAAGCAAGTATGGTAACATGGTAATATTTGAACCTGAGTGAAGCTATACAGCATGTTTTTGACAATTTATTCTATGTTTTCTGTAAGTATGAATACATTTATTTGAAAAAGGCTTTTTTTAAAGTCCAATCAGCTGGAATGTTTTCAGCCATAAATTGGTAGATATTCTGACTAAAGTAGTGCAAAAATAGGGCTTTTTATCTCAAAAACCAAAACTCCCCACTTTTACTCATATTTCAGCTCTCAATTTAGATGTCATCTCCTTAGCAATGGCCAATTGTTTCAAGAATTTCATAGCTTAATATCTTACAATTTATTTATTAGAGTCAAGAGCCAAACAAAGTCCACATAATTGTCATTGGTTGATTTGTCTCAGGACTCTTTTAAACAAACTTTTCCTAAAAAATAAATAAATAAAAATAAATAAATAAATAAACAAACTCCTTCCCCCCCTCACCCCCCTTGAACTGGGTGAAGACACAAGCAGAAAAGCCCCTTTCTGTCTGGTTTTCTCCACCAGCACGTGCAGGGAGCAGCTCTGCCGTCTCTCGTGCTACTGGGTACTGATGCCCGCAGTGTCAGAGAGAAGTAACCAGTCACAGCTTAGTGAGAAGATGCTTGAGACAAAAACCTGCCACCCACAGGGTTTTTATTTGCTTTGTGGTGCTCCCCACCTAGGGGTTAGTATCTCTGATCTATCTCTTGGCCTGTACCTACCTTATGACTCAAATTAGGAAAACTCACACATTTTCAGTGAAGATCCCCTCTCTAGTTCCCCAGGACATATACTGTTTTCTGAACTTCAATTACCTGGCTCCCCCTACATCAAATACAGCAGATATCCTTGAAAGTTGGTAGCAGGTAGATGATACACAGCTCTAAGCTTCTACTGATGACATGGACTTTCCTCTATTTGTATTTTTCCTCATCATTGCACTCAAATCTTAGAAAGGGGCTGGTGTTTTATTTTTTTCCAGAAATTTTATCCATGGTTTTTGCTACCCCTATACCAATAAGCATGTGGTAAAGAGCCCCAAATATTATAGTTAGAAAGAATTTAAGATCATTTCATGCATTCTATCATTTTATAATGGAGAAACCAAGTTCCATAGCAAGGGAAGTACCTTGACTAAGATGAACCCAAATCTTGCCACCTAATTAAGTGTTCTTGTTCAACACAGTTCAATATCCAAGTCCCGCTGCAATTGAGGGCTTTTTGTAGTTAATATTCTTCTCTCTCCAACATCTATGAGAAACTGTCACATTTTTAAGTTTTCTTACATATACTCCTCAACTTGAATTAGTTTGCCAGATTTCAGGCCTAAATACAACTTTATCATTCCAGGGTTTAATTCTTTGGAAATAGATGGTTATATCATAAACATGTCCATACAACTTCAATCATACGAAAAGCATTAATGATATTATTTTGGATATCTCATGTAATTAGCTTCTTTTTTTATTATTATTTGAGAGAGAGAGAGAGAGAGAGAATGGGTGCGGCAGGGGCAGAGAGAGATGGGGGGGGCGGGTAGGGAGAAAGAGAATCTCACGCGGGCTCCACGTTCAGTGTGGAACCCGACGCGGGGCTTGATCCCACCACCCTGGGATCATGACCTGAGCCGTAATCGAGTCGGACTCTCAACCACCTGAGCCACCCATTCTCCCCATAATTAGTTTCTTTTTATAAATTACACATGCTCACATAAAATTGATGAAATGTGTGGTTTTTGAAAAGGTGTGAGAAAATCCAAATCCTTTTGTCAGAGTGACCTCATTTTCTCATTAATCTTTTCTGAGAAAAGCTATTACCTTTTATCACCCTTTTCTTCACTTGATAATGTTGAACTAGCTAATACCATATGGTCTTTATCACTTATGCCAGATAGTTGTATGTAATTTGAATTGATTAATTTTAGAAAAAGTTCTGTTGTAAATAATGTACAATAGGCACATAATAACATATAAAACGTAGTAAAGTAAAATATAAATATTCAGGAAAATTATACTTAAGAGAGGTTCAAATGCATCTTGGTAACAAGCTGATAAAAGAAAAAAATCATTTTGGTTGCAGTGAACTAAAATGCATGGTAAAATTAAATCATACATTAAAACTTCTAGTTTATAATCTATTAAAATATGTAATATATTGTTATAAAAACTCTAAGCTTCAATACATTTACATTCAATGAAACCCACCAAAATATGACAGGTCTAGGTTAGTTACAATTGGAAATTGCCCCAACAGCATAATTTACTCACATTGCTCACAATATCAAGTAGTATTTTACTGTATTCTTAAAATGCAATAAACTTTATCCACTGGAAGTAAAGGAAACATTCATTAACTAATTAGTTTACTAAAGCACAATAATCTCCTTTACATCTTTTTTTAAAGAAGTAAAGCAAATGGACAGGAAGGAGGAAAAGAATTGAAGAGAAAGAGGTGGAATAGAGAGAATAAACAAATAGTAACTGAATAATTTACTAGATTTTTAAATAGTTACATTATTTGGTCAGTGTATAATTTTCATAACGAATTTGTATTTATGTGTTAAGTTAAAAGAATAGTTAAATTAAAGGACAATAACTTCTACTGAATAGAAAGTCTCATATTAAAACCACACTTTTTCATCTCATATTGAATTTAAAGCTAACTCTCAATTATTTATGCTGTTGGTATATGTTGGCAAAATGTAATTAAAGTTCGTATTTAAGACACAAGTAGGAGCACGCCTGAGTGGCTCAGTCAGTTAAGCATCTGATTCTTGATTTCAGCTCAGGTCGTGATGTCACAGTTATGAGATTAAGCCCCATAGCCGGGCTCCATGCTGGCTGAGGAGCTTTCTTAAGATTCTCTCTCTCCTCACTCTCTCTTCCTCTGTCTCCCTCTGCCTCTCTCCCCTGCTCGCTCTCTCTCAAAAAAAAAAAAAAAAAATATCCTGAGGGCTTTGTTTTATTTGATGTTGCAGTTTCAACTAATTATTTAATTTACATTTTTATTAAGTTTTAATTTTAATTCCAGTGATTCAACAATTCCATACTGTTTTATTTATTTATTTTTTAAATGATTATGAGGATTTTAAAAAATGTTTATTAATTTATTTTAGGGAGAGAGCACAAGTAGGGGAGGAGCAGAGAGTGAGGGAGACACAGAATCCAAAGCAGGTTCCAGGCCCTGAACTGTCAGCACAGAGCCCCATGCAGGGCTTGAACCCACAAACCGCGAGATCATGACCTGAGCTGAAGTAGGACGCTCAACCGACTGAGCCACCCAGGCACCCCTATTTTTTTAACTTTAGTCACTAATTGAGTTAACCCTAACCCAACTGAAATCAATATTTTTCCAGGACTGTTAAAATTGCAGACTAGAATGACTAATGTTTGCCATTATATTCCTCTCCTTTTTCATCAAGTGATAGTGATGTTCATGAGGAGTTAGATGGAGGAGAGAACAAAGAACAGGAGTAATATAATTTGCCAATCCGGACTTAAGTAATGGAAGTTTGACTGCATTTGAAAACTGATGTAATGATGGAGAAATTTTAAAAAACTGAATTTTTAAGAATGTTGAATTGTAAAATACAAAAAGACATTATCTGTGGAAGTTCTTAAATAGATACTTATTTTTAGCTTTAATTTTTTCCTAAAAACACAACTATTTCTGATTTAAAAGTTTAGTATATGTAATACACACTGGAGTACATAAATACATTGCCCTTTAAGGCATTTAGTCAGCCTATTATGGATTGAATTATCTGTGATTTGCTTTCTTTCTTCTGGTTCTATTAAAGAAGGGAACTGTTTCATGGCATCTTAGGTCTTCTTGCAATTAATTCCAAATTAACAGAATATAGTTTATTCAGGGCAATCAACTCAAATCAACTTGACTACTGACAAAATACATTCAGAGAGGAAATGTTAAATCAGAACTTTTATTCCAGACAATAAATAAGAAATTTGAAGAAACTCAGAAAAAAATAGCTTTATATTAGAATACAAGCCTACCATTCAATTTTCATATCTGGTTTAGATAGGTTTTCTTTATTTCTCTTTCTCCTTCCTTCCTTCTCTTCTTTTCTTTACAGATCCTTTGTACAGTTTTCTTTAATTGATTTTTTGGTAAAATATGAAAAACATAAAGAGCAGTCACATACCATGTCATTTTGAAAATGGTTAACCCATCCACAGTCTGGAAGGGCTTTTTTAAATAAATGTTAGAAAGTTCATGAGCAAATAGTGTGTAAATGCCTATTGTAGTATATCAACAAACATAAAACTACTTTAAAAAAAAACCAACAACAGTTAGTGGCAATATGAAAGGCCAGAGTGGTTTCCTATGAAGTTATTTGTAGATATTATCCTCCAAATTTTCCAGTAGTAATTCTAGACTGCTGAAGGGTCATCTGCTGTGAGGCTAAAATTAAGATAAAAGGAGAAAAGTGAACAAAGGAAAGTTTTATAAAGGGAGTACTGGTTAAGCCTTCCTGTACAAGAAAAGTCCAGAACTATAAAGTTCATTGGGATCATCTCCAGACTAGAGAAAAAGTGTGGGTTAATCTTTAGAAAACTCAGTTAAGGAAGAAAATTGAAATTTCCCAAGAGTTTTTTCTTATCATCTAAAACTCAACACAGACAAATATTAATCCATTATCTTCTCCCAATAAGTTAATGAAATGAGCCAGTAACCTATCAACTTAACAAGAAATCTAGGAGGCATTGTAGATTAATTAACTCCAGATTAGTCCCATTTCTAATGATTCCATAGACCTCTTGTCCATCTTACTTCCTTAATATGGTTAATATCTACCCCAGCCTCTTCATTCTCATAGTTTTGGTGCAGTCTCTCCTTATCTCCCTGGATTATTGAAATTTCCTTCTAAATGGTTTGCTTATATTTTAGTCTCTGTACCTTGCAATCTATTTGTCACATGATCGGCATAGTAATTTTCTGGAAAAAGAGAAATAAGATCATATTGTTACCCTGATTAAAACATTCAACTAAACTATTTGCATAGTATACAGGGTCTTCCACTATTTGGCCATTTTTTCTCTTCCTAATTTCATGCTCTGTTGCTTCCTCTGCTATACAACACACCTCATGCTCATCATATTAGACTATTGACAGCACCATATTTACAGTAACCTCTCTGCAAAACGTTCTTTCATGTTTCCATTCATTTGCACATACTGTTCCCTGTACTTAGAATCCTCTTTTTCCAACCCCTTCTCATAAATTCCCACCTCTTGCTCAAGACCCACACAAGAATTTCTTCCTCTTGGAACCCTTCCCTGGCCCTTCCTACCCTACATAATCCTTCGTACTACCACTGTACCGTGAACACATATGCCATATTCCTATCATACTAAGTTGTAATGACTTATTTATACATTCCTCTCTCTTCCCAGACTGTGGATTTCTGGAAATGATCCCTTTTCATCTTTATATGTGGGCACCTTATGTTTACTCAAAAATGTTTCATGAATGAATAATTGAATTAATGAATCAGTATTCTTTTTAAAAAATTTTTAAACATTTATTTATTTTTGAGAGACACAGTGAGACAGAGCAGGAGCAGGGGAAGGGAAGAGAGAGGGAGACACAGAATCTGAAACAGGCTCCAGGCTCTGAGCTGTCAGCACAGAGCCCAACATGGTACTTGAACTCATGGACTACAAGATCATGATCTGAGCCAAAGTTGGAGGTTAACTGACTGAGCCACACAGGCATCCCAATAAATCAATGTTCTAATGATGCTGAGACAGAGAGGTATTTAAAGATTTGTCCAAATATACCGCATGAATGAGGGGTAGGTCCAGAAAAAGATTCTGGTGCCTCCCATTCCTTTCTCTTCCTCAGATGCCCAGACCATGATTCACTGTTTCAGTAACAAAAGGAGATGGAAAACTTTTTATTTTTCTTACATAAAATTATCCACCCTAAGAAACTATCCACTGTGCCCCCACTGTGTGGCTTTTAGGAGTAAAAATGGGTCTTGATGCTCTAGTTGCATTTTTTGGGAACGTTCTTTCTTTCTAGGCACAATATGCCCAGAATAGATTCCTGCAGCACTCGTATTTGAATAAGGGAACTAAACTAAAAATGTCCTAAGTAACTCAAAAGAGAATTGATGTCAACAATCAACTGTTGCCTGTTTTTTTCTTTTTATTCTTCTTCTGAAATAGATTAAGCACTCCTCATTCCTTCTTGCCATGAATTAAAAATTTGTCTGGATATGTTAGCTACAATGTCCCTCGAGGTTTCAAGTTCAGGAAAAAAACCCACTTATTTAAACGTGGTTGGTTGACATCTCCTTGAGTCATTAAATATGTTTTAAAGTTTTGTACAATGTAACTCTGTTGCTAAAGTAAGTATGACTTGAGAAATCTTTTATTGAAAAAATTTTTTCTGGACTCTCCACAGAAGCATTTAAGAAGCATTTATCATGTGATTAATCCTGTTCTTCAGACTACTTATTATAAGTAGATAATATTAAGATTATAAGTAAGATACATTTCCTTTTTTCATGAGAATAAAGAAGACATCATAATCCCATTCAAAGAGTTAAATATTTGAGTAAGTGAAAAAAGGTGCAATTTTTTTACACAGTGTAGGTTTTTCTTTTTCAAGTTTTTATTTAAATGCCAGTTAGTTAACTTATAGTGTAATGTGTAGAATTTAGTGATTCATCACTTACATACAATGTCCAGTGCCCATCACAAAAAGTGCAAAATTATTAGCAACCTTTTCTTTAATGTTTATAAAAACATTAAAGGGGGGGGGGGGAGAGAGAGAGCATGAGCAGGGGTGGAGGTGGAGCAGAGAGAGAGGACAGAGAGAGAGAAGGGCACAGAGGATCCAAAGCAGGCTCTATGTGAGCAGCAGAGAGCCTGATGTGAGGCTTGAACTCATGAAATGTGAGATCATGACCTGAGCCGAAGTCAGATGCTCAACCAACTGAGCCACCCAGGCGCCCTAGCAATTTTTATAAGCCTTATAAAACCTTCGTCTCCTTATGCCTTATTTCAGTGCATTCAAAGAAACACACATCTCATTCTGATAGCCTTGAAAAATAATGCTATGCTTTCAATGGGTTTTCTTGTGGAAATAGCGCAGGAAATTAGATAACATAGTACACTACAAAATTTGCTAAAGATCGTCTTCTGATATTTCAGATTCCCTCTAGGATTTCACTTTTTGTGGCAGCTCTTCTCTTGCTGTCCACAAAGTCCTCTCACTGCCACACTTCCCTCCAACTACTTCTTGTTCTCTCTCCCCCACCATCTGTAACTCATACTTACAGCACATGACCCTCCCCACTGAGCAGAGCCCCCAGGAATATGCTTTCAGTTCTGTGCTCTGATTGCTTATCATAAAAAGAACAGCTCTTCTGAAATTCAGGTGAATAAAATTCCCCATTCTGTTAAATATCATAATGCAGAATATGATTGATTATGTAAAAAAGGAAAATAGAGAAAAAATAGTGCTATGATATTCAGTATTGAAAAATCACTCTGGATTGAAATGTTGATCTAAGACTGTGAAAGAGGAGGGAATCTGCTCAGCCAGAGAGATAAGACAGCGCTAAGAGGAGATAAGCAGAGAAATGCCAGTCTAGGTGAGATGAGCTGATGAGTAACATTGCATGGATCAAGAATGAATGTGCAGTTGGCCAGGCCATACGTTCTGATGGGCTGGAGGATTTGAGAAAGACGGTCAAGGTAGACACTGCTGAAAAGTTATTTGTAAACCCAGAATGCCCAAGACATGTACAGATCTTGGGCATTCTCTGATCAAATGATCCTTTAGATCACAGGCAGTCATTACAGGTGTTCTGTTGCTAAGTGACACAGTGATAAAAGAGGAGTTGAAGAGGGGACACATGAGAGAGGGATATCTTAAAAGGAGGGGAGTCGACACAGACATAAACTAATGAAAGACAGCTGGCAGAAATGGATAGAAATGGGAAAGAAACAACTTGCCTATTTTTTCTACATCCACTGATAGTTTTGACAAGACATCATTCAGCAGCCTCATTTAAATTAGTCATTTTTATAAGGACCCCAATAAATAATAAAAGAACAAACTTGTTCATTTATTTTTTCTTTCTGGCACTCCCATTGCTACATAAGGACGAAATAAGAGGCATAGAATAATTTTTTTTAATGTTTATTTCTTTTTGAGACAGAGAAAGAGCACAAGCAGGGGAGGGGCAGAGAGAGAGAGAGGGAGGGAGAGAATCCCAACCAGGATCATTGCTGTCAGCACAAAGCCCGATGCAAGACTCTATCTCACCAACCGTGATATGATGACCTAACCCAAAATTGAGAGACGCTTAACTGACTGAGCCAGCCCCGAGGCATAGAATAATTTGATAATTAAATATGTATACAATTTTTACATTTTCAAGTTTTTTTGATTTGGAAAGCTGATGAAATTTTGAGACATACATTAATCTAAGTCATTTTCTAATGTAAAATCATTTGAATGAATATCATTTGTAATGTTCTAAAAATGTTTCAGTTTCTTTGAGTATTTGTATAATGTCTGAGAATATTCAATTCTTTTAAAATGTAAAGCTTCATGTTTCCACACCTGGGGAATTTTGAGAATAATTATAAATAATAAAAGTTAATTTCCTCATCTTTCAATTCTGCTATGCCACTCTAAAACAGGCCACAATTATAGTGGCTATCCTTAAAATATATAAGCAATTCAATAACACTTTTATTATGACAAGTGCTAATGCACATTTAAAATATTTTTATTAAAAGCCTTAGAAGGTTTTCATTCACTTATCCCTGTATTTCCCTATAGACTCACTGGTTTAATGACCAACAGTGCAGTAATTAAGCATCACTTCAGTGTCATATGAAAGGGAAATGTTTTGCTTTCAACTAGCAAGCACTTTACAACTCAGTCAGATGTGGGTGTATGTGCATATGAAAGCATGAGTAAAGAGGAGAGAGACAGATTAGAGAGCCTTTTAGATTCCTTTTCAAATTAATGCCATTAAGTCCACTTATAAGAATAAAATATGGAGTACCTGAAGGTGTTATGCTTAGCTGGTCACAGGAGAGTGCTACAGCACCATTAAATTACCTGCTCTAAAATAACTGAAAGAAATCATGCACTGGAGAATGACTTAATGTGCTTGAGTGAGCGTTGCCTTGCATGGTTGATTGAAAGAAATAATAGCACATGCTGGTAGAAATTATAGTAGAATACCAAATCTACTTCATAATATCTCCAGATGTTAAGAACGGAATGATAAAGTGTGACAGAACTATCTTGTGCTATAATTATTTTAATCTTTGCAGTGCTATTATAAAAGATTTCAATTTTGTCAAATTACCCCGTGCATTTTAAAATTCCCTTTCAGCCAGCTTTTAACATTTCCACTAAATTGTTCTACATTCATTGCAGGCAGCATCCTCTTGAGCCAGTGGGAATGCAATATGTGGACAAGATCACATTTAACAACCTGTTCTTCCTTGAAATAAAAGCTAAATAACAGAGATGTGATTCTAGTCCTTGATAATGGGAATACTTTGCAGTCAAATATTTCTTTCCACAGAATTTCAATAACTTCATGCATCACAATTCATTTTTATGACTTAAAGAGAGGAACAATGTATGATTCCAACTTTCTAGACAAAAACACTGTATCACCTCAGAATCCAAAAGAATCCATGTCAGTAACTGCAAGAACTGCAAGCTGGATTTCTGACATCTAGATTCTGCTCGTGAAAATAAAGCTCCTTTGTCCAATTTCATCATCAGTTTCACAAGGATCACTTTATGATACTGAATTCACACTTGAGAGGGCTGAGTAACATAATCAAGCATGATAATTCACTAAGCACAAAGAACCCTTGAAGGGAGGCTGCAATTATGTTGGGTTCCCATGGAAATTTTGAGATATTAAGGAAAGTCATAGACACATTCCCCAGGGCAATGCAAAAAACCCACAGCGCTCTACATATAATTTTAGGGGGGGTGGGTTACAGGCTCCAGAGCAACTGTTTACAAGGGTATTGTCCTTATGGCACATGGATTGGGGTGGTTGGGTGTAGTTTCTACAGAGTTCTGTTCTGGGTTTACTATCAGTCTAAGCCACATCTTCTACCTTTCTCCAGTGCCTGTGTCAGGTTATCTCAACTTAATATCATGCTCATTAGACTGTAGATTTGAGGAGAGAGAAATGTTAAACATTTTCTAGCATTTAGGAGGCTTAAAATCAAATGTAAGAGTAACTAATTTGTGGCCATGTTCTTCCAGAAAGATTGCCAGTAAAGTCAGTGAGAAACTAAAAACCCTATTAAATTAATTTTTTTCTAATTAGCTCTATTGGAATTTATAGAAAGAGCCTAGGATAATATTTTGAAAGCTACATAGTATTTCATATTTACCCAACAGTAAATATTAAGACCTAAACTATAAAAGCCAAAAATATGCAATAATTATTTATTGAGCCATTAATTTTTATGCTCCAAGCATAGCTTAGAAGCATTGAAATAATGGGACTTCATTGAAGGGACCAGGAAGGCTGGCATAAAAGGTATCCTGGTGATAAAATGTGTGGAAAGCATATCAGTGGCTGGTAAGGCCTCCCCAGTATTTTGGTCTCGCATGAGACCTAGACACTAAATAGCCCAAACTTGAACAATATACCACTCAGGGAGAGAGAGACTCAAAATTAAATTTGTAGATTTGAAGACAATGAAAAAAGTTTTGCTTTCTTTTTCCTAGCACACCTGAACTGATGTCAAGCAGGTTTAACTTTTCTTATCACTGTGTTTACTTCCATGGTTGACTAAACTAAGCAGGCTTGTACAAGCAACAAGCAGCTTATAGGGCTCTAGAAAATGAACAGTCCTATATGGTCCCTTTCAGCACCCACAGGTCATTTCCTACAAAATAGTCTCCTGGTTCTGTTCATTTCTTAAGGGGGCTATGTCAGCGTGGCAGCAAACTCCAGTAAGAGATATTAGAAATCAAGAAATACACCTGAATAAAGAAATTGTGGTTTATATACACAATGTTGTACTATGTGGCAATGAGAAAGAATGAAATATGGCCCTTTGTAGCAACGTGGATGGAACTGGAGAGTGTTAATGCTAAGTGAAATAAGCCATACAGAGAAAGACAGATACCATATGGTTTCACTCTTATGTGGATCCTGAGAAACTTAACAGAAACCCATGGGGGAGGGGAAGAAAAAAAAAAAAAAGAGGTTAGAGCGGGAGAGAGCCAAAGCATAAGAGACTGTTAAAAACTGAGAACAAACTGAGGGTTGATGGGGGGTGGGAGGGAGGGGAGGGTGGGTGATGGGCATTGAGGAGGGCACCCGTTGGGATGAGCACTGGGTGTTGTATGGAAACCAATTTGACAATAAATTTCATATATATATATATATATATATATATATATATATATATATATATATATATAAAAGAAATACACCTGGAGAACAAGGGCATAATTTTTATGCTTGAGCTAGATTCTGCTCGAGCCTCTAGTTGCAGGCTCCAGTTCTGTTGTGAAGGAAGAGACAGGAAATACCCCTTCTTGGACTGGCCAGACTTTCATTTGCCTCTCCTCAAATGGTAATAGCATGGAATTCTCATGTGAGGGGATGCAGAACAGAGAGCACTACACGACGCTTAAATTGGGTCTCACTTGAATCTAGTACCTCATGTGGCCCACTTGCACACCTCCAGCCTTTGCTACAAAGGACGCGGATCTACCTTGACTACTCCTGAAATAGCCAATGCTCTAAAAACTATTTTTTCTCATCCCTAATCTTTCCTCATCTCCACATTCAAATATCACAAAAACTGTAATTTCTGCAGTGCATCTTAACTAGGTTAAGAAAGAAAGATGTACAAACTAGTCTATAGTTCAGAAATGGCTTTCAAGGGTATTTGGTAAACAAAAGATATTTTCATTGCTGATATTTCAGGGACTAGGGATACTCTTTGAAAAGTAAAGGGAGTGTATTAGTGGGTAGTCATGGGCTAAATACCCAAGATTTTGCCTTTGGACATCAGAATAGCCTTCTATTCTACAGAATCTCCCACCACCCATCTTGTCCACTTAGAGAAGAAGGTATCTGAGAGCCATGATTTTTGTCCCTCTTTCCCTGTCCAAGAAGGCCTTCCTTAAGTGGAACCCTTGGAGAGAGAGCTCAAAGACATGAATTTTGGAAGAGGAAAGGGTATCCAGAAATCTTCAGAGATACTTCAGAATAGCTTTCTTTTGTTTAATTTTCTTCTTTTTGGAAGATTATGTGGCCAAGTTGTTTTGGCAAAGTAAAAGCCTTTTAGCCATTTAAGTTAGCTGTTTGCAATTTATCTTCAGTTACTATAGAACAAAACACAATTAAAATAATTAATGATAGATCAATTTCAAGTTTACTTGTTATAATACTAAGCTTTCTTTACCTAAGCATGTCTCATTTGTACATATTGAATGGCTTTCCAAAGCCTCAAAAACTTAAAACATAACCATGGATTGTGATTCTAAATCCATTGGTAAATTGGTTGTTTAGAACTCAGCATACACCTTCCCACAGAAATGGGAAGAAATGTTTAACTAGAGTGAACTCCCTAATTGTTGTGACTCAATACAGAGGGAGTATTCAGGGTCTAAGGAGGAGATTAAGGGGATGGATTTGTAATCTAGATGGAAACACAAGAGGTATAAGAGAGCAATGGGATTAAAAACTTATGGAACATGGAACACAATTCCAGATTTAGACAGTAGGGATGATTTCACTTAATAAAAGCTCAGAGTTTGTATGATAGGACAGGCCTGGGTTCATAGAAAGTAGGGTAAGTTTGGTAAGAACCTAGAATTCTGGATTTAGACATGTGATATGCCAAGGTGTGAAAATCCCATGTGTTCAAGAAGAGAACTTATTTTCAGTCTGCTTCTTGAAAACTAGAGGCCAGTATAGTATCAGTGTGTGGATTCAGGGTGATCAAACTCCTTGGATAGGGAATATGAACAAAGCATTGTTGAAAAGTGTGAGATTGATGGGGTCCACCATAAATGCTTGTGTATCAGTTAGGATTGCTTCATAACAAACTCAATATACAAATGTAATATGGAAGCTAGCCATTATACCTGGGTGCTGTGCCATACTGCTAGTTGATATAAAATGGACTTACTGACAATGCACAGAATCAATCATTCATATCTGTGGCTCTTCTGAAAAGGCTTATATGAATGTATCCATCTTGTTGTCCAGTTGTGTTGAAACACAAATTTGTCAGAAACCAGTTTACGGACTAAGTTACATATTTTATAATTTCTTCCAAGCTGCTAAAATAAAATAGCATCATTTAACTTGATCTAGTTTTTCAGGAAACTAAACTAGCATTTGTTATAGCAAGGGTATGTTTGAACTTTTAACAAGTTACTTGTACCTGAGTAATGGAATAATATCTCTTCATAATGATTTTGCAGTGTAATGAGTTCTAAAAGAGGTATTAGTTTAACGGTTTTCCATTTTCTGTAATGTGTTGAATCTTCTCAGGTGTGAATTTTTTAAATGCTGAATATAGTTTTCAAGAAATCAGAATTCCATTAAAGTCTTAATCAACTTTATGCAGGCTTTAAACATGATTGTTTTTCTTCCTTTGGGAAATAATCCTTTGTTATTAATTTAAAACCCACTTGCCTTCAGTTCCTCTTATAAGAATATTCTCTGATAATCTAATGAACTATTTTTGTTTTACTGGTTACTATGGGTTGAATTACATACTCTCAAAAAGATATGTTGAAGTCCTAACACCAAGTATCTCAGAAAGTGACCTTATTCCAAAATAGTGTCTTTGCAGATGTAGACAAGTTAAGATGAGGTTGTTAAGGTGAGCCCTAAATCTACATGACTAGCACCCTTGTGAAAAGAGGAAAGTTGGGCACAAACACAGACATGCACTGGGAAGATAATGTGAAGTGACACAAGAAAAATGTCATGTGAAGACAGAGGATTGAAGTAATAAATCTACAAACCAAGGAATGCCAAAGATTACCAACAAACTACCAGAAGCTAGGAATAAACAAGAAAAGATTCCCTACAGGTTTCAGACAAAGAACAGCTCTGCCGATCCCCTGATTGTGGACTTGCAGAATCCAGAACTGTTGAGACAATAAGCTTCTGTTGTTTCAAGCCACTTAACAGTACCTTGGTAAGACAGCCCTAGGAGACTAATACAGTAGTCAAGTTAAGACTTTTGTCAACTAAAGAATGTCTTTGCACACCTTTCTTAGCAAAGATACTATCTCCAGGGGCACCTAGGTGGCTCAGTCGGTTAAGTGTCTGACTTAGGCTCAGGTCATGATCTCACAGTTCGTGGGTTCGAGCCCTGCATCGGGCTCTGTGCTGACACCTCAGAGCCCGGAGCCTGCTTCGATTCTGTGTCTCCCTCTCTCTCTGCCCCTTGCCTGCTCACACTCTGTCTCTCTCTCTCTCTCAACAATAAATAAACATAAAAAAAATTTTAAAAAAAGATACCATCTCCATGAATTCTTTTACTTCTGGAGAGGAGCCCAAACACAATATCCAGCTGTGAGCTGTCATCTCATCTCCCTCTGCCTTTCTGACATTTCCCCCCACAGAGTTGCAATGCAAGCAAATTACCGGACAGGATCACAGAACAGTCAAAATCAGGTTACCTAAGGCAAACCTAAAATAATCTTAAAAAGGCAAACATTTAATTCTCCAAATGTCCTTGAGAACCACTTTGTGTAATGTACTAAATGGATAATAAAATAATTGTGAAGAGACAATGCAAAGAAATAACTCAAAGAAATTTTATAGTTTCAAAAGTAAATAGGATAGAGATAATTAAATGGTATTTTAACCTTATCTATGTTTTAGTTTTTCACATAGATAACATATTCATGCTTTTATGTATAATTAAAAAGTAATTTTAAAAGAGTGAATAGAACTTTCAGCTTTGTTGATAATTATAATTTTTCACATTTAGATAAAGATTAATCCAAGAGAGCATTCTATTAGTAGACCAGTCATAGACAGTTATCTGTTAATTGAGTAAGAAAGAAAAATGCATAATGTACTCCAATGGTCCCTAGTCATCTTTACTTGTCTCAGAAAATATCAAAACTATGTGAATTATTTTCTTGATAACTAGGTATGTCAATATTCAGCTATCAAGTCCTCATCTCCTTATCTGATAGGTGGGCTTCATCTGTTCTCACCACCAACCTCATGTTGATCTTTTTCCATGCTTGGCCTGAAACAAGATTCAAGAACGTATAATTAGATTAAAGTAGAAAGGACTGTTCCCTCATGAAAGAGAACCAGAAGTGTGCTTAGAAGATGGCTTCCTGTTGTGTTTCCATGGAGCTCTTTCTGCCCACACTCCCCACCATGTCATGAGGGTAGGACCAGAGTTCCTATCCATCTGATAAGAGTGGAGGCCAGGCTCACAAATGCTCCCTATTCAGCCTCCATATTTCCCTCTGGGTCTGGAATAATGCCAAAACATTCATGATGGTGGGGGTGGGGGACGGCTCTGGCATCCATCACTGCAGACCTAGGGCTGCAGAATGGGGGTAAGAAGGGTGATCGTATGCTTACAATTTATTACCAGTGACATGTCTACTTTTCTCTCTCTCTGTCTCTCTCCTCTTTAGTCTTTGCCTCTTTCATCTTTTTGACTGTAGAATAAGGCCTGAAGACTCTTTATCACAAACCAGGGAAGGCAAAGAGAAAGAGAGAACTGGGGCCAGGACTGGATCTGATCTCTGATCAGCTGGATCAGGTCAGGCAGAGGGTAAAGATGCACTGGTGCAAAGTTTAGCAATGGTCGAACAGCTGGAGAGGCAAGGCATGGTGAAGAGAGAGCACAAATATACTGAGCACAAGTCAAGAAAGCAGGTAGCACCTAGTAGGGGGTTAAGGGTCCTAACAGATGGGCAGAGCCCAGGGTGGGGTAATCATGGGGCAGAAGCTGCCAGTTATTGTCCAAGTATCTATCCACAGAAAATTAGATTTCTAGGCACCAAAATTGGTTCAGGGACACAGCCCCAGGCTGTGAAGAAGAAGAATTGCATTCCAGGGAAGAGAAAATGACAAAAATTTGGGGACAGGTAAGAAGTTCATGTCTGGAAAATAAGAGGTAAGGAAAGTCCAGGAAGAGTGGCAGTGCAGGGAGCAACAGAAGTTATCATTGCTGAGGCACTTGGTTCTGATTCTGAATCTAATCAGCAGCAGAGACATGGGGGAGCGGTCACTAATGAGACTTTCCTACCACTGGGTTAAGAAATGCTGACCCTCACCAGACTGGAGATGGAAAGACTGAGGTGGTTAAGAATGCCTCACCAATCACTGGCTCAACACAGAAACTGGGATGAAATGGAGCTGGTAGGAAGATGGCACTAATTGAAAACTTAGAGAAGTAGAAACATAGGCAATGGCATTAGTTTGGGGAGTGATACTACATTTAGAAGACATCTCCTGAAACTGGATTTTTTTTTGATATTGAAACAGAATTTTTGCAGTTAAAGTTTTTCATATTACAATATTCACAAAACCTCTCTCTAGAATTAATTTCAGTGCATTATAAAGTGTAATGGTGGGATTTTGCCACATCTATCCTTTCTCGCTTATAGTTTTTGATATATAGCTAAGTTTTCTCATTTCATTCTCTTATGGAATTCCTTCTGGTAAGACCCTGATGCTTGGCTGTATATTTTACAATTTATTTGGGCATCCTATAGGAGTCTCCAAATGACTGTCCCCAGAATCAACATCATCACCATTTTACTCAGCCTCTAAATTACTCTGCAACTTGGAACTATTCAAACAAGGATAGACTTTCATGTTGCCATTTTTTAAAAAAAGTATTTTGGTCTAACAAAATTTTGGTTAAAGTTAAAATCTATATAACATCTGCTTTACATGAGCTATTTCCATACCCAACAAAATTTCATTAGTCAATAATTGTTTTTCCCGATTATCCATTTAACACTCTATGACAAAAATTACAGACTGTACCATGAACACTTTGTACCTACCTATATGGTGTTAGAAACCATGTTCATTTATGACTGCCTCTCTCCTTATCACATTCAGTTAGTCACCAGGAAGGCTCTATGATTTCTCTTCTGCTTTCTATGAACCTATAGTGCCTAGCTCCAGCTCTCACCATCCCTCACCTGAATTTGTCACTCCTGACTAGTTTCCCTGCTTTCAGTGTCTTACACTTTTATTTTTTTAAGTTTATTTTTTTATTTATTCTGAGAGAGAGAGAGAGAGAGAGAGAGAGAGAGAGAGCGTGCACAAGTAGGGGAAGAGCAGAGAGAGAGGGAGAGAGCTAATCCCAAACAATTCTTTCCACATTGTCACTGTGGAGCCCGACTCAGGGCTCAATCTCATAATTGTGAGATCATGACCTGAGCCAAATTCAAGTCAGATGCTTAACCAACTGCACCCAGTTGCCCGGCAGTATCTTACACTTTTAATCCACACATATTCTGTTTGCCTTTCTAAAACATAACTGTATCAATGTTTCTCTTTTAAATATACACTACCTTCTGCTTATGGACAAGACCAAACACATACTCCTTAGTGTGGTACAAAAAACACCTGACAGTCTAACCATAACCAATTTATTTTTTCTGATGCTTCTTTGATGTTACCTACTCCGGTCAAATAGCACATCCTCTGGGAAGCCTACCATGTTCTACCCACTCCTTCCTCCCTCCCTTGCCCAAATCAAGTCAGTGTATGTGTTCCACAGCTCTTTGTGCAGATCTCTCATACCATTCATTATATCACATCAGTTATATCTCATATATCCTTTTCCTCCACTAGACCAGCTTCTGAAGATTATGCAACATGCCTTACTTATATTTGAAGATTTAATATTTAAAAGGCACTTACCACGTGCTAGGTACTAGTGTGTATTAGCTAACTGAATAAAAAGACATTAATTCATGTAAAAGTTACCACCATGATTGTGATAGTATTACCTCTTTATCTTATTATTATTTATATTTAAACAAATTGATGAGGAATTTTACAAACAAGAGGTTAGGAGTTTTCATGATCTTTTGTTGAGACAGCAATTTAACAAATGCTGTAGAAGTTTCCCCCATACATACATACATATGTACAAAGAGGTCAAAACAAAGTCAGAGATTACAATAGGTCTTCACTAAAGGATGCCAGACTTACAAAGTATTTCTAGAACCATTTATATTCTTCATTGCTTTGTGTTGATTTTTCATGTTGTTTATTTTTAAATAACCTTGAATTGGTATGTCCATGGTAACCAGAAGTGTGCACAAAGTCTAAGAAAATGTTATTCATTCTCTCCTTGAATTTCGGGAAATACTTCTCCGTGATGCTAAATGCCTAAATTACTAGATTTCCCCCCTTTGAAAGTCTCTTTTAAAGGGAACTTTCTACTATGGAAACTATTTCTTTTAAAACAGCAAAAATTACACAGCACAGATTTCACATTTACAGCGGATAATTTATTAGCTGCAATCATTTACAAGCTTTAGTGTCTTATTTGTTAAATAATACATCTTTTGATTTTTTAAGAGTCTTAGTCAAATTATCTCAATAGTGCTATCTTTTTTTTTAATTGAAGCATAATAGAGACACAATATTACATCAGGTGTACAACATAGTATAATTGCACTATCTTCTAGAAACAAAAGATGAAGGGGCCTTGATTTAAAAAGGTGAAATAGGGATTCTTTTCAGTCTATTATACGGGTTTTCAAGCTCAAATATCCAGCCAGAATAACTAAGCCTCCAAGAAAAAAAAATACATGTAAATATATGTATACATATGTAAATGTATATGTGTTTGGTGTGTGTGTGTGTGTGTGTGTGTGTATACACACAAAACTATCACAGGGGACTCATATTTATTTACTTTTTTATTTTTTTAAGCCCTGAATTTTAGAAACGTTTTTTATTGCAGAAAAGCAGACAGATGTCAGTGGCTTTTTCCTACTTAAATAAGCAAATTAAATACTATATGACCTAGGGATACTTCTGAAATTACTTCCCTGAGTATGCCACAGACGTCTTATAATCACAGGGGACTCATATTTATTACAACAATACATGATGTCAAGTACACTAGCCACTACGTAAGAAGTAAATTATGAATCTGTTTGCTGTAAAGAAAACATGGAAATTAAACATTCTCAAAAATCTGAGGCCTACCTGAAAACAAAACCAGCCTAATGATAATCAAGAAATAAGCCCACTAAAAATGGTGCATTGCTGGTCACGTTAGTTAAATGTACTCCATTTCTGCCTTTAATTAATTTTTAAAGAACTTATTCCTGGATATGGGAGAGGCTGTAGTTATGGTATTTGCTTCAGATCACTTGGGACGACAAGATGCTAGGTACATTTTTAAAGATTTCCAGAGTTTAAAAAAGACTGAAGGGAATTTTCACCAGCCTATATTTTTTCCAGCTGTAGTGAGGTAAGATTGTCAAATAAAATTGTATATATTTATAGTGCATATGATGATTTGATGTACATATACACTGTGAAATGGTTACCAGAATCAAGTTTATTAATACTGCCAGCATTCTACACAGTATCTTTGTGTGTGTGTGTGTGTGTGTGTGTGTGTGTGTGTGTGTGTGTGATGAGAATGCTTAAGATATGCTCTCTTAGTAACTTTGAAAAATATAATACAGTATTATCAACTCTAGTCATCATGCTATACATGACATGACATCCTCAGAACTTTCTCTTCTCATAATTGGGAGTGTGTACCCTTTGACCAATATTGTCCCATTTCCTCCCAACCCTAGCTCCTGGCAACCATCATTCAAGTCTCTGTTTATGAGTTTGACTCTTATTTTAATAATCCATGTGCAAGTGGATTCATATAGTCCATTTGTCTTTCTCTGGCTTATTTCACTTATCCCAATGTCCTCTAGGTTCATCTGTGTTGTTGCAAATGGCAGGATTTTCTTTTTATGGCTGAATAATATTCCATTATTTACATATGTGATATATATTTCATGTCTTTTTTAATGTACTCATCTGCCAGTGGACACATATTATTTCCATTATCTTGGCTATTGTGAATAATGTTATTAGCCTCATAACTGAAAACTATTAAAATGTGTCCCTGTTATTAGCACACCTGAAACTCATGTTTTGCCTTACAAACGTAATTTACAAAGCCACTGAATTAAAAGTTCCTTCATGAAAGGTGAGTTTGGTTGGTTATAAGAAAACTTGCTACAACATCTATATTCCTGGGATAATTTTTAGTCGAAAAATATGTCACCAGCCTTTGTTTCTCTCAAGGAAGAATACTATGTAAAATGTCAGTCATTGTGAATATCAAAAAAAAAACCCTTCAAATTGTGTTAAATAAAATTGTACTATTCTGCTAATGGAGAGACTTGTCTCAGGGTAGGAAATTCAATTTCTTTAATCAAGTTTACGTGGAATGTTGGTCTGTGATCTGGTTGTCCATTTTCTTTTTCTTTCTCTCTTTTTCTTTTTTCCTTTCCTCCCTCCCTTCTTTTCTTCCTTCCTTCCTTCTTCCTTCCTTCCTTCTTTCCTTCCTTCCCCTCTTCCTCTCTTTCTCTCCCTTTTCCTTTCTTTCTTAACTATTCCCATAGTGCAAAACAGGATGCAGTAGACATATAATTAAACTCTTTTAATAGTCAGGCTAAGGCTTGCTTTTGGAGACATTCATGTGAAGGAGGGGAGGATTTCAGCCCATTCTGACTTATTCTAGACCTGTTTATTCTAGCCCTTGTCAGCCTGCACAGTGGGGCTGGAACCTTCACTGGCCACCTCAGTGGTGGGAAACATGGGGGGATCCGCTTCCTTGGGACAGTGAGAGCAGCACTGCTTGTACAAAGGAGAGGCAACAAGGGAGGGAACGCTGACATATTGCCCAAGTACACCAAATTACCACATAATATGCTGCGTCTTGACTCCTTTGGGCAAAGGAAAGTGGCTGAAGAATTCATTAATTTGATGTGCAAAGATAATTCCCCTTAATAACAAAAGCACACTTCGGTGCTTAAAAAAGGAGGGGATAGGGTAGGAGGAAAGAAAGTGATTGTCCTTGACATCATGAGCTATGATATTGTCAATTTTTCTGTAGTGTTCTTCATATAAAATATCAGTTCTTCATGATCTATTTTAATATAGCCAGATGCCACGTACTGTTAGAAAAATGTAATTTTTCTTCATTTGACTTTCATATGGAGTACAGGAGACACTGCAGATTCCTAGCAGGGAGGAATCTGCAGGAAAGTAGTCACCCCACCATCTAAACTGTATCCTTCCACGTTTTGTCATGAATGGAAGATAAAGTTCCATAGTTACACAAAGCAACACAGAAGACTGAACTAGAAATGAAACCAAATAGTCCCCGGGGCCTGGAGGTCATCATTGAACTTTCTGATGTGGATACACAGTGCTCACAGTGTGCCAGGGTGGCCTGGCATCAATATTATGTCCATTACAAATTCTAGAACATGTTTCTCCGAAAGGTCCATGTAGAACACACATTACAATCTCACTGGGTCCACTGTCAGTTCCTTGTGATCCTACTTTTCTAATATCAGGGTGTCTGTCCTCTTTGCAACCCCACCTCCCCTGCTCTACTTTCTCACCTCTTACCCACTAGACCTTCACCAGAGTGGTAAAATGAAAAGAGATCTTGGTTTATAGCAAAATATGTAGGTCTGACTTCTGGCTCCACTGCATTCCAATTGTGTGACCTTGTACAAGTTATTTGTTGAGCCTCTACAACATATTGGTGGCTTTGATTCATCTTTTCTCATTTAATTCTCACAACAATTCCATAAGACAGGTTTTTCCAGATTAGTGAGAGGGGGTGGGGGACAGGGGAAAAGGAGGTCACTGACGCACTGAGAAATCCCACAATTTCACCAACCTAAGTAAACTGGACTAAGCCACATTGTGAACTCAGCTTCCTCAGATTTCACAATCTGCTGTTTCTAACATTACACAAAGCCTCACGCTTTGTCAAACTACTTTTCAGGTTCGAGCTTTAATTTCTTCATGTACAAAATTGTGCTGATGTTGCTATGTCCCATGTAGCAGATACATTGTGTAAAACAGTAAACAAGATGATGTGAAAGTAGCAAGCATAAATAATAACAGCTACCTTTCCTTTCTTTAGTCATCCTAAATGCTCTTTTCCTCCTGCCCCTTGCTTAATCAATCCATTCCAAATACCACGGCTGAACTAATCACCCATCTTCTCACATCAAGCTTCTTATCAAAGGTCTCCAAACGCTTCCCACTGATTAGAGGATCATGCTCAAGCTCCTCCCTTTGGTATTCAGGACCCTCAACACATGATGACAGTTATTGGCTACCGCTCTTCTCAAAAATAACTACAGGTTCTCCTTGACTTTGGGTATGCTACTCCACTGTGTTCAGGGCCGTTTGCCTGCTTCTACAAATCCACATCATGGCTCTCTCCCCCCTCATGGAGTCTTCCACTATTTCTTTATCAAAAAAGCTGCCCATAATCTCTCCCCAATTTGAATTTCCCTACCATTTAGGTAACTGTCTCTTCTGATACTTACATCTCCTGTCTTACATCTTATTTCCATAGGTATTCTATGTCCTCCAGAAGAGTTTACATTCTTGGAGGGCTGGTTGTACTTTTTTAAAAGATTTTTTAATGTTTATTTATTTTTGAGAGAGAGAAAGGTGGGGGGAGAGAGAGAGAGAGAGAGAGAGAGAGAGAGAGAGAGAGAGAGAGGATGAGTAGGGGAGGTACAGAGAGAGAAGAAGACACAGAATCCAAAGCAGGCTCCAGGCTCTGAGCTATCAGCACAGAGCATGACACGGAGCTCAAACTCAGGAACTGTGAGATCATTAACAGAGCCAAAGTCGGCTATTTAACTGACTGAGCCACCCAGGCGCCCCTGGTTGTAATTTTTTATGCCATTTTACGGTTTTCTAATAAAAAGAATGAATGAGCTTTTTAAAAACCTCAATTTGCTTGAATTTCTGCATTCTACTACTTACCCTCTAACATGATTAAGAAATAAAATGTTGTGGAATATTTTTCCATGCTTTATAAAACACATTACCTCAATATAAGCAACATCAACATATTACAAAATAAACAGCCAATAGATACTTAGTCCATAATGTGACACAACTATTGAAAAGTTCAATTACGACATATTATATTGTATATAGCATCTATAAGGACATGTTTTCTTGTCCATTGACTGGATACAGATGCTGTATTCTTTGGTTTGTTGCTGATCTACATGGCACAAGTATCTTTTGCATAGGCAAAAAAAGCTTTTTTTTTAACCTGTACTTTAAAAAGAAAAAAAATCCCCAAACTTTAATTTGTGGATTTGAGAAAACCCTAGAAATAAAGTCAATCTCAAATGTAGGATATTTCCAGAAGATTTTTAAGAATGTTCTCTCTGGATGGCTCTAAGTTCAGTAGACACTAGAGACTTAATCAACTGAAAAATAACACCTTAGCTGTACATTAAAGAAAAGAGAGGAAAGAAACTCAGTTATTATGCTTTTCAATGTTCTGATATTCTCAGACATTTGTTGTGTGTTCCTGAAAGATATCTGCACATTCTATAAGAAAAAGCAATAATACTCAATTCCATTCCCTTGAGATTAGAATTGGATCTTAATTATTTTATTTTTCAGAACTTAAAATCAATTCCCCCAGGCATGGGGCATTAATATATGGAATCATATGCTATTTGCTGAAAGTGAATTTCACAGTTAATGGAATCAAACAGACATGCATACTCTGGAAAACAGTGTGGAGGTTCCTCAAAAAATTAAAAATAGACCATATGACCCAGCAATAACATACTGGGAATTTATCCAAAGGATACAGGAGTGCTGATTCATAGGGGCATATGTACTCCAGTGTTTATAGCAGCACTATCAACAATAGCCAAATTATGGAAAGAGCCCAAATACCCATCAACTGATGAATGGATAAAGAGGATGTGATATATATACAATGGAATACTACTCAGCAATGAAAAAAGAATGAAATCCTGCCATTTGTAACAATGTGGATGGAAATGGAGGGTATTATGCTAAGTGAAATAAGCCAATCAGAGAAAGACAGATATTACATGTTTTCACTCGTATGTTGAAGTTGAGAAACTTAACAGAAGACCATGGGAGAAGAGAAAGAAAAAAAAATAGTTACAAAGAGAAAGGGAGGCAAATCATAAGTGATCTTAAATACAGAGAAGAAACTGAGGGTTGATGGGGGTAGGGGGATGGGTAAAATGGATGATGGGCATTGAGGAGGGCACTTGTTGGGATGAGCACTGAGTGTTGTATGTAAGGGATGAATCATGGAAATCTCCCGAAGCCAAGAGCACACTATATACACTGTATATTAGCTAACTTGACAATAAATTATATATATATATATATATATATATAAATATATATATATATATATACAGAGAGAGAGAGACATTAAAATATAAACAGACATGGCATGAAGAAGGGTAAATCCACAAAATCCACAAGTAAGCAGTATGGAATTTCCCATTTGAGGACATGGAAAGAAATGACTAGGACATTAGACCATCAGATAGATACTTAACAAATGGTAGACTAAGTACTTACTACTAAGAAAAAGGGGAGAACCATGATTTTGGAAGGCACTACAAATAAACAGTTGAGCGTAGTGAAACTAAGGCATGTACTTTTTTTATCAGTGGTACAAAGGGAAAATGGATAGTGTTTCAAAAAGGTTTACATGCATTCATAGATGAAAGTATTGAAATCAGTTGCCAAAAGAAAACATGGTTAGAATAAAACTGGACTGTTGGCTGTGAGATCTACACTTAATGTTAATAAATGCTTAATAAATGCCTAGTGCTACTGTTTACCTATACTAGTTAAAATCATGCTGTCAGTAAATATTGGAGATAAAATTTATTATTATCTCTATTTTGTAGAGAAGGAAGTGGAAGCACAGAGAGGTTAGAGATTCTCCCAAGGCAAGGTCTCCAGTATTTAGTAGAGCCAAGATTAAAACCTCCATCTAGAATAGTTGCAGAGCCATTGTAAGAAAAGATGGATGGAAGAAACTTGATAATTCAACATTTTCCTGAAGTTCAGTGGTCTTTTTTTCCCCCAAAGAATCTCTTCAATCTTATGGCCCCTTAATATGAACTGACTAATGTACATATGTACTCTTTCTTTCCATCAAGGTGCAGTTGAGCTCTTAGTGCATGGGTACCAGGAGAAGTGATCCCACCCCTCTGAACTTGACCCACTTCAATAGATGGGGATCCACCAGGGTTATACAGATCATGTAAAAATGTCAAAAATTCCAGCTCTATCTAAACATACCTCTGCCACAGAGGACCTGCAGAGAGCACAAGATATGAGAGATGGTGCTGTCTGTGACATATGAATTGTTCATGTGAACAGAAAAGAAGATAAATGCAAACTCAAACACTAAGGTCAGTTTTATATATTCTCTGTGATAACCACTGATAAAGGATGCAAGATGTTATAGACCAGGAATAGCATTCTTCAGGGGAACAAAGAGGAGAAGAATGCAATCCAACTTAGGTTCAAAATATCCACTCTGACTCTGATTCTGTTGAGTTCACCTCCTCATTCCCTCAGTCACTTGCCCCCTTTGAAGTTTCTCCAACATGGTACTTTTTTGAGAAGATGACATTAAGGTTATCTGTGAACCACTGAACAGAACCTAATGTGGTTGTATTTTATGTTTTATTGCATAAATCCAATTTATAAAATTATGGTTATATTATACACTTTCATCTGATGAGCCATCATTGGCTGATCTAGTCTGATTATAACTAATCACACTTGCTGCTTCTATTCCAAATGACTAGTGCTGGCTTTGTAACACAATACAGTGCTGTGATCGTCCTGAAACCACATTCATTATTAATCAAGGATGGTCATATGCCTGAATGACTCTATTCCAAAAACATAAATAATCTATCAAGATTTGCCAAGGAGTGATTTTGCTTCCTTCACTGTTGGAATTATTTATTTTAAGATTTTTTTAGAAGCATGCAATTTCCTTCATTTTAATAAAGATCACTTATTCTTCCTCATGAGCCACCATTTTATAAATAACCTTCCTTAATGGTTAAAAAATGGACCTAACACAGCTCATCTTCTTCCTCTGTACTGAGTGTTATGTGCAATGTATGTCTCTAAATGATTGAAAAATGGGAAAGAACCTCATCTGTGGGCAGACTAATCAAGAGTTAGTGTAGTGTATGTGCTTACATATACTACTGAAATGATCAAGGGGCAGACGAGATGCTGTCCATTATTATAATTGTCTTTCTGACTTACAATGGGGCTTTAATGTGAGTTAAAGTAAAAAAAGTATTTCCCTAGTAAAGTAAATATGGTCCCAAAGGACTGTAATTTTGGAATGTCAGACTGAAATCTACATTGTAGGTACAGATGTGGTTTCTGGCAACTACAAGTCGCATTGCAGGCAAACTTTCCTCTTCCAGAAAAAGTGCTGTGAAGTCTTTTCAGCTAACAGTTTATAAACAAACAATAATGAAGGATCTGAGCCTCTTTAGGGCATTTTAGAATCACATATTCTTTGAAGGAAAAAAGCCTAAGGAGATGTTTAGTGAAGAAATGAGTTAAAAGAACATAACAAAATTTTTGCATGATTTTATTTATGAAAAGAAATAGAAACTGAATAAAACCAACTACTTTTAAGTCATCTGTGGAAACAGCACCTGAAGGGAAATTCCTGCTCTACACATCACTTGGGAAAATGCTGGTTATTGTTTTTAGTTACTGTTTTATTTTGTTAAATTCACCATATTTTTTTCATAAAAATTTCTTTTCAAAGAAAGAATCTGAACTCTCTAATCACCTCATACTCTCTTGAAATAGAAAGTCAGGAGAATACTAACAATTATAATAGTATAAATAATAATATATGATTTATAAAACAAAAAAGTAACTTTCTTCTCTAAAAACATCAAGTTAACTAATGTATGTATCATAATTAATGCTAGCATTTTAATTTATTTTTTTTATTATTTATTTATTTTTTTAGTTTCCAGTGCTATTCTCCTTTTTTTTATATTAAATATAGTTTATTGTCAAATTGGTTTCCATACAACACCCAGTGCTCAATGCAACAGGTGTCCTCCTCAATGCCCATCACCCACTTTCCCCTCTCCCCCACCCCCCCATCAACCCTCAGTTTGTTCTCAGTATCTAAGAGTCTCTTATGGTTTGCCTCCTCCCTCTCTGTAACTTTTTCTTTCTCCCCTTCCCCTCCCCCATGGCCTTCTGTTAAGTTTCTCAGGATCCACATAGGAGTGAAAACATATGATATCTGTCTTTCTCTGTATGGCTTATTTCACTTAGCATAATACTCTCTGGTTCCATCCATGTTGCTACAAATGGCCAGATTTCATTCTTTCTCATTGCCAAGTAGTATTCCATTGTATATATAAACCACATCTTCTTTATCCATTCATCAGTTGATGGACATTTAGGCTCTTTCCATAATTTGGCTATGGTTGAAAGTGCTGCTGTAAACATTGGGGTACATGGGCCCCTATGCATCAGCACTCCTGTATCCCTTAGGTAAATTCCTAGTAGTGCTACTGCTGGGTCATAGGGTAGATCTATTTTTAATTTTTTGAGGAACCTCCACACTGTCTTCCAGAGTGGCTGCACCAGTTTGCAATCCCACCAACAGTGCAAGAGGGTTCCCGTTTCTCCACATTCTCTCCAGCATCTATAGTCTCCTGATTTGTTTATTTTAGCCACTCTGACTGGCATGAGGTGATATCTCAGTGTGGTTTTGATTTGTATTTCCCTGATGAGGAGTGATGTTGAGCATCTTTTCATGTGCCTGTTGGCTATCTGGATGTCTTCTTTAGAGAAGCATCTATTCATGTTTTCTGCCCATTTCTTCACTGGATTATTTGTTTTTCGGGTGTGGAGTTTGGTCAGTTCTTTATAGATTTTGGATACTAGCCCTTTGTCTGATATGTCACTTGCAAATATCTTTTCCCATTCCGTCAGTTGCCTTTTAGTTTTGTTGACTGTTTCCTTTGCAGTGCAGAAGCTTTTTATCTTGATGAGGTGCCAATAGTTCATTTTTGCTTTTAATTTTCTTGCCTTTGGAGATGTGTAGAGTAAGAAATTGCTGCAGCTGAGGTCAGAGAGGTTTTTTCCTGCTTTCTCCTCTAGGGTTTTGATGGTTTCCTGTCTCACATTCAGGTCCTTCATCCATTTTGAGTTTATTTTTGTGAATGGTGTAAGAAAGTGGTCTAGTTTCATTCTTCTGCATGTTGCTGTCCAGCTCTCCCAGCACAAATTATTAAAGAGCCTGTCTTTTTTCCATTGGATATTCTTTCCTGCTTTGGCAAAGATTAGTTGGCCATACTTTTGTGGGTCCAATTCTGGAGTCTCTGTTCTATTCCATTGGTCTATGTGTCTGCTTTTGTGCCAACACCATACTGTCTTGATGATTACAGCTTTGTAGTATACGCTAAAGTCTGGGATTGTGATACCTCCCACTTTGGTCTTCTTCTTCAGTATTACTTTGGCTATTCGGGTCTTTTGTGATTCCATACAAATTTTAGGATTGCTTGTTCTAGCTTCGAGAATGCTGGTGCAATCTTGATTGGGATTAATGCTAGCATTTTTATAAATTCCTTTTGGAGAAATTCAAGAATTCTGGTAAACAAATTATGAAGCAAAAATCTCTCCAAAATAATACATGTGCTATAAAATATGTGAAGTATTACAAAGGGCTAGTTACAAAACCTGTTTTGAAATAGTCATATTACTTCATTACAAATGCATGTTATTCTAGTATTTGGGGGAAAGTCCATTCAAAAGATTTAAAATCACTACTCTTCCAATCCTATTATCACTAAAGTAACTTTTACATTAGTTGAAAATAAGAAAACTAACTTCTGCCATTTCTCTCTAAAACAAGAAGATGTCCACAGGAAGGACTGGAACAGGATACAACTGTCATAAGCACACCATATATTGACTGATGTATCTATCAGGTGTGCAGATATTTAATTTTGCTTCTCTCTATATGGACTTGATTTCTATTTTGAGTCCCCATCTCTACCTGAAGGTAGAAAGACTAATGTAGTTGCTTATAATAAACTATTCAAATTTACTGTTCTCTTAGTCATTTAAATCTGAAACTCAGTCATGGAGGATTTTTCCTGAGGCTGATTCTCTGCTGAAAGTGTATTCAGTGGTTTGAAATTAACGGGTGACAGGTACACATATGAAATGTGTCTTAAATTTCCCCACAATGGGATCCATGAAGAGGCAACATCTACCACCTGGCCTGCAGCTCACAGTCCACGTGCCAGGTGACAGTCCATCTACCACCTCCCAGAATCCTTTTTACCTTCCAGTGCTAACTGCCAAATGTAGGCCACCTTTGGTCTCCCCAGAAAATATTTGGATATTCAACTACTTCTTTAGTGGATGTGGACTCTCTGAGGCTGTACTCAGACCTCCATCTATGCTTTCATACAGCCAGTTCTACTCTATTACCCACGCAGTAAAAGGAAAACAAGGAGGAACCAGAACGCTTATCCCTTTAATGCCCAGATCCATGCATTGTTATTACTCTTTATTTTAGTCCCAAGGAGGAGGATGGGGCAGCCCACACCTTCCCAGCTCAGAGGACATTCATATATTTGAGATACAAGGGAAAAAAAACAGTTTTTCCAGATCCCATCTTCATTCAAATCTTTCCTGGACTATTCATTTTGATATACTAAGCCAATAATGTGGCTTCTTTTAGTTTCTAATTTTGTACTCTTTCCAGGACATTGAGGCTCCCATCTATGAGCTCACATGAAGAGGACCACCAGGTGAAGGCAAAGGGAAAAAACAGAATGCTGCACAATTACATTTCACTGCATTATCATACAGCAGCAACCTACAAGATATGCCACCTGTTTGTCAACTGTACCAGCTTCCTTCTTTTCTACCTGCTCATGAGTCAGTTTCCCTAAGGCTGTCAGATAAAGAATCAGATACCAAGTCACTGGTAGTTAAAGAACACACTGAAGTGAATTCCCTAAATACATAGAGCCCTCTGATCAACTTCTTGGTCTTTTAAAAAAAATATTTTTAATTTTTAAAAATTGTTATTTATTTACTTATTTATTCATTCATTCATTCACTCATTCATTCATTTAAGAGAGAAACAGAGTATGAGCAGGGAAGAAGCAGAGAGAGATGGAGACACAGAATCCAAAGCAAGCTTCAGGCTCTGAACTGTTAGCACAGAGCCCTATGCAGGACTGGAACCCACAAATTGTGAGATCATGACCTGAGCAGAAGTCAGAGCACTGTCTGAGCCACTCATGCATCCCAATCAACTTCTTTTTAATAGGTCTCCTATAACCTACAAACCTGAGAGCTTTCACTGGGATGGGTCCCAGCCCTAACCTTCCATGGACTGGCTCAGGCTTATGCTGCCATTGTAGTTCTATGTGTTGGCAAGTGAGCAAGCAGAGAAATGAGCTACTGGCTGAACTCTAGGTTCTGGAGAAGGCTTAAATGGACTGCAATGTGTCTGTGGCGAGATCATGAGCAGGTAGGGTTTCAATGAGCTAGGTAGGCAGGAAATAAGATCAAATGCCAGAACTTTCTTTATCTCTTTCCATTTCACTGATCAGAAAGAATCTCTCAGGATAAACAAACAAACAAACAAACAAAAATAAGAAAAGAGAGCACCCAAAATGAGTGCCAGTTGCTTGGTAGCCACGCAATGTTCACATATACTCATCAGCCATATTGAAACTTACAAACTGAAACAGAAACAACATGTTTCCACCTTCCTAATACAACTATCTCTTGTATCAGATTCATCATCTCATAAAAAGGGAAGACCCCAACTCCCACAAGTCACTCTTTCTATCTCGAAGTAATGCTCATTCCTCCTCCAGTAAAACCACAATTCCCCTTTGATATCCTTCAACTTAAAGATTATTACATTCACAACCCCCAATACACTTTAAATTAAATAGTAGGGAAAGAAGAGATGAGAAAGATTAGTTAATATACACAAATGTCAGCATAATAAAGCAAGGAAAATATATGCATAGTTACTCTAATCCTCATTTTTCCATTTGATTATGAGGTTGTAGTTGGCAATTATAGCCTTGGTTTTTAGTACCTATTCCATGTTGTCTTTTCTCTCTGCCACCCCACAAAAGGACATCTCTCTTTATGATTCAGATCTTTACTGATAAAGGAACTTATTTCTTAGTTGTTTTCTCTATAGTATGGATGAGCTCAAAGCACTCCAAGAATGCTAGTTTCTAGAACTAGCTCTCCTTACTCCCATTGTGAAACAAACACTATTTCTCTTTGATCATCAGAATAAATATCCCCACCTAATACAGTAAACACCTTTTTTGCCTGTAGGTAAAGAGGGACTAGAAATTCCAAATGGCCAGATGGCAGTCTTAACACCCAGTTCAGTGGAAATATTATGTTTCCTCATGAAAGCCTATATTATCTGTTAATCCCTCTAAATCAATATAATTTAAAATTATAGGACTAGAAGCAGAAATTCTGTAAGAAATTGATAATGATAATAGTGCGAAGGCCATAATGACTTCTACCCCCCCCCCCCCACCTTGGTTCTAGATACATGATTTCTGGTAAGAAAGAAACAGCACCATATACTGGTAACTAGTTATATTACTATCTACATCTTGTAGGACAGGGACCCATCCTCAAAGGTTTTGTTACCCAACTCACTGCATAGTTGAGTCTTTAATCAACCATTCCCCCATGCTATCATGTCATCCACTGCTGTATGATAAAGTGAGTGGCAAGACAGTAAATCCTTTGTTAAAGTGTGAGATACCATGGTGTTGAATAAAATATTTAAAGATCTGTGGGTTAATCTAAAATTTATATTAGAAGGCAGAGGCATAGAATAACTAAACCTAAAACAATCTTGAAAAAAAATAAAGTAGAAGGTATCACTCTACCCATTATTAAACCCTACTATATAGTTACAGTAATTAAAATATTATGATATTGGTGGAGGAAAAGACATATAGATAAATATGACAAGAGTGCAAGAGTGCAAAATTCAGCGAAAGAAAAATGCCTTTTCAACAAATGGTACTGGGACAATTGGACATCCATAGGCCAAGAAAAAAAAACCAAACGACACCTCAAAGACCACATACAAAAATTAACTCAAAATAGATCAAAGACTTAAATGTACAATAAAAACTATAAAATAGGAAAATAACATAGGAAAAAACCCTTTGGGATCTAAATCTAGGCAAAAGATTTTTTAGACTTGACCCCTAAAGCATGAACCACAGAAAGAAAAATTGAACAACTGGACCTCATCAAAATTAAAACCATTTTTGTTCTTTGAAACACCCTATTAAAGGGATAAAAATAAAAGTTATATTCTGGGAGAAACTATTTGTAAACCATATATATGACAAGAGTAGTATCTCCAACTCTCAAAACATAAAGAACTCTCACAACCCAACAGTCAAAAAAAAAGAAGAAGAAGAAAACAATTAGAAAATGGCCAAAAGCCATGAAGGGACATTTTATGCAAGAAGATACACATATAGTAAATAGGCAAATGAAAATATACTCAGTATCACTAACTATTAGGGAAATGCAAATTAAAACCACAATGAGATATCACTATACATTTGTCAGAATGGCTAAAATTAAAAAGTAGTGATAACCCCAAATGCTGTGGACAATGCAGGAAAACACTACATCCCTTATATATTTCTGGTGAAATGGAAAATGATACAGCCACTTTGGAAAATGGTCTGGTGGTTTCCTATAAAATTTAACATGCAATTCCCATATGACCCTTAGGTACTTATCCCAGAGAAATAAAAACTTACATTCATACAACCTATACAGGACTGCTCATAGTCCCAAACAGGTAGCAATATAGATGTCTCTCAATAGGTGGACAGTTAAAGAAATTGTGATGAATCCATACCACAGAATATTACTCAGCAATAAAAAGGAATGGATTATTGATATATACAATAATGTGGATTAATTGCCCGGGAATTGTGCTCAGTGAAAAGACCTACTCCCAAAAGGTCATATGATATTCATTTATAGTACATTTTTGAAAATATAGAAATGCAGAAGAGATTAGTGGTTATTTCAGGAAACAGGAATAGAGGTATGGAAGAGAGGTGGGTATGGCTATAAATGAACGTTGACTATATCAATGTTGGTATCCTAGCTGTGATGGTACTCATGGCAAGAACATGACAAATAGAAAAAACAAATCTGTATAGCAACTATCTACTCCAAGAAAGCCAAATTCCTGTTCTCTCCATGAAAGAGGGGTACAATGCAATCAACCTGTATCAGACAATAGGTTGGTACTCCTGGGGGAATGGTACCATAATGAAGTCTCAATACTAGACTCTGCTGTTTTCAGGTTAGGCACTCTACAAAGATGTTATCCAGATTAGCCTTGGTGAAGGGAAATTTCCATTGTCAAGGCAATAAAAAATCTTCATGTAAATCTTTTACTTAGAGTCCACTGAGAAAGCATTACAGTTTATAAGTACTGATTCCCATCCATGTAATGGGTCCTCATGTCCACCTGATTATTGAGAATCTCCTCTGCAGTACAGGTCCTTTGCTATCCTGGTGTTTTTTTGGGTTTTTTTTTTTGTTTTTTGTTTTTTTTTTGTTTGTTTTTTGGTTTTGTTTTTGTTTTTTCTGTTAGCATCTAACTTCTTTTTTTTTTTTTTCCTGTATGCCATTTGTTTTCTTTAAGTCATTTTCATGATTCATCCAAACGGGAATTCTATTTTCATGTTGTTTTCATCCAATCTGACATTCTTAACTTTCAATAAGGAACCTTACTCATTCACATTATAGTGAGGGAAATAAAGTAAATACATGCAGTAGCAAGAAACATGCTAGCATGATTTGTGCACCATGTACAAAAACAGTATCTTTGTAGGAGTCTGTGAATTGTGCCTAAAAGCTTAATGACTATAACACATCTAAATATAAAGCTATTGAAAAAATGCTAGTTAGTGGGTTAGTTGTCTAGTTTTGAATCAAAAAATATGGTTATTACAGTGTTTAAATAATATATTGCATATATTAAAAATGCTACAAGATAATTATGACTTCGTATTTGAGTCATCTTTGGAGTTTTCCAATATCATTCACAAATTCATTTTCATCATCAAAAAATGAGTTAGAAATCAGACAGAACAGTAATACCAAACTCATTTTATGAGTGAAAAAGCTGAGATAAGTAAGCAGTTGGATATTTGTGCAGGAGGCTCAGAAGTGAGGTTGGGGCGCTGAACCTTCAGATAGGATGTGATCAGCATTAAAATGGTACTTAAAGTTATGGAAATGAAAACGATCCCAATGGAAAGAGTGTAGGAAAAAGGCAAGTCAAAGCACTAAGCCCTGGAGCATTGCATAATTTGGGTATCAAGTCACTGAGAAGCAACAAGCAAAGGAAGTTGAGAAGGAGCATCTAGATAAATAATCAGCCAGCCTCCTGGAAGATATGTGCAGAAACGTTTTAAGGAGGAGAGAAGTGAGAATGAGCCAGTGGGTTTAACAATGTGAAAGTCTTTGATGAATTAGAAGGAAGAAGCCTGGTTTCCTATCAACCAAACAACTTCTTGAAGGAGACACACACATAGCAGCTATTACCTATATATCCTTCCAGGAAAGCTAGTCACTTTATTCCAGATTATGACAAATAGAGATGCAATAATGATGATGTAAATAATAACCCTGGATTGAGTATTTACTCTGTGTCTAGCACTGTGTTAGGCATTTAGAAGACATTAACCTTGTTGACATAGAACTTATAACCATCAATTTGTAGTTGAAGAAATTACCTGCTGGTTTGCCTATGAAGAAACTGATGTTCAAAGAGACTAAATGATATGCTGAAGTCATTCAGTTAATAAATAGTAAAGCCAAAATTTGAATTTGTTTTTTCTTGATTTCAAAGTCTATACAGTCTACTATGCCACAATTAAATATTGATAGAAATATGCACCTACTTATATGCATGTGTCATTATAATAATAATTCCAAGAAAACAAGGAAGATGAAAAAAGAGACACTGGAGGGAAAATTTTATGCTAAAAGAGCCAAAGCCTGCAGGGAAGCCTGCGTCTAAACAATTAGTGTTGGTTATTATCTAAACAACATGGACATTTTGAAGAAAAAATAACTATATTTATAACTAGCTCAGGTATCCCTCCATAATATCATTAGAACTGTTCCAGTTAATTAAAGGAAGACAATCTTGCTTCCATTAATACACACATACTGCCCCAACCTTCTTGGATTATTAAAGATATCATACCAGCAATCATTGTCAGAAACCAAAGTTTCTATCAATATGTCAATATGCATTTTTCTACCCTGCACCTATCTGTACGAGGATGGAACTAGGTTCATGGTAATTTAACAATCTCTGTGTCTTTGTCTTTCTCTGTCTCTTTCTGTATATATAATATTATATATATTTAGAACTTATTTCTTATTATATAATAATTATTATATATTTATTAATGATTATTATATATTTATGTTATATTTTTATATTTATATTATTTATATTAAATATTTATATAATATTTTTATATTATATATTAAAAGTAATATTAAACATAAAATATTTATATTATATTATATATTTATTACATTATATATTATATATTATATATAAATATATAATATATATTATATTTTATATATTATATATAATATAAATTTATATATTATATACATTATATATAATATTATATTACATATAATATTATATATTATATTATACATTATATATATTATCTATATATAATGATATTATTATATAAATCAATTCATGTAACAATTAATTAATATATTAGTATTATATATTATATTGTATGTTATATATAATTATTAGAATTATTAATATATTAGAATATATTATATATTCAAAGATAATAATATATAATATGTTATATAAATTTATATATATTATATATAATATAATATATATATTTAGAAAAATCAATTACATACTTATAATATGAAAAATCAAGTACATATTTATAATACCCTAAATATACATTTAGAGAGAGAGAGAGAATATTGAGAGAATATATATTGAGAGAAAGACAGCAAAATCTTACTCACATTAGTCATTTTATATTTTAATCTTGCCACCAATTCACTAAGTAGTAGTTTTGTTTTGTTTCTTTGCAGTCATTTATTACAGAAATTTTGCTATTTAACAACTATAACCCCACTCATGAACAAATGAAACTGATAAAAATTTTTTTAATCAAAAACTTTTCTGTTCAGTTTTTTTTCTAATTGCGAATTAAAATGTATATGGATATTATGGATATGATTTACTGCCCTTTCTTTTCATTTCTCCTGTAAGTCTACTTAAAAAAAAATAATATTTATCCATTTACTTTTGAAAGAGAGAGAATACAAGCAGGGGAGGGACAAAGAGAGAGAGGGAGACACAGAATCCAAAGCAGGCTCCAGGCTCTGGGGTGTCAGCAGAGCCCAAGAGCCCAACGCAGAGCTCGAACTCATGAACTGTGAGATCATGACCTGAGCCAAAGTCCGAAACTTAACCAACTGAGCCACCCAAGAGCCTCTGTAATTCTACTTTTCATTTATTATTTATATGAGTTACTTCCAGTAAGCAATCACTTAGTGCTATTGTAAATATAAAACTTAAAGAAAATATAAACTGAAAATATATGCTTTAAAAAATCACAACCACATCACACTTTCATTATAAATTAATTATATCATAGAGAAAAATGTTCATTCTTGGGTTTTATACAAAATATTTCAGTAATACGAGAAGCCAAAGGAAGTACTTTAAGATTATAAATTTAATGTTGGCATTGTTTCTAAAATAAAGAAAAAAGGGAACTAGCATTTGATTGCCCATTATATACTGTTAACTTTGATAGATATTTCAATGATTTATTCAATAGATGTTTACTTCTCTATCTTCCACTGTGGACTAGGCACTATACCAGGTAATAAGAATGCATCAGAGAAAAAAAGAAAAACAACAAGAAAAACCACACTTGTGAAGGTTTAATTCCCAAAGCAACCCCCATCTTCAGTATTATCTCCATTTTCTAAAATGGAAAATGCAAGGCTAGAGAAATTTGTCAACTTGTTCAAGTTTGCACATCTAGTGATGGGGCAAAAAGCAATCTGAATTCTAGATTTCTCCAAACTTCCCTCTATTTTCAACTGTGCTACAGCAGCTCCTCTTTACATACCAACTGCCTACAATTGACGAGAGATTTATAGATCTGCTTTTTCATTCCCTAGAATCAATTTTTTACTCCCCACAAATTTAATACCAATAAAAACAACATTAATGGATTTTTTTCTGGATTTAGACAAATGGATTATAGAATTCAAAAAGAAAAGTAAATAAACAAGCATAGCTGGGAAACTCCTAAACAGCAAGTACAATGAAGGCACACTAGCCATACCAGACCCAAAAACATATTATAAAATTTATGCAGTAAAAATGTGGTATTTGTGATTAAATAAACCAATGAAAAAGAATAGAAAATTTAAAACTACTTGCATATGGATCTATCAAATGAAATATAGTACCTGTTTATGGAGATGTAATTCACATACCTAAAATCTGTAGAATTCAATGATTCATGGTATTTTCACAGAGTTTAACCACTATTGCTACATTCTTTTTTTTTAGTTAAAAAAAATTAATGTTTATTTCTGAGAGAGAGAGACAAACAGAATCTGAGTGGGGGAGGGGCAGAGAGAGAGGGAGACACAGAATCCAAAGCAGGCTCCAGGCTCCAAACTGTCAGCACAGAGCCCAATACAGGGCTCAAACTCACTAGCCATGAGATCACGACCTGAGTCAAAGTCCGTCGCTTAACCAACTGAGCCACCCAGGCACCCCTTTACTACCTTCTAATTATAGAACATTTTAGCACTCCAAAAGGAAATTTTGCACCCATTATCAGTCACTTATCATTAGACTCCAGCTCAACTCAAACTCTTGTAGATTAGATAATCACTAATTTACTACTCGATCTCTATAGATTTGTCTCTTCTAGACATTTCATAGAAAATGAAATTATCCAATATGTAGTCTTTTATGACTGGCTTCTTTCACTTGTAATGTTTTCACTTGTAATGTTTTCAAGGTTCATCCATGTCATAGCATGCATCAGTTCTTCATTCTTTTCATTGCTAGATAAAATAATATTTTATGAGTATATCATATTTATTGTCCATTCATCACTTGCTGGACATTTGAATTGCTTTCACTTTTTGGCAATTATTTAGAGAACTTCTTTGAAAATTCATGCACAAGATTTTGTATATGCTTATCTTTGTAATTCTCTTGAGCATATACTTAGGAGTGGAATTGCTGATACATGTGTAACTCTGTATTTAACATTTGGAGGAACTATCAAATTGTTTCCAAAGATGGGTGCACCATTTTACATTCCCATCTGCAATGAATAATGCTTCCAATTTTTCTACATCTTCGCTAACATTATCGTCAGTCTTTTTTGTTATAGATATCCTAGTGAATGTGAAATGGTACCTTATTGAGATTTAGGTTTACGTTTCTCTAATAACTAATGATGTTGATCATGTTTACATGTACTTATTGATAATTTGTGTATCTTAGAGAAAAGTTTACTCAGAACCTTTGGCCGCTTTATTTTTAAATTTTTTTAATGTTTATTTTTGAGACAGTGTACAAGCAGGAGAGGGATGGAAAGAGAGGGGGACAGAGGATCCGAAACGACCCTGGACTGACAGCACAGAGCTCAATGTGGGGCTTGAACCCACAAACCATGAGATCATGACCAGAGCCACCCAGGTGCCCCTGCCCATTTTTAAAATAAATTATTTACCTTTCTTCTTTTTTACATGAGTATTTACAACTATAAATTTCCCTCTGAGTACTTCTTTAGGTACATCTCATAATTTTTGGCTTTCTGTGCTTTGCCTTTACTTACCTAAAAGTATTTTCTCATTTCATTGATGAATTCTTTGTCAACTCTTTGGTTACTTAGAATTATATTTTAATTTCCACATATTTGTGAATTGCTCTAAGTTTTTTTCTGATATTTATTTCTAATATAAATTTATTATAGTTAAAGGGCATACTTTTTATAATTCCAATCCTTCTAAATTTATTGAGGCTTGTTTAATGACCTAACATATGGTCTACTCTGGAGAATGTTCCACATACGTGAGATTAATGTGTGTTCTGCTGTTGCTAGGTGGAGTGTTCTATGAATGTCTGTTATGTCTACTTGGTTTATAGTGTTGTTCAAGTCTTTTATTTCCTTATTGATCTTCTCTCTAGTACTATTATTGTCAATGGGTTATCAAAATCTCCAAGTATTATTGTTGAATTGTCTAGCTCTCTCAATTTTTGTGATTTTGCCTCATGTATTTTGGACCTCTGTTGTTAACCGTATATAGGTTTATAATTGTTATTATCTTCTTGATGGATTGACCCTTTTATCATTATAAAATGTCCCTTTTTAGCTCTAGCAACAAGTTTTGTTTTAAAGTCTGTTTTCTCTGATTTTAATACAGTCACTTCAGCTTTCTTATGATTGCAATTTGCGTGTTACATTTTTTCCCATCCTTTTACTTTCATCCTATTTACCTTTGAGTCTAAAGTATCTACTATAGAAAGCATATAATTGACTTGACTAATACATTCACATTTAGTTACTAATGATATGGTTGGATTCAAGTTTGACATTTTGTTTTTTGTTATATTTTTATTTCTGTTATTTGTTCTCCTGTTCCTTCTTTTGCCTATTTATTAATTTAGAAAATATTTTCTAGTATAACAAAAATCCCTTAATTACAATTATTTTAAACAATTATTTTAAAATAATTTAAATTTAATTTTTAAATATATTTTAAAAATATTTTTAAAATTACTCTCTATATTAGTGGCTTGGTGGCTTGTAATACATAACCTATCAAAGGTGTTTACTAACTTAATTCTAGTGAGATATATAAGCTTTATTTCTATGAAGCTCTATCTCCTGTGTGTGTGTGGGGGGGGGGGCAGGGTTATTTTTTATACTTATATCTATGTTGTGATAAATCCAAGAATATACTGTCAAAATTATTATATTATGTAATTTTGTCTTCTCAAGTAGCTGAAAGAAGGAGGGAGAGTATATATTTATAGGGTTTGCTATATTAACCTTTGTATATACTATTGCTAGTTATTTTCATTTGTTTCTGGGATTTGAGTCACCATCTAGTGTCTAATAGAGCTGTGTTCCCACCAACTTCCTTTGTGCTATCATGGTCAAATATATTTCTTTATGTTATAGGCTGAACAATAAAAACATATATAGTTCAATACAATTTCTTTTTAATTTTACTGAAATTAGAAATTACTGAAAAGAAATATGCAATTATGTTGTCTTTCTAATTACCTACATATTTATATTTACTGATATTCTGTTTTCTCCTGAGGATCAAATTACTGTCAGGGGTCACTTGCTTTCATTCTGGAGAACTCTCTTTAATGTTTTTTATAAGGTAGTCCTACCATCAATGAATTCTTTCAGCTTTTGCTTATCTGGAATGTCTTTTTTTTTTTTTTTTTTTCATTTTTCAAAGATAGCTTTGCTATTTCTCCACATCCTCGTCAACACTTGTTTTTTTGTGATTTTGATTTTAGCCATCCCGACAGGTGTGAGGTGATCTCATCATGACTTTGATTTGCATTTTCCTGATCATGAGTAATGTTCAGCATCTTCTTTGGAGAAATGTCTGTTCATGTCTTCTGCCATTTTTAACTAGATTACTTGGGGGTTTTTTGTTGTTGTTATTTTGTTGTTTGTTTGTTTGTTTGTTTGTTTTTTGGTATTGACTTCCATAAGTTTTTTATGTAGTTTGGATACTAACCTTTTATTGGAAACATCATTTTCAAATATCATTTCCCATTCAGTAGGTTGTCTTTTAGTTTTGTTGACTGTTTTCTTTGCTGTGAAGAAGATATTTATTTTGATGCAGTCCCAATAGTTTATTTTTGTTTTTGCTTCCTTTGCCTCAGGAGACATATGTAGAAAAAAAATTGTCATGGCCAATGTCAGAGAAATTACTGCCTGTGCTCTCTTCTAGGGTTTTTATGGTTTCAGGTCTCACATTTAGGTCTTTAATGAATTTTGAGTTTATTATTGTGTATGGTGTGAAAAAATGGTCCAGTTTCATTTTGCATGTAGCCATCCATTTTTCCCAACACCATTTGTTGTATTCTTGTCCTTTCCCATTGCATATTCTTGCCTCCTTTGTGTAGTATTAAGTGACCATATACTTGTGGGCTTATTTCTGGGCTCTCTATTCTGTTCTATTGATCTATGTGTCTATTTTTGTGCCAGTACCATATTGCTTTGATTACTACAGCTTTGTAGTATATCTTGATATCTGGGATTGTGATACCTCTAGTTTTGTTCTTCTTTTTCTAGATTGCTTTGGATATTCAGGGTCTCTTGTGGTTCCTTACAAATTTTAAGATTATCTGTTGTAGTTCTGTGAAAAATGTTTTTGGTATTTTGATAGGGATTGCATTAAATCTGTAGATGACTTTGGAAGACATTTTAACAATATTTGTTCTCCCAATCCCTGAGCATTGAATATCCTTCCATTTGTTTGTGTCATCTTCAATTTCTTTCATCAGTGTTTTATAGTTTTCAGATTATAAGTTTTTCACTTTCTTGGTTAAGTTTATTCCTGGGTATTTTATTAGTATTGGTGCACTTGTAAATGGAATTATCTTATTAATTTACTTTCTGCTGCTTCATTATTAGCATATAGAAATGCAATGGATTTCTATGTAGTGACTTTGTATCCTGTAATGTTACTGGATTCATTTATCAGTTATCACAGGTTTCTGGTGAAGTCTTTAGGATTTTCTATATATTGTATCATGTCATCAGCAAATAGCAAAAGTTTTATATCTTCCTTACCAATTTGGATGCCTTTTATTTTTTTTTCTTGTCTGAGAGCTGTGGCTAGACTTCCAGTACTACGTTGAATTAAAAGTGGTTAGAGTGGACATCCTTGTCTTATTCCTGACCTTAAAAGAAAAGTTCTCAGTTTTTCACCACTGAGTATGATGTTAGCCATGGTTTTTCATATATGAGGTATGTTCCCTGTAACCCTGCTTTGTTGAGGATTTTTTATCATGAATGGATGTTGCACTTTGTCAAATGCTTTTTCTGCATCTATTAAAATGCTCATATGGTTTGTATCCTTTCTCTTGTTGATGTGATGTGTCACATTGGTTAATTTGAAAATATTGAACCATCCTTACATTTCAGAAATAAATCCCATTTGATCATGGTGAGTGATTTTTTTAATGTATTGTTGATTGTATTTGCTAATTTTTGTCAAGGATTTTTGCATCTGTTTATCAGAGATATTGGCCTGTAGTTCTTTTTTGTTGTAGTGTCTTTATCTGGTTTTGGTATCAGGAAAGGATAATTCTGAGTTCACAGAATGAATTTGGAGAAGAATAGTGATTAACTCTTTCTTAAATGTTTGGTAGAATACACCTGTGAAGCCATCTGATTCTGGACTTTTGTTTGTTCAGAGTTTTTTGATTATTGATTCAATTTCATTGCTGGCAATAAATCTGTTCAAATTTTCTATTTCTTCCTGCTTCAGTTTTGGGAGGTTATATGTTTCTAGGAATTTATATGTTTCTAGGAATGGGTAAATTCAATTGTTGAATAGGTTGTTCAATTTGTTGGCATATAATTTTTCATAAAAATCTTTTATAATCTGTGTATTTCTGTAATGTTGGTTGTTATTTCCCTACTTTACTTTCTTATTTTGGTTATTTGAGCCCCTCCCCCTTTTTATGAGTCTGACTAAAAGTTTATTGAGTTTGTTTATCTTTCAAAGAACCAGTTCCTGGTTTCATTGATATGTTTTATTTTTTTAGTTTCTATTTTATTTCTTTCTGCTCTACTTCCTTATTATTTTCTTCCTTCTACTGGTTTTGGGTTTTGTTCGATATTCTTTTTCCAGCTCTTTTCAGTATAATGTTAGGTGGTTCATTTCAAATTTGCTTGCTTCTTGAGGTAGGCTTATATTGCTTCTTGAGGTAGGCCTCTTAGAACAACATTTGTTGTATTCCAAAGATTTTGGACGATTGTGTTTTCATTTTCATTTGTCTCCATGTACTTTTTGGTTTCTTCTTTGATTTTGATTTCTTCACCTACCCATTCATTGTTTAGTAGCATGTTATTAAACCTCCATGTATTTGTGTTCTTTCCAGTTTTTTCCTTGTGTTGATTTCTAGTTTTATAGCATTGTGGTTGGAAAACATGCATAGTATCACTTCAATCTTTTTTAATTTATTGAGACTTATTTTGTGGCCTAACATGTAATTTATTCAGGACAATGTTCCAGGTGCACATTAAAAAATGTGTATTCCTCTGTTTTAGGATAGAAGATTCTGATATATCTGTCAGATCCATCTGGTCTAATGTGTCATTCAAATCAATAGTTTCCTTGTTGATTTCCTGTTTGGATGATCTACCCATTGATGTAACTGAAGTGTTAAAGTCTCCTACTATTATTATATTACTGTTGATTACTTCCTTTATGTTTGTTATTAACTGCTTTATATATTTGAGTGTTCCCATGGTGGATGCATAAATATTTACAATCATTATATCTTCTTGTTAGATTGTTTCCTTTATGATTATGTAGAGTCCTTGTCTCTTGTTACAGTCTTTGTTTTAGAGTCCATTTTATCAATGTAAGTAGTACCACCTCAGCTTTCTTTTCACTTCCATTTGCATGATAAATGCTTTTCTATCCCTCTGTTTTGTTTCTTTTTTTTTTTTTTTTAAACTTGAGAGAGAGAGAGCCAGAGTGAGAGAGAGAACATGTGGAGCAGAGAGAATATCAAGCAGGCTCTATGCTCAGTGTGGAATCCAATGCAGGGCACCCTGGTATCATGACCTGTGCCTAAATCAAGAGCTGCATGTTCAACTGACTGAGCCACTAGGTGTGCCTCCATCCCCTCACTTTCAATCTGCATGTGTGCTTAGGTCTGAAATGAGTCTCTTGTAGGTAGCATATAGATGGGTCTTATTTTTTTATTGACTTTGTCACCCTGTGTCTTTTTATTGGAGCATCCAGTCCATTTACATTCAAAGTAATTATTGACAGGTATGTACTTGTTGCCATTTTGTTAATTGTTGTATGGTTGCTTTTGTAGTTCTTTGTTCTTTTCTTCTCTTGCTCTCTTCTCTCAGGGTTTGCTGGCTTTCTTTAGTGATATACTTGGATTCCTTTCTCTTTATTTTTTGAATACCTATGAATGGTTTTTGATTTGTGGTTACCATTAGGTTTATATATGGCATCTTATGCCTACAGCAGTCTATATGAAGTTGATGGTCACTGAAGTTTGAACCCATTCCTTATGTCTCCCCTCACCATGTTTTAGGTATATGGTATCATTATTTAGATCCGTGTGTGTGTGTGTGTGTGTGTGTGTGTGTGTGTGTGTGTGTGAAACCCTTGACTAATTTTTATAGATATAATTTTACTGTTTTTGTGCTTCCTATTGTTCTTACTCCTGCTTATGATCTTTACTTTCCATGCAGAGTTCCTTTTTGGATTTCTTGTAGGGCAGTTTAGTGGTCATAAATTTCTTAAACTTTTGTTTATCTGGGAAACTCTTTCTCTCTCCTATTCTAAATTGTAGTCACTGGATAGACTATTCTTGGTTGCACGGTTTTTTCTTTTAGCACTTTGAATATATCATGACTCTCCCTTCTAGCCTGCAAAGTGTCTGCTGAAAACTCAGCTGATAGCATTATGGAGTTTCCCTTGTTTATAACTGTTTTCTTTGCTCTTGATGTCTTTAAAATTCTCTCTTTATCATCACTTTTTTTTCCATTGTAATTACTATGTAACTTGGTGTGGACCTTGGATGGATTTTGTTGGGGGCTTTCTGTGCCTCCTTCATCTGGATTTGTTCCTTCCTCAGATCTGGGAAGTTTTCAGTTATTTCTTCAGATAAATTTTTCTGCTAACTTTTCTCTCTCTTCTCCTTATGGGATCCCTATAATGCAAATATTATTATGCTTGATGGTTTTGCTGGGTTCTCTATGTCTATTTTCATTTATCATTATTAATTTTTCTCTCTCCTGGTCAGCTTGATTACTTTTCATTACTCTGCTATCCAGGTCACTGATCAATTATTCTGCTTCCTCTAGTCTCCTGTTTATTCCCTCCAGTGTATTTATAATTTGAGTTATTGAGCTCTTCATCTCTGATTCATTCTTTTTGTTTTCTATCTCTGTTAAGCGTCTTAATAAGGTCTTTCACTCTTTTCCCAAGTTCATTGAGTATCTTTATGACCATTACTTTAATTCTCTATGAGGGAAATTACTTATCTCTGGTTCTTTTAGCTCTCTTGCTGTGATTTTTCATGTTCTTTCATTTGGGATTTATTCCTCTGTCTCCTCCTTTTTTCTAACTTTATGTGTCTGTTTCTATGTATTAGAAAAGTCAGCAATGTTTTCTACTCTTGAAAGTAGTGGCCTCAAGAAGAAGAAGAAGTCCTATAGTGTCCTGCATTGTAATGTCTCCTATTTATCAGAACCTGGCACTTCAGGGGTGTCTCCTATGTGTGTTGTATGTGCCTTACTATTGTGGTGGAGCCATGTTTGCCTTCAGCCTAGTTGTCTGCAGTGGCTCTTTGACTGTTGTGAGCAGGGTTTGGTCTTTGTGTTGTTAGTGGACCAGTCTGGGGCTGCCTTAGGCTTGAGTTGAGACAGACCACATGCTTGCCAGAGATGTGGTAGCACTGAAATTCTGGGTGCTCTCTCTGTGTTGTCTCCTGAAAAGCTTGCATTGGTAGGTCAGGCCTAAAGTCAAACCAGATATCTGCCCTCCTTTCCCCACAGCTGGGGCTTCAGTCAGACTACTGTGTGTGGTTATCTTCCCCTTTCTTTGGGGTAGGAGTCACTTTGCAGTGGTGCTGATCCCTGCCAGGGATGCCTGAAACCTTCCAGGCTTGTGACACTGCTTTGGATGGGCTGTGGTTAAGGGCATATTGGAGCAGGTCTGCAGGAGAAAATGGGAGCAGGGCATGAAGAGTTGGCAAGGTTTGTGCAGGTCTGCTGTGGGAGGGGACATGAATCAGAGGCGTAGCTGGAGAGGGTGTGTCTGCAGAACATGGGGAGTGCATTGTTAGCAAGTTAGGTAGCCACTGCACTGGTTCCTGCAGGTGTTTATGTTTTGGCTGGGGGGGGGGGGGAAGGGGAGAGAAATGGCACCTGCCAGCTCCTTTGTTCCTAGAGAATTCACCAAATGATCTCTGTCCCTCCAGCACACATATTATTAAGCAAATCTCCCTCCTGTATATCCCAGGGATTTTTCTAACTGCTGCTTCTATGCTGTATTTCTGAGGGGCTGTTTTTTTGTGCTGTCTCATTAAGGGTAGGGACTCTGTTTTCTTTCACTCTCCTGGCTCTCTCAGAGCTAAGCCCACTAATTTTTAAAGTTCTAGGTGGTAAACCCCACTGATTGTAAGAAGTCATGAAATTATGCCCTTCTGGTTTTCAAAGCTATATGTTATGGGGATTTAACTTCCCCATGCAGGCTTCATAGTCTAAGAGTCTATTTTTCTCCCCTCTCCACGTGTATGGCCTCTATTGCTCTGCTGGACAGTCTTGTGGGTCCATTTAGTTCCTTATTAGGTCTTTGCCCTTCCTACCCTCCTTGATGTTCCCTCTCCTCTACATTTAACTGTGGAGAGTCTGTTCTCCCAGTTTTGGGGTCATTTTCTGGATTATTTACACTGATGTGGGTGTTATCCTGTTGTATCCATGGGATGAAGTGAACTTGGGGTTCTCCTACTTTGCCATCTTCCCCTCAATTCAGACCATAATTTTGGAAAGAAGTTAGCCATTAATCGTACAAGTGTTCCCTTGTATGTGATAGGACATTTTCTCTTGTAATTTTAAATATTTTTTTCTTTGTATTTGTCTCCAACATTTGACTATAATGTGCCTGGGTCTGGATCTCTTTGTGTTTATCCTGTCTTTGTGTTTATTGGGTTTGTTGAACCTTTTGGATATATAGATTGATGTTTTATATCAAATTGGGAAGTTTGTAGCTATTATTTCCTCAAATACTTTTTCTTCCCCCTTTTCTTTCTCTTCTTCTGGTATTCCAGTTACACATTTTGATGCACTTAAAGGCAGCCTCTGAGGTTCTCTTTATATTTCCTCTCTGTTCTTTAGAATGCATAATCTTTATTAGTCTATACTCAAGTTCAAATCCACTCTATAAGTTCAAATCTACTCTTGAGCTCTAGTGATCTTTTAATTTCAGTTATTGTGTTTTCCAAATCTAGAATTTTCATTCGGTTCTTTTTAAAATAATTTCTACATTTGCTGTGACATTGTCATTATATCTCTCTTTAATTCTTCAAACATGGTTTCCCTTCAGTTTTTAAACATATTTCTATAGCTTCTTTAAAGTCTTTGTCTGATAAGTCCAATATTTAGACCCCTTCATAGGTAGTTTCTATTACCTGCTTTTGTTTTTAATGTGGGTCACACTTCCCTGTTTCTTTTCACATCTTACAATCTTGTGCCAAAAACTGGAAATTTTTGATAATATGTTTATCCTATAGCCACTCTGAATACTGATTCCCATCCCCCATGTTTGTTGATATTGTTTGGTTGTTTATTTTTTAGTGACTTGACTAATTTGATGAAGTTTATTTTCTCCAGAGTATGCAGTCTCTGACATCACTCTTATTGCAGTGCAACCTGGGGACTACATACAGCCTTCCTGAGCACCAGGAAATGAGTAAGGTTTTAACTTGCTTTCCTTGACTATCTCTTTCCCTGAGCTCCCCATTAAGTTTCTGATTGGTCTTGCTTTATTGGTATCACATGGCACCCTTAACTTCCCTTAATTGCTATGTAATTATTGTATTTTAAAAATAATTGTTAAATAAAATTTACATGGTCTCACCCAGTTGAAATTAGGCTCCTTGGCAGGGGCAGGTTGTTGTCAGGAAGTTCATTTTGTAGAAGTATTTCAACTGATAAATGATAGATATAGAATGTTACCACTCTAATGAATGAGTGGATTTACACAATGAATGTCAAATGTTGCTAAAATCATCAAAACTGTCAACCAGTTAATTTTTATCTCCAAGTTGAAGAATACATCTTTCATCTTTGAAGTATTCTTGTGAAAGTGGGAAAAAAGTCTTATTAAGCTTCTGGATCTAACTATGATGTTTTGGGATATATAAAGAAAAACTTGTTAAATGACACCACAAGAATACATTGAACAAAATCCAAATGTTGGCAGTGCCACAGGATGAATCATTCCCTTTCTTTTTTTTTTTCTTTTTTTTTTATATTCTTTTTTTTAATTTTTTTTCTTTTTTTTAACTTATTTATTTATTTTTTTAATATATGAAATTTACTGTCAAATTGGTTTCCATACAACACCCAGTGCTCATCCCAAAAGGTGCCCTCCTCAATACCCATCACCCACCCTCCCCTCCCTCCCACCCCCCATCAACCCTCAGTTTGTTCTCAGTTTTTAACAGTCTCTTATGCTTTGGCTGTCTCCCACTCTAACCTCTTTTTTTTTTTTTTTTTCTTCCCCTCCCCCATGGGTTTCTGTTACGTTTCTCAGGATCCACATAAGAGTGAACACATATGGTATCTGTCTTTCTCTGTATGGCTTATTTCACTTAGCATCACACTCTCCAGTTCCATCCACGTTGCTACAAAGGGCCATATTTCATTTTTTCTCATTGCCACGTAGTATTCCATTGTGTATATAAACCACAATTTCTTTATCCATTCATCAGTTGATGGACATTTAGGCTCTTTCCATAATTTGGCTATTGTTGAGAGTGCTGCTATAAACATTGGGGTACAAGTGCCCCTATGCATCAGTACTCCTGTATCCCTTGGGTAAATTCCTAGCAGTGCTATTGCTGGGTCATAGGGTAGGTCTATTTTTAATTTTCTGAGGAACCTCCACACTGCTTTCCAGAGCGGCTGCACCAATTTGCATTCCCACCAACAGTGCAAGAGGGTTCCCGTTTCTCTACATCCTTGCCAGCATCTATAGTCTCCTGATTTCTTCATTTTGGCCACTCTGACTGGCGTGGGGTGATATCTGAGTGTGGTTTTGATTTGTATTCTCCTGATAAGGAGCGACGTTGAACATCTTTTCATGTGCCTGTTGGCCATCCGGATGTCTTCTTTAGGGAAGTGTCTATTCATGTTTTCTGCCCATTTCTTCACTGGGTTATTTGTTTTTCGGGTGTGGAGTTTGGTGAGCTCTTTATAGATTTTGGATACTAGCCCTTTGTCCGATATGTCATTTGCAAATATCTTTTCCCATTCCGTTGGTTGCCTTTTAGTTTTGTTGGTTGTTTCCTTTGCTGTGCAGAAGCTTTTTATCTTCATAAGGTCCCAGTAATTCACTTCTGCTTTTAATTCCCTTGCCTTTGGGGATGTGCCGAGTAAGAGATTGCTACGGCTGAGGTCAGAGAGGTCTTTTCCTGCTTTCTCCTCTAAGGTTTTGATGGTTTCCTGTCTCACATTCAGGTCCTTTATCCATTTTGAGTTTATTTTTGTGAATGGTGTGAGAAAGTGGTCTAGTTTCAACCTTCTGCATGTTGCTGTCCAGTTCTCCCAGCACCATTTGTTAAAGAGACTGTCTTTTTTCCATTGGATGTTCTTTCCTGCTTTGTCAAAGATTAGTTGGCCATACGTTTATGGGTCTAGTTCTGGGGTTTCTATTCTATTCCATTGGTCTATGTGTCTGTTTTTATGCCAATACCATGCTGTCTTGATGATGACAGCTTTGTAGTAGAAGCTAAAGTCTGGGATTGTGATGCCTCCTGCTTTGGTCTTCTTCTTCAAAATTACTTTGGCTATTCGGGGCCTTTTGTGGTTCCATATGAATTTTAGGATTGCTTGTTCTAGTTTGAGAAGAATGCTGATGCAATTTTGATTGGGATTGCATTGAATGTGTAGATAGCTTTGGGTAGTATTGACATTTTGACAATATTTATTCTTCCAATCCATGAGCAGGGAAGAATCATTCCCTTTCTTAAAGAATAAATCAAGAAGTAAAAGAAAACAGATGGGGAGAAGATAACCTAGAGATTATTAAAGGCTTAAAAGACCTATATCAATGGATCTTCTATAGATCCTGATTTTAGCAACCTATAAAATAAAGTGAGACAATCAAGGAAATTTTTAACACTGATAAAATGTATATCATTGTGTAATTATATTTAATTATTTTTAGATATAATAATCTTACAGTGGTCATTCTTTTCAAAAGTATTCTTATGTTTACAGATATACAATGAAATATTTATAGATAAAATAATAAGTTGTTATACATGCACTGCAAAATGATCTAGAGATAGAAAATGTGGAGAGTTAATGATGAAACAAAATTGGTAATGAGTTTACAATTGTTGAAACTGGCAAAGGATTGATTCATAGCATCCTTATATTGTTTTGAAATTTTCCATAATAAAGAGTTAAAAAATAAGCAACACATATTAACTAACTGTGTACTCATCATCATGTTAAGTAATGTTGAACAATAAAATAACTATACATTATGACTTTGCTTTTTTATCTAATTCAGGTGAGAAGATTAAAGTCATAAAACAATAAAAATCAATGGAATTAAAAGTTAAAATATTTGGTGCAGACTGTAGGTACCCAGAGAGGAATTAAATTCCTGAGGCCTGGAGAAGTTAGAAGATAAAAGATTCAAGTTGGTATTTTAAAGGATGAAACAGATATGAACAGATAAAAGGAATATAGAAGAGCTTGGGCAATTTACTAGATTCTGTAAAGGTTAATAAATAAAAATCTCTTAGTATTTTGCTTGGGATATACTTCCCAATAATCCACCCCTGGGTTCTCGAAGGCAAACTAAGAAGGTTTAAAAACTTCAGAATTCTTCCTTGAATTAATCTCTGAATATTAAATTATGGAAATTTCATCAAGTATACATAGTCCTTCTGTCATCGTATTTTAAAGGTCATCTCTTGTTCTCTTGAAGAAAAACTGTCTCTTCCCAGTAAAAATCAAACTGAAACACCTGTTTCAAATCAAAGTAAAGATGGAAGTCTTTCCCTGCACAACCTGCCACTTTACAAAGGAAGTCATTACACAAGTTAACCAGGAGTTAAATGTATCCTTAACTCTCATAGGTAAGTACAAAAGAAGCATACAAATAGAAGGTATGCTTTGTACAATTCAAAGAGAACTTATGTCCACATAAGTGGACATAACTATTTGTGGCCCCCATTAGACTTCCCATCTGGATTAGCGAAATAGTTCTTCCAATCTTTGGCTTAACCATAATTTATGCACCAAGTCATTTCCTTGCTAGGAAAAGAAAAAAACCTATGTTTATCCAAAACCATCTAGTAAAACAGTTTATAAGGTGTGAAACTGAGACCTAAAGAGGCTAAACAACTTATGTAAAGTCAGTTATTGCTTTATGAAGTAAAGCAAGGAATAATACTATAATGAGTCTAACCAGTAAGGGAATAAGGTTATTATTATTAAATATATAACAAAATGTAAGACACATTTTATATTATGTATATTTTCCCCTCTCAAATTTCATTTTAATTCTTACCTATTTTATCACACATTTTTGCATACATATATGCAAAGGTTTTTTTGTTGTTGTTCACCTGACAGGAACGGTTTCACTTGATAAACTAAGTTCATCTTGAATGTACTACAAAGTCATATAGCACACTGCATTAGTTTTCCACTCATCAATTCTGCCAAACTTCTTACTATTAGAACCACAGGTTTATTCAGGTGGATAGACATATGGTTTCAGAGGGTTTAGTTCCTCTCTAGCACCAATGGATGAAATTTCAATAACTTAAGCAATGGTTCTCCAACTAATGTCAACAGATAATATTCAATGTTATCAAAATAAATATCAAAAACATGACAATATTTTAGAAATAGCAAAGTCATTTTCATAAAAATATGAATGCACTAATTACCTTTTTCACTGTGTTGACATTTGAACTGATGATGCATTGGTGGATAAAACAGCTAGCAATTCAGTACAAAGCAAGGCAATGGCCCAACTATATTAGAAGTCATTGTATTGTTCACCACCACACAGTCAAGTAAAAAATGAAAAGAAAATGCCTTTTCACTTAAGAATTTCCTTCATGAGGTAATAACAATTGATGTTATTAAATCTTGATTCTTGAATACCTGTCATTTTAACATTCTTTGTGACAAAATAAACCAACTAATATGGAATGGGTTTTTTGCTACACACATAAAGCCCATCTACTACATTCCAAAGTGCAATAATTGGTTCAAGGAAAAGTATTTATGTGATTGAGCTGAGAGCTGAATTAGCCATGTTTTCATGGGACAGCATTTTTATCTGAAAGATGACTCACAAACTAGTGTTATCAGGCTTCAGTGTTGAGTAGAAATTTTCTCAATAATAAACCAACTGGGCCACTGACTTCAAGGAAATCAGTTGTTAACATTTGTGGCCATTACATTTGAACTTTCAAGTGAAAATTCAAATTTTAGAAAGCATATCCCCTCCTGTGAGCACACACAGGTTCCAAAACTTAAGGGCTCTTCTGATGAGATCAGTGATGATACTAAAAATGTGACGATGTCATATTTTGATATTATATAAGAAAATGTGTCAACACTTGGGAGATGTGTATAATCAGAGAACAAATATTTTGTAAATGACCAATTCAAAATATTACCAAATCATACATGGACAAAAGATCCATTCAAAGTGGAGAACAGACCGATAAATTTTAATGTAACAGAGTGAAAAACATTTCTTGAAGTTGCTTCAGATTCCACATTACAACTAACCTCTAATATACTAAAACTTAGCAAGTTTTGTTGTAGTATCTAGGATGAATTGCTACAATTATCTGGAAGGCTATTAAAATAATCCTCCCTTTCTAACTATGTATCTCTGTAAGGCTGGATTTTCTTAAATATAATTCAATCAACAACATATCACAACAGATAGAATAAAGAAACATGAGGATTTAAAATTTTCTTCTATGCTAAATGTTAGAGACTTACAAAAATGGAAAATATGCCACTGTTCTCATTAAATATTTATGAAAATAGTCTTTTATATAAAAATATGTCATTTATGTTACCATATCATGGGTTTATTGTTATTTTTAAATCAGTTAGTAAACAGACACTTCAAAAATTTACCAGTTTCAATTTCTAATACTGGTAAATTTTTTTAAAAATTTTTTTAATGTTTATTTATTTTTTAGAGAGATAGAATGCAAGTAGGGAAGGGAAAATACCTGGGAGAGATTTTATTTCTCTTTGAAAGGGATATAAGAAAGTGAATTGTCCTTTTGATACTTTATACTATTGTATGAGTATGTGTGCTTGGTGCTGTGGCAGTCATTTAATGACCATGAGAGGACAAGCATGAGGACAAGAGCCAACAGGTAGAAAGTAACAAAACAGAAAGATTGAAGGACACTGGATCTTTGACAACTTAGTTAAGTATCAAACCCAAACCACCTCCTGACTTCTTTTTATGTGAAATAGCAAACCTACTTCTTGTCCATGACTTTTTGAGATTACTCTTTTTCTTTTCTTTTACTTGCAAAAAGATCATCCTAAGTAACACAGAATGTTTAGGTGTGTATATTATTTTAGTGTTTCCTTTTGTAATTGCTAGTTGACATTTACATGATGGGAATCTGTTTAATATCTATGTTAACAACTAAAACAATTATGATTTAATGGTGAATAAAATGGTTTACTTAACTGGTATTTATAGCAACATGCATATTAATCATTCACATACTTAATACAATATTTTGTTGGATTCCATACACACAAAGTTGCTTCTAATTATAATTTAGTTCCCCTGCATGGAGAGACTGCACAGTATAACACAAATGATTATCGTGGTTTATATGAAATTGGCATTAGCTCTCTACAGTCCAAAAACTTTAATATGTATTCCAGATGTACCTTTATTTTTTATTTGCATTGTGACCTTGGGTTTAATCTCATATTTAATTTTATGATGATGTAGTTTCAGATTTGTATCTTTATTTAATCTGCTTCAATATTTTGACTTCAATACCAAAGTAGATCATGCCCATAAAGATAAGTTTATTAGATAAAGCAGTATTATTAAGAGCTGCAGGGCTTAATTTGCCAATTTATGATAATCAGATTTCACATTTTAAGAAACATTATCTAGGGCAGGGATTCTCAATATTGGCACTGTTGATATTTTAGGCCAGATAATTCTCTGTTGCAGGTAGCTGTCCCATGCATTATAGGATGTTTAGCAGGATCCCTGGCATCTACTCACTGGATGGTAGTAGCATGCACTCCCTTTCTCCCACCCAGTGTTGACAATGAAAAATATTTACAAACATTGCCAAATGTACCCTGGGCAGGGGGAGGGTTGTAAAACTGCCTCCTTTCCCATTGAAAACTATTGGTCTATGAGATAATTTTTAAAAAATCCTGATTTGGTCTGCCACTTTTAGCATAACTCAGAAGCATGATTATGTCTATCTTGACTATCATTTTTTTAATTCCTTAGAAATGATTGCTAAGGTTGTTTACCCTTCTCCCTCCTTACTACCCCATCTTGAGGGGGCCAACAGCCTTAGGAAACAGAAGGCATAAGTAGCATGCTCTAGAAAGGAGAGAGAGAGGAGAAAGAAAAAAAAAATGATTCCTGCATTTCCTTAATTATGGTACTAAGTATCCATTCTTTAAATACCTTTATCAAATGAGTGGTTATATTTTTTTATAATTGTTTAATTCTATTAGTTTTTTAAAATATAATTTATTGCCATTGTATGTATGGCTAACATACAATGTATACAGTGTGCTCTTGGTTTTGGTGGTAGATTCCCGTGATTCATCATTTACATACAACACCCAGTGCTCATCCCAAGTCAGTTATGTTTAATTATAAATGTAAGTTAATGATTCATGATTGCTGGTCTACATGTGTTATCATTGTAGTGATCTTATCTAACTTGCTCAAAATTGTGTCCCCAGATTCTAACAGTTTTTCCATTCTTGGTAGACATTCAGTGTATAGCTAATAAATCAATAAATGAAGTTCTCATTACCTTACCATGACTAAACAAACCCACCAATTAGTAGAGTGCTTGTTTAAAAGTTCTTCTTGTAAGTGGAGGGCATCTAACAAAAATATTGAATATTGCCATATAAAAACTTCAACATCAGGCACCCTCATTATCATCAAAATATTCAGTCCAAAGAAGATTATAAGCCTCAAACAACTAACTGTAAAATGTAAAGCAAAACATCAACAAATTAATATAAAAATAAATGTGAAGTCCTATGAGAACAGAGAGAGAGAAGAAATGACTTGAAGATTAGGACACTGAAAGAATGAAGTGATAACTGGATTGAGCCTTTGAGGAGAGGACTCTTACAGGCTAAGGGACAGTGTGAAGAAAGACTTTGAATTTTGAAGACACCAAGGAGAGCTTCACTAAGTCTGAAATTAATATGTCAGTTTTCTTTTGCTTAGAGTTTGTATGAAATATATTTTTCAGTCCTTTTACTGAGTTTTGTACCTAAGATGTGTTTTTTATTTAAAAAACGTGTTTCTTATAAACAGCATGTAAGCCTTTTTAAATCCAATCTGATAATCTTAGCCTTTTACTTGTAATATGTGGCCCATTTATATTTAATATTGTTGTTTATAGTGTTGGGCCCATATCTATTATTTTATAACTTGTTTTTTATTTAGCTAATCTATTCTATGGGTTTTTTTAAATTTCTTGCCATCTCTTAGATAACTTTTTTATTCTCCCATATTGTATTCTTTATTAGTTATACACTGTTTTGCTATTCTTTGTATGTTTGACACTCTGGGATTTTAGGATGTATCCTTGATAATTGTCTAATACAAGATATTACTTTTACCACTTCCACATTAATGTTAGAACCTCAGAAGACTTTAGCTTCATATATCACTGCCTACTTTTTGAGTAATGATTGTCTTCAAATTCAATTCTACATATATTTTAAACTTCCCAAGGCATTACTAGAATCATTTCTGTATAGTCTACATTCATTTATATTTATCCACATATTCATCCTTTCTGATACTCTTAATTCTTTTCTATGTACACTTGTTTCAGTTTCCTTCTGCCAAAAAAGTTTCTTTTACATTTCTTTTAAAGCAAGCTTACTGGGAATGAATTCTTCCATTTTTTAGCACAAATATCTCAGTCATGCTCCTTGGTATTTACCCAGAGGGACTAAAAACTTATGTTTACACAAAAAGCTGGATGTGGATGTTTATAGCAGGTTTATTCATAATTGTCAAGCTTGGAAATAACCAAGAGGTTTTTCATTAGAATAAATAAATGGAAAAATAAACTGGTATATCTAGGCAATGGAATATTATTCAGTGCTAAAAAGAAATGAGCTATCAAGCCATGAAAAAAACATGGAGAAAACCTAAATGTATATTACTAAGTGAAAGAAGCCAATCTGAAAATGCTATATACTGTATGATTCCAATTATATGCCATTCCCCCCAAAAAATCAAACTATGGAGACAGGAAAGAGATCAGTGATTACCTATGGTTGGGAGTGAGCACAGGGGGTAGATGAACAGATGCAACACAGAGGATTTTTAGGACAGTGAAAATACTCTGTCCAATAACATGATGATGGATACATGTCAGTATAAATTTGTCCAATCCCATAGAATGTACAATACCAAGAATGGAAATCTCTTTTCTTTCCTTCCCTTCAGTGTTGCTGTGAACCTGATCTTCTCTAAAAATAATTAAGTCTTAATAATAAAAAAATTAAAAAATAGAGTGGAGAACTGATCACTTTCATCTAATTATGAGGGACTAAGCTCTGGGAGTTGGCAGTTGAGATATCATTTTGGTAAGATTCAGTCTACTTACGATTTGTATCTGTTCCTGTGGTATGGCCTTCAATAGGCCCTTAATTGAGAATTTAGCGTCTTTTTCTTTTTAGTACTAAGAAACTGGCATTTCCACTCTTCAGAGTTATTTGAATTAGGTTTTTAAGTTTTTGCTCTACATATCTTCAGAACATGGCAAAGTCTTGAGATGGGGATTGGCTGTGTGTTTGAGGTGTCTTGGGTCTCTAATTTCGTCACTCTAACCCACATAAGTTCAAAAACTGTGATTGTTTATCTGTGTCTTAGCAGCAGCTCTCTGTCTCCACACTCATATTCTAAGACTTTTGTTTATACCCAGAATCAGCAAATGTCCTCAGAGAAAAAGGAAACTACAGATCTTCAGTCTAACTCTGAAATTACCTGTTTTTTCTGGATTTTCAGTTCTAAGGCTTTTTACTTCAGCAGCTCTCTGACACCTTAAAAAAAGCATTTTTATAATTTGCCTAGATTTTCTAGTTGCCGTGAATATTTCATCCTGCCCTGAAGCAACAGTCCTAAAAGCCATATTACCTTTATTTAGAGAACTTCTAAGAGTATGCAATTAAATTTTATATCTTTCCTATGCTACAGATTAATTTTTCTAACTGCCTTCAACACAATTTTTTTTTAATTTTAATGTGTTCAAAATAGAACTAATCCTTCTATTTTCCCATTATTATAATAATTGCATCAGATTCCTGATCACCATCATGTTGGGGGTTAGGGATAGTTGCAATATTAAACAAAATTGCAATAATTAATGATATTTAATAAGAATATGTAATAATTATTAATATTGTTTCATAATTAAACAAATTAAGCAATATTAAGCAAATCATCACTGAGAAGATAACCTTTGAAAAAACACCTGACAAAAAGAATAAGCTATGGAAATGTCTGGAAGAAGAGAAGAAGGAATAGCAAATTCAAAGAAACTGATACAAGAGTGTATCTGATGATTTTGTATAATGGCAAGCAGGTTGATATGACTGGGGCCGAGTGAGCAAGCGGAAAGTAACAAAGGTTAAATTCAGACCAGGACTTATTTAAACATTGTCTTTAACTCTTCATTTTTTATCAATACTTTGCATCCAATATTTCTTATGCCCTAGAGGTTTTACCAATTAATTATATTGATATACATGGCTCATTTACAATTCTGTTACCACCACTCCCATTTATCTCCTATTGTCTACAGATAATTACCAATCAGAAACTGATCCTCCCAGTCTTAGAACTCCCCACTCCAAATAAATTTCAAATAAAACATTTTCTTCTGCCACAACCAGTATCATGGTCACAGGATAAGACTTCAAAGATTCCTAAAACTCTGGATTTTTCCAATACTATATTTGAATAGGTCAATTAAAGAGGAGGAAATGTCCATTTTCTACAACAGGTGATTGGGTTGTTTGAATATGAGTGACTACCCTATTTTAATGCTTACCACAATATTAGAAAACAGTGAGAATTGTGGAATCTACTTAGATCTATTCAAAAGTCAAATGGATTTCTGAGTATAAGACTGTGCTAGAAAATGAATGAAATTTTAAACTTCCTGTTGTTGGGAAAAATCTAAGTAAAATAATCATTTGGCCTCATGACTTCTTGGCAGAAATTTCACAAAAAACCACACAGTGCTCTGCATCCTAGAGACGCATTTTGAATTTCACATTGTTGTCAGTTATTTTCACATATACATTATACTGATGCATACTGCTTTCACAAAATAACCAAACACGATTATTGGTTTTCTAATGAAAAAGTGATTTTTAAGACATACAAGAATAAGAGTGTCCATATAGCCTCCACTTCCTGATTCTTTCATTAACACAATTAAAAGCTCATTCTGTGAGCTCCCTATATATCCTTTGGGAAAACATCTGTTGTTTTCTGTTACACAAATTAACATCAATATGCCTTTTCAGCCCTGGGCTTGGATTGTCTTCCTCTAATTTGGCACATTTAAGAATCTTATCATCCCTCTGTTTGCAAAATAATGGTTTCAAATACTTAATAAATAATGCAATATTATTTGTAGCAAAAATCAAAGAAACCAAAAGATATGTTTGAAAATAACAGCACAACAAATCTGATTTCTGAGGGAAATGTTAGAAGACTTTAATTTTTTTTTTTTTACTTTTTATTTTTGTAAGAGAGAGGCAAAACACTGCTTCCTATGATCAACATTTTAATTTTTCCTGTGGAGCAGGAAAACGAAAGCTGCTATGGCAAGGGAGAAAGAAGAAAGAGATAAAGAAGAATGGTGGGTAAATTTTCACACTATGTATGCTAGATGCTAAGTTCTAAAATATTTGTGATATAATGTAAAGAATGAAACATATTATGAAAGAAGTTAAACAAAAGAAATGGAATATTTAGTAGATTAAACAAATTTCTTCTGATGTTTTAAAAATCCATGGTTGATACAAAGTAAGAAATCTATGCAATAATAAAACACTAACAAAATGTCTGTTTTGACTAGATTAAAAAAATTAACACTTGCATTTTTATATAAAGAAATATGGCCAAAACAATGGTTGCAGCTGTTATTGTAGACACTATGTATATACATTATATATAGATACATATGCAAAATGTAGAATATAACATTCTAACAGCTATATTTTATGGGTTGCAGGAAAATCATGACTAATTTGTTGATTTGTTTGATTGTTTAGAATCTCAGAAAGCTGTTTTTGAATGTGAAGTAAAAGGAAATTTAGTTTTTGAGATGAACTGTGACTTGTGATTTGAAAGCCTGCTCAAGAGACACCGGTTGGCTCAGTGGGTTGAGCATCCAACTTGGGCTCAGGTCATGATCTCCCGGTCTGTGAGTTAGAGCCTTGTGTCAGGCTCCGTGCTGACAGCTCAGAGCCTGGAGTCTGCTTTGAATTCTTTCTCCCTCTCTCTGCCCCTACCTCACTCTCACTTTTTCTCTCTCTCTCTCTCAAAAATAAATACACATTCATGGGGAATAAGCTTAGGAATTCCCTGAGCATGGATGGGTTAACAAGGCATAAAGAATTAGAAAGCCAAAGGACTTACACACCCAAGTTTGGGTAAACAAGATTAGGTAAATAAGATTAGGTAAACCCAGCAAAGGCCCCCAGTATAAGGACAAAGATATAGGAATAGAAAAGCCTCGTGATGAAAGCATCAAAAATGAGGTAAGCAAGACTAGGTATTCAGGGAGAAGTGCCCCCCAACTTAGTACAATAGCAGAAAACTGTTTTCACAGGAAGGAAGGACCAAATTAGGTAAACAGGTAAATAGGGCTATAGACTGCTGCAGGGTGAAGTTGCCCAGAGGGGAGCTAATTAGCAAAAGAAATGTGCCTTGTTGACCCTGAGGTAGCATGCTCTGTCTTTCTTGTCCCCTAGGCTAGTTTAGGTAAACGGAGGTGGCCCCTCTCATCTGCTGTAAACAACCTTCTGCCCAGCACCAGAATTTTGTTTTGTATTGACCCAAACCCCTAACACCCCATATCTTCAAAACCCCCTTTTCCCCCATGCCCATGAGTTAACATTCACGGTTTCATTATCTCTTTGAAGGAGCTGCTGTATGTAAGTGGAGATACAACATAACTGAGTCCAGGTTGAGACCTAGATGAAAGAGAAAGAACAAAGCAGACTCTAATGGTTTACACTTCATAGATCCTCAGGTGTTGATTTGGGGTGGTTTTATGAAGAAGGTGAGTCATTGGGAGAATTTTCAAAAAGGGCTGAGGCATCATTGGGCAGAGAGGAGTAGAAAAACCATTCTAGAAAAGAGTGGAGAAGAAACGGTGTTATATAAGGAAAATGCAAGGCAATTGTGAGAAGATGAAAAGATCTTGGGAGGTGATAGTTCCTCTTTGCTAAGTTTATTTAATGTTGAATTGAAGAAGCACTTTAAATAAAGAACTTCTCTCTCTCTCTCTCTCAAACTACTCCATTTACAAGTACAAATAAACCTTCTTAAAGTTTTCAACACTTAAAAACTTTCCTGAACCCAAATCTCTCATACTATATATCAAGACAAAGACAAGTCTGAAGTCCAAAGCTCTGAAAGCTGAGATCTTATTGGTAACTCATTTGATGGCAAAATCTGATCTGGTATGAACCTACATGAAGCTACGCATAGTCTTTCTTTATCCCACTTGATAAGACAATCCATAGGTTTGACTACAGAATATTAAAGTGCTTGGAGGGGCACCTGGGTGGCTCAGTCGGTTAGGTGGCCCACTTTGGCTCGGGTCATGATCTCGCAGTCAGTGAGTTCAAGCCCCGCGTCGGGCTCTGTGCTGACAGCGCAGAGCCTGGAGCCTGCTTCAGATTCTGTGTCTCCCACTCTCTGGCCCTCCCCCATTCATGCTATGTCTCTCTCTGTCTCAAAAAAATAAATAAATATTAAAAAATAAATTAAAAAAAAAATAAAATAAAAATAAATAAAGTGCTTGGAGTCCCACCCCAGACCCTGCTGGAGGATGTTGTAGGATAGAGTTGGTTTATGTATTATATTCAATATACAGGTGTTAACTTTTAAAAATCTCAACATTTCTGAAGTCTGAAACATATTTGTTTCTAAGGGCTTCAGATAAAGGACTGTGGTCCTATTAGAATCAGCTCTCATCCTTGCTTCTCCATTTAAATAATACCAATTCTTTTTTTATTTCGTGTTTTAAGGTAATTGCTTTCCCCTTTAAATCAATGCTGTGAATTCCCTATGACTTCTTTTGAACTTTCTTCAAATTCTTTATGTTTCTTTTAAAGTTACTGAATCCAAATTTGGATATAAAACAGAAGTGAACATCTGAGCAGTTCTTATCATATGGTTTATTACCATTTACTCATTTTCATCATCTAGGAGTATTTTTTAAAGGATTGTTTTGCTCTCTATTCAAAGTAGATTAAATGGACAAAGTCCTTCCTCAATGTCAACTCATAAATGATCAGTATCCAGTTGGTGCTTTGCATAGAATAGACTGTCAAAAATGTTTCTTTAATAAATCCAAACATGGCTGATTATTAAAGCTCTATTCTTATTTACACAATGCTATCTCATGCTTTTTAAAATGCAATGCTTTTATACATATGTAACTTATTATGATTCCTCTGTTTTCTTCCTCAATTTGATGTCTTTTTTTTAATCTCAAATTATGCCACAGTAAACCTGTCCCTGCTAAGTTTTATTTTTGATGAATCCTCTTTATTAAAGTTGTTTTGAATTCTAAGCATATGTCCAAGATAATATATATTGTTCTTAGGATCATCTGCAAATCTAATATATATTCTCAGACACTTGTTTTATTTTCTAAAGGGATTACCAAGAAAGGCATAAGTTGATGTAAAATAGGAAAATGTGAAATATTTAAAAATATTTATTTTATACTTGGTCCTGCTACCTTCATTCTGTCAGGGAACACTTTATAAAGATAGATTCTCAAAACTGACAATATTTTCACTTTATAGACATGACATCAATATTTAAACTATGGTCCATTACAGCTGAAAAATAAACATGGCCTCTATCCCCAAGAAACCCATGGTCTATTGAGAAGGTAAACACAAGAACAAATAGTTCATTTTCAGTGCAAATTCAAAATGATTTTGAGTGCAATCACATAGGTTTGTTTTAGGAATTGTATTTTGGGAAAGTTTGAAAGGAGAGTACTCCAACAGAACATGATTACACTTCCCAGGATGAAGAGGAAGGAAAGATGTTTTGAAGATATGAAATAACCAGAACAAAGGCACTAGTAACAAAATAAACTATAGGGTACACAAATACACAGAGACATAAGGGGAAATTTTTAAGGAACTCTGAGCCAATCAGTGTGACTAGGTAAAATACAGATATGGGTCAAACCAAAAAAGGACCATCTAAGGCTGTGGTAGGTCTTTGGGCTTTGTCTGAAGACAGTGAAGCACATTGATTCAGAATCTTTGCATTCTAGAAAGAGATATTTCTGGCTGCATTGCTGAGGATAGATGGAAGGTTTGGGGACTGAATTTGGGGTGAAGTGGTTGTCACATTCAATGAGAAACACTAATGGCTGAAGTGAAGTGACCGCAGTAAGCACAAAGCAGACAAGGGACAAGGGATGGTGAAGAGGAATTTGTCTGTGAATACAGTGTGAAGCATTGGTAGTTCAGAATTAGTCATGGTGGGAATACTTACATCACAGAAATTGGCTCCCCCATCATTCCCCCAAGTCCTTCCTAAAGATTTACCAGCATATCATTGAGAAAATATTTGAAATAGAAACAAATTATATTGCACATTTCTTTGGTTTGTAAAAGCAGTCATATATTACTGGCACGAAGACCAAGTTGGCTATAAGTTATTTTAATTATTTGGAGTCTTTTACAAAAGCCATCCCTTCTCTCTGATGTGCAAAAGGAAAGAGGAAAAGAATGAGTTATGGGGTTATTGCATGGCTGGAAAAAATGCTGAAGAGGCTTCTGCAGGTCTCTGGGGTTTCAGGCAGCTCCTGAATTGCCAGACATGTTTATATTGGCTTAAAAGAAGGTTTACAGTTGGAGTTGCCTACTGAATTTTTGAGTTTTATAATGTGGACAAACAAAATAAGTACATACTAAAGAAAAGAGTTACACTTAAGAATGTTGCCTGAAATAATAGTCTCTGTAATAGAAACCAAAGGTTAATCTTACAATTCAGTTGGATTTATTTTGAGTGTATATATGTTATAATTATTTGGCATATAGGTCTGTAGAAAGCCACTCCTGAATATATATATTTATAATGTTACCTGACCCTTCCATTCTGAACAGGGATAACTAATTGATTTTAGTTTCTATCTCTGGTTGTAACCGCATTTATAATAGATTAGCTGATGTAACCTAGTTAAAGTTTACACTATAGTCACAAAAATGAGAATTTGACACAGAAAGTAACTTAAACAATATATAAAGGCTTCTCTTTTTCCCTCCATTTTTCATGTTAGAGACACTTAATTTCTGCATGTTATAGTTGCTGTTCCTTTCCTCTCTCTTCCTTTCTTTCCCTCCCTCTTTCCCTCATCCTTCCTTTCTGGCCTTCCTCTTTGTTTCTTTATTAGATTTTTTTAAATGTTTTACTTCTTTATTTTGACAGAGAGAGAGAGAGAGATAGCACACATGAACAGGGGAGAGGCAGAGAGTGAGGGGGGGGAGAGAGAGAATCCCAAGCAGGCTTGGGTGATGCCAGCACAGAGCCTGCTGCAAACTGTGAGATCATGACCTGAGCCAAAATTAAGATCATGACTTTAACCAATTGAGCCACTCAGGTGCCCATCTTTATTAGATCTTAAATTAAAATTTTGAGTTGGTAATATAATCACGTTTCAAATTTTTCAAAAATAAAACTCAAGTATATAGGGGACAGGAACCCCTCAGATTCTATCCTTCCTGTCCCCCCCCCTTTCTTACTCACAGGTGACAAGTGTGACATGTATTCTCATTGCTGTTTTAACTATGCCAACCATGAAAATTCATTAGCATTTTATGTATTAATTTTTCCCCTTACTTTTTGTAAGGATAAGATGCAGTATAGGAAATTATCTAGAACATCTGCCATGTGTAAGTCACTTCAGAGTGCTATAATAGTCTCTAGACTGGGTGATTTATAAACAACAAATACTTGTTTCTCACAGTTTTGGAGGCTGAGAAGTCCAAGATCAAGGTGCTGGCAGTGTCTGGTGAAGACCTGCTTGCTGGTTCATACAGCAAGTCTTTTTGCCATCTCACATGGCAGAAGGGACAAGAGAGCTCTCTAGGGTCTGTTTTATAAGAGCACTAATCCCATTAATGAGGGCTTCATCTTCCCAACCTAATCACTTCCCAAAGGCTCACCTAATATTTACATCACACTGGGGATTGGATTTCTACATATGAATTTAGAAGAACACAAATATTCAGTCTACAGCATCCCACTTATGCCTGCATAATTTACGTATAGGTCTTTGATGACCTATTTTCCAACAGGGCCAACCAGTCAGGGTCAAGAGGCTAGTGGGATTTTAATAGTCCAGTTTTCTTCCCCCCTTTCAGTCTACCTGGTAATTATCAAGGGTAACAGAGCTGAGATTTATCAAAAGTTAGAACAAAAGTAGATGGGATAAAGTAGACTCCAACATAAGGGAGACTGTCAAGGTCAAGCCTTTGTAAGAACTGCTCCTTTTACATGGTCACTGCTTTCCTTCTACCAGGTAGTTCTTCAAAATGAGGAGATGGGGGAGTTTCATAGTTACAGATGAAAGGCCATAGCTACAAAGAACTAAGAACTCTCAGGATGGAAAAACCTCTGGAATGCTAGACAATCAAGGGCAGGGTACAAAAAAGAATGAAAGCAATTTGATTTGAAAGATATCCAAATACATCATCCATCCATCCCAAAAGTATATTTCACCGTTATTCAATCTAGTAATTCATGGGGTTTTCTCCACTGGTTTTATGTTAATAAACACATGAGCAACATTTTGGGAAAGAATAATTATTTCTTATACCCAGTCTAGTAATATTAATAAAATGTATTTTTCTCTTCTATTTTTATAAATAACATTGTTGATATAATGTTTCTAGAATATATTTTGTTTTCTAACTTAATTCTCAAATCTATTTCTTTTCTAACCTCTATTTTTTTTATTTATGCTTTTTTCCCCATATATGTATTCGCCTTTGTTACCCACACTAGGTTCTTTGTTTTCAGAGAAAGATGGCATGTGGATACATTATAAAAGAAAATACTTGAAGTAGAGAAGTATTGATGGTAACATTTCACTTGAAACTTTTTCTGGAACAATATGGCTACAAGTAAACAAATTAAACAATTCAAATAGAGAAATGTTAGAACTGACATTCCATCTGGGATAATGGCCACTTGAGTGCCTTGGGGGTTGACTATTTTCATGAAATAGCTATACTATTATTTTGCTTCCTGATCTGCTTGCGTGGGTGTGCATTCTTTCCTCTTCTCATCCTTTCCTTTTTAAAATGTGCACTGTTTTTAAATCTCAGATGCACAAACAGATCATGGCTCATAAGTTTTGTTTTGTTTGGTTATGACTCAGAATTATTACCTGTTGGATTGTACTCACCAAACTGTCAAGTTTTCAGGGGGAAATAAAAGTAAACCTCATCATATTTACCAAAATGTAGAAGTGGACATTGTGAATTATAAAAAAGCAGGTTTCAAAGCAGTGTGTACAGTATGACATCATTTTGTTAAAGAAATACATGTCTTTATAAATATTTTTTTTCCATATAGTAAGATCTGGAAAGACTTGTACTAAGGTATTAGCTGTGGTGATGTCTGGGCAGTAGAAGTATTTCCTCATTTATCTTCCAAAAATTTTTATAATGTAATTTATCAGTACATGAACACGAGTGTGTCGGTATAAACCCTCACTACTCTCTCACATAGGTTATACTTACCTGTAATTGCTAATATTCTTCACCTCCTACTTTTATGTTATCACAGAAATTCATTTCACCAAAATAAAAATGTTAGTAAAATTATTCAGCCACTCAGGTAATATGCCAAAATAGTCCTTGGTGCTGGGATATAGAAGACAAAATACATGTAGATTCTTACAGGATAGTGGGGCAGAAAAATAGAAATATGAGAAGGATTGCATTTACCACAGTATGTAATGATTTTACTTATGTACCTGTCTGTTGTTTGTGTGTCTTCCACAGTAGTTAGTAAGACCTCAGCAGGCAAATTTACCTTAGTCTTCCCAGTGCCCACAATAATGTCTGGTATGTGGCAGGCAACCAATAAATGAGTTGAATAACTAAACTGATCAAATACATACGTATTTGATGTAGCTAGAACTACAAAGTAAACAAGTAGGGTGATGATGTAGACAAAAATGGGAGATCAAATTTAACTTGAGTGTTTGGGCTTATATATTAAGCCAAGATCTGATGGAAGAGAAGAAAGAAAAACAAATAAGTCAAAGAATATTGATGTTTTTTTTTTTCTTCTAATTTTGTTAACCTTATTTCTTTCTCTTATGTTTTGAAAAGCAAGATTTGAGTACTCTGTAGATACACTTCAGGAAAATGTCTTTTTCCTATCCCCTCAGATACCTCCTCAGAAAACATACTGATAATTGTTTGAAAGAAAAATTGATATTTTTTGATATGAGAGGCATACTTGACATACCTTTCTCCTCCTGCTTCTGAAATAATTTCTAGAAAAAAACTTATTTATTCATGATCTTTGAGTCACTCAAAACTATAGATGGTGTTTTGGTTTGGTCTATTAACAAATTTAAATGAATTGTAGATCGATTACATTTTACCTTTTTTCATAAATATTTTGTTAATAACCAGATAAGGTATTATCAAAAAATGAGTTAGCAAATTTAACACTTTAAAACCAAGGTGTGTGTGTGTGTGTGTGTGTGTGTGTGTGTGTGTGTGTATCCCAGAGACAGAGAGAATGGAAGAGAGGGAGGGAGGGAGGAAATTAGGAAGTAAGCAAGTGAGAAAGAAAAAGAAGAGAGAGAAGATGCTAATCCTGATGACAGTGGCAAAAGAATAGATCCTATGCTGGTCTAGCTTTTCTTATTCATTTCATCCCATGTTATTCTAAGTTCCCTAAAAGCAGGTGCCATAAGTGAGTGAAGCAGCCTTAGGCTTCCATATACCATTGTGCAGGTGAGCAATTCTAAGGAACTCTGTTCACATTTGTAATCTTTGTAGATGAGTATATCTATTAAGACAACTTTCCAGGTGATAGTAGTAAGTTATCTTGAAAAAAGGCAGCCCTTTCTAATTTCCATGAAGGAGTCATTTGGACTAGTGGTAGAGCAGGGACTATGGATATTGGGGAGGAAGGTATTGCTCTGTGGGGGCAACTGTTACCCAATGGCAATCAATTGTTTTAGTGCCATTCTATGTCATTATATCAGATGTCATTCTATGATTGAAGAACATGGATTTTTTTTTCAAAAGAAGCTAGAAATATAGCATTTTATGTGAAATCTGTTTTTAAATACTCGCTCAATTAGACACTTAAATTAATCATGCCCACAGGCTAGATGTTGCGCATGAGTTACTGTTTGCAGACCTCTGTCCTTGACCCTCACAAACTCCTCTTTGGCTTGGATGGGTGCCTTTTGCTTCAGGCATCTGTTGGTGAACGTTCATAATGCAACACTTTCTTCTGAGAAATTTTTGTCTAAGTTCCCTGTTAAGGCTGTTTTCTCTATAGAGTTAATGTCTTGTTCATTCACTTCCCTTCTCATTTCACATTTGAAAGCCCTTTTGGAATGGAATAATCTCTTTACTTACCCAGCATGACATCACTTCCTGCAATTCTCATAAAACAGCTCTTTGTCCCCTCCACACTAGCTTTGCAAGTTACAGCTGAAAGGCTGCAGGCACAATACTGAGCAAAATTCACTAAAATGGCATGAGTGAGGAAACAGCTGTAACTTTTTAAATGTACAGTATACACACACATATATACATTCTATATATGTATGTATATATACACATTATATGTAGGTATATATACACATTATACTTACATTTATAGAATGTATATATGTGTGTGTATACTGTACATTTAAAAATATATACACATTATACCTACATATATAGAATGTATATATGTGTGTGTATATATACATTATACCTACATACATGGAATATATGTATACTACATATATAGTATGTATATATACTGTATTCTGTTTTATGTATTATCTATACATTGATATATAAGTATAAATTTATATATTATATATATTATATATAATAAAATAGATATTGTATAAAAATTTTATATAAATAGAAAATACATATCTATGTTATAGATATTTATATATAATCTATAAACAGAATCAATAGTATATATAGCAAAAGCTATAAAATATGTATATTCTATTTTCTGTATTACACACACACACACACACACACACACACACACACACACATAAAGAGGTTTATATAAGGAACTGGTTTGTGTGATTATAGAGGCTAACAAGTCTAAAATTTGCAGAGGGGTGCCTGGGTGGCTCAGTCAGTTGGGTGTCTGACTTCAGCTCAGGTAAGGATCTCGCGGTCCGTAAGTTTGGGCCCCGTATCGGGCTCTGTGCTATCAGTTCAGTTCGGAGCCTGGAGCCTGCTTCGGATTCTGTGTCTCCCTCTCTCTCTGCCCCTCCCTCTCTCTCTGCCCATCCCTCACTCATGCTCTGTCTCTCTCCAACAAAAAATGAATAAACGTTAAAAAAAATTAAAATTTGCAGAGCCACTGTTCCAGTTTGAGTCCTAAGGCCTGCAGGCTTCTATAGAACCAGCAAAAGGCAATGTCTCAGTTTGAAGACCATTAAACAGGAGAAATCTCTTTTCCTGGGGAAGCCCAGCCTTTTGTTCTATTCATGCCTTTAAACTGATTGGATGAGGCCCACTCACATTATGGAGAGCAATCTGATTTACTTAGCCTATCAATTTAAGTGTTATCTCATCCAAAAACAGTCTCACAGAAACACCCAGAATAATGTTTGACCGAAAATCTGGGCACCCCGCCCTGTGGCCCAGTCAAATTCACACTTAAACTAAACACACCATATTCATTATAAAGAAATACTCTTTCTTGTCAAATAATAATATAATCATGCTAGGAATTAGAAAAACAGAAAGAAAACATAAATTATCAATGATAGGAATGAAAAATGATACTTTACTGCAGACCCTAAAGATGTTAAAAAAATAAAAATATGCTTGATGATTTGGATGAAATGGATAAATTCCTAAATACATGTTCCTAAAATTGACAAGAAAATAAATAGAAAATTTAAATAATGAAGATCTATTTAAGAAATTGAATTTGTTAAGTTTTTCCTACAAGGAAAATCCTATTTAGGCAACATAATTGATGATTTCTTCCAAACATGAAAAAAATAGTAACAATAGGATTACTCACAATCTTTCAAATAATAGAAACAGAGAGAAAACTTCACAACATGTTCATGAAGCCAATATAGCCTTGATTCCAGAACCAGATATTATAAGCAAAATTATAACCCTGAAGAAGGCAAGGGCTTAGAAGAGTCAGGAATAAAAAGGGAAATCAATAGGGCAGAAACAGAGCAAATAAGCGGAGCAGGGGATAAAATTGGAGAGAAATAGTGGCCAGCCATGTAGGGCTCTACAGGTCATGGAAGAAGATTCTGAAATGCATTAAAGTCAGTAGTCATAAGTTTACTTACATTCATATATTTAACCTAAATATGAGATTTCATGTCATAAGTAAATTTACAAAGATGAATCTTCACTTAATATCACCTCAATGTAATATTAAAGATTATTCTTTATTGAATCTCTTTAAACTTTTAAGAAATTATGCTCATGTCACCTTTGAAACAAATAAAAATATTAAATATTAAATATTTTCATTTGTATATCATATTATGACAAATTTTAATAGTATTTTTTAACAATACAAAGTGGTTACTCTTAAAGGTACATATAAGTTGTATTATGAAAAAGCACATTGCTACCATCTCAAACATCTTATTTTATTGACTAATTTTCCCCTCTTGGCACTGCAAACTAAAAAAAAAAAAAAAAGGTGTCCAGTAGAATTTCCTTCCTTCCCTCTCTCATCTGGCACACTCTCTTTTTGTCCTTCCCTATCTTTTTCTTTCCTTTCATGGAATGCATACTTGAGGTCAAAATGTAGCTGAACATGTCAAAGGAAACTTCTTTTACCTATCAAGTATAGTAGAACTAGGATTTTAACAAGTCAAACAAGAAAAAAAGGTTACCATATTAGCACATGAAGATAAAGCGGTTCCAAAATTTTTGAGTCGATATATGATTACAAAAATAATTCTGAAATCTCAAGCTATGTTGACAAAACTCTGTATAACATTTGATTGTATCTGACCACAAAAGTATATTCCCTTTTTTGAAACTGCTTAAAATCAAAGTCATGACTACCATCGATGAGATCTCAGTACAGGCTATGTGAAGCTAGCCAAAGGGCGGCGGAGGGGGGGAGGTGGTGGAATCTGTTTTTTAACATGGTAAAAGTTTACCTCCTGCTTTCACAAAGTGCACTGGTCAAGAGGATCTACTGATTTACTTTCTGAGATGACTCAAAGTTATCTAGGCTTCTCCTAGTTGTGTCTGTCACCTTTGGCAGTCCTTGCTCCTCACCATGTGGATGAATGAGAATAAGATCATGAGGACCTTCTAGAAGTCAGGCAGAATACATCTTTCCATTTACATTCCATTGATCAGAACTAATCATATAGCCTCATCTAAATGCAAGTGATCTGGGAAATGTTGTCTTCCTGTGTGCCCAAGAGAAAAAGAAAATAGTCTGGTGATCACATAGCACTTTACTGGCACAAGCTGAAAGTGCATATGCAAAAATCATTAGTGAAGGCCTCACAAATAAAATATATGACAATTCTCATTTAAAAAAAAATCATATCATAGAATTAGAGGAGATGGAGTGGGGGGGAGTCAAAATAAAGAGACTATGCCTCATTATCATTTATAAATTGACTGTAAGGCTACCTATATCCACAAGTAAACAGAGTAAACAATAACATCATTTGTTTAGCTTCTAGGCTAACCATATATCCAAACTGCAACTCTTTTTTAAAAAAAAATTTTAACATTTATTTATTTTTGATAGAGAGAGAGAGACAGAATGCAAGCAGGGGAGGGGCAGGGAGAGAGGGAGACACAGAATCCAAAGCAGGTTCCAGGCCCTGAGCTGTCAACACAGAGTCCAACGTGGTGCTCAAACTCAGGAACCGTGAGATCATGACCTGAGCCGAAGTCGGATGCTCAACAACTGAGCCGCCCAGGTGCCCCAAAACTGCAACTCTTAATAGGCTTTTCTCTTCTCTGGGAATATCTCAGACTGCTTTGCAAGATAGACAAACCTTGAACAAAAGTGCACCAAGGTCTGTTATCTTGCTCAAAATAGTGAATCATGGAGGCCTGTGCTTCAAAATAACATTTTCTTCCAACTACATTTAAAAATGCATGTATATACAGACATATACATGTATATGTATGTATTTGTGTGTGTGTGTGTGTGTATGTGTGTGTGTGTGTGTGTGTGTGTATTTCTGGGAATTATGGAATACTTGAATCTGTTTTAGTTTGCTAAGAAATGGAAAGTGATCATCTCTATGGCTCAAATAAATAAACATCAACGACCACAAAACTAAGATCCAATGCTTGTCAAAAAATTTAATAGCAGGGAGTTAGCATGTAAAAAAATTAATTATCTTATGAAAAGCCAATTTCTCTCTGCCTTCTGCAAGGGATATCTGGGTTAGTAACTCAAAACACTAATTGTCTGAGTTTAGAAACTCCTGGGATTCATAAGAGTCAGAAGGTCAAGATACTAGGACAGGTAAGTGAAGGCTTGTTGGCATGAACTAGCAATTGGTTGGGTCTGGCATGGCAGGTATTTTCTATTAAATGAAAGGATGAGAAGGGAAATAACCCAAGGGAAAGCTGAGTTAAAAGCTGGTGACAGCAGGAGGGCTTAGAGCAAAGCAATCATTAAAAGCCCTTTGGGGCTGGCTTCTTTAAAAGAGCTTGCTGATGACATGTTTCATGGTCCTACCCAATTTCTTTTTTTTTTGGTTTTGGTTTTCCTTTGGAGACAGCAGTTCACTGCTGGCCTCACTTGTGTAAACAATATGCACTTTTCGAAGCAAACCTGGTGCGTGTGGAAGGCTCAGGTAGATGAGATCTTGGAGAATACCTTTTCCTTTCCGTGTTTGACCCTTTATACATTTCTCCTGAAACTCAGAGCTGGTTTTCCTACCTGCCCCCTCTCCTCTGTTTTCTTTTTCTTATGTGCTCAATTTCTGAAGACACACTCTCCAGCCAGCCAGGTAGTGCTCTATCCTTCACAGCTTCCACAGCCCCAGGGGGAACAAAGCCAAGTGACTGTCTCCTGAAAAGGCATCTCTATCAGTGTTGAGGTAGAAGGACAGTGTTACTAGGGAGCATCTCTGCCCTAAAACATTGAAAATCAGTGCCTTTAGGATTCAAACTGCATTTTAAATTTATTTCTTGATGTTATTATAAGAGTAATATGCTCATAAAAATAAAAACAAATATAGAACGTAAAACTCTTCTCCTGCATCCTCCCCCAGTCAGAACAGTTTGATATGTAGTCTTTTCCAGAATTACCCTATGTGTATGTAACCATGTATATGCCATACATACATCTATCTGTGTACTCATCTGAGATTTGTAAATTGAGTTATAGTTTACATAAAATAAACTGCACACATTTTAGATGTACAATTTAATGAGTTTTATATATATATACTCCTGAGTAACCATTACCCCAGTGGAGATATAGGACCTATCCATCATGCCAGAAAGCTCCCCTATGTTCCTTTCTAGCCAATTTCCATAGTTCGAGAGGTAACTCTTACTTAGATTTCAAATATCACAGATTAGTTTTGCCTTTTTTTATACATTGTATGCCTTTAAGCTTTCATTTGCTCAATGCAATGCTTTTGGGTTTCCATCTTGATGCAACATATATCAGTAAACTACTGATAGTCCTTTTTTTTTTTTTTTTGGACGAGTAGTATTCTATTTTGTATGAATCCACAGTTTTTTAAAGATCTTCCTATTAATGGAGATGTACACATATATAATTTTCTATACACAAAAAGGGTTGCACTATGCAACAATTTCCATGAATTTCTTTTCATTTTTCCATTCAGAATTATGGAAATGCTGGACATGCTTCCCTAAATGTCCCTGTGACTTAACTGATTCTTTACCAAGACTTCAGTCTTCCTTCATACAGATATACGATGTGATATATATTATATACTTGATCCCCTATCTATAATTATAATTATAATATAATTATAATAATTATAATTATAATATAATTTTAATAGAGTTTTATAAATTAAAGTTATCCTTGCAAACAGTTGCAAAAGTTTCCATGGTGAAGATGTGTGTCTAAGACACACTACAGAATATCTAAATCAAAATCAAAATTCTTGGGGTGCCTGGGTGGCTCAGTCAGTTAAGCATCTGACTTCAACTCAGGTCATGATCTTGCAATTTGTGAGTTCGAGCCCCATGTTGGACTCTATGTTGAGAGCTCAAAGCCTGGAGACTGCTTCGGATTCTGTGTCTCCCTCTCTCTCTGTCCCCCACCCCTGCTCATGCTCTGTCTCTCTGTCTCTCAAAAATAAATAAACATTTAAAAAAATCAAAATTCTCTCACTTTGCAACCCCATTACCAAGATAGGACCACATTTGACATTTTTTGTTTTGTTTTGTTTTCTTAAATAACAAACTAGTAGTTGTGAGACCCTTACTGTAAATAAGAATACAGATTTCAGTGCTGGTTTTATCAGCTTTAGAAATATCTCTTGGTTCTCCGATATGAAAGATGAGGATTTTAGTATTTTTGTACTACTCTCACCTCTTTTACCTGTCTCTACCTCCACATTTATATTTTGGTTATGTTGTTATTTTTACATTATATTTGCATTCTGTTCTACAACAATAATTAGTTCTATTCAGTCTGTCTAGAATTTGGCTCTTTAAATGTAAACATATATAATAGTGTTTCAAATCTATCACGATATAAATGTTTTCACTCAAGAACTAAGTTGTATAAATAGGACAAAAAAAGAAATAAAAAGTAATATTATATCAATAAATCCCTATTGTTCAAAGGTGAATATTTCATGGGTTGGAGAGTGGAGTAATCCATTGTTTCTACTTTAATCAGGTTGTTAGTATCTTATACTTTATAATCAACTAGAATTGGTATTTTTATTTGTTTGTTTGTTTGTTTTTGGTATCCCTGTTTCATTTTGTGGAAATGTCTCCATACAGATTATTTTTTCTTGCATAATTATTAACTTTGAGTCTTTGCATTTTCAAAATATTAATTTGCCACATATTTGAGAGTTGGGAGGGAAGTGCTGAGAGCCAGAGGTCTGATGTCCTCCATCTAGTTCTCTGTCCTTCACAGAGAATCTTCATTTTTCTCTTTGAATGCTTTCAGGGTTTTTTTCCCCTTTATTCACGGTGTTTTAAAATTTCTAGCACCTACCTATGTTGGGGCTTCATTCATTTGTCCTGTCTGCCACTTGGTGGACTATTTTTACCTCCCTCTACTTTCTTTTTCTTTATTTAAAATATTATTTCTTCTTCATTTTCTTTGCAACCAGCCTTTGCATCTCCTTAAAACAGATGGTAGAGCATATAAATTGATTTCCTTATGTGTGTTAATGTTACCTTTTCAGTCTCTGTTTTGGGTCTACATTCTGAACAACTTTTCCTATTTATCTTCCAGATCCAGTATAAGGCTCTGTCCATTGTTTTATTCAAATCACTGACTCTCTTTTTTAATTTCAGCAATATTTTAAATTTCAATATAGTTGTTACATGGTTATGCTTTTTTATAAAGATATGTTATAATATTTAAAAAGTTATATGGGACTTACTATGTTTCAGGCATATTTTAAACATTCTGTATGTAACAACTCACTTATCCTCACCCTCACCATAACATTGATTCTTAATTCTATTCCTAACCCCATTTCGAAACACAAAGTTAAAATGTCTTGTCCAAGAACACGGGTGACTTCAGTGACCATGCTTCTAACTACTGTGCTGAACTTCCTTTCGGTTTATTGTTGTAATATCTTCACAAATATTTCTTAAAATACTAATCCAATGATTTAGTAGGGATTTGTTGTTGCTGTTGCTATTCTAATTACCTTTTTTTCCTTTAAGACTAAAACTCTTATGTTTATATTAGCTTAATCAGTTAATTCAGTTGAATGCATTAATGTAAATATGCCAGTGAATATTGATCCTAAAATAAAGTACAGAATTCCCTACCATAACCTGTGGGGTCCTGCAAGGCTGGCCCATATTGCTCTCCAATCTTATCTCCTTTCCCTTTATGCTTGTGAAGCTTCAGTCCTAGTGGCCTTCATTTTTCCCATTAACTCTTCTAAACACTTGCCCTCTATATAGAGGTTGTTCTCTCTGCCTGGAATCCTCTTTCCCCAGTTCTTCGTTTGGCTAGCTTTTTATCATTCAAGTTTTCCTGCTCAAATGTCCTCTCTTCAGAAAAAATCACCCCAACCTTCCAAACCAAAGTGGACTCCATCTTGACATCCTCTTTCATTGATAAAAAGTAACACAATCCATAAAAAACATGCTATTTTCTTAGTTTACCTGTTTATTTTTTAAACCCTATCTAGAAAATTAGGGCAGAGACTTTCAGTACATCCCACACACCTAGCACTATGCCTGGAGCACAGCAGGCAGTCTTGACTTGACTTGAACTTAAGTTGAACTGAATAAGCATCACTGCTCAAATAACTAGTGTTCCTACCCAAGTAATTGAAACATAACAACCAATCCTCACATCTATTTGAATACGTAAGGAGAAGAACAAATGCAGGAGAATGATGGCAAAAGCATTTTTACCATTTTATATTAAAAAACTCACAATGATAAGATCTCTTACCTATAAAATCAAGCAATATATTTTAAATGAAAATACCTTACTTCAGCTGAATATTCATTGAGAATAAACTCTGTTTTTCTTTCCATTTTCTTTAGGTACAGTTGTGTTTTAATTAAGGACAATATCTTACACTAGCAGCCTTTGGGATATATTCCATTGATCAAAGGTGAGAAACAAATAGGTGACATTTATAAGGACTCCAAGGCACATATGTATTTCATATGAAAGAAGACCAATTTAAAGTCTCACAGTGTGGTGTTACTAATGGTCCTCAGCTGGGCAACCTTCTGAAAAGTTCAATTTTGATTAAAATGCAATTACTTTTCTGTAAGTAATGGAGAAAGGATCGACTCAGAGAATAGAGGAAAGGAAACATCAGGGAGGGAGGGGAAAGAGCAGCTACTAAGTGACATGTAGAAATTGGAAATACAAATCTTGAGAAAATTCTTCAGTTAATATACAAAAATATTGCAAAAATGCTGTCTTCAAGGCCATAGTTTGAAGGCATGGCTATTTTAAAGGGCAATTTTGTTAAGGCTAATAAGCCAAATAATTTCATATCTAATATAGCCAATGAACTTCATATATTCTAAAATAGCTTCATAATATTATGGCAATTCCTTTGGTAACTACTCCCAGGCATCTAACAATTAAATAAAAAAGACTCCAAACCTTCTCTTTTACATAGTCACTAATCAGTTCATGAGATAATCTTTTGTTTTTCCAAATTTCTAAAATCTAATTTCTCATCATAATGAATGACTTCAAGAATAGAGCTAATGTCATTTTTTAAAAAATATTGGCCAGACAGTCTCTTTTTAAAGGTTATTAGAAAGCCAACTTCAACCAAAGTAGTCAGGCAAGAATTCTCTCCCCTCACTCTGATGAAGGTAGATTTATTTCTGAGACATACTGAATAGGAGAGGATGTGGATTTGGGCATACCACATCTGGCAGAGGGTGAGGGTGAGGAGCCACACTGAGAATAGGGGGACTAACTGAGTAGTTGCAAACTGAGTAGTTGCAGGCTGAGTAGTAAGTCCTTCCTCCATCCCCTCCAGTTCCCTTGCCTGGATTAAAGAATATAGATAGCTAAGCCTACTACCAATACATACACACGCACACTCACACACACACATGTGCATGTGCACATGCACACATGGCAGATCACTAGAAGATTAATCTCTAGAGAAACTTCATGGGTCCAGACAAAAGACCTACATATTTGGGGGTGCCTGGGTGGCTCAGTCGGTTGAGCGCCCAACTTTTGGTTTCAGCTCAGGTCATGATCTCATGTTATGTGAGTTCAGGCCCCATATTGGGCTCTGTGCAGCTCAGAGCCTGCTTGGGATTCTCTCTCTCTCTCCCTCTCACTCTCTCTCTGCCCCTCCCCTCGTTTACACACACTCTCTCTGTCTCTCTCTCTCTAGATAAATGAATAAAATTTTTAAAAAAACTAAAAAAAAGACCTACATATTTGTATACTATCCAAAGAGAACAAAGTCCAAAAGAGAAACTCAAGAGGAGAGCAACACTTTAGGAACTGACAGAAAAAAATAAAATTTAAGACAAAAAAAGAAGGAAGGGAGGGAGAGGGGGGAGGGAGAGAAAGAGAGAGAGAGAGAGAGAGGAAAGAAAGATGGGTGGAAAGCAAGAAGGAAAGAAAATAGGAAAGAAGGATGGAAGGAAGGAAGGAAGGAAGGAAGGAAGGAAGGAAGGAAGGAGGGAGGAAGCCTGTGAGGCAGTAAAAACACCAGAAAAGTAAGCCGTAAGTGCTTACACAAGCCAAGTGTAAGGTGCTGCATAAGCCAAGTAAAGATGACACTGTCCAGTATCAAATGTTGAGTAGAGGTTAAACCAAATGAGAAGGGAAGCATGCCCATGGAATATCACCACTCTTTTGTGTGTGTGTGTGTGTGTGTGTGTGTGTGTGTTGTTTTGTTTTGTTATTGTTGTTGTTTTGTAATATTTTCAAGAGCATTTTCATTAGAGTACTATGAAGGGAAGTCAGATTGTGGATGGAGGACTGAATGAGAAATGAGAATAATGATAAGTAATGTAGGCAGTGCTTTCAATATGTTTAGCTATAAAAGAGAGGAGAGACTTGGAGGAGGGGCTAGAGGGGTTGGAAGGGATGAAGTGTTGGAATGAATGAATGATTGTTTGTTTGTATTTGCAATGTTGTTTTTAAGGAAGAGGCTTATAGCCACTAAGTCCTCATTGAAAAAAGCAAGGGGCAAAGAAATTGAAAAAGAAAAGAGACTGGGTAAGTAATGAAGTTAGGTTATGGAAAGAGACAGAACAAGAGGCCAGGTGGAAAGAAGAATCCATGCAAGAGGAGGAATTCTCTTCTAATTTCACAGGAGGGGAAGAGAAATGGGAGACTTGCAGTCACAAGTAAGTTTGTAGAACTTGGTAGCAAAAAGGTAAAAGGGATTCTTTCTCAAATTCTGGGGAAGTAAGTGATAAGGTTACACACTGAGAACCAGGAACAGTAAGGAAGAGATTTTAGAGTTGTTGAGATGGAGAAGAAAAGCATGAATTGACAGAGAACTAGCAAAATTGCCAATGTTTGAGTTGAGATTGGAGGCTGGATGTATTGTGTCCTGAATAAGTTTCATGGTCTGACATTTACACAAAGTATCACGAAAAATTAGCAGGTTGGTGAATGTTTCACGAGACAGGTACAATGGGAGGAGAATGAAGTAAAGGGTTTGAGATGTTCATAAGATTGGTAGAAATAATGAACCATTGACCCTAGCTTCATAGGGAAAAATATGAATGCAGGGTAGAGCTGATAGGGAAATATTAACAGCCCAGTATATCAGTGGTCAAAATGAGATAGAAGAATTGGCATATTGAGAGTAAACTGAACAGACAATAAGAAACTTAGGAAATGGCACCTCCATACACCTAGAAATAATCCTTGATGCTACCCCTATTACCATATCTAGTTCATAAGCTGTTCTCATTAGCTCCACCACAACTAAAGTATTTCCTGAGTCTATCCATTTTTCACCCATCCTCTGCTGACATCTTTGTTTAATGCACAATTAGACCACTGGGACATCCTTCTAACCCCCAGCTCCCAGTTTCTCTCCCTGATCTTTTCATAATGCTGTCTCTCCATAATAGCCAGAGTGACCTGCTCCAAGTTCAGTACTTTCTTAAGTGCTTCCAATCACACTTATGCATGAATGTATAAACAGAGAGATTTATAGGATGGATGTATTAGTGTCTGTTGTTTTTACTTGCTGTGCATCTATCTATTCCCCCCAATTTTGCTTTGGGAAATAACCTAGTCTTTCCTTCATAAAGTCTCATGTAAATGAGACTCAATTAAAAATGTCAGCCAGGGAGTCCCATCCACTCCTGGCATGTGGCTCAGTCAAGCTCATCATTCTTCTTCAGGGAATTTCAATCTTGACCAGAATGATGTTGAATGAGGAAAACTATTGGAGCTGGTTCATGTTAATGGTTACACACTAAGATTTTCCCTTAATTCCTACATACCTAAATACCTGGGGCAACCTGTTTTCTTTGCTTTTTGAGAGATGGTTCTTCAAATTTTCCTTCCCTATTGTGAGTTACATCATAGGTTTCTAATAAATCCTTTTTTTAAGCATAAGTTGAGAAGAGTCCTTTTGTCTTTCTCTGCAACCAGAGAATGCTTACTAAAAACCTAGAAGTGTAACACAATTAGAAGAAAACATATTTATTTTAATAATTATAGAGTATGCTAGGTGCAAAACAAAATATCAGAAATTCTGAACAAAAAAATATATAAATTCTTTCAGAACTAGTTCTTGTCTTCAAGCAACTTAAAGGGAGATAAGGAAAATTATCAAATAACTTTATTTCAAGATAAAATGAGATTAGTGGCAAAAGAAATATAGGTGAAATGCTGAGGGAAATTGTGGAAAGGGATTCCTCCAGTTGGGGCAATTGTGGCAAAACCACATATTGAGAGTGCCATTAGGAAAGGCATTCAGGATCAGCATAGCAATGCAGAGAGATGGGAAAGCATCAAGTATGTGTGGTGGTCAGTATGTAGATCAATTTGCTACAGCACAGGGTTCATGAAGGAGAATAATGAGTAGTGCATTAGAACTGAAAAGCCAGGCTAGGAGAAGTCTGGGTTGGAGTTTGAAGGCAATAAGGAGCCAAACACTTTCGTGCAGAGTTGTTTAGAAAAGCAAGGTGTGCAAAGTCATGTGTGATGTACTGAAGCAAGTTAAAGAACAAATTAAAGACACAACTTTCAAGGTATTGTGATGGTTCAATTAAGGTATTATTAGTACTAGAACAAAGAAAATTTCAAATACTTTCTATTTAACTGATGACTGAAAGGTAAGAATCAAAAAAAGGCAGTGAGGTCTTGAACTGAATAAAATGCTGAACTTGATAAAAAATATTCCACAGCTCTGTACTTCAAGCTCTCGTTTCTCTGTCTTCCCTCTCCCAAGTTTCAGTTGTCCATCTTTAGCTGCCCATGCGTTTTCACTTGGATAGGCCAGTGTTATCATAAACTAACATACCTAAAAACAAATGTCTCCTTTGATCCTCTACCCCATGAATCATCTTCCCCCCCCCCTTTTTTTTTACCAAACTTAGAAACAGCTCTGCCTCTTCCTGTCCTTCAACTCCCATTCATCTCTGCATCACAGCAGTTAGGAAAGACCCTTATTCATTCATGCCTGGTTCACTGCAGCCTCTTCCTGATAAATCACACTGTTCCCATTTCTCCCCACTACACAGCAAGACATCAATAAACTCTGCCTAATCTAAAGTTGATAAATTAACCTGACAAGCACAATGCAGCTTTCATTGCCATATGGACATGCTGAAAACACCTAAAAAATATTACTTCCATGCTCAAAAATTATAATGAATCCTACTTGCTCCAAGTAGGTGGTGGGTGAGAATTACTTTTCCTATTCTTTTGGATTTCTAAGGTCCACTAGGTCATGTGTGTGTGCATATTTGTGTAAATGAGGGAGTGTGACTGTGCACACACTAATAGAGCCAAAGGAGATAAGAGATAGAAACCTGGATTCCCCAGGAGGGGGAAGGAAGGCCATATTACTCAAGTAGACATCACCTTTTATCTTCCAACTGTGAGGGCTATGATATGGAAAGAAGGAAAGTGAAAAGGCAGCTGCTCTACTTGTGTCTACTAGGGGGAGCTCCGGCAGGTTAAAAACCTCTGCTTATCTGTTCATGTATTCAGCTGTTTCATCTTCAGAGGTTTCTATTGATTCAACCTATCTACATAATGTCCAGCTTTAATCCACATTATTCCAAAAGGACAAACCCTGTGTATCAACAGATGTTTACAAAAAATACTGGCTCGACCGGGTAACTGCAGGCACTGACACCTGGAAATCATCAAAACACTGGAAAAGAACTAGATTCATTCATGTAGAAAAGAAATAGCCAAAGGTAGTTTAGTATGATTTTAGTATATACTTAGTGCTCACTTAGAGATTGATAACCTAAGAACAAGAAGAAATAACCTCAATGTCTCCAGTTTCAGTTAAATACTCATTGAAAAAAATATTTTTAAAATGTTGTGTAGGGCGCTTGGGTGGATCAGTTGGTTAAGCATTAGAATTCGGCTCAGGTCATGATCTCATGGCTTGTGAGTTCGAGCCCTGCATTGGGCTCTGTACCCTGCACTGGGCTCAGAGCCTGGATCTTCAGATTCTGTGTCTCCCTCTATCTCTGTCCCTCCCCTGCTCATTCTCACTCGCTCGCTCGCTCTCTCTCTCTCTCTCAAAACTAAGCATTAAAATTAAAAAAAATAAGTAAAATTAAAATGTGTAGTCATCTTTTATGTCTTTAAGGGAACAAAGGCTTTGTTTGATAGTAGGGCTGAGGTGCCGTCCTGTATGAAATCAGGCTGAGAGACAGGATGGGAAGAGAATGACAGACTTGTTAACTCAAAGCCCAGCACCCTGACATCTTATTGCAATTCTCTGTACTCAGGCCAGGGTTAAAATGAAATAGCAATGTTCCCAAGAGTAATAAGTTCAGAATGAGCAGATTTGTGGATATTTCATACTGGTACTGAGTGCAATGGGTACAGGAGAATAGGATGACAGATGTGTTTGTCATAAGATAAACAGTTCATCTGAATGAATGAATTTAATAAAGAGACTCTGAAGTATTCTCTCCCTCTCACTTTTAAGTATTCTCTTTTGATATTGCTAGTCCATTTAGAGATATATTTTTTACGAAGTCTTACAATAGATTCTGAATAAGCTCAGGTTACAGCCTATGGTTCATTACTCAAATGTCTCCATGTTGGCAGTTTCTGACTTCATCGTTATTAAAAATTTGGCATTGTTCCAAACATCTGGACTCTCTTATAGTAAAAATCAAAGCCACAATGGAAACTGTGACTAAAGCCACTTTAATATATATATATATATATATATATATATATATATATATATATAGCAAGTTTTTACTAGGGTATATGATTATTTTTCATTCTGCTCTTTGAGTCTTGTTCTTTTCTTATCTAATCTCCAAAACGTAATTCATTAGAACTACAACAATGGACTTCACTGTAATTGCATTTTCTCCTGAGCTAAAAGAAACAGCTCTCTGTGGCTGTAGTAAAGTTGATCTACAGAGCTTTCCCATGTAAATTTGTTTTGTGATAATGAAGCAGCTATATATCCATCCCTCTTTTAGTCAAAATTTCTTAAAGCTAATATTCACTTATTTATTCACTCAGCATGTATTTACTGAGTATCTACTAAATGCCAACATTGTTAATATTCAATGATTAGCATAAATTTGTCCCAGCCCTCAAAATAGCATGTAATATTGAAATCCTTGACTCAGTTATGAGCAAACAGGAAGGTTATTTTATTCTTTTGAATATGTATATTCATAAGAATTCATATATATCTGAATATATAGGAATATAAGACTGGCTTTAGCTACTGGTATCCTTTATATTGATTGCTAGAAACTCTCAAGTGGTAAGGTAAAGGATAAGTGCAGGAGACAGACTTTTGCATATCGCACAAAGGTATTACAATTGTTATGTAGATGAGGAATGACACTTGAGTAGCTGTAAAACCATATAAAAGAAAGGGGGAACAACTTGCCCCAGGAAGTAGTTTTTAAATTAGAAACAGAAGGATAAGTAAGTTTAAAAAGATGGAATGTGGTAAGTTTAAGAAGAAAATTTGAGGCAGCAGGTATAGTATTTACAAAAGTCCTATGGTAAAAGGGAATGCAGGATCTTCCAGTAACTGAAAGAAATTCACTTCAGCTAGGGACAGAATGAGAAAGAGTGAGGGAGCATTGGGAATCTAAGGCTGGGACTTTTGTTGCTTGCTCAACATTCTCTTCATATGACTCCAAAGTATGGAGTCATCTGACCAAAGGGGAAAGTTCTATAGTGCATTAGCTGAAGTTTGTTGAGTGAGTTCTACAAATGTGTCCCTATCTGACTGAAAACTGAGTAGGACCATATAAAGTGGTGAATGGTACATTGATGATCACCGTTCTCAAACTCTCCCCCTTTTCCCTGAGGCAAGGTTGGAGGAGCATGGAGTTTTAAGTTCCTAATGGAAACCAAAGTTAAAGCATGTCTCCAATCACCTGCTGCCCCTGTCATGCCACATCTTCCCACCCCCCTCACACACACTCATACACCAGGTCCTCCAGCATGGTGGAGTAAGAGGAGCAAGCCATACCCCAAGGTTCTTTGAGGTAAGCTGAGCCACCTACCAATAGGCCACAAGGGCAAGCAAGCCCCCAGGATGTCCGCACCACTGGCAGCAGACATCACAGCTCTAAGGTTACCAGTCCTTAGAGTCAGCTACTAGTATGTCTGTGAATGTATATGAATAACTTGGCCCTCTTTTTGACCATAACTGAGTAAAAAAAATGTACCTGCTACATATAATTGTGATTACAGAAATTACTGAAAATTATTTAATATCTCTCTTCCCTGCTGGAACACAAATCCCCCTAGAGGAGAGACCATCTTTCCTATTCATCACTGTAGGCCCAGTGGAGTGCCTTGCATGTAGTTATCACCCAAAACTGCTCTATTTTTGTTGATGACATAATGGTGTCATTTCCTTTGATGGGAGACAGTGAAGAAAGAGTATGTGTGGAGGGAAAGACCAGAAACCCAAAGCTCAGATGAGAAACCTAGGTCCTGGCTATCAAACAGGATCACTGAATTAAGGACTGTATTTTGAGACTTGGGACTGAATAAGATTGTAGAGGAAGTAAGGGCAAAGTGAGACAACAACAGACAAAAACGTAGAAATGATACTTTCAATCTAATACAATAAAAAAGAGAATAAAGAAATCTGGGGCAACCAAAAGAAGAGGCACTTTACTGGGGGTGTGTAGGACAGGTTAAAGTGATCCAGGAAAGGGAAAGTGTAAAGGGTGTTAGGAACAGAGCAAAGGCTATAAGCTAAAGCAAGGGATTGGGAGGATGAAAAGAGTGTGTGTGCTTGTGTGGCACAACATCTGAGAGGCCAAGTGCCAGGCAGAGAATGAGACAGGTAGCAGAACCTAGAGTGCTGAGCCATGTATGTGTTTTAGAAGGATCTCAAGTGAATTATCAGAATGTAATATGGAGGCTAACATACATAACATATGTAATATAACTTACAGCAAGGAAGAAGCTAGATGGTGATAGACTATGGAAATAAATGGAGGGTAGAGGGAGACCCAGGATCCAGAATCTTGAGTAGTTCCTATAATAACCCCCTTCAGTGACTTGGGCAAATATTTGTTGAAAGAATGAAGTAAGGAGGAATCAGTTAATCAATCCATGCATCAATGAATTAACACAATTTCAAGGAGGTTTCATAATTAGAAGAAAAAAGATAGAATTGTTATTTTAGAAATGAACCATTTAGATATCTTAAACAACAGGAAAAAAGTATTTTTAAATTGTCATACACGCAATGTAAATCATGTAAAAAAAGGTATTTTTCTTCATTTTTTTTAACCATAGAGCAAAGAAGTTAGGGAGCACTCTTGTGACTTTACAAAAGTAGATATTCAAAAGCTTGAAATAATATAGACCAAATTTTGTTTTTTCTTAGTAACTCTTTTATTTGCATTTGTGATTTTTTTTTATCTAATGGCTCTGAGATGATACTTGAGATGAGACTACTCAATTTCATATACAGTCAGATCTCTGAGATTATATTTACTTCACACTTCTAGTTATTATGCTCAATTTCTAAAAAGTATAGTTAACCATAACCTATGCTATCATAAATGCCTGTCATTATGATCTACAAGCAATCCCAAATTCAAGACATATCCCTTGAGTTTGACTGGCTTAGAACTCTTCGTGTATTGACTGGGTATTTTGTTCTCAGTGCGAATGGGCATTTTGCTCTCATTAAGGTATTTACCTTTATCTCCAATTTATAGTCAGAAAATTCATCCTGCTCTAAGGCCCAGAAAAAGTAAAAGTATAACACAAAGATATGTAGCTAGAGAATAAAAAAAAACAGGGCAAAAACTACTTAGTGTTGTGCTTGTTCTAGAACCAAAGCACTGCCATTGTGCTCACAACATTATAGTTTTGAATAAAATTAGATTAATTGAAAAATAAATACTTAATTAGCACCCCTTCAAAGCTGCTCAGAAATCTGCCCTGATTTCAGACATGAAAATGTTTGTACTTCATTAATATTGCATCACACAAATGAGCATTTATAGCTTTGAAGAGCTTAGCACTTCATAGATTTGCTCTTTTGAAAAATTTTAAACCTCCTTTAAAGTTATTTACTTAAGGCAGATGGCATTTTCTGCCCTTTCTTTTTGGTAAAAGATTATTTGATCCAAGGTAATGAGAAGTATCCCTCTGAGGTTTGAAGCCTCATTTTCCCCCCAGATAGAAGCATACATCAGAGGCACATTTCAAGACTTTAAATTGCTTGGTCAAATAGCTTGTGCATGGTAAATATTTGTTGGTTGGCTGGTTTATTGGATTTACTGATTAACTGAAATATAAATTGAATACATTTACAATTCTAGGTAAGATTAATAAAATGAAATATGGTTGTTAATCAAATAGAAATAAATTGGCAATGAGCAGCCATGGAATCCTGAGTTTTACAACTTTCACTTTAAGAAAGTGAAAAAATTTTAAAGTTTTTATTTAAATTGCAGTTAGTTAACATACAGTGTATTATTAGTTTCAGGTGTATAATTTAGTGATTCAATTCTTACACATGAGACCCAGTGCTCATCACAACAAATGCCCTCCTTAATCCTCATCACCCATTTACCCCATCCTCCCACCCCACTCCCCTCTAGCAACCCTCAGTTTGCTCTCTATAGTTGAGAGCATGTTTTATGATTTGCCTGTCTATTTTTCCCTCCATGTTCTTGTGTTTCATTTCTTACATTCCACATATGAGTGAAATCATATGGTATTTGTCTTTCTCTAATTGATTTATTTTTCTTAGCATAATACTCTCTAGCTCCATTGATGTTATTACAAATGGCAATATTTCGTCCTTTTTTATGGTTGAGTTATATTCAACTGTATATGTATGCTACATCTTCTTTATCCATTCATCAGTTGATGGACATAATTTGGCTATTGTAGGTAATTCTACAGGGTGCACATATCCTTTTGAATTAGTATTTTTGTTCATTTGAGTAAATTCCTTGTAGTGAAATTTTTGGATCAGAGGGTAATGCTATTTTTAACTTTCTGAGGAATCTCCATACTGTTTTCCAGAGTGGCTGCATCAGTTCTCATTCCCACCAACAATGCAAGAGGGTTTCCCTTTTTCCTTTCCAATGCCTGTTATTTCTTGTGTTGTTAATTTTAGCCATTCTGACAGGTGTGAGGTGATATCTAACTGTAGTTCTGATTTGTATTTCCCTGATGATGGGTGATGTTATTAGAAGTCCTAGCCACAGAAATCAGACAACAACAACAACAACAACAACAAAATAAAAGGCATCCAAATCAGCAAGGAAAAAGTAAAACTCTCGCTATTTGCAGATGACATGATACTCTATATAGAAAACCTGAAAGATTCAACCAAAAAGTTGATAGAACGGATACATGGATTAGTAAGTCATAGGATACAAAATTAACATACAGAAATCTGTTGTATTTCTATACACAAATAATGAAGCAGCAGAAAGAGAAATCAAGGAATCAATCCCATTTATAATTGCACCAAAACCCAGAAGATACATAGGAATAAACTCGACTAAAGAACTGTACTCCAAAAACTATAAAACACTGATGAAAGAAATTGAAGATGACAGAAAAACATGGAAAAACATTCCATGTTCATGTATTGGATGAACAAACATTGTTAAAATGTCTATACTACCCAAAGCTATCTATACATTTAATACAAACCCTATCAAAATACCACCAGCATTTTTCACAGAGCTAGAGCAAACAATTTGTATGGAATTGTTTGAACTTTGTAGGGAGCCACAAAAGATCCCAAATAGCCAAAGCAACCTTGAAAAAGAAAAGCAAAGCTGGAGGCATCACAATTCTAGATTTTAAGCTATATTAAAAAGCTATAGTCAACAAGAAGTATGGTTTTGACACAAAAACACAGATCAATAGAACAAAACAGAAAACCCAGAAATGAAGCCACAACTACATGGTCAATTAATCTTTTACAAAGCGGGAAAGAATATCCAATGGAAAAAAGGGTCTCTTCAAAAAATGGTGTTGGTTATCCCCAAAGGCAAGGGAATTAAAAGCAAAAATGAACTACTGGTACCTTATGAAGATAAAAAGCTTCTGCACAGCAAAGGAAACAACCAACAAAACTAAAAGGCAACCAACGGAATGGGAAAAGATATTTGCAAATGACATATCGGACAAAGGGCTAGTATCCAAAATCTATAAAGAGCTCACCAAACTCCACACCCGAAAAACAAATAATCCAGTGAAGAAATGGGCAGAAAACACGAATAGATGGTTCTCTAAAGAAGACATCCAGATGGCCAACAGGCACATGAAAAGATGCTCAACGTCGCTCCTCATCAGCGAAATACAAATCAAAACCACACTCAGATACCACCTCACGCCAGTCACAGTGGCTAAAATGAACAAATCAGGAGACGATAGATGCTGGCGAGGATGTGGAGAAACGGGAACCCTCTTGCACTGTTGGTGGGAATGCAAATTGGTGCAGCCGCTCAGGAAAACAGTGTGGAGGTTCCTCAGAAAATTAAAAATAGACCTACCCTATGACCCAGCAATAGCACTGCTAGGAATTTACCCAAAGGATACAGGAGTGCTGATGCATAGGGGCACTTGTACCCCAATGTTTATAGCAGCACTCTCAACAATAGCCAAATTATGGAAAGAGCCTAAATGTCCATCAACTGATGAATGGATAAAGAAATTGTGGTTTATATACACAATGGAGTACTACGTGGCAATGAGAAAGAATGAAATATGGCCTTTTGTAGCAACATGGATAGAACTGGAGAGTGTGATGCTAAGTGAAATAAGCCATACAGAGAAAGACAGTTACCATATGTGTTCACTCTTATGTGGATCCTGAGAAACTTAACAGAAACCCATGGGGGAGGGGAAGGGGAAAAAAAAGAGGTTAGAGTGGGAGAGAGCCAAAGCATAAGAGACTCTTAAAAACTGAGAACAAACTGAGGGTTGATAGGGGGTGGGAGGGAGGGGAGGGTGGGTGATGGGTATTGAGGAGGGCACCTTTTGGGATGAGCACTGGGTGTTGTATGGAAACCAATATGACAATAAATTTCATATATTGAAAAAAAAAAGGTGTTGGGAAAACTGGACAACAACATGCAAAAGAATCAAACTAGACCACTTTCTTACACCATACACAAAAATAAATTCAAAATTCCTAAATGTGAAACAGGAAACCATTAAATCCTAGAGGAGAACCCAGGCAGTAACCTCTTTGACATTGGTCACAACAACTTCTTACTAGATATGTCTCCTGAGGCAGGGGAAGTAAAAGAAAGAAAAAAAAGTATTGGGACTTCATTAAAATAAAAAGCTTCTGCATAGTGAAGGAAGAAATCAATAAAACTAAAAGGCAACCTACAGAATGGGAGAAGATATTTTCAAATGATATACTGATAAAGGGTTAATATCCAAAATATATAAAGAGCTTATAAAACTCAACACTCAAAAAAACAATAATACAATTAAAAAATGGGTCAGAAGACATGAATAGACACTTTTCCATAGAAGACACACAGATGGCCAACAGAAGAAAGTAAAATCTTCTTTAAACTTTAATTTGAATTCATAATGTGGAATAATGTTGTTATTAGTCTAGAAAGATAGTCTAAGAAGCTTTATTTTTAGTTTAAAAATATAGGTTTTAAAGACCTGAAAATAATTTGTCCAAAGTTAGAATTCTCATACTAGAACCAAGGTCTTCTGAACTGTTGATACAAACAAATGAGTTGTGAACATGTACTGGAAAGCAGCCAAGACCAAGAAGCCTAGTTCTGATCTTGGGTTCTAGCCTCATTTTTGCCATCAGATAATGAATTTCTTTGAAATCTTTTTTAAGTAGTGTAGTCCAAGGGGTGCCTTGCACCAGGGAGTGCAAGCATGTGACTTCGGCTCAGCTCATGATCTCACAGTTTGTGGGTTCAAGCCTCATGTCGGGCTCTGTGCTGAGAGCTCAGAGCTTAGAACCTGCTTCAGATTCTGTGTCTTCCTCTATCTCTTCCCTTTTTCTGCTCACACTTTGTCTCTTTCTGTCTCTCAAAAATAGATAAAGGTTAAAAAAATTAAATAATGTAGTCCAATGTCTTACATACTTCCTGGCACACGCTAGACACACAATAAATGTGCGAAGAATGAATAAATGAATGACTGAATATGCTTCCTATTTATGCCTCCATGGGAAATTCACTCAAACCTTCTAAGATTCAATGTCTACAAAGGAGATTAGATGATTTCAAAGCTCAGTAGATATGTAATTGGACCATCATTGCGGTCACTTCCTCCTCTAAAGTTCAGTGGCTCATCTTGAATATTACTATGATGTTAAAGCTACTTTCTAAATTCAAATATAAAAGCAACCTTGTTTTTCACAAGGTTGAATATGTCTTCTAAATTTAGGATCCTGTATTTTTGTAATTATCATTAAACGTTTAATGACTTGATTTGTATGTTCATAACTATTCTTGTAATTGAATAGAATTGAATATACTCATGTGTGTGGTAAGGGAATGTTTTTCTTTAACTATTCATTTCAGTGATGTTCTAAGAGAGTTTTATTGAAGATCGCTAAGATATGTTTTAAATAAATGTAGTATAAAAACTATACTTATTTTCAATATTTGGGAACTCCAGTTTCAATTTCTGGTCAACCAGAATCAAGACAATCTGACTGAGTGATAGATTCATATCATACTTTTTAATATCCTTCATTCTGGGAGCAAGATATTCAATATCCTTTATAGATGACTCTTTCAAAATATATTTTGACAGTAAGATACAAACCTAATCTTGGAATGTTCTCTTCTTCAAATTTAAAGTTTTATGACGCTCTGCTTATCTAACTAAGCTATGAAGATTTAAAATGATTAATATTAATAGCAAGTTTATTCATCTTTAGTCTACATACAAAAAAAAGATTAAATCAAAGTCTTTATAAAAGCTATAGTAATATCTTGCTGATCTTAAAGTCATATAATGGTAACCTCAAGTGTTCAGAACCTGAAAATCCATTTAAAAAGCCCCTTAACAGATGAAATATTCCTTAAAAATATTATATCCCTCTGTCTCTTTCTTATAAGGACACTCATAATTGCATTTAGGGCCCACTTGGATAATCCAGAATAATCCTCCCATGTCAACATTTTAAATGTAATTACATTTTCAAAGTTCCTTTTTCTTTTTAAGATAACATTTGCAGGTCCCAAGGATTAAAACCTGGTATCTGCAGTTGCCATCATTCAGCCTACTGTGATAGGGTAGATGAAAATTAAATGCACAAAAATTCTTGGTGAAGTTGCCAGCACGCAGTAAAAAGCTATTCACTGAACATTTTAAAAGTTGAGTGCCTATCATGCATGAGCCTCTATAGATATATAAGTGAAAAGAAAAAGATGAAGCCCTTCCCTTCAAGGAGTTCTCATTTTAGTGTGGGAAACATAACCAACAATGAATAGATAGATAGATAGATAGATAGATAGATAGATAGATAGACAGATACATAGGACAAACAGACAGATAGGTAGATAGAGATAGGGAGATAGAAAAATAGGTGAAATTATGGGGAAAATAAAGCAGAGCAAAGAAGCTAAGATACACTGCAGTTTAGAGGAGTGACTAAAGCCATACTTATAAGATTGTGCAATTAAGTGGATATATGCTTACGGGAAAAAAATCCATCAAAGATAGCCATTATCATTATTAGCATTTATCACAGTTTATTATTCTATATTTATCTATATCATGATTTAACATTTGGTTCCCTAACTAAATTTCCATAAAGGCAGGACTGGGTCTATCTGAGAAACTGCTGCACTTTTGGTGTCTGGCAGAATCCTTATACATAGGAGACACTGAACAACTATTTGTAGAATAACTGAATAAAAATAACCAGAGTAGCAAATATTTTTATCTAAACAAGATGACATTATTAGAATGTTTTTAATCTCAGACTTACACTTCTGGCTTTGATTAGAGTAGCTTGAAACAGACAAATGCTTCAATTATACAGTTCGATATAAAACAAACAGTAAAAACCCACATCTGTTTGAAACCAGAAAGCTCTGAAGAGAACTGGTATGTGGGAGGCCAAGATCAGAGAGAGAAGAGAATCTCAAGAAAGGTGAACTGATGTTTTTTGAGTCACTTTTTCCCTTAAGGCATTTGCCAGTTGTAAGCATAGGACAAGAGAAGCTAAGCAGAGGAATGATAGCCAAGAGCCAGAGATTTCAGTCTATATTTGGATAATATCAAAGAAATAAAGAGATATTACAGGGGTTTTCCTACTGATAGTGACCAGTGCTCTGTTGTCTGACACCAACTGGTGTCCAACAATTCCATTCAGTTCTGACACTAGCTATCTGGAGTTAGCTCAGACCCCACAGATTAAGGGCTCAGTTCCACAAGACTGCTTCCACTTTAGGAAATAATACTCTTATTAATAATAAGATAATTATAATAAAATATATAATATTTAATAATTATATACAATAAGATAATAAGAATGCATACTCTTATTTCTGCCCAGCTGGCTATAAATTCTGGGGTACTCATGACTCCACTTCAGGGTCAATAATTCACTAGAATGACTCACAGAACTCAGGAAAACAATTACCTTACTTTTACTGACTTATAAAACTTATAAAACTTATAAAACTTATAAAACTTATAAAACTTATAAAAGTTACGACTCAGGAACAATCAAATGGAAGAGATGCATGGGGCGACGTATGGGGGAGGGGCACAGAGCTTCCATGCCTTCTTCAGGTACACCACTCTCTCAGTACCTCAAAGTATTCACTAACCCAAAAACTCTCCAAACTTCATCACTTAGGGTTTTTTTATGGAGGTTTCATTACATAGGTATAATGGATTATTAATCTTCAGTTCCTCTTCTCTCCCCAGAAGGTTAGGACAGGGGGCTGAAATATCCATGTTTCTACTCAAATCTTGGTCTTTCTGGCAACAAGCCCCCATTCTGAAGCTATCTAGGTGCTCACCAAGAGTCATCTCATTAGAACAAAAGATGCTCCTATCACTCCTATCATTCAGGAAATGTTAAGAGTTTTAAGAACTCTATGCCAACAGGGACAATGACCTGTATCTTTCTATGACACCACAGATATAAAAATTCAATTTAGGGCCTAATCCCCACTTCCAGGAAGATCAAGTAGATAGAATTTATCCTATTTCATCCACTAAAAGCTCTGGACATTCTATATAAAACAAATTTAAAAGACTCATATGACCATATGACCCACATACTCAGCCATTTTATTCGTAGGTATTTACCCAGGGGAAATGAAAGCATGAGCCCATACAGACTTTACACAAATGTCTATGGCAGCTTTTTCATAATAGCCAAAGTTGAAAACAATCCAAATGTCCATTAATATGTAAATGGATAAATAAATCGTGGTATAGCTATCTAGTGGAAGAGTACTGTGCAATAAAAATGAACACAAAAACAGGAATGAATCTCAAATTAATTTTGTTCAGTGAAGGAGGCCAGAGGAAAAGCTACTACCCATTGTATGATTCCATTTATATGAAATTTTAGGAAATTTGAACATAATGATAGAAAATAAGAACACAGTGGTTGTTTGGGGGTTTGGGGATAGGAAAGGGTGGGAGAGAACAATTAACAAAGTGCTAGTAGGAAATTTGTATGGTTTCATAGATAAATATATGTATCAAAATTTATCAAATCATATATACTCTAAATATGTGAAGTGTATAAGACATTAATTAGACTTCAAGAAAGGTATTAAAAATTAATTCCATATTTGTCTATGTGAACATGCAAACTGTAGTAAAGGCTCCAGAAGCTTATATATCAGAGTGATATGCATGATTCTAGCTCTCGGAAAAAGGTTGGAATTGGGGTGATAATCAAAGTGGAGTTTTTCATTATCTGTGGTATTTTAATCCACAAAAGAAGAACACAGTTATTTTAAATATTTTTAAATTATAAAACAACGTGACAAATTTTATTATACTGGGAACCCAAATTAAAGAGGCAGAGATGGCAGAGGAAAACGACTTTCAGAAAAAACTTTGCAGAAGAAACAATACTTGGTCTCAATCTTAAAGACTAAGTAGGATTCTCTGAGGGGAGACAATCTAAAGATAATAAGCAGTATAAGAGAACATCGACTGAGGGATCAGCGCTGCGTAGTGCTAGGGTGTGCTGGAGCTTAAGGTGGGAGGGGTAGAGGTCTGTGCCAGGCAGAGAGGATCTTGCAAGCGATGGTCAAAGTGTAATGGAGCCTAGAAAGAATGGGCAGCCGTTAAGAGTTTGAAGTGGAAACATAATACAATAAAATTTGTGTTTTTTAAAAAAAACAATCACTCTGATGGCACTGTAAAAAAAGATCATGATGATTTGGACAGAAGAAGAGTTCCCAACCTCAGGCATTAGAATGAAGGGGAAAAAAAGATGAACTTAAAAGACTATTGAAGTGTAAAAGGGTTTCATGTGTTTTAGGGAAATACGGTAGTTTAGAGATTAGGTGATTGGGGAAATTATGGCACAAATAACACAGAGACAAAGAATCTCTTTGTTGTGTTATTTTGTTTTATTTTGCTTTGTTTGTGATTTAGGTTTACAGAGGTGGAAATGGTTGGTTCTAGGCAGAGATTTTTGAGATTTTTGCAACATTTATGGATGAATATAAAAGCTCAGCAATTAGGAGAGAGGTTGGGTTATTAGCCAACAACATGAATGTATTAGCTGATACCAAGAGACTGGCCAGAATCACCCAAAGAAAACATGCAGAAAGAGAATAGAAATTAGCTAAGGGTAGAATCCTATAGAACAAAAACGGTTAAGGTATTTTTAAAAAAGAAAAAGGACAAGAGGTGAGGTTGTGGTAGCTAAGAATGCAGAACATATAAAGAGCATGGAGAGGTCAAGTGTTTCAGCAAAGAGAGAGGGGAGCCACGAGTGTGAAGAGTAAGAGGGGTTATTAGAATTGGCCATTGAAAGCCGTGGATGGTGACCCTGTGCAGGGTCTTTTTGACAGTGTGAGAGTGGAAGCCAGGTTAGAATTCGTGTGAGGGAATTGATTCGGTGACTATAGATTAGGCATTCAAATCATCTGGAGAAGAGATTGAGAGAATTAGAGTGGCAGCCTAAGAGGAAGACTGAGCCAAAGAAAGGAGACGCAGCCCACAGAAGCAAGAATAGAGACAAGAGAATGGAGGACTTACTTGAGCGAAGTCCTAGGAGACAGGAGAGGATGAAATCAAGGGCACTAGCTCCTGCAATTGAGAAGGAAGTAGTGATCAAGAGGTTACTGGTAAGTGAGGGAAATTGAGGAATTTCACTCTATGTTTCTTCATTCCCTTCCTTTTTCCTTCCTTCCTCCCTTCCTTCCTTCCCTCTTTCCTTCCTTTTTTTGGGTAGGGGGAGGAGAGGGTTAAGATCATCTGCTAGGAGTGAAGACATTAAGGGTGAAATAATATGATGAAGATCTAGAAAGGTTTAATGCAGGCCTTCATGATACATGTGAGGAGTTAAACAAGACTGCTAAAAGTTGCGCAAAAACTTGCATGGTCCAGCTGAGTCGGAGATGTGTGTTTATAATGGCACGCATCAGGCCCTTTAATGATTCTAACCCAATTAGGCCTTATTAGTAAGCAGTGGTTCTCAGCCATAGCTACATGATGAAATCACACGGGGAACTTTAGAAAGCATTTCCACTTGGGTCATATTCCCAAATATTCTGATTGAATAGGTCTGGGATGTGACCTGGGTATTAAGAATTTTAAAAGCTCATTAGATGATTCTAATGTGTAGCCAAGCTGAGAAACATAGCACTAAACACTCACATCTTTCATTACTTAAACTCAGAACTGAATTCAAAGTATGGAATATAGTTGGATTTAAACTAAAAAGTGAAACATGGATGTCAAAGATAATAATAAATAACTATCCATGGAAGAACTTCAGAGATTGTAACATCTTCATGCTGCGCACATTCACATTTTAGAAGTTTATATTTTCAGCACCCAGGCTTGCAGCTGTTGTATACCCGTATCAGTAGGACTGTCATAAAATCTCAGGATATTTTTAAGATTTAGCAACTACCTGACAAATAGTGAGGGTGAATGATGCCAGGTCTATAATGTCCATCTTTCAACGACTGATTCAGCATATATATTCAGCAAAAGTATCATCTTGGTTGTTCTGAGCTTTTTTTTTCTCTCTTGCTTCTCATACTGATTTTTAATCTAAAACAAATGCCATATATACTAATATAATGAGTAACACAAGAGGAAATTTCAGTCTGGACTCTACAGTCCTGTCACTCAGTTTTGTAGATTAACCTTTGATTTTATAAGCCTGGCAAGTTGAGTCATTCTTCATAATTTCAGGAAAGAAGAACATTATGACACAAAATAATAGTTTATTAAATTACAATAAGGAATGTGATTTCCATCTGGGACACATTCTTGTTGGTCAATCAACCCATTATTCTCTTTTCATCAGAGAAAGTAACACTTCATTTATATGGAGGTCACATGATTCCATCTTTAGTGTCTGGAATAAAACCAGATTTTAAAAAGTCCTCTGGGCAGTCAGAACAGATTTTACAAGCCCCATACACTAAAACTTGGGTAATTTTGTCATTGGATTAACCCCTGATCCTTCACTCGCACTTATGTTTTCAGATTCAGAATACTCATTCTAATTGGGAAAACCGAGTTTGAATCAAGTCACAGGTGACTAGAAAGAGCAAACTAAAAGCAAAGGGGACTGTTAGAAGGAGTCGCCAACACCAGACGCAAGAAGCCACAGCTGACACTGAGAGAGGAGAACAAAAACCTACCTCCTGCTCCTACAGACAAAAACCTACCTGTCTGCTCCTGCAGACAAAAGATCTCAAAAAACAGGAGTCATTTCAATTAAATACAAATGGCCTTACATACCTCAAGATTCTCTGGGGCCTAATAGAGACTCTGAAACAAGGAAAATTTTATGTTTATTTATTTATTTTGAAATAAATAACTAAACACACTGTGTCTATGCGCATACACTTATATGTGTGTTATTTGAGGGTTTAAAATTACTCTTTTTAATTTAGAGAATTAATATATTTGGCTATATCCATCTTTGAAAATCATAAATAAATGAGAAACTGGTTTACGTTATTCATGTTATGGCAGACTGAAATCCTTGTCTCTGATAAAAGCAGATATGATGTCAACCTGTTAGAGTGCCCTTTCTTCTGTAGTCTGCCAAGAAAACCCACTCTGGTCTCAATTTTTTGGATCCATGAATCAATCACAGCATCATCCCTCTTCAACCTGAGAGACTTTTATTTACCTGTTATTGTGAGTTTATATTAATCTTAGTTCATTTTGTGGGATGAAAATTTATCCTCTTCCAGTCTACATCAAGTCAGCATCATTTATATCCTTTTAGTGAGTTAATTCCATATCAAAATGAAAGAGGAGTTACTGCTCGGAGACCTCCTTGCATTCAGTTAATGTTATCCATGGTAAATAGATCAACTGACTTTTCTTCTCCATAGATTTGGAGATGCAACTTTTTTGGCGGGAGCCTGGAAATTTTTACCCACCAAACTTATCAGTGTTCATATAGTAATACCATCAGCATGCATGTGATGCCTATGAGCAAACATACAATCAACCCAATATGAATAAAGTAACATACGGCTACAAAAGATATTAAGTATTTATTAAGGTGCACTACCATCCAAAATGCACATAAAAGTTAAATATAAATATATAAATGGATATGGAACTTAGGAAGATCACAAGGAACAATTCATCTCCAAAATTGAGATCCTTAGTAGCATTCAGAAAGTTGTTTGTTTTTTTTTTTTCCAGTATCTGAGTATCTTAAATTACAAATAAGAAGATAGGGTCCAAATATAAAAGAGTAAAGCACACTAAGGCATTTATTTATGAAATAAAAAGCATCAATATCCATTTCCAGAAATATAATAGCAAAGGTAAATGCCCTGGATAAAACCTAATAAACATCCTTTTAAATATATAGGTAAGCCCACAAAAAAGAAAAATTCCAGGGGTCAAAGGAAAACACCTCCCTGGAGAATTAGCCATCACAGGCTTAGGTTCAAATTTACAGCACTGATATGGTCAGCAAAGTTTAACTATCAGAGGGTCTGATACAAAATATATTTGAAGACCAATGACACTCCTAGGATTTCAGGCAGGAAAAAAATGCAACCTATTTCAGGAATGACAATCCCTTCACCCAGGTGAAAAGGATCACTACTTATAAAAGTCTGCTGAAAATGAGTTTATCCTCAACCTCCAACAAGAAATCTAATGCAAGCATCACCTTTCAAGCAATGTGCCACACTAAGTTGCTGTTCTTTCGCTTATTTTCTCTATGGCCACCCTAAGTTGGTTTTGTTCATGTTACTTTCAATTCTAAATTCTACTCACTGTTCAGACATAATCTTTCCATAAATTGATTTATATATTATCATATCCTCAAGTCTTATCATGCTTCTGAAGTAGAAGGAAAGAAGCATGAAAGGACATAGAAACACAGTCTTTTAAAATCCAGGCTTTTTCAATAATCTGTCAACTAGGAATGTAATTCAGTTAATAGGGCAAAAGTTAAGAAGTTACATACATATTTCTAGAGGAAAAATAGTAAATAGCTACGGACAATTATTTTTTTGAAACAACTTTTTATACAGTTATATCATAGAATTATTCCAGATTTGATGTAAATTCCTGTACTTTCTTCCTGTGTATATAAGTAAAATATGGAATTTTTTTACTCATATAACTCAGGAATCTAAAATTTTTTCTCAGTCTTCAGAGGAGTGAATTGCTTGCCATATATAGTTTAAGTTCAAAGTATATTTTATGTATTCAATTTGCTCAAACATCAGAAATTCCCACAAGGGAATTCTATTTACCAAAATACATTATTTTCTGACTCTGACAAACTGGCATTCTTGTATACAGATAATTTTAGTGACTGAAATTTTTCTTAAGGAAGAGGCAAAACCTCTGGGTGGTCAGCTCATCTTACAAATAACGAAGATAAATTCCTGAGAACAGCAGCCCTGAAAGTTACCTGAAGCAAGAAAACTGCCTGTCAGAAGTGAGGACTGAGGTGGAGTCCCCTCTTAGCCTTATGGGTGGGTGTTCTTCACCTCATGATTCTAAAAGTTGCTCCCCAAAGACATTCCAGAGTATTCCAAAGTTCAGGAAAAGTTCTGTCACCTTTAGCAACTTCCATGGAGAGAATCAATCTGTTTACAGAACAGCCAGCCACCTTCAGAGGTATGTGGGACAGAAGTCTGAGATTTTAAACCAATCCTGTGAACACCTCTTTTATTTAGCTTTTACTTTGTAGGACTCGTAAAAAAATTGAAGACTTCATAACATTAATAACAGATTTCTACACTTCAAACTGCATGAGAGGAAAGGATCAGATATAGTTCATGAGTAAAAGGACAGGTATTTGGATATCCTGACACAGATGTCAAAACTTACTTTATGTATTTCTGTATTTATTTAGCAAACACTTATATCTTACTATTTGCCACACAGTGCTGGGCACTGAGGAGATCAAAAGTGAAGAAGCATTGTCAGTGCTCTCAGGGAACTAACAGATTAAGTTAAGGAGAACATTGTGAACCATCACTTAGAATAATTGTGATTGATTTTTCTTTTGGCTTCTCTCCAGTTTCTGCAAGAAAAGTGTTGCTTGGAATAATAGCCACACTGTATGTTCCATACCTTGGCAGTAGCTTGGGGCAAAAAGTGCTTCTACAGAGTGCTGCTATTGAATGAAAAGTGGTCAGGACAACTTGTGCTCCATATTTTCAAGTCACAGGAAAGTGACAAACGATAAGAATGAAAACTTCAGCAGTAATTACCTGATGCTAAAAAAACTATTTGATTTGGTACCAAAAATGAAAAATATCATTCAGCAGTCAGTTCACCCCTAGGCTGGGAGGTTGGAAGGTGGTAGGAATAATACCAAGCCACTTATTACTCATTACAGCACTTATATAACCTCATCTATTTTTACTACATCCAAGCGTAGCCATATTTTTTTATTCTCAACAGATTGAATCTCTGAAATACACTTCTTGCATTCCACAGACTTCTCATACCTCAAGCCATAGTTCCAGAATCATGTCCTCATGACTCCTTATCAAACCAAGTCCATAATGGTGCCACCCTTTCTGTGCTCCTGCAGTATTCAGAGTCTGGTCACCCACTCTGAGACTCTAGTATGTTTGTGCTATGGAGCTCTCTAGCCATGGTAACCTCCATGACATTAGGAATCATGTCTTTATAATTCTTCTGCACCTAGCATTGCTCTGAGAAAAAGTAGGCTCTCATTAATGTCAATTCAATTTGATTCTTCAACAGAGTTTCTAAATTATAAATAGTAAGGAGAAAAACCTTAAATCCTATCAGAAAAATAGTTCTCCCAGGTTATGCAATAACTTTATAAGCAAGGACCTCTGATCCTAACCACCCAGCATGATGCTGGACAGTAGAAATGCAACGAAAATTAATTTGCTGGCTCATGGATACACAATAAGTAACAAAATAATATGCCACTAAAGATGTGAATAAGTATATATCTAAAAGCATCTATATTTTCAAAGCAAGAAGAATGATTGGTCAGCATCTACCATGCAAGAGTAAGTAATTAGAACTTCCATTTAATTAGCACATTAATATCTTAAACATTATCATAATAGCTAAACATAATGGACAGTAACATACAGAATCAATAAGCCACAGTCTCTAGGATTACACTAGAGAAATTGAAATCTGTTCAAGAGACTAGGCTTTTTTGACATATGGTAAATGAATATTTCAGCACCAAATACTAGTAGTATTTATTCTCAAAATTAAAAAGAAAGGATAAGGGTGAGGTTGAACAGGAAAAAGCAATTCTGATTTTGTTGGAAGTCTTTCATATTGTTTCAGTCTCACCCATGAAGTAAGCAAGGGTTGTATTTACAGCTTCCAACAATTCACTCTTTACTGACTTAACTTGAATCTCCTTTTTTTTTTATATTGTGACACTGACATCGTAAAGGCCACAGAAGATGAACCAGTGCCTCAAACAGGCATTTAATTTTGCACCTCAATATGTTCTTATTTCATGAAAATGTTCTTATAAAATCAATTTCAAAGTGTCCATTAACATTTTTTGGCTTCCCTGATGGAACTTACCTAGTCTCTAAAGAGAGTATACACAGCTTGTTCTTCCATCAGAAAAATCAAAGAAAATATGATAATTTATTTGACTTGGTATATTATTAGCGTGTCTTAGGACATCAAAAAAATCTTTATTTCAAACCTTTTAACCCAGTATCTTCTCTTTTCCTGGAAGATATTATTCTTTGTAAGGATGTTAGTGTAATATGAAATAATTCAAGGAGGCATGGCTCACTGACACTTTAATACTTAAATGTTAGCCCTTTAAGTAAGATTTGCTTATCTTTAAGTAACGTCTAAAATGATGATCCTTGCTCTAATGCCTCCCTAATTGAATTCCCACCCAGCTCCAGCATTCAGATTTTTCAGCCTATAGATTTCCCATTCTTTAATGCATCTAATATTAGCCAGAGACATTGTTTAAAATTGAGTCAGATCATGTCACTACTCTGCTCAAAATATCAGTAGCTTCCTATCTCATTCAGAATAAAGGCCAAAGTCTATAAAATCACCTGCCAAGACCATGGAGTCTTGTCCATGACCCCTTTTGGACCTCATCCCTTGTCTATTTCCCTCCAGCAGCTTGTTCCTTAAATATGCCTAACCCACTCTCATCACAGGGTCTTTGCACTCACCACTGTCTCTGCCTGGAACGCTCTTTGCCCAGATATTTGCAAAGTTTCTCCCTCGTTTCCTTCAGGCTTCTGCTCAAATGACATCTCACGAAGGTCTTCCATGGCTATCATATAAACCAGCAATACTACCTTGCCAGTATTTAGTCCCCTTTCCCTGCTTTATTTTTCTCCATAGCACTTATTACTAAGTGATCCCATAATATATTTACCTGTCTGTCATTTATTATCTTCCTCCTCCATTAACATATAAGCTCCCGCAAAGTAAGGACTTTTGGTCTTTTTTGTTCACTGCTGTGCCTGCAGTTCCTGTATGAGTGCCCAGACACAGTTGCAACTCAATAAATATTTGTTGGATTAATGGATTCATTGTTGTAAATAGAAACACATATTAATACTTATGAAACTCCAGCATGCAAATGTAGCATGACATTTCTCTCTGAAATCAGTTCCCTGCAAATTATATCTACATTAAATATAACTCAGTTATCTGTCATTAAAGAATTAAACCATTCTAACACAATAGAAGAGTACAAATGGAGGCCAACTTGTCATATGTCTAAATATTTAAGAATTATTGAACAAGCTAAAAATGTTAATATATAACATGTCTTTCTACCTTGATAAATATGCCTTATTAAGGCAAAATCTTCAAGCCAGATTTTTTAGAAATTATTTTGAAATAAATGAAAATTCAGTTCTATGCCTTTTCACTTTTGTTTAGTTTTGGGGTGTGTGTGGGGAGAGAGAGAGAGAGAGAGAGAGAGAGAGAGAGAGAATGAGAGAAAAAGAGAGAGATCGTATGTTTTGTTTATTTTTGCCAAGAATTGACAGTCTTCAAAGTGAGAATTTGAGGTGCAGACTTTTTGAAAATATTCTGATAATCTCATACATAAAAGCAGTAGCCAACCTGGTCCTAACAGAACCAAGTTTGGGGTAACTTTTCATGTTGGCCCAATAGCCCTAGCTATTATTCATTGTACAAGGAAACTGAACTGGGAACTGATACTAAAAATCTTTTCAGTATAATCCAATAGCTTTTGACGCCCTTCTTTCAAAATAAACACTACAAGATGATTAAGAGAAACAAATATGTAAGTGAAAAAGAATGAAAGAGAGGTTTAATTCATGTGAGAGTGAATTATTAGTGCCTTTGGGAAATAATAAAATGTGGACAACATGAGCTAACCCCAAAGGACTAGATAATCCAGATGTAAAAACATGACACAGAGGTACAAATAATTCACCCAACAATATGATTTCAGGAAAACTTCTAAATAAGGCATAGCAGTGTAGCATAGTTGTATTTATAAATCTTGAAATAAATGTTAAAAGTAGAACTCAAAGATTAGCTTTCACAAGAAAGACAACAACAATAATAATAGAAATAATTTTATATCATTTATTTTGTGTCAGGCATTGTTCTAAGTGCTTTTCATATATGCATTCATTTAACTCTAAAAATGATCACTTTGAAAAAGGCACTACTATTATCCTCAACTTAAAGACAAGGGAAATGAGCCACTTAACATTCAAGTCACTTGCCCAAGGTGGTATAGTTGAAGTTTGAATTTAGTCCTGTAGTTCTTGAGTTCATACTCTTAACTACTACTACTACTCTACATTGTCTTTAGCCTAAACAATATAAACATAATTAAAATAATAACTGTACCTTAGTTGTATACAGTGATTTATGATGCACAAAATGTCACTCTACATTCATTACCTTATCAGAGACTTACAAATACTCTATGTTACATGTAATCATGTTATTCCTGTGTTACATGTAAGGATCTTTAAAGGCTTTGCTTTTTGGATAAGCAAGGCAAGAAAAAATACTCCACTTGTGAAGGAAAAATTAAGGTTGCACAGGATTAGTAAAGCAATGGGGTTTCCAGTCCTAATCTCCTTAGGGCAGCACTTAGAGCATATACATGGCTTCCAACCAAAAGACGTGACTGCAAAGATTGCAAAGTTAAATTCAGTTAGCCCAAGAGCCCAAAGTGAGGAAAATAATTCTTCACTTGTGTTGCCATTGGTCTCAACATTCATTCCCTTTCTTTATGAAATAGAAAACTAACTTTTGCTTTGAGAAAACTGTTCTTCTGTCCATTACAATCTTATGGTATGTGATTTTGTGCTAGACCAGTCATGCATTTGAAAACACTGGAGTTGATTCATGCCCTGACCCCCCAAAAAACTATGTGTTTCTGCTGTAGTTACTCTAGCTCCTATCCTTTTAAAGCTTGGTTCTTCACCTCTCTTTCTGCTGCTTAAACTCTGAAAAAAATTTTTCTTAGGAAGAACAATTGATTTGAACCAGCTTAAGTCTAGTTAATTCTGTTGAATTCCATTAAATTCTATTAAATAAGTTTAATTCTAGTTGATTCCGATGAAGTAGAATCAATTTCTGTTGCTTACAACCAAGAATCTTAACAGATCGTTTTTATTGATTGATTGATTGATTGATTTAGAAAAAGAGAGACAATGAGAGAGAGTGGGCACAAGCCGGGGCGGGGGTGGGGGGAGAGATGGAGGGATAGAGAGAGAGAGAAGAATCTCAAGCAGGCTCCCTGCTCAGTGCAGAGCCTGACATGGGGCTCAATCTCACGACCCTGGGATCATGACCTGAAAAGTCAAGAGTTGGATGCTCAACAGAATGAGCCACCCAGGCACCCCTATTTATTTATTATAATCACCATTTTTAAGGATTTTTTTAAAATTCCAGTTAACAATGAGTGTAATATTAGTTTCAGGTGTACAAATAGTGATTCAACAATTCCATACAACACCCAGAGCTCATCACAGCAACTATACTCCTTAATCCCCATTACCTATTTAGCCCATCCACCCACCCATCTCCTCTCTGGTAACTATCAGTTTGTTCTTATAGTTAAGAGTCTGGTTCTTTGTTTACCTCCCAAACTCTTTTTTTTTCCTCTTTGTTCACTTGTTTTGTTTCTTAAATTCCACATATGAGTGAAATCATACGGTATTTGTCATTCTCTAACTGACTTATTTTGTTTAGCATGATACTCTCTAGCACCATCCAGGTTGTTCCACTATGTATATATATGCCACATCTTTTTTTTAAATATGGAATGCTTGATGAATTTACATGTCATCCTTGCATAGGGGCCATGCTAATCTTCTCTGTATTGTTCCAATTTTAGTATATGTGTGGCCAAAATGAGCACTGTTACATTTTCTTTATCCATTCATCAGTCAATGGACACTTGGGTTGTTTCCATAATTTGGCTGTTGTACATAATGCTGCTATGAACATTAGGGTGCATGTATTCCTTTAAATTAGTATTTTTGTGTCCTTTGGGTAAATACCCAATTTTGTGCTCTTCAGGTCAAAAATATTTTTTTGGAGAGGTGAAAATTTTAAATTAGGAAACCATTGAAAATAGAAACATAATTTTCAGTTCAACCAACCCCTCCAAAACCTTCTTTCAGACAAACTATGGAACCACCTAAAGGAGAAAAACTTAGAGTTCACTCCAAAGGCTATTTAATAACATTCTAAATCCTAAATAATTTAGCAGTGGAAACAAAAAAATATATACTGAATTAAATTAGATTCATTGAGTTTCCTTTCTGGTCTCTTTATTCTTCTAGGGCATGATTCTTTGATTCGATAATGAAATGCACTTTAGCAATCATTTCAATAGGGTCGTCACCAAAAATTTCAAGTTCTTCATCTTATTTAATTAGTTTTAAACATAGTGTTATCCTTACACAAGCCTAAATTCCTATTTTAGAAAAACATTCATATGCAAATAATGATTCTGATGGAATGAAACAGTGAGGAATGAATGACTACTATCTGAATAGACTCTAAATATGATAAATGTGAAATGCAATGACAAAGGCAGCCAAAGAATAGATTTCTTCAGAGACTATCACTGTTGAGCATTGACCATAATTCCAAGCAAGATCTTGACTAAAATTCTAAGTAAAAATACTTGCAAAAATATCATATTTTATCAACTTTAAAAACTTGCACTAACAAATATACAGAATGTGTATTTGTAATCGTAATAGTCACAGAATGTTTAGATCTTAAATAGCATGAATAGCCAGTAGGAGAAAAGAAATTGTGTAGAAGGATTCCAAATCCCAATATGTTTTTGTATATATTTCTATGTGATTACTTATCGACTAAATACATGTAAGCTATACATCAAAGACTTAGATACATCAAGCTTTAGAATTGAAAAAGATTTGTGTGCCCTTTTAGTCTGATTTTCTCATTTCCTTATTTTAAGAATAATGTATGTGAAAACTCTCTTTGGAAGCTCTGTTTTGCTCTTATTTTCAAATATGAGAATTCTTAGGTCTGGAAGAGTTAAGAAGTTGCTATGTCACATGGCTAGTTAGTGGCCAGCCTAAACTGGCCCCCAAAGAAGGTTCCCCTAAAGAAGATAGTAAACAAGCAAACAACAACAATAAAAGTCAGTAATCTAAGTAATAATAAATATTGTCAAAATGCTAAAGGGGGAAAATGGTAAACAGTACCACAGTGGAAATGGGATATTAAATTAGGTATTCAAGGAAGCTATCTCTAGAAATCATGGCTGGGATATGAATCATGAAGAGGAATCAGCTGTGATAAACTATGTTGTGAATGAGGAAAATGTCAAAGGCAAAGCCATGGATCTCTTTCAACTGTGATAAAGTATAAAATAACATCCTACATGACCTTTTTTAAACCCCTATTTAATCCTAAAAGTCAAGTTCCTTCCATTATACCACCGTGTTTACATGTGGCTTAGTTTCTCATGAAATCTCCCCAAAAGGGAGAGATCACATATACATTTAACATATGTGCAGATACATAACAGAATTTTAGTTTTGTAAAATACTTTCAAACACATTATTTCATTTGATGTTTACAAATAATTCTATACAGTAGGCAAGGTAGATGTTACTGGGAATGAAATGAACATCAGTTTTTTTCAAAACCTGGTCTTACCACTAAAACAACTTTAATCCTTGGGCATACAACTTTTAAACTCTGTAACTAGATTTCTTCAATGGTCAGGGTGTACCTTTTTTATAGGGTTGTTGTAATAATAATGTAAAGATATTCTTCAAAATGTATTTGATCAAGGTATGTAGGAATTTTAAATAATGATTCTCAATAAATGCAATTTTTAGTTAAGGAATGAGAACTGGAACACTCAAAACTTTCAGTGGTATATTAAAGTCATACTACAGAAATGTGTTAGAAATTTAAATCTTTTACATTTGGAATCTCTACTCTTCCTATCCTTTTAGCCATTGCCTAATTACATATAAACTCTATTACATAAGGAGTCTTTATGCTATTAAAACACAGCAATGTTAACAATCTAACTTACTTCTAAACAGCTGTTAGTTATGGCTTGGACCTGGCTTTTTGTTGCAGTAGGTTGTGGTATTGATAGTAGTTTTTTGTTGCTGTTGTTATTTACCTTGGGGGTTAGCTTGTTTTTTGTTTTGTTTTTCTTTGTTTTATTTTAGGGTTGTATGACATTTGAACACACAGGAAGAATGGATGAAGTGTGACATTAATGAACCAGCAGTGTTGGTTGCTTGGATTTTGTGCTCATCTAATCTTAGAGGATTCTTTATGAAGCAAGGGAAGGCTAACATGTTACAAGTAAACTAGAAAACAAATGTATGAAAGTATTCTCTCCCCATGTTTTAATTTAAGCTTTTATACATTCATCCAAATAGTCCAACAACCTTTCCCATCACACTGCTATCTGGGGGAAGAAAATTATTCTGTTGTTAAGATTTAGTCAGAGCTTTGAATACCTTGAACCCAGAAATAACCCAGCTGCTCCTTGGAAACTTCCCTCAAGTGAACTCAGATTTATGCAAGAATAACCCCACAGAGGCAAAAGAAATAGAGTTTTCAAAGATAGAACTGCATTAAATACTGCATATTTGGCCACACTTACACATCAAAGTTTACAATCTTCCACTGACAATTACATTATAGTGTAACTATTATCTGTCCTTGATCTTGGCATCAGAAAGTCAATGTTAATCCTTTGCAAGCCAAATTAGATGTAGAACAGAAGAAGATCAAGATGAAGTTCTAATTTTATGGAAAATCACACAAAAATGTTCCATAACCTTCACAGTCATTTCCTATAGAATGTTACATTCATGCTATCTACAATGAGAAAACTGAGATTCATAAAAGATAAGCTGTTTATCGAAGGCCACACAAAAAGTGACAGAATCAGGATTTGATCTCCAGTCTCTGTAGAGAGGATCTTTCTACTATATAGGGTCTCTCCAGTTTAGAGCATCTTAAAGATTTCATAGCAATGTTGCATACTTTAGCTTATCTCCAACCTAAATTGAGCTTATTTAATTAGCAATGATGAAAACAGAAGGTCAAGCTCTAAATAGAATCAATTCAGTCAACCCTCCCTATTCACCATTTTCTGTTTATACTGCAATTACTTTTTAATAATTTCAGAATACAATCTCATTTGTTAGTGGGGGAAAAAAGGAGTTGGGAAGGATTTATAAGCAGTGATTAATTTTTTAAATATATAGCTGGAAAAGACAAATTGCTTTCCTGCTTCCTTATTATGCTAGCTAATGCTTATCATTTCATACACATGTCAAACGCTAATTGATTAAACTTTGAAAGAGGAAGGGAAAGAACAGCATCTCACTTTGAAATATCTTTGAGAACTTCAAATTAAAATGAACAGAAGATAATCGGGGGTGGAGGGAAACTCACACTCTCTTCATTTCAAACCAAGAGCTCACAAAAGATACCAATTCAAACCTCCCACCTGCTTGGCAATTTGAGAAAAAAAGACCAACTTATTAATATGCTCTTTTAGTTAATTCTAACATCTTGATGGTAAGTGGGCATCTGTATACTTGTTTTCATTCAGTAATCTTCTGTTTGCATCATTTTCCACATGATAAGACCACAACTCAAAGCAAGTTTGATGTGTACCCTGATAAAGCTAATCTGGCAGCAGGCAGTTTGGAAGGCTTTTCTGCATAGCAAATTAGCAGTTAGGTAATTTCTCCAAGGAAGAGTGGGAGGAGCCCTGGGTCTTTTAAAATGCCAAATAGATCGTTATTGTCATCAACTCTTTTTTCCTTAACAAAGTTAACTTCTTTAAGTGTCACTGAGAGAGAGCTAGGGTCCTTTAGAAAATGAATATGGATTCCCTCGTAGTGAGCTCAGGATCATAGGTCCATGGCCAGAAACTAAACTATATTTCTGACCAACTACTTGGCAAATACGAGTCGTTACATGTAAAGGAGAATTGCCCAAAGTGTGAAGCCCTCATATCACACAACACACAAAAGTCAATTCCATATCCCCACTGCTTTGATTGCTCAGTGAAAGCAACACACTCACTTAATGGGGAGAAAGCACCAAATTTCTATGAATACCGAACACTTACAGCAGTCACTAGGCCCTCCAGACCACTACAGGGCTTAGTTCCTAGTCTATTGTTTCCATTTCCCTTTTTTAAGATCTCCTAAATGTTGCAGTGAAAAAATGGTACTCCAGTTGCCTGAAATAATTAATGTGTTTCTAATGTGTCTTTCCAACAGAACATGATTTAGCTATTAGCCTGACTAAAGGCTCTTATTAGTGTCTTCCATCAGGAACCAAAGATTCTTAGAATGTCAGAGGTTTATAAAGACTACATGTTGCAACATTCCATTTAATACCTATATCTATATGATTTCTCTTAACATTACTGCAATTGTTCTTTAATGCAGAACTAGTTGCAAAAGCTAGTCCAAAATCAGTCCAAATCTGAAGAATTCACCAATTTAAAGGAAATGTAATTTTATTACTTTAGTAACATATAATTACAACAACAAAAAATAATCAAAATCTTAGGTGGTGGTTTTCAGCTAGAAATCAGCTTTTCATTTACTCTCTGTATAGATTCAGTAAAAATTGACTGAAAATAGTTTTCTTAAAGAGGTTATACGTTCTTTTCTCTTATTCCAACTTGTTGGAACTCTTATTCCAACTTGTTGGAACTTGGCAACTAGTTGCCAAAAAAAAAAAAAAACACCACAATGTGTTAATAGAAAATGTAAAGATAAATCTCAAATGAATCTAAGAAGAGTTACCACAAATTCTGAATTAGTAAAAACTTAGATTTTACTATAATAAAAACTAGGTTAAATCATCTTTTTATCATTTATTGAACATTTAACATGTATGCAAGCTCCTTCTGTAATGTATTTGATACATTAGTGAATAAAATAATCTGGGACTGAGGGAGAGAGATAAACAATAAAAATGTTGGATAGTTCTAAGTGCCATGCAAATTAAAAAAAATAATAGTAAGGATAGGATAGGGGAATGGGGAGTGCTTGAAAGTACAAGTTGTAATTTAAGATGTCCTGGCCTGGTTAGGCCTCATACAGTAGGTATTATGTGATCAAGGTAAAGTAAGTAAGGAGGGAATCATGCTGGGTCATGAGTTTTCTGGCAAAGGGAAGCTAAGTGTGAGGTCCCCAAAGTGTAAATATGCTGATAGGTTTGAACATCATCAAAGCATTAATGTGCCTACAGCAGACTCAGCAAAGGAGAACACAGGAAAAGAAAAGGACAAAAATCTGTGGTGGGGGTAGGAGGCCACAATCAGGAAGGATTTGGAAGGACTCACTTTCACTCAGTGAAACAGGGAGCCACTGGGGGGGGTTGAGCAAAGGGAGGACATACTGAACACATTTCTGAAACTATCATCTGGCTGCTGTGTTGAGAATAGATTACAGGAAGGCAGGGATTGAAACAGGGGAGCAGTTGTAGGCTATTCTGCCAATCAAGGTAAGGGGTGATGGTAGCTTGAACCGGAAAAGAAGTAAAAGGTACAAGCGGCTTCAATGACACCCACCTTTGATCTCTTTGCCTCAAGTACTTTGTTCTCCTTATATAACAGGATTTATTGTGCTATATTGTCATATATATTTTTGTAATATTTCTCTCTAAATAGACTGTGAATACCTCAAAGACAGGGACTATATCTTACTCATTCTGTACTGTCAAAGTTTAGCACTCTGCCAATCATTTGAAGGTGCTCTCTATACACATTTGTTGAATAAAGTTAATATTAATCACAATAAACAATATTGGATTTTTCATTTCAGAATAATTTTTTAAATGTAATTGAGAGGTAAAAAAAACCGAGAGGTTGAATATAGAAAAGTTTGAATATAGAATTACTAAGCTGTGAGATAGCAAAAATATAATGTATTTTGTGCCTTACCGCACTGTGAAGTAATTCACATTTAATGGTGATCTGTGGCTCTTTAATAGTATCATATATTTTCTACAAAAGCATAACAAATTTTACATTCTTTAAATTTGGCTATTGAAGAAAGGATGCCAAACTCTTCAAAATCTTAACTGTAAGAAAGATGACCATGTTTTCAGAAGTACTCAGGAGAGAAACGGTTCTTTAAGAAACCACAGATTAAATAGAATGGAGGTACATTAGAGAATTACAGATAATACACAATATAAAAGTGTAGAATTACATTTGTACTCAGGATGCCTTTAGGAAAAGCTATATTAACATAGAATCGTTGGGTCTAATTTGAAAAATGTTTCATGGGACATAAAGAGTATAAAAATGCCAAAACCTTCCACCAAAACTGACTATGAGGATGAATTGGAAAATAATGGTTTTTAACCCTTATTTATGTCTTTAACAGGAGTATAGAAAATATGGATTTCTCTTCTAGAATAACTCATTTTTTCTGATCATAAAAATAAATCACATAATTTTTTGCCAACAAAACATTTTCGTGGGCTGCCTGGGTGGCTCAGTAGGTTAAGCATCTGATTTTGGTTCAGGTCATGATCTCGCAATCGGTGGGTTTGAGCCCCGTGTCAGGCTATGCGCTGAGAGTCTGGAGCCTGCTTGGGATTCTCTCTCTCCCTCTGTCTCTCTGCCCCTCCCCACTTGCGCTTTTTCTCTCTCTCTCAAAAATAAATAAATAAACTTTGAAACATTTTCTCTATTAATATTTTGGTATATTTCCAATCTTTTTTCCGTGTAAAAATGTATATTTTCTTATTTTACAAAATTAAAATCACACTATATGTATCCCATAGCATGTATATTTTCCTTACATATCTGACCATTTTCCCACGTCATTAGGTATTTTTGAAGATATGTTTTACTGCATTTGTGTTACCAATTTACTATTTTTTCAGTTGATCAAATATATACTGAGTACCTATATATATCTATGCACTAGATAACACATTAAGCACTAGAGACTGACTTGTGGAGTTCTTGCTCTTGCCTAGCTTACATTCAACAAACAATGCCAATAAAATATGAAGATGCTATAGGATGCTATGAAAACACAGTGGATCACCTAACCTAGTCTAGGGAAATCAGTCTCCAGTTAAGCTGAGACATACAGGATAAGTAGGAGAATAAACAGTATGTGTTGAAGGATGTCTGGATTATTTTCCAAACAAAGGAAAATAGAAAAACCATAACTTGTTCAAGGTATTGAAAGAAGTTTATCATGGCAAGAAGGAAGAAAAGAGGGGCTAGAAAAAGGATGTGGAGCTTGAGGACCTAGGATATTACCAAATGACAACTTCCACTATACAGCTTAATATATAGGTTTGGTGTTCAACAGAGGTCACTATTTTTTCCTCTTTGAATCCTTATTTCTGGTGACTTAAGCTCTTACTTAGTGATAGTAATAAGTGAAAACTACCTAGAGGGGCTTTAGTTTTCTGCTCTCACATTTGGAATCCCATAATAATTTCTTCAACTGTTCTAAATTAAAGCAAATATTAACTTCATATAGGCTAGTATTTATATTTCATTTTTTCTACTTAATATTTTAATGTAAATGTCTTGTAAAGACATAATGAGTTCTGTCAAATCCTGGAACATTTCCTTTGGCCCCAAATTATTAGGTTCCTAAGTGGCTTGGGCTGTAAAATGCTTGTAGTTTTCATATATTCTGAGACTGGGGAATTGTGAAACTCTGGTGGGGGTTAGGAAGGAGCACTGATCCTCACTTCTGTCTCTAGAATTACAGTGGCACTTATAGTACTCAGTTTTCTCATCTGTAAATCTAGAGGACTGAACTAGGTGATCTCTATGGCTCATTCCAGTTTTATTAGTCTTTGATTGTAATGGAAATCCCTTTTAGATGGTGTTTAAGTTAACAGAAAATGTAACAAGAAGAAAAGTTAAATTCATAGAACAGATATTTGTTCAACATGTCTATTTTGTGGCGAGAGCTTCATTAAATAGCCCATTAGCACCTCCTTTATGAAAGCACTTGTACTACATTTAAGGTTGCCAAATTGAGCAAATAAAAATACAGAACACACAGTTGAGCTTGAATTCCAGATAACGATAAATAACCTTTTAGTATAAGTATGCCCCATGCAATGTCTTAAATCTAGTTGAAGAGTCCTATATCTTATCAGTTACCCTAATTACATTTTCAACCTAAAGTTTATTATAATCATTAGAAAATAACTTTTTTACTCCTGCAAGATAGTCTTTTGTCATTTTTTGCCAGTGAATTGGCAAAGTACTTTCATAGACATTATTTAAAAACACCTAAATTCTTCTTGCTTTGTGCTCCTAAAACATGCAGTTAGGAATGAGTGCAACACATAGTAAACTTCTGTAATTTAAAATACTGCTTCAATATGCTCCTGCCTGTTCAAGATAGTAAGGGTATAGAGTGTTCTGATTAATTTGCTATTCTTTAGTGTTTACCTGTGTCTCACATGGATTTTTTTTAATATGAAATTTATTGTCAAATTGGTTTCCATACAACACCCAGTGCTCATCCCAATAGGTGCCCTCTTCAATACCCCTCGCCCACCCTTCCCTCCCTCCCAGCCCCCATCTACCCTCAGTTTGTTCTCAGTTTGGCTCCCTCTTATGTTTTGGCTCCCTCCCTCTCTAACCTTTTTTTTTCTTTCCCCTCCCCCATGGTCTTCTGTTAAGTTTCTCAGGATCCACATTAGAGTGAAAACATATGGTATCTGTCTTTCTCTATATGACTTATTTCACTCTCCATAACACTCTCTAGTTCCATCCACATTGCTACAAAAAGCCATATTTCATTCTTTCTCATTGCCATGTAGTATTCCATTGTGTATATAAACCACAATTTCTTTATCCATTCATTAGTTGATGGACATTTAGGGTTTTTCCATAATTTGGCTATAGCTGAAAGTGCTGCTATAAACATTGGGGTACAAGTGCCCCTATGCATCAGCACTCCTGTATCCCTTGGGTAAATTCCTAGCAGTGCTATTGCTGGGTCATAGGGGAGATCTATTTTTAATTTTTTGAGGAATTTCCACACTGTTTTCCAGAGCAGCTGCACAAGTTTGCATTCCCACCAACAGTGCAAGAGGGTTCCTGTTTCTCCACATCCTCTCCAGCATCTATAGTCTCCTGATTTGTTCATTTTAGCCACTCTGACTGGCATGAGGTGGTATCTCAGTGTGGTTTTGATTTGTATTTCCCTGATAAGGATTGACGTTGAGCATCTTTTCATGTGTCTGTTGGCCATCTGGATGTCTTCTTTAGAGAAGTGTCTATTCATGTTTTCTGCCCATTTCTTCACTGGATTGTTTTTCGGGTGTGGAGTTTGGTCAGTTCTTTATAGATTTTGGATACTAGCCCTTTGTCTGATATGTCATTTGCAAATATCTTTTCCCATTCCATTGGTTGTCTTTTAGTTTTCTTGATTGTTTCCTTTTCAGTGCAGAAGCTTTTTATCTTCATGAGGTCCCAATACTTCATTTTTGCTTTTAATTCCCTTGCCTTTGGGGATGTGTCAAGTAAGAAATTGCTGCGGCTGAGGTCAGAGAGGTTTTTTCCTGCTTTCTCCTCTAGGGTTTTGATGGTTTCCTGTCCCACAGTCAGGTCCTTTATCCATTTTGAGTTTGTTTTTGTGAATGGTGTAAGAAAGTGGTCTAGTTTCATTCTTCTGCATGTTGCTGTCCAGTTCTCCCAGCACCATTTGTTAAGTAGACTGTCTGTTTTCCTTTGGATATTCTTTCCTGTTTTGTCAAAGATCAGTTGGCCATACTTTTGTGGGTCTAATTCTGGGGTTTCTATTCTATTCATTGGTCTATGTGTCTGTGTTTGTGCCAATACCATGCTGTCTTGATGATTACAGCTTTGTAGTATAGGCTAAAGTCTGGGATTGTGATGCCTCCTGCTTTGGTCTTCTTCTTCAAAATTACTTTGGCTATTCAGGGTCTTTTGTGGTTCTATACAAATGTTAGGATTGCTTGTTCTAGCTTCGAGAAGAATGCTGGTGCAATTTTGATTGGGATTGCATTGAATGTGCAGATAGCTTTGGGTAGTTTTGACATTTTAACAATATTTATTCTTCCAATCCATGAGCACGGAATGTTTTTCCATCTCTTTATATCTTCAATTTCCTTCATAAGCTTTCTATAGTTTTCAGCATACAGATCTTTTACATCTTTGGTTAGGTTTATTCCTAGGTATTTTATGATTCTTGGTGCAATTGTGAATGGGATCAGTTTATTTGTCTTTCTGTTGCTTCATTGTTAGTGTATAAGAATGCAACTGATTTCTGTACATTGATTTTGTATCCTGCAACTTTGCTGAATTCATGTATCAGTTCTAGCAGACTTCTGGTGGAGTCTATCGGATTTTCCATGTATAATATCATGTCATCTGCAAAAAGCGAAAGCTTGACTTCATCTTTGCCAATTTTGATGCCTTTGATTTCCTTTTGTTGTCTGATTGCTGATGCTAGCACTTCCAACACTATGTTAAACAACAGCGGTGAGAGTGGACATCCCTGTCGTGTTCCTGATCTCAGGAGGAAAGCTCTCAGTTTTTCCCCATTGAGGATGATATTAGCTGTGGGCTTTTCATAAATGGCTTTTATGATGTTTAAGTATGTTCCTTCTATCCCAACTTTCTCAAGGGTTTTTATTAAGAAAGGATGCTGAATTTTGTCAAATGCTTTTTCTGGATCAATTGACAGGATCATATGGTTCTTATCTTTTCTTTTATTAATGTGATGTATCACATTGATGGATTTGTGAATGTTGAACCAGTCCTGCAGCCCAGGAATGAATCCCACTTGATCATGGTGAATAATTCTTTTTATATGCTGTTGAATTCAATTTGCTACTACCTTATTGAGAATTTTTGCATCCATATTCATCAGGGATATTGGCCTGTAGTTCTCTTTTTTTTTGCTGAGTCTCTGTCTGGTTTAGGAATCAAAGTAATGCTGGCTTCATAGAATGAGTCTGGAAGTTTTCCTTCCCTTTCTATTTTTTGGAATAGCTTGAGAAGGATAGGTATTATCTCTGCTTTAAATGTCTGGTAGAATTCCCCAGGGAAGCCATCTGGTCCTGGACTCTTATTTGTTGGGAGTTTTTTGCTAAACTGATTCAATTTCTTTGCTGGTTATGGGTCTGTTCAAGTTTACTATTTCTTCCTGTTTGAGTTTTGGAAGTGGGTGGGTGCTTAGGAATTTGTCCATTTCTTCCAGGTTGTCCAGTTTGTTGGCATATAATTTTTCATAGTATTCCCTGATAATTGCATGCATTACTGCGGGATTGGTTGTAATAATTCCATTTTCATTCATGATTTTATCTATTTGGGTCATTTCCCTTTTCTTTTTGAGAAGCCTGGCTAGAGGTTTATCAATTTTGTTTATTTTTTCAAAAAACCAACTCTTGGTTTCATTGATCTGTTCTACAGTGTTTTTTTTTTATTCTATAGTGTTTATTTCTGCTCTGATCTTTATTATTTCTCTTCTTCTGCTGGATTTGGGGTGTCTTTGCTGTTCTGCTTCTATTTCCTTTAGGTGTGCTGTTAGATTTTTATTTGGGATTTTTCTTGTTTCTTTAAATAGGCCTGGATTGCAATGTATTTTCCTCTCAGGACTGCCTTCACTGCATCCCAAAGCATTTGGATGGTTGTATTTTCATTTTCATTTGTTTCTGTATATTTTTTAATTTCTTCTCTAATTGCCTGGTTGACCCATTCATTCTTTAGTAGGGTGTTCTTTTACCTCCATGCTTTTGGAGGTTTTCCAGACTTTTTCCTGTGGTTGATTCAAGTTTTATAGCATTGTGGTCCGAAAGTGTGCATGGTATGGTCTCAATTCTTTTATATTTATTAACGGCTGTTTTGTGACCAAGTATGTGATCTATCTTAGAGAATGTTCCATGTGCACTCAAGAAGAAAGTATATTCTGTTGCTTTGGGATGCAGAGTTCTAAATACATCTGTCAAGTCCATCTGATCCAATGTATCATTCAGGGCCCTTGTTTCTTTATTGATCCTGTGTCTAGATGATCTATCCATTGTTGTAAGTGGAGTATTAAAGTCCCCTGCAATTACCACATTCTTATCAATAAGGTTGCTTATGTTTGTGATTGTTTTATATATTTGGGGGCTCCCATATTCGGCGCATAGACATTTATAGTTGTTAGCTCTTCCTGATGGATAGACCCTGTAATTATTATGTAATGCCCTTCTTCATCTCTTGTTACAGGTTTTAATTTAAAGTCTAGTTTGTCTGATATAAGTATGGCTACTCCACCTTTCTTTTGACTTCCAGAAACATGATAGATAGTTCTCCATCCCCTCACTTTCAATCTGAAGTTGTCGTCAGGTCTAAAATGAGTCTCTTGTAGACAGCAAATAGATGGGTCTTGTTTTTTTTATCCATTCTGATATCCTATGTCTTTTGGTTGGAGCATTTAGTCCATTTACATTCAGTGTTATTATAGAAAGATATGGATTTAGAGTCATTGTGATGTCTGTAGGTTTCATACTTGTAGTGATGTCTCTGGTACTTTGTGGTCCTTGCAACATTACACTCACAGAATCCCCCTCAGGATCTCTTGTAGGGCTGGTTTAGTGGTGATGAATTCCTTCAGTTTTTGTTTGTTTGGGAAGACCTTTATCTCTCCTTCTATTCTGAATGACAGACTTGCTGGATAAAGGATTCTTGGCTGCATATTTTTTCTGTTCATCACATTGGAGATTTCCTACCATTCCTTTCTGGCCTGTCAAGTTTCAGTAGGTAGGTCTGCCACTAGTTTTATGGGTCTCCCTTTATAAGTTACAGCATGTTTATCCCTAGGTGCTTTCAGAATTTTCTCTTTATCCTTGTATTTTGCCAGTTTCACTATGATATGTCATGCAGAAGATCGATTCAAGTTACGTCTGAAGGGAGTTCTCTGTGCCTCTTGGATTTCAATGCCTTTTTCCTTCCCCAGATCAGGGAAGTTCTCAACTATGATTTGTTCAAGTACACCTTCAGCCCCTTTCTCTCTCTCTTCCTCTTCTGGAATTCCTATTATACCGATATTGTTCCTTGTGATTGCATCACTTACTTCTCTTTTTTTTTTTTTTTTTTTTTTAATTTTTTATTTATTTATTTATTTATTTTTAGTTAATTTTTTTTTATTTTTTAATATATGAAATTTACTGTCAAATTGGTTTCCATACAACACCCAGTGCTCATCCCAAAAGGTGCCCTCAATACCCATCACCCACCCTGCCCTCCCTCCCACCCCCCATCAACCCTCAGTTTGTTCTCAGTTTTTAACAGTCTCTTATGCTTTGGCTCTCTCCCACTCTAACCTCTTTTTTTTTTTTTTTTCCTTCCCCTCCCCCATGGGTTTCTGTTACGTTTCTCAGGATCCACATAAGAGGCATCACTTACTTCTCTAATTCTCCCCTCATACTCCTGGATTTTTTTATGTCTCTTTTTCTCAGCTTCCTCTTTTTCCATCATTTTATCTTCTAATTCACCTATTCTCTCCTCTGCCTCTTCAATCCGAGCTGTGGTCGCCTCCATTTTATTTTGCACCTCATTTATAGCAATTTTTAGCTCTTCATGACTATTTCTTAGTCCCTTGAACTCTGTAGCAATACATTCTCTGCTGTCCTCTATACTTTTTTCAAGCCCAGAGATTAATTTTATGACTATTATTCTAAATTCTTGTTCTGTTATATTGCTTAACTCGTTTTTGATCATTTTGTTAGCTGTCGCTACTTCCTGGAATTTCTTTTGAGGAGAATTCTTCCGTTTCTTCATTTTGGGTAGTCCCTGGGGTGGCTCAGAACTGCAGGGCAATTCCCCTGTGCTGTCTGGAGTAACCTGTGTTGGTGGGCAGGGCCGCAGTCAGACCTGATGTCTGCCCCCAGCCCACCACTGGGGCCACAGTCAGACTGGTGTGTACTTATCTTCCCCTCTCCCCGGGGCAGGACTCACTGTGGAGTGGTGTGGCCCCTGTCTGGACTACTTGCACACTGCCAGGCTTCTGGTACTGCTTCGATAGGATCTGGCATATTAGCCAGGGTGGATCTGCAAGGTACACAGGGGTGGGAGGGGCAGGATTAGCTTGCTTTGCCATCCATGGTCCCCTATGGGAGGGGCCCTGCAGCACCAGGTGAGGGATGGATCCATAGAAGCACAGCGTTGGGTGTTTGCACGGTGCAAGCAAGTTCGATGACGGGAACTGGTTCCCTTTGGGACTTTGGCTGGGGGATGGAAGAGGGAGATGGCGCTTGCCAGTGCCTTTGTTCCCTGACGAGTTGAGCTCTGTCTTCCTGGGCTCAATACCACTCCCTCCGGTGTCCTCTCACCCTCTGCTCTCGGAGCAGAGCTGTTGACTTATAACATTCCAGATGTTAAGTCCCGCTGGCTGTCAGAACTCACGGAATCTGGCCCCTCCGCTTTTGCAAGCCAGACTTGGGGGCTCTGCCTTGCCGGGCGGGGTGCCCCTCCACTGCCCCAGCTCCCTCCCGCCAGTCTGTGTAGCGCGCACCACCTCTCCACCCTTCCTACCCTCTTCCATGGGCCTCTTGTCTACACTTGGCTCCTGAGAGTCTGTTCTGCTAGTCTTCTGGCAGTTTTCTGGGTTATTTAGGCAGGTGTGGGTGGAATCTAAGTGGTCAGCAGGATGAGGTGAGCCCAGTGTCCTCCTATGCCGCCATCTTCCCCTGGATCTCTCACATGGATTTTTCAATTTTCCAGAAAATTGTAAAGAATTTATACACTTAACATGAAAAACTGCTTCATGATACCAAAAACACAATACATAAAAGGAAAAATTGATAGTTCGCACCTCATCAAAATGAAAAACTTTTGCTCTGTGAAAGGCTATGTGAAGAGAATGAAAAAACAAGCTGCAGGCTGAAGAAAATATTTGCAAGCCATATATCTAACAAAGGCCTTGTACTGAGAATGTATAATGAACTCCTAAAACTCCACTTAGAAATGGAAAGGAAAACCATGAAGAGGATACATGGATGATAAATAACATTAGTAATTAGGGAAACACAACGTAATGTGCTCTTTTATTATTTTGTTTTGTTTTGAAAGGGAGGTGAAACGCATACAACATGCAAGTAACCATTTTAAAGCGTGCAGTTCAGTGGTATTTAGTGCATTCACAATGTTGTACAGCTACTACCTCTCTGTAGTTTCAAAACTTATTCATCACTCCATGTGATGGTTAATTTTATGCGTCAGCTTGGGTGGGCCATGATTCCCAGATATTTGGTCATATATTATTCTGTATGTTTCTATAAAAGTATTTTGGGGTAAGATTAACATTTAAATCAGTACTTTGAGTAAGGGAGATTGCTTTCCATTATGTGGGACAGCCCACATCCAATCAGTTGTTGTCCTGAACAGAACAAAATATTGACCTCCCTGAGCAAGAGGGAATTCTGGCAGCAGACAGCCTTCACACTTAAATTACAACACTGATACATCCCTGAGTTTTCAGCCTGCTGACCCACCTTGCAGATTTTGTACTTGCCAGCCTCTGTAATCATCTGAGTTAGTTTCTTAAAATAAATATCTTTCTGTTTGTATACACACATTAGTCCTTCTGTTTCTCTGCAGAGCTCTGACTAATACACCCCTGAAGAATATCTCATACTGTAAGTGATCATTTCCTATTCCTCCTACTCCCCCATCCCCTGGCAACCACTAATCTCCTTTCTGTCTCTATGAATTTGTCTCTTCTGGATATAAGAGATATAAAACGAATCACACAATATGTGCCCTTTTGTATCTGCTTTCTTTCACTTAACATAATGTTTTTGAGGTTCATCCAAGCTGTAGTATGTATCAGTTCTTCATTCTTTTTTACATTGGAATAATATTCCATTACATGCATATACAGCATTGTTTATCCATTCATCTATGGGTAGACATATGAATTGTTTCTACCTTTTGGCTTTTGTGAATAATGCTGCCATAAACGTTTATGTATCAGTTTCTGTGTGGACATACATTGTCATTTCTCTCAGGTACATGCCTAAGAGTGGAATTGCTGTGTCATATGGTAACATTTAACATTTCAGGAACCACCAAACTGTTTTTCACAGTGGCTGCACTATTTTACATACTCATCAGTAGTATTCAAGAGCTCCTATTTCTCTATAACCTCATTAACACTTGTTATTGTCTGATTTTTAAAAAATTATTATGGTTTAAAAAATTATTGTGGTTTTGATTTCCTTAATAACCAATGAAATTAAACAAATTCATGTACTTGTCAGACATTTGTATATCTTTGGAGAAATGTCAAAACCAGGGTTCATTTGTTAAATGGGCTATCTTTTTGCTGGTGAATTACAGGAGTTCTTTATATATTCTGGATACTAAACCCTTATCAGAGATATGATTTGCAATGCAGATTATCTTAAAATTTTCTTGATAGTGTTATTTGAGGAACAAAAGCTTTTAAAATTTATGAAGTTCCATTTGTATATTTTCTTTTGTTGTCCATACTTTTGATACCAAAAAATCTATTACCAAATCTGAGGTCATGAGAATTTATTCCTACATTTTATCATAATAGTTTTATAGTTATAGCTCTTATATTAGGTTGTAACATTTATATATGGAGTGAAGTGGGAGTCCACCCTCATTCTTTTCTATGTGGTTATTCAGTTGTCTATCCAGCACCATTTGTTGAAGAAACTATTCCTTCCCCACTGAATGGTGTTGTCACCTTTGTTGAAAATCAATTGACCAGAGATGTTTGGGTTTATATCTGGACTCTCAATTCTACTCCTTGATCCACATGTCTATCCTTATGCCAGTACATTACTGTTTTGATTACTATAGCTCTTTAATTAAGTTTTGAAATTAGGAAGCACGAGTCCTCTAACTTTGTTTTTATTTTTCAATATCGTTTTGGCTATTTTGGACCCCCTGAAATTTAATATAGATCTGAGGATCAGTTTCTCCATTTCTGCTAAAAAGATCATTGGAATTTTGGTAAAGAATGCGTTGAATCTGTATATCATTTGGCAAGGTATTGTTATATTAACAATATTGTCTTCCAATCCATGAACTTGAGATGTCTTTCAATTTAATTAGGTCTTTTTAAGTTCTTTCAGAAATATTTTGTAGTTTTCAATATATAAGACTTTCACCTCCTTGGTTTTAATTTATTCTTAGGTATTTTATTTTCTCTTATTATATATGAAATTGTTTTCTTAATTTTCTTTAGAATGTTTTTTTTTCCTGGTGCATAAAACACAAAGGAGTTTTGTACATTTATCTTGTGCCCTTCTACTTTGTTGAACCTGCCTACTAGCATTAATAATTTTTTTGGTTGATTCTTTGGGATGTCCTATATATAGAATCATGCTCTCTGTGAATAGACATAATTTTACTTCTTCCATTTCAATTTAGATATACATAATTTCTTTTTCTTGCCTAACTTCTCTGGCTATGACTTCCAGGATGATGTTTGAATAGCAGTAGCAAATATGAGCACCCTTGTTTTATTCCTGATATATGAGGGTAAGCTTTTAGTTTTTCACTATTGAATGTTAGCTGTGAGTTTTTCATATTTTCATCAATGTCTTTATCTTGTTGAGGAAATTCCCTTCTTTTCCAACTTTTTAGAGTTTTTGTCATGAAAGGGTGTTAGATTTTGTCAAATACTTTTTTCTGTATCTATTGAGATTATTGTTTTTTTTTTTTAATTTAAGCTAGTTTAAGTAAGCTTTTCTTTTACTAACAATTGTATCTTCTATTATTTTGCTTTAACCTTTTTTTTTTTTGTTCTCTTCTCACAGAAAATGATTTAGCAAGTGGGAAGTTTTATTTGATGAGTAATAATTGACCATTGGGTGGCAAGGAAGTCCAGAGAAATGGCCCTGTTAGATGACTGATTTTACTGGCCTTAATGTCACTATTATATGGGTCTTGATTTATATCAAGCTGTGAAAGGTTGTGGCCTTAAACAATGAGAAATAAAAACAAAATAAAACAAAAAAATCCTTATTTATGGTTTTGTCTTAGTATGTAGGAACAACACTGATATGAATAGAACTGAGAAGATACATCATATCTCTTGGCATAACATACTTCTTTTGTCCCCAGAAATGATTTCAAGAAACAATACTTATTTGGGGTGAATTGTCCCTTGAAGTCCCTATTGGTTTCCAGCAAATCTTGTCCAAAGTCTGAGGCCATCTGTTCCACAATAATTATTTTTCTTGGAAAAGATTTATTGAATGGGAAGGTGAAATGTTTAATGCATCATAAAATAATAGTGGTTATGAAGATTATAATCAGAGAGTCTTTAGCTTTCTTTTTGCTTTCCCATTTGGAAGCTCCAGAACTTTCATTTCTTACTCATTTCGAGAAAAGATTTAGAAGTTGTAGGATGCAAAGTGTGCAAATTCAGAACAAGATCAAGAATGGGACCAGTTCTGTCCAGTCAGTGCTTTCAGGATCTCATAGTTCTCCAATCTTCAAATATTTTTAAAGAACAAGGGAAATAATCATCCAAACACAACAGACTGAATGTTAACGTGACAGATAAGTATCAGATCACCTAAGTTGTCATTTCCTTAAGTTTTCTTTCTTTCAATTTCTTTTTCATTTCTTAAAACTATTGAAAAGCATTTATTTCATTCTCAATGTTATTTATTCTTTAAATGAGAACAGAGCATGACATAAAGATCTAAATGGGTAAGATTATTCGAAGTGTCATTGAAAAAGACAGGATATTTGGAAATGATCACTTGATTAAGGAACCAGAATAAAGAGAAATGAAATGTAAAACAGAGAAGAGGAAAATTACTGCATACACATTCATGTGGTTGAACTGGACAAATACTCAGGGATATTTTGGAGGAGAGGAAAAAAAGTGAAAGCGTTTCCTTCCAACCTTCACTCTATAAAATATCTTTACAGTTACATGTTCACCATTTTGGTAATTCTGACTAATAGATTTATAATATTTTTGTAAGAAGAAGAATTGTGATGATTAAAAGAGATGTCATTCGGTCTGTTTATAACAAAGTCCATTCCCATCACTACCAGAGCTTTGGGAACAAAATAAGAGCATTACAGTGTTTTCTTCCAGTTGCCAATATAAGACCCAAGAGGCTCTTGTTTCCACAGGGGATAAGGGACATTATACTATTGTTCACCGCCCTCCAAAAAAAAATCCCAAGTAATTTCCGCTAACAGACTTAAAACCTATTTTCCCTCATTAGTCATTAAATATGATAAACTCAAAGACTTTCAGAATAAGAATGTACGAGAAGCCCTAATTGTTAAAACTGGATTTTTAGCAAAGCTTTTACATTTTTTTTCCAAGTGCTCAATAAGATTAAATATTCATCAGTTGCAACCAAGAAATGCCTGTAAACCCAGTGTGCTGTGTACTTACTTCAGGGCTCCCAGAACATTTACACTGATAACAAGCTACTTACTGTATAAATGTCGGTGGGATTTAAAGTGGCTGATACTCAGCAGCCATTAATAAGAGCTCTAGCAGCATGCTTGAAGGCTGGGAGCCCGGCCCTATATTTTGGATTAAGCAAGATCATAAAAAGAAATAGACTAGTTCCATTGACTCCTCGTGCTATCCAACCTATGCTGCTGCCTACCTGTCATTTCCAGCAGAATCAGAGAAAGCAGCAAAGCTCAGACTTGAGACCAGTAGAAGAAGCGTGAGCTAAAAACTATTAATAAATAAGTAGATGCAACATGTAGCAGGATCCTCAAGACTGGCATTAACAATGAATGGAATAGGGGTGCCTTGGTGGCTCAGTTGGTTGAGTGCCTGACTTTAGCTGAAGTCATGATCTCATGGTTTGTGAGTTCAAGCCCTGCTTTGGGTCTGTGCTGAAGCTCAGAACTCAGAGCCTGGAGCCTGCTTCAGAATCTGTCTCCTTCTCTTTCTGCCCCTCCCCACCTGTGCCCTGTCTCTCTATCTCTCATAAATAAATAAATGTTAAAAAAAAAAAAAACCCAGTGAATGGAGTAAACCAACAACATACATGAAAAGTAATAGGATATACTGCTATCCTGTGAGATTTTTATTGTTATCATCCATAAAACCTTACTATAAAATACCCACTTTTTCATAATCACTTAATTTAAATTTTAAAATATTTGTGTGTGTATATACAAAATAGGGGTTTTTTTTTGCATTATAGATTTATTTTTTTATTTCAAGTTTTTATTTAAAGTCTAGTTAGTTAACATATAGTGTAATATTAGTTGCAGGAGTAGAATTTATGATTTGTCATTTACATATAACACCCAGTTCTCATCACAACAAGTACCCTCCTTAATATCCATCATCCATTTAGCCTATCCTCACTCCCCACTTCCCCTCCAGCAACACTCAGTTTGTTCTCTTATTTAAGAGTATATTTTATGGTTTTCCTCTCTCTCTCTTTTTTTTCCCCTTCCCCCATGTTCATCTATTTTGTTTCTTAAATTCCACCTTAAGTGAAATCATATGGTATTTGTCTTTCTCTAACTGACTTACTTCACTTAGTAAGGTTCATTCTATCTCCATCCACATTGTTGCAAATGGCAAGATCTCATTCTTTTGGTTGAGTAATATTTCATTGTGTGTGTGTGTGTGTGTGTGTGTGTGTGTGTATACACACCACATCTTCTGTATTTCTGTATTCATTCATCAGTTGACGGACATTTGGGCTCCTTCCATAATTTGGCTATTGTTGATAATGCTGCTATATGCATCACGGTGCAGGTGCCCCTTTTAATCGATACTTTTGTATTCTTTGGGTGAATACCTAGTAGTGCAATTGCTGGATCATTTTAACTTTTAGAGGAACCTCCATACTGTTCTCCAGAGTGGCCAAAATAGTTTCTATCTAACAAATGGCTCATGTACTAAATGTTAATTAATAAACAACATTCTAAATCAAGGCTGAAATTGCAAGCCAGGTTACAAATAAATTCACACTTCCTAGAAATTTAATAGTAGTTTTCTAAAATAACCACCACATTTCCTTCCATAATTGACTATGAATGAACCCTTTAATTAATGGTGGAGCTTTATATCACAACTGCTTAATGGTTTTTTAAATCTTTTTTAAAAGAAGTAATTCAAATGTAGAATGTATTCTTAAAATATATGCTATGATTACTCTTTTTATGACTTTGAGCTATTATTATAAGCATTCTCTTTGTAATATGCTGATAATTTTTCATATGGCATGGGGCATGGGGTTACATAGGTACTGCTTACTCTTCTTTCTTGCTCAATTACCATCTTTTTTGAAATTATAGTAAGACAAAGGTAGCTACAAAACATACAGCATAATCACATGAGGCCTTTTTAACAAAATTATTTAGTAACTTAAAGCAATAACTCCTCTTCAAAGTGATAGTTTTACCCTCTAAAATGCATTTCTCTTTGTTTTCAGTGACCTTTGCCTTCACAACATTCTCCTAAAATATAACTGGATTCTAAATGGTTGGAAAAATTAACTGACACTCAGAAACTCATTAAAGAGAGATTACTAAGTGCTCTTTAAATACAGTAGTGGCCTTGACTTTGTGTTGACTGAGCTATTTACAAGTCTGTAGAGAAAGAGGCTAACTTGTAGACTTTTGTCCAGTAGAGATGGAGATATATAGTATAATGTCCTCTGCCAATGATGGCCACATCCTAATCTCTGGAAACTGCAGATATATTATGTTACATAGTAAAAGGGGCTTTGAAGATGTGATTAAGTTAAGCATCTTATAATGGGAAGATAAGCCTGGTTTATTCAGATGGGCCTAATGCTCAGGATCCATGATACCATATCTTGATTTTCTGGACACTTCATAAAATGTGAGATTGAACAAAACCAAGCATACAAAATACTGATGTGTATATTTAATATTTTAACATGTACTTTGAGTCCATGTAAAGTATATTTCAGATGTTTCAAGTTTTAATTTTTAATGAACATTTTATATTTATGTTTCATATTTATATTCAGTGCTTCACAGGGTTTGGGAACAAGACTGTGTGTGGTGGGGAGTTGAAGCCAGAAAAGCAGTGGTTATATAATTTTCTTGCCAATGAATAGATCCCTTATTATTCACTTGACATTAGTGCAGTACATTCATATTCTTAAAAGAAATCCAGTTGTAGGTGACGTTCTGTGTTTGACCTTATATTTTTTTCTTATAGTCTCCTACAACAAGGGTATATTTACAAAGGGCCTCAATTATTTCAGCTGTAAAGTAGGAAAACTGAAATAATCCCCAAGGTCATTTTTAGCTCTAAGTTTCCACACATCATTTTTATTTGGTCCTAGCAACAAGAAAGTAGTGAGAGAGTTTAATACTGTCATTCACCAATAAATTCATTTAACAAACATTTATAATTTAGTGTCTGCAATGTGCCAGGCACTGTTTTAGGCACAGAGAATATCGCAGTAAGCAGCAAGTTCTATCATAGGGTTTAAATGCAAGTGGGGTAGGAAGACAACAAAAAATATGCAAATTAATATAATTTTAATGTCAGATTGTATAACTTCTACTGAAAATATTTAGCAGGGTAAGGAGGAAGTAAGACTCTATGCCAATATATCTCAAGCATCTCTTTTTTAGAATCAGCTATTCTCACTTTGTATTGTTTCTATAGTCTGTCAAATTTTTCATTTGTTATAGCCTGAAATTTTTAATTATTCTTTATGTTATACCAGTTCCTTGGTTTCTCGACTATTTTTAAATGGAGTTGTCACTTAAACTATTCTGAAGTGTAATTAGTTCAACACCTTCAGAAAACTAAGTATTTCTAAGTGCTAAGTCAATTGCTAAGTCATTGCTAAGAAGCTTGAATGCAAAAAATTCCACCATTTATTAGTGTTGTTGGCAAAAGCAGATGAAAAGGCAAAGGCTAGTGGCATAGTGGCATAGTAAAAAAAAAAAATTGAAAAGCATGCATTTAGCAACACAAACACTATTTCTAAACTAGCATTTCCTATTGTTCTTTGTCCTTTGAGGGCGGTACATTGTTAACCTACAAGGATTCTTCTTTTCTGAAAATGATCTGTAGAAAACAGGGACAGACTTCCAATAGCTCGGACTTTTACTACATCACCCCACATCCTTACTTTAGCTAACTGGTCCAGCAGTGGACACCTGGTGTGAGCTGGGCCAATCAGATTCTTTTTTTTTTCTTTATCAGGACCATGGTATTTATAATAAAGGAACCTAGAAGCAAAACATTATAAAAGCTAAGTCATTTTATTTATTTATTTATTCATTTTATTTATTTTTAGAGAGAGAGAGAGAGAGAGAATCTCAAGCAGGCTCCAAGCTCAGCACAGAGACCAACGTGGGGCTGATCATGACCTGAGTCAAAATCAAAAGTTGGCTACTTAATCCACTGACACAGCCTGGTGCCCTAAAATCTAAGTTATTTTAAATTACAATTGTCTAGATAGGGTCTGTGGGGTAATATAGTTATTGATTCTTCATTATTCACCTCCTTTTTTTGTTCCATGAGATAGCTTAACATTATTTTTAAAACTTCACTTTTTTTTACCTTTATTTGTTTGAGAGAGAGAGAGAGAGAGAGCACAAGCAGGGGAGGGGCAGAGAGAGAGAAAATGGGAGAGAGAGAGAGAGAGAGAGAGAGAGAGAGAGAGAGAATCCCAAGCAGACTGCACACTCAGCTTGGAGCCTGACATGGGGCTTGATCCCATGACTGTGAGATCATGACCTAAGCCGAAATCAAGAGTTGGACACTTATCCAACTGAGCCACCCAGGTACCCCTAAAACTTCACCTTCTAATTTAATCTAATGAGAATCCTTTACATTGCTTGCTTTTGCAACAATTGCACCAGACTGACTTTTACAATTAGAATGCCATTGCAAATTTGGGTCTCATGTGTTTGAGCCCCCTGAATGATTTAGATATGCAAAGCACATTCTTTTGATCAATATCATTATTGTTTAATTAATCACAAGCCTGATAAGCTTCTGTCAGACAAAAGCTGAAGGGGTGAGAAGGAAATAAAATAGATAGTGTAAATCTCCATGTCCTCCATAATCAGAAAATATCTGTTGTGAGTTCATGCATGAAAAAAATTAAAAAAAAAAAACTCTGAGGCCCAAAACATATTCAGTAAATAAAATAAAATAAAATAAAGCAAAGTTTGCTTCAAAACATTAAGGACTTCTAGCCTTGTGCTGTCCAATATGGTTGCCATTAGCCACATGCAGGTATTGAGCGCTTGAAACATGGCTAATTCAAATTAATTTTTAAAATATTTTTAAATGTTTTATTTATTTTTGAAAGAGAGAGAGAGAGAGAGAGAGAGCAGGGGAGGGGAAGAGAGAGGGGGAGACAAAGAATCCAAAGCAGGCTCCAGGCTGTCAGCACAGAGTCTTATATGGGGCTTGAACTCACAAACCATGATATCATGACCTGGGCTGAAGTTGGACACTCAATTGACCGAGACACCCAGGAGCCCCTAAATGCAGCTAATTCAAATTGAGATGTGCTACTAGTATAAAATACATACCAAGTTTCAAAGACTTATGAAAAAAAATCCCAATAATTTTATATTGATTTCATACTGAAATGATAATATTTTGGCTATGTTGGGTTACATGAAGTATGTTATTAAAATTAATTTTACCTTTTCTTCCTTTTTAAATGTGGCTACTAGAAAATTTTTAATTAAATATAAGGCTCACATTATATTTCTATTGAATAGCACTGCTTCTGGAGTCTGTGGAGGATATAATACTATTCATTAAAGGGAAAATGGACAACTTTGAGTCCACTGAGTCCATACTGAGTCCTATGGCTTCCTCAGGATAGCTATTAAATGATTACAAATATAAACAAAATATAGCCAGGCTGAATATGCATATTGGATTTAGAACTCTCTATTCAGCTGCCCTTCATCCTGAAGTAGTCAATAGGGACAATTGTCCTTCTTGTCTCATACCTTCTGCCTTCGAAGGTGCATTTAGCTTTAATCCTTGGGCTACTAGGAATAAAAATGACATAAAACTGTGTGTAATTTATACAGTTTTCATGAACAATTTGAGAGCTTTTCCAAAACAAAAAGAAAAAATTTAACTCCTTTTATGTTATGTTTAGGTCAGAAAGTATAGCAGTGAGGTATCTAAAAAGTCTGAGACTAAATACCTTAGAATGCACATTATATAATGGAGAGCATTTAAGCTTAACTCTAGAAAGAAAAAAGACTAATGAGACTAGATTAAGGAAACTCAGCAACTCCATTAAGCATAAGAACATTCACATTATAGAGATCCCAGAAAGAAAAGAGAAAGAAAATGACGCAGAAAATTATTTTTTGGAATAACTAATACCTGAAAACTTTCCTAATCTGAAGAAGGAAACAGAAATCCAGATCCAAGAAAGCCCCAGTAAAATCAACTCAAGGAAGTCCATATTTAGGCGCATAGCAATTAAAATGCCAAAACCAAAGTCTGATAAAAAGATAATTTTAAAAGCAACAAGAGAAAAGGAGACAGTTACATACAAGGGAAATCTCATAAGGCTATCTGTGATTTTCAGCAGGTGCTTTGCAGAGCAGAAAAGAGTGGCATGATATATTCAAAATGCTGAAAGAAAACAAACAAACAAACAAATACCTACAACCTAGAATATTCAACAAGGCTATCATTCAGGATAGAAGGAGAGATAGTTTTCCAGACAAACAAAAGTAAAAAGAAATAATTACCACTAAACTAGTCCTATAAGAAATATTAAAGAAGACTCTGAATAGAAAGGAAAGACCATAAGCAGGAATAAGAAAAGGAGGAAGCACAAAAGCAGTAAAATTAAGTACATATATAAAAATCAGTCAAGGGATTTACAAAATAAAGGGATATAAATTATGATATTATATACCTAAAACATGGAGGGGAGCAGATTAAAAATTTTGTGCTTTTAGAATGGGTTCAAACTTAAGCTACCATCAATTCAGTATAGACTGCTGTAAGCATAAGATGTTAAATAAAAACTTAATGGTAACCACAAATCAAAAACTGGTAATAGATAATCAAAAATTAAAAAGGAATCCAAGTGTATTACTAAGAAAGCCAGCAAGCCATGAGAGAAGAGCAAAAGAAACAGGGAACTACAAAAACAACCATAAAACAAGTAACAAAATGGCAATAAGTACATACCTATCAATAACTGCTTTGAATGTAAATGGACAAAAAGTTCCAATCAAAAGACATAGAGTGACACTGAGTGAAAAAACAACAACATATCTATATGCTGCCTACAGGAGACTCATTTCAGCCTGAAAGAAACCTGCAAATTGAAAGTGAGGGGATGGAGAAACACTTACCATGCAAATGAATGTCAAAAGAAAGCTGAGGTAGCACTACCTATATCAGACAAAATAGACTTTAAAACAAAGACTATAACAAGAGACAAAGTAGGACACTATATCTAATAAAGGGGACAATGCAACATGCACCCAAAAATGAGAGCAAACAAATACATAAAACAGCTAATCACAAACATAAAGGAAGAAATCGATAATAATACAATAACAGTAAAGGACTTTAACATCCCACTTACATCAGTGCATAGATCATCCAAACACAAGGAAACAGTGGCTTCGAATGACACATTGGACCAGATGAATCTGATAGATATATTCAGAATATTCCATCTTAAGACAGAGGAATACATATTCTTTTCAAATGCACATGAATATTCTCCAGAAGAGATCAATGTTCGGTCACAAAACAAGTCCCAACAAATTCAAAAAGACTGAAGTGATACCATGAGTCTTTTCTGACAGCAATGTTATGAAACTAGAAATCAACCACAAGAAAAAATCTGGAAAGAACACCAATACATGGAGGTTAAATAACATGCTACTAAATAATGAATGAGTCAACCAAGAAATCAAAAAGGAAATAAAAATAGACATGGAGACAAATGAAAATGAAACACAATGGTCCAAAATCTTTGGGATGCAGCAAACACTGTTCCATGCAGGAAGTTTATAGCAAGAGAGGTCTACCTCAAGGAGCAAGAAAAATCTCAAATAAGCAACCTAACCTTACACACCTAAAGAGATAGAAAAAGAAGAACAAAGAAAACCAAAAACTAGTAGAAGGGGGAAAAAAAAGATTTGAGCAGAAATAAAATGAAATAAAAGCAAAACAAAAAACTAATAAAATGGATCAATGAAACCAGGAGCTGATTCTTTGGAAAAAAATCAACAAAATTGATAAAACTTTAGCTATACTCATAACAAAAAGAGGACTCAAATAAACAAAATCAGAAATGGAAGAGAAGAAATAATAATGGATACCAGAGAAATACAAAGGATTGTAAAAGAATACTATGAAAAAGTATATGCCAACAAATTGGACAACCTAGAAGAAATGGATAAATTCCTAGAAACATATAACCTCCCAAAAATCAATCAGGAAGAAATAGAAAATTTGAACAGACTGATTACCATCAATGAAATTGAATGAGTAATTAAAAACTCTGAACAAACAAAAGTCCAGGACCAGCTGGCTTCACAGGGGAATTTTACCAAACATTTAATGAAGAGTTAATATCTATACTTCTCCAAATTCATTCTATGAGGCCAGTATTATTACCCTGATACTAAAACCAAATAAAGACATTATAACAAAAGAGAACCACAGGCCAATATCTCTGATGAACAAGGATGCAAAAATCCTCGACCAAATATCAGTAAATCAAATCCAACAATACAATTAAAAATATCAGTCCCCACCATTAAGTGAGATTTATTCCTTTGATGCAAGGGTGGTTTGATATTTGCAAGTCAACCAACATGATATAGCACATCAATAAGAGAAAGGATATAAAACATGATTATTTCAATAGATGCAGAAAAAGCATTTGACCAAGTGTAATATCCATTCATGATAAAAACCTTCAACAAAGTAGGTTTAGAGGGAACATACCTCAACATAATAAAGGCCATATATGAAACACCATAAATATCCTAGAAGAGAGCACAGGCAATAATTTCTCTGATATCAGCTGTAGCAACATTTTTCTAGATACATCTACTGAAGCATGGAAACAAAAACAAAAACAAAAAACTATTGGGACATCAAAATCAAAATCTTCTGCACAGCAAAGGACATAATTAACAAAACAAAAGGACAACTTACAGAATGGGAGAAAATATTTGCAAATGATATATCTGATAAGGGGTTAGTATCCAAAATGTATAAAGATTTATACAACTCAACATCAAGAAAACAAATACTCCAATTAAAAATGGGCAGGAGGCATGAACAGACATTTTTCCACAAAAGATATACAGATCAGATGGCCAACAGACACATGAAAAGACACTAAACATCACTCATCATCAGGGAAATGCAAATCAAAACCACAATGAGATATCACCTCACATCTGTCAGAGTGGCTAAAATCAAAAACATAAGGACAAACAAGTGTCGGTAAGGATGTGGAGAAAAAGGAACTTTCATGCACTGTTCGTGGAAATGCAAGCTGGTGCAGCCACTGTGGAAAACAGTATTGAGATTTCTCAAAATATTAAAAATTGAATCATTCTATGCTCCAGCAATTCAACTACTGGGTATTTATCCAAAGAACACAAAACACTAATTCAAAAAGATATATGCAGCATTGTATACATGCTGTGTTTATTGCAGCATTATTTACAATAGCCAAGATATGGAAGAAAACCGAGTGTTCGTTGATAGATAAATAGATAAAGAAGAGGTGATGTATACACATTGCATATATAATGGAATATATAATGAAGTATTACTTAGCCATAAAAAATGAAATCTTGCCATTTGCAACATGGATGGATCTAGAGGGTATAATGCTGCTAAGTGAAAGAAGTCAATCAGAGAAAGACAAATATCATATGATCTCACTCATACGTGGGATTTAAGGAACAAACCAAATGAACAAAGAAAAAAAGAGACAAAAACAAACAAACAAACAAAAAAACAGAAAGAAAAAAAACAGACTCTTAACTATAGAGAACAAACTGATGGTACCAGAGGGGAGGTGGGTGAGAATATGAGTAAAATAGGTGAAGGGGATTAAGGGTACACTTATCGTGATGAGCACTGAGAAATGTACAGACTTGTTGAATCTCTATGTTGTATACCTGAAATTAATATAACACTGTACATTAATTATAATGGAATTAAAAAAAGGAATGCACACTATAAGGTGTCCCATTTTTATACAGATGCCAATATACAGTGCCACTGTCCAAATGATACCCCTTCAACATATGTAGATTAAAATACTTAAGAGAATTTTAAATGGTCTTTGACGTTCCATTGGGAATTATGTCAACTCCATTCCAAATAACTCTCCTTTTACTCTTTATCTCAGAACCTAGCTTATTTTTCATCGTAACACCCATAACTATCTGACAGTACAACCAATATTTACTTATTTCTTTATTGTCAAAATCCGTTTCCAGAATGTAAGCTTACTGAGGGCAGGGACTTTGTTTTATTCACTGCTATAATATGCCTCCATAAATAACACTATATGATGCATATTTATTTCTCTCTCTCTCTCTCTCTATATATATATATATATACATACATATATATATACATACATATATATATAAAGAATGATATATATATCATTCATCATCAATGAATGAACAAATATTAATTTTATGGAAATAAATTATTATGTTTCTTCTTTTTAGGTTTATTTATTTATTTTGAGAGAGACAGAGACAGCATGAGCAGGGGAGGGGAAGAGAGTGAGGGAGAGAATCCCAAGCAGGCTCCTCACTGTCAGCACAGAGCCTGATGTGGGGTTTGAACTCAAGAAACCATGAGATCATGACCTGAGCCAAAACCTAGAGTTGGACATTCAACCAACTGAGCCACCCAGGTGCCCCAAATCATTATGTTTCTTTACTCCAAATTCACTACTCTACTATGGTGGTTTACTGGTCTAAGCATTCTAAAATCCACCATACTTATAAAGATTTAGAGACCAAATTAATAATCTATCTCCTATTGCTTTTTGGAGCATTCTCTGTGGTATAAAAATAAAACTCTCAGTATATAAAAATCAAATTATCTCTGGGCATCTCACACAAAGAAAAGGAGTATGTAAAATAACAGGAAAAATAAAAATCTACTTAACTGGTTAAGAAATTTTATGGATGAAAAATTTGTTTTTAAATAAAGATCAGTTTTGATATTTTCCTTCCTCTTACCTTTGTCCTGATCCTGCTTTTCAATAAACTCTTAAAATGATCCAGGTATACCATTTTAGAGTTTATGTTGTCTTCTTGGGCCTTCTCCATGCATAATGTTAAGTGTCTAGAAATGTCTACATTTATTGTTTAATACATTCTCTTAAACCATCAGCCATGGGGAGCCTGGTGGCTCAGTTAGTTAAGTGTCCAACTCTTGATTTCAGCTCAGGTCACAATCTCATGATTTGTGAGACTGACCCCACATCAGGCTCTGTGCTGACAGCGTGGAGTCTGCTTGGGACTCTCTCTGTCAGGATTCTCTCTCTCTCACTCTCTGCCCCTTCCCCACCTGTGCATGCACGTTCTCTCTCTCTCAAAATAAATAAATAAACATTTTTTTAAAAATCAGCCATTAGCAGTCATCAAAAGACTATTGTGTGTATTATCACAGATATTGGCTTGCAGCAAGGTAGTTTGGACCAGAAGCTCCTCACCATCCTGCAATGGCTAGATAAAGAGGACATAATTTGGCTGCCTCCCATCACAACTCCTTGTCTTAGAAACTCTCAGATGATGCTAGAAATTTGGGGTGAGATATGTAATTACTTTGACAGAACTTCTCTGATGTTCTTCCTTTCTTCCTCTTGCCTTAAGACAACCATTTGTATCCCCTTATCTAGATCCCCTTCCATATTACACCCTCATGTAATAGTTATGTATTTCTTTAAGATTACTGTGAGAAAGTAACCTTCTACCCATGATAGATGGTATTAAGTACACAAAAAGAATAAATATTAAAATTATTTTTGTTTGGTCTCATCTATAAATTTTTATAGAACAGTTACTTTTTTTTTTAATTTGAGAAAGAGAGAGAGCATGAGTAGGGGAGAGGAGCAGAGAGAGAGACAGGAGCAGAGAACAGAGTCTTAAGCAGACTCCATGCTCAGTGTGGGGCTGGACGTGGCGCTCAGTCCCACAACTCTGGGATCATTACCTGAGCTGAAATCAAGAGTCAGATGCTCAAGTGACTGAGATACCCAGGCAGCCCTATAGAAGAGTCTAAAGAGAATTGAGATTTCAACTCGGTTAAAATGTATTAGCTCCTATTTTCTAGCACTTTTTGCTTTTCAAAAAAAAAAAAAACCTTCATTCACTCATTAACTCAATAAATATTTTTTATGAATAATGTGTAGATTCTGGAGGTATAAAATGCATAAGATGGATGGCTTGGAAGAAGTTAAGTTGACAGCCTGAAGACCAGTAAGAACAATAATAAGTAGTCTGTGAAAGAAACTCTAAGAGCCTGAGCTAAGGCAGAAATAGAACAAGGAGAATTTAAGCAGAAAAGCGACTTACACTGAGTTGGATAGGTGATAGAGAGGATATAATTGAGCATGACTCCATGGTTTCCAGCTGGGTAAGTGGGTAAGTGGTGGTTCTGTTCACTAAGATGAAAAGGGGAATGCAACAGAAGGTGTTCTATCCCTTTTCATTCCACAGACATCCTGGGATAGCTATCTACAACCATAGCTTCACTTACCAACAACATGCTATTGGTTTCAAAACCTTCAGCTCTTGCCCACATTTGTACTTAAGGCTTTTAACACAAATGAGACTGCTAATGGGACAGCTCCACTTAGATGTTCCACAGGAGTCTCAAACACAACCTTTACAAATAAACTCACCATCTTCTCCCAAAGCCACTCTTGCATCCTGATCTTAGGGAATTCATTTACCATTTAATAAAGAACTAAAAGTCTATTATTTCTTCTTCCCACTCATGTTCCACTTTCGCTTCATCATCAAATCATGTTAATATCTACTATATCTTTTCAATACTTTTAATTTTTCTCCATACTTTTTTTTTACCTTAGTTTCCATAAATTATGTTCTTATTCTAGTATTGCCCTATTTCATTTTGACATGCTATCCGGTCTTGCCAAGTTCATTCAGAATTATGTTCTTAAAATATGACTTTTCTTACATAAACCTTTTATACAACTCTCAATTGCCTTCAGGATAAATTTGATCCCCTCAACACGGCCGACTAATTTCTATAAGAAGTGGCTCTAGTTTACCTCTTCAGTCTTGTCTCTCAGCCTTGCTCTTTTCCCGACTAAGCACTGCCACTCATGCATTGCCATTATAACCCTCTGCATGGCAAACACAATGAGTCAATTACCTTTAACATCCAATATATTTTAAAAGTTAAGTTAGAGAAGAACTAAAAATTTTCTATGAATTTGTCAATTTATATTACCAAGAGCAATTATAGACAATTAATGGAGGCAGAAAGCAAAATACAGTGGCTCCAGGGATCATGCATCAAGAGTAATAAGGAAATGATAGCAGAAAAGGTAGAAAAAACTCATCAAGTTAACAAATATTGACTGAATTGACCAGGTACCAGTTACCAGCACATGACACAATAAATGGGTGTACGACGCCAAACCGATCCTTGAAATTTAGGTAAGAGTTAAACTACCTAGAAGAAACTGTTAAGGGTATCCCAATCCAAGTCTAGCCAAATAGTATCACAAAAACAAAAAGTTGGAAGAAAGACTTCTGTCGACAAAGGAAGATGATTTCAAGCAATCTTGCAATACTAGAGCATGAAATAGGAGGACAGAAAATAATGAGAGGAGACACATAAATAGAAAAGAATCAGTCCATAGAGGGTTTTATCATGTCATGTCCTTAGATCTGATTTTTTTTAGCAGATAAAATGTCATGGGAAAAGAAATTTCATTCCATTCATTGTTTAGTAGCATGTTATTTAGCCACAGATTTGAGGAAACCGAGGAAACCCAACAACTAAATGCAATGTAGGATGCAGGACTGGATTATGAAACAGAAAAGGGATGCTGAGGAGAGGGAAACCGACGCATAACTAAAGTCTGGAGTTTACTTAATTGTAATCAGCAATATTAACTTACCGGTTTCAAGCAATGTGCTATGGTCATGTGACATGTTAACATGGGTAAGGAAATAAAGGAGGTTTAAAGTTATTTCAAACTGAGAATAAACTGAGGGTTGATGGGGGTGGGAGGGAGGGGAAAGTGGGTGATAGGCATTGAGGAGGGCACCTGTTGGGATGAGCACTGGGTGTTGTATGGAAACCAACTTGACAATAAATTTCATATTAAAATAAATAAATAAATAAATAGATACATAAATAAATAAATAAATAAATAAATAAATAAAACACAAAAAAATAAAAATAAAAAAATAAAGTTATTTCAAAGCTAAAATATTTTTAAAAAGTGATGGCACAAATATATTTTTCAAAAAACTTCCAGACAACACTGAACTGTATTCAATAAACACAAATCATTTTTTAAAAAATTCATCAATATTGGGGCACCTGGTCAGCTCAGTCAGTTAAGCGTCTGACTTCGGCTCAGGTCATGATCTCACAGCTTGTGAATTTGAGCCCCGTGTCAGACTCTGTGCTGACAGCTCAGAGCCTGGAACATGCTTCGGATTCTGTGCCTCCTCTCTCTGCCCCTCCCCCACCCACACTCTGTTTCTCTCTGTCTCTCAAAAATAAATAAATAAATAAACAAACAAATAAATAAATAAAAACATTTGAAAAAATTTAATTCATCAATATATATTAGTTTCTGTATTTGTTTTTTTCTGTTCATCTTCCTCTGCCCTGGAGCCCAAATTCATCTAAATAAGAGGTGGCCTCATGGCTAACACATCATTTAAATTAGCTTTGTGAAGCTGTAAGGATTCTGAGAAGGTATACAGGAGCCCCTAGAATGGAGACAGCAGCTTTTACAGATTAGGCTTCTTTATAGGCAGAGATGTAGACTCAAAAGACAAACAAGTAAATTTTACCTTATTATTAATTTAATTTAAAAAATGTGTATTTATTTTGAGAGAGAGTGAGTGTGTGTGCACGTACAAGAGCAGGGGAGGGGCAGAGAGAGAGGGAGAGACAGAAACCCAAGCAGCCTCCACGTTGTCAGTGCAGACTCAGGGCTCGATCTCATGAATCATGAGATCATGACCTGAGCCAAAATCAAGAGTCAGATGCTTAACTGACTGAGTCACCCAGGCGCCCTAAACACGTCCACTAAAGCCACTGGAAAAAGTCAAATGACCAAAGACCAGAGCATTTGAAAGTCTATATTTGAATATGTGTTCTTCCACTTGTAAATGTGCAAATGTGTAAATGTGAACCACTTGGGACCTCTGTTACCTTATCTGGTAACTGGAGATACCACAAATACTGACTTCTGAGGATTGTTGTAATAATTTTGTTTCTATTTACTGTAAAATCACCATCTGTAAAAAATCACCATTTACTGTAAAATCATCATCTATTAGATGTTACTGATAAAAGATGTAAAGATCATATTTAAAATGCTCTTTGAAATACAGATCTGAAGAAAATGTAGTTTTTTTTTAAATTTTGTTATTGTTGTTGTTTTTCCTGCAGTTAAATGAACATTTGGGAAAGCAGAAGTGTTGCTGGCATTTCTGACTTGCACAGAGCACATGGTCATATTTCTATTTGGCAGCTAAGGAAAACAACTGCTGGGATTTAAGCAGCTACTCCTACTTAAAAGGACTATGATAGATTGTTAAAACTGAATTTTAATGTTATTAATAAGTGTCTGAAGATAACTGTAAGGTGGTAATTAATTATAGAGAGTCTCTGGAACTATTACATGCTCACATTTGTCATCACCACATCTCTGAAATACCAGGACAATGCTGATAGATTAGCCTCATTACCCACACAAACTCCAAGACATCTCTTGGAGTCTCCCATTAAGGAGGTTTGCTCCAATTCCCTTTCCCAAAATTACTATCAACCTATTGACAATTGACCAAGTAATAGTGACAACTTAGTGAATGCTATGTCCTTGCTTTGTTTTAAAAAGAAAACCACTACTTTATTTTCACCTAACACAAACACAAAAACACTTTTCTCCCCAGGCACATAAGTAATGCATTGTAACATTTAGTTTTGGGCTCCCCTTCCAAGAAATCTCCTGGTTGGTTATACTTCCACCTCTTTGGCCACTCATTCTAGTCTTTGTTGTGGGTTCTCTCTCTTCAACCCATCTCTTAAACATTATTTTCCAAAGAATTTTAGATTCTCTTCCCCTCAACTACTACAGATTGTCTGATAAGTAAACCTGTCTATAAACTGCCTCTACTTACTGTGGACACCATCATCTTTGCTTTAATTATTATAACAGCTTCCTATATAGTTGCTGTCCTTGCAGTTTCTCTGCAGTCCATTCTCTGAATGACAGCCAAAAGTGATCTTTCTATAATACTAATATAATCATGTTAATCCCCTGATTAAGCCCTAAGAGTTTCCCACTGCTCTCAAGATGAAGCACAAACTCTTAGTTGTCACCTTCATGATCTAACTCCTCTTAATCTATTAAGCTTTCCAGTTCCAGATCTTAACCACTCCATCTGCTACCAATACATTCTACAATCACATGTATTTTTCTTTTCTATGTCTCCTGAATTGGAAATTTCCATTCATTTATGGTGACTAACACTGTTCTAGGCACGTAAGTGTTCAATAAATAATTGTTAAATGAATGAATGAGTGAAAATGGCAATCTTTACAAAAGGCAAGTTGATGCAAAAATTAACAACTTATATCAAAATACACAAAAATCACTAATTGGGAAACATAATTTTTAACAATAATAAAGAAAGGGAAATAAGCATTAACATGATCAACCTAGGGGTGCCTGGCTGGCTCTGTGGGTAGAGAATGCAACTCTTGATCTCAGGGTTGTGAGTTAAAGCCCCATACTGGGCTTAGAACCTACCTAAAAAAAAAACAAAAACAAAAACAAAAACAAACAAACAAAAAAAAACTAAAACAAATAAATAAGATGATCATCCTAATGTCATATTTTAAAATAAGTTTAAAAATATAAAAAAATAGCAATATATTCTTATTATCAATCTATTACTAAGAGAATGTACAATTTTATTCTCTGTAAAACAAGCTTAAGTAGTGGACGACTTAACTTATTTTGGCACCTAAAATATAAAATGTGTACTACTGACATTTATATAATAGTGTAGTTGAAGAAACCCTGTTCAGTTTTGTAGAGGAAAAAATTTTTGCGTGCTTCATAAGAAATTTGCAGAAGCTACTGGCTCAAGAGATGAAAAACAGCCTCTTGATGGAATACTAAGTACTGCCTGCTCTATTATGCAGCATTTCTACAGAAACAGGAGCAGATCCCAGCAGCATTTTATGAATCTGTATGGACATGTGAGAGTCTTCATTTGTTTCCCAGGAAAGTTTCTTATTACAAAAAGGTTACTGCCTAAGTTAACTGCCCTCTATTTTCATCTTTAGAGACAGGCAGCAGGCATCCATATTCTTATCCAACAACCCTCTGATTTTAACTCATTCTAAACCTATGACTTTCAAAATCTACTTTTGACATGATAACAGGAGGAAAAAAAGGTAAGAAAATTTGAGCAGTTCAAGATGTAGTGGCAGCCCTAGTAGGAATATGGAATGGAAAATTGTGTTCCTATTACAAATGCCCATTATTTATTTATTGATAAGCATTCATATCTAGGTCATGAAGACAAATCACATTCATAATTTCTCAATCATTATCATTTTATATTTTAATAGGTAAACACATGGACTCCTATTCTCCCTGTGTGAATTATTCAAATGCAAAGGCTACAACCTCAAACAATATGATGTTATATCAATGAGGCATAGAACATAGACAGGAAACAGTTAACGATAAAGAATAAATTGAATTGACAAGTCCCCTTCAGTAACAGTCCTAGTCTCTATGTACGTATTTGAAGATTTAGAAGCTAGCTCTGTTACAAAAAGTTCTATAGTCTAATAACCTCCCTGGTATTATGACTTCCCGTCTTGAATTCTTTTCCTAGGCAAACTCCTGACACAATATGAAGTATAATTAGGCAGCATTTCTTCATGTAGCAGCCAATCTTGCTACTATATTTGAATTTAATTTAATTTAATTACTGAAACATAATTAATTTCAATGAAAAATTGCTTGTATGTGAACAAGGAACAGTTGGCTCATCACCACAGCTACACTAGTTAGACGATATATCTATCCTGTTCTGTTTATTCTAGGCAAAGCACTTACAAAGAGATTAACAAATACAGAAGTCTCAGCAAAGTGATAAAGAGTATACACATTTGTAATATAAGGAATTACTACTTGAATGTAAGCTCCATGAGGTCATAGTATTTATTTTTCACTGTAATGTATTCAACATCTAAAACATTCCTTGGCACATAATAAGTGTTCAGTAAATATATGTTGAAAAAAATTAACAAATGAATATGAATAAAGAACTGAAAAAGATATACTTAACAAAACTACAAAAGCTATCTTCAAAGATTTAAAAGCTATGGAGTGACAAAGAAAATATTAGACATATCTTGCAGAACTTCAGATAGCAAAAGTAGAAGCAACAGATAAGAATTACAAAATAATTTCTAATAAATAAAGTTAGAATGAGCTACCAAGAAAACCAGAAGGTTCCTTTCTGACTGAGAATTTAGATTATGTGAACTTTACTGTCCTTTCCAAATTTGACTCCATAAATACAAAAAAATAAATTTGTTTTCTAGTATTTTTTCAGGTGATTGCTAAACCTGCTGTTATAATTTTGTAAAGATGGCAATACGTGTGTAATTTTTATCTGTCATTTACAGATAAATGTGTATATTTGTTATGAGAGAAGTCCATCTAATAATATATAGTATTCAAAATATTTGACCATTTTACCCAAATAATAATTCCAATAATAATACAAATCACATATCAAGGGCTTCATGATAAGTTTTCTGCAAATTAAAAAATATATATTACAGACTCACTGCAATTCTTATCAAAATTCCAATGACATTTTTCACAGAAATAGAACAAAGAACCCTAAAATTTGTATGAACCACAAAAAACACCAAACAGCCAAAGCAATCTTGAACAAGAACAAAGTTGGAGGCATCAGACTTCCTGATTTCAAACTATATTAGTAAGCTATAATTGCACGGTATTGGCATAAAAACAGACACATAGATCAGTGAAACATAACTGAGAGTCCAGATATAAACTCACACATATATGGTTAATTAATTTACAGAGTATGTAAGAATGCACAGTGGGAAAATGACAGTCTCTTCAATAAATTGTGTGGGGAAACTGGATAGCCACTTGCAATGGAACAAAATTATATTCTGATCTTCCATCATACACAAAACTCAACTCAAAATGGATTAAAGACTTGAACATAGGACCTGAAACCATAAAACTACAGGAAGAAAATATAGAAGGTAAGCTTCCAGGCATGAGTCTTGGCAATGATATTTTTGGATTTGATACCAAAAAACAAAGGCAACAAAAGCAAAAATCAACAGGTAGGACTATATCAAACTAAGAAGCTTCTGTGCAGCAAAGGAAACCATCAACAAAATGAAAAGTCAACCTACTAAATGGGAGAAAATATTTACAAATAATATAACTGATAATCAGGGCAAAATACATAAAGAATTCATACCACTCAGCAGCAGAAGACAAAAAAAAAGAAAAAAAGCAGGTCATCTGATCAAAAAATGGGCAAAGTACCTGAATAGACACTTTTTGAAGGAAGACATACAAATAGCCAACAGGTATGAAAAGTTTCTCAACATCATTAACCATCAGGAAAATGCAAATAAAAACCACAATGAGATATCACTTCACACCTGTCAGAATGGCTATTATCAAAAAGACAAGAAGCAATGAGTGTTGTCAAGGATGTGTAAAAGGGGGACCCTTGTGCACTGTTGGTAGGAATGTAAATTAGTGCAGCCACTATGGAAAACAGTATGAAGTTTCCTCAGAAAACTAAGAATAGAATTACTACATGATACAGCATTTCCACTTCTGGGTATATACTCAAAGGAAATGAAATCACTACCACTTTGTGCATCTCCATGTTGACTGCATCTTATTTACAATAGGCAAAATTACCTCAAAGATACAGAGAACAGATTGGTGATCGCCAGAGGTAGGGGGTAGAAAATGGTCCAAATGGGTGAAGGAGGTCAAAATGCACAAACTTCCAGTTACAAGATAAATAAGTTCTGGGGACATAATGTACAGCATTACCACTACTGTATTGTAGATTCGAAAAGTTGCTAAGAGAGTAGATCTTAAAGTTCTCATCATATGAAAACAATTGTAACTATGTGAGGTGATGGATGTTAACTAATTGTGGCAATCGTTTTGCAATATTTACACATATCAAATCATTATACCCTTCAAACTAATGCAATATTACTTGTCAATTATATCTCAAGCAAATTGGGGGTGGGATAGAAACGATATAAAAAGTTCTTGATTTTTGATTGGGGAAGGCACATTATCAAGGCTGGAACTTACAAATTCAAATAATGTGAAAATTTTAATTACAAAAAAATAAAACTGCATGGCAAAAAATACATAAAATTAAAAAAAACAACACATAAAACACATATTGCAAAGCTTTGATATCCTTAATTTATAATGCATTCCTACAAAGCAGTATAGAAGGGACAATCTAACAGAAAATTGGCAAATACAAATAGGCAAATTATGGACAACAAATGAACAACCAGTGAAAACTCCAAAAGATATTCAGTCTCTAATAAGAAAGAAGTACAAATCAAAACAAATGGCAACTTTTTATGCTCACAGCAGCAATTACATGAGCGATGTATGGGGTTTGATCAAAATAAGCAAAACCTCTATGAGAGTTGTAAGGAATTTGTTACAAGGGATTGGATTTGCTGTAGTTGCACAAGGTGGTTGAACAGGTTGAGTCAGCTGTCCCTGAATCTGTTGCTGGGTCTTCAGTTAGCAGGGCTGGAGGTCAGAAGGAAGGAAAGATAGGACAGTAAGGAAGAACCTGAATCTGTGAGGACTAGTAGGAACCCATGGCTCTCTCTAGAACTGCAGAACCTCTACAGGTCTCTCAGTGCTTCCAAGCCTCCAACTTCAATGATGGAGTGACAGGAGAAGCCTTAGTGCATTTCTTGAAGAAGCTAAATGTGCCCCTGGCACTTGGGCCAGGAGTCAGAGAAACAGAAGCTGGAGGGGTAATGGGCAGGACAGGTGCTCAACAAGGTGAGGCAGAGAGCCCTAGCAATGGGCAGGCACAGCAACGGCCTCTGTCTCAACAAGGGCTTCTGCTTATTCTCCTCTTCCAACCAGCAAGTAGATTTCTCTTGTGGTCAAAAGAACCCACACTATGCAGGAATGAGGTTCTGGAAATTGTTATTTCCAGCTCAGCTGACATATTGCAAAGCCACCACAAATAACAATAATCATGATAATGATAAACATGTATTGAGTGCTTACTATGTAACAAGAACGGGTCTAATTCTTGACAGCAGTTTTTTGAGGGAATTGTGATATTATTCTGGAAATGTCCAGATACAGAAAGTGAAGCACAGAAAGATTAAACAACATCTGAACCAAGGCAGTCTGATTTCAGAGCTGTACTATTAATAACTACTCTTATTATTAGCCAGGTTTGATGAGGGTGTGGTCAAAGAAGAACTTTCATACTGTAGAAGGAGTCTTTGGGTTACATTGGCATTTAAATTTGCCAGAGTACTATTTATTTTGAGCAGGCACAAGGTGACAATTAGACCTGGGACCCATCTGAGATTTTCTCAGCATCAAAGCAAAAACAAAAATGAAATAAACAACAACAACAACAACAAACACCTACACAATTTATACTGTGATGGATCACAGTTTAATTCTTTTACATTTGAGGAAATCTTCAAATGAGGAAAGGCTTGCAGATTTTAGGGACAATTTAGGATGAAAGAAATGTGGAAGCACTTACAGTGAAGAAAGTAAATGGATGGGGAAGATGAAGAAAATTTTAAAATATTACTTCTGTCTGGGGTACCTGGGTGGCTCAGTTGGTTGAGCATCCAACTTCGGCTCAGGTCATGATCTCATGGTCTGTGAGTTCGAGCCCCACGTTGGGCTCTGTGCTGACAGCTCAGAGCCTGGAGCCTGCTTTGGATTATGTGTCTCCCTCTCTCTCTGCCCCTCTCCTCTCACTCTCTGTCTCTCTATCTCTCTCAAAATTCAATAAACATTAAAAATTTTTTAAAAATATTACTGTTGTCTATGTATGTCTTCATGGTATTTGGTAATGCAAATAAAGTATTTGTTATATTAAGATTAAAAAAATTTTAATTCATTTGCTACAACAAATTTATATTATAAATATTTTAAAAGAGCACTACTATAATATTTTATAAGCTTTGGGCATTCCTATCCTGTGTGATTAGAAATCTGCATTCCTGGATGATTAGGAAATTAAAAAAAAACAACTTTGTAGTTAAGCACTGAATATCCCACGATGAGATAACCAATACCAGAATGAATCTGCTCTATAAACATAGTGAGAGACATATCTTGTATTAATTTAAATTTAATAAGGTCTTTCCCTTTCCTGTTTTGTCTTGGAACAATGTTTTTCACCCAGTTCCCTTGACCTAGGAGGCATTTGGTTATGTATAGAGGTGTGTTTCTTTGTCACAGTGTCACTGCAGAGCACTTAATAGTCAGGGGCTAGATTGATAAACTCCTAAAGGGTACAGACTAGTCCCACAACACAAGAGTCCTGTCCAAAATGCCAATAGCACACTCATGAGAAACATCTAACTATTTCCTACCAGTGTAGCTAAGAAGGACAATTTCAACTACTCTACATTAAATCCACATGTTTCCATACAAAATCCATTTTAACTTATAATGTTTCAACCAAGATCAGTCTGTGAAATTATTTCTACTTCTACAATACATGGTTAAGCAAACCAAATTTTATATGACCTTTATGGAGAAAAAACTTCTCTGTATTCTCAAGGTATTCTACATACCTTTTGATGTATCAATTTCATATGTATAAATTTACCATTAGGAAAAATTAAACAAGGTGTACAAAAAATGAAGCTGCAAGAATCCATTGTAACACTGTTCAATGTAACATTGTTTATGAAGGCAAGTAGGTGGACACCTTTATATCCATTAACAAAGTATTAGTTAAATCGATGGCATATGCATGCAATGGAATACAAAGCAGCCATTAAGAGGGATAGATAATTGAACACATATGCACATGGTACAATAGCCAAGATATATTATTATTTTTAAAAAGCAGTTTGCAAAATAGTATATATTTATATGTAGTTACATATGTATATAATTATAAATGGAGCCTAGACTTCACCAAGAAAATTATACTAGAAATTAAAGGTCTTTGTATATGCTATTTCCAAAATATAAACACTACATGATTTACTAAATGCTGTGGTATAGATGATATTTACTTTTAACAATACTTAATTGATTTTTATATTTTTAGGTTGAACCCAATTGCACTTGTAAACAAAGTACATATTAATGTTCAAATGTATATTATAAACATTTAAGGTAAAACATAAACAGTGATATGCACTTCCTTTCATATGGAAGTCATGAAAATAAATATCAATTCTGCAGATGCACATAAGTTTTATCCATTTTTCTATGTCAGCAGCAAGTTGGTAAGGTACCTGACAATGTAAATAAAGGCCAGGATAGAATTGGGGATGGTTCAGTATAGAAGTATCTAAATTTAGAGACCATGTTTACATATTTTCTCTCAAGCAGTTTTTTTTTCACTGCTATTACCCAAAATGTTTACCCACTTTCACTTTTCTCCTAATCTTTTCAAGTGTCTCAAATACTATATTTCATTAAATACAAGATGGCACCGATTGTGAGAAATCACTATTTCATGTAGCACTAAGAAAGATACAAAATTTATCCCCTACAATTTTTATTCAAAGAATATCTTTAAATTCATTTAGGCATAAATTTCTGTCATATATATAGCACTCCTGTGCATACTTAAAAATGAGAAGAAAGTGAAGTAAACAGGCTACAGTATTCTTTCAATTAACTTCATGATTTTCTGAATCACTTTCAACTCGGCTGAGAGATGCCCCTGGTTTTCCATCCAATATATCCTCTGTGCCACCGTAAGCATGGGTGATGCAGCATGTCATAGAGGAGTGCCCTTCTTCTGTCTTAATAAATTTCTTCCTAGACACCAACGCCCATTTTACAAGATTTGATGTTGGTGTTTTTTTGACCTTACAAGATGCCAATAAAAGGTTTCAGACAACAACCAGGACATGTGTATTTTCCCTGTTTGATCCTTAAGTTGTTTGTTGCTTGAATTACTAATGGCTTGTAGTTTTCCAATAATGACAGCAGGAACCAAGTTTGTGCACAGGCAGACAGTTAACTGTGTCACAAAAGCTGGTTGGTTCACTGCAATGACAAGATGCCATCAAATGTTAACACACATCTCTAGTTCAGGGATGTTAAAATGTAAACAAATGTGCTACTTGTAATCAATGAAATGTAGCACTGGTACCATCATTTTATGGATTGGAAAGTAGGATGCTGAACTCTCTTATTGCCCATAAAATCACACTGCCAGCAAGTCAATAAGCCAGGGCTTAACCATAGGTCTCAAAAAATACTGTGTTTCAGATCTCACATCTTATCAGTAGATATGACATTAGGCTTTAACTCCTTTCAATCTCAAGGATTCTTACAAAGTAGATTTGTGCTTTCTATTAGGCTCTTAAGGAGATTTTCTTTTAGTTTCCTCTTCACCTCTAGCTATTTTATAGATGCCTGCAGATGCCAAATATACATCCTACACATAACTACAATAATCTACAGCGATCTTCTCTTTTTTTAGTTTCCAATTTTCATAGATGTCACACGGTCACATAATTCCCTGCTAATTATTTAGTCTGTGCTATAAAATTTTTCATCTCTTGAACCATAAAAGGCTTACTGGTAACAAATACTATTGCTATGTTATAAGGGGTACTTAATAATTTTAACCAGATAAGTTATCTATAATTTACAAACTTTAAAAAAAAACACAGAGAATTATTAGTATCAGGTTACTTCCATAATTATCCAAGTAACCAAAAGAGAATATCATATATTGTAGTAATTTTTAATCAGTTGGCTTTCAATTTATTGCACATTTTCTCTTAGGTTTACTGTGTGTGTGTGTGTGTGTGTGTGTGTGTGTGTGTGTGTGTGTGTCCCACCACTAATGAATGTTCCCATTTCCCTTTCCCCTGGAATTGCTTAACAAGCTATAACAAAGCTTGTCACAATAGAACTCCAGGGTAAAGAAAGCTACCAGGGTTTTTATTTATTTTGAAAAAGAATATTATAAAGAAAAAGATGAAGCAGATATTTATCTCAAATCCAGGTTTGGCCTTATCTGTCTTATGTAGCAGAGAGATCTTTTCTATTTTTTCAGTGTAGTCCTGCTGAAATGGCATTTCTGCATTCATTTGCTAGATATCTTCAGTTATTCAGATGGTTCCCCATTCTTTTTTTTTCTTTTTGATGTTTATTTTTGACAGAGACAGAGCATGAGTAGGGGAGGGGCAGGGAGAGAGGGAGACACAGAATCTGAAGCAGCCTCCAGGCTCTCAGCTGTCAGCACAGAGCCCAACGCAGTGCCCCAAACCCACAAACTGCAGGATTCGAGCCGAAGTCAGTTGCTTAACCAAGTGATCCACCCAGGTGCCCAGGTGGTTCCCCATTCTTAAATTGTTTATTGGTTGCTTTCCTGTATTCTTGTAGGTTATTTTCATCAATCCGAATGCATGTTTGATTATTGTTGTGTCTCATGTAGGTTTTGTTCTTCCTCTCTCAGTGAAATGCTAATATGTGGGGAAAGCTGTGCCTGCTGCTAAATCCCAGAATCTCATGTTTTGACAAAAGCCCCAGAGCCTTATAATTTATAAATAGTGACTCCTCTTATACATACCACAGATATTTGACATGCTCGCCCTGACATTTATGTGCTAACAGATGGGGCTTCCCATTTAACAGTAAGGCAGAAAACCCCCAAGTCACATTGAACAGTCTGCTTCTCTGGGTAAAACACAAGAGTAAAGAACACACTTTAATCATTCAGCAAGCACACCGTGGATCTTTTATTCTGTCAACTCTATTGGTGTCCTTGATACACGAAGAGCACGTCCTCATTACCTTCTGGGAATTCGTGCATTTACCAAAGGCTGCATGTAAAATTAAAGAACAGCCTTCCTGTCTAAGGCATAGATCTGGAACCCAACTAATGTGATTTCATCCTAGCCTAGCCTAACTTGAGGGGAGGGGCATTTATTCCAATATTGGGTTACTGTTTTCTGTTTCTTTTTAGTTAGTATTTAAAACATCAATGCCCTCAACTTCTTTACAGTCATCTTTGGGCGTATGTCACAAATCCCGTACCACATTTCTTTACTCCTAACCTTGGAGGATGAGAATTATTATTTTTTTAATCTTTTAAATCCATAGCTTGGTAACGTTACCAATTTGAGATCTTCAGGCTGCAGGGAACCTTTAATACTGCACAGATATCTTGAAGAAATTGTTCATTATGAGTTGTTTCTTCTACATCACCTCTGAAGTTCAATCTATTCAGTATCCAGTCCCCACTATTCCACTGAAATTGTTCTTACCAACCTGGCCATTACCTCCAATATATCCAATTCAATGGATAAATTGCAGTTCTCAGCTTTTAATTCTTTTTTTTTTAAATTTTTTTAAATGTTTATTTATTTCTGAGACAGAGAGACAGAGCATGAGTGGGGGAGGGGCAGAGAGAAGGCGACACAGAATCCAAAGCAGGCTCCAGGCTCTGAGCTGTCAGCACAGAGCTCAACATGGGGCTTGAACTCACGAGCTGTGAGATCATGACCTGAGCTGAAGTCAGTCACTCAACTGACCGAGCCATCCAGGCGCCCCTCTCAGCTTTTAATTCTATGAAATAAATTTCTCATAATAGTCTTCCTATCTTTTTAGTGACTCCTTTACAGCCTGCTTTGTAAACTTCTATTCCTTTACTCAACTCCTTAATTACTGGCATCATCTGAGCTTCCTTCTCAGCACTCTTTCTTCATTCTCTACTTTCTCTTCCTTGGTCATTTCATCCCCCTTTATGGTCTCAATTACCACCAAAATATTTATCACAATGTCACCTATATCTTCAAAATATAATCTTTTATCTCAAATTTTCTTTAACTGTAAAATCCATGTTCCCAACTTCCTACAAAACACCTCCACTGAACATATCACTGGTGTCTCAAACTCAGCATGTTCAGTCTGAACTTGTCATCATCCCTATTAATGTGCTCTATTTCTTTGTTCCCTACTTCAGAATATAGTTCATCATTTATCCAGTTGCCCAAGCAAGAAATCTGAACTTCATCCTTGTCTCTGTTTTTGCCATGACCCCTTACAACCAACTAGTCACTGCATCCTAACTTTACCATTTCCTTAATACTTCCCAAACCTGCTCTCAAACTTCCATTTCTACAGCTCAGCATGTGAGTTCAGCCATTGTCAGCTTTGGACTGAATCTGTACACAATGTCCTAGCTCCCTGTCCATCAATCTATTACACCTCTACAAAGTGACATCCAAATGCACAAACTGGATCACATCATTCCACCGTTTAGCATCTTTAATGGCTACCATTCAACTTGAGGAGGAAAGAAATATAACATTATACAAGACCTTGCAGGAATGAAATCTTGTACAGTTTTATCACTATAAATACCCTCAATACTACATACACTTTTTGTGGCCCAGCTTATACCCTGAGCCCTGATGCTGAATTATATACTCCCCTTGGCTGCAATCATATCTTAGGCAAATTTCTATAGAGGAGTCATCATATGTTATCATAATTATTTTTCTCCCTTAAAAGGAAGAAATTTTATTTCATTTCTGGGCTCCCCAATACCTGGCACATAATAAGAATTCAACAAGTCTTTGTTGAGTGTATGTCTAGTTATAATTGTGAAAATATAAAAATTTTGTCTCTTCTTAGTATATTCACTACCTGTTCTTTACTGAAAATATGGCTTAAGGAAACAACTTCTGTTGCAAATTCAACTGAACTCAGAAGTTTCAATAATCACAACTGAAGAATAATAAAATGATCAAAGTGAAAATAAAGAGAAAGATCCAATGATACCATAAAACAAAATTATGGATTACATAGTATTTGAGAATAATTTTCTTTCATTCTAAAGATGCTTTGAAATAAGTTTAATTGGCCAATTCCTAGAGGTGATATTTGATTTTATACCTGAATCTAAAAAAGAATATAAGATCTGGGGGTGCCTGGGTGGCTCAGTCAAACGTCTAACTTTGGCTCAGGTCATGAGCTCGCCATCTGGTCTGTGAGTTTGAGCCCCGTGTCAAGGCTCTGTGCTGACCGCTCAGAGCCTGGAGCCGCTTTGGATTCTGTGTCCCCCTCTCTCTCTGCTCCTCCTCTGCTCACTCTCTGTCTCTCAAAAATGAATAAATGTTAAAAAAATTTTTTTAAGTTTATTAAAAAAATGGGAAAAAAAAAGAATATAAGATCTGGTATGCTCAAAGCAAGAACAAGGACAAATGTAACCCAGTCCATCCAGCAACAATTTCACAGCCTTCTAGATCTGCAAAACTCAGTGTGGATTTTCAGACTTATATGTAACAAAATTTGTCTCCACATTTTAGATGGTCCAGTCAGACAAATTAAGAGCAAGAAATTCAATATATCTGAATTTCAACAGCATTAGTATAGTTCACCTTCCACAGGCATCAACAAATAGAAAGGTCTGAAACTGACTCCCGGCTAAGGTCATATATCATCTAAGTTGTACTTAAAAGAACCTTGAGGGATGCCATAAAACTTTTTAAAAAATTGAAACTAGAAATTCACTTTCATGTTAAAATAAATATCACCTTTTAGATTTTATGTTGAGGATTGCCAAATCCAACAGTGATTTGGGGATACAACAGACAGGAAACCTAGAGACTCCCACTGAAAATACTATATGAAGTAATAAGACCTATTTGTAAATGAGAGGAATTTCATTGTTTGATTTTCTTATAAATTACACTGTATATTGACTTTAATGTTTTATATGAGATCTGAATAGCCAAACAGTCACAAAATTTAAAATTATGAATATACTTGTGACAGACAGCTATTAATATAAATACTTTGATCATATAGTATAGCTCAAAGCTATTTCCATAGAGAAAGAGATCAATATAGCATTGAAGAGTAAATTATACACTTCATCTTTCTTAAATATGTGGATAAGTAATAAGATTCCTAATTAAATTATTCCTTGTAGATTAGAAAATAAAAACCAATGTATTAAATGTTTTAGTATGTTAGAAGAAATTCAAGATGCACTAAGTAATTATCATGGAAGAATCATGCACCTAAAAATGTATAATGGAAAATTAGTGAAATGGTTAAAGTCTCTTAAGTAGGTCTGGACATGGAAGACAGAAAATTAACTAACTATATAAATAGAGTGACAGATAAATAGAAAAGGAAACTACTTTTAGTTATTATGAATTAAGGAATCAAATAAGAAAAAAAATGCTATTTGAAGTCATGAAAAGTTTCTGAAGAGTAACTGAAATATATATTGCCTTACAAAGTATATGCCTTTGAACACAGAAATTCACATCTAAAACTTGAACCTAGCTAAATTTTGGGTAAAATAGGCAAATGTGTTTGAAGAAGGATATTTACCATGTATAATGATGGAAACTGAAACCATAGTTCCAAGGTTAGATGGTTTAGGCAATAAACTATAGCATATACACATGATTCTATCATTAAAAGTTACTCCAAAGTGTATATTTATTTATTCAAAGTACATTTTCTACAATCAATATGACTTATTCTTTATGCAGAAATAATCATCTTTTAATTTTTTTTAATTTTTAACATTTATTTATTTTTGAGAGAGTGAGAGAAACAGAGTGCAAGCAGGGGAGAGAAAAAGAGAAAGAGGGAGACACAGAATCTGAGGCAGGCTCCAGCTGTAGTAGAAAAGGAAACTACTTTTAGTTACTATGAATTAAGGAATCACATAGGAAATTATTCCTTGTAGCTGTCAGCACAGAGCCCGATGCGGGGCTAGAACCCAGGGACGGCGAGACGATGACCCGAGCTGAAGTCTGTCGCTTAACTGATGGAGCCGCCTTCGTGCCCCAAGAAATAATCAACTTTTAAAAAATATACCATGAAAGAAATAGGCCAAAGTTAAATTGGATTAACTAAATAGGTAGAATCACATGAAATAAAAGTGAATAACAGATCTAGAGTTCAATAGCATCTTAGATGTGATTAATGAATATAAGCAACATAAGCTGTACTGTACTAGTAGAAGTAGGAATAGCCTACAAACTGGTGAGTGATAATGGCATGATTTGAACCTAGGCAGCTTCTGGAGACTATATTGAACTGCTTCCTATACATACTGCTTCTCTGTATATAAATATTCAATCAGTTTGGAAAGAAATGAAACCATGCCCCTAAAATCATACAACTAGGCAAGACTTGAAAACTATCAAATATCAAGAGAAAAAATAGCTGCTACTTGACTATACAGATGAACATATAGGAAGTAGGCTCAGAAATTAAAGTAATAGTAGACAGGTTGAAAGCAACGTTAGTGATTTATGAAAGCATAGAAACTATGGGTGATACAGGCTATATAGAATATAGTGGTAAACAAATAAACAAAACAAAACAAGAAAAGCAAAAAGAACAACAACATCAAAAAACCTCACAAACCCATGCAGGGATCTCTTCCCTAAGAATATTTGCAGCCAGCCAGCCTCTTCTCCTGTGTATTTTTTTGGTGAGTCAGTTCCATTTCACACATGGAACTATAAATTCTAGCTATAAAGTTCTAATCTTTAGAAGTTCCTTCAACTGAACAAAACCCCCTTTTCCAACTTTTACACATTAAACCCAGATGTGTGCTAAAATGAAACAAATGTACTATCTATTCAATATAAGGGTACACAGTCATTGAAAATAACTACCTTGGGTATTTCACTTTAGATTTTTCCTCACACAAAATATCTTTAAAGTTCTTTCATAAATACAACACCTGTTTAGTGAGTATATTGTGTGTTCCAGGCACTAAAGAAACAAAGACAAATAAAGAAGTTACTGTTCCTCAGTAACCTATGCTCCTGAGTAGGGAAACATTGCATAAAAGAGTGACTAAAGAAATTCTTTGTAGCTAGGTCAGAACAGAGTGTCGTGGGAGTACAAAAGGTAGAATAACTAACCCTGACTCAGAGGGAAACAAAAAAGTTTAACAGTGAAGGTGAAATTTTAGCTGATGCTTAATTAATGAGGTTTCTAAAAGATATGACACCAACCACCAAGACTCCACAGTGGAAAAGATTTTGATTTGTTCCTAGGACATAAAACTACTCTCTTAGGGAATCAACAGCAAGAAGAATGGTTCAAGACTAGGTTGAAGTGATGGAAAAATCCAGATCATCGGGTCCTTCTCATCGGGTCCTTCGGGCTGGAGCAAGGAATTTGCATCTTAGTATAGGAAGGATATGAGTAGGAAAAGGTGGTTCTCTGATGAACATTTTTAAATGAATACTTTGGTAGCTATGTAGAACATAGACTGCAAAGGAATGAATGGAAGTAGGGAGATCAGTTAGAGGCTAACGCAGTCATACAGGTGGAAAGGATGGCAGCTTGGCCTAGGTTGGGAGCAAATGAAGCCTAAGAGAAGTAGCTTAATTCAAAATCTGTTCTAGAGGTAGAATTGACAGGATTTGCCAATGGATAAGGAAAGAAAGTGAAAAATCAAGATTCTTAAGAATTCGGTTTGAGCAATTGTTGTATCTTTTACTGAGATGAGAAAACTGAGGGCGGTACAAGGTTAGAGAATAAAATCAAGACTTTGGTATTGAATGTGCCTTTTTTGTGTGCAATGTCTAGCAGCCATCCAAGCGTGAATGGCAGGCATTAGAATTCTCAGGGAAAAGTTGTTGGATCAAGATATAAATTCGAGTAATTAAAGCATCAATCCAGAAAATATCACCTAGGGAAGGGAAGAAGACCAAAGACCAAGCTCTGCTTCCAACAGTCTCTAGAAATAAATTAGAGAGGAGGCATTGGCCAAAGGGCATGAGAAGAAATGGATAGTCAAGTATGAAGAAAACTGAAAATATGAAGTGTCAAAAAAGACAAGAAAGAAGAGTGCTTTATGAAGGTGGAAATGGTCAGTTATGTCCAATACCAAGAATAAATAGAGAAATGGCTATTGGTCTGGTAGGATGGGAGTTACTGGTAATGTGGACTGACTGGGATAGAGTCAGGAAGTGAGGCAGACTCATGCCCATTTAAAATAGGTGGAACAGACCATGGAGCTGACAAGATGGAGGCAGTGTGGATACCTCTGTTGGGAAAATCTGTAAATTCTTTTCTGAAACAAGAATCTATTCTCTTTATGATCCTTTAATCTACGGCATTATATATGCTATCTAGAAGGGGAAAAAAAGATGCTAATGTTAATATATTGCCTAACACATACTTACGCTAGACATTCTTTGCCTTTTTAGACCAATTCTACAGCCTTCTCTATTCTCCTCTGTGTTCTAACTTCAGCCAGGGTCTATTACATTCTGATTTCTAGTTGGGTTTAGTCTATGGGAGTCACCAGTAGAAGAGAGGGTAGAAGGAAGCAGAGAGGTCTGCATTTTGCCTGCTGGTCCAAGGTCTGGCAGTAGTCTCCTCTTGTACCTAAGGCCTCAGCTCTTACTGAAACCCTATACATATAGTCACCCACTGGCAGTAATAGCTACCTTTTCTTGTCCTTTCTTGTCCTATCCTCAAAGGAGGATAATGGTTTCCTACTATTGCTACCCCAGTCCTTGGGTATTTCACTATTCTTGATTGATTGCTGCAGTTCTACCTATACTTTGTAACCAGTCCCTTCCCTCAAATTTTTTCAATTGCCCTTTGGAGTGTGCTATTTCTTTCCCACTGGGACCCTAACTGATACAAGTCTCAAAAAGGGTTTGTTGAAAGACTGCGGACTCTATTTTTCTTAGAGAACACATGCTTTATGATCATTGTCAAATATTTCAGTCTGTTCTGGAATAAGGCAGGGCTGTCAGGAATAATGGGAAACACCAAGAAGAAAGAAAGGAAAGAGAGGGAGATCAGTTACTTTCCTAGCCATTGGAATTTTTCACCCTGTCTTCAATTGAGTGAGCTGTCTCAATTTTCTCCAAGTCAATCCTCTTATGGCACAAAAGCCAGCCTTTCAGAACCCAATCTCCAACATGTTAAATATATCTCTTTTTTCTGGGATTTTGGATACCTTTATTTTAAATAGCCATAGATACATTATGGTGTGTTATATTCAGATAACACATCAAAGAATAAGATTTCCTCAGGTCTCTAGGTTGATAATACAATATCTCAGCCCACTCAGCCAGATGTATAATGCCTGGTATTTGTTTCCTGAGAAGAGGTTTTATAACAAGACAAGTTCTAAAAAGTTTCCCTGACTGATTTAAATTCTCTTGCTATAGCCACCAATCTCAGTAACAAAGATTAGGGGAACATAATTTTTTCCTCACGTTGTTGAATTAATACAAAGGATAAATGGGCTCTCTTAAGGAGTGGAAAAAAACCACTCCTTTCAGTGAGAAACCGTGCTTTGTGCATTAAAAATGGTTAAATTTTGTCAGGGGAAGCGCATATTTTCTTTTGCATTTTATTTATCTTTCATGTTGAGCTGTAAAGTTTAATCTAAGTTTCTAGGGGGAAAATCTACATGGAAAAAGCCTAAAATGTATTAAAGTTCTATACTGGAAATGTCACTTTGCCAGTCATATCTAGTTCCCCCTTTCAGGTTAACCTATGTTTCTCTTTTCCAACTTCAACATAAAAGAAATTTAGTTTAACAACACTAGATATTTTTCCCAAAAAAAATCTTTACGTGAACAACCCTTTAAAAGCACTATCCTAATTACCATAAAACATCACAAAGTTTTTGTGTCCACAGCCTAGGAAACTAATTTTTAAAAGAGACTTTGGATGAATGGGTTGGGAAATAATTTCATCTATCATCTAGCTAGATATTGTTATCTAGCACTCAATAAATACGATGTTCCTTTGGAGTGAGCTTTCATCAGAGATGTTCTCAGCCAGTACCAGAAATAGAACATTTTCATTTGGAGGCCCCAAAATTGGATATAGTACTTCAGAAATAGACATAGATAGATGCATTCGCCAGCACACTGGTTTTCCAAATAATTTGTGAGGAAGCTTTCAGGCCTAGTACCTCATTAACCAATTTTAATTTAGACTTTGGTGGATATTTGAGTGAGCAGCAGCAAAGTGGGGGTTAAAAACAAGAGAAGCATGGGAATTTTGTTTTGGTTAGGATTAAGCTGCCAGCACTCCGGCCATGGGTGCAATGAATTGCTAAAGAGAATGAACAGGAAAACAAAACAAAACAAAACAAAACAAAACAAAAAGATAAGTTGGTTTTACCAGGAAGAGTTTTTCTTCTGGAGCTCCAGAAATAAGTGACTATATGGGCATATCTAATTTTTCCTACAAAGTGTTTCATAAATGCCTCATATTTGTTTTTTCAATAAAAAGAAAACTACAAATGAGTAACATTTTTCATCACCTCCCCCATCCCAGTTGCTTCCAGAATTAATGATTACTGGTTGTCTTTGTTTATTCAGGCTGCTGTAACAAAACGCCACGGACTGGGCGGCTGAGAAACAACAGAAATTTATTTCTCACAGTTCTGGATTCTGGAAGTCCAAAATCAAAGTGCCAGCATAGGTACCTCTTTTGGGTTGTAGAGTGCCAACCTTTCTCTGTAAAATCATGCAGTGGGAGCGACCAGGGAGTTCTGTGAGGAAATCTATTATAAGAGCACTAATCCCATTTGTAAGTATCCACCTTCAGGACCTATGCACCTCCCAAAGACCCCACCCACTAATACCATCTCCTTTACAGGTTAGTGTTTCAACATACGAATTTGGTGGTGGCGGTGGTGGTAGAATAGGGAGGACATACACATTCAGACCGACCATAGCACTAGTTATGCCATGACAGTGGGGTGGAAAGTGTATGCTGAACACACAGGGAAAGGAAAGAGAGACAAAGAAGGGGGAAAAAAAATGAAGAGTTTTCAATTAATAGTAGTTAAATTACCATACAAGTATTTATATAGCTTTCTCTTCCACAGCCTCTCCTTCAAATGGTTGCCATGTAAACTGTGAGTTTTAGAAGACTGAAGCCCTTGAGATTCACAGTGTTTATTGGTTAAGACTGTGCATTTTAGTCATTTGATTAAGGATAGTGTGAAACTCATTCAAATAGCAGCTGGCAACTGTCCTTGGAGTCACTGTCCTTGGAGTCATGGTTAGACAAGCTTGCAAAAGCAAGCCCTGAAAAATTAATAGAAGTAGACAATTTCTCAGTGATTATGGTATAATAGTTACAACACTTTTTTTCCAGAAATTGAATGAATCATAATAAATCAAGGATAGAATATGAGTTTTTCCCAAAATTATTAAAATATGTATGTGTGTTTGTGTGTGTGTGCATATATATCAAAACACGAAAAAAAATCATTTCAGAAGTTTGGAATCTAAAGGAAGAGTTATAACGGGACATCACCAGGAGATTAAAATAAATTCTATTTTTTAATGTCTTGCCAAATGAGGCTCTGGGCCTTATTTTAATCGTTAAATGAGATTTAAGATGTGAATTTTCTTTAATTCTATGAATATACTACTTTACCAAGGGTCAAATTCCTAAATTATGTTCTACTCCTTTTCCTCCTTTACTTTGTATAGACAGCCTCTGAGTTCTACTATTTCTTCAGACAGTGCATTCTCCCAATCTACCAACCTTCCCTGCACAACTCACTGAGTTGAAACTTTTATGACAGAATCAAGTGTTCTTAGAATCTCAAGGACATGTAGTGGCATCTAAATCCGCCCAGGGTAGAAATTCCGTCTAGACTAGAGCATCCCTGACTGACAGCAACTTAGTCTTTAGCAGAAACAATTGTAACTGAGGAGTGAAAGAGCAAGATCTAGTTCATACATCACCTACTAACTGGACAACAATGAAATAAATGACAACAAATGATTACTTGTCAGTGGAATACAAAACAATGCCCATTTACATAGACCTTTATGTAAAAACTCTTTACAACCTCTAACATTTTGTAAGATGTACTATTGTAACTTAATTCTTTCGTATTTCACCTGTCAACCTATTTATATTTATCTCTGGTTATTATAAGTTTTTTTTTTTTTTTCCTCCCTTAAAAAGGGCCCAGCCTGTTTGCATAAGGCTCAACCTTGAAGAACACAGAATGGTCTACTGGTATTGTTGCCCCTGAATGTCATGAGGGATACATGGATTGTCATGTCAGCAAGGTCAGGCATAGCTATAACATCAGTAAGGAACAGTGTCTATTAGATATAAGCTGTTAAATTATTTCAAAATCTTGATGGAACATTACAGATTGTACCAATAACTATCTCTTAGTTTCTGCGTTCTTCCAGCCAAGGTCTACATCTTTAAGATTAAATATACACATGTGAGGTGTGGAATAATAACACTTCTGCTTTAAAAGGAGCCCATGGAGTGAAATCTTGGACTACTGCTGAGAGCTGCTCAAGCTCCATAATACTCCGTTTTTTGTAATATTAGGACCCACATATGGTAGACACTTTTTTTAATCTCACATTGTTTATTGGCTTCAACAAACCAGTTTGGTGGACTTTTACTAGCAGATTAGTGGTGATTTTCTTACATCAAACTCCGAATCCTGCCACTCCAGTTAGCTGCACATATACACACCTTCCTCCATAAGGCCTTCCCCATTCTATGTCTCTATGTTCACCTCTCCCTGCACTCTGACACTAAAATTCTCAACTCTGTGACAGCACAGACATTCTGTTTTACACTGTGTAATCCATTTTCTTGCCTATCTTTCCTAAAGAGTCATAAGTTCCTTAGATGCCTGATAATGTGATAAATGAATGAGGTAAAGAATGAGGAAATCATTTTAATAAATGGCCATAGAAAGAATACTCTGTTTTCCCCTCTGTTGTGTAATATTTTTAATACTTTGTGTTCTCCAAATAGGATAATATTTCTGATCCTGATTGATCAATCACTGGGTGTTGTATGGAAACCAATCTGACAATAAATTTCATATATTAAAAAGAAAGAAATATAAATTTATTATCATTTAAATTTCATTTTAATAGAATATTTCAGAACAAATTCAAGCTCCTAGATGTGTCATGTGGGGAAGCACTCAAAATGCTCAAAGTTGAAAAGTGGCCTTTGTTTCCAGAAATGGCCTATATTGTTGAAGAGATATATCTTAGTGCCACATTTATCAGTCAGAGGTTATAAAAATCCATAGGGTAAATAAAATGAATATTCCTATACTATCTAATTTAATTAAAGATTTAGAGAAAAAAATCATGTTTATAATCAAATAAATACAGAGATATTATATATTTATATGTAATATATATTACATGTTTATGTCTAGTTTATAATAAAATAAACATGGATAATAGGAAATTTCACTTTTTAAAAAAATGAAACGTAAGAATATAACAACTATGACAATCCCTTCAGACTAAGCTTCTCTAGCCCCTGGGGATCTTTGTTCATTCTGTGCTTTTAGGGAAACTTGGGTAGAAACCTGTAGCCTACAGAGGGAATAAAAATAGTTCTAAGGGCAAATACAAATGGATGACAATGGGTACATATAAGTAAGCTGATACACTGTGTAGTTACACAAAAGGTTATCTTACTCACCTCTCTTACTGTTGTCTCTCCTAAATTTACACCTGGGATTAATTTATTCCACAGACAAGTTTCCCTCACTATGATACAGGCACTGCCCAGGCAGTGAAAGGACAAAGACAGATGTGACATGACTGCTTGCCTGAAGGAGCGTTCTGATGAGTCAGTGGTAATGGACGTGCATCCAGAGGTGCAGAGGGGAGGGTGCAGTGACCCCCAAGAAAGACAGCAGTCAGAACAGTCTTCCTGAAGCAAATATCTATGTATTATAATCAGAATTTTAAAATTGAGCAAATTAAAGAAAATATGAATTCCAAGGTAAACCCCAGAGAAATCTTTTCCAAGTTCCTAACATTGTCTGTGTATAAATATTCAATAGTTAATCTGTCACAGATAGGATTTTGTAAATAAATTCAGACATGACCTTCATTTGCTTTGTGCTCTAGCAAAAGTAACAAAGTTCCTATAGCCACGCAGAGCCCCTGGTTCCATTACAGCAACCACGCTGGCTTAGAAAAGCCACAGACAACTGAGAAGGGAATACTTTGAATACTTTAATACTTCTTTTAAAGCCATGGCAACCATAAAACAGTTGTAGAAATAAAGAGTTTTGAATTTTTGACATATGTTTTTTTTAATTTCAAGTGTTCTGGATTTGCACATACTTAATATTATACTTAAGACATTATGAATCTGAAGTGGCCTAAGGCTCCTTTGTCAAGGATTCACTGAATAATTTTAAGTTATAGAGGAATTTTTAAATGCTTTGTCATTTTGGAAGCATTTATAATACTTTGCAGAAACTCATTAACCATTCAGACATTGAGTAAGGCCATGGGTTTTTGTAGATTTTATTCCATACCTTAACATGAGCCATAGTAAGACAAATCACTACATTAATGAATAGATTTTTACTTCACTGAAAATGATATCTGGATTTTTCAGCTTTTAATTTTTATAGATCATGGCCAATGGCCTCAAAACAGCTCCGTGGGTTACTGAAAAACATTTTTGAGGATTCACTAATCTACTTAGAAACATTGGTATTATGCTTTCGTACTTAAAACTAAAAAATGAAATAAATTTCTTTTTTGTATAACTTTTCTCTAGGATTTAATACCATAGTGTCTAATATTAGTTCAGTGACCTTTCTTGTCATATTTATTCACATCTGAAGGAGGAAAAGAGTGAATTCTTAAATAGAATAAAAAGACAGAATTTGTTTATCTTTTTAAAAAGAAAATAAAAACACAAATTTGTCTTTATTTTTCCTTATCGTAGAACAACCAAAATGTGTGCATGTCATTTAGCTCCATAATGAAATTATGTATTGCTCAGAGCACTCTGTACAGGATTTTATTATTAATGATTTTGACATCACAAAGATTAATGTATTATTACTGAAAAATCAATTGCTTAAAATAAGTTTAGAAAGTGATTCAGTTGAAAGATAATTGAGGCTGCATCTAAACAAAATGTTTCAGCGCAGTGAAGCATGAATCATAAATTTAAGTTTACATTTTTCACACACTCTCCAATATCAGGATTAGAAATGAATGAGTGCAAGTTTCACTTCTACACCTCATACTGTCAAATATGGAGACATTTAGGTTTTGATACCATCATGTTCATAGGAACTTCGCAAATCTCAACCACAGAGTCACTGTCAAATCTGGGTGTCTGCATCTGCTGATTTTCTTGGAAGCACCATCCATGAGGGACATTGTTTTCAATAGCCTGGTCAAACCATATCCACATGTATGTTGCTGGTCGTGAACTAAATCTATCACAAAGCTTGAAAAAATAACCAATTCAAAATGGATGCCCTCCTGAGTAGAGTCTCCTAGATCGTGAAATCCTGGCAAGGAGGATCAACGCTGCCTTCTTTGTCGAACCCTCAGAGCCTGGCACACAGTTTTGGTGAATAGATGTCTGTGGAATAAAACTTCACGTAACCATTGGTTAGTCATACCATCATGAAATATGAAGAATATCCCGTTTTAAACTTAAGGTTACTGTTGCCAGTTGTCTGCCCTTCCTCTGAATTTCTACAGCACTTGTCTAGAACGCACATATGGAACCGTACTGCTTTATATGAGGTATTTTTTTCTTTCTCTTCTTGCCTTGCCTCTCTTTTTAAATTTGATACATGCCATGTCTTTAAACAAGCTGTAAACACCTAGAGAACAAGAACACTGTCATATGTTCCTTTATGGTTCCAAACAATCTTATAAAGCAAAAAGTTCAAGAAAATTTCAGATAAAAAATAACGTTCTATTTTCTTCCTGAAGTATACTTATTCTTTTATAATCTTCATGGTTTTATCCATCTACTTAACAATTTACAATGAGGGCAATCTATTAAATGTACAGAACCCACATGTATATTAAGATGAGATAAACCAGGTTCTGATAATTTTAAAGATATTTGGGATAGTAAGAGCATTTTCCAGAGAAAATCCTTGTAGCATAGTCCTAAAGAGAGTTCTTTCCCTTTTCCCATCCATCTTCAACTTTAAGCTATTTCTCTTTCCTGGCCAAATTCCTCCTGGAATCGACAGGTTTGTAGACTTTGAACTCATTCTCACATAAGGAACTAGTGTGGAACTCTATCCAAGCGTCAGACGAAGGACAAAGGATGGAAAGCAACAGGAACTGGGATGAGCTTGCCACTTTGAATTCCCAAAGCAACTGCCATCAGTCTTTTATGAATGTGGAGAGTGCTCCTGATGCTGCAAAGACCAGTAAAGAATGAATGGGAGGACAAAATTTTTCTCCCAGTTAAGATTTGGAGAGGACAAGAACTCAACAATCAAAGAGGATTTGCCAGACGCCTCAGCAGGCAACTGACAGCCTGCCTGCCTCTACAACAGAAGCCCCTCCTCCACATCCCACCACCTCTGAAACTCCCAGTCTGAGATACCCTTACAGCCAAACCTGAGCTGTACTGAGCCAACAAGGAAAAATCACATCTAAAGGAGGTAATCAGCCAAAAGAAACATAAAATAAGTTTCCAGTGAGACAGAATGGCTGTAGGAGAAAATGTAAAAAATTATTTTAAAATAATAAAAAGAACAACACCAAAAGAGATTCCAAAATCTGACGACTTCTCACTATCGCCACCACAGCTACTATATTCTATGCCATCATCCTCTCATGCCAGTGTTATTGCAATACTTCCTCTTCTAATTCCTAATATTCCTAATATTGCTCTCCTTATTGTCTTTTGACACAGAAGTCAGATTTTTCTACTGAAAAAGCAAGTCAGAGGAGGCACTGTGAAAGATTTTGGCAGCAAGCGCTTGGTTTATGAATCCCCTAAGACATTTCATAAAAACAGAGACACTAGAAGAGCAAAACCAAACAGCCATGGAAAACATTGATAACAAAACTAGGTGACAAGACTCCCCCACAAATAAGGAGGTAGTAAAAGCCTCTAAAATCCATGTAATATCAGCATTTGTATGAGAGGAAATGGAGAGGAGGCACTTAGGCTTTAGTTAGCCCTGGAGCACGGTAGAGCCCTACAATCAAGAATAAGTACCCTCTGGAAAGTTCAGTGGACCAATCTAAGAGTCACAAAGAAACTTTCAATTCACAGTGAGTGAGGAAGACTATCATGGACTATATACTATAATGGTACTAGAGTAGTCTGGGTCTTATAAACTCCTGACACTAACAAACCAAACCTTGTTTTCAAGTCAAAGACCCACACTGTAGAAAAATTACTTTTAGTAGGATGTAAATTGAACGAGACAGGGAGATGTGGACAAAGAGATGATCCATATAATAACATTGGAGGAAGGAAATAAAGGAAATTATATTACAACTTTATCAATCCAGCAAAAAAAAAGGAAAAAGAGAATAAAAGGTTAACAAAAATTATAAATTACAAACATAAAGGCAGAAGGAATAAGCCAAGCAAATCAGGTATTACACTAAATGTGAAACATTGAAATCTATCACTAATCAGACTAGGTTAAAACAATAACAAAAAACCTATAAAGAGAAAAGATCCTAAGACTTCTCATCACTAGGAGAATTTTTTTTCCTTTTCTTATTGTATCTATATGAGATAATGGATATTAACTAAACTCTAAACTTGCTGTGGTAATCATTTCATAATATATGTAAATTAAACCATCATGTGATACACCTTAAACTTATACAGTGATGTATGTCAAGTATTTCTCAATGGAAAATAAACAGGATATTTGTTGCTTCAAAAAAAATACACTTATCATTAAGTTATAAAGAATGGTTGAAAATAACAAGGTAGGAAAGGAAAAGAAAAAAATACCAGGCAAAGGCAAAGAGAAAGTAAGTGGGAATAGAACCAACAGGGTGAAATATAAAGTTAAAAGCAATAAATAGTATACAAATAGATACTACATCAGAAGATATAATATATAAAGCAAAAGCATTCAAAACGGAACAAGAATTTGATATGTATACTATTAAAATAAAAGCCTACAATAGTTTTTTTTCAGAATGAGATAGATCTGGTCAACACAAAAAATGCAGCATATATTCACCAAATTGATGATTTGTCTGGCTATAAAGAAAACCCTCTTGTCAGAATAAAATCCAATTAAGTTGGAAACAAAGTTTTTAATAAACACCTTGGGGTGCCTGGGTGGTTCCGTCAGTTAAGTGTTCAACCCTTGATTTAGGCTCAGGTTTGTGAGATCGAGCCCCAAGTTGGGCTCTGTGCAGACAGCATGCAGCCTGCTTGGGATTCTCTCTCTCCCTCTCTCTCTCTCTGCTTCTCCCTTGCTCACACACACGTGCATGTGTTCACTCTCTTTCAAAATAAATAAACAACTAAAAACTTAAAAAAGAAAAATCTCAAGTACTCAGATATTAGGAAACACTCTCTCCTCAAGAGCACTTGTATCAAAGAAGATATAAATGCGAAACAATAAGCTACATAGGAAGCAACAAAAAGAAAACACTTTGCAGCAGATAAAGTAGTGTGCAAATTTTACTAGAATATCAGTGTCTTTGTGGCAAGATTTTGTGTTTATGTGTTCCTAAATCAGAGAACACAGTAAATGTTCAATAAATATTTATTTACTGAATACATACCAAAACCAATGGGGCACAACAAAAACATTCAGATGAAAACAAAATATTTGGTACTTACCATCAAAAATTACAAAAAGCATAACAAATCAAAAAAAATTAGAAAGATGAAATTAATACAATGGCTCCAAAGATTAATTTTTAATGAAAAAAAATCCAAAGGTTTTCATACTTTGAAAGTATGAAGATTATTAATTAATCTGGTCAAGAAAAACAAAAGAGGGGAACACAAATGAATTTAGGCATGAGAATGGAACCATAGACAAAGGAAAGTGAAAATAATTACCAGAAAATATCATATGTAATTCTATGGCATTAAATTTATAAATCTCTTAGGGGCACCCAGGTGCCCCTAAGGCATCAGTTAAGCATCCAACTTCAGCTCAGGTCATTATCTCATGGTCCGTGAATTCGAGCCCAGCAGTGGGTCTGTGCTGACAGCTCGGAGCCTGGAGCCTGCTTCAGATTCTGTGTCTCCCTCTCTCTCTGCCCCTCCCTGACCCACACTCTGTCTCTCTGTCTCTCAAAAATGAATAAATGTTTTTTAAAAAGTTAAATTTATAAACCTCTTAAAAAGGATTATTTCCTAGCAAAAGAGAAAACTATTAAATTTGACCTCAAGAAGAAATTGAAAATTTGAAAAACTGTAAAGGTGAAAAGGAAAAACACTATATAATTTAAAATACAATTCCATGAGGTGACTCAAAAAAGCAGAGTTGTAAGCATCGATCTGAAAAATACATATAACATTGTTATGTTTGTATCTATTTCAGTTGGCATCCCTCCATAAAATAGTTACGATTGCCAGGAAGAGAAACTTTCCCAGTGTCTAGAAAAGGGGCCAATGGGCATACACTACTACCTAGCAACTCCTTAGAGAGGCTTTCCCACACAAGTATAAGCAGCCATAATCACAAATATTCACTTGTAATGGTGAAGATTTGAAAATAATCTAAGTGGGAAAACAATCTCCATGGGAGGGGAGTGAACAAACACATTGTGATGCATTCAACCAAATGATTTTATGTGGCAGTTAAAAGGGATACAGCTCAAAAATGTGTTGAGTGAAAAAAGCAAGTTGTAGAAAAATATTTGTATATGAAGCCAGTTATGTAAAGTTTTAAGATAAACAAGACAATGACTCTACATTTGTTTCAGACGGGTATGCATGTAACAGAGGATAAGAATATGGACCAGATACACAGTTACATCACAGGAATTGCCTGCAGAGAGAAGCAGCAGCAAGTACCCTAGAAAGAGACAGAAACCTCAACTTTAAATTTTGCCATTTAAAAAGAGATCTAGAATAAATATGACAAACTGCCAATATGTTTTAAAATTCTGGGAATATGCAAAATTCTGTAAAACTCTTAGTCACAGTCCTAAATTTATATTGCCTTCCAAAAGCTCTTTTCTACATTCCTTTCCTCCCGTTAAGTTCCCAGTTTCCTGAGAGGCACCCAGTAGTGTCTCCTTCCCTATACCAACTCTCCAAAAGCAGTCTGATATCTGCTGTTGGTATTTAGAGTAATTTAAAGCAGCTTATTACTCTCAGAAATATCTAATTATCTAATTGTTGAATCTGGATCTGTAGATGTACTTCCCAAACATTAAAATAGCCGGGAAGATAGCTGCATCTTTGTAATTGTAGCGCTCTCTTTCTGGGGAACTGCTTTTCCCCAGGCTCCTGGAACCACATCTGCTGGGCAACCTTTTATATCCCTGTGTGTAATTCAAGTCCAGCTCAATAGAAAGCAATTAACTTGAGTATTGTTTTATTATTAAATTAACGCAAGAGACTTGCATAGGGACATTCTAGTAGTCATGATACTGCATATAATTGCATAAGCACATGTGTCAGTTTCCTAGATGGATAGGGTGACCAAACACATGACAAATCTTAGTTTTCCTTAGACAATAGTTTGCTGGTTGACTATGTGTTTAGAGAAATACAGGTAGGGGGATGGTTGAGTTTGGAATTAGGCACTTGATACTCTCAAGGCTGCTTCTTCCTCAAAGGGACCAGGAAGCTACTTCTCCAAAATGTGCAAGCTGTGGAGCAGGATACAACTTTTTGGCTGTGCACACATGGGCAGATTGCCACTGACTGGAACAGAAAGCTTAATAACTTCTCCATTAGCAAGGATTTAGACTTTACCTCAGCTGGTTTTAAATAAGTTTTAACATAATTCAAGATTCCCTCAATGAGTACAAACAACATATACTTTCTAGTAGGTCTGGTAAATGTTCTTAGATTTCTGTACCCCTTAAAATCAGGTAGTAAACAATTTATAATATTAAATAACTAAAAGCTTGGTTGACTATAGTTTCATTAGTTTTTTTTTTCTTAATTGGCTCATTAAACTCATTTATACAATCTGAAAATTTCTTACGAAAATTAGAAACTTCTGCTTCTATTATAAGGAAGTCAGATAAATGACTCATGAAAATGTTAGAATCAGGGGCGCCCATGTGGCTCAGCTGGTTAAGCATCCGACTTCAGCACAGGTCATGATCTCAGGATTCCTGAGTTCAAACCCCATGCAGAGCTTTCTGCTGTCGGCACAGAGCCTGCTTTGGATCCTCTGTTCCCCTTCTCTCTCTGCCCCTCCCCTGCTCATGATCTCACTCTCTCTAAAATAAATAAACTTTGGGGTGCCTCGGTGGCTTAGTCAGTTAGGCAGTTAAGCATCTGACTTCACCTCAGGTCATGATCTTGTGGTTCATGAGTTCAAGCCCTGCATCCAGCTCTGTGCTTGACAGCTCATAGCCTGGAGCCTGCTTCAGATTCTGTGTCTCCCTCTCTCTCTGCCCCTCCCCAACCCATGCGCTCGCTCTCTCTCTCTCTCTCTCTCACACACACAACTAAACATTAAAAAAAATTAAATAAACATAAAAAAGAAAATGTTAGAATCATACTGATAATTTAAGTATATAATTACAAGTTATATGTTCAATTACCTAAATTTAAATGATTGCTTTTGGTAATAATGCATTAAATGTATAATATGCCCATGCATTATTGCTTCTTAAATATCAATATCCATGTTTCATAGTAGAAAAATTGCTTAAATAGTTCAGGAATAAAATTATATACTCAGGGTCACTTGTGTTAATTTATGTGACTTCTTGGTTTGGAAATATATTCATATAGGTTCCAGTTTCAAAACTATTTTATATTCTGGGTTTGATATCAAGAAGTTTTAATCTTATAATATGTTAACACAAAATACTTGATAGCTCTGTGAAAACTGTTGTAATACAGAGAAATTATACTGGCATTAGAGTTAAGAAAAGTTCAACTAGATATATTTATTCCTATAATCAGTTACTACAGAATCATTTTTATTTGATATATATTAGAAATAAAATGTGAACTATTCCTCTGAAGGAAAAAGTATACAATCACATTTCCATAAGACTGAGGCAAAATAAAGCAAACATTTACCTCTAAACTCTACACAATTTGCAAACTGTAAATTATCGATAAATCTAAAATGGAATACTTATAAAATACATTTGTCTGAATATCAAATATACCCCCCCCCAAATGTAACTCTTACTTAGACTAAAGCTCTGATGAAATTAAGTAATGGCATTTCTGTAGTTATTCAGAGAGATGATTGACTCCTAAACAAAACATTAATAATAATGGGCACTTTGGCTCTGAACAAATGTGTTAATCCCCTTTCCCTTAAAAAAAAATGGAATTCTTGAAAAGCACAGTATGTCAGGGCTCACTCAGCAATATGTACTAAATTTGAAACAATACAGATAAGATTAGCATGGTCCCTATGCAAGGATGACACACAAATTCCTGAAAAATTATCTTTCTTAAGATATAGAAGCAACCCAAGTGTCCATCGATAGAGGAATGGATAAAAAAGATGAGATATATATGTATACAATATGTATATATTTTTTCCATGAATATTATATATATAAGAATATTACTCAGCCACAAAAAAGGATGAGGTCTTGCTATCCGCAACAACATGGATGAACCTAGAGGATATTATGGTAAGTGAAATAAGTCACAGTTGAAAGAAAAATACCATATGATTTCCTTTATATGTGGAATCTAAGAAACCAAATGAATATACAAACAACAAATAAACCAGAACCAGACCTATCAGTGCAGAGAGCAAATTGATGGTTGTTGGAGGGGAGTGGGGCTGGGGGGTGGGCAGGACGAATAAGGAGGAATGGAAGATGTAGGCTTCCAGCTGTGGAATGAGTGAGTCAGCAAAATGAGAGTAGAGAATAAGGAACGTGGTCTGTGGCACTGTGATGGGATCGTACACTGACCAATGGTGACTCACACTTGTGGCGAGCATAGCACAATGCATAGTGATGTTGAATCACGACGTTATACACCAGGAACCAGTGTAGCATTGTGTGTCAAGCACACTCAGAAAAAAAAAAAAAAAAAAAAAGCAAGCACAGTGTATCATCCAGATTGAGGTATGCTATAGGTAAAAAGTTGCCTTGTGGCCATAAAGATTTTTAAATAAATGTTTCTAAAATTCTTTAGAATAAATGTTTTAAAAGACTGAGCTCTAGACCTTGCTGGAAAGAACATGATTGTGTTTCAATGAGTGGCAGAAAAGTCACTGCCATATTGTGTCAGCTAAACCTTCCAGAAATCTGCTGTGCAGGGTGTCAGAGAAAGCTATTCACAGGGAGACATCTGCCCAGAGGCATTCTGCTAAAACCACCAGGGGAAGCTGCTGGCAGCTGAGTCCTGCTCACCACCAGGCACTTCAGGAGGCAGAAGATGGAGAAGCTCTAAGTGCCACAGGAGACTGCCTAGTGAGGGTACTCTGGCACCAGGAAGCAGGAGGGTACTCTGGCACCAGGAAGTCCTTTGGTCCTTCAGTGTCTCTCCATCATCCACTTGCAAAGCCTCGACACTTTGGTGGCCACAGAAAAATATTTATGGGCCCAAATTTGTTCTCGCAGAGTAATATAAAAGAGTGAATTTGGAAGTGGAAGGCTCTAAATCAATAAAAATTACATGTGGTCAGGTCACATCCACATGGCTGTCCTGATTTGTGGGCAGTGTTCCTCTAACTGGTGATCTGGAGGCCCTGGCTTTTTCTTCTGTGTGATTTTTCTATCTTCTGCATGCAGTGTTCAGCGTCACAGCACTTGGTTGTATCAAATAAGTCAAAGGAAAAAGATCATGAAGAATGTCATGAGAAAGTTTCTAAGGGCAAGGTCCAGAAGTGGCATGTATCACTTCTACTCACACGTCATCGGCAAGAACCCAGTCATATGCTCACACCCAATTGCTAAGATAGACTAGGAAATGTAGTCTAGCTGGTGCCCAGGAGGGAGAAATGGTTTTGGTGACTAGTTAGTCTCTGTCACAGATAATTTCTCTTAACTTATTATTTTATTATTCCTGGAAGCAATGCATTTTAACTACTAGTCACCACAGTTACCCCTGGCCTGGATGATAGTAATATATGTGTGTAATATCCCCAGATGTCAGCTGGGGCCCCTCCAGCCCATTAAAACCTGATGATAATGGTAATACATGTACATATATATTGAGATGTCAGCTAAGAATCCTCTGCCCACTGAGTTCCAGATAAAATTTGCCCAGATCCCTAGTTTCATGTCCCAGAGAGGTCTGCAAATTCCCAGAGTTCTCATATTCTCATAGTCTTCTCCATGTCTAACTTCTGCTTTCACACATACTGTTGCGATTCCTCACTGCTCTGATCCAGATATGAAATCCAAATCTTTCATCGATTTCCACCCAAAAATAATCATTTAAACACACATGCACAGGTATGGAAGACTTTCCTGAAGATTTGCAAATGCCAGAGGAGGTTTAAATTATAGCAGGAGGAATAATTTCAAACTATATACTAAGCAACCTCTTGTCCTTTGGTACCAACTAAAATTTCTGAGGCTCTTCTCATCATTTGGTTTCCTTCTTCACATCATGTCACCATCCCTTTCTCCCCAGAGTCTCTTTACCTCCCAAGAGGAAAATCAATCCCCTTTACTTTATCATGCCAGAACAACTTAACCATTTTTATTAGTTGTTCCTTAAGTTCCTACTGACACCAGTGTTCTGGGAGTCTTATTTGCCATCCCCAGGGACTCTAAATGTACTCTAAGAGAAATCCATGTGCTGGTTGTTAAAGCTAAAATTTTTACATTATTTCATATAAAGTCAAAATTGACTTGATTACTGACTCTACTAAGAGTTCTACCAGATCAGCTTTCCCAGCGTGTGTTCTATAGTGCACCTGTCCTATGAGATAATCTGCAGACTAAATGCATACATAAATAAGCGAGATCTACAATCAAGTAATTTTAAGAAACTTTGCATACTATACTCCCCTTCTTGGAAATTCATAATGCACATTCAACATATTGACAGCTGGGAAAAGTCATGTACCTGTTTAGCTGTGATAGTAGCTAACTTACTTGATGACATAACCTTTTTTTGCACAAAATGCCTTCTACTGTACAGAATATACAGAATGTAGAAAGTCCTTTCTAGCTACAATGTTCTGAAACACGGTAATTCTTACACACCTATATGACTAATGACAAAACAACCATAAAAAAAAAAAAAAATGAGCCCAACAGCCTGGCCAGATGGGAACTGTCACACACTTTTTTTTACTGCAGGAGCCCTCTCCCTCTCCGGTGACCACTATGTCCACCCAGAGTTTAAGTCATCTGGTTATTCTAAGAGAGTGAGGCAGAGACTTTCAGACACTAATCAGAAATCACCAGGAAAAAAGAAAGCAAATTTCCCAGCTGGTGCTAAAAGTTCCCTATCTCTCTCCACTTTGATCTTCACCAAGGCTACTTGAGGTAGGGCTTTGACTAACAAATGTCCCCTCCCTCTTTCCTATTTGTATTTCCTGTGTTCTCTTGAGACAAGCTGCTTCTGCTCCCTGACTCCTCCCCAATATTTAACTTTTCACCAATCCTGGACTTTTGATCCTTTTGGTTAAAAATACGCTTGTTTGTAATGTAATCAAATTTTATAGCAAGTCAGCAGTCTAGACAGTAGGTGACTTTTATTGGCCCTTCTAACCTTAACACTATGAAGTAGTTTGACTTTTCCTCTAGTAGAACATATTGACTAGCAAACTTAAAAATTCATCTTAAGTGAGAAATACTATTGGGTAGCACAATTCACTTCAATGTTGTCACCAAGTCACAGGCCCATGTTTTTATCGCTTTGAAAGTGTCTTGAAAAACACAAAGTATGATATAAATACAGTAAATCATTAGTATTTCCTGTCACTTTCTTTGGGAAAATATTTATTTCTGCTTCGGGTACTTTAGACTCTGAAATAAATGTATTGAAGTCTTCTTTCAGATAAATTAATTACCTTTTTTTAAACAAGGTAGAAGTCTTTATATTAACGGACTGTAAGTTCTTTGCCTGATACATGTGTTGCGATTGTTATTACCCATTCTAATGGCTTGCACTTCATTTTCTTAAGGGTGTCTTTTAAATAGCAGAATTAAAAATTTTTTAAGTTTGATTTATCCATTTTCCTCCAGAATATTTATAGTTTTAGTTTTTATGTTTAAGTCTGTAATCCACGAATGTTTGCGAATGATATGAGCTAGAGATCAAGATTAATTATTTTTCATATAGTTATCTGGATGTTACAGTACCATTTGTTTAAAAAATTTCCTTTCTCCATTGGAACTCTTAGTGCCTTCATTAAAAATCTATTGACCATGAATGGTGGATCTGACTCTGAGCTCTATTCTGTCCCATTGGTTTATTTTTCTATCCTTATTCTAATATCAGAGACTTAATTACTATAAGTGTAGAGTAAGTCTTGAAATCAAGTAGTGTAAGTCCTCCAATCTTGTTCTTTTTCAAGATTGTTTTGTTTATTCTAGGGTCTTTTATACCAAAATTAATTTTAGAATCACTTGATTTATATTTAAAAATACATACATAAATACAGGCCTATTGCTGTTTTAAGTGGGATTGCATTAAATTTCTGTCGATTTAAGAAATTCATATCTTAAAAATATTGGATAATGTCATCCATGAAAATGGTATAATCCTCCACTTGTTTAGGTTTTTAAAATTTCTCTTTGAAACATTTTTCATTTACTGTATAGAAATTATGCACACTTTAAATTTATTCATAAATATAAAATGTGTTTTTTCGAGAGACAGAATGAGTAGGGGAGGGGCAGAGAGAAAGGGAGACAAAATCTCAAGCAGGCTCCAATGTGGAGCCTGACGTGGGCTCCATCTCACAACCTTGAGATCATGACCCTGAGATCACAACCTGAGCAGAAACCAAGAGTCCGATGCTTCACCGACTGCACCACCCAGGAGTCTCTCTAAAATGTTTTTAATGCTGTTATAAAGCATGCTATTTTAAAGTTCCCTTTTCCAAATGTTTGTTCCTAATAAATGGAAACACTATATCTCCACTGTCCCAGATTTACCACATGAAAACAATTCTTTAATTAAAAAGTAAATCAGGGGCGCCTGGGTGGCGCAGTCGGTTAAGCGTCCGACTTCAGCCAGGTCACGATCTCGCGGTCCGTGAGTTCGAGCCCCGCGTCAGGCTCTGGGCTGATGGCTCGGAGCCTGGAGCCTGTTTCCGATTCTGTGTCTCCCTCTCTCTCTGCCCCTCCCCCGTTCATGCTCTGTCTCTCTCTGTCCCAAAAATAAATAAAAAACGTTGAAAAAAAAAAAAATTAAAAAAAAAAAAAAAAGTAAATCAGTAAGTTAAACTATGAGAATTATAAACCAAGTGCAGTTTACTTACTGATAAGACTGACTGTTCAGAATTTATTTCCCAATAATATCTTCATAAATTGATTGGCTCTTTATCCATGATAAAACTATTAAGGAGAATGTGAGAGATGGCACCAGAAATAAAAACTTTTAAAGAATTTAATTAAATGCCTCAGTTTCTATGTTCTCTGCCCTTGGCCCATGAACAAAGTTTTAATGTAGTAAGCTTTAACTTAAACTAATCTTTTAATCAGGCTCTGTGCTGACACTCAGAGCCTGGAGCCTGCTTCGGATTCTGTCTCCCTCTCTCTCTGCCCCTCCCCTGCTCATGCTCTTTCTCTCTCTGTCTCAAAAATAAATATAAAACATTAAAAAAAAACTAGTAGTTAATCCATGCTCAAATTCAATTAGAATTTTATAAAAATCATTTTAAGCCAGTCTAGAAAATATATTTGTAAGGCGCAAAACCTGATTAATAAATCCAGTATCTATGTTATAAAATGTATACATTGCCACCTCCAAATCTTTTAAATCCTGTAACTATCTTCTCTTCCTTACCAAATCCCTAAAGTCCTTATTCTCATACCTTTTCTTTTTTCTCCCTAATCTTTATTATTCTTAATGTCTTACCTTACAGTGATTATCTTACTTCTATTTTCTTTCTCCAAAATTTTGTTTAAATTCAAGTTAGTTAACATAGTGTTGTATTGGTTTCAGGACTAGAATTTAATGATTCACCACTTACATATAACACCCAGCACTCATCCCAAAAAGTGCCCTCCTTAATGCCCATCACCCATTTAGCCCATCCCCTCACCCACCTCCCCTCCAGCAACCCTCAGTTTATTCTCTATTGTTAAGAGTCTCTTATGGTTTGCCTCTCTGTTATATCTTATTTAATTTTTCCTTCGCTTTACCTATGTTCATGTTTTGTTTCTTAAATTCCACAAATGAGTGAAATCATATGGTATTGGTCTTTCTCTGACTGACTTATTTCACTTAGCATAATACACTCCAGCTACATCCACATCATTGCAGATGGCGAGATTTCAATTCTTCTTGATGGCTGAGAAATATTCCATTATATATATCTCACATCTTCTTTATCCATTCATCAGTCGATGGACATTTGGGCTCTTTCCATTGTGCTGCTATAAACATTCGGGTGTCGGGGCGCCTGGGTGGCGCAGTCGGTTAAGCGTCCGACTTCAGCCAGGTCACGATCTCACGGTCCGTGAGTTCGAGCCCCGCGTCGGGCTCTGGGCTGATGGCTCGGAGCCTGGAGCCTGTTTCCGATTCTGTGTCTCCCTCTCTCTCTGTCCCTCCCCCGTTCATGCTCTGTCTCTCTCTGTCCCAAAAATAAAATAAACGTTGAAAAAAAAAATTAAAAAAAAAAAAAAAAACATTCGGGTGCATGTGCCCCTTCAAAACAGCATTCCTGTATCCTTTGGATAAATACCTAGTAGTGCAATTGCTGGGTCAGAGGGTAGTTCTATCTTTAATTTTATGAGGAACCTCCACACTATTTTCCAGAGTGGCTGCACCAGTTTGCATTCCCACCAGCAGTGTATGAGGGTTCCCCTTTCTCTACTTCCTCACCAATATCTTTTGTTTCCTAAGTTGTTAATTTTAGTCATTCTGAGAGGTATAAGGTGATATCTCGTTGTGGTTTTGATTTGTATTTCCCTGGTGATGAATGAAGTTGAACATTTTTTCATGTGTCTGTTAGCCATCTGGATGTCTTCTTTGGAGAAGTGTCTCTTCATGTCTTCTGACCATTTCTTAACTGGATTATTTATTGTTTGGGTCTTGAGTTTGATAAATTCTTTATAGATTTTTTGGATACAAGCCCTTTACTCAATACGTCATTTGCAAATACCTTTTCCCATTCCATAAGTTGCCTTTTACTTTTGTTGATTGCTTCCTTTGCTGTGCAGAAAGAAGCTTTTTATGTTGATAAAGTCCCAATAGTTAATTCTTATTTTTATTTACCTTGCTTCCAGTGACATGTCTAGTAAGAAGTTGTTGTGGCCTAGGTCAGGTAGGTTGCTGCCTGTTTTCTCCTTTAGGATTTTGATGGTTTCCAGTCTCACATTTACATCTTTCATGCATTTTTTATTTATTTTTGTGTATTTTCATTCTTCTGCATATTGCTGTCCAGTTTTCCCAACACCATTTGCTGAAGAGACTGTCTTCTTTCCATTGGCTACTCTTTCCCGTTTTGTCGATTAATTGACCATACAATTGTGGGTCCATTTCTGGGTCCTCTATTCTGTTCCATTGATCCATGTGTTTGTTTTTGTGCCAGCAGAATACTGTCTTGATAATTACAGCTTTGTAATACAACTTGAAGTCTAGAATTATGATGCCTCCTGCTTTACTTTTCTCTTTCAACATTACCTTGGCTATTTTGGGTCTTTTAGGGTTCCATACAAATTTTAGAATTGTTTATTCTGTTAAAAATGCTGGCGTTACTTTGATTGGGATTGCATTGACTATATAGATTCCTTTGGGTAGTATGGACACTTTAACAATGTTTGTTATTCCAGTCCATGAGATGGAATACTTTTCCATTTCTTTATGTCTTCTTCAATTTCCTTCATAAGTGTTCTATAGTTTTCAGAATACAGATCTTTTACCTCTTTGGATAGGTTTATTCCTATGGATCTTACGGGTTTTGGTGCAATTGTAAATGAGATTAATTCCTTGATTTCTCTCTCTGATGCTTCTTTATTGGTGTACAGAAATGCAATAGATTTCAGTACATTGATTTTATATCCTGCAACTTTGCTGAATTCACATATCAGTTCTAATAATTTTTTGGTGGAGTCTTTTGGGGTTTCCACATAGAATATCATATCATTTGCAAGGAGTGGAAGTTTGACTTCCTCCTTGCTGATTTGGATGCCTTTTATATCTTTTTGTTCTCTTATTGTTGAAGCTAGGACTTCCAATACTATGTTGAACAACAGTAGTAAGAGTGGACATCACTGTCATGTTCCTGACCTTATGGGAAAATCTCTCAGTTTTTCCCCATTGAGGATGATATTAGCTGTGGGTCTTTCACATACAGCCTTTATGATATTGAGGTATGTTCCTTCTATCCATACTTTCTTGAGGGTTTTTATCAAGAAAGGATGTTATATTTTTGTCAAATGCTTTTTCTGTGTCTATTGAGAGAATCATAAGGTTTTTATCCTTTCTTTTATTAATGCAGCATATCGCGTTGATTGATTTGTGGATATTGAACTACCTCTGCAGCTCAGGAATCAATCCCACTTGATTGTGGTGAATAATTCTTTTAATGTACTGCAGGATTAGATTTGCTAGTATCTTGTTGAGTTTTGTGCATCCATGTCCATCAGGAATATTGGTCTTTAATTCTCCTTTTTAGTGGGGTCTTTCTCTGGTTTTGGAAGCAAAGTAATGCTGGCTTCAAAAAATGAGTTTGGAAGGATTCCTTCCACTTCTATTTTTTGGAACAGTTTCAGAAGAATAGGTATTAATTCATCTCTAAGTGTTTGGTATAATTTACCTGGGAAGCCATCTGGCCCTGAACTCTTGTTTGTTGGGAGATTTTTGATTACTGATTCAATTTCTTTACTGGTTATAGGTCTGTTCAAAATTTCTATTTCTTCCTTTTCAGTTTTGGTAGTCTATATGCTTCTAGGAATTTATCCTTTTCTCCCATGTTGCCCAATGTGTTGGCATATTATTGCTCATAATATTCTCTTATAATTGTTTGTTATTTCTGCAGTGTTGGTTGTGATCTCTCCTCTTTCATTTGTGATTTTATTTATTTATTTATGTATGTATGTATGTATGTATGTATGTATGTATGTATTTACTTATTTTGATAAGTCTGGCTAGTGGTTTATCAATTTTGCTAATTCTTTCAAAAAACCAGTTCCTAGTTTCATTTATCTGTTCTACTGTTTTTCTTATTTCTATATAATTTATTTCTGTGCTAACCTTTATTATTTCCCTTTTTCTGCTGGTTTGGGGCTTTATCTGCTGTTCTTTTTCCAGCCCTTCTATGTGTAAGGTTAGGTTGTGTATTTAAGACTTTTTTCCTTCTGGAGAAAGGCCTGAATTGCTATATACTTCCCTCTTATGACTGTCTTTGTTGCATCCCAAAGGTTTTGGACTTTTATGTTTTCATTTTCATTGGCTTCCCTGTAGGTTTTTAGTTTTTCTTTAAATTCCTCGTTAACCCATTCATTCTTTAACAAGATGTTCTTTAACCTCCATGTATTGGTGATCTTTCAAATTTTTTTCTTGTGGTTGACTTCAAGTTTCAGAGCGTTGTGGTTGGAAAATATGCACAGTATGATCTCAATCTTTTTGTACTGGTAGAAGCCTGAATTGTGACCCAGTATGTGATATTTCCTAGAGAATGTTCCATGTGCGCTCAAAAGAATGTATATTCTGCTGCTTTAGGATGAAATGCTCTGAATATATATATATATATATATATATATATATATATATATATATATATATATATATCTGTTAAGTCCATCTGGTCTAAGTGTCATTCAAAGCCATTGTGTCCTTGTTTATCTTATGCTTAGATGATCTGTCCATTGCTATAAGTGGGGTGTTAAAGTCTCCTCCTATTATTGTATTATTATCAATGAGTTTCTTTATATCTGAACTTCTATTTTATTTTTTATTTTTTTTTAATATTTGAAATTTATTGTCAAATTGGTTTCCATACAACACCCAGTGCTCATCCCAAAAAGGTGCCCTCCTCAATACCCATCACCCACCCTCCCCTCCCTCCCACCCCCCATCAACCCTCAGTTTTGAACTTCTATTTTAAAGGTAACTAGATTTTTCTTTTCTTGAATAAATCTTCATAAAAGAGGCCTGTCTGGCTCCCATCACGTTTTTCTCTTGAATATCCCCCTGTCTTCATCAGGTACTCACTAAACAAACTTCCCATGTCAGCACATGCCCAGAACATAAAAGGGATTTGGGTAAATATTTTAAATATGTAAATGAGTAAACCAATAGATGTAAATTAAATGAATCTGGATTTATCAACTTTCCCTAAATTCTCTAACATTAGTAATTCAATAATGATTTTCCAATCCTAACCCCTGCTGAACATTTTTGTTGCACTTGGTACCACTGACACCTTCCTCCTTCATAACTTTGTCTTGTGTTTGCTTTAATTTCTTCTTTCTTATAACATTATGTTACTATCACATTATTTTGTTCCTTATCTTCCTCCCACTCACTTCTATTGACCTTCTAGTTCTTTTCCTCTACATGCGTTTCTTAAGAGTTCATCCAATTTCCAGTTTAAATTGATTTTATGGATCAGATATGCTACCACCTCATAGAGTGCCCCTATGAATGCAAAAAAAGGCAGACTTTCTGGGAAGACACAGCTCTGTAGATGCACAGATTGTGAATATAAGCCACTTTTGTACAAATCTGAAAAATATGCATCTTCCTTGGACTCAGCCAGATACACCATAAAAGAAGTCCTGTGAATGGTTCCCAAATCTAAATTTCTAGACAAACTGTCAAACCTGCATTACCTGTAAAGGGTTCATAGGAATACTCTTAGGTAATATGGGATTAGGTCAAAAAATCAAAATTAGTTCCTTTCATCTAAATGTACTATTGTTTCTAAATCCAAGATTGCATTACTTTATCAATGATCAAGCCATTCTGATGTGTACTTAACTTTTTTCCCCCAGTTTTGCTAAGAAATAGTTGACATCAGGGCACCTGGGTGGCTCAGTCAGTTAAGCATCTGACTTCTGACTGCAGCTCAGGTCATGATCTCTTAGCCAGTGAGTTCAGGTCCCACATTAGGCTCTGTGCTGACAGCTCAGAGCCTGGAGCCTGCTTCAGATTCTGTGTCTCCCTCTCTCTCTGCTCCTCCCCCACTCATGCTCTCTCTCTCTCTCTGTCTCTCAAAAATGTTTAAAAAAATTAAAAAAAAAGAAATAGTTGACATAGATTATAAATTTAAGGTGTTACTGCATAATGGTTCGATTTACATATATTGTCAAATGATTACCACAATAGGTTCAGCTAACATCCATCTTGTCATATAGATAAAATAAAAAGAAAGAGAAAAAAAGAAAAAAAAATTCTCCTTGTGATGAGAACTCAGAGGATTTACTTGTCTTAACAACTTTCCTATATATCATGCAGCATCATTAGCTTTAGACATCATATTGTACATTACATCCCTAGTACTTATTTATCTTATACCTGGAAGTTTGCACCTTTTGACCACAATTTTCCCTCCCCCTACCTTCCACGTAACCACAAGTGTGATCTCTTTTTCTAGGAGGTTTTGTTGTTGTTGTTGTTGCTGTTGTTTTCTGTGTGTATTTTTTTTAATCATACAGTACTTGTCTTTCTCCATTAGACTTATTTCACTTAGCATAGTGCCTTCAAGGTCTATCCACGTTGTAGCAAATGGTAGGAGATCCTTATTTTTTACAGCTGAATAACATTCGTGTGTGTGTGTGTGTGTGTGTGTGTGTGTGTGTGTGTGTGTGTATCACAACTTCTTTAACCATTCATCAACAAACACTTAGGTTGTTTCCATGTCTCGGTTACTATAAATAATGCTGTTACAAAGTGGGGTGCAGATATCTTCTTGGGGTAGCGTTTTCACTTCCTTTGAAACATAAAGTGGAATATTATTAAGCCATAAAAAAGAATGAGATCTTGCCATTTGTGACAACACTGATGGACCTAGAGGAGTTTATGCTAAGTGAAATAGGTCATTCATAGAAAGATAAATACCACATGATTTCACTTATACAAGGAATCTAAAACAGCAAAGAAAAACAAACAAAAAACAAAAGAGACTCATAAATACAGAGAACAAACTGGTGGTTGTCAGAAGGAGAGGGTGGGACCATGGGCAAAATAGGTGAGGGAATTAAGAGGTACAAATTTTCCAGTTATAAAATAAATAAGTGATGGAGATGAAAAGTGCAGCATAAGGAATATAGTCAATAATATTACAATAACATTGTATGGTGACAGATGGTAACTACAGTTGTGGTGAGCATTGTGTAGAATTGTCCAATCACTATGTTGTGCATCTGAAACTAATATAACATTGTATATCAACTATACCTAAATAATAAAAAAAATTAAAGAATAAAACCAAAACAATAAAGAGAACAAAATATACATGTTCTTACTTTCTTACCTTAATCTTTGAAAGAGACTTATGGCAATTATTAAGTTATCACTCATCAACCAATTCTCTTCAAATTAAATACAGCTAAATTCTTACATAATTTTAATTTAAAAGAACACAAATATATACTCTAAAAATGTTTTCTTCTGGACTTCCAAATCTCTTTATAGCCCGCTTCTTAATTTACATAAAGTAAGACATATATATAATTTAGAGTCAAATAGTTTTATAAGGCCTGTGGGTGGGGGAGTGGGATTATCTTTCTTCTACCCCATTTCTTGCCTCATATAAGTAGGTATTTTTAACTCTCCATGATGATTCTACTGCTATATATCAAGCATATTTTTGTCTTTCTATTTTAGGTATTTTTCTGTTGATTTATAAATAATCAATTGACAATTGTACAACTCTGAAGAAAGGTTTTACCTAACATAGTAACTAGAATGTAAGTTTTCTATTAGAAATTTTCACAAATGTTCCCATTGTACAATTGAGTGATATGGTGTAATTTAATAATTTTATATCCATTGGATATTTATTTCCAGCTCAGAGATGGAACTATATAAAGTAGGAATTAAAATATAATCAATATAATCCAAATTTAGGAAGCCAGGCAGAAAGAGGGCATTAACTCTCTCACAGAAGGATTTTCAACCCTGGAGTGATAATTCCTTTTGGGGTCTTGCAACATGGGCATTTGCTTCAACAACAGGGTTCCATAGAGCTGGAATATTTACTAATGTGTCCTTAAGAACTAATACCCAGAGTGCCAGCTGACTGGGAAATGTGACTCCTGGTGTCTTGCTGGGAAAAAAAGCAAAAATAACTAAAAATATAATCTATTGTTTTTAATATATCCGATTCAAAATGCTTATGAAATTTAAGGTTTGGGGGTGCCTGGGTGGATTAGTTGGTTAAGTGTCCAACTTCTGCTCAGGTCATGATCTCATGGTTCGTGGGTTTGAGCCCCACATCAGGTTCTATGCTGACAGATCAGAGCCTGCTTCAGATTCTCTCTCTCTCTCTCTCTCTCTCTCTGTCTCTCTCTGTCCCTACCCCGCTCATGCCCTGTCTCTCTCTCTCTCTCAATAACAAATAAATAGGCATTTAAAAAAAGAAATTTAAGGTTTGTATCAGAAGGAAGACTGTAGAAGGTGATGAGTCATTTCAAAGATGACAATTCCTCTTCATTGAGAACAGAATGAAAGCCATCCTAACATAGCCAGGCAGCTACCCTGTCTTGACATCCAAAACATGAATGGCTTGCAGGAGAAAGAGATGTTATGATGAAGATAACAAACACTGACATCACAAGGCTTGTTAAAGGTCAGAAAAGCCAGCCATTAGGTGGCAGATTCTGAATTCAATCATTTTTAAAGTTTAAAAAAATTTTTTAGTGACAAGGATGTTTTGTTTCTCAAATTTTTAAGAAATAGAAATTTTTAAGAAATATAACTCCTATCACTATTGCTATCTAAAACCATTTTTCACCTTATTAATTAGAAGTTAAAACACATGGGGCACGTGGGTGGCTCAGTTGGTTAAGCATCCGACATCGGCTCAAGTCATGATCTCAAGGTACATGAGTTCAAGAAGCCTCCTTCAGACCCTTTACCCCTGCTCTCTCTGCCCCTGTCCTACTCATTCTCATTCTCTCTCTCTCTCAAAAATAAAAATAAATAACTTTTTAACAAAAGTTAAAATACCCAAATGTCATAAGTGATAACAGTAGTGGCATTAAACAAGGACCATGAAAACACTTTTCCCAGAGTAAATACATGAGTCATTGTAAACCTCTGTGCTTTGCATATTCAGTTTTGTCTACCTAGAGCCTTCTTCCTACCCCCACATCTCCCTACTTTGTCAGTGGCCAGTGAAGTGCTTACCATTTAAGAACTAGGCCCCAATAGTCTCCTCCCTCATGGGTTTGCTAGCAGCTAATTCTCTGCTCAGCTGGCACAATCTGTTCTACACCTCCTTCAGGCCAGGTAGTGTGCATGCTGCCCATGCACTTGCCTGTGCGTCCTTTCCCCAGCTGTTCTTGCTCACCCTTGTCCCAAGATCATTGTCCTAATCTTAACAAGTTCTTCCTACATCTCTGTGAATTTCTCTGAGAACCTCTTGACTTGTAGCCAGAGAGGATGTAACCCAGAGACCTGATACAGCAGACTCAGTGGGATATTCCTGTTATACTCTGAGCTCAGAGAACTACCAAAGGTGATGTCATCCACCTCACTGCAAGAACTACTTAGAAGTGTCTAGTTCAAAGGCTATGTCCTAACACTGACCAGGACTCTACCCTCAGCACAAGACTTTTTAAGGAGAAAAAGATTATTCCCATTACCTAACCTCCACCACCCCCACGTTAGTAGAAATGGAGCAGGGCTCCTTCCCCATTCTCTTCCTAAAGCAAAGGAAGAGGAGTCCAAGAGCATCACTAATAATATTAACTAGAAATACAGGGTAAATTTTTATTTTCTTAATTTGAGTTCTCCTAGAAAGAAAACCTTGAGATAAGAACACATACGCAGAAGTCATTTATTTGAGAAGTGCAAGAAGTATTGGTAAGGGAAAAGGGAAGAAAGAAAAGGAAGGAACGGTAACAGGAGGTTAATCCTTCTAGGGAAATTTGGAGTCAGAGTCAAACACATGCCTGAGAATTTTCCCTGAGGGGGAAGGGAGCTGGGGTATGTATACACCAACTCCAGTCAGGAATTTGTTGAAGGCTACTTTGGGAAGGGGTGGTGGTGTTATTATACTGACATTGTAATCCTTCCTCGGGAGACACAGAAATGGCAAAGTGGACTCCATAGCAAGAGAGAAGGCCTTTGGGTGGTTGACTAGAGGCTTACTAAGGGTGTTACCCAGTAACTTAACAGGAGTCCAAGTCTCCTATATTCTAGCAGTGCTTCAACTGTACCAATTAAGCACTTTAACTTTTCAATATCCATAGATTTATTTGACTTCACCTCCTTCTACATATGGAGTAACATTTTAGTCAGACAGGAAACTGAACCATATACTCATGAGTTTTTGAAGGAGTCAGAGGTAGTGGCAGCTTAACTCAATATCCAAGACTCCTAACTCCCAAATCAGTTCTCTTTACAACTGTAAACCTCCCGGACCCTTCCTTGACTTTTAAACTTTAAAACTGTTCAGAGCCCCTGTTCGGACAGCTCAGAGCCTGGAGCCTGCTTTGGATTCTGTGTCTCCCTCTCTCTCTGTCCCTCCCCCCACATTATTCCCATTACCTAACCTCCACCATCCCACATTAGTAGAAATGGAGCGGGGGCTCGTTCCCCATTCTTTTCCTGTCTCTCTCCCTCTCTCAAAAATAAACAAACATTAAAAAAAATTTTTTTAAACTGTTCACAGCCCATGGGCATTCCAACAACATTAGTATCAATATATTGCTATTGCCTTGAATATGATGATATTGATTCTTTTGTCAAACTGATGTCCACTTGATAGCTCTACTGAAACAATATACCCGTACAATCTCAGACATGTTAGGATTAACTGGAGGGTCCACCTACTTAGATGAGTTGTGTATTAAGTTTCTTCAAAGAATGCAGTACTGACAAGTTACATTACACTTTCAGAGTGGTTTTTAGAGCTCTTTGGAAATATAAAAGGTAATAAACTTTTTATTTTCTATGTTCTCAGATATTCCAATAGTGGGAAGAAACACCATCGTGAAATAGGTGGAAAAACACTTAAGCACACCAGATGAGCTTCCTCCTGATCAGACATTTTCCTATCTTCCTGAAAGGGGGAATTCAGGGATGTGGAAAATGGAAGGAGAGGCCCAGAACAACATAACCCTGCTATAGTCAGTAAAAATTTTCTTATGAGTAAGTTGTTGTTGTTGTTGGTGGTGGTGGTAGTGTTTTCAAAAGAGCCAGCATAGAAGCTTTGAATGAATGGTTTCTCATTTCTTCCCCCTCTAGTGTCTTGAGTTTTATTTTTTTTACTTTTGCCTTTTTGGAGTTTTTTCACCTGTGAGTACCAAGGGCTCACATTGGCTTTTTGCCAGTAAACATCTGATTTATTTTTGGTATTCCACTTAAACCAATATAATTATGATTGATAGTTTTTAGTAAGAATAGGACGTAAGAGAATTACTGATGGACAGCTATGTATTTTCAAGAGCTTCAGTCATTATGCATATGAAGGAAAGACAACAATACCACAGAGAGCTATCAGGCACATATATTAATGCATAAAGATTCTGCTTAATATCTAGAAAGGTAATAAAACAAATTTGGGGGGAGATGGTTATTACAACTATCAAATATTTTCTTAAAACATTAAAACATAATTTGAACCTCTACATAACAATGGGAAGAATGTGAGTGTTCCTATCCTTCAAAGTTGAAGCTGTTTTTTGTGGTTTGACTCAGAATAGTCTCCTAACCAAAGCTGCCTGGATAGCTCACCATTATGGCTATAGAGCATGAGTTTTTTGGGAACAGCATGTTAAACCATTCATCCAACAAATATTGTTGAGAGGCACGAGATATAAAAGTAAAAATTTCATAGTCTTTGTTCTCCTGGAGCTGAGTTCACATGTGGAAAGCAGTTAACTGAATAGGCAAAAATAATGAAAAATAAGTACAAATTAGGGTACTGTAGGAATATAGGAGGCACAGTCAACCCAGTCTTTGGGATTCAGGGAAGCTAGCAGTTGGTGTTGGAAGACATGGAGAAGCTAAAAGTATACTCCAGGCAAAAACACTGCTGTGGAGGCGAAGGAAAGTAGAGCACCCTTGGGAGACCCTGGCTAGTTCTGGTGAACTGCACCGTAATAAGCAAGGACTATAAACTGGTGACAAATGGGGCTGGAAAGGCAAAGGCCTTAGAAGTCATGTTAAAGAGTTGGAAATTTATCTAAATATAATAATAATTAATTAAGAAGGCTCAAAGAAGAAAGTATCATAGTTTTGTATACTTTGGAACAATTGCTCTGGCTGTACCATGGAGACTCTTCTTAGAAAATGTAAGACCTGTAAGACAGGAAAAGTCCTAAGGATTCTCCAACAATAATTCAGACAAAGGCAGTGGTAGCCTGAATGATAATAGTGATGATAAGTATAGTGAGAAATAAATAGATTTGAGAGATATTTAAGAAGAAGACCATGTAGGCCCTGGTGATTGTTTAGATGCCAGTAAGAAAGGACAAGAAATAATCACAACTTCTGGCCTGGACAACTGAACAGGTGTTGTGCCACTTCCCAAAGACTGAAAACTGAGGAAGAGATGCAGTTTTTATGTGCATAAGGCACTCCCTGGAAATTGGGATTTTCCTAATAACATTTATAATTGTTTCAAATTACCTCAAGGTCTTTTACTGTGCCACAGATCACAATACAATATACATTTTACAGGGGAAAAATTCCAGGTTTAAAGAAATTACATGGCTTGCCCATGATCACACAGATGATAAATGGCAACACCAGGATTGGAGCACGATCTTAAGGTTTCTAACACCATTGCTTGTTGCACTCTGCCTCTATTCCCTGGAAGCTGCATTAGCTCTTAAGAACCACAGGGATAATATCTTTTGCAGTATTATCAGTGATTACTTAATGATGTTCTGATGACCTGAAAGAGATGATATTGCCTTCCAAGCTATTCAATCCACTCATCCAGCAAGGCTATTTCAGTCCCCCAGAGCTTGGTGTCTTTACAGGGATCTTATTTTTAAAAAGAACTTTGAAATAGTTTTTCTACCTTTCCCTTAAAAGTGTTCCACGACGACATTAAAAATAGCTATTTGTTTCAAAATGAGTAAACATTCAGAAGTAGGTCTTCATCAGATAATAAAATCATCATATTCTTATGATTTTTGCATGACAAAAATATCATGGAGTCTATTTTCTGACTATAGGTCGATTATTTACCATGTCAGCTTTAATGTGTTATTTTATTTTCTACCACTATTTTCCCTGTATTACGATCTTAGCTTCCTAGAGGTTTCTGAGACCAGTATCCACTATCAACAGCTGCTCTGCTGATACAAATAAAGTATAATCCAATTTTCTGAAGTTTTAAAAGTACTACTCCTATTAAGTAATGAAGACAATCTTCTCAATCTTCTTCCATACATGTTTATTAAAATTTGGTACATACTACAAATTATCAATACCAAAATCTAGTGTAAGAGGAGTCTGGAAAGATAGGGACAGCAACAAGCCTTAAATCCCAACATAAAAACAGACAGAAAAACCACAGTTACTAAGCCATGGAAAACATGAGGTGACAGATTACCCTCATGAACCTCAAAATACAAAGCAGATGAAGACAAACTATAGCCCCAAGACTTGATGGCATTAGCACTTGAGCAAGAGAAAGCAGAGGAAAGAAGTAGGGAATCTGATGGATCTAAGAATAAATAAAAACACAAAAGAGCCAACAGCTAATCACTGGAAAGTACATCAAGCTGATTAGGAAACAGGAGTTAAAATCAGAAGTTCTGCCCAATTCAGTATTGGATGAATAAGAGGATTGCATGAGGGGAGCTAAAAGGATTGAGAAGTTTAGCCCTTAGAGCCTGTGTACTCTTAAAACCAACTTGCCATGGCCTTTTTTATTTTTATTTTTTTGGCTAGAGCCCACACTGAGGAGAAATTGCTGGAAGTAGAATCAAAATCAAGCAGGGTATGTAACAGAGATGAAGGAAATAGAAGGTCTAGATAAAAGTAGGGAAGGGGAAGAGAACCAGGGAATCTCAGAAAGTAAGTTGCTATCTTCTCAGAAAGTAAGTTGCCATGTTTTGGAACACGATGCTAAAACAAGAGATAAGAGAGTACTGTGAAAGGAAAAAAGCTATTTGAGCAAAGCCCCTTTCAAAAACAAATTTCACACAAAAATGTGAATGATGAACCTAGAAAGCTTATCCAATCATACAGTGAAGAAGCTATCAAAAACTTCAAAGGTCATGACAAAAGGATTCAGGACCCCACTTGATCACTGAGCATCTTCTAACATCACAAAAAAGATACAAGCAGACATTACATGCCTTCTGATGAAGGAATACACCAGGCCCTAGAGTCTTGCCAAAGGGATACAATCTGAGTTCAGTCAATGGATTAAACTCCAGGTATCAGGGGCGCCTGGGTGGCTCAGTCAGTTAAGTGGCAAACTTCAGCTCAGGTCATGATCTCATGGTTCGTGGGTTCCAGCCCCGCATCGGGTTCTGTGCTGACAGCTCAGAGCCTGGAGCCTGCTTCGGATTCTATGTCTTCCTTCCTCTCTGCCCCTCCCCCCCAATAAAAAATAAATAAATATAAAAAGTTTTAAAAATAAAAAATAAAAAAATAAAGTAAACTCCAGGTACCAGTTACCAATTTACAAGGACAGAGGTACATGATGATGTTGACCATGAAAATGCATTTAACCAAATCTAGACAGTGGGAAATTTACTAGTCAAGTGTCCTGAGTCTTTCACCACAAACAATGTAAGTGGGAGCTGGGGGGGTACATAAAATTAAAAAAAAACCTACCAGTTAAAAGAGACTTTAAAAATATTTCAAACAAAATTTTTAAAGAGGCAAGACTAAACTATACTTTGTAGGAATTCACACTTGGGTAAGAAAACTTTAAAGAAAAGAAGAGAGTGATTACTTTAGGAATTGGCATAAATTTTTTTTAACATTTATTTATTTTTGAGAGATAGAGCACAAGCTGGGGGGGAGCAGAGAAAGAGGGAGACACAGAATCCGAAGCAGGTTCCAGGCTCTGAGCTGTCAGCACGGAGACTGACTTGAACTCACGAACTGCAAAACCATGACCTGAGTCAAAGTCAGACTCTTAACCAACTGAGCCACCCCGGCATCCCTGGAATAAATGTTTTTAAAGTATTTTTTTAATTTGCAGTTTTTCACTACATGTTCCACTCTCCCCACCCACCCACCCACACACACACACCAACTCCCACTTATGTTGTAATATACTGAAAGAAAGACTCAGGACTTTTAACAGGAAAGTTATGTTAACTTTCATGGAGGGATTCTGGGGAAGCTGACAAAGTTCTATTTCTTTATTACATGGTGCTCGCCTCAAATACATCAATAAACTATCCATCTGTTTGTGAAGAGTTTCTGTATCTGTGTTTTACTTTGAAATAAAATGGTTTTGTAAAAATCCAGTATAACGGGTTACTGATATAGGAGAAAATACCATATTTTGTTATTTTAAATACTCAAATAACTTTTATAACAAAACCATGATTCATATGACTCACAGAGACCTCTGTGATTCTATTTTTGAGATAATTCATTATCTGACATTTGAGAATCACTTTAATGAGCAAGAACTTTCCCCATTGGTAATATCCTGCTTCATGTTGATGTTCCTACAGTCTGGTGTATAGTAAATAGTCAATAATATTCACTGAAATAATAATGGCTGCTTTTCAAATAGCATGTTTGGTCTTGAATTTTAAATCATCTTGAAATACACACTTGTTCATTTGCCAGCCTCCATAAGAAAACACAACTATGACTTCAGAAACCCACCTCATTCGTTGTAATCTCACATTAATCTGGGGAGAATTCTATCATTTGAAAAATAAATATTAATATTATTTTTACATGAAAATTTTCACAGAAAAACAACATTAATTTATTTTAAGATTTTAATGTCTTTAAAAATATAAATAAGTAAGTAAAGGAATAGTAGGTAACATTGTATAAATACAATGCCCATGATACTAGACATTTTTTAATGTTTTTTTAGTTGGAGAATAGGGAGTAAAATAGGAGCAATCTTCCATTTATCACCAGAAAAAATGCACATCAAGATTTTACAAAGTAGAAAAATGATAACCAATATGGAGCTTGCAGGAAAAATGATGTGTACTTATGATTATTTAGTTTGATATTAAAACCTTAAAATCTATTTCAGGTATAGATTCATTTTTAATTATGACCTGAGATCATCCTAGGAACTTTCATCATGGTTATTAAACTATTTTCTACACTTTTCTTCTCTACTTCGTTCTTTCTCTTAAGAACTCTGATTTCATTTTTAAAAGTGCAAAATCCATCTCTACTTCCTGAAGATGACAATTACATTTAAATCTTTTTTAAAGGAGAGCTACTTTGAGCTGTTGCATTTACTTTTCAAAATCATTACTTTTGTCATGGACAGAGTAACTTCAGAATAGCCAAAGTCTCTAAAAAGTAATTATCCTTGATTTTTTTTTTCCTTGAGAATTCAAAGCCATTTTTATCCTATGCCCTAGATAGTGTCTCCTGATCAATTCTATTTTGCTCTTTATGGCATTATTTGTTTCCTAGATTTGACAAATTTATACCATCCCTCCTAGAAATAGCTTGGCAAATTCCAAAACTAAAAAGATATTTTAAAGTTTAAGTTTGTAATCACAAGATTTTCTCGTCCTGAGTGCTAATTTTGCCAGGCAAGACCATTTTTTTGTATCTCTATATTTGTGACCACAGAATATCATCCCAGGAGAACTCAGTAAATAGTGGTCAATTCTGAATAGGCAATAAATTTACTAAATTTGTAATTATTAGCATTATAATTAAAGTTATTAATTGTACTCAACCACGAAAACTTTAGGTAATTCTGGAACTTAGAAACACACAAATGGCTTACATAGATAATATATTTACTTTGTTTTAATACTTGGTATCATATAAACACAGGTGATGGAAGAGAGTCAATTCTGTACGGCATTAGAACATATCCAATGTAAAAAATAACTCAGAAGTCCTACTTTCCCAATACAAATGTATACAGTGGTCAGAGGGTCAGAAGCTTGTAGCCAATATTCACTTAGGAGAGCATTTAGTACAATGGTGCTGCTAACAATGACAGAGAGAAAGCATTTTAAAGATCCCAAGACCCAGTGCTGCTTTTTGGGGTACTGCACAAACATCTGATCAAAGAGGTAAAGCTAAAATCCATCCCATGCTCTACTTGCCAAGCCCCACACCCTAGGGGGAGGGGTGCCAAGTAGCAGCATTCACAGAGGGGTGTCTTTTCCTATCATCACAAAGGTAATGTACCTCTGTCCTAGAACTGCTGAATTAAAATATATAGGAGTGGGTCCCCAACAATTTTTATTTTTAAAATCTCTTAACGATTCCTAAGGACTTCCCATAGCTAAGAGTAACTTTAGAAACAGCACTACTTCTCATACCATATCCTTTCAATACACTGGAATTAGTGGAGGGGGGTTACATGAATGAATGAATGAATGAATGAATGAATGGATATGTTCAGCTGCACCAGAAGTCTTATATTAAACTGTTTTATCATCATAACACATGAGTTAAATCTAGGCAGCACAAAATCATCCCAATGACAGTTTAAAAATCTGGTCACTCTACAACATGCTAGATATACGTAGTATTAAACAAATAATTTGATTTTCCCTCCATGGATTACATAACAAATTGGCCATTCTGACATTGTGTAGGAACAATCTGAACCACAATTTACAGAAATTATAACACTGAGAATAATGTAATGTAAAAGGGAAAAGGGAAGACACATAAATTTTGAATACTTTTAAGTAGAGGGACTTGGGGGAACATTTTATTTACACAGTCTCAAAACAGATCGCTGGCTCAAGGAAGATAGACAAGAAAGAAAAGGAAAGGAAAGGAAAATTAAGGGTCACTAATTTAAAAAACTATGGCAAAATTAAGATTCATGTTTCAGTATTATTTAAGAACATGAATAAACTTCTCCAGGGAACCATCAGCAGTGACCATAGTTAGGCTTGGGTATAAGTCTATCCTACAAATGGTGGTGAAATAAGAGTCCTGAACAAGGTAACAGCATTAGAAAGTCAAGGGTTTATAGTCAGATACTTTTTTAAATTCCAGTTCCATCAGGTATACCTGTGTTACATTAATCTTGTTAATTTCCTTCTTCAAGCTGCAGCTTATTCAACTATATTGTTATAGGATTATGTGTGAGAGACACACAAAAATTACCTAATGGTACAGAGTACACAGTAAATGCAAAGGATATATTCTCAGCCACTGTTTTGCTAATTTGCAAGATTGCTACTCCATAACAGCATGAGTCTAAGGAATACTGAGAGGGAAGCCAACTTCCTCTCTTCAGGAAAAAAAAAAAAAAATCAGAGGCAGAGAAGATAATGCCAGTGTGCCTTGAGGGTTAGGCATGGAAACTTCAGAAAGGGAGAGTCAAGAAAAGAGGGATTGATTTCAATGTCAAAATCACAGTTGTAAGCTTATAAACCTCCCTAAAATATTCACTTGCTTCTCACTCCCTTAAACCATAATTTCTATTAGTGTATTTAAGAACATTCTTTCCATTCTCTCTCTCTAATCTATCTCTTCTCTCTCCAGTTTATTTACTGCAGTGTTCCTTACTCTACAGATTCATCCACCTCATGGAAACCTCCTATCCACTGATCTTACCACTGACCATAACTCCTTTGTGTTCTCACTTCCCTCTTTACCCAGGTGGGTATTGGGAATTCATCTCTGGTATCACTTTTATGTAGATCATTAATTTCCTTGTTCATCTCTCCCTTAACCTTTCTCTTTTGAAAAAATCCTAATTCTGTTTAGTTCGACTCTTTACTCACTTTGCAGTGCTGGGAGAGAGTCTTTCTCCTGCTCCATGCAGTTGAACAGAGCAGGAGAAAGACACGTAATTCTCTCCCTTTAAATTCGAAAATACGAGTGGGCATTCAGCACTGCCCTGCATTCTCCTAAGAAATTAACTTTCTTCTTCTTGTGGAAAACTAATTCACACCTTCTTTCCTATACTCAAATTTCCATTATCTCCTCCCTCCTTTCCCACTCTCTCCTGATGACCTTGACATCTGTAGCACTCAGAAAATTAGAAGCAACAGCAAAAAAAACTCCAGTACCAACTCTGCTCAACTCCCTGCTTCTGTATCCATATACTCTGCCTTCCCTTGTGTTGCAATAGCATTCTTAACTTTGTGTGTGTGTGTGTGTGTGTGTGTGTGTGTGTGTGTGTGTGTGTACCATGAGACCCTTTAGAAGTCTGGTGAAACCTATGGATTCTTTTCAGAGTAATGTTCTCAAATGCATAAAACAATGCTTAGGAATACAAAGGAAACCAATTATATTAAAAATCAGCTATCAAAATGTTTAAAAACTTATAGTACAGTAATACATGTGCTTCCTTTTTTAATGTTTATTTATTTTTGAAAGAAAGAGAGAGAGAGAGAGCACAGGAGAGGGGCAGAGAGAGAGAGGGAGACAGAGGATCTGAAGCAGGCACCACATTATCAGTGCAGAGTCAGAAGCAGGGCTCAAACTCATCAACCATGAGACTATTACTGAGCTATAGTCCGACGCTAAACTGACTGAGCCACCCAGCTGCCTCCATGTGTTTCTTTATCAATGCATTATACAATGATCTAGCAGGTATTCTGGTAACTAACACATTTTAATATAGTAAGGAGAAACAACATTTACGATATTTCCAATAGTTGCTATGTGATTTGAAAATATCTATGTTGGTAGCCAATTCTGATTTATTGATTCACTATTGAAGAAAACATTAAATTTCACTTAGAGATCGATAAAAATAAAGATGTAGTTTTTTGCCCATTCAAGTTCACAAACTTCCTGAATTATCTGTGGGCTTCTTGGAGGTCAATGGATATCAGATTTTAAATCCCAGATAAAGCCAAATACTGCACTCACACAAAAGTTGAACATATACTGGGTGTAAAAGCAAATTTCAAGGGATTAAAATCCGATCTTATTGAAGCTAAACCATAGAAATCAATAATAGACAACTAGCAAATATCTCTATATTTGGAAATTAAGAAATATAAATAACCTATGTGTCAAATAATGAATTAAAGTAAAAATTAGGAAAGTTTTTAATCTAAATTATAACAAAATAACAAATGATTAAGTATCCAAATTTTTGTGATATATATGAAGAAGTGTTAAAGGATATTTATAGCCTTTAAAATTAAATACATAAATCAGGAAGCAAGGGTTGAAAATTGAGCCAAGCATGTATCTCAGGAAGAAAAAGAAAAGCAAAATAAACTCAAAGAAAATGATAAGAGCATTCATGGAAGAATGATAAGAGCGGAAACTAATGAAATAAACAAACACATTAGTGGGAATCAACAAAGCCACAGGCTGATTCTTTGAAAAGACTAGTATGTTGATAAAATTCTTGGAAGAATAATCAAAAAAAAACAAGAGACAACACATATCAACCAAAGAACATCACTATAGATCCTACAGACATTGAAAATATATATGAGCATGTAATAAGCAACTTCATACCAATAAAATATAGAAAATTTAAGTGGTATGGACACAATTCTAATAAAGAACATATACCAATATGAACTAAGAAGATAGAAAAATGTGAATAGTCCTGTGATTATTATAGAAATTAAAACCATAATGAAAAACTTCTTAAAGAAAACTGCAGGCCAAGATGGCTTCCCTAGTGAACTTTTCCAAGCATTTAAGAAACAGTTGTCCTCAAACTTACAAAAACCCCTAGAATATAAAGGGGGAAGTGAAAATTATTTAACTTGTTCTGTGAAGCTACCATAATTTTCATATCAAAATCTGACAAGGAAACCACAAGGAAAGAAAACTAAGCTCAATACCACCCATGTACATAGACCCCAAAACCCTAAACAAGATGTTAGTTAATAATATTCAAAAAATATAACATAAATAAAATATAATAAAGATGATAATAATCAAAGTTGTTTTAACACTTAAAAATTAGCATAATTCACCACATTAACAAAATGAAGATTAAAAAAAATGTGATTTCAGCAGATGCAGAAATAAAGTTGCATAAGATTTAACATTTTCATAATTTAAAATAGCAAACTAGAAGCTTCCTTAATATGATTTTTAAATGATAACAAAAATATTTACAAAATATAAAATTTATCTACGTTAATGAACAGAAGATACACATACAATAACTTTTTTCAGAACACCAGCAGCAACAATTTGGAAAATAACCCTTATAAAATTGTATCACTCAAACTAACATAAAAAAATATCAAATAGGCATTTTGTTCCCATTTACTGGGTGAGGGGAAGCCTAAGCACCCAAGGAGAAATGAGTAGGAGCAGATAGAGGTGGAGGAGAGGTGGCATTTAAGGCAGTGGTGCAAGGAAGGTTGGAACTGTTTGATAAGAAAGTGCCATAGACTGTCTAACCCAACATGCAAATAGCAGGTGCTACAAAGATGGTGGCAGCTATGGCAGTGCTTCTACTGAAATTTTATGTTATATTTCCAGCACTTGAAATAAAAATGAATCCAAGTTTAGGAAGTCACTTTTCAGGATCAGAATTATACACAGCTGCATGTTCTACAGAATCTCCCAGATCAAAAGAAGCAGTTTTCAAAATAAGTGTCAGGTTTATTGAGCTACAACATAGATACAATAGAATTAATTCCTTCTTTTGTATATGAGTTTTGACAAACATATTCAGCCATGTGTCCAGGATAGAGACTATGGCCGTCATCCCCAAAAGTACTCTTGTGCCACTTTGTGGTCAATATTCTCCCCTCCTCCCTAGCCTTTGCCCAGGATTATTGATATGTTTCATGTTCTTGTAGTTTTGTCTTTTACAGAGTGTCACATGCCTCCTTGCTTCCAGAAATATCTTTTAAAAGGATATAGGTATTTCTAAAACACTTTGAAATTTCCTCACTACAATAGAATTTTACTATAGGACTTTCTGATAACTTCGTATTTTAAGTGAAATTCTAAGTAAAAATCCAATGCACAGTATAATCATGTGTATTGAAAAGGACAAAATATTAAGTACAGATGAAAATACAGTAGTCCCCCCTTATCTGTAGAGAATATGTTCCAAGAACCCCAGTGGATACCTGAAATTGCAGATAGTACCGACCCTATATACTGTGTTTTTTTCCTATGCACACATGCCTATGATAAGGTTTAACTTATGAATTAGGCATAGTGGGAGATGAATAATAACTAATGATAAAATAGAACAGAAATAACAACACGGTATAATAAACATTATGTGAATATGCTCTCTCTCTCTCTCTCTCTCTCTCTCTCTCTCAGAATATCTCATTGTATTGTACTCACCCTTCTTGTGATGATGTGAGATGACAAAATGCCCATGAAATGAGATGAAGTGGGGCGAATGATGCAGGCAGCGTGATGTAGCGTTAGCTGCTACTGACCTGCTGACCATTTGTCAGAAGGAGGATCATCTGTTTCCAGACTGTGGTTGATCACAGATAACTGAAACTGTGGAAAGCAAAACCGCAGATAAGTGGGACTACTATATATGAAAATAAGTTTAAGAGCATTTACATAGTCTTTTCTACATGCCAGCTACATTTCATCCCCAACTATTAGGAGTAATTTGACGCATAATAAGTCATTTAATCTTACAACACTGTAAGGAAGCTATTATAGTCCAAGTTTTATGGATGAGGAAATTGAAGCTCAGACAAAGACATTTGCCCCAGGTCACATGGATGGTAGGTGGCAGAACCACTTGGCAAACAAGCTGGTTCTGTATCTATTCTTTAAAGAAGAAGGAAAAGGAAGGGAAGGGGAAGAAGAAGAGGAAGAAGGAGAAAGAGGAGAGGGAGGGGGAGGGAGGGGGGAGGAGAAGAAGGCAAGAGAATATAAAGTTCAACCAAAATAGATTGGATCATAGCACCCTGGAGATTAAGGATGACCTAGCCATACATCTATGTATATACACTAGCAAATTAGATTAATCAAATCAGCACACTGTATAAGGAAAGGAACTTGCTTTCCTTCCCTTTATCACGGGGGAAACTAAGGTCCAGAAAAACAAAAATTTGCACAGTATTACTAGGCTAATTTATGGATTACTTGGCAGTGAAATAAAGGCATTCTCTTCAATACTGTTTCAAAATATCCTTAATCACTTTGAAGTAGATACTGCAGGCAAGTTGCCTGTCATATAAAGAGCCCTATTCTGAAAACCCTCAAATGTCTTGATTCTCACAGACCCTTTCCGAACAGATAGATGAGATGTGTTACATATAGGTGATTATGCCTTATTTCATATGACTTTGCTAGTCCAGGATCATTGTGTGACCAAAGGGTATGTATTTCAAGAGCTGTGCCCTACAGGGTTACTCTCTACTGAGGAGTGACTGAAATATCTCAGGGGGACTTTAAAGGAAAGAGACATAGTTGACAGGTACAAATGCAGAGGGAAACAGAAAAAGCAAAAGCAGAAGTCTTGAGGCACTAGATTCTCTTGAGTAAGCCAAGGACTTGAGATAAAAATAAGGATTGGTGTCAGAATAAAATGAAACAGGAATACGGAGGCAAAGTTGAAGGAACAAGTCACTAGTCCTAGACTGCCCTAAGGTCAACATAGTGGCTTTAATATTACTAGGTTAGGGTACTTAAACTGCAGACCTGCTCTAGCAACATCAGAAACACTTGGGAAATGGTTAGGAGTGCAAATTCTCAGGGCCCGTGCAGATTTACTCAATCTAAAATGGGGTGGGGTGGGGGCCAGCAGACTGTGTTTTCAATAAGCACCCCAGATGATTCTGATGTGTTATAAAGTTCAAGAACCACAGCACTAGGTCAGTGCTGTATCCTGAATCACAGTCTGAATGACATTCCATTTCCTTACTTTCTTACTCACTCTCCCTAAATCCTTTAAAATAAAATCCTGCGTCCTGGAGTAACCCGACAGTTTCTGTTCCTTGCAGCAATCTAATTAACACTCAGCTTCAAGTGTTGGAGAACTGTACATAATCAATTTTAATGAATTGTTTGAGCTTTAATTATTCAACTGATACTACTCTTTTGCATATTAAATTCTTCATTCATTAATTCAGTAAATATTTATTAATTGCTTGCCATGTGCTGGACAGTACATAGCAGTGAACTTGCAAAAAGCTCTGCTTTCATAGGACTAGATTATGGTAAGAAGAAACAGAAAATAAATAAATAAAGCAGATATATCGGATGAGGGCTATGGGAAAAAATGAAGCAGCAGGGAAGGTGATAGGGTGTGTAGAGCAGTTTTTGTGATTTTAAAAAGGGTAGACAGGAAGGCATCTCTAAGGTGACATTTGAGCAAATACCTGAAGGCTATTTGAGGCAAGGCTTGGTGATACTTGGGGGAAGGGAGCTTGTAGAGGCTTGTAGGAACAGCAAGGAGGCCAGCCTGGCTGGAGCTAAAGGAGTGAGGAGAGGCGCGGTAGGCAAAAATCCAGAGATACTAACAAGAGGCTAGATGGTTTAAGAGTTTACAAGGAATTGTAAAGACTTTGGGGTTCGTTTGTTATTTTTGTAAGGCGTGGGCATTTTATTTCCCCAGTAACATAAACCTCTGGGTTCTTTATTTAATAGGAATAAACTGCCTAGCTTGTTAACCAACATGCACAGTGTATTTGTGCCATTTGGGAATGCCAGATTGACCTAGCAGCTTTACAATCATAATTCCTGGCTGGCCCTGAAGAGAGTGATACCAGAAGAGGGGTCTAAGCTGTTCTAAAAGGGAGAATCAAAAAATAGATCTCTTCTGTCTGGAGATAGATGAATTCTGTTCAGCATTTTGAATAAAGTGACCTTTTCTGAGGTGAAAGTGACTCTACAGAGAAAACAATTCTCTTTGGGATAGTTTCTCATTAGGTTGGGAGGATGCATGTGTTGCTTTCTGAAACCATTTATTGCCAACTACACAGAAAGTTATATGAAAATGTTCGTTTGACTCAGCTCTAAGACCTAAATCCATTTGAACAGATGTATCTAGACAGGAGTGACTGTAAATAGCACATTCCCTCATTGTACACTGTTCCACACATTTGCGGGTCAGCAACGAACATAGAACACAGCAGTCCCAGCCACGTGGAACTCACACTACAGAACAGGGAGGCAAAACACACACAAACGCGCACACACACACACACACACACACACACACACACACACAACAACAAGTAGGCAAAGAGACAAGAGTGGTATGAAAAGGGAAGTAGACAAAGAGCGACTTGTAGAAGAAGTTGTGAATTTCTACTTTAGATTAACTGGTCATCTCTCTGAAGAGATTACATTTAAGTTAAAACCTAAAGGATGAGAAGCCAGCCTTGCAAAGATCTGGGGGCCAACAACAGTTTGAATAGTTCATGATCCACAATAATCCTTAACACCGATATTGTAATCTGTGGCTTTCACTTTTGTTTCACCTACATTGATTTGATTTTTGTTATCCTCACAATAATACTGTAGAGGATGTACAGTTGGTGTTATTTGGCCTATTTTGCAGGTGAGAAACTAGGCTTAAGAGAGGTCTAAGAGCTTGCCAAAGACAGGTTTCAGTAGATGGGCCTTGGCAATCATTTCTTCCTGACCCAGTTTGTTGCTACTGTGATTCCAAAGAAAATGAATATTCTCAAGTCAAGTAACACCAATGTCATGGAGAGGACAGAAAACAGGAACAAAATTACCTTTAGGTTTCAGTTATTTGTAAAAGATAAAGACAAATAATTCACCTGTAATTTTTTGACTATAGTTTTTCATTTAAAAGTTTTATTTTTGGTCATCTAGATTTGAGGGGTGATAATGCTCTTTTAAACTGCCTTTAAAATTTGCATTTTCCTTCTAATTTAAACAATAGACACTTAAATATTATTTACTGGATGCTGAAAGATTTAATAAGACTTTTTTTAAAGAGACGAAACCTACACAAATTTCTGCTACATTTTGACCTTACATATTCCTTATATGCATTGATTTTCAAAACAAATCCATGCATAATTTCTAAATCTAGGGCTACCAGGACAAGAATATATTTGATCAGAGAGATCATTAAAGTTAAAAAAAATTTACAACTATAAATACAAATACAAACTATTATACTCTATTGATATTAGTATTAATATCTGTGCAATGGCAAGTTTCTCTTCAATTCCTAGAGGCCTGTATTATAGGAAAGACTATAGTTTTCCAAGGATTCTTTTGTTCCTTGGCCTTCTAACATCAACAGTATAAATAATAAGAAGATTTTTTTTCCTAGCTTTTCTAGAAATGTGCAGCTCTCTTTTTCATTTAACAATGATATGTTTCAGGGAACAAATTTAAGAAATATTCCTGTTATCTTTTCATGGGATGAGAAACTCTTTCTTTGTCTCATGGATTTTAGAGGACCACAATTTTAAGTTCAGCTGCCACACATGATGAGAAATATTTCTAAAACTTACAGAAACATAATCTTTTGAAATTATAGGATACAATGTTATCTTGTTTAACATTAAAGCTGATTTTACCACAGTGATCTATATTTAGTACATAATCTAGTACATAATAATAGACTGTTTGAAAGTCATCACACATAGCAGGAAAACAGAGGGATAATGACAAACATTGGTAGTGCTAAAATCAACAGTAGATGCAAGTTGTGATAATAACAGTATTACAGTAAAAGACAGTCTGTGCCTTCAGTTACAGCATACCAGGTACCAGGCTAAGCACTCTGCTTACATTATCTTATTTAATCCTAAAATCAATTCTATAACATAGGGACTTACAGTATTATTGTATCAATTTTACATGTGCAGAAACTGACTTGCAAAAGATTAAGCAACTTGCCCAAGGTCACATTTTTACGGAGTAGTAGAGCCAGCATATCATTCTGGCTCTGAAGCTGCCCTCTGTTGCAACTGTATAGTAATTCTGTTAAGGATATATGGCATCTTTATATACTAGTGCAGCAGCGTTCAAATGGTATCCCACAAAATACTAGTGAAGGTATATGGTATTTCATATCAAAAAGATTCCATGATCAAATAATCTTAAGAAACCCGGCATGTTAAAAATCTCTTCTTGCAGATTCACAATGCACATTATATGTGGAGGCCCAAAGAATTCCTGCAGTAAAGAATTCTGTCTAACCAGCATGTTCCAAATGTGTGTGAGTGTGTGTGTGTGTGTGTGTGTGTGTGTGTGTGTGTGTTATAACACTTCATGAATTACTAATGCAACATAGTTTGGGAAACACAACACTCAGATTTTTTGCCAATATCCCAGTATCTCTGATAGATGCAGAATAAATATTAAAATCCAATTAAAAACTTGCCACTAAAAAAAAACAACTATAGGGGTGCCTGGGTGGTTCAGGTGGTTAAGCATCCAACTTTGGCTCAGGTTGTGATCTCATGGTTCATGGGTTTGAGCCCCACATCGGGCTCTGTGCTGACAGCTCAGAGCCTGGAGCCTGCTTCAGATTCTATGTCTCCCTCCCTCTGCCCCTCCTCCACTCACGTTCTGTTTCTCTCTCTGTGTCTCTCAAAAATGAATAAATGTTTAAAAAATTTTAAAAAACACAGAAAATTTCCAACTGTTTTTCACCTATAGCTATTGTCCCTACATCACCCATTTCCCACTTAGCAGCATGCCAGACAATGAATGCATAATATTCTATAGGACGTCTGGCAAAATTAGGAAACATAGGACAAACTTAGTTTTGAACAATGTTAGTTTGATTTTCAAATGTCATGCTTATTATATTTTCAGATGGCATACTTCTGAAATTAAAGATATGAGAATAACTATTCTTCTAATATTTCTAGACTTTTGGATGCCCTGTTACTATCGTGTATCAGATTACTCTAACCTGAGAATTACTGCTAATTAAGAAAACACGGAAAAACAAATAGCTTTACCAAAGCAAACCTCCCTCCAGTATGTAAAATGAGTTGCTGTTTATATTAGAGAGCTACCCACTGGAGGAAGTAGTCAAAAAAATGTTGACCCTCCTTATTAGGCATGATATACATATATATGTTCTTCATCACCCCATACCTAACTTCAGAGCACACCTTTGTGCCTCATTCCCTTTCTCTCCAAAGCATGCACTCTACATCTGCCAGAAGGGTCTTCATAGAATATCATTTCAATTATAGACTTTCAGGCTATGTGTTACCAAATCAACATCTCCCAAAGTGAACTCCATAGAGTATAAGCTCCTCAAAATGCACTTCCTAATTCAACAAAGAAAAATATTCCAGTCAAGAAAGTTAGAATTATCCTGGATTAAACAAAGTGAAACTGGTTTCTTTACTGTAAAATCTGTGTATTAAGAATCTATAAAAGGAGGACATATTGTTCTGAGGTTCTGAAAATATTCTGACCATGAAGACCTGTTTTCAAAGAGCATTTCATAGTCTCAGAATTTCTTAGAAGTCATTTGGAGAATTGCTGACCTGAAATAAGAAAAGCAAGTTCTTGTGTCTGGTTTCAAGGTCATCCTTGTTGTGCTGCATCCTATTATGTTTAACCTTATTTCCACCACTCTTGTTTCACAACCTTATTTCCCAATAACCACTCAGATGTTATTGAACATCTATTATATACTGTGCACTATGAAACACAATCCCTGCCTTCCAATGAGATAGACAGACCAAGAGGCAGGAATTGTACATAAAGATGAGTGCTCCGACAGAGAGGAATACTCGGTCCAATGGTAAGCATAGGCAAAAATCTAGCCCAGCCTTGAGAAAGCTTCTCAGAAGACGTATCATAAGGAATGAAGAAAGATGAGTGAGTCAGCAATGCGAGGATAACTAATGTTATCCTGAAATGTTATCCTGAAATTTCAGGCAAAAGGTATATGCAGAGAAATGAAATAGACCATGTAGGTTTGGGTACCATCAAATTGATCATATGGCAGTAATCTACTCTAAAGGGGCAGAGTGCAGAGCAATAAGTTGGACAGTTATACTGAAGGCAAATTTTGTTGGTCCTAGCATACATTCCTAAAGAATTTAGGGGTGCCTGGGTGGCTCAGGTGGTTGAGTGTCCGACTTCAGCTCCGGTCATGATCTCATGGTTGATGATTTCCAGCCCCACATCGGGCTCTGTGCTGACACTCAGAGCCTGGAGCCTGCTTCAGATTCTGTATGTCCCTCTCTCTCTCTGCCCCTCCCCTGCTCATATTCTGTCTCTCTCTGTCTCAAAAATAAATATAAACATTATATTTAAATGTTTAATTTTTAAAAATGTTTATTTTTTATTTAAAAATACTATTAAATGTTTATTAAATGTTTAAATATTTAAAAAAATAATTTAGATTTTATCCTATTGTATACTCAAGAGATTGGCAAAACCTTTTCTGTAAAGTATAAGAGTAAAAATTTTAGGCTTCGTGGGCCATATGGTCTCTGCCATAACTATTTCATGCCACCACTGTTGTGTAAAAGCAGTCATAGACAATAGGCAAACGAATCAATGTACCTGTGTTCCAATAAAACTTTATTAAAAAACAAGTGGTAGGCTAGACTTGGTCTGTGAGCTGTAGTTTGCCCTACCCCCAACCCCAGTATAGAATTTTGTTTCTCAAAGTTTCATTTGGAGTCCAGCAGTGGCAGCAGAAAACTTGTTAGAAATGCAGAATCTCAGGCTGCCTTGCAGACCCACTGAATCTGAATTGTTTAATTGTATGTGCACATTCAAGTTCAAGAAGCACAACTGGTAAACACTCGATGGTTTCAAGCATAAAAATTATATAATCAGCTTTCTTGCAGCTGCAACGTGAATCTTTCCAAATATTCCCCATCCAATATTTACCATATCTGCAAACCCTCAATACTGTTCAAGCCCCAGCTTTATCCAGCCATATCCCACCTATTTGCCCCCAATCTGAAATGATCACTTCCTTCTCTGATATCTTAGAGCACAAAAACATGTTTCTTCACTTTTCTGTGAATTTTCATGGGTCATGATATGCTCAAGAATAAGAGCTATATCCATACATTTGTAATTCCCACAAAGCCTACCAATGAAATACATGGAAGAAAAAATGTATTCCAAAAAAATGTGCCAGTTTAGTAACTGGTGTTGATAATTTAGACTGGAGCTACAAAGCTATTAACTATGGTACTGGTACTGCCTTAGGGGACATGGTTTCATATTCCACAGAAGACATCTATCCTTGGGCTGGGAAGTTCTCTAAAAAGTGTACCTCTAAGCTAGATGCAAGAGGGCTGGGTCAGAGGAAATGTATGATACAGAACAAACTCACTAAAAAAATTTTTTTGGGTGAGGGGGCATCATCTCTAGATATTTCCTTAACTCTTAAAAGTCTGATCTTCAGAAATACCCACCAAACTTTGTTTCACCATATCAAGAGGTCTGTGTAGTTCCAAATCAAAGCCCTAAAATATGGTTGGATTCACTTGAGGCATTTATGGAATTTGTTATAATCTTGCTACCATCAATCAAAGGTATCCAGTATTCCAGGGTAATCTCATTTTCTCCTGGTTGGTAAAGGAGGTTGGTAGCTAAAGTTGACCCTGAAGGCCTCATTCACACAACCATGGGCCACTCTACATAAGTTATTCAAGACAATATGTATGCTGGAATACTCAAGACTTAGGATGCTTGCTAACTCTGTCTCTGGGCAGGCAAGAATACCCTCTGGGATAATTTACCAAAACCAAGTTTCTGGGGACCAGGGCTAGGAATGGAGAACAATGGTGGTCCATGGGCTGTAGAACGTAGCACCTAAGAGGAAGAACTGAAAGAGAGACTATCTAAGGGTAAAACCAGAATCAGAATGCCTCTTTTGTCCAGTACAAAAAATCTGCATAGTTATAGAAGAACCTGGAACAATATAGCAGAGCAATCACATGACTAAGGGAAAGTGGAAGGCAGAGCCAGGAGTATTTCCCAGAGGTATGGGAATATAACTACAGGACTTTACGGGGTGCCAGAAACCTTTCCTATGGAAGAGAAACTGTTACAAATATGCATAATTTTGGAACAACAGGACTTGGTCTAAGTTGAATATAATTCACTTAGTTCCATAGAGCAGAAGATGAAGAGGATAAATGTCAGTCTTTACCCCACAGTTTCCTCTATATAATGAACATCACAATATTTTAAAAAACTTTTTCATGAATGGTTTTGGGGAGATTTATATCCATTAATTTTTAAAAGGAAACAGTTTTAAAGTCCCTTCTCTGGCCAACTAAACCCTTCCTCATGCTCATCTAGAATGAGGATTGGCACTAAAGCATAGAGAAATCCCAACAGAATTGTGATCTGGCAGCCACAGTTCAATTTAATGACTAAATATTATCAGGTTTTCTTCAAAGAAATGCCATTAGGGAGGCATTAGAAAAGCAATGGTTTAGCATTTCAGAAACTGTCTATGAAGATGGTACCATAAATCACAGTAATGGAATAAAAGTTAACTTTGAGCACTTATAATATACTAACCCTCAGCATTCTATGAAGATGATCTCATTGTTTTCTCACAAAACCCTTTTAAGTGACAATGTACTCCCCATTTTGTAACTGAGGAAACTTAAATACCAAGCAGCAGGTTCACACAGAGCCATTCTGACCCTCTGCTTTTAGCCAACACAGAATGGCGCCCCACCATGCTGTGTGCCCAAGAGCCAACAGAATCCTGTCTTCTTAAGTGATCACTTGTCTAATGTAACACAACATCATCAACAGTACAAAAGATTGTTTGAGAAATTCCCATTTTATGAACAGTTTCACTGAAATAAAATACTTTTAACTAAATTTACAAACTTCCAAATATCAATGAGATTTTTTTCTCACAAAATCAGCCTTAGTGCTCTGACTTATAAGCTGGTTTGTTTTTGTGTTTATAATGGAGATAGGCCTAAATGTTTCTCTAAATATAACATATTTCCATCAATTATCTTTAGATTTCTTCCTGTAAAAAAGGAACTAAAAGATTCCAATAATACTGAATTTAATTAGCATGCAATGATTTATTGAACATTTCAGCATTTTAGCCCACAGTTTCGATGTGAATGTTTAAGACTGGAATATAACAAACCTCAATGAAAAATAAAGATGAATTTACTGAAAATATAGCAACTAATTGATGTAAACATGGTAAATATTAACTATTAACTAAAGAAGCTCATTTTTAACAGAATTTATTTATCTATTTATTTATTTATTTATTTATTTATTTAGAGAGAGAGAGAGAGAGAGAGAGTGCACACGAGTGCAACTGAGGGAGAGAATCTTAAGCAGGCCCCACACTGAGCACAGAGCCCAATGTGGGGCTCGATCTCACAACCGTGAAATCATGACCACTGAATGAGCCACCCACACACCCCAGAATGAAAATTTTTTATTCCCTATAAAAATCCACAGGGAAAATTGTTGAGAAATGTTATTTATTAACAAAAGTGACTATTTTTAACAATAGATGTATATTTACTTAAGTATATTTACTTAAGTTATCCTTAAGAAACATAGAAACTACAAAATTCTGTGTACCTATACTGATTTACAAATCTTGCTTGCTTTTAAAAAAAAACTACTTTAAAACAGCTGTCTTATTCCTTTCAAATCAAACTCTCCTTAATTGTATAATCCATCTTTTATAAGTTATTTTATTTCTATAAGCTCTGAATGTAAGAGAAATATGGATCATATAATAAAGATGTTTACTGTTAAGTATGTGTACAAAGTCCTTGGGATATTTTAATGAGCTTTCAAGATGAATAAACTAAGTTACTGAGTATAAATTATGTCACTTGTATTTGTTCTTTTACATACATTACCAAAGAAACTGTATGATACATATTGTTATGTCCATTTTATAGAGAGAAAGCTAAGTGACCTACTTACCTAAAGTCACACAGCTAGTAAATAAAACTCAAATTACCATTTGGTCATTTTGCTTCATATTGCAAATATTTCTGCATTCTTACTGACCTCAAGAAGAAATTTCTATATCAAATAGGTCTACAAGAATCTAGAGTAAAATGACAATGAAGTCAGAAGAAATGATAATGATGTTGATGCTATTTAAAAGCTTATTATGTGCCAGTCATTATGTTAAGCATTTTATATGCATCATTTCATTTAATCTTAAGACTATCATACGAAATAAGTAGTTTGACTATCTCCATCTTATAAATAACAGACAAAAAAGTTAAAAAACTGTCTCACTTCAAAATTAAATATCTTAATCTCCCCAGAATGAGACATGAAAGTGTACCAGGGAGATTTGTCAAATTAATTTTATATTGTACATTATAAACCCATTAAATTTATGGTTATGAAGCCTACATAATAATGGGAAATACTTGTGATAAGGTAAAGTTCAAAGTAGGGTATACATATCTAAATGTGCTACATTATTACAACTATATAAAAACAGGCTTAATGAAAACCTAGAAGAAACATATATGGTTGGAAGAACTCCAGAATGGTCTTTAATGACCTATGCCCTTGATGAAACTATGAATAGGATAGAATTTCACTCCTATGATTATATGACAAAAGGGTTTTTATAAATGTAATTAAGGTTTCTAATCAGTTGAGTTCATCAAAAGGAAGACTATTGAAATTCATTATAATCAGATAAGCTGAGTCTAGAAACAGAAGATATTCTCCTGATGGCCCAGTAGAAAGCAAACATCTGTGTTGTGAACTATCTGTGGAAACCATGTGGCAGGGAACTGTGGGCACCCTCCAGTAGCTGAGAATGGTTGTTGGATGACAGCTAGTAAGAAAATTGGACTTTTCATCATATAGCCACAGAGAACTGAATTCTGACAACAACCTTAAAGAGCTTGGAAGAGGACCTTGAACTCAAGATTAGAACTGTAGCCTGGGACAAAACCTTGATTATAGCCTTCTGAGACATGAACAGAGGGGCAGTTAAGCTGTGTCCAGGCCCAAAACTAACTTCAGTTTTTTTCATCTGTAAATGGGGTTTAAAAGAGTGTCTACCTCATAAGGTTGTAAGGATTAATCAATTGATTCATGTGAATTGCCTGAAACAATGGGTTTGAATTATATATTGTTAAGTAGGAAAACACTCCAAAATTTAGTAGCTTAAAGCAACAACTATTGGTCATCTCATACTTTCTGGGTGAGGAATCCATATGTAGTTATCTAGGTCCTTTAGTTTAGGGTCACTTCTAAGGCTGCAATCAGGATGTTGGCCAGAGACATTCAGTAAAGGCTTGACTGGGGAAGAATCAGCTGCCAAATTCACTCATGTGGTTGTTGGCAAGATTCAGTTCCTCTCAGAGTGATGAACTGAGAAATTTACTGGCTTTTGGCTACAGGCCACCCTTAGCTCCCTGTCACGTGAGACTTTCACAGAGCAGCTAACAAATGACATCTTGCTTCATCAAGGAGATCAAACAACAGAATGTGAACACAATGGAACTCATGTTCTCTTTGTAACCTAATCTCAGAAGTGAGAGCTAGACACATTTGCTATATTCTATTCATTAGAAGCACAGTACAAAGTCCAACCCATAGTTAAAGCGGGGCATTATACATGGACATGAATACCAGCAGGCAGGAATCGTTAAAAGGCATCTTAAAAGCCTGATGCCTGAAACAGTAGTTCTCAGTAAGTGTTAGTTATTATTGGTATTATTAAGTGCTTGTAAGAATAAGCTAAGCACAGGGGTGCCTGGGTGGCTCAGTTGGTTAAGCATTCAACTTTAGCTCAGGTCATGATATCACAATTAATGAGTTCAAGCCCCACATCAGGCTCTCTGCTGTCAGCACAGAGCCTGATTTGGATCCTCTATCTTCCTCTCTCTGCCCCTTGCACTCACTCTTTCTTTCTCAAAAATAAATAAATGTTTAAAAAAAAGAATAAGCTAAGCACAACAAAATAATTGCAAGATGGCCTTAATGAATGTTTATTGAGTACTGTGTGCTAGATACTATTTTAAAAAGTAAGATCCAAAGATGTATGGGGCATGGATACTTATCTTTCAGGGAGTTCATAGCCTTAATGAAGCAGAAAAACTCCTATTTGATGTGATGGAATAGGTATAAGATTCAGTGGGGTTACAAAGAAAAGAGAAAATGGTCACCTTAAGGAATGAGGTGATGCTTGACCTAATTCATGAGCAATAAGCAGTGTTAGCAAAATTTGGAAAGAGCAATCCAGGCAAGAGAAAGGTATGGACAAAGATAAGAAGGGGCAAAAAAAACCATGACACATTTGGGGAACTAATGCTTGACCAATATGATTGGAGAGTAACAATAAATAAGTCTATAAGGAAAGCATAGATTTCCAAATGACAATTCTTTCCGGATCAAATAATTATAGTTTAGCTTTGAATGTAAAATATGAAGATTTATAGGTGATAAGTCTAGGTGTAGAAGCTGAGGGGCAGTCACAGGTATCTAGCTGAGGGGGAATACATCTGAGCTGGAGAGGTAGATTTCAGCATCATCAGAAATCAGATGTTAATTGGAATCCTGGGAATAGATTAAGTCATCTGGAGAAAGTATAGAGAATAATTAAAGAGTAAGCCTGTCCTAGGAAACTTAGGAAAACAAAATTTAAAATGCAGGATAAAAGCACAAAAAAGAAAAAAGAATAATCAGAGGGATAGAGAACAATCAGGAAAGTGTGATGTCTTAGATGTTAAGAAAGTCAGGATGCTCAAGAAACGGAAAGTGGTCAATGATGTCAAATGACACAGAGAGATCAGGAGTAAAATGTGGATGGTCAAAAGAAATCCACTTACCGCACAAGAAAAAGGTCAATTATCAATTCATACCAAAATTCTTATATCCATCAACTCTCTGTAATCACTATTAATCATTCTTCATTTCCAAATGCACACACTGAACTAGGTAACACAGCTAGTGGGTGGTGGAGCCAATACTTGATTCCACGGTTTTCAGATCCCAAAGCCCAGTTGTGAACTCTAAACATAAAGTTTGGGTAAAGTTATTACAGTAGGTTAAACGGTTCCTCCCCAAATATGTCCACATCCTCACCTCTGGGACCTATAATTATTACCTTATTTAGAAAAAGCATCTTTGCAGATGTAATTAAGAATCTCAAAATGAGAATATCCTGAATTATCCAGGTTGGCATCAAATCCAATGGCAACTGTCCTTAAAAGAAACACAAAGAAGAGAGACACACAGAGAGAAGAGGCGACCATGTGAAGACAAAGACAGAAGTTGGAGTGATGCAGTGACAAGCCAAGGAATGCCTGGGGACACCAGCATCTGGAAGAGGCAAGGAAAAATTCTCTCCCAGAAATTTTAGCAGGGAGCACGGCCCAGCCCACATTTTGATTTCATATTTCTAGCCTCCAGAATTATGAGAATAAATTTCTGTTGTTTTAAACCACCAAGCTTATGGAAATTTGCTATGGCAGCCTTGGGAAATTAATGTACTTGGTATCTTAGCTTGGGGTGCTATTAAAAACATCATAGCTAGGGGCGCCCAGGTGGCTCAGTTGGTTAAGCATCCGACTTCGGCTCAGGTCATGGTCTTGCAGTTTGTTGGGCTCTGTGCTGATAGCTCAGAGCCTGGAGCCTGCTTCTGATTCTGTGTCTCCCTCTCTGTCTGCCCCTCCCCTGTTCACGCTCTGTCTCTTAATAATAAATAAACGTTAAAAAAAATTTTTTTTAAATACCATAAACTAGATGGCTTATCAACAACAGAAACTGATTTTCTCACAGTTCTGAAGGACAGAAGTCTAAGAACCTGGTATCATCATGATCAGGTTCTGGTGAGAGCCCTTTTTGAGGCTGTAGACAGCTAAGGTCACCTTCTATCCTCACATAGAAACAGTGAAGAGCTCTTTGAGGACTGTTTTTGCAGGGGCACAAGGGGCCCCTGGGGGGCGCAGTCAGTTAAGCCTCCGACTCTTGATCTCAGCTCAGGTCATGATCTCACAGTTCCTGAGTTTGAGCCCCCCATTGTGCTCTATGCCACCTTGGGATTCTGTCTCTCCTTCTCTCTGACCCATCCCAGCTTGTGTGCATGTGTGCTCTCTAAGTAAATAAATAAACTTAAAAAAAATTTTTTTAACAAAAAAAAAAAAAAAAAAAAAAAAACAAGGGCACTAATTCCATTCATCCAGCCTCTAACCTCATGACCTTATCACTTCCCAAAGGCCCTACCTCCTAATACTATCACACTTGGCAGTAAGTGTTCAACATACGTATTTTGTGAAGACACGTTCAGTTCAAAACAATTGGTAATGGTGTTTTTTGTTTGTTTTTTGTATTTGTTTTATTTGGGGGGGGCATATTTTAGAAGAATCATTCTAAGGAAAAAGGAATTTGATTAATCAAGTGAACCATTTTAAAATAAAAATTTCTTGATTATTTCTATTTAAAGGGCCATTGCCATGCACATTTTTTAGAGGAGCAAGGTGCTCTTACCATTAGAACTTAATGTCTATCACTGGTGTAGCAAAACCTCATAATAAGCCATCAAAACAATGGCTTTCAATTAAAGCTTTTGATTATAATAAATAACAAATGCTTCCAGAAAAGCAGAATATTTTTTAAAAATATTTCAGTACTTTACAGGAATAATCAGCTGCGTCCTTTTAAATCAGATTTAACCAAAATGTTTCCAAAAAAATTATTTTATTCAACAATATTGAGATGTTCTAGCATTATGCAAAACTGACTTAGTTTGACTATTAGAAAGTATGTTGGTGATCCAAGCTAAGAAGTAGTTAAGTGGTGATCGCCAACCAAAATTTTCCCAATGTCTTAAACTCAAGAGTTCTAGCATTTAATTTTTCAAGTTTATCATAACTTCTTTTTCCTGTGTCAATGTGTTTTCAGTGATGGGACACCAAAGATAATATATTATCTTCTCCAAAGGTATTTTAGAGACCTCATTAGTACTCTTTTCACCAGATTCATAAAAGATAAATGATTCTGCATTGTATATGTGGCTTCATTCCCTTTCACTATTTGACATTATGACAGATCTGGATTTTAAGCATCATAACTCACTCAACCTAATTATGCCCTATTTTATAGTTTGCTACATTATATTTGAAAAGCACATTATTCATTGTAGTCTGAAAACTTTCATGGGATAAATGTGAATGTATTAATTTAGTTAATAATGCTTCAAGCAAAGCAAAGATTAAAATTGACATTTTCTCTGACTGCTAGAAAACACATTATGGCAAACAAATGAAATTACTTATTTTGAAGTCATGTTATACTAATTTTATTAGTATATTAATATACTATAGTATATTAGTATACATTTTTATTCATATATATACTAATTTTATTTAGTAATTTCTTCCGAATATCCAACAAGTAGTTAGATAAATATCAGAAATTATATTTTGTTTTAATGCAACATAAAGTAAAAAGGAATATGAGATGGGATAGATGCATGAAAAATAAATACATTTTTACCCTCTTAAGGCAATTTCAAGACAGTGTAGTGTTAATAGAAAGACTATGAACCTTTTATTCAGGCAAATATGATTTTCAATCTCCGCTCCACCACTAACTAGCTGAGTGATACATCATATAGCAATTAACCTCTCTCAGACTTTATTCTCATCTGCATAATGAAAGAGTACCTACTACCTTCTGGGCCACTCTGAAAATTAAATGCAGTAAGTGAGTAAGGTATTAATAGCGACTGACAGATAGTAAACAATCACTACCTGATTGATATTGCTATTGTTGTTGTTGAATCTACCTTTATCATGTGAAGTGTTAAAAGGGCAACCACATGATTTGTGAATCTTCCTAGATAGGATATCATTCCTTTTCTTATCTCTTCTCAGATTCTGCTACCATTTCTTTCTATATTCATTTCATTACTTATATGTTCTATTACAAAGAATTAATCACAAATTTGAGATGTCTGGTAAAACTGTGTAATTATCATGTGGCTTCTTAATGTTTTTAGGCAATCAAGCTCACTTAGGAAATATGGAGTCCATAATGAATGAAGAATGACAAACTTAGGAAATGCTTCCTCAGACATTTTCCTTTTGTCTGATGTGAGGCAATGATCAATTTTTTGTCCCTCTTCATGTACAATTAAGTATGCAAATACAATTCAAAGTCTCAACTGCAGATTTAGTCAGATTATGTTTTTAAAAGCAGTCTTTATTTTTGAGAGTTACATACTGAAATATTTATAGTGTCTTGCAAATCAGAGTTGCCCAATAAATAGTGGTTATTATAATTATATGTTTGACCAGGGAAACATCTCAAATTAGTACTGCTGAAAAGACAAAGTAGAATCTTCTTGGAAATGTGGTAAATTAAGATTATACCAGAAGCATCATTGCTGCACACAACAGAGAAATAATTCCTCAAAAGGAAAATTGGGGTGTTTCACCACAGGTAAGAGAATGAATGCTGGGTAGCAAAAAAACAAATATCTACCATATTAAGAAAATAGGAAACTTTTTTTTTAGTTTATTGAGAGAGAGAGAGAGCGTGTGCATGCACATGAATGTAAGAAGCACACAGAGAGAGGGAGAGACAGAATCCCAAGCAGGCTCCATGCTGTCAGCACAGAACCCAACACAGGGCTTGATCCCACAAACCATGAGATCATGGCCTGAGCTGAAATCAAGAGTTGGACACTCAACCAACTGAGCCACCCAGGCACCCCAGAAACTTTTGTTTTAAACCTTGTGTGTAGTTTTATATAAACTAAGGATATATATAAAAAGATAGAGTAATGTTGCCTTTTAAAAATCTCAGTTACATCCTAAATCAAAACGAAATTTCTACCCATGCCTTACTCTTCTGCATGGCAGAGGAAAGCATTAAACAGACACTATGAGTGTTCATACTTTGCCTGTCCATCCATCCCCTGTATGCATATGCGTGTGATTGGGCTAAGAGTGTAAAATTTACCCCAAAAAGAACATTGAATCAAGTAGTATCTTTGGGCTTTTACACTAAGCTTGGGCATAAGAATTAGTTATGTACTGACAGAAAGGAACATATTGAGACAACATTTTGACCAAAATATGATCCATGTATTTAAGAAGACAGAAATGTATCATTGCATCACAAATTAACTTAAATATTAGTTTATTTAATGATCCTGAAGTATAGGAACCTAGATTTAGACTGACTCTGTGGCAGCTTAATAGCAAAAAAAAAAAACAAAACAAAAACAAAAAACAATGGATAATGGCCACCATTTTGTTCTTGGCTTATTTTCTTGAGATTATTATAGTCAAAAGTGTCACTTGGATTCAGATCTTGACAAAGGGCCTTCTTCACTCTCATTCTCCTTGAAATACAATTCAGAAGACCAATAACCTATCTTTCTGGATGGTTATTATTATTATTGAACAGTACAGAGGATGCAACAAAGATCTAGTAAATAGTCACCTCTCACTTTTTTTTTAATGTTTATTTATTTTTGAGAGAGAGAGAGAGAGAGCGAGAGAGAGAGAGAGAGAGAGAGAGAGAGAGAGAGATTGAGAGCTCGAGTGGGGGAGGAGCAGAGAGAGAGGGAGACAGAATTCGAAGCAGGCTTCAGGACCTGAGCTGTCAGCACAGAGCCCGACACGAGGCTTGAACTCATGAACCTTAAGATCATGACCTGAGCTGAAGTTGGACACTCAACCGACTGAGCCACCCAGGCGCCCCGTTACCTCTCTCTTAAGTGTTGAATAAGTCCCTTTTAGGGGTAGTTGAAAAGTTTATAATGAGAAAACAAAACAGCTTTATGATTTTTTTTTTTATGTGTCAGAATCACTTTGAGAACTTGTTATAAATATAGATGCCTGTGCTCCTTCTCCAAGAGATTCTGATATGTTGTGTTTGGTGTGGGGCAGCTTGTGAATTATTATAAAGGTCTCTAGTTGATTTTGATACACATAAAGTTGGAAAATCACTTGAATAAAATATAAATCAACATGCAAAAAAAACCCTTAAATTTCTACTCAAAGATTTAGATTATATGTAATTGTGGTTAACTCTAGTCAGAGCTCACAACAATTTAGAGTTTTAAGTTGAGATTTAAAAAATACACATCATTGGGGTACCTGCGTGGCTCAGTTGGTTAAGCATCCAACTCTTGATCTTGGCTCAGGTCATGATCTCATGAGTTTGTGAGTTTGAGCCCTGCTATGCACTGTCAGTGCAGAGCCTTCCTGGGATTTTCTCTCTCCCTCTCTCTCTGTCCCTTCCCTGATTGTGGTCTCTGTCTCTCTCTCAGAATAAATAAATTAAATTTTAAAAAATTTTCATAAAAATATACACATCATTAGCTTCTTCCTCATGTCAATTTGAGAATGTGTCAATTTCTCACAATTTATACACAATTTATATAAAATTTCACTGCCAAAGTTAGAGGATGTTTTAAATGGTATGCTTGTTTTTAAGTTTATTTATCTGATAGAGACAGAGTGAAAAGAGGAGGGGCAGAGATGGAGGGAAATTGAATCCCAAACAGTCTCCTTCTGCACTGATAGCACAGAGCCCAACATGGGGTTTGAACTCACAAAACTGTGAGATCATGACCTGAACTAAAATGGAGAGTTGGACGCTTAACCGACTGAGCCACCCAGGCACCCCTGAATGGTATGCTTAGTATCATAAATACATCCCATTACTGAAAGACCACAATTCACTCCACTATGCACATATAAAGTGTATCTGACTATAATGAAAAGAATCAAAACCTAAATATTTTAACTTATGTTCATATAGTGACTTACAACATCCAGTTCCGGAAAACATGTCAACTTTTTTAGATGTTAAGATTTAAAAAGCTCTTAATTTCTTTCAGAAGGCAGTCTGTATCCAAAAATCACTACAGGGGCACCTGGCTGGCTGAGTAGGAGGAGCATGCAGCTCTTGATCTTGAGGTGGTGAGTTGGAGCCCCATATTGGGTGTAGAGATTACTAAAAATAAATAAACTTTAAAAAAAAAATCACTACAGTGATAATTACGTTAGCAATGATCATGTGTAAGTTTCTGTTTGCTGAAATCCTCACTAAAGAATTGTTCAATGGGGCACCTGGGTGGCTAGGTCGGTTAAGCGTCCGACTTCGGCTCAGGTCATGATCTCACGGTTTGTGGGTTCGAGCCTCGCGTCGGCTATGTGCTAACAGCTCAGAGCCCGGAGCCTGCTTCAGATTCTGTCTCCCTCTCTCTCTGCCCCTCCCCTGCTCACACTCTGTCTCTCTCAAGAATAAGTAAACATTAAATGCCTGCTTGGCATTCTCTCATTCTCTCTCTCTCTCTTTGACCACCCCCCAAAATAAGTAAATAAGCTTTAAGAAAAGGAGGGAGGTGATAGAGTATGGAAAAGTGGTTAAGCCAGTGGTTCCTTTTTTAAAAATTTTTTTGGATGTTTATTTATTTTTGAGATGGGGGAGGGGCAGAGAGAGGGAGACAGAATCCAAAGCAGGCTCTAGGCTCTGAGCTGTCAGCACAGAGCCGGACATGGGACTCGAACTCACGTACCACAAGATCATGTCCTGAGCCAAAGTTGGACACACAATGGATTGAGCCACCCAGGTGCTCCAAGCCAGGGGTTCTTAAAGCAGAGTACCCAGGAAGAAAGCATAAGCATCTCCTGGGAACTTTGTAGAAATATAAATTCTCTGACCTCACTCCAGACCTTCTAAATCAGAACTCTGGATATAGGGCCCAACAATCTATGTTTAATAAGCCCTCTAGGGGATTCTGATGCATGCTAAAATTTGAAAAGCACTTAAAGCTATTGGTTCCCAAACACAGCTGCACATTGAAATTGCCCGGGAAGCTTAGAAAAAGAAAATTCCCACCCCAAAGATTCTGGTTTAATTGGGCCAGACTCTGACCCAAATACCAGAATTTTTAAAAGTTCCCCTCAGGTGATATCAATGAGTGTCCAATTATGATAGACTGTTGGTTCTGGTTGGGGAGACTCAGTGGATAGTGATGATACTTATCAAAGAAAAGGGGAAGCTTTAAAAGAAAATCTGTTGCCATTTTCCTGGCCTGTTTTCTGTTGAATCCCAAAATAAGCACACCAGATTTTATCTAAAAATCTTTCTGTAGTTTACTATAGGCAAACAGACAAAAAAATAACATAAATATCAAAATATGGACACATTACAATTGCATCAAATCTTTAAAAGTTCTCATAGCACCCTTTTCATTCTCTGAATCATTTCTTAAACTAATTTCCAGAAGCTCTAATGTCCTTCTGTTCTCCTCCCCTTTTTATTACTAAACACGGAATTCATCAGTGCTCCCTCTTCATTTAGTCCACATCCTTAACATAGTAGCTAGGCGCACAGGTTACCTGGGTGCAAATCCTAAATTTCACTACTTAGTAGCTCTGTGGGCTTAGGCAATTTCCTTAACTTCTCTGTGCCTGTTTCTTCATCTTTAAATGGGAATAACAATAGAACCTACCTCTTAGGGTTGACTGAAGATGGAATGAATTACCAATTGTAAAGTTCTTAGAATAGTGCCTGGCACATGGTTAAGTGTTGTGTATTTGTTAAATAAAAATTTTAAAACTTGGTTTGGAACATCTGATGTGAATCATAAGGCATTCAAGGGCTTCCTAGTATGAGGGAGGTGATTTGCATCAAGTAAGCCTCACCTGTGCTCCAGGAAACACAACATTATTATAACTCCTGTAACTAGACTGCCAAGTCTTTGAAGACATGTGCTATGGATTATCCATTTTTGTATCTCCACTTCCTAGCACGATGTCAGGCCCACAGGAATTGCTCAATAAATATTTGTTAAATAAATGAACTAATGATGGATTATTCATTTCATTCATTGATTTTTACTCTTTATAGAAAATAAGATTTCAAATGATGTCTTCTAAGAGGAAATAAACAGTTTTGAGATGGTGGTTTAAGCCAAAGTGTCCCTAGCTGGAGGCAAAAGATAAACAGGACTACATTACACATCCTCCCTCATTCATATCTAGCCATAAATCAGGTGGGTCTGGACCTGCAGAAAAATCTATCAGAGATACGCTGGGAGGGAGAGAGGCAGGGAAATGAGGCTGGACAGACCTCATCTTCTTCTTCCTGGAAGAAGAGGAAGAAAAAAAAGGCTTAGAGCACCAGAAAGTCATGTCTGAAGCAGTTTCCACAGGCCTAGCAGAATCAGGAAAGTTCATATTCTTAACATTGCTGCCAAAGAAATTAAAGCATTATTTAATTCTTGATGGACTTGGAATCAGGGCCAGCTCTCCATTAGCTCGCTCCTGACCTTGAGTGAGTCACTTAGCCTCTCTGAGCCTCAGTTTCCAACTCTCCAAAATAAGGCATTGACTAATGATCCAAAAGGTCCTTTACAGCTGTGCAGTCCTTTGATTCTAACAGCAGATTGAGACTTTAAGCTCTTCCAAGGAAAAATAAAAATACTTTCCTTTAAAATTCATGGGGCTATTTCAGGGACCCTGTATCTTTTGTCTGCGTTTAATAATACTGACTACTCTTAAAATTCATCCTGTGTTTTAAACTTTTATTTATAATGACATGGACTGACACTCAGTTTAGGATAATTACCAAAAAACAGAGCTTAATGCACTAGACCACATTTATTTTTAACTTTGAGTCACCCATCACAACTAGGTAATAGCAAAATGCTATGAAATTCCTAACAGTCTGTAAAGAGTCTTTGTAAAAACTAGCTTGAAAATATCACAATACTGATTTAGTTCTTAAACAATTTATTAGTAAAATTTAAAAAGCTGTACTCATCATCTAGATTATAGTTGCTCTCTAGACTTACAAAAAAAAATCAATCACTAACTCTGGAGTAGGTAGGTAAGAAGAATGAGTCATGATTCTGTGACTTCTATGCTTAGATGCAAATTGCACATAACACATCTAGGGATTTGTGTCAAACTCAGGTTTAAATGGTGGAAACTGATTTATCTATTTACTTGAATTACAAAGTCTCAGTGCCTGTAGGCAATCAATCTTACTCTTTGCAGAAAGACATCAGATATTTGAGATTTTTACCACAAAGCCTACTATGCCCCCAATGTGCTAGCTCTGATTATTCTTACATGAAATCTCAATTGGGAAAAGTTCACCATACTAGCCATCTTGATAGCTTCAGAGAAACACTTCATTAGATTCTAAAGCACTCAAGCCATTCCTCCAAAGCACAGACAAACCTCCAGAGTCTCCTTCAAAAATTACTCACAACCCAACTACTATTGGGGCCATAAAATGCACAGCCTCAGAACCACAGAGTTAAGGCAGAAACAAGTTCTTTATTCTGCTAATTCCATAAGGAATATTTTTCCATGTTATCAAAGTCTCTAAAGCCCCATAAAATATTATGTTCCTGTCAACACTGACTTCAGATAAACACTCCAAACATGAAAGCAGTTCCCAGAAACTGAAAGTCAGTTCTTTCTTTGACACATAGCTGGGGCTTGTCATTCCCAGTCCAACATTCATCCATTCATCATGTTGAGTATTTCTAAGCATCTAAAAAGTTCATGCCATGTATTAATTTATCACTAGTTTTGCCAATTTGTGCATGACAAGTCTTTTGTGTAAGAGTGAGACATTTAGCTGGTGAGTAAATCTAGCATCTCAAACTCTACAAATTTTGTTGCAATCTATTTGTAATCACAGAAACATTGTTCTTTATTTAAAGTGTTCTCTGAAACAGAGTCAAATGTTCATGATGGTGACTAAAATGCAGAGAATTAGGAGCTTCCCAAAAAGAGATAGTTCTTGACCAGAAAAAAAAAAAATTCTATGAGGGAAATTATATGCCATCGTAATTCCTTGTACACACTGAAATAGTCTGAAATGTAGCTATTGTAAATGTTAAAGGTCTGTTATCATATGCAAAAGGCAAGTGATAATGAATGCTGGCAAATATTTGTGAATTCAACTATACTTTATTGAGAGTAAAGATGATCACAACATGGGTGAAATTTCTTAGTTAACTGTAAGTCACTTTACAAATAAAAATATTAAAAGTAATATAGAAAAAAAGTACTGATGCATCCTCATTTTAAGGATGCTGGAGTGTAATAAAGGATAAAGAGTCCATTTCTGTAATTCTTCTGAGAACACAAAAAGTTCTAATTATATTTTGCCTCCATACCATTTCTGTTTCCACAAGTTCCTAAAAGAAAATTCTGTGTCTGGAAGAACTACGTAAGAAACAAGAAGAGAGACACACAAACAGGGACTGAGAGAAGGGGAGGAAAGGAGAGAGGGAAAAATCTGAAATCACTAAAGAACTAGATTTATATATTACGTGTATTTAATGGTAGGTAAGTGGCACTACCAAAAGAATATTTTATAGTCTCATAGCACGCTTGTCATCTTCAATACAGTGATGGGAGTTGTATGTTGGTTATCGGCTAGGTTAACAGTAAAAACTCTCTTATAGGCCTATGTTTTAGAGAGATGAGTGTATTTTATTGGTTTTATTAATCAAATACAAACTGGCCTGCAACTTACTACTTTAATGTCTGTCCTAAAATATTGTAGGACAAGTTTAAATTTACTGATAACTTCCACATCTCAATACTGAAAGCCTGCATTTTTGTTTCTAAAAATGATTACTTTCTTTAAAAAGATCCAAGAAATGGATCCTAGAATCATGGATTTTTCAGAATGGAGAGAGGCTTTCAATGTCACTCAGCCTAACTGCCAAATGGAATTATGAATTATCTTGAAAACGTCCCGGGCCAGTGAGAACCTGCATGTTCTTTGGACACTTCCCATGATAGGGAATCTCACTACTCTGGGAGATCTTCATTTCCACTTCAAAGAGCCCTGGTGGTTTAAAATTTATCTATTCACTTTAAATCTGCCTCTTTCTAATTTGCACAGTATTGTCCTAATTTCTTCAGATGGAGAATCAAAGAACATATCTAATCTCACTTCCATGTGAAAACCCCATAAATGTTCAGCAGTGGCTGTACAGAAAGCATTTGGAAGAGACCCTTGCATGTAATGACCACTCAATAAATGCAAGCTATTATTACTTTTACCATCAAAACCCTAAAAACGCTTTTTCCTCAGACTTTTCCATACCTAGTTTCTTCAAGAGCCCCTTATTTAGAATGCTTTAAAAACTCCTCTCAGTCTCAACATGGTCAAGACACCCAAATTTTTTTCAGAGATTGAGAACCTGACTTAAAATGATAGGATGCTATGATTCTAGCTACATCTTTATTTCTTCACCATTTTCTTGTTTGTTTGTTTACAAAGGCAGTTTAGTTCAACTCAATAAAACAAATATTGGATGCTCGTATGACACAATACAATCTGAAATCTTCCTAGCAGGGGACTCTGAAAGAAGAGAAAATCATTATGCAGGTTTTCCTTTGCTCTTTCATAATTATTATTTATCTAACTATTTACCCACTACTGATATATATTAAGATCTTTTCTTATCCTTACTCTTAATCAGTTCTGTTACCAACTGGTAGTGTTCATTGGCTTTGTTTAAGAAAGTTGACTATAAGATTTATATTAATATTATATTATAAATATTTATAAAATGCAAATGTTAGGTTTTTTAATTGGCTGAATCCCATTATAACCAAACTCTATTAATATATATATACATATATATAATTATTATTATTATTATATATACATAAGGTTTTGTTCTAACAATCCCCTAAGATTCTAAAAATCTGAGAATCTTCAGTACAATAAAATGTCAGTATAAAGAGAGAACTGGAGGAGTCCTGGGAAGTATTTTAAAGGATGTTTACTGTCAAACATGAGTACAGCATAGGCTCTCTGCTTTCACTTGAAGCAAATGAATTCTTGAGCTCTAGATATTTAACTTGGGCTTCATTATCATTATCATTATTATTTTCAAACTGTATTTATTAGGGGGATTTCCAATGAAAGATAATAGTGAAAAGGTTTTTCTATTCAACTGTCCTCTATAAAACTAACTACTGCTGGGTACCTGGGTGACTCTATCGGTTGAGTGGCCCACTTGGGCTGGGTCATGATCTCACTGTTTGTGAGTTTGAGCCTTCAGATCCTCTGCCCCCCACCTCTCTCTGCCCCTCCCCCACTCTCTCTCAAAAATAAACAAACACTAAAAAAACAAAAACTAACCACTCCTGCCCTAAATCAGAACAATGAAAAACAGAGAATAAAACTCCATCTTTAATGAAGCTGTCCAAACAAGTAAATTTTGTACTGAAGGTGGTGAGAGGATGACAAGAACAATCCTATGTCTCCATTGCTAACTTAAACGAGGAGGCCATTAGATGGAGGTGACTCTAATGCCATGGTGGCTTACATAAACAAACCAAAATCTAAACCTACAAATGCCTCCAAGTTTGGAAATGGAAACGTAAGAACAACCAACTGCAAAACAGCCAACTAGGTTTTAAGCTATAGTCAATCAGTCATTTCCTTTCTTTGCTTCCACACCTTCTCACTATAAGTAGTTCTGCTAGCTCCTCTCAGAGAAGCACTTCTAACTACTTCTGGTTCGGGCCGCCCAATTCAAATAAATTTTTGCTAAAATAAATTATTAAAAGTTTTAATATGCCTCAGTTTATCTTTTAACACTGTAGTCCAGAGTAGAGTTGTATGAAAGTCTGTGAAATGCTGTACCTTGAAATAGAGAATATAGCTTCTTTTTAAATACCTATGGATTTTCAAAAAAATGAATTAAATCTTATATGACCACAGAAACCTAAATTCATTCCAAAATTTATTTATTTTTTTTTCAATATATGAAGTTTATTGTCATATTGGTTTCCATACAACACCCAGTGCTCATCCCAAAAGGTGCCCTCCTCAATACCCATCACCCACCCTCTCCTCCCTCCCACCCCCCATCAACCCTCAGTTTGTTCTCAGTTTTTAAGAGTCTCTTATGCTTTGGCTCTCTTCCACTCTAACCTCTTTTTTTTTTCCATTCCTCTCTCCCATGGGTTTCTGTTAAGTTTCTCAGGATCCACATAAGAGTGAAAACATATGGTATCTGTCTTTCTCTGTATGGCTTATTTCACTTAGCATCACACTCTCCAGTTCCATCCATGTTGCTACAAAGGGCCATATTTCATTCTTTCTCATTGCCATGTAGTACTCCATTGTGTATATAAACCACAATTTCTTTATCCATTCGTCAGTTGATGGACATTTAGGCTCTTTCCATAATTTGGCTATTGTTGAGAGTGCTGCTATAGACATTGGGGTACAAGTGCCCCTATGCATCAGTACTCCTATATCTCTTGGGTAAATTCCTAGCAGTCATTCCAAAATTTATAAATAGTGTGGGTCATTTTCTCTCATTCAATATAATACTACTAGAAGTATGGAGAAAATATATTTTTTTAATCCTCCCACCTGGCAATTAAAATGAAAACCTTTCAAATAACTTTGGATCTAAATGAAAAACAGCCAAATTGCATATAAATTTTTAAATGATGATAATGAAAGTAATATGAACCCTTACATTCTCCCTCATCTCCCCTCCTGTGTTGCTCATACCATGTAAATCTGCCAGTTCTTTGAGGAGGCATCAAAGAAGACTCTAGTATCCACCATAGCCAGGGAACACCCAAGGAAACAAAACCCAAAACAGAAAGTTATTCATTTTCAAGCAACAGATAAATCCTATTGTGATTAGTAGGGTTTGCCACTGAAATTGAAATAAGGGTTTAATGTGATGGTCATTCAATGAAATAAACATATCCAAACAGTTGGAAATGAAGAAACAAGATTAATTTGAGCTCAAAAGAGAAGATGCTACTTTACTCCAGAATTATTCTCCATACACAGCAGTATATTCACAATGGGAAAATACCATCTGGTTCCAGCACATAACAGACTAATACTTCTGTTCTCACTTCAAATCAGAATCTATGCGATTTAGCTATTTAGCTGTAACAAAGTATAGATTTTAAAAAATAATTGTATATATTAATATATATATTGTATATATATTTTCAAGCATTCACATTGTGAACCAAACACAAATAGAATTAATAATTATGTAATCCAAGAAGTTAAAAATAAAAATAGTGGTTTCTTACATTTTTTTTAATATTTATTTTTGAGAGAGAGAGAGACAGCATGCGAGCAGGGGCAGAGCAGAGAGAGGGAGACACAGAATCCAAAGCAGGCTCCAGGCTCTGAGCTGTCAGCACAGAGCCTGACACGGGGCTCGAACCCACGGACCGCGAGACTGTGACCTGAGCTGAAGTTGGAAGCTTAACTGACTGAGCCACCCAGGCGCCCCCAAAATAGTTTTTAAATTTAATGAGTTAAAAGAAGAAAAACAGTGGATTAGAAAATAAATTCAGAAGATGGTGCTTTAAATAAAGCAATAAAATAGATCATCTACTACCATCTAATCAAGCAAGTAGAGTGCCAAAATAAAAAAATATATATTCAAAATGGAACTTAGAAGGAGAGAAATAGCTAAGATCCGGGAAAATCATAAAAAAATATTGGAGAATGATTTGCTCAACTCTATGCAAATGTATTTGAAAACCCAAATGAAATAATTTTTTTTCCTTTTATTTCTATACCCTGATCCTATTTCCCTTACCCCTTAGGGATCCAATGTATTATTGTGTTTACTATTTACATTTTTGTTTCAGTGTCTCCTTATAAAATGTGACTCAATGTTTTATGTGCATTTATTTCCAACAAATGTAAATAGTAACGTACTTACATTTCCCTACTGGCTTTTTTTAAACACTGGAGTTTCTAAGACTCATTCTAAGACTCATTCTAAAACTCATTTCTAAGTACTGGTGTGTGTGACTCACCAGTACTTTTCACAGCTGCCTATGTTCATCAACCACATTTAGCTATTCTCTCTTCCAGTTATGGGCACTATAACCTCAACTCACCACTCACACAGCCGAGACTATGACAAACACATTGGTACATGTCCACTTATGTGTATGTATTAAACCTTCATATAAATATCAGGTTATAGATTTGAATTTCCTTAATCTCCCCAGAAAAGTGCTTTCTCAGAAAGACTGCATCACGCCATAACTGTAATCAGCAATGCAGAAAGTTTCTATATTTCCATATCCCTGCTAAACTTTGGCATCATTCAGCTTTCTTATTTTTGTCAATTCAATAGGTGCGAAATATTTGATCATTGCTTTAATTTGCATTTCTCTATGGTTTATATTTCTTCATATGTTTCTTGGCTTTTAGGATTTCCTTTTCAATAAACTGTTCATACCATTTTCCAGTTTTTACATTGGGATGGTTGTCCTCTGAATGTTTATTTAGAGCTATTTCTTTTCTTTTCTTTTCTTTTCTTTTCTTTTCTTTTCTTTTCCTTTTTTTTCTTTTTCTTTTTTTCTCTTCTCTTGTCTTCTTTTATTGTTGTAAGAACACTTAACATGAGATCTACTCTCTTAATTTGTTCAAGTGTCCTATACAGTACTGTCAGTCATTTTGAAGAGATATTTGCACGTCTTTGTTCATTGAAGCCCTATTCGTGACAGCTAAGATGTGGATACAACCTAAATGTGCATTTGTAGATGAGTAGATAAAGAAAATGTGATCTATACATACAAGAGGATATTATTCAACCTTTAAAAAAGAAGGAAATTCTCCAATATGTGACAATACAAATGAATCTTAAGGATATTATGCTAAGTGAAATAAGCCAGTTACAGATGAAGCTATTATTTTTTTTAAATTTTTATTTTAGAAAGAGAGAGAGAGCAAGCAAGGTAGAGGTGCAGGGGGAGAGGCAGGGAGAGAGAGAGAGAGAGAGAAAGAGGATCTTTTTTTTTTTTTTTGAAGTTTATTTATTTATTTTGAGAGACAGAGCACATGTGAGTGGGGGAGAGGGACAGAGGAAGAAAGAGAGAATCTTAAGCAGTCTCCATGCTCAGAGCAAGGCCTGATGTGGGGCTCAATTTCACAATTCCTGAGATTGCGACCTGAGTCAAAATCAAGAGTCAGACCGTAACCGACTGAGCCACCCAGGTGCCCTGACAGAGAGAGAGAGACAGAGAGACAGAAAGACAGAAACATGGGGATACATCCCACAACCCTGAGATCATGACCTGAATCGAAACCAAGAGTTAGACACTCAATTGGCTGAGCCAGCTATCCAGGAACCCTGAAGCTATTACTTTTAATAGACATTAATCATCTTTTGTTTTTCTTTGGTTTTAGCAATCATAAAAATATTCTTTCCTTTTGTTATCTCTCTACCAGCCTTGTCCATGGTATTTGGTTTTTAGCAGAAATATTTAATTCTTAATTTTGATGTAAAAATCTTCATCAATATTTTTCCTTTTTGATTTTTATGTTTTCAGTTTTAATTAGTAGACCTTCACTTCTCTGGATTACAAAAGATCTTAATAGTTTGCCTTTTACATTTAAGTCTCTCATTCAATCAAAATCACCTTCATACATGGTACATGGTTAGGGTCCATTTTTATTTTTCTCCATAAAGGAAGCCGTCACCTACTCTATAGTTTCATGGTGATATGTTTGTAATATATGTTGTCAGAAATGCACAGGCCTGTCTCTGAACTCACTGTTCTGCTGCATTGTTAGTTCATGTGTTCTTGTACTAATATCATGCCACCTTTAGAACGAGGGCTTCATTGCATGTATTATTTTGCTCTTATAACACTAATTTGGCTATTAATGAACTTCTATTCTTCCAAATAAATTTTAAGTTGTTTATTGAGTTCTTCAAAAAATGTCAACTAGATTTTTGATTGGAAATGCTTTGAATATGCAGATAAATTTAGAAAGAATTCCTATCACTGTAATACTAAGTTCACATTATCCAGAATCATGGAATATCTTTTCATTTATTTAAGTCATCTTCTTGGACCTTTTGTTAAAGTTTTAAGGTTTTTCCCAAGTAGGGCTTGAGTGTTCATGGTTAAATTAATTCTTCAGACATTTCATGATTTTTACTGCTTCAAGGACTGAAATTATGAAAATAAGTATTTTATTACATTTTCTAGTTGGTTATTGCTGCTACTGATTTTTAAAAATTGATCTTTTGCCCAACAAATAAATTCTTTTTTTAGTTGTAATAATTTGTCTGTAAGTTCTTTTGTTTCCTAGGTTTATGATCATTATCATTTGCACATAATGCTAGTTTTCTTTCTTAACTTTCATCCCTTCCAAACTCGTTTGTATTTTTTTTCCTCATAACATTGGTTAGGACCCCCATCAATATGTGCAACAGTAATGGTAATAGTGGGTATACTTGTTCTGTTCTTATTGGGAGATAATTATCCATGCATATCTCATGTTTCTACATGTCTTACAAACAGAGAACTGTCTTTCTAGATTCTCTTTTCAGTGATGTGTTTCCAAAGTAAAAGGCAGGTTTGCTTACAGCCTTGGAAGAAAAAATAGTGTCTCCCTCAAGAGTGAAGGGCAGGTATGCTTACTGCTCATGACAAACTATTTGTATTCCCTAAGCTAGTTAAGGGTTTCTCTCCTGCAAACCAATCTCCACTGTGTGTACAGGTGGTCATCTGGCCTTCTGCGTGTTACCCAGTGGAAAGTTGGGCTTGGGAAATTGGCACAAGAAAATACCGATATTCTATTGCTATTGCTATAGTAAAATTCTTTATTCCAGAACCAGAAATCCCCTGTATTTTGTCATGAAACTGCAGCAAGCGAACTTATTAGCTTGCATGTAGGGTAAAATCTACAAGCATTTGCTTGTAATAACTCTGAACTGACAACAACACAAATGTCCATCTCTGGTGGAAATGATAAATTGTGGAATATTCATAAATTTGGAATTTATATACCAAAGAGAAAGAAATGCTATATTAAAAAACATGGATGAATCTCACAAACATCATGCTGAGCAAATGAAGGTAGACACACAAGAGTGCATACTTTACATTTCCAAGGAAAACTAGTTTATAATTACAGACGAAAAGTCAGGACATTGGTTACTCTTGGGGTTGGGGAGAATGGTAACTGGAAGGGGCACAGAGGGCTTCTGACATTTTGGTAAAGTATTTATTCACCTAAGTACTATTTACACAGGTGAGCTCACTTTGTGAAAAATTATTGATTTGTACATTTATCACTTGCACATTTTTCTTATGCATATTATAGTCCAATGGAATTTATGTAAAAATATTATTTCATTGGAAAGAAATCAACAGAAAATAATCTGTGAATGGAGAATTAGAAATAGGCATTATTTCGATGGGAAATTATTATACCTATATGCTAAAGGTGCCATATCAAATCAGTTGTGAAAAGATAGGTTATATAAAATATGTTGGAGCAACTGGATAGATACCTGGGAAATAAAAACCAAGCAAAATCCTTTTCTAAATTCTCTTCTAAATTCTCATACCAAATATATTCAACAAGTAAAAATGTAAATGCAAAAAGTGCTTCCATATTAGTACAAAAAAATGACAGAATTTACTGTATGCTTTTGATGTGAAGTATTTTGTGTGACACAAATGAAAATATTAATAATTTGCCTTAAAAGTAAAAACTTCTTGGGGTGCTTGAGTGGCTCAGTCAGTTGACTGTCTGACTTTGGCTCAGGTCATGATCTTGTGGTTTGTGGGATTGAGCCCTGTGTCGGACTCTGTGCTGACAGCGTGGAGTCTGCTTGGGATTCTTTCTCTCTCTCTCTCTCTCTCTCTCTCTCTCTCTCTCTCTCTCTCTCTCCTTTTGCCTGTTCATGCTGTGTCTCTCTCAAAAATAAACAAACATTTTAAAAAAAGTAAAAACTTCTTAAAAAAAACATAAGTAGATTAACAAGTGCCCTTGAGATACTATTTCTTAGATCCTGCTTGTCCCCACTCATGAAGATTTTGAGGATCTCGAAGTTGTTCAGTGACCAAATTTATTTTGAACAAAAGGGGAGTATGACAACGTTGAACTTTATCTGAGCCATTGGCTCCAAGAGAACAGTAATGGTTGAGAGATTCCCACCCTTTATGTTCTGGAAAACACTAAATAGAAAGGACAACCATGTTCTGGCATTTTTCCAGATAAGACCCACCTCCAACTTTATTGGTAGTTCCTTTGTTCTCTTGCCTCTATACAACCCAGGCCCCCCTTTTTCTTTGAGTGGTTTCCCATTAATGAATGCTCTCTCAAGTGCAATAGCCTAAATAAAATATAATCTTTTTAAAAAATAAAAATTAATCATAAACAAGATCAAAATGTCTTGAATTAACTGACAAATTCAGAATAAATATCTGAACATATAAACTTTTTCCCTTCACACACAACAGGCACTTATAAATCCATATTTTTTAACCTGGTAGACTGATGAAAAATTAAAAATTTTCAAAATGGTCAGTACTCGTGAAAATGTGAGAAAAACAGGCAGTCTTAATAATGTTTGAGTTTATGCTATTGCTATTGGTGCAACTTGTTGGTAGGCACATAGTCAAATCTGTCAAAATTTAAAGAGACTTTGGCCCAGCAATTCTAATATATGGAATTTACCTTGGATATGTACTTATAAAAAAATGCTTTGATATATATACAAGGATGCTCATTCAATATTACTTTTCAGAGCAAAACAATCAGAAAAAAAACCCTTACAACTTTTTAAAATTTTTTAAAATGTTTATTTATTTTTGAGAGAGAGAGAGAAACAGAGTGCAAGTGGGGGTAGGGCAGAGAGAGAGGGAGACGCAGAATCCAAAGCAGGCTCCAGGCTCTGAGCTGTCAGCACAGAGCCCAACTCAAGGCTTGAACTGAGCCTAAGTCAGACGCTTAACCAACTGAGCCACCCAGGTGCCCCTTACAACTTTTTTTTTTTAAGTAACTAATTAAATAAAGTATAAATAAAGTATAATTCATTCACATAGTCAAATACAAAACAGCTATATAATAGGAATGAAATGCTGATATGAAGTGATCTCCATTGTAGTCTGATCCATTAAAAAAACACAAAAGATGTAAGTATGATCACATATGTATATAGATTCCATTTGTATGTACACATGAAACTGATAATAGGAATTAACTTCTGCATAGCGAGAGCATTGTTTTGTTTTATTTGGGGGTTTTGTTGTCATCACTTTGTATCTATAACCCATTTTCAAGTCTCACTTAATGGCTTTCATCTCAAATCCTTTCTGGAACAGGAGCAGCTGGGTGGCTCAGTCAATTAAGCATCTGACTTTGGCTCAGGTCATGCTCTTGCGGTTTGTGAGTTTGACCCACGCTAGGCTCTGTGCTGACAGTGCAGAGCCTGCTTTGGATTCTCTGCCTTCCTTCCCTGCTCACATTCTCTCTCTCAAAAATAAATAAACATTAAAAAAAATCCTTCCTGGACAAATCAATTTTAAAATATACAATCCGTGTTTATCAGTTTGTATCTCTTACCCCTGACCTTGCTAGGAGGGCCATATTCCTCCAACCCCAATACCTGCCACCACCAGTACCAAAATGTATCAGCCTAGATACCACAGGTCTACTATAATTCTCCCCCCACACACTCCTTTTCTCTTCCTTCTTTTCATTGCACATTTTAATTTGAGCGTCAAATGAGAAATGGCATAATGTGTACAGTGACTTTGTGGTTCTGATTATGTATTGGACATGGAAGGAAAGGAAGGAAATAACTGTTTCCTCATCATAACTGTTTCCCCTTTATTGTTATCTACCAGAGAACCCAGGCTGATGATGTTTTGAAGATAACTGTCAGTTATGAAGATAAGCATACCAGAAACTCACCATTATTTATTCTAAGCTGTTATGATGCTTTTCATCTGAGCTCTTAAAGTTCTTCAGGATAGATATTATTATCCTGTCTATGAAGATAGAGGAGCTGGGCTATAGACAAGATTAAGTGGCTTGTTGAAGGATTCAAAGCAAGCCTGATGAGAGTTAGAAATCACATCCAGGTGGAGCGCCTGGGTGGCTCAGTCGGTTGAGCAGTTGAGCCTCTGACTTTGGCTCAGGTCATGATCTCACAGCTAGTGAGCTTGAGCCCTGGGCTGGCCTCTGGCTCACGCGGATCTGGCTTCAGATCCTCTGTCCCCCTCTCTCTCTACCCCTTTCCCGCTGGTGCTCTCTATCTCAAAAATAAATAAACATGAAAGAGAAAGAAAGAAAGAAAGAAAGAAAGAAAGAAAGAAAGAAAGAAAGAAAGAAAGAAAGAAAGAAAGAAAGAGGAAGGAAGGAAGGAAGGAAGGAAGGAAGGAAGGAAGGAAGAGAGAGAAATCACATCTAGGTTTTTGGATTCCAGCTTCTCTACCACAGTGACCAGAGAATTGGTATCACTTTCACCATTACAGGACTATTAGTTCTAAGCCATTACCATGTCTTTCTTTCATTCAAGATTTTATAAGTTCTTCATAAATAAATGAAATTGCCATTCAAACACACCCCAAAACCTGGGGTATTTCTCAGAACAAAATCCAGACACCTTTGCCCTTGTGAATAAGTAACAAATGAGGAAAAGAAGTCACTGAAATCATAGTATCATGTTGAGCATGTGATTTTGCTTGCATGCTCTAACTTGTCAGCTGTAGAGTTTGGATAAAGCTTCGCTACTCCTTGGGGAAGTAAGAGCTACTGAGATAATTTCTTTAAAACCCTTGGAGTTCAATGATACTAAATGAAAAGAAACAATGGGTGGCCATCTGCATCATTCTATTTACTGAGTTAGGACCTTAGAAATGTGTGTTGCCTCAGGACATTCTCTTCCCAGCAATCCCTCTGATTTATTGAAGCTCACAGGATGTTTGCAAAGGCAAGAAATCTAGAGAATAGGGCAGAAAAATAAAGCACATACAATCTGCTTCTTCTATAAGCCAGGGTTCTGCCTCTGGATTACATGGGTTCAAAAACGAATCCCTTCACTTAACAGCAGTGTGACTTTAGATGGGTTATTTATTCTTGTGCCTCAGTTCCTTTGCCTGGAAAATGGGGCTAAAGCTAATATTTACATCATAGAATTGTGAAATTAGTTAATACATGTAAATAACTTTGAAGACTGTCCAGCACGTTATAAGAACTAAATAAATGTTAGACATTGTTATTGATGTTATTGACCTTATTATTAATTACATATAAATGTATTTACATATTAATATAAAAGTTAATTATATAATACATATTCTTATATATGTTAGAATACATAAGATGTGGATGTGCTGACTCTCACAAATGACCCAAACATTTTATCAATTTGAGATCACTTTGCATTAACACGCTCCTCTTTTAGATAACCCAAGGCTCAACAATTTTTTTTTAAAGGCCAGATAATAAGTATTTTTGGCTTTGTTGATTGCACAGTCTCTGCCACAATTACTCAGGGTTCAACTCTGTTGTTGTAGCTTGAAACTAACCATAAAAAGACTTAAATGAGTGGGTGTTGCTATGTTCCCTTAAAAGTGTACTTATAAAGACAGACCATAGTTTGCCAACCTCTAAAATAAACCAAGAAATATTTCTAAGTCATTCCCTTTACTTAATGAAGTAAGGGACCTCAATAAGGAAAGTACACTTCCTGCCAAAAGACAGGAGATAAAACATATTTCCTATTACCATGCCCAGATATCACCTCAAGGCAAGATGATGATGCTCCTATAGGGCAGACTGCTCAGGTAAGAAAGCAAAGCCAGAGCACTGAACACAGAGAAGCCATTCCTAGGGAAATGAGTGGCATTTATCTCACAAAGGACTGGAAAGAGAAACCATCTTTGAGAACGTGGTCGATGAAGTTTGGGTACTTAAAGCAAACCTTTAGCATTTATAGATGTAAAGTTTCTGAAAACACTAAGAAAGGCTTTACTTAAGGAAGCAATGTCCCAGCACACGCGGATGTGGGACAGGAATGATGGTGGCAGGGAGGGGAAGGGGCGGTCACATAATAATTGAGGACTAGCATAACATGGACTATGCAAGATGAAAAGAAATCTGGACCAGACTAGAACCAAGAACTAATCTCATAGCTACTTACGAATTTTCATCAGGTCCCTACTGAAAAGAAACTAAAAATTAGTATCAGAATTCCTTTGTATATCACTTATAGTGATAGTACTTAGCTCAGGATATTGTTCTATCCTTGAAATACTAAAATTGAAACTACTTGTAGTTTAAATGGACCTTGGGAAAATAAGCTACAGGGGTCCCCCTGCATTACCTCATTTCTAATGTAAGGCTTGTTCAATTTGTTGTGCAGAAGGATATTCTAATCCTAAGCATCAAATATTTATTGTATTGAATCCCCTGGATGAAAGGTTAATCAGAGGGGACTTTAAGAGGGAAGACAGTATGAAAAATGACTGGATCATAAGCTTCACAAGGACAGAAAACATAATGTTCTGTTTACCACTAATGCACACTGTCTGACCTTCAGACATTCAAATAGATGTGGAATAAATGAACGAAAGTTTATAGTTTACCGTTGTGTTTAGAGTAGTCAAATATTATTTATATTTTTATCTACAGAGTGCACTGTTATTTTCAGTCCATTCAATAGCTTCACACGGTTTTACATAAAAACTCTCCTCCAGATACCACCTTTATCATATAGCTAGGTGGACCTTACGTAACTATCCTAGTCAAGGTCCTTGCCCGAAATGAGTAAAAACTGAGTAAGCAGTGACCCATAATGACAAATCTTACTTCTTTCCGTAGCTAATCTACATTAATGTATTACATATATTAACTGTATATGTACCTACTTCCAAATTTTGTCTCATCCAGGGAATAGGTTTTAAAAAGTAATGGAATCTCCCATTTGAGAGACCTTTGAAACAACCCCCCAAAATATAGAGGGGCATTTTTGGGTTGAGAGGATATTTAGCAGGTTGCTAAAGATTAAATTCATGAACTTAGTCTTTGACTTCGAGCCATGTTAAATTATGCCCTTATTCATAATTATTAGACTATATTAAACATTGTAGGTTTCTGAAAAGATATTGAAAAAGAAGAAAATAAATCACAGCATTTGGGCTCTCCTATGATGCCAAATTGCTAGTCACTTTTTTGGAAAACCATCAGCTAAAGCAGAATATGCATGTATTTTATATACTTTTTATATAATTATATATATATAATAAATTTATATGTTTATTACATTTATATAATTTAGATTTTATTTGTATATTATATGTATTGTACATATACTGGATAATTTATGAGGTCTTTCATTTGAGTTTTGCTAATAAGTTAGTAAGAGTTTTAAGCTGGGCCAGTCCTCTAAAATGTTTTCCCTGCATAACACTATATTTCTAGAAACAAAAAAAAAATATTATACCTTCATGATTAACTTTATTTATGACGCTTTTTTTTAATTATCATAAAACAAGGCTAAATGTTTCCATTTGGTCCTGTGGTTACTTTTTTATTGCTAAAGCCCTATATAGCAAAGGATGTTACTTTGCCTTATTCAACAAGAATTTTTTATGCTGTTTTCTACTCTTTCAGGATTTTCAGATATAAATAATACAGACTTTTACAGAAATGAATTGCCTTCAGTGCTTTGCAAAGGTATCATTACATCAAGGACTTCATAAACTAAAAACCTAATGAAATTACTGCCATGTAATTCTCTGCAGGTTGTTTCCTAGGCTGTAATGCTATATTCAGTATACGTTTTAAAGTAACCAAAGCAGCAGTGGACTACTGCTTCACTTCAGCTGGTCTGGTATAATCATAATTTCTATGTAAATCAATATAAATTTATATTATTAAATGATTTGAAGACTGGATTTTAAATAATTGAAGACATAAGGTTTTATTGTGAGACAGAGGAACGAGGCTCACTCACAGGAGCTGAGTAAATTTTTTTAAGGCACAAAGAGGTCTCTTGGAAATCTTTCTTCCTAGTCTACTAAAAGTTATACTGGTTATTTGAAAAGCATTTAGAGTGATTTATTTTTTTTTTTAAGATCAAGAGGATATTGTAAAGAAAATGAGATTATGGCTCAGATTATGGCTAATTACTACTTTCAAGAAACTCATATATAAAATATATGTGTATAGATATGTAACATATCCATATATATAATATATGTATTATAAAACATACACCTTGGTAAAAGGTTGTTTATAAATTAACATTTTGAAAAATGTTTTTGAAATATAAAACATTGTGAAAAAGAAAACATTTCAAACATTCTTTCTGAGAAACAAATTTATGATAATCAACATCCATTGGAAGTGTTCCCAAGCATGAGGTGCTAAGAGGAAATAACTGGAAAATGTATGTCGGTTGTGATTCAGAATGCAGAGCCAGATTATGATTTTTAAAACTGGCTCTACCACTTACTGACTGTGTGGGGGCAATGGTATACCTAACCGCATTAGGATGAGCTAGGTTACCACCCAGTAAAACTCAACACCAAAAATGAGTGACTTACAAAATAAATTTTACTTCCCATCCATACAAAGCTTATGTAGGTTCACTCAGATCTCCAGGGCAGCCAGGATCCTTCAGTAGGTGCAACATTCCAGGCTGCTTGAATCTTATAGAATCTTCATACTGATAAGGGCCTCCATCCCATCATAGCAGGGCCAGAGCAAGCATGGAGAACCCAAGCATCAGGTCTTACAGGCTTTCCCTTTTCTATTATGACAATATTGATTATTGTGAAGTAGGCAGAGAATTATGATAAAGTTAACCTGATTTTAAAATTGTATCATCTCATTTTAGAACTTGAAAGGGCCTAAAAATACTCCAGACAAGCCCCCTTATTTTACAGATTTGGAAACAGACACAGAAACAGGAGAAAGTATAACAATTTTGCCCAAGATTACACAGCCAGCAATAGCAGAGTCTGAAGTTCAAATACAGATATCCCTTCTAGCTCCCTAATGGCTGCAATTCTACCACAACCTATGGAAGTGTTCCAACCTTTTTGCCTCTTCTGTCATATCCTAAAGACCAGGGCAACAAGGTGCTTAGGTGTCTCTTTTCTAAATTTACATTGAATGGAAAACCCAAAAATGATGTTAATGATAGAGGAAATGTCTCCAGGCCTCCAATGGTATTGCCACAGCTACTCTCAATTTCTACTCTTCGTATTTTAACAGTGTGATACTTACCATCCAACTCAATTGAAAATCCAGGATTAAATTCCATATTGAAAAATAATATTTTTGCTTAGAGGAGGAAAGAATAGGTCTGAGAAAAGAGACAGAAAAGCATACCGCAGAACTTTGAAAATGATTTTAAAAAGAAAGTCGTGTTTATCATGTTGTGCTTTCTGAAGCAACACTATTTGAAAATGAATTTATCCTCAGACTCTTCTTTACCCACGCTGTGCTGCAAGGTCTATTACTATCAGTAGGGAGAAATGGAGTGCTGAGCTATAGCTGTAACAGGTGGGTTTTGTTTCCATTTGCTGAGTAAAGGGGAAATAAAACAACATGTCATAAGCAAAGTGCCTACTGTGTTTACTGAAGGGTATGAATGGCAATGACTATCACAATCACTTTCCACATGAGCAGATTCATGTTCAAAATATAGCTTCAGTTATCACGAAAATGAAAGGAATGATCAGAGTTCTATTACCATTTCCATTCACTTAGTTCATTACCATATAACTTTCTACTTTCTCTTCCCTGCTTTCATTCAGACCCCAGCACTGTGAGGAAAGGCACCCTCAGCTCATGAGGCTGAGTTGAGGAGGAATGCTACCCTCAAGCATCCTGGGAAATGCCTGACCAGAAGTGAGACAGTTAGAGACCATGGGAACAAGCCTTAAGTGAAAAACATTATTCACTTGGGACACTTTCTATTGGCTGTTATTGTTAAACTGCTTCTTTTACAAGAGCAAAACTGGGATGCAGTGCCATATACAAGCCAGACTTAAAACAGAGGACCCGGGCTCCAAAAAGCACCAATGGACTGACTGCCTGAGTTGCCTGCCAATATCAACCAATCAAGGTGAGTCTCCTCCAACTGAGCAGGACCAGGCCCTTCTTCTTTCCCCTTTTCCTCTTAGCATACTGGACTGGTGGGAACTGGAACGGGAACTTTATATAAGCAGGGCCTCTGCCATGTTGGGAGGCCAGCCTTAACTATTCTCTGCTGGTGATGTGTCACCCTTCAGCTGAAGCTGTAGCCCCAATAAGGCCTTGTTTGTGCCTTTGATTTGTGGGTCTAGTCGTTTCAGTTGTCAGGCTTAAGTACTCGGCTCTGGTAACAGAACTACTGTTGCCAGTTACTTTGCTGAGCCACTTATCTTGCAAAGCTGACGATTTTTTAAATGAATTCAGAAGTGCAATTATTATATGTGACACCCTCAATACACCCGTTAAGAATGTTTTTGTGGGGGTAATCTCCTTTTAGACCCTATATAATATCATCTGACTTTAACAACTAGAGAACGTTATTTATTCAAATGGCAGCTTGCTTACTGGATGACATTGACAGAAAATAGTTACACGCCTGAAGCCCAAAGATTCTGCAAAATTTTGTTTAGTGTAATGAAGACCATAATGACATTCTTATTATTAAGCACAATATATATTTAAAAAACAAAAGCTGGTACATCCTATTCTTTTAAAATGGCATTGAGACTATTCTTTCTCTAAAGCATTATGTATCAGAGAGGTCTAGATAAGAATAGAAGCAATCCTTTAGTGGAGTAGCTTAGACCTCTCAAAGATGATATTTGTCATTCATATCGAGCCTGAGCGAGTATTTTGGCTAGTTTTATATGTCAGAACCAAAACTGAAGGCTTAGCAAGGACACCGTTTCTTGCTTTGAATGAGGCAGGCTAAGAAGATGTACATCATTTTGCTCACACACTGAACTCCCCTCCCTTTTGTTCCTGCTTCTCTCCTGCTTGGAATTGACTCCTCCTTCCTGCAGCTCTGAGGATCACAGGCTGATTGAAGAACACAGCGGTTCGACGGGGAGCTGTGCTCAGTGTCTGTCTCTCTCTTAATTTTCCTTCTCTCAGTCTCTCTCTCCCTCCCTCTCCTTCCCCCACCCCCCACCGTCCCCCCTCCCCCGCTCTGTTTTGCTTGTGTCTTTCTCAGAACCTGCAAAGCTGACACCTACCTGATAATCTCTCTGCCTTTGAATGCAGCTCTGGAACCAAATGCATCGCTTTACTGCTCTTAAAAAGTGAATAGAGTTTGATTACCTCAAGCTACAAGCTGCTTTGCTCCCTAAGAAGGACACAAAAGGAGCCAGACATCATTGTTTTTCAATCTACCTGAGAAGCTTTTTGCATTTATGCCAGAAACTTGATGGTTTCAGGAGGAAGTTTGGGGTTTGTTTTTAATTGGAATGTTGAAAAGTTTTTTACTGATGCTTTTAAATGGAACTCAATTTTTAAATATGGGTTAAGTCAGATCTAAAGGAGACATGCCTGATCATTTTCTGCTGGACTGACGGGGAACTTCTAGAGGGAAATTTGGTAGGAGAAAATGAGATCTGATTTGCAACTAACAATCATGCTTTATTTTGAGAATATTTACAGACTCACTGAAAGGGAAATTAAATATTGACCAAAGACAATGTCTGGATTTTCCAGTAACTTATCAACAAATGACTCTACCCTGTGGAAAGAAAATCATAATTCGACGGACCTTTTAAATCTGCCAGGAACTCTGAATATCTATCTGTTTTGCCTGACATGCTTAATGACTCTTGCAGCCCTGGCAGGCAGCATTTATTCACTAGTTTCCCTGCTGAAAACGCACAACAGAACCGTTGTGTCCATGCTTGTGGCTTCCTGGTCTGGGGATGATCTCATGAGTGTCCTGTCGGTGACCATCTTCATGTTTTTGCAGTGGCCAAACCAGGTCCCTGATTACTTCCAGGCTCTGTGCACCACCTCTGCTTTACTATATTTATGCCAGGGCCTCTCGAGCAACTTAAAGGCGACTCTCCTAGTCTCCTACAACTTTTACTCGATGCACAGGGCTGTGGGGAGCCAGGCAGCCTCCAGAAGATCCGGCCAGGTGCTCGGCGTGGTGCTGACCGTGTGGGCAGCCAGTCTGCTGCTCTCGGCGCTCCCGCTGTGCGGCTGGGGCACCTTCGTGCGCACGCCGTGGGGCTGTCTGGCGGACTGCTCCAGTTCCTACGTGCTGCTCCTCTTCGCTGTGTACACTTCGGCCTTCGGACTCCTCGCCGGCCTCTCTGTCCCGCTCACTCACCAGTTGCTGTGTTCGGAGGAGCCGCCGAGGCTCCACGCCAACTACCAGGAGATTTCCCGCGGAGCTTCCACTCCTGGGACCCCTCCAAGTCGGGGGGGAGTGCTTTCCTTGTCTCCAGATGATGCTCCCGGCCCTGCGCTGCGCTGTTCTGGGGGATGCTCCCCCAGCTCCGACACCGTGTTTGGACCGGGTCCACCAGCGAGGGCACAGCTGGGGCAGGGGCCGGGACACGAGGCTACCGCTGTGGTTGGAGCCTGCAGGCGTGAGAACCGGGGGACTCTCTATGGCACCAGGAGCTTCACCGTGAGCGTAGCGCAGAAGCGCTTCTCTTTGATCCTAGCGCTGACGAAAGTCATCCTTTGGCTGCCCATGATGGTAAAAGTGCAGTTTCTCACGTGCGCGGGTGTGTGTACCAGACAGTATGAGTGCGTGTTGGGAATAGCGTCCCCGGTTGAGAGAGTCCCCAAGAGACGCACAGTTACGTCCGCTTCCAAATGTATCTGCTGGGTTTAGACTCGCACTTGGGGGAAGGCAGCTCACCGGTAGAGCTTGTAGACTTCGAAGCCTTTGCTACTAAGTGCTTCTCCTTTCAAAATTGGGGAGGGGGACAGGGAGCACTTTTGGGCGCGGGGGACAGTTTTCCTAGATCTAACGTGACCAAGGGTGTTGTTCTCTTCTCCTGTAGCAATATCTGGGAATATTCAGAAAAGAAGGGAGGTAGTAAAAGGGTTTTCTTTCCAGCCAACCCTCTGTCATCCCTTTCTCTCCAATCCATTTCTGCCTAGTAAGGACACCGCCCATCCTCAGCAGGGAGACAGATTGGAGAGTTGCAATCAGAAGTAGAGAGGGAAGAGAGCAGACCAAATAGGCTTTTTTTTTTTTTTAATATGAAATTTATTGTCAAATTGGTTTCCATACAATACCCAGTGCTCATCCCAACAGATGCCCTCCTCAATGCCCATCACCCACTTTCCCCTCCCTCCCATCCCCCATCAACCCTCAGTTTATTCTTAGTTTTTAAGAGTCTCTTATGGAGGAGGCAAACAGGCTTTTTTGTTCAAGCCTTCAGGAAGAACCCAGTTTTGACCCAGGAAGGTGGCGTCCTGCTGTGACAAGCAGGCTGGGGAGTGGGGTGAAGTGAGGGTCCAGGGATGTGACAAAGGCCATCTGGAGTACCAGATGCAGGTTTTCAGGATGCCTGCCTGTTTTCCCAGTAGCGTCCCCACTATTGTAAATTGTGCTTCTCTGGAGGAGACCTGAGGTGGCAGGGGCACAGACCAGGCACCCAGGAGTGGAAACCACCCAAAGCCCTGTGGTCTAAATCAGGGGGCCTCATTCATCCCAAGAGATCCCAGTGGTCCATCACCAAAACTGAGCTTCTGACTCTCAGGCAGGAAAGGAGCCTGGAGAAGGGTGCTGGGGCAGGCAGCATGCTTGGGGGAAAGGCCTGGCAAAGTGGAAAACTGTATCCTGGGATAGGTCTGAAGCTCTTTGCCTTTGCAGATCCACATGATGGTCCAGCACGTGGTAGGGTTTCAGAGCCCTCCCTTCGAGACACTCAGCTTTCTGCTAACCCTGCTGGCCACCACTGTAACCCCAGTGTTTGTCTTGTCCAAACGCTGGACCCATCTGCCCTGTGGCTGCATCATCAACTGTAAGCAGAACGCATATACAGTGGCATCTGATGGGGAAAAAAGTAAGTCCTTGACAGTGTGGGGTTGGGGGCAATAAGCATACAAACACAGAAAAGTGGTCTATTGAGAAGTTGCCTGAGTAGGGAATGACGAATCCAAGCATAAATGTAAATAAAGAGAGGAAATTATAATGTGAAACAATTCTTAGCACAGTGTTGGGATAAGTTTTAAAGGAGCCAGGTTTAAAACAACTCTGTGACATGTTTGTACATTGAATAATTATTTTAGGGAAGAAAGGAACAGACAGAATTCATTCAACACAGCATGAAGTCTAAAAGGCCCTTAGATGTTATATCCACTGTAGTTCTTAGACCAGAGTAGAAAATAAATTCCCTTCCCAAGTCTACATATGAGAAACCTGTATCTGAAAAGAGATTAACTCTTTGAAGAGTTTAAAAACACATTATATTATAGTCCATTATTATGTAATGGAACAGGAAAGAAAAGTATTTTTATTATTTTGCTTCTTCTATTCATTCTTATGGGGTTTTAAGAAGTTTTCAGAGTAGCGTGTCTGAAAACAAAATTTAAGGGGCTCCTGTCTGGTTCAGTCAGGAGAGCATGTGACTCTTGAAATCAGTTTTGAGATTGAGCCCCACATGGGGTGTAGAGATTACTTAAAAATAAAATCTTAAAAAAAACCCCACAAATTTGAAGTATATGCCTCTGTTTTCAGAAAACACAAAAAACTCTCAGGTCAAGAAGGGACAAGGGTGGCAGAGTTTGTCCGTGTATGGTCATGTATGAATAGAGCCATGCTAGTTACACTAAACAAACAAATAACAATAACAACAAAAAACAGTGTTCTAAAGAGTATACCTAGAATGGGAGTGGGGTCAACTATAACACTCACTAGAGTATAATTGTTCCCATACTGAGACAGGAAAAGTTGAGGAATGACCTTCACATTTTGACTCTACCAGGAAGAAAAGGGTACATTCCAGACAAAAAATAGGATGTTCTACCATTTAATAAATCTAAAAATGTGTTAGTGTATGCTGAATTAAATGTTCCATTAATTGTCCTTTGCTCAGAGTAAGCAAGTAGAAAAAACTTTAATGGAAAAAAAAGTAAGTAAAAATAGTTCATTTCAGACTATTTCAGAGGTAAAAAAAACCTGGAGAATATTAAAATATATTCTACAATCAATTCTACAACAGTGTTATTTTATAAACATTAATTAATCATGAACTGGTCATTTTCCCTGTATTGATGACATTTAAAATTTATTATGTCTAGGTATTTTTCAAATGATGAGAGGATTTCTTTACTTTTAAGGATGCCATAAAGTTTTATTGTTAGTAGATGCCAAATTTATCTATGTCTTTAAAACAAAATAACCATGGAACTTCTATAACAATTCTGTGCTTCCGGAGATTACTATCCAGAGCAACAGTGACACAGAAAATTAATAATAAATACTCTGAGCCACCAAGAACATATATAAAATTCATTTATAAGACTGGAAGTTCTAGCATTCTATCAAATGTTAACCTTTTGCCACTAAATTAATGAGCCAGCATTGTTTTATAGTATTTAAGGTTATGCGAGAGATAATAAAAATTGAATGCCAGAGAAAATGAAAAGTCTTAGTAAAGTGATGTAGGGCCATCATCTTTAAGAAGTAAAGGACACCCATATCAGAGCTGAAAACAAAGCAATGCAACAGACCTATCACTGCAAATGGTCTAGGAAGTATTCTCTCTTGTACTGCACAAGATTACAAGAGACTATGGCAGGCTGGAAGAATCAACAATCACATTAATTTCTTATGCTGGAAATTAAAACCACACTTTTCAAGATCAAAATATATTTTTCCTCTAAAATTACCATCGTTTTTCTTTGTATTTAAATTTTCAGGGAAAAATTCCCTGAAATATTGTAGGCTTATAAAAAGAGGCATGACTTCAAAAATCAAACACTGTGAGAAACATTAGTTTCAAATGCTTGTAGTCCAAATGGCTCCATTCTCTTTATGATCCCAGATTCTGCTGTAGGGAAACTCTGAGAACAAGAATGATGTAATTTCATTGTCTGAGAACCCATCATATACTTTCCTGTTGCTAGGATGACACAAGAACAGAATTTTCAAACCCCAAAGATACTCTTCCTCAGGTAGGCGAGTGCCTAATCAAGTGCCTTGATTCTTTGGGAGTATGGCTCCAGTTTTACATTTAGGCTTTTTCTCCTTAACAAACTAAGATTTTCCTTTTTACATTCTTCATCAGTGAACTCAAAAAGCAAGGATGCTTCCTAACTCATATTGACTATAAGTTCATTTTGCAGATGTAAACATCATTCTCTATCTCAGCCTTCATGAATGCAAGTGGAGAGACATACAATCAAAAAATGAATGTCAGTAATGGGAAATAATTTGCAGATTAACAATTCTCTCTTGTTTCCAACATTAACCTGTATTACTAGTGTCTCAAAACAAAAGTGTTAAAAAAAACAAAGATGATTTTAACAAAGAGGTCTCAGATGGCAGACATATGGACTGGATATGGCTTTCAGACTCATTTTCTTTGCATGAGATGATGTTTTCTTTTTTAATTAAATAAACAGTTAAAATATTTTCTATAAAATCAGATTTTCAACTTTTATTGTAAGCAAAATCAAAATATCTGCTAAGTGCCATATTACTCTGGAGAATTATTTATTTTTATAAGCTGATATAATTAACTATTAATGTTTGAAATTGCAATTAGCAAGGTGTGACTAAAGGAAAAAGACTAAAGCTAATTCATGTTTCATCCAGGGCTTAGCTTTCCAGAACAAATACAACATTATACACACACACACACACACACACACACACACACACATTTTTTTGTAAGTATAGAGAGCATAAACTTCAAAAGATCCTGACTGTATTCTGATGATCTTTAAGTTTCTGTTATTAAACTGTTGTCAACTGTTATATTGTTATAACCTATTATCTCCATTCATTACCTCAGTCAGAATTTACCTTAGGTTCTCTCATGGGTCTAATTAGCAGTAAAGCAATTTCACATAAAGGTTAGTAATTCAAATTCTGGAATCAGCTGACTTTAAATTCAAATCTCTTTACCAGGTAGGTAGGTCTCAGGTAGGTCTCCTCTACCAGCCTCAGTTTTTTCAACTGTAAAATAGAACTCATAAGCCTTTTATTATGCAGTGTTGTTGCTGTGTTAAATGACATGACCTGTGGGCATAAATTAGCCCTGGAGTTCTCTGTTTCTCCATGGTGTAAATCACAATCACTCTTCCTTCTCATAGCCTACCTCAGACTGCCTCTTCATGACCTGGAGGCAGATTCTCCATTGACAGTCTGCACACTCCTTCAAAAACATTACTCATTTTTTCTCTACATATTTCATAATTATAATATACAGCTAATCAGATATATAGCCACAGACACCAGTTTTATTGTGTTATATGATAAAATGGGATTTATGAGTTTTTGTTTGCTTACTGTCCTGGAGTTCACAATTTGTCACTTTGTATCTTTTTTGAGAGAAAATGGAAACCCATCAATAATTAAAATATCCTTTTAGTTCCTCCACTTTCACACTGTTGAACTAAGTTAAAAATCTTAATTTAATTTCACTGAACTATATGACTAGAAAAAGTAAGTAGAACTATACATAAGACAGGATATAAAATATTAATATATGTTTCTACTTTGTATTTTCTTTGGATAGAAATTCTTGTTTGTGTCCTGGCTCAAACAATGAATGTTTTGTCTCAAATAATGAATGATACCTATAAATTCTATTTTCAGTCAGCAGAATAGCCTTGTAAATCTTCAGTTATGGGAAAAATTTTGGTAATAGAATCAGCATATGAATGGCACTAGGATTTATTGTAAAACGAATCAAATTTTATTTGTTGTTCCCACAGAAAATTTATAACTTCGTAGACCTTTCCACCAAGGATAGCTAAATGTCTGGTATATGATACAGAATTATCCAAGTAGAAGAAATACTTTGAAATGAGCCATGTTTTGAAAGATGAATACCAAAACATTAAATTGCATTTTGTCTACTATCCTGATGTAACTTCATTCTTAATACATAAAGTAATGATCTAGTATTTAATGACATTCACACATAAAAATTGTATCACTTTCTGCCACATTCTCACTTTTCTACTAAGACTTCATACCATATCCACCAACCAGTAGTACTATATTAACATACTCTTAAATTTCTCTTGGTTTAAGCCATAAACTTTTATGCATTCCTACTAAATTCATTTTGTAATTAACCAGGTTTAGAGACACGTTGCAAAGTGCTTTAGATCACAAAAATATGAATCTATTCACTATTGTTTATAATTCATTCCAAATGTATTTGTATCAGAAATATATGTTCATTTAAAAAGTTTAAAAACTGTGTTGCAGCATTTTCTAATTTTTAATGTATGCATATATAAACATATAAATGTCAGGATTGGAATACATGAAAATATTTAATGCAGTCATATCTGTTGCTGATGTTGTCAGATGAATAACTCATGTAATATTAAGGCCCTCTTAATAATTTCTAGCAAAATAAAATTTAGAAATATCTTTTATCCCCATATAAAGTAATGTATGGATAACTGATAGATTAAAAAAGCTAAAACTAAAACTGCATATATGTGAGAGTTTTCAAATTTATGGTTAAATTTTTGTTCATTAAACTGCTTTAAAGACTCTAGGGTTCTTGGAATTGTATGTACTTTAAACCAGCCTCTCACTGTACAAGTGAGAAAAGTTAGGCCCAGAGTAATTAGATACCTTGAATTTATAAGGTGTAATTACTTTCATACATAATTGACAGGTAATGAAGATAGTTTTTAAAATCATAATAATCAATTTGAATGCACTTTCCTGATTTTATTCCCTATGTATATCCAATTGTTTATACCTACCTTCTTAACCATGGAACTTTGTTTTTGTTTTTACTTAGCCAAGAGGAGAGGCTTTGAATTCAATCTGTCATTCCAAAGGAGTTATGGGATTTATAAAATAGCACGTGAAGATTACTATGATGATGATGAAAATTCTACATCCTATCACAATCTCATGAATTCTGAATGCAAAACTACAAAAGACTCTCAGAGAGACACTCATAATATCTTTAATGCCATAAAAGTGGAAATCAGCACCACACCCTCTCGGGACAGTTCTGTACTAAAAGGGATCAACAAATGCACAAATACTGATATTATGGAGGCTAAACAGGATTGCCACAGTGGAAAGGGTGTTGATCCACTGATTTCTGAAGAAACAGGAGGTGATACAAACTATGAAGAAACCACCTTTTTGGAAGGGCCAGAAAGAAGACTTTCTCATGAGGAGAGTCAGAAACCAGACCTTTCAGACTGGGAATGGTGTAGGAGTAAATCAGAAAGAACCCCTCGTCAGGTACAGTAAAGGTTGTTCTTTCTGTGAAATAAAAAGTGAGGCCAAATATGATAGGCATGGGGAAAAAAAAAAGATCAGTTGCTTATTTCATTCAATTTCACTTGCTTTGATTAATTTCCATAATATTAAATTTTATTTCAAGGTGTTCTTTTGAGGGATTTAAAATTTTAAGTTATACATTTTATTCAAAATCTGTATGTTTTGGCATTGACAGAGCTAAACAGGCTCTTTGAGAAGGGTAGAGCTTTATAGTTTAACCTCAAGTAATCTGTCTAAATTCAGACTAGACTCTCAGAACTTGTTTCAAATTAGTTAACCTGGAAGTTTTCCTTTTCCCTCTCCCCCACAAAAAGTGCTCAAGGTCAGTTTTCTTTTTGACATAAAGGCAAATATTTATACAGCTAGTGGTGAGGAGGGCAGTCCTGCTGCAACTAAACTAGACAGTTTGCCTATTCTTCTTGCTAGAACTATTCCCTCTAATACCCAGTAGGGAAAAAAGATCTATTTCAGAATATACTGAAGGGAGCCTTTGCAAACTCTGCTAAATGTTCCATCCCTTTAAGGATAGAAGAATGGCTTTATAATGTTTTATAAAACAAAAGAATTTGCACCTTAATTTTATTCCATTTTATCCTAGGTTCTAGCCTGCCTAGAATGATGAGGGATACTTTTTACTTTATTGAAACTATAGTCTAATGTTGGTATGAGATTGTTCTTTATTCCAAACTTTCATATCTGCTAATTAAAGCTGCCCGTGCTTTCCACACTACTGATTTACTGGAAAGAAGAGCCTTTTCTACAAGATTTAATGGAAATCAAATTCCACTTGTCAAAACAAAAACATAATTCCAGCAATATGTGTAAGGAATAATGCATTCATTGATCAAAATATGACCATATAACACCAAATATGAATATGGATAGAATAATCTGAGATTTCCTTTATTCTCAGTGATAATTAAAACTACTAGTCTTATTCTAATATCACTGTTTAAAAAGTAAGTTATATAATAAAACAAAATATACAAAATATATTAAAATAATTATTCCTATTATTTAGTAATTAAGTATTTCAAAAAAAATCACTAAATATTTGCCACAAATTAAAAATAACAGTGAAAAGTATACTATTGACAGGCCACAGGGACAGTATTTTTAGAAGAAAATGGTGCCCCAGCTAAGAAGAAAGTCCCTACAGTTTCATCATCAATTTGTTCCCGAATAATCTAAACCTCTTGGTTTTCTTGTACTTAAAAATTGTTAAGTAATATCATGATGAAGTGTCTGTATGTGTGTGTGTGTGTGTGCCTGTGTGTATGTGTGTTTGCATCCCAGTAACTTGCAAATACCTTGGTGTGTTACTCCTTTATTCCATCCCCATGCTTACCTCTTAGGAGTTACAGCTATCCTGAATCATCATTTTTTGTTTTATCATTTTATCACAAATGAGTGCATTTCTAACATAATATATTATTTAGTTTTGCTTATTTTGAGCTTTCTAAAGATGGTGTCATACTGTACCTAATTTTCTGGGACTTGTTTTTTTCCCACTCAACGTTACTTTAAATCACTCCATTTTCTTATGTATTTTGCCAAAAACATTGGGAATTATCATCTAAAGTATCACAACTTATAACCCTCATTAAAAAGTCTTGATTATAGTCTGGAGAGTATAATCAATTACCCTAGAATCTTATGAAAGGATCAGACACTGTTTACACATAATATACTGTCCTATGAGAAAAATGAAACACAGCTTATCCACTAGCCTCTATAAATCATAAATAAAATGATATATAGAAAGCACAAAACTTGGATCAGTCCAGATCAAATACCAATCAATACCTTTCAACTATAAGGATTTGCTTAAGTATTAATATTTTAACATCTCTGAGGAGCAAGTAGTTAAAAAAAAACTGATCTAAAATGATGGTTGTGAAAAAATGATTAGTGATAAAATAAGGGAACACTCAGGAAAGATAAAATTTATATTTTCAGAGACTAATTGAAATTAAATGAAATACTATCATAAATTTTCAAACAACAGTAAGAAATCCTTGGATTATAGGCTGATGTTATTGATAGGCCTTGCCTTTTAGCAAATTTGCCTCTGAACTTTAAGGTTAACATGTAACTAAAATATATTTAGGGAGGAAATGCTTATGAAAACACTTCCATGACCAAAGACAGGTTTTTACTCTTAACCTATTCTTCACCACAGATACTTCATGGGAGTAGATGATGACTTAGAAAGCACTTTCATTTTATCCTTTTCTTCCAAATACCTTCTTTGCTCTGAAAACAATGTTAACTTATGTACCTTAAAGTGATACATTAAACTGCAGTAGACACTGCAATACGTCTATAAAAACACTATCTCTTCTGATTTTCTGTGGTTGTACTTTCACATTTTTAGTCCGAATCTATTAGTTCATGTTTAACGGTTCTACATTGAATGGTGTGTCTTCTTTATTCTTAAGCTTAAAAAAAACCCCGCAGGTTTGATTTAAAATATATTTAGTGAGCCCTACTTTATTTTGACAATACATGCTGCTTAATTTTTTATTAGAGTTTAAGTTAGTAAACAAATTCCCAGTGTATTTTGTTTGAAATCCTGGCAGGAGTGAAAGCATCAGATCAACGTTAAGGTGTAAAGAAGGTGGTAGTAGAATGCCTTCGGGAGTTTAAATGTGATCCAATAAAATTTATCAGAGTTGAAAGTGCTAGTAAGACTGAAATTCAGTGTTAACCACATTACCGCTCCTTTTCGGATCCCTAATAGGTAGAATCCTAAGAAGTCCACTGTTAAAATATTCAGATAAAAATTAGAAATGTCAGAGCTCTGGGGCACCTGGGTGGCTCAGTCAGTTAAGCATCTGACTTCAACTCAGGTCATGATCTCATGGTTTGTGAGTTCAGGCCCCACGTCAGGCTCTGTGCTGACAGCACAGAGCCCGGAGCCTGCTTCGGATTCTGTGTCTTCCTCTCTCTTTGCCCTTCCCCTGCTCATGCTCTGTCTCTCTCTCAAAAATAAATAAACATTAAAAAAATTAAAAAAAAAAAAGAAATGTTGGAGCTCTTCAGTTACAAAGTTTTAATATGGTGTGACTGTTCTTCAAATGAAATAATGATTTTCAGAACCTGAGAGTTTTGCCATCTATGAATAAATAAAATTGGACTTATAAAATAATTCGGTGGCTTGTGGGTGTTAACTCTAATTTTCTCTTTTAATACAAAGTTCCTCAATAAATTCCATTTTCTTTTAATGTGTTGTCTTAAAGCTCTAGAAACTCATTTGTTTATTATAATCAATCAGAAACAAAGATATGTTGTAACTATATCACTTAATCCCTCTTATAATCCTAGCATCATAGCATCTGAAAGGTGAAAGGTCCTCCATTAAGCCAGTAGAATATAGAAAAACAGATTCTGAAACAATTCTTCTCAAATGAGAGACCAAGCAGGGAGAAGTGATTACATTTGAATGAGCTACACAAATCATTTAGCAGAAGGATGTATACACAAACAAGAACTAACTTTAAAGTCATCTGAGCATTAAAAAAGTTTTATTCTCATTTTAAGTGAAATGTTTTAACTATCTAAAAATAGTTTTAAAATCCAAGTTGTGTCTGCTGACAGAGTGAAGTGGCAACAATGGTTTCTATAACTTTTTAATATTATTGTTTCTTTAAATAATTTTCATAAAAAACTGTGGAAACCAGAAATCAAACTAGATTATTTGGGGTTCTTTAAATTAGAGCTTCTCATTCTTTTAATGTAAATTCAAGTTAGTTAACATACAGGGTAGCCTTGGATTCAGCAGTAGAACTCAATCATTCATCTCTTACATATGACACCCAGTGCTCATCCTGAAAAGTGCCCTCCTTAATGCCTGTCACCCACTGAACCCATCCTCCTACCACCTGCCCTCCAGCAACCTTCAGTTTGTTCTCTGTATTTAAGAGTTTCTTACTGTTTCTCTCTCTCTGTTTTTATCTTACTTCTCTTTCCCTTCCCCTATGTTCATCTGTTGTGTTAAACTCCACATATGAGTTTCTCATATTTTAATGTGCAAATAAGTCAAATGGATGTCTTGTTAAAATGTAGATTGTGGGGGTGCCTGGGTGGCTCATTTGGTTGAGTGTCCGACTTCTGCTCAGGTCATGATCTCACAGTTCATGGGTTTGAGCCCTGTGTTGGGCTCTATGCTGACAGCTCAGAGCCTGGAGCCTGCTTCAGATTCTGTGTCTCCCTCTCTCTCTGCCCCTCCCCTGCTTGCTCTCTCTCTCTGTCTCTCTCTCTGTCTCTCTCTTAAAAATAAGTAAACATAAACAATTTTTTTAATGTAGATTGTGACTAGTAAATCTGAGGTGGGCTCCAAGATTCTGCATTTCTGACAAACCCCTAGCTGACTGGAGTGCAAAATAAAAGCCCATCCGAGACCTATACAATCAGAATCTCCCAGCTCATTCAAATGCACATTAAAATTTAAGAAGTACCACATTAGCATCTAATCACTGGGAGATAAATACTAGTTTAAAAAACAGGGCAAAATTAATCCTTTCCGCTTAATATATGCCTCATAAAGTAAAATAAGACTAGAAGAAAATACTCCAATACAGTAGTGTCCCATTATCTGTGGGGGATATGTTCCAAGACTCCCCGTGGATGCCTGAAATGTAAATAGCACTGAACCCTACATATACTATGTTTTTTTTCCTATATAAACATACCTGTGATGCAGCTTAATTTATAAGTTAGGCACAGTAAGAGATTAATAATAATAACAAAAATAGAACAATTACATTAACATACTGGAATAAAAGTTATGGGAATGTGGTCACTCTCTCAATTTCAAAATATCTTATTGTACTGTACTCACCCTTCTTCATGTGATGATATGAGATGATAAAATGCTACATGATGAAATGAAGTGAGTGACAGGCATTGTGATGTAGCATTAGGCTACCATCGACCTTCCGATGATATATCAGCAAGATCATCTGCTTCTAGACCACAGTGGACTATGGGTAACTGAAATCACAGAAAGTGAGGCCTGGATAAGTGAGGGGGCTACCTGTATGCATATCTCTTACCTCTCCCCAAAAAGAGTGTATCTTCTCTTTTCATTTTAAAAAATAAACTATTAAAAAATTAAATCAGGCATAAAATAGTGTTTCCCATGACATTGTTAACTTAATATTGGCAAATGCTTAAGCCTATTCTCTGAGTAATTTGTGACATTTTTCACTGAAGTGACTGTAGGAGAAAAAATCATTTGTCACTTATTTGTAGCCTCAAGACAGTCATCTTACAGCAAATAACTGTCTGGAGTATAGATATTTTATATTTAGCTATATCCATTTGTTACAGTGTTTAGTTCATCACTCACTGTTCAGATACCTAAAAAAACTGTTACACTGCTTTTTAAATATATTTTTTTAATGTTTATTTATTTTGAGAGAGAAAGTGTGAGCGGGATGGGGCAGAGAGACAGGGAGATAAGAGAATCCAAAGCAGGCTCCGCGTGGTCAGTGCAAAGTCCAACATAGGGCTCACACCCACAAACGGGGGGATCATAACCTGAGCTGATGTGGGACACTCAACTGACTGAGCCACCCAGGCACCTCTACTGCTTTATTTTTTCAAAAGTGTTTGTAACTTTTATTGTTTTATCATTGTAAAGTAATATAATTATTGTAGAAAATTTAGAAATTACTGATAAGCAAAGAAAAAATACCCAATTCCAACCACCCAAAGTTAACCACTGTTTACATTTTATCACATAAAACTTCAGGCTCTTTCCCATGCATATTTTTTTACTTTTGAAAAAAACAGGATCACATTGCATGTGCGCTTTTGGAATCTGATTTTCTCTGCATAAGAGTAGAATTAATTTCTTCCTGCTTTAAATTGTTCGAGCACTTTTTTGAGATTATCTGGGACAGTTTAGAATGGCTATTTGGAGTGTGGCTGAAAACTCATCCATGAATGCAAATTTGTTCTCAAGCATTCAAAGTAATGAAAGTTGAAGCTAAGGGAATTTCATCGTAAAGTAATTCAAATATGTCATAAAATTTTTGTAATCCTCACAGTGTGTATCATTTGCTAAAATGAAGTAAAACTGAGCTGTTTAACTGTTCACTTTCTACAAACTCAGGGGGATTATCATCGGATCCAAGCTTGTGTGGACTCCTATAACTCACCTTTTAAGCTAATTTTGTTAACATTCTTAAAAACACCTTGTGATTTAAGGAGACCTTAAAAGGCTATGTACTGGAACTGCCGAGTATGGCTTGAGTCTCTTCTACAACCTCCTATTGAGTGGTTATCCCTCACTTGAGCTCAAACGGCTGGAAATTCATTACATTTTTTAAACTTTTTATTGTGAACTAATTTTAGACTTACAAAACAGTTTCAAAAATAGTACAGAGAGTTCTATATCCTTCATCCAGCTTCCACTAATGTTAATATGTTACATGACAGTAACGTAATTTTCAGAAAACTCACAATTAATTTATAGACCTTATTTCAATTTTGCCAGTCATCCTGCTTATGTTGTCTTTTTGGTCCAGACTAATCCCAGATCCCATACCGCATCTGTTGCTATGACTACTCAGTCTCTTCCAATCTACAGCTTCCAATCTACAGTTATTCAGTCTTTCCTTGTCTTATACAACTTTGACATGTGTGAACTACTGGACAGTTTGTTTTGTTTCTGGAATGTCCTTCAATTGTGTTATGTTTTCCATTGGTTAAGTTGAAGTTATGCATTTTTGGCAAGAATACTACAGAAGTGATGTTTGCTCTTCCCAGTGCATCAGATCAAGAAGTACATGGTGTTGATACGTCTTGTGATGGCAATTTCATATAGGTGATGCATTCCAGATTTCTCCATGTAAAATTACTATTTTCCCTTGGTAATCTATATGTAATTTATTTGTAATTTATAATATCTTATGAGGAGATATTTTGAGACCATGCAAATATTGTTTCATGTCATACTTTTGCCCACTAATTTCAGCATTAATTGATGAATCTTGCCTGCAACAATTATATGAAGGTAATTTTCTATTTCTATCATTCCTCCTATATTTATTATTGGAATTGTACTGAAAGAAAAAGCTATCTCTTCTCCTTCATTTGCTTATTTATGTATATCAGCATGGGCTCAAAGATTCTGTTTTAATCTGTAGGTTATAAGCCATACTACTATTCTTTACTTTGCTACTCCAGTTGTCCTATATTTGGCCATTGGAAGCTCTTTCAGGTTGGTGCCTTATATCCATCCAGCATGCTATCCTCATCTTTTTAACACTTCCTTATTTTCTAGCAGCACAAGAAATTCCAGCCTCATCTTCTGTTATCCCTGATGCATCCTTAGAATCAAGCATTTTTCCAAGGAGTTTTGGTTCCTTTTATTGGACAATGGTATTTAGAAACCAACATCTGGGTGCTACATATGCTCATTGCTGCTGGGGTGTCTTGCTTCTAGACCCTATCATTGGACAGATCTAGGAAATGGATATATATGTACTCATGTACACATCAATATTTCTGTAACAGTTTCTCTGTATAAATCATTTAAAACCATGCACTTATACTGATACCTCCAAGTCCAATCAAATACCATAGATTCATTAATGCCTTTCCCTTTTCTTGTTACTTCTTTTTCTAACAGTGAGAAAACTGACTTTCATTCTCCAGAAACATATTTACTTATTTACTCAATTGCACACCTATACTCTTGTGGGGAAAGAAAAGTATTGACTAGAATATAATGGTTGTATACACTTCTTTTCATCTTTAATCTTACAGTTTATAATCAAAATACAATCTTCCCCATTGACTTAGGTTATTTTCATTTTCATTCCTTTCATTTTATATTATGAGTTCCTCCCACTTTATTTTTGATTTTGATTATTCATGTTTGAGTATGTGAAACATTACTATGATTCCAAGAATCAGAACTACATAAAATATGTGCTTTCCTCCCTCATTCCTTCTTCCCTATTCCCATTTTCCCATTCTTTCCACCCTGTACCTACCTATCCCCTGTAAGTAATCAATCTCATAGTTTCTGGTTTAACTACCCTGTATTTCTTTTTGCACAAATAAGCAGATACATGCATACCTTCTTATATCTCCTTCTTCCTTACATATAACTCTTTTGTACTTTACTTTTTTCACTTAATATATCATAGAAGTTACTCCATACCAGTTTATAGAGATTTCACTTTTTATATCTGCATAATTATCCATAGTGTGGCTATACCACAGTTAATTCAATCACTCTCTTACATGGGCCTTATGATGTTTCTAATATTTTGCAATTAAAAAATATAGCAGTAAACAATATTATGCACATGTATTTTCATATTTTTGGAGGCGTATCTTCAGAATAAATTCCTAGAATTAGGATTTGGGGGTCAAAAATATAGTTTTGTTAGGAATTGCCAAATTCTCTTCCAGAAGGGTCATACCAGTCTGCATTCCCATCAGAGGCCTCTTTTCGTCACAATCTCGGTAATAATGTATTATTATGCTTTTTAAATTTTTGCCAGTCTGGTATTATATTGTAAGTGATGAATCACTAAGTTCTATTCCTGAAATTAATTTTACACTATATGTTAACTAACTAGAATTTAAATAAAAACTGGAAACATTAAAAAAAAATTTTTTTTTAATTTTTTTTAACGTTTATTTATTTTTGGGACAGAGAGAGACAGAGCATGAATGGGGGAGGGGCAGAGAGAGAGGGAGACACAGAATCGGAAGCAGGCTCCAGGCTCTGAGCCATCAGCCCAGAGCCCGACGCGGGGCTCGAACTCACGGATCACGAGATCGTGACCTGAGCTGAAGTCGGACACTCAACCGACTGAGCCACCCAAGCGCCCCTAAAAAAATTTTTAAATTAAAAATAAATAAATAATTTTTTGCCAGTCTGATAGGATACAATCTCAGAGTTGTTTTAAATTATATTTATGTGGGGCGCCTGGGTGGCGCAGTCGGTTAAGCGTCTGACTTCAGCCAGGTCACCATCTCGCGGTCCGTGAGTTCGAGCCCCGCGTCAGGCTCTGGGCTGATGGCTCGGAGCCTGGAGCCTGTTTCCGATTCTGTGTCTCCCTCTCTCTCTGCCCCTCCCCCGTTCATGCTCTGTCTCTCTCTGTCCCAAAAATAAATAAAAAACGTTGAAAAAAAAAATTTAAAAAAATTATATTTATGTAATTATAAATGAGTTTGAATACTTTTAATACATTTAAGAGCCATTTTGTCTTTTTATATTTTGTAAATTGTCTGCTCTTATCCTTTCCTTATGTTTCTATCAGGTTTTTGTCCCTTTATCCTTTGATTTTTAAGAGTTCTTTTTTTTAATGTTTATTTTTGAGAGACACAGAGAGAGAGACAGCATGTGAGCAGGGGAGGAACAGAGAGGGAGTGAGATACAGAATCCGAAGCAAGCTCCAGGCTCTGAGCTGTCAGAAAAGAGCCCGATGCCAGGCTCAAACTCACAAACTGTGAGATCATGGCCTAAGCCAAAGTCAGACACTTGACCGAGCCACCGAGGTGCCCCTAATTGCCTCTGGATTTTTTTGAGTCAGATAAACAATTTAAAATGGAATTCACCTTTGTTTTCTTCTAGTACTTGTACGGTTTCAACTTTTACATTTAGATCTCAGATACACTTGGAATTTATTTTTGTATTTGGTGTCAAGATATTAATATAATTTTGTTTTTTTGTCTTTTTTTTTAGATGTTTATTTATTTTGAAAGAGAGAGGGAGCATGAGTACACGAGCTGGGGAGGGGCAGAGAGAGAGAGAGAGAGAGAGAGAGAGAGAGAATCCCAAGTAGGCCCTACCCTGTCAGTACAGAGCCTGAGGCAGGGCTTGATCCCAGGAACCCTGAGATCATGACCTGAGCTGAAATCAAGAGTTGATGCTTAACCAACTGAGCCACCCAGGGACCCCAATTTTGTCTTTTTTTTCTACATAGTTACCCATCATTTATTTTTCAAAAATATTTATTTATTTTTGAGAGAGAGAATGTAACTGAGTGGGGGAGGGGCAGAGAGAAAGGGTGACAGAGGATCTGAAGCTGGCTCTGTGCTGACAGCAGAGAGCCCCATGGGAGGCTCAACTGTCTAAGCCATCCAGGTGCCCCTTCCCATAATTTATTAAAAAGCATAATTTGGGGTGCCTGGGTGGCTCAATCAGTTGAGCATCCAATTTCAGCTCAGGTCATGATCTCATAGTTCATGGGTTCAAGCCCAATGGGCTCTGTGCTGATTGCTTGGCTTGCTTTGGATTCCGTGTCTCCTCCTATGCCTCTCCCTTGCTCATGTGCTTGCTCTCGCTCTCTCTCTCTCTCTCTCTCTCTCTCTCTCTCAAAAATAAATAAATATTTTTTAAAATTAAAGAAAAAAAGACTTGCCTTAAAAAAAAGCATAATTTATTTAAAAGTCTACCATTACCCACAGTGTTTTCAAATATCTTTATCTTATACTATATTTTCATACCTACTTGGGTCTATTTCTGGGCTTTCTATTCTATTCCTCTATCTATTCATGTACCAGTATCTCACTGTCTTAATTAGAGAGACTATTATAGCAAGTTTTTTTTTTTTAATATATGAAATTTATTGTCAAATTAGTTTCCATACAACACCCAGTGCTCATCCCAAAAGATGCCCTCTTCAATGCCCATCACCTCCCCTCCCCTTCCTTCCACCCCCCATATTATAGCAAGTTTTAATGTCTGGGAGGGCTGATTTCCCCCCACCCCCACCTGGCCGGTATTTTTTTTTTTCAGTATTTTTCTTGCTATTCTTGAATGTTTGCTTTTTCATATCAAATTTACTTTCAACTTGTCTGACTCCATAAAAAAGCTTCATCAGGATTGTGTTAAATTTATAAATTAGTTCAGAGAGAACTGACATCTTTATAATATTTAGCTGTCTTATCTGAGAACAGGGGATGTCTTTCCATTTTTTCTAATCTACTCTTGTTATCTTTCTCCTGAAAGATTTTAAAGCTTTCTTCCTACAAGTGTTATATCTTTTTGCTAAGTTTATTCCAAAGTACTCAATCTTATTTTCATTGTAAATGAGGTTCTTGTACCATTATGTCCTCTAACTGGTTATTATTTGTATATATTAAGGATATTGATTTCTGCCTGTTAATATTATCTCTGCTGCACTACTGAATTATTTTATTGTTTCAGGAAAATCATTGATTATCATTATTTAAGGTTTTCTAGCCATGCTGTCATATCATCATCAAATAGAGATAGTTTTACTTTTTTTATCAATTCTTATACCTCACTTTTAAATGTTTTTAAATTTTTTGTTTATTTTTGAGACACACAGAAAAACAAAGTACAAGCAGGGGAGGGGCAGAGAGAGGGAGACACAGAATCTGAAGCAGGCTCCAGGCTCGAAGCTGTCAGCACAGAGCTCAACCCCAGAGCCCAACACGGGCCCCACAAACCTCGAGATCATGATCTGAGCCAAAGTCAAACACTTAACCAACTAAGCCACCCAGGCTCCCCTCTTATACCTCTCTTTAATTTCTCTTGTCTGGTTGTATTAGCCAATAATTCTCAAACAATTTTGCATAGTGGAGGAGACAGGGCATCCTTGCCTAATTACTGATCTTAGTGAAAGCTTTCTGATGCTTTCTTGTTAAAGAAGATACTGGCTCTCACTGCTTTATAAAGCAGGTAATTTAATCTTTGATGATGATGATTATGACGATAATGAGACAATGGTGATGATAACTAATACTTATTGAGCACGTGCTATGTGTCACACACAGTTTTAAGCACTTTACATATAATTGCTTATTTAGTATTCACAAAGACTATTTGGTAGGCATTATTATCCAATTTAACAGATGGGAAAACTGAAGCACAGAAAAGTTTATCAGAGCCTGAGAGTAAACTCAGGCCATCTGACTCCAGAGATAGTCCACATATGCAACTATCCTAACTGCTTTAAAGCGATAATTTTGATAGTTAGAAAATCATTTCTCATACCAAATCCTATCCATTCCCCTCACACAGGAAGATTAATATCACCTGGAGATACTTTAAAAATACCCCAATCCCACCCACAGAAATTCTGATTTAATTGGTCTACAGCAAGATTTGGGTACCAATGCTTTTAAAAACTGTGTGTAGATATTTGCAAAATATATCCTCAACAAAAAACTTGCATTTAGAATATATAATTTATAAAGAACACCAAGAAGTGAGTGAGAAGTAACAGACAATCCAATCACATATGACCAAAGATTTAAACTCATACTTCACATAAGAGGAAATGAAAATAACCATACAGATATATAAAGGTATGCTACATCATTAATAATCTGGAAATCTCAATTAAAATAGCAATGAGACACCACTGTACACCCACAAAAATAGCCAAAAGTAAATAGTCTGACAATGCCAAGGTTGATGAGAAACAGTCTGGCAGCATCTACAAAAGGTAGATGCCTCATATCCCAGCAATTCCACTCAGGCATACACTCTAGAATTGCGCTGTCCAATACAGTAGCCTCTAGTCATATGTATCTATTTCAATCTAAATTATTTAATTTTTTATTTAGAAGTCAATTCCTCAGTTGCACTATTCACAGTTCCAGAGCTTAATATCCAAATATGGCTAGTGGCTACTGTATCGGACAACACAAATATAAACCATTTCCATCACTGCAGTTCTATTGGACAGTGCTACACTAGAACATGTTTATGTTTCCGGAAGCTCTATTTGCAATAGCCTCAACATTTAGGAATAGACCAAAAGTCCATCAATGTTATAATGGGTAAATAAGTTGTTGAACATTTCTACAAAGAATACCATGTGCAGAAGTGTATATTACATTAAGCCAAAGAAACTTGCCTGATCGCTTCCAAGTCCAGGAGGGGCTCTAGCAATGTGTTAATATGGACATATGTTTTTATAAAATTAGTAAAAATCATATTTGTGTATTCCTTTCCTTAAAGAAGAAGACAAGTAATATAAGCTTCAAGGCTCTTGATATCTAGTCCAAGCCCTAATCAAAAAAACAACGAAATTTAAAAAAAAAACAAAACTAAAGCTACATAAATTGTGAATAAGTTTTGCAAGTATATCAAAGAAATGTAACCAAATACACTCTATGACTGTATTTAATAAAGCTTAAAATCAGACACAACTGAATTAAATGAATCAGGGACAATACAAAATGGTAAAACTGTAAAGAAGAACCAGAAGGTAATTATCACAGAAGTCTAAGTAGTGTTTGTCTTTAGAAAGAAATTATGCAAGAAAGTACACATGTGGTCCCCTGGAGTGCTGGAAATGTTCTATTTCTCATCTTAGGGAGTGATTATAGTTTCTTAACTGCATAGTTATTCTTAATGGTGTCTTGAATGTGTGTTATGTTTCACAATTTTAAAGAAGTTAAAAATAAGTAGTTTGCCCAGATGATTTCTGATGAGCATCCATTGCCCAAGGCCTTTCACCACATCTTGCTTCTGCCTCTTGAATCCCTCCTGAATCATTCTCTTACCTCTTTCCCTTGCTGTTAAGCTAATGGAATATGCTTATCCAATTTTTCATGTTTCTGTCTTTTCTCATTATGCTAACTAAATATTGTTACTTACTTCAACTTTTCTTATCATAAATTCATTTAGAATAGCCTATAGTCCTTTAAATATGCAAAACCCAGAATCAAACAGAATATTCAAGTTGTCTCTCCTCCTTTACACTATGACCTAAACAGTTGACCCTTAAACAATACAAGGATTAGGGAAGCCAAACTAACCCAGAATTGAAAATCCATGTATAACTTTTGAATCCCCAAAAACTTAACTGACAGCCTACTATGAACCAGAAGCCTTACCAATAACATAAACAGTCCATTAACACAAATTTTGTATATGTATTATATATTATACTCTTAAAATACAGTAAGCTAGAGAAAATAAAATACTATTAAGAAAATCATTAGGAAGAGAAAATACATTTACAGTGCTGTGCTATATTTATTTTTAAAAATCTGCATATAAGTAAGACCTGTGTGATTCAAACCCATATTGTTCAAGGGTCAACTGTACTTCTCTTAGTGCATCTTAAGATCAAATTCACTCATTTAGCAGTCATATTGTGCTGCTGTTGTGTTTAATATCAGCTAACACTTTTATGCCCTTTTTGCTCATGCTGCCACTTAGCCATTTGGTACATTTGTAGTCTATTGCTTGGACCCAGTTATATCGTCTCTCTGTTCAATTTCATCTTGTTCCACTTAGCCCACTCTTCCGTTACTTTTGGTAGCCTTTTCTAGTGCTATCAAAAAATGCTTTCAGATGATTCTAAGACCTGAATCTACACTATCATTCCACAATTTGAATCACCCACGGATTTAACAGGTCACCCTTCATACTTTAATTCAAACTGTTGATTAAAAATGCAGAGCAAGACAGGGCAAAAGAGAGAGGTCTGCTGCACACTGTGTAAACAAGTCCCCTTGTTCATTTTGGTTTATTTAGAAACACCTTCAGTGTTCAGTCTTTGGAGTCTGACAGATCTTTTCCTGGATGTGTTCCCTCCCATTTTACGTGGCTAAATCCTGCTTGTCCTTCAGGTCTCCATTTAAATATTTTATACTCTGGGAAGCCTTTCCTAGGTTTCCAGTTACACACTCATATTATACCCTCTACTTATTAAATACTCATTTATTTAACTTTCCTGTGTTAGGAATTAACTTTGTGATGACAGGGTGGGTATTCATTTTCTTAATTATTTCATCTATCATCAGCACCAAGCATAATGCCTGAAAGCTACTGTGTATTCAATAAATAGTTGCTGAATGAATGAATGAATGAAATGAAATAATAGTATCAAATATGGTGTGTTTATTATGCACCAAATATAGTGTTTATTATTATGGTGTTTATTTATTATTATGGCATATTATACACTGAAATAAGTATTTGATGTATATTATCTAATCTTCACAATATCAGTTTTATAATTTCCCTATATTATAAAACAGGATACAGGGGTACAGAGGTAGAGACAATACTGAATTCTGGTCTGCCTGTTTCCAAAGCCCATGCTCCATCTGCCACATTCCATAAGAGACCAGTCACTACTAGAGTGAAAATACATTATAATCCATGATTAAAACAAAGGACATTACATATCATTTTGTTTAGAATAATATTTGTTCCAAAATGAATGGTTGTCAGTGAAAGCAACTATGTTTCAAGCTGAAGTGTGGAGGTGACTGAGGTGTTGGTAATGGTCGGTAATGCTGCTCTCTAGTAAAGAGAACTCAGTCTGTCAAAGAACAAGGACTTTTTACAATTACTGCCATAGAGATACTTCAGGCCATGCTTTCAAATACTTCTAACAGTCTTACCTGGGCAAGTGGACCATATACCTTTGGGACAGAGGAAAGCTGCCAACAACCTTGAAAACAATTATAGGAATTTTGATTCCAACATGGAGAGTTAGGTTCCAGGAGAGACTGGGGTTCAAGATGGGATCCAGAATGAGATCCTATCCAGAATGAGAAAGGAGTCCAAGACTAGTCTAAGGATAAAGGTGATATTTATTACACTAAATGATTGTGTCACTTTAAAAACCTTTGTGTGAATAATATTAAAATAGATACTACTCTTTATTGTAAATTCCACATAGACCCCTATAGTTGCAAATGAGAGATACAGTTCTGATATGAAGGTTGGCTATAACTCTCATACATTAATGAGTAAGATGAAATTGAAACAACAAATACATATGTTGTCTTTTGTAGTCAATGATATGTGACTTTTATTGAATCAGTTTTCTATTTTCTGTGTTCTTCACAATGTAACATGTAATGTGCAATGTAATATGCAAGATATACTTTTAATTCTAAATATCTATTAGGTATTAGATTTGATATTAGATTAGATATTGCTGACTTCTATGGTATAAATACTCTCACCATGGTTATTTGCATAGGATAACACTGATAAGATCATTGAATGCAGAGTTAGGGAGAAATGTGCAGCAGCACATTATACAGTATTGCCAATATATACAACAGGCACAGACAATTTCAAGAGCAGGTATAATTAAAAAAAAATGTAATAAATAGGAAGTGGTGAATTTTGGGTATTAGTAATCTTCCTTTTTAATATAGTTTATTGTAGGTTTATATAGTTTACTTTTTAACAACTGGATCTCAAGATTGCTGAAATTTTTAGAGTCAGTAAAAGCCAGTTCCAGTACACCAATGACATACTCCATTCAACATAAACCACATGCAGTAACACCCAGTGTCTTATCACATGAGCCCTAGTCTCTCCAAGCCTGCTGTCCTAGATTCTTTCTTACCAGACTGCTTTCTTGGCATGAGTGTTTCTAACTCTATCTCTTCTTAGAATTTCATTATTTCTCTGTTTTACCATTTATGAATCTATCCTTTACCAGGCACTTCACCCCAGAATTGATGTAGGTGTTTGGTCTTCCTAGCTTGACTCTCAACGTTCCAAAAAAACAGGGATTGAATTTGCTTCCATTTCAAATGCAATGTCTGAATCATAAACACTTATTTCTCCACCTCCCCCCACCATTCCCAATGGACATACAGAACAGTGGGAAAGATACAAACACCTAAGTTACATGGCTAGTATTATAAGGTAAAACTCAAGGCTGTATCTTCTGGTTCAATGTTTAGTGATCCTTAAAAAAAATACATACGTATATATATATATACTTTGAAATAAGAAGTAACTGATAGAAGAATTCATTCTCTCTCTCTCTCTTTTTTTTTAACCTGTCTCCTTCCCTACACCAGCCTGGTGGAAATAATTGATGAAGACCTAAAGGGTTAAAAAGCAAGGGGAAGAAAGAAAGGATCTCTATCCCCTACAAAGTCCTTACATTCATAATGAAAATCTGATCTTAATATTTATATTCCTAAAATATTTTATTAGTATCAAGCTTTATTTGAAATTATGTTTATAAAATCATGATATTTTATTCACCTTCAGACAGAATTTAGATTTTTAAACCATCTGAATATAACATCCTATCAAATTACATAATGTTCAATTTAGATAGTTATTTCCTATACTGAGTTGAAATAAGTTTTAGATTTAGGGAGCCTTTCAAGTAAAAGAGGACTAAGAAAATCAACTCATTATAGACAGCAATTCTTTTCAGCCTCCCATCATAGTAAAAGTCACAAAAGAATATATATATATATATATATATATATATATATATATATATATATATATACACACACACATATATATGTATATAGATGTATATATATATACATATATGAATATAAATGTGTATATATATATATGTATGTATATACATACACACAGAATATATATGTGCATATATATATAATTAAGAATACTGTTTCTTTATATCTTGAAAATATAAATTCCTTAATATATAAACCAATAACATGTGACCTCTACTATTCCTTGACAATTAGCTGCTTGACTTTCTTAGTGTCTAAGTTAACTCACTTATAAAATGGCAATAGTTATATTGATCTCACACTAAACAAAGATTCCCAAATAAAAAATGGAGGTTAAGGACACCTGGGTGGCTCAGTTGGTTAAGTGTCCAACTCTTGGTCTTGATTTCAGTTCAGGTCATGATCTCATGGTTTGTGAGATGGAGCCCTGTGTTGGGCTCTGCAGTGACAGTGTAGAGCCTGCTTGGGATTCTCTCTCCCCGTCTCTCTCTCTGCCCCTCCTTCACTCACATGCATGCATGCAAGCGTACTCTCTCTCAAAATAAATAAACACCACTTCAGCACTATGTAGATTTAGGTTCAGAACTATACACACACATTAGCATATTTATAATTTTTGATAGTTCCTGCCCCTATCTGAGCCTAAGGAATCAGGGAAATTATAGTCAAGAAATATACAACTTTCAAATATTAAATAAGTATTCTGGCTGTGTTTTTCCTATCAATAAATTACTTTTAAATGATTTCCTATTCTTCCACATCTGGTTTTTGTTGTTGTTGTTGTTGTTGTTGTTGTCGTTGTTGTTTTCCTTTGGTCTGTATACATAAAGGTTTAAAAAACATTACCTTTAATCGACAGAGTATATGACTTTTTAGGCATGGATGGTTTGGGTCTTGGTCTATAAATTACTAAACAACCTGATTTAAAAGATATTTCCACAAGTCTACCTTCTTACCTTTTCTGTTTACATCCTAAGAATTAAGTCAGTTCTTAAGAGTATTGTTTATTTGCTTTTTTAGGTCAGTATCTTCAGGCCTATCTTAGCTTCCTATCAAGTGTGTATCCCAGCACTCACTTTTCCTTCTAAAATATTCCAGTTTTTATAGTTTCTTCCTCATTATAGTTTTCCACATATAAGAATTACAGACCTGCTGATCTGAATTTCAGAATTGGGATCTATGAGAAAGCAATGACTCTTTTTTACAAAGCAAGAAGGGAGGATTCAGTTTGAATGATAATTGGTAGACAGAATCTAATCATTGGGGAGTTGGAATACTAGTTAGAAGACAATTATCTTAAGGCCTCTGACAGCTGACTGGTTAATGCTAGTCAATGCATTCCAATATATAATTGGAATGTTTAAAACATTTAGATTTGAGCTTAAGCTTTATAGTATCCAAAACTTTCTTCCAAATGCATTTTAAGATAACTCATACTTGTTAACCTACTATTGGCTATTCCATCTAGGTTTTCTGAGACCAGGTCTCCTATGCTATAAAGATGCTCTGTACAGTAAAGTAGCCACTAGCCATATATGGCCAAACTTAAATTTAAATTAAAATTAAATAAGATTTAAAAATGATTCCACCCAAAATGTGGCTAGTGGCTTGTGTCCAGTGGCTACTTCATGGAGTGTGAAGTCATAGAACATTTCTGTCTTTGCAAAACATTCTATTGGATGGAGCTGTTCTAAAGCTTCTTTAAATAGCTGAAATGCATGTTTTATCCTTGCATCCATTACTGCCAAAATCAGGTTATTATAAAGAAGAGATCAGAGAGACTCAGGACTCACATCTATCCTACCCACTCCCAATCCAAGATTAGTGTCAAGCCAAACCTGAGAGGCTTTAGTCTGCACTAAAACATCTACAAAACATTTGTTTTTCTATATAATGATCCCAGCAGACCTACTGTTTCCCTTGTTAGAAGGGAAAACTCATAGGAGATAAGGTCATTTTCAAAATGAGTTGGACCATTTCCTGGGTAACTTCAGCAAGTCTGGATGTACTCTACCCCTGGCATAGGTGACTGTTCTTTCTTTCCTCTGTGCCTTTTTAAATTCCCCTCTCTACTCTGTCTTTAATCATGTGTTTTTGTAATTATGTATTTGCCATATTTACTAGATTATGATTAAATATTTGTGTCTCTGGTATGAGTCTGGTATGGTGCCAGCTGTGAACTTAGTATTCCATAATGATGAATAAATGAATACATGATCTGGGGCTCAACCACTTTCTCCCAGATTTTTCTACAAGTGGTTGCCTTTTCTTGGAATTCTGAGGAAACCATTTGTTATTTTTCCTCTCCTGTGTTAACTCTCACTCTCACTCACCAGGTAGTGCCCTGGTAAAGACAAATGGTTCTATTATTTTATTTAAATACATGTTTATATTTTTAAAGTATTTAGCTTAATAGTGATTCTATCCTGCTTTTCCAGATAGTGGTCAATTCATCAGGAAGAATTCTGCTCCCCCTCCATCTGTGCCATGAATGATATAGTTCTGTGCTAGTATAGTCAACCTCCAGGTCACATGGATTGAAGTCAAGGTCAGGTCAACAGAGTTGGGTGAAAGAATCAGGGGATGGTAAGTAAGAGATGATGGCCCGCCTGACCCTGTTCTTGACTGTTAACTCTACAGTCCTTGCTGGGGAGGGGACAATAGCTATGTTTTCTGAATGTTGCTTCCAAGGTCGGCCAGAAAGTCACTCCTAAGTGAGTCCTCAGGTACAAGCATAGTTGGAGATCCAAGTATTTAGAAACCCAAAAAATTCAGAAATAAGAATTGTAGTGTGGGGGTGCCTGAGTGGCTCGGTCAGTTAAGCGTCCAACTTCAGCTCAGGTCATGATCTCACAGTTTGTGAGTTCGAGCCCTGCGTCAGGCTCTGGGCTGACAGCTCAGAGCCCGGAGCCCGCTTCAGATTCTGTGTCTCTCTCTGTCTGCCCCTCCGCTGCTTGCACTCTGTCTCTCGCATTGTCTCAAAAATAAATAAACATTAAAAAAAAAAAAAAGAATTGTAGTGCAATAGAAACTGGAAAGAGACAGAGAAGTTGTTTGAAATTCTCCTGATATACTCAGGAAAAACAAAAGGAAAATTAGATTCCAAATTAGTATATTTCCCACAAGTTATAATCAATAAGAGTATACACATTTTGGAATGTTGCCCTTTACTCAGCAGTTCACAATTAAATTTTCCACAATTAATTTTAATAGATGAGAAAAATTAAATGCAAATGTGCTTTAAATGTAAGGTACCAGAGAATCATTGGGATTTTCCAAATAAGTGATTAACTGAAATATGATTTTTCAAAAGAATCTGAAAAAGCAGTGGTATTTTTAATGGATTTTATTAGACACTGTGTATACTGTGTATGGTTTACAGTTCACGTATCAGTGTGCTTTTCTCCAACTCAAAGTAGGCAACAAATTATTATTAATTTTAAATATCTCTGCACACCTTGAAGCAAGCTACAAAAATCAGTGGTCCTCCAAAAAAAAAAAAAAAAAAAACCCAAAAACTCCTCTGGCTTATTTTTTTCACATTTGTCTTATCCTTTGCTTCATTTTTCTAGAGTCATACCATAGGGGTTCACAGGATGTGTACTGTTTAATAATAGAAAACAGTGCTGGCAGAATGAAAATGTTTCCAGGTTGTTTTTTCTTCTCAGGGTAGATTTTTCAGTGCTCAGGATAGCTTGCTTGATGTGATGATAATAATGTACTCTCTAATAAGAAACCTGGTTCTTCAGATGTGGTCTTATTTATTTTCCACTAATCCCATGAGGTAGGGGAAGGTACAGCTTTTTGAAGCTTAATAAGATACCCAGAGATAGTGGATGATTGAACTGGAAAAATAATTTAGACTCACTGATTCCTACTCTACCAAAATTAAAGGAGATGTGAGATCTGACCTATGCTTGGGTCCAGTCAGGTTTGAGTTCATGTCAGGTCACTGCAACTCAACGTTAGGTAGTGTGGGGAGAATGTGAGGGTACCTCTGACTGTGCCTATATCATTGACTCAAACAAACATTCACTGAGCCCAGGGCTTAGGTACTAATATTCAAAGACAATAAGATAGAGCCCTGGCTTTCAAATTATTTAGAGATCAGGAAGGGCAGGAGGGTACAGATAATAACAATATTTCAAAAAATTGATTACTGCAGCTTGTCCAAAAGTGCTATAGGCACAGCTAATTCTGCCAAAGGGAGAGTGGAAATCATGACAACTTTCACTGTGAGCCTTGAAAGGAATAATAGTCCACCCTGCAGAAGGGGTGGAGGAAGAGAGTACATTCCAACACACAGAGGCATGAGAAGTCCAGGAACTTTCCACATTACATTTTGGTATAAAATTTCTGTTTGAAAATTGCAGTGATAGGTATTGCTTATATATATATATATATATATATATATATATATATATATATATATATATATATAGTTACACATTTTAAAACTTAACATGTGGATAGCATAATCCTGAGATTGTCTTGGATATTTCTTTTAAAGGAAAAAAAGCGAAAAATACACTTCAACTCCTTCTTCCAAGAGAGAAAAGCTGAATTTTTCCCAGATGAATAAGAGGGAAATACATAATTATAATATTTTTAAAATACTGACTCTCTTGTTCAGACATCCCCAGCTTTATTAATTGGAAATGCCTCTGCAGGAAAAATTACAAATTAATGTTTTTTAAATAACTAAATCTTAGTGTCATGTCAATGAGGATTAAATTGGCAGTGGCCATGTTTCTTTTTTGTCCCTAATCCTGTGTTTTCTTCAGCAACATCTTTCACAGGGATATCTTGCTCATCTAGAATGCAGTGTCTCTCTAAGGCAAGCCCCAGTTGGAATCAAAGAGTGAGAGGTGGTCTCTCATAAGGAATGACGCACATTGCCTTAAGGAATTGGTTTACACTACAAAAGGCTTCTTGTGTAGCCGGAGAGATGAGTATAGGCTCCACTGTGGAACTCTAATGTCTTAACACATCTATACAAATAGCCCTTTCCTATGATTATGGAGTTGTACCATGAGACTGCACCATCCTCCTCTCACAGTAGAGTATTCCTTTGAGGTTAGATATGAACCATTTTGGTGGGAATTTGTCATGCTTAGCCTATAAGGTTGCAAGCAAAGATAAACAGGTATCCCTGCGTCTTCAGGAATGACATCTAGCTCTTTGTAGTTGTGTAAGTTACAATGTGGATCTCTGGAGTCAGAGCCATGTACTTCAAAACTGGTACTTTCTAGTTCTGATCCATAACTATTGTTCAACCTCTTTTGGACCCTAAATACTCTCAACTGAAAAAGGGGGATAAAAATACTTACAGCCAAAGGTATTGAGGTGAAACAAGCTAAAAGTATGAAGCATCTTTCAAATACTAGGTGTTTGTTGTTAATTAAATATGTATGTATTCATGAATTCATTCAACTAATATTTGTTATGAGCCATTAGTCATTCTGCTTATATGCACCAGAGTCAGAAAGTTACAGAAATTGTGACAGATATTGCCTTGGAGATGCACTGGAGGTCTTTAGATTTATGCTTGTCTCTCAACCAGTTCCTAAGGGGAGAATGTATATACTAGATTTGATGGTAAACAGACAAACAAAACAAGAGCTCCCTCCAAATCATGCAGCTGATAAAAAGCCTAGTCAATACTCTACCCAGAATGTCAGATTCTAGGACTCACTTTTACCTTTCTTCTTGCCCTACTCACTCCCCCTACTATCTGTGAGAGGACAAGGCAGTAATTCACAAAAAGGACACTGACTGGTTTACTGAAACTTTATAAATAATTTCCTGCCTATGTAAGAGTTCCTCTTCTGAGTTTTAAGCTTCTTACTACTCAGCACCAGTATGAAAAATATGAATGTCTACTCTGGATTTTCTATCTCCAAAGGGTTCCCAGGAAGTGGTTATAATAACCAAGTGAAATAGCCTTCAGATTCATCATCCTTTCCCCTGCCATATTGCAAGTTTCTTTTCAGCAAACACCAGTCCCCAGACACAGAATGACCCCTACATAACCCATAGCTCAGATATGCACTGCACACTTATATCCTTTAAGAAACAGTATTTTTCAGGGGTGCCTGGGTGGCTCAGTTGGTTAATGTTCGACTTAAGCTCAGGTCATGGTCTTGTGGTTCATGGGTTTGAGCCCCTCATCGGGCACTGCGCTGACAGCTCAGGGCCTGCAGCTTGCTTCAGATTCTGTGTCTCCTTCTCACTCTGCCCCTCCCTCGCTCACAATCTGTCTCTCTCTCTCTTTCTCTCTCTCTCAAAAATAAATAAACATTAAAAAAAAAGAAACAGTATTTTTCAAAACAAAAGCACACAAGCATGCATACAACCACACTCATAAAACAGATAATATGTATTCAAAACTGTAGTCTGTTTACATGTCCATTTGGGGGAAGTTCACAGAAGTTGGCAGGAGAAAAGGTGAAAAGGAGTCAGTAATAGCTCACATTTCACCCTTTTCTGTCTATGAGAAGAACTAATAATTATTTCATAATTATTCTATAGCCCAAAAAAGTCATCATCCTGATGATGCAATTCCAACCATGGAATCTATCTTATCTTAGCTCTACCATGAGAGTAATCATACATAAAAGCACATAAGCCCAGAACCTTGGATAGATTTCTTATTGCTTGGCAGAATTTGGTTTCTAGCTCTGGTTCTGGGACGATTATGTGACTTTGGGCAGGCTCTTTGCCCTTGTTTTCTTATCTGAAATATGAGACATTTGAGAAAAAACTTGAGATTGGAACTCAGGTAACCTCAGTATTTTCCAGCCCTAAAATGCTATAGTCTATCATTCTTTCATATATTGCAGAGTCCCCAGATCTCACTTCAAAAAATTCTCTCCAGAGTAGTAGGGTTTTCCCTATTCTAGTTATGTAAGTACAACTTTTGGGCTTCCACAGCAACTATGTAATGGTCTCAGTTGGTATTTCTTATTGAACTGGTCTATATCTACTACAAAGCTATGCACCCTAAAGCAGTATTGAGGAGGCAAACAGATTTTGGCTTTGAATAATTATTTTTATGTTTGAGGTGTTACTGATTGTTCTATGTAATTAGAGCCTAGAAATGTTTCTACATGAGAAAATGGCTACACCTTTACTTTACTAGTAATAGCGATTGACAACTCTGCTTCTTTCAAGTGTAGTTTATAGAAATAAAATCTCACCTGGGGTGCCTGGATGGCTCAGTTGGTTAAACATTCAACTTTGGCTCAGATCATGATCTCATAATTCATGGCTTCAAGCCCCATGTCTGGCTCTGTGCTGACAGCTCAGAGCCTGGAGACTGCTTCAGATTCTGTGTCTCCTCTCTCTGTCCCTCCTCCGCTTGCTCTCTCTCTCTCTCTCTCTCTCTCTCTGTCTCTCTCTCTCAAAAATAAATAAATGTTTAAACAAAATTAAATTAAATTAAAAAAAAAGAAACAAAATCTCATGTAAGGCTTTAGGGAAGTGCCTGGAGCTTTTTAATCTTCAAGAATTTCTAAACCTCCTCTGAATTTTCAGCAAAGTACAGAGGCCATGGTAACTTCATTTCCTCCTTAAAGGTCAAAGCCTAACTGTAGCACCTCTGTTTCTCAAGCATATGCCTGTGGAATATGGGATTCTGAGTACCAGAGAATTTGCCATACAAAGCATAAATCAGAACTTTGTCATGGGAAAGCATCAAATCACTTGACAAGAGTTTTCAAGAGTCCACATATTACTGTATCAACAAGCTTTTTTTTTTTTTTTAACCTACTTTAGTGTGCCTGGCACAGTGCTCCATATTCACTGCCAGGGACTGAAACAAAATAAGAACTGAAAATACTGCTTCCTTTCAGGGAAAAAAGTCTGTATAGAAGCAGGTTCTTCAGCCAAGAGTACTTGCATTATCTCCGATCTTGGGACAGCCCATGAGTTAGAGGAAGCAGAGATGATAGTGTGCAGTCTGAGATGGTGTAAATGTGGCCTACTCGGTGGAATTTCTCAGCCCCAGGCCTGTTTTCTGAGCTTCCACCTTCCCCTGCTCTCTCACAGCTGGGTCAACTCATTTCATCTTCTGCAAATCCAGCCTCACTATTTATTTTCAGAGCAATCTGGGTTTTAGTAGGCTATAAATGCCTCCATTCATCCAGGCTTATTATAGTATCCCTTTTCCTGCAGGCTGGTCCCAGACACAGGGCATGGGCACTGTGTCCTGAGTTACCCTCGCTACAATCGAAACTAGAGTCATTTTCTACTCTTTCCAGATCTTGATACCCGTATTTCAGCCCTAATCCTACCTCTCAATTCCAGCTCACGTAGGAGACAGAGCGACTTGCCAAAAATCAATTCCCTGAAGAAGCAATTTTCTGAATGGCTAATTCACTGAATTTAATAAATTTATCAATATATCAACAATTTGTTTTAAGGAACATTCTTTTTGAATATATTAAATGAATTTGGAGATACTCATATTGAGACTATATTCAAGAAAATGTCTTACTCAAATACGATCAAGAATATATTCTTTTTGAATACATTAAGTATGAATATTCTACTTATGAAACTGTTCTTTAAGAACATACTCATAAGAAAACTTAATGACCCATATGACCCTCAGCATCTAATAAGTTAAACATTATTTAAAATATAGAGTAAAATTTATTAATTGAATATATTCAAGAGAACTATTTCTTAGTATAAGAACTTGATAATTGATAAATTTCATGAAACTGTCATTTGAAAAATTGATTTTTTAATAAATTGGCTTTCTGCAACATGATTTTTGGCAAAGGGATATAGAGCTCTCTGGGTGCTGTGTCTGTGCTTCCATAGACAGGCTTCCTATACCAATTGTCAGTCTTCCTGGATTTCAGAGTATTTTCTTCTCTACCCACCCCTGGCTAAGCTCTGCTACATATGGCCACTGGTGCTGACTGGACACTGCCGCTTCCTGAAGTTAGCTGGGTCTTACCTATGGCTGAAATGCCATTGCTGACTGTCTTATCTTACCCAAATGGAGCCATATATTAGAGACTCAACTCTTCCCACTCTCTCTTGCTCAGCTTTAATGACAAATCTCAAGATACAAAAGAGCCAGAAGCTTGTCTTCTTTTTCTTTCCAACATCCCACTCTTAAATGTTTCCTTGTCTCTCATAATAATACCAGAATTATAAGAAACCTTGAAAATCCACAGGGAAATATATTAACTCCTTATGTTGAAAAAATATCTTACTACCTTTTAGCAGAGTAACCCCTGTTAGAAGATTTCTTATTGTTTGGAGTATGATAGAAGTAGCTGGGCAGCAAAATAGGCAATTTAACATCAATTTGATTCATTTAGGTTGAAAACAGTATTTCCCCTTCCTCCCTTGTAAAGACAAATGCACAGTTCTAAAAGGTTTGTGCTAGGAAGTAATCACATCTTTTTAAAAAAAAGTGTAACTATCTGGCATTCAAATAAAAACTTAAAAAATAAAAACAAAAATAAATAAAAATAGTAACTCTCTTACCAGAAAAAAAGAGTATCATGAAATCCAATTTTGAGTGTTATGACTTAACATATGACTTCACTGCTCTTGCATAAGTGGACTTCAAATCATTATCTTATTTTCTCCAATTCCACACACCTTAGAGTCTGTTTTATCTTGCTCCTCACCCCCCCACCACCAAATATAATGACTTTATATTCAATATCTTAAAGCAATTAGACATTTCTGGTATGGTAGGGAACATTTCAAAATAATTATTAGTTATAAGAAAAACTAAATCCTAAGTATTTGGAGACCAACAGAACTGAATTAACTTGAAAATATAGCAATTCAAATAGTAAAAACTTATTTTGTTGACATTCAAGAAAAATACTAGCTGAAAAATTCATATTCTCAAATCTAAATGATACAGTGGTTGCTGATCTGAAAAGTCATGTGAAAAGCAAGTATATGATGATCATGGCAATGTGAATGGAACAGATAAGGTCACATGAATGGCAAAAGGTACTGAGGTCCAGTGAATGCACCTTGATTATGTAATAACCTTCTCCCAAGGAAACCCATATTGTATTCACTATATTTTAATCCATAAAAAAAAAAAATCTCACTTGCATCAGTCAAGATACACACTTAGCTGCCTTTCTGAGGTTTTATTTAGAGCAATGGTCCTTAAACCTGACTGTTCATTAGAATTACCTAATGATCAAAATCTAACAATCAAAATTTCTAATAATTACCTAATAATCAAAATTTCTCAGTGTGGAATCCTGGTATTTGTGTTTTAAAAATTTTCCTGAAGAGATTCTGATGAATATCTAGACTTGGAAAACACTGGTTTAGAGCAAAGTATCTGCCAGACCCAAAAAATACAACTATAGGAATTTTCTTCCCACTTTTTCTGCCCCAGAGGTTAGTCATTGGCTTTAATGTTCCTGCTTTTAAAATCCTGTATCTGACATTGAGTTAGCTCAGAAGATGTTGGGTTTAGGTTTGCTTGGGACTTATTTGGATACAAAGACTAATGGCAGATGGTTAAGCTAATGGACTTTAAAAAAAAAACTCTATATGAATAATCTAACACTTAAATTCTATTACAGAATTGGATATTGGCAGTTTGGATTTAACTTACTTAGGTACAACAATTTTGACCTTGAAATAATTAATTTATGTAATTAGTAATTCAGAATATTAAAATCAAAACATGTTCATTTCTAAAAGAAGGATAGAAAGAAGAGAAATTGATCTGGGGAGGCATTAAAGGGATATTTGCAGAATAGAAGAGCCTATTTGCTGAAACACACGATGAAAGAGTGACCTCTATTTTTCTCAGCCATAGTAGGACCTGCATGATTCTCATCAATATAAATGTTTATTTCTATTTTAATCTTTAATGAGCTATTATCTCCAATTTTAGCTAAAGTACAAAGACAATCACAAAGTGCCTCAAGAAGATTGAGCAAATAGATTTGTCTCGGTTCTTTGAACAAATCTGATAATAATGAAGACAGACGTCTAGATAATAAAATCACTACCTTTTTGAGTTATCTTGCTATTCATGCCTTAATATTTCCATATTATGAGAGAAGCACTATGTTTATATTTGATCTCTTATCAGTAAGCTAACCATGGCATACTGAATGTATATACTGGTGTGAGAGGCAGGAGGAGAGCATAATAATTAAGTCAAAGAATGTATCATAATAATCTTTTAATATTTTTTTTATGTAAAAGGGAGTTTTAATGGAGACTTAGATGAAATAATATTGGTTTTGTTTTTGTTTTATTAACATACAGTGTTATATTAGTTTCAGCTATACAATATAATTTAATTCTATACATTTCTCAGTGTTCCAAATATAATGACTTTATATCTTTTTCACCTATTCTCTCACTCGCCTCCTCTCTGGTAACCACCAGTTTGTTCTCTGTGTTTAAGAGTCTATTTTCTCTTTCATCTCTTTTTTTCTTTATTTGTTTTTTAAATTCCACATCTGAGTAAAATCATATGGTTATCAACATCTCTTTCTCTGACTGACTTATTTCAGGTAGCATTATACTCTCCAGGTCCATCCATGTTGTTGCAAATGGAAAGGTTTCAGTCATTTTTATGGCTGGGTAATATTCCATTGTGTGTGTGTGTGTGTGTGTGTGTATCTATTTCTTTATCTATTCATCTATGGATAGACAATTGGGTTGCTTTCATATCTTGGCTATTATAAATAACACTGCAACAGACTTAGGATGTACATATCTTTTTAATATATGGTTTTATTAATATGAATATTATTTAATTGTATTCATTAACACTAATATTGCTTTATTTCTATAAATCACATAAATAAGTAATTTAATGTAATCACATAAATGTAGGAATAAATAGTATAAAAGCAGTTCCCTTGCAAAAAGGACATTTCCTGTTTACTTAACCTAATTTTCTTTTGTTCCTTATTTGCATTAAATGACTGTGACAACAGAAGGGTTTTGGGGAAATGGGCATCTGTTCAAACAGTAGAAATATCTTTCCACCAAAAAATAATTTTGCAATTAATTAATTACACGGTTTCTGAAGCACAATATAATGCACGCAGTTAACTCCCTGGAAGTAGACTGAATAAAAGTTCAGTTCCCCAGAAACTGCACACCATTGATGCTTACAAGTTTCATGAATAGGAAAACACATACACTTACTCAGAGATGTTAGTAAAAAAGAGCTAACTAATGTCAACTATATAAATGTCAAACAAAAACATGCATATTCATTTACCATTTGTGCCTAACCTTTATTTTCTAGAAAACAGAGGAGGGTTGAGGAGTGTTTTATTTTTGTCTTTTTTTGTTGTTGCTGATTTTTTTCTACCAAAAACTAAACAGAAAACACACACGTACGCGTGCGGGCGCGCACACACACACACACACACACACCCCAGAATTGATTTTGTGTTAAATCTTATACTTTTTTAATGTAAACAGTGCTATAAATAGCAGCACAAAAGGAAGAACAACAAAGTTGGAGGTCTTGCACTACCTGATTTCAAAACTTACTATAAAGACACAATATTCAAATGGTTTGGTGCTAACATAATGAGAGTAGAAAAATGAAACAGAATTGAGAGTCCAGGAAAAAAATTACATTAATGAGCAATTGATTTTTGAAAAGGAGACCAAACAATTCCATAGGTAAAAGATACAGAATTTTCAAAAAATGGTGCTCATAATTAGATATCAATATGCAAAAAAAAAAAAAAAAAGAGGAAGAAGGAGAAATTAGACCTTACTTCAGATCATACATAAAAGTTAACTCAAATAGATCAAAGTTATAAAGGCAACAACTAACGCCACAAAACTTCAGAAGAAACCTCAAGAAAAAAATATTTATGACCTTGGGTTAAACAAAGAGTTCTTAGATGTTACACCAAAGCAGAATTCATAAAAGAATAAATTGATAAAAGTGAACATCAAAGTAAATAAATAAATAGCTTTGATTTAAAAAGTAGATTCATAAATAACTGTTGTCCTCCAAAAGATGCTATTAAGAAAATTTATAAATAAGCCACAGACTGGGAAAAAATATTTGCAAATCATAAAGGATTTGTATCCATAATATGTAAAGGATTTGTATCCATAATATGTAAAGAATACTTACAAACAATTACAAGAAGAAAACCAACCCAATTTTTAAAAGAAGCATAACATTTGAATAGACAGTTAACCAAAGAAGATAGAGAATAGTTAATAAGCACATGAAAAAATCCTCAAGAGAACTGGAGAAACACAAATTAAAACCATAATGAGATACCACAACACATGCACTAGAATAGCTACACTTAAAAAGATAGACAGTAATAAGAGTTGAAAAGGATACAAAGAAATTTCAACATTCATACACTGCTAGTGCCAAAGCAAAATTATATGCCCACTTTGGAAAAAACTTTGGTGATTTCCAAAAAAGTTAAACATAAGCTTATGTAGCACAGCAATTTCACTCCTAGTATTATGCACAAGAAAATGAAAACACACATTCATACAAAGACACGTACATGAATGTTTACAGCAGCACTATTCATAATAGCCAAAAACTACAAGCAATCCAAATGTCTCCGAGTAGAGAATGGATAAAAGACATGGTATACCCATACAACAGGATTCTATTCAGCAATAAAATGAGTGAACTACCAATACATACTACCATATGAAAAAACTTCAAAAACATTATACAAAGTGAGAGAAGCCAGACTCAAAAGACTACATACATATTCTGTCCTTCCATAAGGAATGTCCATAAGATTTAAATCTATATAGACAGAAAGTAGAATAATGGTTTCCAGGGGCTGGAAGCCAAAACAAGGATTAACTACAAATGGGCATGAGGAAACTTTCTGTCAGGGGGGTGATGGAAATGTTCTGAGACAGGATTGTGGTGATTGTTGCATAATTCTATAAATTGACTAGAAATCATTACATTGTATATTTACAGTGAGTGAATTTAGCAGTATGTAAATTATACCTTAATAAAACTGTTTGTAAAAATAAAAATAATTGCAGAGCACAGCATGAAGATATTCCAGCCCAGAGAATACTGCTCATGCTGGCTTACAGATATGCTTTATAAATTTAAAGCCAAAACATGCTTTACCTAAAATCTCTTTTCTTTTAATACTTTATTCCTGTTCAAGGGCCCTACTATCAAATATTAAGTAAGTAATGATACAATGCATTTTTTCCCACTCACTTTAAATATGTTCCATTGCCAAGTCACAACTTTTTACTTTCTAAATACCTGCCACAATTTATTACCCCCAATTACCCTATGTATTTTACTGATTGTTATCTTCTGATGTCTTTTTTTTTTTAATGCAGGACTACCAATGCTTAGAGCTTCCAATAATGTTTCTTGAAACATACACTCTTCTGAATATGCATCTGTTTTATTTACTTCTTGCTTTATTTCATGTAATTCTCAAAATAACCCTATAAAACAGACATTATTGTTATCCCTATATTATGTTAAAGGAAACTGAGGCAAGGATAAATTGCCCAAGCTTACCTATATCTATGTGGTAGAGCTAAGATATTATTTCTAATGTTTATTTATTTTTGAGAGAGAGAGACAGAGCACAAGCAGGGAAGGGGCAGAGAGAGAGAGGGAGAGACAGAGCACAAGCGGGCAAGGGGCAGAGAGAGAGGGAGACACAGAATCCAAAGCAGGCTCCAGGCTCTGAACTGTCAGCACAGAGCCCAATGCGGGGCTCACACCCATGAACTGTGAGATCATGACCTGAGCCAAAGGCAGATGCTTAACCGACTGAGCCACCCAGGCACCCCTGATTTCTAAGCTCAACTTTTAACCACTGATCTGAACAGTTTCTCAGAAGCACTGCAAGAGAGAGAGTGTTTTGCATATTATCTTCCAATTTTAGTACAAGAGTCTGTTGCCTTGTATATTTTTAGATATACCTGTTTTATGTGTAATTTCTTACTGATGTGATTTTATTTTTTTATGTTTTTTAAAATTTAAATTCAAGTTAGCTAACATATAATGTAGTGTTGGTTTCAGAAGTAGAATTCACTGATTAACACCCAGTGCTCATCCCTACAAGTGCCTTCTTTAATGCCCATCACCCATTTAACCCATCTCTTCCACCATCCGCCTCCCCTCCAGTACCCCTCAGTTTGTTCTCTATATTTAAGAGTCTCCTAGGTTTGCCTCCCTCTCTGTTTTTATCTTATTTTATTTTTCCTTCCTTCCCCTATGTTCATCTGTTTTGTTTTTAAAATCCACATGAGTGAAATATATTTATCTTTCTCTGATTGACTTATTTTGCTGAGCATAGTATACTCTAGTTTCATCCACAGTGTTGCAAATGGCAAGATTTCATTCTTTTTGATCACCCAGTAATATTCCATCACACACACACACACACACACACACACACACACACACCCCACATCTTCTTTATCCATTCATCAGTTGATGGACATTTGGGCTCTCTCCATAATTTGGCTATTGTTGATAGTGCTACCATAAACATTGAGGTCCACGTGCCCCTTCAAATCAATGTTTCTATATCCTTTGGATAAAATGCCAGTAGTGCAATTCCTGGATCGTAGAGTTACTACTTTTAACTTTTTGAGAAAACTCCATACTGTTTTCCAGAGTGGCTGCACCATTTTGCATTCTCACCCATAGTATAAAAGAGTTCCCCTTTCTCCGCATCCTCACCATCTGTTGTTTCCTGAGTTGTTCATTTTAGTCATTCTGACAGGTATGAGGTGGTATCTCATTATGGTTTTGATTTGTATTTCCCTGATGATGAGTGATGTTGAGCATCTTTTCATGTGTCTGTTAGCCATTTGGATGTCTTCTTTGCAAAAGTGTCTATTCATGTCTTCTGACCATTTCTAAACTGAATTATTTGTTTTTTGGGTGTTGAGCTTGAGAACTTCTTTATAGTTTTTGGATACTAATCCTTTATTCGATATGTCATTTGCAAATATCTTCTCCCATTTTGTTAGTTGCTTTTTAGTTTTGTTTCATTCCCTGTGAAGAAGCTTTTTAAAGTGATGAGGTTCCAGTAGTTCATTTTTGCTTGTTTCCTTTGCCTCTAGAGACATGTCTAATAAGAAACTGTAAGAGGTTGCTCACTATTTTTTCCTCTAGGATTTTGATTAGTCCCCTGTCTTATATTTAGGTCTTTTATCCATATTGTTTTTATTTTTGTGTATGGTAGACAAAAGTGGTCCAGTTTCATTCTTCTGCACGTTGCTGTCCAGGTTTCCAACACCATTTGTTGAAGAGACTGTCTTTTTTCCATTGGATATTCTTTCCTGCCTTGTCGAAGACTAGTTCGCCATACATTTGTGGATCCATTTCCATGCACATGGATTGGAAGAACAAATATTGTTAAAATGTCTATACTACCCAAAGCAATCTACACATTCAATGCAATCTCTATCAAAATAGCACCAGCATTTTTCACAAAGCTAGAGCAAACAATTCTAAAATTTGTATGGAACCAGAAAAGACTCCAAATAGCCAAAGTAATGTTGAAAAAGAAAACCAAAAGTCGAGGCATCACAACTCAGGACTTCAAGGTGTATTACAAAACTGTAATCATCAAGGCAGTATGGTACTGGCACAGACATAGACACAGAGATCAATGTAACAGAATAGAGAACCCAAAAATGCACCCACTAATCTTTGACAAAGTAGATATAGTTGTTTAAAACAGGAATGCCCTGTTTGGTGTATACTACTCCTTCCCTCCAGCTTCCCTAAGACAAACCATGAAATATGTAGAGACATTATATGAGTTTGATATCCATTTCTCCAACATAACGTTTGTTTGGTGTTAGTAATTGGGAAAAGTTATTAAAAACACACATAGACAAAATGAATAAGAAGACACAGACATACACATACTTAAAAAGTGTTTATTTTACTTCCTGGTAGAACTTCGAATTTTACCCCAATAACTAATTTCTTTATACACATTGCTTCATTCTGACATGTATAATATATATAAGGAGGAACAATTTGAACAGAGAGTTGCATTTTTAGAAACTTTGTAACAGGAAATGAGTCTCTAAGAAAACTGAAGCCCTGACTATATAACTTCTTTAAAAACAATGAGAATACCAGTAAGGGTTTATAAGAAATGCTTCTTCCAGCAACTAAAAGCTGAATTAATTAAAGAGCAAAAGATAAAAACAGTAATGTTTTATACTTAACATAGATATATGAATATACACCAAATTCATCATAGCTCATTTTTACAATTTTTGTTTAATCTGACTGCCCGTATGTGAGAAAAATGTGATTTGATTCATGTTAACTTTTGGATTAAGATCTGTTTAGCATTTTATTTTTTTAATATATTTTTAATTTAAATTCAAATTACTTAACATACAGTATAGTCCTAGCTTCAGGAGCAGAACCCAGTGATTCATCTCTTAACATATGACACTCAGTGCTCATCCCCAAAACTTCCTTCCTTAATGTGCATCACCCATTTAAAAATGCTGAACAGATCTTGATCCTTGATCCACGTTAACTTTTGGATTAAGATCTGTTCAGCATTTTAAAAATTAACGTTCTGGCACATCTAGTCCTCTGGTGAAAATAACATCCTAGTTTCAAGTTGACAAAATAGCCTAAAGGTATTTTGTACAGGAATTTATACAGATTTAATACTGACAAAGATGTCCCGTAGTGAGTCTTGATGATAGCACTGAATAGAGTTCAGTGGGGAGGAAAAACTTTTAAAAAGATGAAAGTCATTTGAAAAAATACAATATTTACACAATGCCATATTTTGGCCTGGAACTATTGAGGATAAAATGTTCTCAAATCATTTAAATTTTTTTAAGGTAATGTTTCCTACTTAACACAAATAAAATTGCATATTAACACATAATGTACTCCTACTAGGAAAAGGACAGGAAGCAAGCAATATTAAAATGTGACTCTTGGGTGGACATTTGGATTAAAATTTCATATTGAATATTTCCTAAGGAGCACAGGATATTAGAATTTCTAGAAACAAACCACTATCAAAAGCTGCTATACAGCTAGTTCTAAAAATTTATCTTCAAACTGTATCACATCTCATGTAGCCTTGGAAGGCTAGCCAGAGAGAACAAGGCTATTAAGTGTTTCTGCAATAGCATTCTGTTAGAAAGGATGGGTGGGTTATTGCAAGTGCCAGTAAGTTTGCTCAGCTCATTCCAAGAGTTTGTCTGAGGATTCAAACCTGTATCTCTAATGATGGTATCACAAAAGCAAGAAACCGACCAACAGCCAACTGCTTTTCAATCTTTCCTTAGATTTTCCAAGAATAGTTTTTTACCAAAACATGCCCCTGAGCTATATACACTAATTCAAACAAATTCGATATGTCTGTGTTCCTCTCCTGTGATATTTGACCAAACCTGGTTTGAGTTGGGAACACCCCTCTGTTTCTGAGTATTGTGAGGGACTAGAGTCCTTGCCCCCAACACTTGCCAATTGAGGACTCTTGGAGAAAGTTAAGACTTGTGTGAGCTACTTTAGATATGTGGTCAAGCTCTCAAAGAGCTCATAGTATTTTTAAATTGATCAGGCAAAAACTCTAATTAGGACAGTTTCTATAGCATTTTTTTTCTTTTTTTTTCCTCACTCTTTTATTAAACATAAAGATTAAAATTGCTTCCTACATTTTCTTTTTATTCATTCATTTGATAAATATTTATTTAGGGCCCACTAAAGGGCAGGCAGTGTCTTAGGTGCTGAGACTGTAGCAATGAATAGACATTTACCTCTTTTCATGGCATATTATTGTTACCTAAAATCCCACATATCATATTGGTTCAGAAGAGCTGAAGATGCCTGAAAAAAGGAGTCCTGAGGGAAGCAGAAAAGGATATGGAATTCTGGAAAAAAGCCATGTATGTTCTCTTTAGGCCTTTGGTATACAAGAAGGTAAAAGGCAGGATGAACTGTTATCTCTGTTCTTGTCATATCTATTTCTAAAATATACCGTGACCATGTTTCCTTGAACAGTAACAAAAAATTTGATTGCCACTTCTGACAAAAATAAACATGTATAACAAGAAAAGATTTTTCAAACCGAAACTGTCAGATAAAACCCAGGCTATTTGATCAAAACATTTGGCAATCTGTGTTAAAGGTTCATGGGCTTCTTTCAAAATTTCCCAAGGGCTTTTTTTTTTTTTCAATGTGGGTTTCATCCACCACCATCCTTGTATTGGGCCCTGAGAGGAAAGGGCTTATATGGGTGTCTTTGCACTGATTCCATTTGTAATGGTTTGATTCTCCATTTTGTATTCCCTACCTTTTCAGGCATCAGTGAACTTTTCAGTCCTTGTCCCATCTGACAGCTTAGTAACATCTGACACTGTTGTATCTCTCTTCTCTTTCCTTGATTTTGATTACATTTTACATTTCTGATTATTCTCCTACCACTGTGGCTCACTCCCTGGACTCCTTTATGATCTCCTCTATCTCTGCCCATTCCTTAAATGTTCATGCTTCCCAGGATCCTCTTGTCATTTCACACACTCTTGATTCAATTTCATCTCAAATATATACTCAAATATATATTCCAGGTCAAATCTCTCCTGAGCCCCAGGCCCCAATATGCAACCTCCTGCTGAGTTTCTCTAGATGGACACACCAGAAACACCTCAATTTCAGCTTTCCAACACTGTACTTCTGATCTCCTGACCCCATCCCCCATCCCCATCCCTCCAAGCTTGCTTCTCTTCTTTGTGCCCTCTCTCTGGAAATAACACCATCACCCATCCAGTTGCCCAAGTCAGACACTTGGCCAACATCCTTGACTCCCTTTCTGTGTCACAACTCATATCAAATCATTCACCAAATCCTACATCCTAAATATGTCTTGCTATTCCCATGTCTCACCATAGCTATTGTCTCTTTCCTAATTTAAATCATCACTCTCTCTTAATGGCCTCTTTACTGGTCCTCCTGACTCTGGGTTTGGACCCTTCCAATCTGTTTAACTGACCATAGTCCAGAATAAATATGCAAAAATGTAATTTGCATCATGTCAAATCCCTCTTAGAACACTCTGGTGATTCCTTTCTCATTCAGATCAGGGTTGAAAATCCTTAATGTGGCTTAAATGTTTGGTTCGTGTGGCTTCATTTCTCCTCAACCTCATCTTGAAGTCTTTGCTCAAGTCATTCTAAGTATTAATAATTTTACTTCCTTGTTTATGCCATGCTTTTTTTTTCCCACCACAAAGAGCACAAATCCCTCTTAGAGGATTATTCAAAGATTATCCAGTAATTTGTGTTATTGAGTGATCTCACATCTAATGTTTCTCCAATGGCATGTCTCTAAATAAGCCTTATAATTCCTGCTGTGATTTCTTTGTATTTATTTGATTTTAAAGTTTATTTATTTGAGAGAGAGAGAGAACACAAGAAAGAGGAGAGAGAGAATCCCAAGCAGGCTCCACAGAGCCTGATGTGCGGCTGGAACTCATGAACCTTGAGATCATGACCTGAGCCAAAAACCAAGAGTCAGGGGCTTAAACAACTGAGCCACCTAGGTACCTCTCTCTTTTTTTTTAATGTCTAATTTTGAGAGAGAGAGAGAGAGTGCAGGGGAGAGACAGAGACAGAAGGCAACACAAAATCTGAAGTAGGCTCCAGGCTCTGAGCTGTCAGCACAGAGCCCTACATGGGGCTCAAACTCATGAGCCTTGAGATCATGACCTGAGCTGAAGTCGGATGCTTAACCACTTAACCGAGCCACCTAGGTGTCCCTGCTGTGATTTCTTAATACTGACCCTTGAGACAGTCATTCATACAGGTTATGTGGGGCTTGGATATTATCTTTTGGAAGACACATCTTTTTTTTTTAAAGTAGACAAATAATGAATATAAAATTAGGTATTAAAACGAATATTTATTTAGAACAAGAAAAGAAATCACAACAAGAAAAGAAATGTACTGGTGCCCTGGAGATTAAGGTACCTTTCTTCTGATAGCTCTTTAGGTCATTTCCCATATACACTTACCTAAGAAATGCCTTCTGATTGCAGCTTGGCTTCCCCACCCTTCTCACAACACTACAACTTCCAATAATAATCAGCACTCAGGTTAGCCCATGCTTGTGAATGGCTCTGGAATGTTAGCTTCATGATGAATTTGTATTCTCCTGTCTCCTGTTTTGATATTTTTAAATAGTCTTTAGGTGCTCCAACTAACATAAATTCCCATTTGGTTTTTTAGTAATATTTAGGAAATCGGAGAATATAGGCATGTAGCGAGTATTTCTTAATGTCCTTCTCTGAGGTGTTGAGTAAATTAACCAAGAAACTGCTTACTCTGTGTAACATCACAGCTCAATATTCATTTTCTAGTATCTTCCTAAGTCAATGGTTCTTAAAGATGGCTATATAGAAGAATCATCTGGAGAGCCCTTAACAAATATAAATTCTTGGTTCCAGTTCTAAATTTACTAAATTAGAATCTCCCACAGCAAAGCCAAAAATCTGTGTTTTTAACAAGTTCTACTGGTGATTCTTATGTGGTCAGTGGAGTGGCATTTGGGAACAGTTGGTCTAAAGAACTGAACAAACCAGGTTGTAGGTCTGACTCACTGAAGTACAAATAGTCTCAATCCCTGGATTTAATTTTCTTCAAACAATTTTATGATACAAGGAATCACTGGATCTAAGAATCTGGGCGGCCTATTGCAGATTCCCAGGACTCCCACATTAGGATAGCCAACTTACTCTGAAATGTTAGTAATTATTGAGAGGGAAGAGGAAGAAAAACACTATTCACTGCCCCAATTTAAAAGAAAGAAAGAAAGAAAGAAAGAAAGAAAGAAAGAAAGAAAGAAAGAAAGAGACTAGAGGGTGCCTGGGTGACTCAGTCAAGTTAAGCATCTGACTTTGGCTCAGGTCATGATCTCACCGTTGGTGAGTTCAAGTCCCATGTCAGGCTCCTTGCCAACAGCTCAGAGCCTAGAGCCTGGAGCCTGCTTCGGATTCTGTGTCTCCTTCTCTCTCTGCCCCTCCCCTACTCGCACACGCTCTCTCTCTGTCTCACTCTCTCTCTCTCTCAAAAATAAAATAAAAATTTAAAAATTTAAAAAAAGACTGGAGCATCACCACTTTTCACCCTGTGAAATTAAAACAGGTGTTTGTGCATATGTTTGTCCCATCTACTACACAAGTAATATAAATTAAAACCAAAATAAAAAAAAATTAAATGTAAATATCTTAGTAATTCCAGCAGTTAAAAAACCACTATTGTGCATGTTACAAACATGTAAATTTTATTAGGACAAGGATTTTTATCTATTCCTGATGTTGCTATATATATGTATATTACTCTCTCCCCAGGAACAAGAAAGAGTAGTCAGATACGTATGCCATATTCACTTTCACAGGACTTATTTTCTCTGAAGGCAAGTGGTTAATTTCCAGAGTATGCAAATGTGTGATGTTCTATGCATAAATGCATCATTACTATTCTCCTTTTTGGAGACCGAATGATATCACTAAGGTTTTTAGTTAATTTTTTCTAAAGAATCTTTGTAACAATGTTTTCAAAAAGAATTGCTTAGTATTAGCTGTGTGGGATGGATAGATTTTGGAGACCTTGCCTTCTAAATCAGTCTTAGAAAACATTTCCACATGTCATGTTCTATTGCTTTGTAAGTAGTGAGAAGAAAGAAAATTTAAGTGTGAGAAGAAAGAATGGGGCAGTCTTTTTATACTTCTTTAAGTTTAAGATTTGAAACTTTGTATTTCTTCAAAAGAGCAATGAGTTGCATTAGGTCTGTCTTAAGAATAACGACTCTATCGTTTTTTGTAAAAATAACTTGCTCACTATTTTTCAAACGCAAGCAAGTACAGAAAAAAAGAGAGAGGCAACTAATCAAGATCAGATACTACCCAGAAAGAACCATAGCTCTCTATGCACATATATGGAAAGAACAACGATGAATGGATGGATGGATGGATGGATGGGTAAATGGAAGGGAGGAAGGAAGGGAGGGAGGGAGGAAGGGAGGAAGGAAGGAAGGAAGGAAGGAAGGAAGGAGAGAAGAGAGGGAGGGAGGGAGGAAAATCATTTTATATCCCTAGTCCCTGGAATACTTTCTGGCTCATATTAGGTACTCAGTAAAAAAATATAGTGAATGAATGAATTGGATTGTATAATTTTTTTTCTAGAGTCACACTGCCCAGATTAGATTTTCATTTTTACTATTTAGTACCTGTTTGACCTTGAAAAAAGGTACTAAACATCTTTGCACTTCAGTTAACTCATCTATAAAGTGAGGATAGTAATAACACTAACCTTCACCAAGGACAATCTTAAGTGAAAGTGGAAAATGTGTGTGTGTGTGCGTGTGTGTGTGTGCGTGTGTGTGTGTGTGTATGCACATATGCACATGCAGCAAGCAAACATAGAATGCCTACTAGTAGATTTTGATACCACTGCCTTGATTCATGTTAAAGGACCAACAGTTTTACCCATCCTTGCTTTTGCACCATTAGTGAACATGTCAGCACACTGAAAACGCCAAATAAAGCTTTAGTATTACAATGAAAATCATTTTAACTATTTTTTGAGAACCTCTGCTTCAAACCACCTCTTGCAAATAGAATGCATAGCCAAAATTATCAGGATATTTTCAAGTCACCTTCTTTCTGTACAGCTGCTTATAGAAATGGGTAACCATTTGTTTCTTTTTGTGATCACTACGTTCAGAAGCTTACACATGAGGCTGAGTCTCTTATTTGGTTGCTGCTTTAATCCATGGCTATGCTTTTTTTGTTCACTTTATTACTGGATGAAAGAGATTCTGTGTTTGTACTAAATTCAACCACCTTTATCCATAAGTGTATTGGGGTTTTATAATTAATTAAAAATCACGGCATTTTTTCTTTTACTATTAAGTTTGAGATTCTCTTCCATTGAACAGGACTTCACATCAGGGTTTCTCCAGGGGAGCAGAAGCACTATGAGTGTTACAGGGTAAGAGACTTATTTAGAATTGTGGGAAAAGCTGGAAGTAAAGGTCTGGGTGAGAAGTTGGAGGGTAAGAGATGGAGTTACCAATCAGTCATATGTGTCCAGCCACCAATGTAGGAACATGAAGGGGGAATTTATGTAGAGGTCTATGAAAAACTATTACCTATAATAAACCACAACCTCAATGAGTCCACAGCCAAGCATCTGGGGGTGGATCTGTGGCCACTGTTGGTCAACAATGCCAGTAGTCAGGAAGAAAAAGTAGATGTGGAGCAGGAGAGGGAAGCGACAAGCTGGCACCTGCCAAGTACCTCTTAGTAGGTACCAAGTACCTATCTCTGTATCTGCTTGTGAAAAGAGCTCCAGATGGTTATGGTAACTGCCTTGTCTCTACCTTCCAAATACTGGACAAGTTCCTATCTTGGCCAATTCTAACTTGAAAGCATACAAGAAGGGGATTTTGGAAAATGTAATTCTCAGCTTACCTACCTCACAGAGCACAAACTGCCAGAGTCTAAGGGCATATACTGTCTTTTTCTAAGGTATAAATATTAGCCTTATCAAATGATCTTCTATGTAAAAAGCATAAAAAAAACTTTATACAGAATTTTGCCCCCATTTTGCAAAAAAAAAATTGCAAAAACTAAAAGAAAATCCCTTTAATTTAGATAAATTATAATAGGCTATACAAAGTTGAATGATTATTTTTTTCAAAAGGATTAAAATTCACAAAATTATAATCACATGGAAGTCATCCTTCATTTGCTATAACCCAGGGACTGCTTGGTGCATATTCTTCAGATACAATTTTAATTGCAAAAATTAAGCTATAATGTATCATTTTTATCATCAGAAAAAACTATAAGTTATACACACATACAATACAGACATACATACACAATATACACATAGGTATCCTACCAATGTCTAGTGTTCAATAACTATTTCCTATGATTTAAGATTTAAGTCAGAACTATGTATAAACATCATTAAACCCTCCTTATAGGTTTCTTTCTAAACATTGGTATATAAACGGCTTCATTTGCTTTCTTGTTATTTTATCTCCCTACAACAGACATTTTCATTGTACACAGTACATTGTGACTTAGATTTCATATATTTTGAAAGCACAGAAAATGTTCCATCAGCAATAGTACCTCATTGATTTAAAAAGGGAGGGCCTTTTAAGGGGCTTGGATCTATAATTTCTTTTGGCAAGCTTTCAAAGTAAATTTTGTGATTTTAATGTCTTTCAGAAGAACATCCCCACTTAGATATTTTTCAAGGAACAAAGTGCTTTCTTTGAGGTTAACTTTGCCAAAATAGAGTCAGAGAATATTGAAATATGAAGAGACAAGAGGTACTTGGGTGTTGATCTGCCCAACTCCCTCTTTATACAGATAATGAAATGAAGGCCTATAGTGAGTATACTGTCTAGGGTCACACAGCTATTTATTTGGTAGCAGAACAAGTGCTGTATTTCAGGGTGTCCTGAATATCAGTCACTCTTTTTAAAAAAAAAAAAAAAAAAGCTTTATCGAGGGATATTTATCATTCTCCCATTTCAAGTGTATAATTGAACGGTCTCTAGTAAATTTACCAAGCTGTGCAATCATCATCAATCAGTTTTAGAATACTTTCATCACATCAATTAGATCCCACATGCCCAATTACACATAATCTATCACCACTCCTTGTCCCAGGATACCTCTAATCTGTCTCCACAGATTTTTTTTTGGTTTGATATTTTTACTATATTATGCTGATAAAAACATCTTTGTCTTCTATACTTTTTACAAATGTCATCAACATGGATCTCAACACATTTTCTAGAGTATAGGAATCTCACCAAAAACACTGCATTTAAACTATCTTAAAAATGAAAATATAGGGGCACATGGTGGCTCAGTCAGTTAAGTGTGCGACTCTTGATTCTGGCTCAGGTCATGATCTCATGGTGTTTTGGTTTGAGCCGCGCATCAGGCTCTGTGCTGACAGTGTGGAGCCTACTTAGAATTTTCTCTCTCCCTCTCTCTCTGCCACTCCCCCAGCTCATGCTGTCTCTGTCTCTCTCAAAAATAAATAAACTTAAAAAAATGAAAATATGTATCTTCTTTCCTGACCTAATTCTAGTCAATGAGTTTTGAGAAAATTTTTTTCATGCAATCATTAAATTTCTTCTGACACTTCTGACACAGCACCCAGTTGAATGAATGCATATCATTAAGACAAGAAAAACTATTTCATTTCATAGGATTCATTTATTCCTGATAAAATATTATTTCTTTTCTAAACAGAATCAGTGTGTGCTTCCTTTCAAGCTATATTCTTTATTTTGTTAGAAAAACAGAAAGAATTGAAAACACTGGAAATAAATTTGGACATATCACATCAGAGATGAAATGTCTTTAATAGAGATAAGAGATTCAGTTTTTAGGCCAAAGAATAGAAAAACTTACCCAATAATCCCAAGAGCAGCAACACATTTAAATTAAAAATTCTCACAGGATTTCTCGTAGCCTATGATGGTTGTGCTCATGAACTCAGATAAAGCCGAAAAGTATGAATTGAAAATATGAGAATACCAATTTTCAGAAAGAAAGAAAGAAAGAAAGAAAGAAAGAAAGAAAGAAAGTTATTTAAATGTAATGATATATTCATTTCAGAAGCTTACATTTTGGCCATAAGATTAATGTAAAATGAAGTTTGGTGCTAAAACTTCATCATTTTTCATCATAATGGCTCACTCATTAATACAAGTGCCATTTGATTAAGGCATTAGAATATATTAAAGGCATTCAAAAGGATAAGATTTTGTTTTTCATCCAATTCATCTACAAAGTTGGCTTTGTGGGAGGGGTGGTTTGTTATTCCTTTAACTGAAATTGAATTCTCTCCTCAAATTCTCTAAACTGCTAACATGATAAAATAACAAAATCTATTTACTGATGAAGTCATGTAATTTTAGAATTGTAAGGAACCTTACAGGTTGTATGTCTTTTGCTACTCAAAAAGTGTAGTCCATGGACCAGCAGCCTCAGCATCATCTGAGAGCTTTCAGTAAGTGCAGAATCACAGACCACCACAGACCTGCTGAATCTGAATCTGCATTTGCACAGAAAAAAAGTTTTAAATTTTGATCAAGTCTAATTTATCAATTTTTCTTTTATGAATCATGCTTTTGGTACCAAGTCTAAGAACTCTTTGCTTAGCCTTAGATCTCAAAGATTTTCTCCTACGTTTTTAATAAAAGTTTTATAGTTTTGTTTTGTTTTGTTTTTAGAGATGGTGTGTGAGAGTGGGGGAGATGGGCCAAAAGGAGAGAGAGAAAGAGAGAGTCTTAAGCAGGCTCCATGTTCAGCATGAAGCCCCACACAGGGCTCGATCCCATGACCATGGGATCATGACTGTGGGATCACAACCTGAGCAGAAATCAAGCCAGATGCTCAACTTACTGAGCCATTCAGGCACCACAAAAGTTTTATAGTTTTACATTAAGACTATGATCCATTTTGAGTTAAGTTTTTAATTAAGTATGAAATTTTGTTATAGGTTTTTTGTTTGTCTATGGATGTCCAATTGCTCCAGCATTTGCTATCTTTCCTCTATTGAATTGCTTTTACACGTTTGTCTAAAAGCAGTTGCGCGTATTTGTGTGGGTCTTATACTTCTGAGTTCTCTCATTGATCTATATGTTTATTGCTCCACCAACAGCATAGTCTTGATTATTGTAGCTGTATATGCCTTTCCATATTTTTTAATAATCATGTCTCAAGCTGCAAAAAAAAAATCTTGATGGGATTTTAATAGGAATTACATTAAACCTATACATCAATTTAGGGAGAACTGACATGTTTATTATGTCAAGTATTCTAGTCCATGTACACAAGACATCTCTCCACTTATTTAGATCTTTGATTTCTTTCATGAGTCATGTAGTTACAGACATATAAGTCTTATACAGGTTTTGCTAGACTAACACCTAAATATTTCACTTTTTTTGAGCAATTGTAAATGGTATTGTATTTTTTTTTGATGTCCATATGATCACTGCTACTATAGTGAAATACAAATGATTTTGTGTGTTTAATTTTTCTAAAATCTGTATTCATTTTCGAGAAAGAGAGGGAGACAGAGTGCGAGCAGGGGACAGACAGAGAGAGAGGGAGACACAGAATCCAAAGCAGGCACCAGGCTTTAAGCTGTCAGGACAGAGCCTGATGCAGGGCTCGAACTCACGAAAGGCAAGATCATGACCTGAGTAGACGTTGGACACTTAACCAACTGAGCCACCCAGATGCCCCTAATTTTGTATGTTTAACTTGCAGGTAACCTTGATTATCTCACTTCTTAGTTCTAGGAGTTTTTGTAGATTCTTTGAGAATTTCTAAATAGACCAATCATATCATCTGCAGTTTTAGTTCTTCCTTTATGGTCTACCTTTGATTTCTTTTTCTTGACTACTGCACTGGCTAGAAATTCCAGCACTATGTTGAATAGGAGTGGTAAGAACTGACATCCTAGCCTTGTTCCTGATCTTTAAGTGAAAGCAGTCTCTCAGCATTAAATATAATGTTAGTTGTAGGGTTTTTATAGATGCTCTTTATCAAAGTGAGAAATTTACTCTCTATTCTTATTTTGTCATGAATAATGTTGAATTTTGTCAAGGTGCCTTTCCATATCAATTTATATATGTGATTTTCCTTCTCTAGCCTATTAATATGGTGGATCACATCACCTTATTTTTGAATCCTGAAATTAGCCTTGCAGTTCTATAATAAATCCCACTTAACCATGAACTACAATTCTTATTGACTGCTGAATTCCATTTCCTAATATTTGTTAAGGATATTTACATCTATACTATGCATATATCTAGGTCCATACTGTGAGTAATATAGACCTGTAGCTTTTTGTTTTGTTTTGTTTTGTTTTGTTTGTACTGTCTAGTTTTAGTAACAGGGCAAAACTAGCTTCACAAAATGAATTGGGAAGTGTTCCTTCTTTTATTTTCAGGAAGATATTTTGTAGAATTTATATTAATCATCTTTAGATGTTTGGCAGATTTCTCCAGCGAAACCATCTGGGCCTGGTTATTTCTTTTTGGGAGTTTTAAAATTATTACCCTAATTACCCTAATGGTTATAGAGCTATTCAAATTATCTATTTCATATTGGGTCCATTGTTGTAGTTTGTCTTTTACAAGGAATGGGTCCATTTCTTCTAAGTTGTCAAATTTAAGTGTCCGTGGTGATGTCCCATTTTATTCCTAATATTGATAATTTGTGTCTTCTTTTATTCTTTGTCAGTGTTGCTAGAGGTTTGTCAATATTATTGAACTGTTGAAAAAACCAATTCTTTATTTCATGATTTTCTCTATTGTTTTGTTTCAATTTCATTGACTTCTCTTATCTTTATGATTGCTTCCCTTATTTTTGCTTGGATTTTATTTTGTTCTTCTTTTTCTAGATTTAATTTTTTTCTCATGTGTATTTATTTATTTAACTTTTTTAATGTTTATTTATTTTTGAGGGGGGGAGGGGAAGAGAGAGAGGGAGACACAGAATCTGAAGCAGGCTCCAGGCTCTGAGCTGTCAACACAAAGCCCAACGTGGGGCCCAAACAAATGAAGAATGAGATCATGACCTGAGCCAAAGTCAGACACTTAACCGACTGAGCCATCTTCTTCTAGATTATAGAGGTGGGAGCTTAAATTACGGACTTGAGACTGTTCCTCTTATCTAATGTATGCATTCAGTGCCTTAAATTTCCCTTTCAGCATGGCTTTAGATACATCTCACAAATTTTTATATGTTGTATTTTCATTTTTCTTCAGCTCAATGTATTTTTTTTTAATTTCCTTTATGACTTCTCTCTGACTCTTGGATTATTGAGAAGTGTTTTTAGTTACCAGAAGTTTGGAGATTTTCCTGTTATCTTTCTATTATTTATTTCTATCTTGAATCCATTGTGGCTGGAGAATACAATTTTAATTCTTTCAAATTTATTGAGGCTTATTTTATGTCCCAGATATGACCAATTTTGGTATATGTTCCACAGGCACTTGAAAATAATAGGTATTCTGCTCTCGTTGGACAATTTTCTATGAATAAAAGATTCTTCTATAACAATTTCTATAAATGTTGATTAGATCATGTTACAGTTGATGGTATTCTTTTATATGCTTGCTGAATTTCTGCTTAGTTGCTCTGTTTGTTATTGAGAGAAGGCTAGTGAAGTCTCCAGCTGTAATTGTGAATTTAACTATCTTTCCTTTCAGTTCTATCAGTTTGCTTAACATATTTTCAACTCCTGTTGTTTGGTGTGTACAGAGTTAGGATTTCTGTGTCTTCTCGGTAGACTGATCTTTTTATCATAACTCTCTGTCTCTAGTAACTTTCCGTTACTCTAACATCTATTTATCTGATATTAATATACCCAGTTTTTTCTTTGATTGATATTTGCATGCTGTATCTTTTTCTATCTTTCAACTTTTAACCTTCCTATAGTATTATATGTGAAGTGATTTTTTTTTTGTAGACAGTATATAATTGTCATATTTTTAATCCATCGTGGTAATCTCTGGCTTTTATTTGGTATATTTAGACCATGAGAATAAAATACTGCAGAGGAATACGCTGTCTGATTAGGAGATAAAGATTGCAAAAGTAGCATTAAATTATGTACATCTTCCTAAGCTCCTTACCTCAATTACTGGTACTAGACACTAGGACTAGAAATCTCAAAAACGTCATGCATTCTTTTCTTACCTCCCAATAATACCTAATAGCTAACACTTACGGAGCACGTACTTTGTGTGAGACACTCAACTAAACATTTTACTTCCATTAATTTATTTATTCTTAATATTTTGGAAATGAGCAACTGAGGCTTAGAGAGGTAAGGATTACAGCAATAGTGACTCAACTGAGTTCTACAGCAGGTGTATGTGACTCCACAGCAGTAATTCACCATGACCCTCAAGGTTTGCCTCTGTAATTCCACCAGAGTCCATCCCACATTTGCCATTTCTACTATCAGTACAGAAGCTCAGATTCCCTTTCCTTTTGCACATAATGATTTCAAAAATCTGCTAACTGGCCTCCCTGACACCATGCTTTCCTTCCTTCAATCCATCTTTCATAGGGTCCCCCATTATCTTCTTATACCTTAAGTGGCATAGTGGAAAACACTTGGAATCTGAGCTGAGTTTAGATCACAGCTCAAAACTTAACTTTGTATATGACATAAGCAAGTTGGTTAACTCTCCACACCTCAATTTACTTACCTGTAAAATGGAAATTATTTTACCTCCCTTATAGATTATTGTATTAAATTACATTTCACATGTAAAATACCAAGTGTGCTGCCTGTATATAGTAGACATTCCATATATCTTAATTTCTTTCCTTTCCTTAAATGTGAAAACAAAAATCAGTGGTTCCCCCCTACCCCTTGCTTCTGGGATACAGTCAAAACTCATTATTGTGGTGTACAGGGCTCTTCGGCCTGGGCCCAACCTCTGTTTCCAGTCTCATTTCCCTGTACATTATGTCATTCCCCTCAAATTCCATTTGCCTTTGCTCTCGCTATTCCCTTATCCTGGAATACATTTTTCCAGCATTTGTGCCTACTGGAAATATCTTTGGGAACCCTATTTAGAAACCATTTTCTCAAGTATCTTTTCTAAATATTCCCTTCACTTCCTAATGTGTGTGAATTAATCTCACCTCTCCCTTGTTCCCACAGGATATGGTGGGGTCTAGCTGAATTAGGAGAATGAGGTATTATTCGTATTTTATCACAAACATTATGCCTTGAAGTAGCAGAATGACTAAGAGCAGAGAGTTTGAGACAGATAATCCTGGATTTAGATTTGACTATGACATTTACTTTTATCCCCATGACTCAGTTATATTACCTATAAAATTGGGATGGTAGTGTCTCTATTTTATAAGGTTAATATGAAAATCAAGTAAGAAAATGTATATCAAGTGCTTAGTAAGAAGTCTAACATATATGGCTTGCGTTTAGCAATATCAGTAAATATTTGTTATGATGAATATTAATTTTAAATTTGTTACTCAGTTGTGATAAAAATCATCATTTTAAAAAAGCTAAATTTATAGATTGAAGGTTTGTGAGGATTAAATGGGAAATGTGTTCAAATACCTAGCACTATGAAACATAGTGCCCTTTATGAAGGCCCTTACTTTCTTGCCCTTACTCTCTTTGCCTTGAGTAATTCATGTGTCTTCCTTATTCTGGTTTATGAAACATTTAAATGAAGGTGGCAAGATGACACAAGGAATATTATAGAAATTGAATATATGAAAATATTGCGGTCACACAGTTTTAAATAAAATTCCAAAAGTAAATTATTAAAACTTTAGTTTATTGTTTTTCTCACAAAGTTCTCACTCACTCTATTTTTGCTTTTAGTGTCTTTACCTCTTCTCCCTCAACCCATCCTAGATGGTCTGAGTGACTTACTTCCTCAAATATCTGTACTTTTAGACCCCTAAAAGTCACCTAAATAATCTAAAAGTCATCCATATGATTTTAATTTACATTAAAATTGTCAGTCACTGGGATTATTCATGAGTTAGTGATAGAAGTCTAGCTTCCAGGGCAGAAAACCCATGATCTATCTCTGCCTAAAGCAGATTTATTTTCAAGTGACAACATGGTACATTGGAAAGAACACTTAACTAGGCATTAAAACACCTGAGTCCTGGTGCCAGTCCCACTACTATTACTTGCATGACCCTGGGAAAGTGGCTTCCCCTGCTGTCAATTCTCAATTATAAAATGAGAAGTCAGAACTCCGTGGTTTCGGGTAAGTGAAATGATTTTACATGTTATGTCTTTCTTAAGTTCAGTGACTCAGACAATCAACACAATACTTCACCTTGTGAGGAGAGAAATTTGAAGTAACTCTTTCATATTGTAATTTCACCCTGAATTCACCTCCAGGCTTATAGTGAAGAAATAAAAACTTCAATATGCCCAAGGTCAGTAAGTCTGAATCAATTATCACAGCAGATTATTTGTGCTAATGTGTTTACATGGCATGCTCTCTCCTACTGAAGCATTTGTGAGGTTTAGAGACTGCTTTTCATTTTTAAATAAAAAGCTCCCAGCCACCTACGCTCAGGAGTACAGCAATAATGGATTATCATTATTCCTGACAGCATATGCTAATTCATAGACTTTGAAATGGAAAGAAAGCAGAGACTATGAAATGACTAGTTTTATGTTCCCTGAATCTATCATTATTTTTTATCATGCAGTAAACGTTCACATATAATTCAGTCCCATAATATTCTATTTTATTTTTATAAAAAAAATGTTCGACTATGACCTTCTGATGCATTTGTAACTATCATCATTTGTTACATAGGGCTGTTAAATATAAAAAAAATAAATTTTAAACACCAGTACTTTTAAAAGATGATCTTATTTTTTTCTGCTTTAGGAAGTTAAAATATGGAATCTAAAAACCTACAAGGTCAATGTTGCAGGTTCATTCATTCATGCACACATTTATTCATTCAACACATATTTTTTGAGGACCCACCATGTGTCAGGCACTGATATAGATAGTAGAGAAAATAAATATCAACGAGGAAATATTCCTTTCCCTGAAGGAGATTACATTCTATGTGGATTTGACAAAAATGCCATGTAGTTCCAGTCTCCAAAAGAAAATGGACAGTTGTAGAATTTTACAAATGTTTCATTACATATGTATTTTTTACCTATTTGCATAAAACACTGTATTAATTTCCTAGGGCAACTGTAACAAATTACTTAAACTTAAGATAGTTTAAAAAAAACAGAAACCTATGGTCTCATATTTCCAGAGGCCAGAAGTTCAAAGTCAAGGGGTCAACAGGGCCATGTTCCTCTGAGGCTCTAGGGGAGTATTCCTTCTTGGTTTCTAATAGCATAACTCTAAGTGCTGTCTTCTTCTTCACATGGCCATCTTCCCTCTACGTGAGTCTGTGTCAAAATTTCTCTTTCTTAAAAGGACACCAGTCAATGGATTAGGGCCCACCCATATACATTATGACCTCATTTTAGTTTGATTAGGTTTGCAAAGACTCTATTTCCAAATAACATCATATTCACAGGGTGCAGGTGGATATGAATTTTGGAGGGGACACACTAGTCAACCCAGTACAAAGATGAAGATAAATTAGACCAATAAAAACAGGGGTTTTTTTTGTTTTATCTCCTCACAATTAATGTTAATTTTCACTTAAGATCTAATACTTTTTACTTTTAGTGTCATTTTGAAATTATTCTTGAACTTTCTGAATGGCTACAAATCTGTGTACAAAAACTTTGTGTTTTGTGATTTTCTTCTTCTGACATGGGATTCATTATTTAAATGTTAAAACTATTTAAAATGTTTACATTGACAGCTTATTGGACTCAAATTTTATAATAATTTTTACACTAAAATTAGTGAGGAGAATCTGATTCATTACAGACCATACTCACTTTATTTTGTCTGTGTAGGATCAGATGATCCTGTTCCTTTCTGATCATTTAAAATAGTTTTCTTTCACAAGTGCCATTTGCTACTCTTTAAAAAATGTGAATAGGGGCGCCTCGGTTGAGCGTCCGACTTCGGCTCAGGTCATGATCTCGCGGTCCGTGAGTTAGAGCCCTGCGTCGGGCTCTGTGCTGACAGCGCAGAGCCTGGAGCCTGTTTCAGATTCTGTGTCTCCCTCTCTCTCTCTGACCCTCCCCCATTCATGTTCTGTCTCTCTCTGTCTCAAATAAATAAACGTTAAAAAAATTTAAAAAAAAGAAGAAACATTTAGAAAGTAAATAAATAAATAAGAATAGAAAATAAACTATACCCCAATTAGGATTCTCATTCTAATCAATCAAACCATCAGGGCAAAATTTTGAGATAATGCCCTCCACCCACTTTGTCTTCTAATCTAAAAATAGCACAAACACCAAATCCAGAGTATTGATTCGTAAACCCCAAAGGCAGCACAAACAAACCTCCAATATAGCACAAACCCCAAATGTTATGTGAACTTCAAACTGACTACCAAACTGAACTCTGAGATGACTACCATCATAGGCAACCCATACTCAATACCCTACCCCTACATCCTGGATGCCCTTCTAGTAATATTTTGCATTCTCTACCTCCTCTATTACCTAATAAACTTCCATAAGCAAAGTTGTTGTCATCATCATCATCATCATCACCATCACCATCACCATCACCATCACCATCACCATCACCATCATCAAACAACTCAGGCATATAAAACATAAACGTTGAAGCCCTTTCTCCATCCACTCTCAGAGGAAACAATTGTTTGGAACGTAGCCTTTCAGATCTTTTCTGTATGTAGAATATATACGTGGGCTTGTCTACATATCTTTTCCTATATATGTATAATTTGCTGAGTAGTTTTCTGGTAGGTGTTTTTCTACAAGAAAATGGGGTCATACTTTACATATTGTTTTGCAACTTGCTATTATCACTCAAAATGTATTGAAATTATTTTACCCAGGGAGAACTTATAGCTTTACCTCATTCTTTCAAGACAGCTTTCTGATACATTTAAGTTATTTCTACTTGGGGGCTTACAACAGTGCTGAAATAAACAAAACTATGTGCTGATATTTGGTGGTGGGACTGACTCACAGAAATAGGATTGCTGGTAAGTATATGCAGTTTTTATTTCGTAATGAGATACAATTAAAAAGTAGCCTAAAGATGGCATTTATCTTTTCATATCTTCATCTTCTTTTTTTTTTTTTTTTTTTTTTTTGTGGTGGAGGGCAATCTGAGATGCTAAAGATGACCCATTGTTTTTATTTACTTTTTTTTTATAATTTGTGAAACTAAGAATATTTTCACATGTTTATTTTCCACTTGTACTTCTTCCTTCCATTGCTTTACCCATTTCCTTTTTCCCTTTTTCCTGCTGAGGTGTTTATCTTACTGATTTGGAAAAATTCTCTATATTATAACTATTAAACTTTACCTCCTATATGCTGCAAATATGTTCTCCTGGGATGCCATTTGCTTTCTACCTTTGTTTTCAGCATATATTTCTACATGGACATTTTCAATTTTTCTGCAATCATATCTGTCCCTCTTTTACTTTGTCATTTCTGTTTTTCATTCCAGATTTGTAAGACTTCTTCACGTCATTTTAAAAGAATCATTAAGACTCAAATTATTTTTGCATATAACATGAAAAGGAACCTAATTTAATTCTGCAATGGATAGTCAATTGAATCTTATTTTTAAATGCATCTTTGTGATAAACTATATTTGGTTTCTTGACTGCTTAATTTATTATATCTTGCCATTAACAACTTGTATTAATTAATGTAGCTTCATATTATGTTTATAAATTCCAAAATTTCTAGGTTATACACATTTATTCTTGCAAATAAATCTTGCAAATAAATCTATTTATTTATTTATTTATTTATTTATTTATTATTTATGTTCTAAAATAATATTCCATTGGTATTCCACTAAGATTTTTATTAAAATTGTATTAAATCTGGGGCACCTAAGTGGCTCAGTCAGTTAAGCATCCAGCTCTTAATTACAGCTCAGGTCATGATCTCACATTCATGAAATAGAGCCCCATATCAGGCTCTATGCTGGGAGACTGCTTAAGATTCTCTCTCTCCCTCTCTCAAAAAAAATGTATTAAATCAATAAGATAAAATAAATTTGCCATATTTACAATATAGAGTTTTCCCATGTGGAAATACTGTTTCTTTTGTCCCCTCTTTATTCAGGATTTCTTTCATTATAGTGTTTTTTCATATTATTTTCACACATTTTTATACTTTTGTTACTATTCTGAATGGCCCTTTTTAAATCATATCTTTTGATTGGTAACTCCTATTGATGTCTTAACATTTACCTACAATTCAGCAACCTTAATAAACTCCCATTTTAGTTCTCTTTTTTAGAGTTTCTTTCTATGAATTTCTAAGTAGACAATATTTTCACCTGAAAATTATGATAATTTTCTTTCTTCTTAATATTTATATTTCATATTTCCTTTTCTTGACTGTTCTAGGACCTCTAGAACAATGCTATTAAAGGACAGCACTGATATCAAGTATTTCTTTTCATCTATAAAAATTGAGCCCTGCCCAGGTCTCCTTTTCCCTCACTCCATCTAAGTTAAGTGCTCTTATTCCATATTCTTGTAATTCTCCAGCCGGGGTCTATTGTAGCATGAGTCACATGGAAATACAATCATTTATGAGCTTGGTATTTGTGTATTCTATGAGCTCTTAAGACATGACAGCCTCTTCATTCTTGTAGACCTACCAGCTAACCCAGTACTAGTACATAATAGTGGTTCAGCTAGTCTGTTTTCTTGCTTCCCATTTCTCTCCATTTAGTTCTCACTCCATATTCTAAAAGAGGTAGAAATTCTATTGATTTTACTCAAATTATGTTAGATCTCTTCCTGAATCTCTACCCTTATTACTTCCCTCTTTATTCATGCTCCCATTTTCCCTCACCTGGAACAAGGTTTTTCTAACTTAAATAATAGATGAGTCTCTCTCAAAGAAAAAAAATTCTATTAATCTTACTGTCAAATCAACTTTTTATGATTTTGCTTAAAAACATACAAACAATATTTGGTAACATTCCTTACACTTATAGTTCTTATACAAATTTAAAGCCAAAACAAATTTATACATTAAATACTTTTATAATCAGTAAAATTAAAATTACTAAATTGGCTTAAAGTGACAGTACCGTTTTGCTGAAATTAACATGCCAATTTTGAATTTAAAATGTAAAGATGTATGGGGCACCTGGGTGGCTCAGTTGGTTAAGCATCTGATTTCAGCTCAGGTCATGATCTCATGGTTCGTGAGTTCAAGCCCTGCATTGGGCTCTGTGCTGACAGCTCAGAGCCTGGAGCCTGTTTCAGATTCTGTGTCCCTGCTTTCTCTGCCCCCTGCCTTTCAAAAATAAACATTTAAAAAAATATTTTAAATGTAAAGATGCACAGGTAAATCTGCTTATATATAATCTATCTCTGTGTATTTACTTCTGTGACTCTCAAATGGAGACTATCCCTTAGAATAAGAAAGTTTCAGAGTGTAATTTTGATAACTCAAGGCTTTCTGTGCTATTTCAGAATACTCAGACTTCATACTTTAGCTGAACTCTGGCACTATGCAATTCTCAAATGTCAATTTTAATGAGATGTCATTTGATAACTCAGTAAGCCTTATTTGTTCATTTGAAGTAAAGTTAGCATGGGACAGTTATTGAAATCTGCATTATAGGAATGTGTAAAATCAGATGCAAAAAAATTTCTTTATCACATTTACTTTTATATTAACTGCTCACCAGTGATGCAAGTTGGTACAATTAAGACATGGCTATGCTTATTGATGCTCTAGTGAAGGTTCTTTTAAGGTAGATACGCCAATACCGCTGAGCCCTGTCTGATAACTCATTTTTCTCATCCCATTTTTCTTTTTGAAACTGGTATACTCCACAGGACTTTGTTTATTCGGTGTGCCATATCAAAGAAAAAGAATTTTTTAAGTACTGAGATGGAGCTGTTTTTTATTCTTGCAATAGAGTGTACTGTAAGGAAGTCCCTCTTCCATATTGACTAGCTCTCAGGATGAAGAAGGTTGTATTTATAACATGAAATGACAGTCAAATTTTCTGGTTAAATCATATTTTGGTCAATTTTTATTTAAAAACAATAGAAGTTTCTGTCTTTGATAAAATTTTTTCTCAGAATAGTAAGTTTTTAGGTTGGTCCTTCCACTCATGACTTACCACTCAGAATGCAAAACTTTTAAACCTGTAAATGTTTTCTTAATTCTTAAGATCAATTTCAAATGCCACCCCTGTATGAAATCTCTGTACCAAAAGTGGTCATTCCTTGGACACCACAGAGCTCAGTTCCTATCTCTACTTATACAGTTGGAACTAAAATTTTATTTTCTTCCTTACATGCCATTGTCACCCAATTCTATCTGTCAGGTCTCTGAATGAAAAGACAGTATATCTATATACCCAATGCAAGTTCAGAATCTGCAGTGTCCCCCCTTATCCATGGGGAATATATTCTAAGACCCGTAGTGGATACCTGAAATCATGGTTAGTAGCAAACCAGTGCATACTATGCTTTTTTTCTACACAAACATACGTATGATGATGTTTAATTTACAAATTAGGCAAAGTAAGAGGTGAATAGAAATAATGAAAAATAAAATGGAACTATTACACCAATGTATTGAAATAAAAGTTATGTGAATGTGTTCTGTCTCTCTCAATATCCTATTGCACTTTATTCATTCCCTTCTTGTAATGATGTGAGATGATGAAATGCCTACATGATAAGATAAAGTGAGGTGAATGACGTAAGCATTGTGACACAGTGTTAGGCTACACCTGACCTTCTGACCATCTTGTAGAAGGAGGATCATCTGCTTTCAGACTGCAGTTTACTGTAGGTAACTAAAATTATGAAAAGTGAAACTGTGATCAGAAGATTACTGAAATAGGTACTCAGCAAATGTCAATTTAATGAATGGATGAACAAAAATAAATTAAGGCCATTTCCCCTTTGCCAAAAGTTGCTATCATTCAAATAATGCTTTGGTACAGTAATGAACCTAAGTATTGTCCCTCTGTTTCTCCTGCTTCAGCCACACATGTGAAGTTGAAGTTCTTTGCCTCAGCAGAAGGCTAAACTGCACTTTATGGTGTGAGTGTGCAAAGTTTTCAGCCCTTTAGGGTACAAGGCCCTAAATTTAGGTTCCCAGGACCCTTAAAAAATAAAGAGAATTCAAGACTTCTCCACAGGGAGTAACTAGAAAAGACTGGTAACATGTCTCACATACCCTAGGCTATATTTTTCATTGTCCCTAAATTCAAAGAATTGGGCATGAAGGCACCTGAATGAAGCTCATGATACATTCTCCCTTAACAATTTCTCTTAGAAAAGAATGCAAATTTTAATCCTGGGCTTCCTCTAGCCACACTTAGATCTGGATATAAAATGTCTATAGCAAACAGGATGACCAATTATTCTGGTTTTCCTGGAACTGAGAGGGTTCCTAAAATGCAAGAATTTCAGTGCTAAAACTGGCATAGTTGCAGGCAAATAGGAAAGTTGATCATCCTAAATTGGCAAAATACCATGAGCCTTCACGCCAATTCCCCAGTAAAGACACATTTAAGCCAATCCAGTTAGTAACTCTAGGCTTTTTAGGTGGTCGGCACAAGTATAAAAGTGTCTGTTAACCATCTTCCTTCCCCCTTTTTTTCTGGACTCTAACATTTCTTTAGTTAGGGATCTCAAACCTTACTATGCAACAGAATCACCTAAAAGGCTGGTTGGTTAATTTCATAGATCTGAGGTAGGGCTCAAAAATTTGCATTTCTTACAAGTTATCAGGTAATATTGACACTGGTCTGGGGACCTAGCTTTGAGAACAATTGCTTTAGAAGTTTGGCATATTACTACCTTCTTCTGAGATTAACATGTAATCAAAAAAGAAAACAAGTCAATTGGAAGCATGAAGGCATGAATCAATAATATAAAATACAGACTATTTTAAGATTTAGTCTTTTTTTTTTTTCACTTCTTAAGCACTTTTCAGTGGTGAGCACAAATTTTAAAAAATCTTAACATACAAAGTTTTAAATATAATATAAAAGGTTCTAACTTGCAGGAAAGTTTTTGCAGAGATGTGGGGGAGTTCTCTATTATTGGATATACTTTAATGACTGTGATTTCTCTATGGAAAAGTGAGCACAGGGTAGCACAGTTCTGGAGACATTTGGTTCCTCTTCTGTGTACTCAAAACTAACAGCTGAAATATACTTTATACTACCTCTGAATCATAGTTTCACAATTATCATTCTCTCTGACATACTAAACAGGAAAAACAAAAAGTACATTTTGAATATTACAGTCTACATTTCTTTCAACCTATGCAAACTTTTTAATGTAACAAAAAATACAAAAGCAATTCCAGATTGTAAATTTGCATTCAATTTTATGCCCAAATTCTGCTTTTGGAAACACCTACCGCTGCCCCCATCAAAACACAAATTTTGCCTTAAACTGTGGAATTATGTTCTTTACCTTCAAAGAAAGGTTCCTGGCTGTCCTCATTTAGGTGTTATATTTGACCTAGGAGAAACTAAACTATAGTGGTTTAATAGAATTTAAATCCCATATCTATAAAGGTTTCTAGGGAAATGGGTCTGAAATAGAAAAAACAAAAAACTTTACCATTTTAATGAATAAAGTAAATTTTTAAATGGCCTAATTTCAGAAACTAGGTTTCAATAGTAACAATTTTGTTTTTGTTCCCAGCGTTCTGGTGGTGCCCTTGCCATTCCCTTGTGTGCATTCCAGGGGACTGTGTCTCTCCAAGCACCTACAGGGAAAACCCTATCTCTTTCTACCTATGAGGTAAGTGCTGAAGGACAAAAGATAACCCCAGCCTCTAAGAAAATAGAAGTCTATCGATCCAAAAGTGTTGGCCATGAACCAAACTCAGAAGATTCTCCCTCCACATTTGCGGACACCAGTGTGAAAATACACTTGGAAGTTCTTGAAATTTGTGATAACGAAGAAGCCTTGGATACCGTGTCAATCATTAGCAACATCAGCCAGTCCTCTACACAGGTCAGATCTCCATCCCTACGCTACTCGCGGAAAGAAAACAGATTCGTTTCTTGTGATTTAGGGGAAACAGCGTCATACTCTCTCTTTTTACCTACGAGTAATCCTGATGGTGATATCAACATCTCCATTCCGGACACTGTTGAAGCACACAGGCAGAACAGTAAAAGGCAGCATCAAGAGAAGGAAGGCTACCAGGAGGAAATCCAGTTGTTAAATAAAGCTTACAGAAAAAGAGAGGAAGAAGGCAAGGGTAACTTGTGATCATTTGGTATAATAAAGGCAAGAATGAATCTGCAAGTTCAAACTACTTAACGCTTTTGTTCTGAGGCTATTTGATTTCCTTTATAACCTGTTGGTTTACATAAGCATTACAGATTTAGTAGTTAATTGTTTTTAGGAGGAGCAGCTAGAACTAGTGTAAACACTTAAGTGCTTTTGATGTATTACCTGTAGATCACACACTGTGGTATTTAAAGGTTTGTTTATCTGATTCCTAGGCTGTTTTCTAGATCAAATATCAGCCTCATATACTAACGTTTTTGCCTATTTGTCATCTTCAGAGTAAACAGAAAGTTGTATAAATTCAATAAATATATTATTCCAATTCTCATGTTTCAACACGTAATACTAGACTTTACTGCAAAGGGTAAAAGATATTTTGGGAATGGAAGAAATGTAGCAAAATTCTGAGTTGTATTTGAAGAGACTTGCCTACATGTGCCTAGCAAAAGAAGCTCATTACAGTTAACTGCTTTAGCTTTACACTGATGTCTAGAAAATATATTCTCATGTAAAATGGCAAACTAGCTAGCTTCCATCTTTGAAACATGCATGTCCATAATCTGTAAATAGTTGTTTCCTTCATTTCCATAAAATATGAATTGCTTACTAAATGTTTTTCTTCCTTTCTAAAATGTATTTTCCTTTCATCTTTCTACTATGTCAAGACTGCCCTTGAAACAAAATGTTGTGTGTTATAAGCGGAATTAGTAGTCCATAACTAAAATATTATTGGAAAAGGTTGTATATGTACACATCATCATTCTAGAATTGTTTTATTTTAATGGAAATTGGGGAAAAACACTGCCAGATTAAGTTCCGTGAGGGATGCTCAACTAGATTAACAAACTTCCAGGTAAAGCAGAGGAAAATCCACTAAGTAAAAAGTAAAACTGTATGTTTCTAAAGCTGCAGATTTGGCAAACTTTCTTAGCTATTCTTAAAGTATAGAAAATTTTAGTACAAATCTTGTCCTAAGTTTAGGTACTTTTTGGTTTTTTTCTCAAAGATGTGTATCTCAAGAAAATTCAATATATATTATTAAATGAGTGTAAGATATACATTTCAAGATTAATTTTAAAATGTGTTACATTGCAAAAATGTAGGAATCACCTTGTCCAATTATTAGTAATGTATATCTCAAAAACTATAGACTAATTTGTTTCTTAAAAATGGTTTATTCTGATCTTTCTTCAAACATACATTAAATGTATTACTTCAGTGTTTATTTTCCAAAGTTATTGAGTTGACATTTTACATGGTATTTAACTGTGCAACACATCTTACATATCTTATTTACTACAGACTGAGTGAATTATTCTTTTAATGATTTATTTTGGTTTCTATTTTATATTGAATCAGAATTCTAAATTATTTGAAATGGACTTTCAGACATTTCATCTCCAGAAGACTTTTTTTTTTTTTTGGCCATCAAGAAGTCATTTTCAAAATAATTCTCTCAGTGGACTTTATCTCTCATGTAATCTCTCAGCATCTCATCTTCTAAATTTGGGAACCAAATGTAATGCAACTAGTAATGTTTGTAAAACAAGCCTCAAATAATGTATAACACATAAATTCAAATTCAAATATATTATCATTACAAATGTATTTTATTTATTTATTTATTTATTTATTTATTTATTTATATAAATATATTTTATTTTAAGAGCCTTTTTATAACCCTAAAATTGAAGGCTATTGCACCATAATGACAAATGGCCAGATCAATCAAATATTATAAATTTATGGCATTAAATGCCTGTTATAAAAGTAAAGTTGAACCGAATATTCTAATAATGCTTTGTAAAAGGTAAGTTTTGATACATTAAATTTAGGTGTATAATTTTATGAAAAAGAAAGATGATTTTGTTGCTTTCGAGTACAATTTCTGTCAGAAAGGAAATTAGAAACAGAATCACAATAAAACTTAAAAAAAATAAAGATTTAAATACAAATAAATCCTTTCTAGCTGGCACAGTTCTTTAATGCATAGGAGAAGACAATGGAAATCAATATTTAAAGAGCACCAGAACTGGATTGGAAAACAGTAATACTGTGCTTTCCTCCTGTGTTCTATTTTCTTTTCACTAGACTTGGGCCTATGCTAGGAGAACTGGCAAAACAAAACAACACAAACAAAAACAAAAACAAAAAACCTACAATATTCCCATTTAATTGCCCTTAGCTGCTGAATTAACTGTACACTAGACGCATGTAAAAGTTGTGCTGTATTGACACTTTAGTCAATACAATGGGCTGTGCCTACGCAGGAATATCTCCTCCCAAACCAAGAGCACACTGTATACACTGTATGTTAGCCAACTTGACAATAAATTATACTGTAAAAAAACGAACGAAAGAAAGAAAGAGTAAGGTTAAACTATATCAGTATAAACTCTACCTACTCTTTAAAACAATTATGATTGCATGGGGCGCCTGGGTGGCTCAGTTGGTTGGGCATCCGACTACAGCCCAGGCCATGATCTCATGGCTCCCGAGCTCCAGCCCCAAGTCAGGTTCTGTGCTGACAGCTCAGAATCTGGAGCCTACTTTGGATTCTGTGTCTCCCTCTCTCTCTCCCCTCCCCTGCTTGCACTCTGTCTCCCTCTCTCACAAAAATAAATAAATGTTAAAAAAAAATTTTAAGTGATTATGACTGCAAAAATGTATTTCTGGTATAGGAAATACCCTTTTAGATATCTTGTGCTATATTTAAATAGCTTACTCTGTTATACTGTTATTATTAATAAATTCAATATTTCATATAGTTTATTTCTTTTCTCTATAAATTCATGAATCTGAATTCAAAAACTACTTATTATCTAATAAAAATATCACCATCTGGTGGTGACTCCTACAAACTGTAAATACATATCTCTAAGACTCCCAGTTAATATAAACCCACATATAATCCCAAAGAGTTCCAAGAGTTGTGACTGACAGAGGCAACCATTTTGAAGACAGTGACCATCACAGTATTACTCAGAATGTAATAAAAAACCATTTGGTTATGCATTGTTTCAAAGCTTTTCTCAACGTGGTTTTTAGTATTGGTTTTCATAAACAGATTTTCTCTTAGTTTCTTATTTATTCTATTAAGTTACTTTCATTCATTTATTGTAACATTATATCATTATAGCATATAGAATGCCTGCTATATGCTAGAAATTGTTCTAGGTACTTAGGACTATGACTGAACAAAAACAACGCACACATACACACTCACACATATATGTACATTTGTATGAGTTTGAACCAATTGCAAATTTAGAGAACACAGTCTACATAAGACTTCCCTCACTTCTGACTCCAAATGCAAATTTAGGGTATCCCAAAACCACTATCAGTTTCAATAATTAACTGCAACCCACAGAATTCACAGAAAGCTGTATTCTCACAGTTACAGTTCATTTCAGGGAAAGGATACAGATTAAAATCAGCCAAGAGAAGAATCACATATAGCAAAGTCCAGGAAAAGTCTAAATGTGAAGCTTCTGTTATCCTCTCCCCATGGAGTCATAGATAGCATTACTTTCAGCATCAGCGTATGATAACATATAGGGAATACTGCCAACAAGGAAAGCTCATTTGAATCCTGGCATCCAGAGTCTTTACTGGGGCTCCATCATGGTAGGGGTAGGGTAAAGCATGGTAGACAGCTCACATGACTAATTTCCAGCTCCTCAGGAAGTCAAGCTGATAAGGAATGAGCCAAAACCCCTACTCTGAATCACACTGTTACTATTTGGCTGCTCCAAGGCACCCAGACAAACAAGATAGATAGATAGATAGATAGATAGATAGATAGATAGATAGATAGAGATAGATAGATATCAGGTAATGCTAAATGTATTGATAGAAAGTAGGTACCAGAGGTAAAAATGATGAGAAAAAAAATGAAAATAAAGGGACAGTGATGGAAGGAGTGTTTTTTCAAATACTTTAGTTAGGAAACACTTCACTGATAACATACTATTTCATCAGAGAGTTAAATAAAGTGATGAAACATGCTGTGTATCTAGGGAAATCATAGTTCTATCCCAGGGAGCATCAAGTTTCCAGAAGTAGGAGTATGCCTTTGGTATTTTATGAAACCATCCAGGAGGTCAATGTGAATGCAGAAGAGTGAGAGAAAAAGTAGTTGGAAATAAAGACAAATAAAAGCACAGAGAGGCAGACCATTAATGCCTTGCAGACCAGGTATGGACTTTGAATCTTTTTCTAAATGAGGTGGGAAGTGATCGGAAGGTTCTGAGCAAAGAAATGACACATTTGATTACAAAATCACAAATGACCACTGTCTGCTATCGTCAAGGGGAAAAGACGATACAAGTACAAATACGATTACAGAACAAACAGGAGGTTATTTTAATAGTCTGGGTTAGAGATATTTGCTAGAATTAGGGTGGTAGCAATAGCGATGGTGATGGTATTGTATTCTGATTCAATAAGTAGGAAGATTTCCTTGGTAACTACCTAAGTTACACATTTCTTTAAAAAATTTTTTTTTCATTTATTTATTTTAGAGAAAGAGCGCACATGTGAGCTGGGGAGAGGGGCAGAGGGAGCAGAGAGAATCCCAAGCAGGCTCCATGCTGAGCTGATGCAGGGCTTGATACCATGACCCTAGGATCATGACCTGAGCCAAAATCAAGAGTTGGACGCTCAATTGACTGAGCCACCCAGATTCTCCACTTACATTTCTTAAATGTTTTTCTATGGAGCCTGTAATTTGAGGTAAAAAATTACCTCTGGCATCTATTTTCTGTTAATACCTTGGAATATCCCAATGTTTCTAATGTCCTCCACATATCACAGAGGCTAGAAGCCTGAAAACTACATTTTCCAGTCTCTTTTGCTGGCAAGTTTCAGATTTAGTGTCTGCTAGAAAGAGGAATTTGCACAAGATCTGGAAGACAGGGGTGCCTAGGAGGCTCAGTCAGTTCAGCATCCAACTTCAGCTCAGGTCATAATCTCACGGCTCGTGAATTCGAGCCCCGCATCAGGTTCACTGCTGTCAGCGTGGAGCATGTTTCGGAACTTCTGTCCCCCTCTCTCTCTGCTGCTCCCCCACTCATGCTCTCTCTCTCAAAAATGGATAAACATTAAAAAAAAGAGAGACTTGAAAGAGTTGAAGAAAAGCAGCAGCAGTTAAAAGCTTTTAAAAGCAGTTAAAAGTAGTTGAGACTTTCTCTTCTAAGGTATGGTTCAGGGATCTAGGCTCTTTCCATCTTGTAGTTCCACTCTTTCATTTTTATTATCATTATCCTCATCCATATTAAGCTGGCATAAGGGCAAAGGGCAGAGAGGATCCAGCAAGTACTGTTCCAGGGATGGCCTGGAAAAACAGCACCTCAATCACTGCAGCTTCTGCTACACTGGAGACCTCTGGGTATACAGACATTCCTAACATCAAAGGAGGTTAAGAAATAGACCTATCTGTGCAGAGGAAGAAGAAACCTAAATTTGTTAAACAGCTAGCTATCCAGTCTCTGACACATGCTATGACCCCACTAAGCACTAACACCACTAATACACCACACTATTAGAATGTAAATAGTGCCCCATCCCTCGTGTCACGAGATGCAGATGCATACCACAATCCAAGAATGGCACATCTTCCAGGGTTTGAGTTATCTGGTCTTGATTCTAGAACAGACTATACTGCTACAAACATAGATCAATTTGTGCATGTGATTTCTTCTCCACCTCAAGATACAAAAAAAAAAAATCATATTTGTATGTCTTTCCTACAGTCTTGGGATTTCAACTTCAAAATCCACAAAGAACACATACACAAATACAAAATCACATGTTCTTCTTGAGAATGAGCAGGAACTTGCTGGCACTGGGCAATCAAAACCCAAATACAAAATGACCACAATGACAATCTTCTGCAATATTACAAAGAATGGTTTAGGTTCCTGGGGTCACATTATTTTGAAACAGTTTATTACAGAGGACAATCTGTACCTTTACATAAGCATAGTCTCACTGAGTAATTTTTCCACAAAAAAAGAAAAAAAATACCTCAGGAGCAAATTTTAGTCTCCACCACTTAGCAGAAATGCAATCCCCAGAAGCTTTAAAATGTGAAGGTCAAAAAATATTAGGGTTTGGATAAATCCATGGTCAGTTGGTTCTTGTAGTGAAGATACATAGCTACTTGCTTAAGTTTAAGAGTTTGTATTTCTATTATTTTTTATACAGAAAAAAAGTTAAAATTTGTTTTCTTAGTACTCATTCAAAACATTTTTCCCTAAATTCCCAGATTGTCTGCTTACATTGGGCAGCGAAAAATCCACTAATTGAATTAGATTATGTAGTTTTCAAGGGAAAATATGTTATGCAAAACATTCAAGAAGATGTTTAACATGAATACTAAAATCCATTTTTTGTTTCTTTTTATGAGAAGCACATAGAATTAGCAGACAATGGCAGTAATTCATAGCTACAATGACAAAACATCTGGTTTGCATGGGATAGTCCCAGTTTACAATTGTTTTCCTGGCATAACAATTAATAGTGTCCTCTTTAACTCTCACAGAATTGGACAATAAGTTATCCAATCACACTATAGTTGTGAAGCAAGTTATACCTAATCTAGGTGTTTTTCCCCCAAAACATAGGTAACCTATACTAATTAAAAAGGGAATAGGTAATGTCTACCAATTTCCTGCTAAAAGTACCTTCTACTTGCTTTATAAACTTCTATTAGAATAAAAAAATTATCGTTCAGTATTTTGAGTGAAAAAAGAAAATTATGATTGGACATCATCAAGACCTACCCTGAAAGAAGATAATAATAGAAGAACAAGTATGTCATGTCTTCAGAAGCTTAGCATAAGGGTGAGAACACCTCCACTCCCACAGCTAACGGTAAAATGCCCCAAATCACAAAGAAAGCAGTGCCTTCTGGAGCCACTAAGTTGTTCGGTCAATGAAATTCAAAGGGTAGGCTGAACGCAGACACTATCTGCATTTCACGGAGAATAAAGGGACAGGAAATTCTCTGATGGATCTCAGCCCTTATTGAAATATTTACAGTTCATTGCAACTAAAAGCACCAAAATATGCTCTGGACCAAAGCATTACTTATGTTAACTTTTCTCCTGCAAATTCCTCTACCCTTCTCCATTCTACCCTCTGCACCAAGACACTGACCTGCACCAACCATACCAACAGACAGAAGCAAATGATCTCTGTTTCCCATTGGGTTTGGTCAATGGGGACTTCCATCAAGAAATCAGAGACAAGGAAGAGAGTGAGGTCAGGGTATTTATTCCTCTCTTTCTCTGAAAAACCACTTTGGACTGGATCTTCCCCTTTATCAACAGTCACTGCTTCTTGTAGAAAGCTGATTCTATGCCACTTTCTTTCAGGATGCCAGTACCTGCTCTCTTTCTTCATACACTTGGGCCTAGAGATAAGAACATCTCTGCAGCTACTAACTCCAGCTTACTGATATATTTTATAGTCTCTTAAAAGATTTTTTTGCACCTATATACATATAATATGTTAATGTACAAATTTCCCCTGAATTACCATTTTAAGATTGCTACCTCTTTTCCATAGAGACTCTGACATGTCCACAATCTATAACCTTTCAGAGTGTGTAACTATCTTGGCTGTACAGTGGAAAGAGCACTGGGCTAGGAATCAGAAAGCTTAGTTTCAATCTCCAACTCTAACTCTGACTCCACCAGTGTTTCATCTATGCTTAAACTCTCTAGAGCTCAGTTATTCTCGAGTGGATAATAGAAAGATTAGAGATGAGGAGAGCCAGGCAGATAAGATTATCTTTAAAATCTCTTAGCCATACCATTATATACAAAATTTGAAAATACTAAGTGAAGGTTAAGGATCTGAAGCTTCTCTACATTATATGGAAATCCTACTATGATGAAGATACAATTCTCTCCTTTATTCGAGAAGAATAAATGGGTGGATCTGGGTAGAACACAGGTTTGGTATTCTTAGATCAAAAGACCTCAGTGTCTACCAATTTTAGAATGAAGATCAGGAGAAAATCCTAATTTGTCTAAAAGATTCCCCAAAGGTAAGAGAAACAAGGAAGCTGTGATAGGAACCGACAAAACTGGCATAAAGGAGGACAGATCAACTTGAGGTAATGAAAAAGTAAAATCTCCCAGAATTCCAGGAGAATACAGGGATTCAGTAATTAACTCTTCCCTTTAGCACAAACATTGGATATGCTAAAAACTATAACAGACATGTAAAAAAAATTCCAAATATGTTTTTCTTTCAGAGCTACAAGCAGGAAATGTGGTAAAAGCTGAGATAAGGAAGGGAGGTCAAAATTCAAACACATCTTCCCCTCCCGCCCCCACTCCCCCATATTCTCTTACATATTCTCCTGCCTAAAGCAGACTTCACACTCTCCCCTCTCTGGAGTTATAATTGTGAAATGTCTACTGAGGAACATGAGTTACAGAAGAGAGGACTGAAAATATGTTGATTCAGTATTTCAAAAGCACCTTTGATAAACAGATAAATGAGGTTTCAGTGATTAAAAATGGAAGGTTTATAAAGCAAGCAGGGATAAATAATGCTGCAGACACCTAGTTTTTTCTAACTTTCATAAGACTGTATTATTTTTCATGAAATATATCTGTGACAGTGGTATCCTTTCCTTGGAGAGGTCTCATTCTTTTTAGTCCTTCAGTATGTTGAGATTCTTGCCCTAACTGTAATAAAATAGAAAATATGCCTACTCATAGTACCTGACATATAATAAGCAATCAATAAATGTTACTTACAGTACTACCATCCTTTTTCCTACGTCTAGTTGCCATATGGAGAGTGTCTGTGTCTGTGTTGCAATGTGAGAAGTCTGTAAAACTGTCAAAACACTGGTGCAACATGGTTTCCAGAGGGCCTGAGTCAGCACTTACAGCAGCTGTATCTTCCAAAAGTGAACACAGTATTTCCCATCCTACATGCTCCTCTTATAGTCTGACCTCCCCTACCGTGGTGAAGCCTTAAACTTAAGTCCACATCTGTAACTATCTCAACTAGTAACTAGTTGCTATGTGACTTCCAAGGCTAGTTACTAAAAATGTCATGTGACACACCTTGTCCTGTGTCAGTTGCTCTTGGAACTGCCACACTATGAGGAGGCTGAAACTAGGCCACACAGAGAAACCAGATGGAGAGGTTATTGTGGAGTTCCAGCCCACAGCCAGCTATGGTTCCTGGCAAAACCCAGGATCAATGGGCATCTCTTTCAATGAAGGGGCCTTCAAGTGATTCCAGACCCTAGTAAGTCATCCCATGAGAGTGGAGAGAAAGAGAGAAGAAGGTCTAACAGAAGAATTTCATAATTACCTGAAACAAGGAAAGTTAACTGGCAATTTTAAGATGTTTCCACTACTGTTGCCTGGCAGGGAGGGAATTTAGACATTAGATCAATAAAAATAGATGATGATGATGATGATGATGATGATGATGAAGAAGAAGAAGAAGAAGAAGAAGAAGAAGAAGAAGAAGAAGAAGAAGAAACTCTACATTTTCTTTGTCCATCTGAATTGTATTTTAAGTAAATTTGTGATTTTACTACGACCATTATTATGACGAAGTGTTCTCCACAAATTCACCTTCAATGTAACTCAAATTTCCCAATTTGAGCCCCCAAATTTTATGTGACAAGATGTTCTATTGAGTTGTTTGATAATTTTCCAGTATTTTTCCTGATATAAGAAGGAAACATTTTCTCCATGTCTCCCTACCTCCACCCCAAAACAGTCAGATCTTTACAGATCTAAGACTACTCTTATCAGCATGTCCCCTCTCCCCACCACCAAGAAGAGGTCAGAGTCCATTAAGGATTCCATTTTCCAAGGGGAACACTAAACAAAATTCCCATCCAGTCCCTCATGAATATTAGACCCATGAAAAATTATGCTAGAGTTGTTTCACATGGTTGAGGTAAAGAAAATGGAGAATGAGAGATTTCCTGAGATCGGGAAAACTGGTAGTTTCCCATAATGGTGTGGTCTTATGTGGTTCACCCTAGCTGCCATCTTGGGAGTCACTGGACTGGGAGGTCCATGCCTGTGGGAGTTAGATACCAAATGCCATGCGTGTGAATGCAATAGTTTTGCATTCTGTGCCCAGCCCATGATTAGTGGAGATTACATTTAAGAAAGACATCTTTGAGCATTCCCAGAGCACAGCACAAAGCAAGGCATCAGCAAAAGTAACAATGGCAGTTATGAGTCAGTCATTCCTTTTGTTTTCTGGCATTAGGTAACCTAAGAATTCTTATTGGTTCCAACCAAAGCAGGAAAAAAAAAAGTACCAACTGATACTTTTCTTCCCATTTGTTCTAAAGTGTATGTCTAAAGCAATAGCCTAAAGCAATACCATACTACTTCATGCTGAAGAAGTCAGGAAAACATGGTAATTTTAAATTTATAACTAAGATTCTGCTTAGGATCAACAAACACGAGGTGAAGGAAAATAATAGAATTTATCAGGAAATAGAGATCACACTACCTCTGTCTCTGGGGTTTTCATAAGGATTGTATGAAATATGGAATATCATATTACTTTCCTATTGCTGCCATAACAAATTGCCACAAAGTTGGAGTCTTAATTAACACAAATTTATAATTCTGTGGCACAGACTTTTGATAAGATCCTCACTAGGTTAAAATTTAGGGTGTGGCAAGGTGTATTCCTTTCTGGAGGCTCTAAGGGAGAATCCATTTCCTTTTCCAGCTCTAGATGCTGCCTACATTCCATTACACAGAGCTCATCCAGATAACCTAGGATAATGTCCCCATTTTAAGGTCAGCTGATTAGCAACCTTAATTTCCCTTGGCCATGTAGTTTAACATATTCACAGGTTTTAGGGATTAGGATGTGGACATCTATGAGGGTCACATTCTGCAGACCATAAATGTGAATTGCCTGGCCCAATACCCAGCAAATGCTAAGCAACAAATAAACACTAGTTCTCTTTTCCACTTAGTCTCTGTTCAGGCTGCCTTAATAAATACCCCAGGTTTCAGTGGTATTAAACCACTTTAAGGGCATCTGGGAAGCTCAGTCAGTTAAGCCTCTAACTCTTGGCTTCAGCTCAGGTTGTGATCTCACAGCTCATGAGTTCGAGCTGTGCATCGGGCTCTGTGCTGACAGTGCAGAGCCTGCTTGGGATTCTCTTTCTCTCCCTCTCTCTCCACGACACCCACCCCCCACCCCCCATGCATGCTCTCTCTCTCTCACTCTTAAAATAAATAAATAAAAACTTAAAAAAAAAACACTTTATTGGTTTAATAAGTAAATACCATGTTTAAATAATTAAGTACCACTTATTTATGGTATTATTCTGGCTTAAACAACAGAAATTTATTTCTCACAGTTCTGGAGGCTGGGAAGCCCAAGATCAAGGTGCCAGCAGATTTGTTCTCTGGTGAGAGCACCCTTCCTGGCTTCTATATAGCCTCTTTGTCCACACATACTTTTCTTCTGAGGAAAGAAAGGATAAGCTCTCTGGTATCTTTTCTTATAAGGACACTAATCCTATCAGATTAGAGCCCCAACTCCATGAACTCATTTAATTTCTTTCCTTAGAGGCACCATCTCCAAACAGCTACACTGGGGGTTAGAGCTTCAACATATAAACTTTGAGGAGACACATTCAATTCATAACACTTTCTCACCTAACAACCCACACTATCTCCTTCAAATTTTGCCGCGACCATCCCCAATATGCCTACTCAATCTTACCTACTGAACAATTCACATACTTGTCATATAGGTATGCCCAATGAATTTCAATACATTTATTGGAACTATTCAATAGTTTTAATCATATTTGCTATGGACTACCAAAATGTGTCTCCGTCCGCTCTCTCTGTGCTTTTAACTCATGTAGTCAACCACTTTCTAGACATCTGTATTTGTATGTTTCATAGGCTCCTCAAACTCCACATGTATTATTTAGACACATTAACTCAACCCTCCCTCAAGTCCAAAAAAAAATCCTCCTCATCTAGTGTTCTTCATCCCAAGATATGGTACCTTCTTATTTGGTAGTCATTCAAATCGTAAACTCAGGGGTTATCTGACCACTTCCTCTAATTATCCATATCAAGTGAATCAGCAAATCTGACATATTTATCTCCAAATAACTCTTGATCCCAGTCCTTCCCATGTTCCATCTTGCCTCCACTAAACCACAGCCTGTTAACTAGCCTCTCTATATTCACTTTTGCCTCCTCCATTCCTTTCTATTCAAAACAGCCCAAAATAATCAGTCTCCTACCTAAAGTTTACTGTTGTTCTCTATGTGGTATATAAGTTCCTCCATGCTTATGCTCCTTTCTACCTCCTTGGTCTTCTCCAACAGTCTTTAAATTTCAGTGTAGAGTTTTCTCAGTCTCCAATATTTCTCAGTCTCCAATTTTATCATTTCCCCTCATACACATTGTTTCCTCCACCTGGAATAATCTCTCCCCTTCCTCATTAGTCTGGCTAAAGTCTATTTATCTCAAAAGTCACTGCTTAACCTCTAGTGCTTTAAAAAGGACTTACCTGACTCCAAAATTAAGTTATTTTGCAGTAACATCTATGGCTGTTGGGAAGAAAAATCTTTTCCTTTACTCTCTTAGGTTTATTTCTCAGAGGCCTGCAAATTAAAATGACAAAAGACAGATTAACAAGGAAAGAGACAAATTTAATCACATACCCATGGGACTTCATACAAAAATGTGTTTCAACAGATGGGTAGAACAGATGGCTTATACACCATCTTAATAGGAGAAGAGGAGGAGGAGAAAGGCACTCATGGGAAAATACTTCTAGGAAGGAAAAATGGGCTCTTACGAAATAGATGGGATATATAACAGTTTTGTGGCAATGCCTGCTTAGCCTGTTTAACATTGGAATGCTGACTTCTAGTCTCCAGTGATAAGTCCATCTTGTCAGTTCCTCTCCCAGGGGAAGGGGTTTATGACAATTGAGTTCTTTTGAATCCTTCTGGGAGGCTCTGCTTTTAGGAAGTTCCAAGATTTCAGGAATTGAATGCCTCTGCTCAAAGTAATTTTTATGCCACAGAGGTGTATTCTGGACCCCTTCAAAGCATACAGCATTTTCCTTTCTTACCTCACTGCACAACCATTTCTTTTGCCTTTATCTTCTCAAGACGGTAAGCAAATGAAAGATGGTGCCACACTTGTCGTGTTCAGTGAGTATCCCTAGCACCTTTAAATCAGTGAAAATATGTAAATGAACTGGATGTCCCCTAGTGAACCTAGTGTCCCCTGCACCCTATTGGATAAAGGCAGTAAATAATGACAATCCTTTAAGAAAGGCAGGGGCAGTTTTATATTTATGTATTTCAAACTGGTGTCAGGCTGTTTTCAAGATGTAGCTACCAAAAAACCCAAAATATGAACTCATTTCATTTCTTTCAAGACTTTCAGGAGAAAACGCATCGATCCACAGGTTCTTTTACTGTGTCAACAGATGTTTACTATCCACGGCCTAATTGGACGCAAATTCCGGATTTAATCATGGGAAATAAGAAAGTAGAAAGTAAAACCTATTTCCTCACATGTTTGGTGTAGGTAAGGAAACCCGCGAGCCTTTTGCTCCCTCTCCTTCCAGAGGTACAAAAATAGAGGACTGCGGGCACACCAAAGAAGACTTCACCTGAGCCAACTTCCTGATAACAGATGTCGTCCTCCCTGACGTCACCGGAAACAGCTACTTGTGACGCTCCAATAGCCCTCCCTCTCGCGCTGGGCGCCGGAAGCAAAACGGAAGTGGACGTGCACTAGCTTCCGGGCCCGGACGCCATTTCTAGCGGTTGCAGGTTCTCACGAGTTCTAGTCTGCTGGGACAATGAGCTATGACTACCATCATAGCTGGGGCCGCGATGGCGGGCCCCGCAGCTCCGGCGGGGGCCACGGGGGAAGCTATGGAGGGGGCCATGGAGGGGGCCATGGAGGGAACCGAGGCTCTGGAGGCGGCGGCGGCGGCGGCGGAGGAGGAGGTGGTCGAGGCGGCCGAGGCCGACATCCCGGGCACCTGAAAGGCCGCGAAATTGGCTTGTGGTACGCGAAGAAACAGGGTCAGAAGAACAAGGAAGCGGAGAGGCAGGAGGTAAATCTGAAACTCGATAGTGGAGAGGGATGAGGCAGGACAGGCTTTTTCCCTTCCGCCGCCCCTAACCTTTTCGTTTTTTGTTCCTTGACTCATGCATGTGCTGTGTGAAATGAAAATCAAGTGTGCAAAGGTATTATGCTACAACTTCCGGTAGCGGATATTATGTAGTTTAACATTAGCCATGCTCATCTGACCTGGAGCAGTTAGGATTTGTTCAGGCTGGATGTATATTTTGCTTTAAGGACGTGAGAACTGTGAACAAAACAAATGTTAAGTTCACGTCCTATCCGAAGTTAACTTCATTGGGGTATCACTGTGTTAGTATCCCTGGCCACCCTTTCCCTTAGGAAAATTTTGGTCATTTATTTAAGTTCTTTGCCCAAAGAGTTCGAAAATAGCGGTCTTCTTGATTCATACAAGTTTGCGCGGAATAAAAGCTGTCAAGTACTATTTTGAATGTAGATCGCTCAGAAGAATAGCCTAGCTTTCATATTTAGCATTAAAAAATAGCCACAAACCCAGGTTTTCTGTTTTTATGTTGGGCTGGGGAGGTTTCTGATGAGTAGCAGCTCCTCTTTGAGAAGGAAACGTGGGATCCTAGAAATAGGAGACGTTTCAAGAGATTAGTCTCTTAGCGTTGGTGATTGCCCGGCCCATTCGGTTTGTAGCTTGAAGATCTGTAGTAAGGAAAGCATTAAAGTTCGCTGAGTGGCTTATTTTAGTTTAGTTTTTTTTTTTGTTTGTTTGTTTGTTTTTAATTAAACAGAAGCTTTCTTACTATAAGCCTGAGAACAACTTTTTAGTAACTTCATTAAAAGCACCTTTCATGTTAGGTACTGAATTATGTAATTAAGTTCTCATTTAGGCTTCTGCTTTTAAATTATTCCATTTCTTTATTTTTCTTTTATCCGTGTCATTTTCATCAAAATGATTTTTTGGCACTATCCATTTATCTTCACACCTTATCACCTTCTCTTTAAAAAATATATATATACGTACATGTTTGTCAGCCCAAAATTAACTTGTTCATTGAGAAGACTTTTTTTTTTTAAATGAAGGGGAGCACATCTAAGTCATCTTGACATTGCAAGGATAATTGGCTGATTGCTATAAAAGGATGTGCACAGTAACTAGAAAAGTTACTCTTTATCAAGTTTTATTTAGCTCACATTATGGCTGTTGCCCTGGGGAATCTAAAGAAATATGATACTGAGAAATATGATATTGGTTGGGAAAATATGCGAACAGATGAAAAAATTAATCAGGAAAAATTGCTCATTATTTCCACCTGAAGCTAGTTGTGTTATGGATCATTCTGAATGGAATTCTGGATTTCTACCCCTTCCCAAACCTTCATTTTAGTAAATGTTACTACCATTTATTCACTTGCAACTCCCAAACAGGATTTATCTTTAATATTTCTCTTTGATTTCAGCAAATCTGCCTGCTCTTTTTATAATATATCCCAAATGCAACGACTTGTCTCCACAGCAGTTACCATAGATCAAGCCACTATTTTGTTCAGTGTTCTTGGCCTCCTAACTAGTCTTCTGGCTCCCACCCCTGCTCTCCACTGAGTCTGTCCTTTGTAGAACCACTCACAGTACTTTCAAAAGCAAAAAGTAGATTGCCTCATTCTCTAGCTCACAATTTGGGATTGGAAGCCAGGTCACATCTGTCTAAGTTGAATATATTTCAGTTGCATTCTAACATGTTTTACAGGAATCTTGGCAATATAGCTTCAATATACTACTAGGTTTCCCTCTGTGTACTTAACTCTCTGAGCCCATGTTCCCAATCTGATGTAATTGTAGCTTTTGTAAATATACTTCTATTTTTGCTTTGTATTACGATTCTTCTACCATTCTCTCTAAAATGCATCTCCGTCTTCTCTATCTCAATAGGACCATTTTTCAATGATCCAATGATTGGCTCATCCTACCTTTTTTTTTTTTTTTTTGACCACCTTCAGCCATATATGATTGCTTCCCAATTTCCCTAACTTTTAATTTTTAGGTAATCCCTATGTTTACAAAGTTACCACATTCTAGCAATGTGCTCTTTTTCTTTCAATTCTCATTTTTTTAAATTAATGATTGATATGTTTGAGACACTATCTTAAGCACTGTATTAATAGGGTGTAGGCCCTACCTTAAAGAAATTGTGGTGTAAGGGGCTGTTACAGGGATAGTTTACAATGTTAAAATATTAAAAGGAGAATGTGGATTATCATCTAACTCAGACTAGGAAGATTGTAGATTTTCCAGAGGAAATAACTCTTAATGTGAAACTTGGAAGATAGCGAAGTGTGTATGTTTGGAATTGGGGGATTTGGAAAGGGATTCTCAGGCAGAGGCAGCAGCACGTGCCACAACTTAGAGGTCAAGAGGAACATGTTCAAGGAACTGAAAGAATAAGAGCATGGGTGTTGGAGTGTGGTGAGATGAAGGCAGAGCAGTGGCTTTCAAACGTGTTGACAGTTTCCCACAGGAAGAAATACATGTTAATTTGCAGCCTAGTGTACAGGTATGTATAACTGAACAAAAAGTTTCATAAAATGATAATTATCCGTACATTGCTCTGAGTGTGGTGTTGGTATCTTTTTTGCTCTTTTTTTTTAATTGATACTGATAATGATTCTTTAATTTTATAAGCAACGATCTGAAAAGCCTGGTACTAGAAAAATAAGCAGCGCCTTGAAATTCATTGACTTTCCCCTAGGAACTCCTGTAAGCCATTAAAGCACTTGAAACAAAATAAATTATTGAGTATGTGTTTAAATTCATTTTCATACCAGTATAGAGAATGAACTGAAAAGAGGCAGTTCTGGGACAGGGAGACCAGTTAAGTAGCCTTTGCAGTAATTAAGGTGAGAAATGATAGCTTAAATTAGGACATGAAGATGGATGGAAGAAAGTGGACAGATTAAAGCAATTTAGGAGATTCAAAAGTGATTTTATCTGGGAGGGAAGGGTAAAGCAAGTATGTATTAATAAATGGCATGTTTATGACTATATAAGAAACAGGCTTGATGGAGGAAGATAGACTCAGTTTAAGGACCCTGAGTTTGATGTTGTAGGGCATAAAAGTGAGGATTTCAGGGAGGTAGGAGGCCCTGTGGATCTGATGCCTAGAGAAATCTAGATTGGCAGTTCGTGGTCCTATGGATAGTAGGTCCTATGGATAGTGAATGGAGAAGACAAGTGGGTGCAGGCCTAAATTCTATAGATCATTGTTTTTCAGACTTGAAAGTCTTGGCACCTTTTTAAAATGTGGGACGAGGGTGGAGTGAGAGATTCTATTTTCCTGACAGAATCCCAAATGGTGTCAGTGTTGCTAGTTTGGAGATCACTAGGGTTCAGTGTAGAGTAAAAAAATTTAAGGGTTGCAGTAAGAGAAGTTTCATAGATTCTTATCTAGGAAGGAACAGCCAGAGAAGAGGAAAATAAGGTGGATGTTGTTTTGGAATCCAGGAGCAGTGGTGAAGGCAGTAAAGGGTGTATGAAAAAAGGAAAGTAATCAAATAGTGGCAAATGCTACAGAGATGTCAAGTAAGGTAAGAACTCAGAATGTCTATTGGATTTAGCAACAAGGTCCTTGGCAACTTTAATGAGAGCCCTTTCTGTGGAGTGGTGGAGGTAAAAGCCAGATTGCAGGGGACTGACTAGTGAAGGAGAGGTGAAGAAATGGAGAACTTTTCAATCAGTTTTACTGTGAAGAGGAGAAAGAAAAATAGGGCAGTATCTGATAGGGTTGGGTGGATTCAAAAGAGGATTTTGTGTTGTAGAAGAGATTTGGGAGGCCTAGGTGGCTCAGTCTGTTAAGTGACCAACTCTGATTTCCTCTCAGATCATGATCTCATGGCTCCTGAGACCCAGTCCGGCTCCAAACAGACAGTGTGGAGCCTGCTTGGGATTCTCTCCCTCCCTCTCTTGTCTGCCCCCACTCCTGATGTGCACACACTCTTTCTCTGTCTCACAAAATAAATAAATAAACGTTTTTTCTTTTTAAGGTAAAGAAATTTGACTCTATTCCTGTTCATGTACTGATGGTAGGGAGTCAGTGGAGAGGAAACGTTTATCAGGTAGATTAAATTATGCTGCAGTAGTAAACAGCCTCCAAATCATAGGGAGCTATAACAACAAAGGTTGTTTTTCTACTCAAATTACTGGACCATTGGGAGTTAGGTTGAGAGTTCTCCTTATGAGAATGGTTCACAGAGCTCCACCCATCTGAAAAGTAGCTGGTTTTGGTGGCGGCTGGAGGGAATACAGTAAAGTGCCCTGATTCTTAAGAGACTCCTGTTTACATTTCTCTGGCCAGTAAGTCACATGGTCATGCTTACGTCATGGGTGGGAAAATGTACTTCTACCATATACCTGGAAAGAGGCAAACCAGAATATTGATCAGTAGGCTAATGACTACCAGAGAGAGATTTAGGAAAGGAATGTAAATCTCAATAGAAGGATTAGCCCTGAGGAGGTGAAAGGAATTGGACTGCAGAGTTTAGTGGAGAGATCAACCTTAAGCAGGAAAATGGCCTCCCAATTCCATTAACAGGAAGGAAGAGAACAAAGGATAGATTCTGATACAGGTGGACTTGGGTTCAGTGGTAATCAGTTGAGGACTTTTCCATTTGTTTTTGTTTTCTTTGTGAAATGTTGAGGGTGAACAGGAAGGTGGTAATGGTTTAAAATAGTTGCACACAATTAGAAGCTAATAAACGTAGACAATTTGCTGGATGTCACTGTGGATCTTCTTTGCCAGGAATTTATGACTAAAAGCAAGGATATTTGAGGTTGTCCAAAAAAGGGGAAAACAATAAAAAAAATTAAATGCCATGATAAAATAAAATAGTCATGACACCCAAAACATGATTGAGATTCTCCATGCTTGAGGGGCGAGGTAGAGTGAAGGGTGATACCACTGGTAGAAGATTAGGAGGAGGTAACCTACCAAAAAAAAAGGTTAGATCCGTGTTTGGAATTTTGGCACTCCTAAAATCTCCACTGCCCATAGCCTCTGGAGCCTCATTGTGGGAGAACCTTGTGAAAAACAATTTATAGGAGGTATAAGTTGTGTTTTTATTAAAAAGTATAAATTATTGGGCGCACCTGAGTGGCTCAGTCAGTTAAACATCCCACTTTGGCTCAGGTCATTATCTCACAGTTGATGGGTTTGAGTCCTGCATCAGGCTCTGCCCTGAATGACTCAGAGGATGGAGCCTGCTTTGGATTCTGTCTCTCCCTCTTTCTCCATCCCTTCCCCCGCTTGTACTTTGTCTCTCTCTCAAAAATAGGTAAACATTAAAAAAAAAAAAAAAAAAAGTATAAATTATGTTTTCAGGGGCTTTTCATTTTTCAGTCATCCTGCCTTTTTTGTGAATATCTAAAACTCATACAGCAAGGTGAGAAGAACTTTTGTTCTGCTAGTAGAGATAAAAAAAAAACTTCAAAATATAAGGTTTTGTTTGGTTGAAGAAATGTTATTCTGTGACTTTCAATTGGAAATAAATCATTCTTCAGAGAAGTGCTTAATCTGTCCCATTTTGAAAGTGAGCAGAAGAAACAGTGCCTTTGGGTGGTTGAGGTGTTGGGAAAAATTAAGGAAACTTTGCTTGATAATGACTTTATGTCTTGGGGTTCCTTCCTAGAGTAGTCTTTAATCATTAAAATGTCTTGTAGTTTCTAACTGCCAAGAAAAAACTCGATGACCATTTCATGTAGGTATACAAAGCAATAAATGTTAACATGTGCTGAGGACATTACAGAATTCAAAGTATAGGGCAGAAATGTTCCAATAATGAAACTCTGTGTTGGGTGTTCCCAAGACCACTCAGGTTCCGTAATTTACTAGAAGGAATTGCAGAACTCTGAAGAGCTGACATATGCAATGTTTTGGGGTTTTTTACAGCAGATCTTTACAGATTAAAATCATCACAGGTAAAAAAGATGCATAGAGCAGTCTAGGAGAAACCAGGTACAAGCTCCTAGTCTTGGTGGAGACTACACACCCTATACTATGAAGAGATACATTAGTCTGATATATAAACCATTTTAATGAGATTTTCATGCTGTATAGTTAAAAAAAAATGATGGGCTTTAGTACCTGTCAATAAACAGATTTTGCTCTAACCTGTGCTTCCTTATGGCTTTCCTATCAGCCAGAGTTTGGACTTGTTAATTGTATAAGCATAATGATTGTTTTAGTAAACTTTTCAGTTAAGTTGCAGAAGTCTTCTGGAATTTCCCAGAGATCTGCTTGTATTCTTTTTGTGTATTTCTTTAAAGAGAAAAATGGATTTAACACAAAAGTCATGCACACTCATTGCAAAAAATAGATTCAGCCATCATCCTTTTGGCAAACTTCTCTGCAGCATCTACTGTGTGTCAGAAATACATCTGGGGGCGCCTGGGTGGCTCAGTGAGTTAAGTGTCCGACTTTGGCTCAGGTTATGATCTCACGGTTCGTGGGTTTGAGCCCCGTCTTGGGCTCTGTGCTAACAGGTCAGAGTCTGGAGTCTGCTTTGGATTCTGTCTCCCCTCCCCTGCTAGTGCTCTGTTTCTCTGTCTCTCAGAAGTGAATAAACATTTAAAAAAATATAATAATAATACAGCTGGAAGACATACTGCAAAAATGTAGAATATAAAGTGAATAATCTATTTCAGTATTAATAATAATGAAAATAAGATTGTGCTGCATATATTTTCTACGACTGTTTTTTTTTTTTCATTTAATATCTTGGTCGTCTTTCCTGTCTGCACACTTGAGGAAAAATCTACCCTCTCTTAACTACTCTGTTTAAATTCAACTAGTTACAATGTACAATTATAAAAGAACAGTTGTAAAAGTTCTTGTTCTTACTGTGTACAGTGTAATTCCTATCCTGTCTGGTATTGTTTGTTTAATTCTCTTCTGAAGCAGCTACATCATCACCATATTGGAGCATCATCTTCATGAATGTTGATCAATTTTATTTATTTCCTCTGAGCTCAGCCTTCTTCCTAATGTATTCATCTTTTTACTGTAAGAACTTTAAAGTGCTCATTGCCACCAAATATTATTTCCAGTTTTCAATTAGCTTTTTTTTTTAAACCAAACATTTGTGTTTTAGTAACTTTAATTGTGAGTATCTTTGAAAATTTCAGACAGAAAAATTTATAATAATCAGTATGTGAGAGGGTAGAAGAAAAAGGAACCGAAGTTTTAGTAAGGGATGTAAATGTACTTTCTTTGCCAGTTATATTGCAGCTAATTTTATAGGTATATATAGCAGAAAAAGGATATATACAAAAATATTAACATTAGGTCTATGAAGTGAAATTGGACTAGAGCACCTGGTAGGGCAATTTTAAGTTTCATATGAATGTTGGATATATATATCTGCTCTTTTGTTTTAGTTATCAGATGATTTTGTACATGCTTTCTAGTGTTGATAAGGATACTGTTTGCTTTGCACAAAATAGAGAGCTGTAGTACACATGGATGAACGTCGAGAAGAACAAATTGTGCAGCTGCTGCATTCAGTCCAAGCTAAGAATGATAAAGATTCGGAAGCACAGATATCCTGGTTTGCTCCTGAAGATCACGGGTAAAGCAAAACACATTCTTTTAAAGAATGGACTGAGTAACACTTCTTTCATAGCATTGGCTAGGGGGAAAAAAGATAATAAAAATAACCTCTTTAGACTCTTCAATAAGTGAAATTTAACCTTGAAGTAAGCCTTTTTCTTATATAGACTGACTCTATTTGGTGGTAGATTGAAAAAAATCCAGATGGCACATTCATTCCACAGAAAGCTAAATGGTAGGAATAGTCTATTTGGATATGTGATCATTATTAAGTTATTGTTTATTGTTTTCCTTTTCACCATCTTTGTATTTCCAAAATTCTGGGAGAAATCTGTAAGAAGTTAAATTGTTGCTATTTTAGGATGATTACAGGGGCTGTACCATTTAGAGGAAAAATTAAGAGAGGTTTTTCTGGGACTGTATAATGTAGCATCCCATTTATAAGCACTCAGAAATGGTGGCAGGAAGAAAATAGAAGTTGTGAAATGAAGCTTAGACAAATCAGAAAAATACGGTAAGTCATTGCAATGGAGGGATGACTTATGTGAATTTTAATTTTTTTAGCTACACAAGGAATAACTTGTAATATCTATTTACACGGAGGAACACTTTGAATTCATTATAAAAATCTAAGTATTTTCCTAATTGAGCTAAGAAAGAATAATAGCTGGTGATTTTAAAATAAATAGCATATTGTTTTGTTTCAGGGCTCTAGCAGCTCTTCATTTAACCTTTTATCATTTTTTTATTTTGTCAAAATAGTTACGGGACTGAAGCTCCTGCTGAAAGCAAACCAAACTCAGAGAAAAAACTTGAGGACCAGGAAAAGAAATTGATAAATCAAGAAAAGAGGACATTTAGAATCAGGGACAAATATATTGACAGAGATTCTGAGTATCTCTTGCAAGAAAATGAACCTGATGTAACCTTAGACCAACAACTATTGGAAGATTTACAAAAGAAAAAAAGTGACCCTCGGTATATTGAAATGCAGGTAATGGAAAGCAAGATGTGGAAAAAGTTTTTTGTCATTTCTTCTCACACTTGATAAAAATATATTTACGTTTAGAAGTAGCTACGTGGTATAGATCAGTGGTATTTCTATAGACTGTTCTCTGTGGGGATTCTTTCTCTTATACCAGAGAAAAGCATTGGGAGTGGAATTGCATATAACCTACAGCAGCTTACATAGTGAGGAGAAGAAATTAGTTTAACCTTTCTTGGACAGTTTTGTGAGATGTCGTAAGAGACAAGGTGGTTAGAATTGTAAGGTTTCTAGACCATTTAATCCAACTCCTTCCTTTTACAGATGATAAAATTAAATATCCCAAAGTTATGATGTGCATATGTTCACCAGCATTTTAAAGATAAGACTGTGACAAGAACAGAAATTCTGAGTTTTTCAGTATGTTCTTTCTATGGTAGGCAAGATATTTTTAGGTCCCTTCCTGTTAAAACATAAAATTTACACTTTGTGGATATTGTAGAGATAGATATAATAAAATGTTCGCGTGTATTTCTTTTAAGAGAAAATGAGGAAATTCTGAGGGCCGCATCTTTAATATGCAAATATGTATTACTCTTTGTGAGAAAGGCAGAATATCACCTGTCCCATAGGAAAGAAAGGATCCATTGACTGTCGTTGATCAGGTTGGATATCCTGATTAGAACAGTTGAGGTAAAGGGGCACCTGGACTGCTCAGTCAGTTAAGTGTCTGACTCTCGGTTTTAGCTCACTCATGATCTCAGTTTCATGAGTTTGAGCCCTGCATTGGGCACTGCACTGACAGCACAGAGCCTACTTGGGATTCTTTCTCTCCCACTTTCTCTGCCCCTCCCCTGCTCATGCTGTCTTTGTCCCTCTCAAAATAAATAAACTTAAAAAAATTTAAAAAAAAAGCGGGGCACCAGGGTGGCTCAGTCAGTTAAGTGTCCAACTTCAGCTCAGGTCATGTCATGATCGCAGGTCTGTGAGTTTGAGCCCCGTGTCGGTCTCTGTGCTGAGAATTCAGAGCCTGGAACCTGCTTCAGATTCTGTGTCTCCCTCTCTGTCTGCCCCTCCCCTGCTCATGCTTTGTCTCTGTCTCTCAAAAATGAAAAAATTAAAAAAACAAAAAACAGTAAGGTTGTCCAGAGGGGAATTGTGTAATTTTTTGATGCCTATGTAGTGAAAATGTGATTCCAGGACAGGAGACTTCAAGTTTAATCATTTCAGATTATTGTGGTTGAGAGCAGAGCTTCTTTTATAGCCTTAGAAAGAAGGAGATTTAGCTCCTGTCTCTCTGCTTTGTTTGGAGGACAGACTCAAATATTAAAAATGTGTGAGTGATCCAGTAAGGAAGTTAGGAGAACAAATGTGTAAAACATCCTTCCTATTGGCTAGACACTTACAAACACTTCACATGTACTACATCATTTAAACCTCCCAACAACCCTGTGTAAGAAATTCTGCATATTTGTGATGGAGAGGGGGAAAAAAATCTTAGGTTAAGTGACCTATCTACAGTTGCACAGCTAGTAACAGAATCCAGTCTAAAATTCAGATGTGTTGGGTGCCTGGGTGGCTCAGTTGGTTGAGCCCCTGACTCTTCTTTTCAGCTCAGGTCATGATCTCACAGTTGTGCCATCAAGCCCTAGGTTATGTGGAACCTGTTTGGGATTCTCTTGTCTCCCTCTCCTTTGCCCTTTCTCTGCTTGTGCTCTTGCTCTCTCAAAATAAATAAAATAAAAAATAAAATAAAAGTTAGATGTGCTTAAGAGCTCAACTTTTTAATCCTTTTTGGTAATATGCCATTGTTATAATTTATTTAATAAATATTAATTTTCCATTTTGTACATGTTTGTCATTGTGCTGTGTTTTCTGAAGACTAATAAGACATTTCCTGTCTTCAAGCAGCTTATAACCTTCATTGTCTCATATCTCAGGGTTACAGCCAGAAATTAGGAAATAGAAGGGTTGTCTGTCTTGATAAAGAATATTGGGTTGTAATTGTCTTCAGCATTTACATATTTAGAAAGCAAATGTGGTTAATGCTAGTTTCAAATTTAATGGGAGAGCTTCTATATATTTATATATTGAGATGGTTACATTGAAGTACATGAAGTACTTCTAGAAATCATTAAATGGTTTTAAATAATGTATTATAATAAAAAATTACCAACAAAAGTGTGGCAACTTGTTTCAAATTGCTAGAATTCATTCAAGTCATCACATTGCCTTGTTTTTTATGGTACTGAGAATTACCTGACTGACCATAACCAAGCAGGCATATATAGCATAGTTAATAATGCTAATATATATATGTATACATATATAATGCTAATATATAAACAATGTGTTGTATATATTATAATGCTAGTATATAATATATAGCGTATAGTTAGTAATGCTACCCTGTATATTTGAAAGTTGCTAAGAGCTTAAAAGTTCTTGTTATAAAGAAAAAAATTGTAAATATGTGTGATGATGGATGTTAACTAGACTTAACTGTGGTAATCATTTCATAGTACAAGAAGATACTGAATCATGTTATACACCTGAAACTATTATAATGTTGTATGTCAATTACATCACAATAAAAAAAATAGTGGGGGATTTTTTTTATTCTCCTATTTTGACAAATCAAGTAGGCAAAAGATGAGGGCAATATTTCAAGAAATAAAAATTTTTGAAAAATGGCGATAATATACTGGATTACCTGGGATGGTTCTAATTTTACTGCTTTTTTTTTTCTTTTCAATAAAGGAAGTTTATTAAAGCTATGGTTTGTTTTTTCATGTTATAATGTACCTAGGTCATTGTAAACCATAATACTCTTAAGTGTATGTCATTTTCATGTAGTGTAGGTTTTCAGAATTGCAAAGACATCATCAAATAAAAGATACAGGAGTTAATCATTTCTTCTTGGGTGTTTCAGTTGCAATTCACCAAAAATTAAGTAGTTTATATGTGTCAGAAACTGCTACTTTTTATACAAAGGTTTTTCATTCAGATTCCTTGCAACCTTGTGAGATACAACCTTTGAGGGATTCAGGATCCAAGTTTGTCTTAAGATCTTAGCTCTTAAATGGTAGGACCAGATTTTCTTCACATATTACTTGTTTTATGTATTTATTTTTTATTTTGTTTAATGTTTATTTAGTTTTGAGAGACACAGTGACAGAGTGAGAGCGGGGGAGGGGCAGAGAGAGAGAGAGAGAGGGAGACACAGAATCCAAAGCAGGCTCCAGGCTCTGGGCTATCAGCACAGAGTCCGACATGGGGCTTGAACCCACGAACTGTGAGATCATGACCTGAGCCGAAGCCGGACGCTTAACTGACTGAGCCACCCAGGTGCCCCACATGTTACTTGTTTTCAATTTTCTTTGATTCTCAAAGGCAAGTACCCAGAAGTAATTAATCTGTACCAGTGCCTTATGGATTAGTAAATGGTGAATTGATGGTTGGGAAAATGAATTGTGATAGCAAAACAAATCTAAAATGAATATATAAAACAAACAAAAGATGGTAAAAGTAATTTAGGGACTACAAGAATGCACATTAGATGACAGATCAGATTGCATTTTACTGCCACTTTAACTCAAAGAAAGTGTCTCCACTCTGTTGAATGTAATGGAATTCTCTTTTTCAGTGTTTTAAAAATAAAGGGGATTGTTAAGTTCATGAGTTCTTTTTTATAAAAATTCTTTTTTAAGTCTTGATACTTGACATAATCAATGAAGTAATAATATTTTGGGATTCTAGCATATTTATGATATGTTCTGATTACCATGATTGTAATTTGATTCTTTTGTGAAAATTAACAATTGTTTTTAATTTTCAGCATTTCAGGGAAAAGCTGCCTTCATATGGAATGCAAAAGGTAAAACAAATACTATATCCTTTAATTTGCAAAATACTTAAAATATAATTCTTTTAAGACCTATATCAAAAAATACAAACTAAAAAACTTTCCTCTGAAGGATATTATTGAAAGTTCATTTTATTCTTTTGAATTTTTGAAAGACCAAAAGAAAAAAATGGTCATGAAACCATTTTCCTGAACTTTTCTCATTTCTGTCTATAAATGAAATGTTTAGAACTTTAAGAAAAATAGAATTTTCACATGTAAGTTATCTTGGGTAAATACCCTTACTCCTAATTTGAGACCAAACATTTTAATTAAAATTGAGACACTACTGAAAATAGAGTACTTTAGTTAATTTATTATGCTTTATTACATAGTTACCTTATAGAGAGTAATACAGTCCTCCATCCTACTCTGTTCTCTCAGCCTTACTTTGTTTTGATTAAAGTTTTGGTTAAGTACCACCTGCCACAGTGTTTTTTCCTCCCTTAGGCTGCTGTAAATTCTTGAGGACAAAGTGTTCACTATGTATTACTTGACTCAGAGACACCCCCCCCCCCCCCAGTAAATATTGAATGAATTAATCACATGCTGTACAAGCTATAATTTCATTGTTTAAACTTGGAACTTGTTCTGATATATGTATAGTGTGTTAAAGTAGATGGGAAAATTTTTAAAGGTGAGTTTTCAAAATGTAGATAATAATAACCTCCAATACTACTTTGAAGTAGTAGGATGGTCTTATTAATATAGTGAATATTACTATTAAAAATATTAGTGTTTATCTAAAAGTTTTAAGAAAGACCTTCCCCAAATGTGAGGTTTTCCAGATATTTGAAGTTTACCCCTTTGATTTAGGTGTTTACAAACTTTAATTATTTGAAAGGAAATACATTATAGACTTCCTTGTTCTCTGGAACAGCATACAAAACTTGTTCCGCAGACAAAGCCGTATTGTTTGAGTTTTGATATAACCCCTTAATGTCTTCAGTAGTTGGTTGGGTATTGGGATTTTTCTTGTACTCAGTAGTCGTACACTCAGCATTCTTTTTAATTAATGTTTATTCTTATGTGTAGAACTTAGAGCTGTCTCTTTTAGTTCTTGTTGGTGTGTTTTCCTTTCATAGTGCCTTGTGTTTGTTTTTTTCATAATTTGATGCTGCTTTTCTCTTGAAAACAGGTAGACCCAGATATACAAACTGTCAGCATTGCATTTAACAAAATTTTAAATGCATTAATACCTTTGTTAAAAATGGTTACCTTCAGTTTGATGGTATTTTGATTACTACTTTTTCAGTTAGTCACTATGTGATGTTCTTCACTTATTTTCCATTTTGAAATAGGAATTGGTGAATATGATTGATAACCATCAAGTAACAGTAATAAGTGGTGAAACTGGTTGTGGAAAAACTACTCAAGTTACTCAGTTCATTTTGGATAACTACATTGAAAGAGGAAAAGGATCTGCATGCAGGATAGTTTGTACTCAGCCAAGAAGAATTAGTGCCATTTCGGTAAGTAATGTCTCACTTTTTAAAATTCCCCACCTTATTTTCCATCCTCCTAGTCTTGCTGGAACTAAACTGCTTTGAAGGTTTGTAACGGTTCTTAAATATATTTAGGATGTGTTGTTTTGAAAGTAAATATTTGGTAGTAAAGACCAAAATCTTGAATGACCTCTTATTGATAATAGATGTTCATGAGTTTAAGATAAATTATAAATTCAGGTAAATTTTAGTATAAAATTAGAAGAAGAGAAAGCTGATAAATTTTTGTGGGATTATAAACTCCAAATAATCCCCATCAGTATAGATGCTTTAAATATTACCACTTGATTCATTCAGCATTGTTTTTTGGTTCTCAGATTGTTTTTCAGTATGTAAGTACACTGATGGTGAAAGCAGGAAGCCTTGTATATTTTAGCTGCATTTTAAATTTTTTTAATGCAATTGCTCAATAAGAGGGAATTTATCATAAAAATTAAGATACTATTTTAGGTTTATCCTATTAACACTTTGAGGTACATGTTTACTACAAACAACAGCATTTCTGTTTGTTTAGTTAGATGACCTAGTTAAATGTATGGGTTATGTATTCTTTAAATATGTTAGGGGTTTCTTGCAACATTTGATGGGTATAGTGAATTTATTTCAGTGTTACATGGTTTTTTGTGTAAATTTAAATTATAAAGATTTACGGTTATGTTTAGTTGTATGATACTGCTATTTATCATCTCCAGGTCATTTAATAAAGAATTTGGTTAGAGACTGTGTTACCAATTATGACAATACTTTGGAGGAAATAACAGTATACATTTTAAACCATGATTTCTAAAGAAAGTACAGTAGCCTTTTTGGTAGAATCATATTTCTAGAAATTATATAAGATGACAGAATGGCAAAAAAGAACCACTTTTGGTATAGTACAATTATATAGCTAGATTTAAGTAAGTTAAAAATATGATCAATTTTCACTAATATAATATTACACATATATATTGACAGTGGGAAGAAATACTGACTAGGTTATTTTTTGTTTATTTTTCCAAGATCTGTTGGTACTTGAATGGGCAATTTAGTAAGTAATAAAAAGTGAAATAGTGGCCTAACTCAGTGTATACAGGATGTACTGACTGGAAAGTTTTATTTCTGAAGTATTGTTTCTTAATTATGCCATTTTCTATTTCTAATCTCATAAATCACTGTTCTGTCACAAGATGTCTATTGGTTACTTGTAGTTACATAAATCTGTATTGGATTATCAATTCCAAGTTAATTTTTGGCAGCCATAACTTTTAGAACAAAACCAAGAACCAGGAATGAAGCAACACCAATGTCTACCAAAAACAAAATCTCGAGGAACAAAAAGTACAAACATGTATTTGCCCTCATTATATACAAGGTTTATAAGTTTAGACCATGATTTCTAACTGTTTTAGAAAAGTTCAAAAGAAAGGTAGAGATGAATGAGAGGATGCTATATAGAAAGGCAGTTTGAAAATAGCGATGAGAATTTGGCCTTGAAGGGCTTTTTAAGAGAAAGTGAAAAGTCAGTGTAAGAGGCAGTAGTCTGCAGCTTTTAAGGGACAATACACGGTTTTAGAACCCTTGAATTTTAGTATCTGTCTCTTTTTTTAACTCCTGAAAATCTGATGAACATTTTTTCCAGAAATCCCAGATTTTATGGATGTTCAAGATATTTGTCCTAAAGGAAATCCTATTTTCTTTGTAAATGTCTTTTATTTTGATTAAAGGTTGCAGAGAGAGTGGCCGCAGAAAGGGCCGAATCTTGTGGCAATGGTAATAGTACCGGATACCAGATTCGTCTCCAGAGGTAAAGAATGTTCACCTCTTGTATACAGGTAGATTTTAGTGAAACTTTGAAGTTAGAGATTCAAAAGAAAGATTGCCCCCTATCTTTATGTTGATTACTATTAAAATTGACATTTAAAGTAACTGCAGCATAGGAAGCTTGCAAACTACAAACTCCTGTTTGGATTGTCTTTTTTTAAAGTGTGCTTTTATATTATTAAATGACTAGAGAAATCACTTACCTGGATATACATTAGTAGATCATCACTACACTTGAAAGGAGTTGCTGTCATGTATCTTTTGGTACCACCATCCACTGCCATTCCCCCCCCTCCGATTGACTTTATTGATTTTGGTATCTTTAACTTACCGTATATCTGTAGTCCTTTTCTGGAGCTCAAGATTCCATTTAGCTTTTTAAATGAACTGATTTTTCAGTCACTGAACAGAAATTTAGGCCCCTAAGTGTTGTTTTCTGAATGTTAATGGTTATGCCTTTAAAAAGACATCATTGGTGTATCGTGACCGTGAAAATAATGTATAGTGAACTTGAATGTAGTATTTCCCATTACTCTGTTGCGGTAAGCATTCCTATAACCAAAAAGTTAATTGTGAAGATTTTCTTTTAAACTTGTGTGGTACTTAGTAATTTGTTTAGTAAAGACACTAAAACCAAAACTCATATCCTGTCTTTCATTCACAGTCGGTTGCCAAGGAAGCAGGGTTCTATCTTATACTGTACAACAGGAATTATCCTTCAGTGGCTGCAGTCAGACTCGTGAGTATGTTTCACTTCAGGACGGACATTTAGTTAGTTAGACATTAGCAAAAGATGTCAGTATTAAATTGGATTTTACTAATTATTAAAGTAGAATGGTTCCGTTGTTGAATTTTGTACTAAGTTTCATACTTCACACTTTTGCTTTAGGCGTTTGTCCAGTGTTAGTCATATTGTGCTTGATGAAATCCATGAGAGAAACCTACAGTCAGATGTTTTAATGACTGTTATTAAAGATCTTCTCAATTTTCGACCTGACCTGAAAGTCGTATTAATGAGTGCGACATTGAATGCTGAGAAATTTTCAGAATATTTTGGTGAGTAAATTTTATGATTATTGCTTTAGGAAGTTATCACAAAGCCACTGAATTTAGAGTTAATAAAATTTAAAAAAAAATCAAAAAGCTAATACATTTCTAGGTACCAGGTACAAAATAAATGTTTAGTAAATATTCTCCTAGCTTCTAATCTCATAGATTAGAGAATTGAGCCTATTTTTGAAAGGTGGCATCATCTGTGTTAGAGTGAAGACATGTAGGTTTTTGGTGCCACCATCAGGTAATTAAGGTGGCATCAATGAGTTCAAACCACAGGTTTGAATAATTTTTGAACATTTTTTTTGTGATTGTTCTGTGGTTTTCATGTACTGTCACAGGCTAGAGTGGCAGCGTGCTAATACTAATAGTACTCATGGACACTTCTGGAACACCTTGAGTGTGCCAGGTGTACTGTATTTGGCACTGTATCATCTTAACACCTCGTGAGGTAGGTGCTAGTATTCCCATTTTTGCCGATGTGTCTTTCCAGTATGCCTTGTAATGGTTGCATAATTAAGAGAGGGTTGAGGGGTGCCCGGGTGGCTCAGTCGGTTAAGCGTCTGACTTCACCTTCAGCTCAGGTCATGATCTCATGGTTCATGAGTTCGAGCCCTGCATTGGGCTCTTGTGCTGACAGCTCAGAGCCTGGAGCCTGCTTTGGATTCTGTGTCTCCCTGTTTCTCTCTACCCCTCCCCAGCTCGCTCACTGTCTCTCAAAAATAAGTAAATGTTTAAAAAAAGAGTTGAGAGGATTTGAAACATTTTGACTAGCTGTAGAGTACATTTTTTAAAAAATATGCTTATCTGTTTTGCTTCCAGTTGTAGGAGAAGGAGAGGAAAATGGTGGGGGGTGGGGTAAGGGTGAATAGTTAAAATGGAAGCTTAAAGACGTGTGAAATTAGTTGCTTGTATTGTTTTGTTTGTTTGTTGTTGTTTTGATGCATGGTCCAGACCTAACATTGAATAAACTGCTCAAACTTGTGCAATTCACAGGCAGAGCTGTGAGACCACCTGAGATACTTTTTGACCTCTGATGCTATGTTGGCCTTGGTTTACAATGTATACTGCTTATTTTGCATGGTCTGAAATAGAAGTAGCATTTAAGTAACAGTACTAAGAGAGGTAGTTTTTTTGTTGTTTTTTTTTTAACTAGTGTTTCTAAAATAATAAGTAACAATTTAATATTTTGCTATGTCTTATTTAAACTACTTTTTTTTTCTCTTTTCCTGATTCTGGGTACCATAAGAGTAGTGCTTCTTAAGTTGATTTCACTAAAACTTGGGTTCTGCTGGTACCATCTTGACTAGTGATGGAGAGGAAATAGACTTCCAACTATTGAGTTATGAGTCCAACTTAAAATGCTCTATTCTTTGATATATTGTGTTACTTTGTAGAACCGTGATGCGTGTGTACAGTTTGGTAGCAGTAAAATGGTAGTAAGTGAAGAGTAGACTGCTACTTTTCATTAAATTCATTATGGAAAAATAGGGTACAATTGTAAAAGTGCCAGGACCATCTTTGAACTTAAGAAAGGTAAGAAAGGTATTGGCCTATTTATAATCTGTTAATTTTTTTTTTTTTAAACATTTTGAGTATAGATTTATGTCTTGTCTGCCATAATAGGTAACTGTCCAATGATACACATACCTGGTTTTACTTTTCCGGTTGCGGAGTATCTTTTGGAAGATATAATTGAAAAAATAAGGTAAGTAAATATTAGGAAATAAGAGCTTTAAAAATACTAATGCCACCTTTTTTTTCTGTTAAACTTTAATCTCAGAAGCTCTTTTTTAACCACTACCTTCTAAAACATTGTTTTTCCTTAAATCAGGGATTCCTAGACTTGGTTGCACATTAAAATCACCTGGAGCCCTTTAAAATCCAGATGCCCAATTCACACTCCCTACCTTAATTACATTACAAAATCTGGGCTGGTAGCCAGGCATCAGTTTTTTAAAGCTCCCTGGGCAGCAAAGTTTGGGAACCTTTGTTACTAGTGCTTGAACCTCTCCTCTGATTGTCCTACCAAGTTTTCAGTTTTTGCTGGCTTCCATTGCCTACCCTTTACATAAGATTTCCCCTGAGGGTTCTTAATTAGCCTTTTTTCAGTCTTTCATGGTTTGACTGTGCCATCCTGTTTCCATGGCCATAGCTGTGTATTTTCACAGCTCTCAGAGCTGGAGCTTCTGAAGCTCTTCCTGAACTTTGCATTTGGTATCTAACTCTCTACTCAGCAGCATTCCAGTACCACAGGTACCTTGAAGCTCACATTTTTCCAGCTGAAATCATTATCTTCTATTCATTCCCCACCGTGCTTCCACCAAAACGTTAAAATGAAATAATTTCTCTTTGCAAGTTTGCCTTACCATGGTTACTATCCTCCACGCAGTGTCTGAGCTGTAAATCCAAAGACTAATATGTATCGAGCAGTTGATAAATCATACCAGGATATGTTAACTGCTCTACATGCCTAGTAACTCAGTCTAAATCATTCTGTACTCCCACCTTTCCCACAGTACAAACCCTGAGAGCTTTCTCCTTGCATGTGCCCTCTCATTTCTGTTTTCTCTGCTTAAGGTTGTTATTGTCTCTTCCGTGCTAGTAGTTCCTCTTCTGGTACTGTCTTCACTCTCATATATATGTGAGAGTGCCATGTATTTTCCTACAAAATCTGGTTATGTGAACTTTCTCCCCCTTGTCAAGCCTCCTGAAATTTTTCTTTAAAAACTTGTTTAAGGACCTTTATGTTTGTCATGACCTGTAGCAGAATACCTCAGCTAGTATACCCAAATTATTGATCCCTTCAGCACTCTGGCCATTAGCTACTAACAGCCTTCTCCGAGGGGATATACCAATTAATATTTGAATTTCTTGTTGAGGGAAGGGCTGGGAAAACACAGCCCATAGGATCAGGTTCCTGTTCCCTAGTTAGTCATCCCAAAGCTCTTTACAATCTGGCTCTATCCTTTTTTTCTAGTCTTATGTGTCTCCTGGTGTACCTGTGCTAAATGTACCATTCCCTAATATGCCAGTCAGTGCCCTTTCATTCACGATTTTGTGCTTTGTTACATGCTATGTTGTCCTTTTAGACACCTTCTCCACCCTTTATGTATAAACTTAATTATGTAAGAACAAATTCCAACTTCACTGTCTGTTAAGCTTTTTCTTATCCCTCCCATAGAGTGGGTTGCTTTCTCATCAACCTGTAGCAGGTTTATCATATCTCTTAAAATACTTACCATATTGTCAGGTACTTCACCTTTATATTTACCTCTTGCAATAGATTTCAGATTTGTCCAAGGTCAAGCATTTTGTCCTGTTCATCTCTATAACTAGAGTACAGCACAGTGCCTGGCCTATAGTAAACATGCAAATAAATATACGGACAGATAGGGAAACACTTGTGTTTTAAGATTCCACAGCTTACTTGTTAAGTGAGAAAACGGAAGTGATGGTGGGAAGGTGAAAACAAAGATCCTACAGTCGGTTTTACATGGAGAAAAGTCTGTTCAATTTTTTGGGTGGACATTTAAACAGATTTTTATTAAACTTCATGCCTGCCCTGTGCATTAGGGTCTGATCATAAAACAAGGAAAGACTTGGTACCTATCCTCAGAGCTTAAATGTAGACAGAAAGACATAGAAGCTGTCCTGTAAAGTATGACTGACCCATTCTGGAAGAAGTAAAGAATGTATTGGGAATGAGGTTATGTAGCAGGGATAGACTGGGCAAGTGAGGAAAGTAGTGAAATTCAGGGTAGGAAAAAGGGAAGTGTGTATATCAGAGAGGGTAGAACATAACTAAAAGTGAGAGAGGGTATCTTAATCAGTCTGTGCTCTGGTTTTGTCATCAGTAAGCTTTATTATGCATTCTCTCTTCAATTCCACTTTGCACCATTCCTCTCACTTCCTACTGTGGCACATTTACCAATTATTTTCTAGTAACAGGTGACAGTAGTGCAAGTAAAGTTTTAGGGAACAGTAAGCTAAAATTATTTAATGATGAATTGCTTTCTTAAGCTCTGTAGAAGGCAGGGAATGTTCAGGGAACTGTAACTAAAGAGTCTCAGAAGCAGAAGAAGGGTGTATGTGCCCTTGTCATCCCCTAGTCAGCCCTAAGAGGGGAGTTGAAGGAAGGTGATCCCTTGACAGAAGTTTTCAGGCGAAGCCCCCATCTGTCCCTTCCCAGAAGAAGAGCTGAACTGAAGGGAAGGAAACAGGGTGAAGATGATATGGAGGGTTGTCATTGGGCACTTGGCCGGGGAGGGGGGGGGTGGGTTGAAGCTTACCTCTGTTTTTCGGAATTGCTGGGAAGGGAGCCAACTGTGGGTCCATCCTGCTGACTAGGACTAATCTCTGTCTCAGGTTGCCCTACCTCAAGTTGATGCCTCTATATGTATCGAAGACTTAGGGGAATCCTGGGTCACAGGTACTGAATAGGGAAGGGGTTAACACTTTTTGGGTGTCTACTATGTGTCAGGCACTGTGCTTTATCTTACTGCATTTTTCTTTTATTCTCCTGCCAATACTATTAAAGTATTATAATATTTCAAATAGGCAAACCGAAGGGCAGAGGTTTATATCTTGTCCAAGGTTACACAGGTAGTCAGTGGCAGAGCACGGACATCAGTCCAGTTCTGTCTGACTCTAAAGCCCATGGTCCAGACCCCCCTTTTCCATCTAGATGCTCTCCCTAGGCAAATTCCCAGGGGCTTTGGGGTCAAAGTGTAGTTTCACTTTTCTTTGTCTCCTCCCACCCCCATGCCTTTCAAACCATTTAAGTTAGGTGGAATTCTTAGGCAGATGCGCCCTCTGTTTGTTTTTAGCAGTCACTAATGGCGTGGTGGAGTCATGGCATATAGTATTGGATTGACACATACAGATTCTGGCTCTGCCATTTGGCTCTGACTGTAAGACTGAGCAGAATTAAATAGTTCTCAAGCATGAGTGGGTCTGTAGGTCCATAGATAAATTTTCTGAATTTACTGGGGCACTAATTCAAATTCCTAGATTAGCAGACCCCAACCAGACCTACGGAGTCCAAATCACAAGGGATAGGACTCAGGATTCTGTATTTTATAAGCTCTCTGGGATTCTTATGTGCACTCAGGTTTGGAAACCTATATATTCAAAATCTGAGTCTTGTACTACGCATTTATTATTTTATATGTGATATTTATATTTACATTAAACAGTAATGTTAACTTTTTAGAGCAAACAAGTTACTGTAGAATTAATTTTTTTTATTTTGACTGCTAACGATGATCTAAAGTTTTATGTACTTTGGTAGAGAAAAATGATTTTTATATAAAATGTTGGATTTTATATATTAATGAACAGCTACTAATAAACTATTTAGTAGCATTCACTAGAAAGCATAATGAAATGTTCTTTAAAATCCTCTTTAAAACCCGAAAGTAAAAAGTCACAGATATTTGCTAAAACCAGAGAGTTTGCAAATGGTTTAAGCTATTTAAGAATTTTTTTATTTATTTTAGATATGTTCCAGAACAAAAAGAACACAGGTCCCAGTTTAAGAGGGGTTTCATGCAAGGGCATGTAAACAGACAAGAAAAAGAAGAAAAAGAAGCAATCTATAAAGAACGCTGGCCAGATTATGTAAGGGAACTGCGAAAAAGGTATGTGTTTTTTGCTTGTTTTTAATCTAATTTGGGATCACAGAGGCTAAATGACTAAAACAAAAAAGCAGAGATTGTCTTCTTGAATTTGTTTCTAACTATTGTTATCCCAGTAATACTTCTATATGTTAATTGTGTTTTCCCATTTGCTGATTGAATTAATTTTAAGATTTTAAGATAACAGGTTGAACCTTAGGAAACTTGATCAGGCATTTCATGACTTCCTATTTAACTTTGCTAGGTATTCTGCAAGTACTGTAGATGTTCTGGAAATGATCGATGATGATAAAGTTGATCTGAATTTGATTGCTGCCCTTATCCGACACATTGTTTTGGAAGAAGAGGTTAGTTTTTTGTTTGTTTCTTAGTGATGTAATTTTAATTTCATTAATATATCAAGACCCTGAGAAAAGAAGAATAATTTTTTAAATGCTTTTTACAAGTAGCATATGGAAGAAATTGACACTAGAAATAAGAATCTCAGAATACCAAAATTGAGGCATTTGATCTTTTTGAAGAAAAGACTAAACAAATGAAATGTCTGGGTTGTAAATCCTATTTTTAAAGAGTGAGCTTCAGGATGACTAGGTGGCTCAGTCAGTTAAGCATCCAACTCTTGATTTGAGCTCAAGTCATGATCTCAGTTTGTGAGATTGAGCCCTACATGGGGCTCCACACGCAGCACAGAACCTCTTTGGGCTTTGAGAGAACTCTCTCCCTCTTTCTCTGCCCCTCCCTCACTTGCTTTCTCTCTCTCTCTCTCTCTCTCTCTCTCTCAAAATAAACATTAAAAAGAGTGAGCTTCTATTCTTTAGTTACAATCAGTAAATAAAACTTCTGAAACTAGTTTAAGTGTGCACAGAAGTTTACATTTAGTGTGTTTGGTTATGTGATACTTTGTAATGGTTATTTCCCCTCCATATAGGATGGTGCAATACTGGTCTTCCTACCAGGCTGGGACAATATCAGCACTTTACATGATCTCTTGATGTCACAAGTGATGTTTAAATCAGGTATTATGGAAATGCATTTTATTACAATTCTAAGAATAGTACTTAAATCATATGCAGCATGTGTTTTTTTTCTTTTATTTGAAGAAGCGTTGCTTAGTCTAAGGCTGCCTCACTGTAGGAACTTGGTGGTCTTAAGCCCAGGTTGGGTTTTTTCAAAAGTTGGATCTCTTTCTCTCTTTTTTAAAAAATAAAGTTCTAGGTCACAAGATGAAGGTGGTAGGTATATGGTGAAGTTCTTTATTTGGTATTATGAGAATATTTTACTCCTTTTTCTAAATTTGCCTAATAATATTGAGCCCTTAAAGTTAAGATGTTGGTACTTGCGTTTGTTTTTTCACTCACTGCTGCATTTAATTGGGCAGAAAATAAGGTTGAATTTATCCCTTAGCCCAGCGTTTCTCAGTTCTGAATATACAAGTCACTAGTGGTGCTTCTGTAAAATTCAGATACTCAGACCCCATCCTCACCCCAAATCTGAGAATGTGACTTGAACGTCTATAGTTTTAAAAAATTCTATAGGTGCTTCCAACGCTTAAATAGCATGTTTAAGAGACATAATCTCTTATGTCTCAGAAATATATGGGACCATTTTTCTCCTATAAAATGCAGCCAGAGCATTTTCAGGAATAATTATTAACTTCCAATCAGTAAAATACAAAGCAAATTCTATTTAGTATTATATAATTCTAATTATATTTTCTAAACTTAATCTCTTGAATTGCTTTTGACACATTTTATTTTTACAAGACACTAAAAATTTTTTGATCTAATTGACTGAAATAGTAAAGCAGTAGTAAAGCAGTATTTTTCATTCTTTGTTAAATCCCATGGTAGTAATGTCCTCAAAACATTCTCTATAATTAAAATTGTTTACTGTTCTATAGCTGGAAAATGTTTTTATCTGATTATCAGGGCTTCTCTGTAATGAAATAACTACTTTCAGTGATAACCTTTGTCTATAGAAAAAGTGTAGTTGTGATTAAACTATGCAATTGAATTGTTTTTTTAAACAACTGGGATTCTTTTTTTGGCCGAACCTTCTAACGTTGGTCTCTCCCACCCCCCCAAAAAACACTACTGTATGATCTACTTTTAGTTTTAAAAAATGTGAGTATGTGTGGGGCACTGAGCTGGCTCAATCAGTAAAGCATGCAGCTCTTGATCTCAGGGTCGTGAGTTCAAGCCCCATGTTGGGTGTAGAGTTTACTTCAAATAAAAAATGTTGAGTATGTGTATATATTTACCAGGAAAAATACAAGGAAGATCTACCAAAATGTAACACTACAATTACATGCTGTGATATTGGTTATTATAATTGACTTTATTAATTTTCTAATTATTCTCAAGGAAGGAGGTATTAATTTATACTTTAACCACCTGCTCAATTCTTTTTAAAAAGAAATCTTTCCAAAGTTTAACAAGAATGTTTTTTCTCAAGTTATAGTTTTAAAATTTAGCCTTAATGATTGGCTGTACTCTGTTGACCATGTTAAAAGGGGCAAAAAAATTGGTCTAACTCTATACTGACTAAAGGTGAATTTTGAAACTCAATTTATTGAATGCTTCTCAACTTATTTTTTTCTTCTCATAAGAGTATAGACTTTTTTCCCACTGACTACTGTAGTTGTGCAATATCAGCAGTCTAAACTCTTTTTACCCCAATTATGTTACCTTTAACAGAATTGTTTTTACTTTCATTGTTTTACCTGGCTACTGATTTTTTTTTTAACTTGTAATGAAACATTTAAACTTAGAGAAAACTAGAGAATCGTACAGTGAACAACATATACCAATGACTTCAATGCAGCAATTATTTTTGTGATCTAATTTTTTCCTTTTTAAAATAAATTGCGGCTGTCATATATTATCTCTCAAAATATATGCATCTCTAAAAATGTACTTTTCTATATAATATATAACCATAGTACCATTTTTATATCTAATTCTTAACATCATCTAATAATCCAGTCTATAATCAGATTTTCCCATTTTCCCCCAAAAGTGTCTTTCACAGCTAATAGTTCAAATTACAGAAAATTGTAAGCCAGATAAGTCTTTTACTCCACATAATCACTTTCATATCCCCCTTACCTTCCCCATGGTAATGATTTGTGGAAAAGACTAGGCTAGGTCCACCTACCTCGACTTTCTAGACTTGTCTGAATCTGAGTCTTCATAATATTATCATTTGATCCTTTCTTACCTATACTTATAAAATGGAAGTTACATCTTAAGGCCTAATCCAACTCAAAGTAAATTATTTTTGGCCTGAGTATTGATCGAGTTAATGCATTTCATATTGTGTTACAGAGACAAGTAATTCAGAGCAATCTTTTTAGCAATATCAATTGCTTGACAGCTTTTTACTACCTTTTAAGATTTGTAACCCTTATCAGAGGATTTGGGAAGTATCATATTTCCTTTGAATAACAATAGTTTTTGGCAGGGGGAATACAGTTATCTTGAGTCATCTCGATACTTGCTAGAGATTTAAGTCTTTAAGTCGGGTTGCATTTTTTTTGTAATCATAGCTAAACTTGAAGTTTACCCTTGCTTCCTTAACATTCCCTTATTTCCATCACTAATAACTACACCAAACTTTCTCCCTGTTGTCTAGTAATCACGAATGGGTTGAACTATTTCATTTTGAAACTTAAAAAGTAGGAATGTGATTTTACATTTCTAACAAAATTACATTTAAAAATGTGGGTCACTTTACCAGTGCTGTTTCATTATTTTTTTAACATAAAAGTGGACATGGGAATTTCATTAAAGTGCTCTAAAAATTCACTTATTATCTATATGATTAAAATAGTGAGGATCCCCCAAGGTCTATAAACTTATATTCATATTAGAGCGAATTTTTTGATGTTCAGTTAACTGATGGGAATAGAACTAATGATGTTTTCTAGCATAATTTGAAAAGATTGTTCCTAACTTTTAAGCATTCTTTAGGAATTTGGGGAATATGTTTATCAATGTGAAATAAATTGACAGAATAAAATGTCAGTAAGAACTTACTGGAGCACTAAGAAAACAAGAAAATAAAAAGAATAAAGTTTCTCCGATTATACATAGTAATATAAGTTAAGAATTATGTGCTTAACTAATCTGGAGCTTTTCTGCAACTGTTTATCTTAAAGTTTACTTTTCTTTTTTAATTTTCAGACAGGTTTATTATTATACCCTTACATTCACTGATGCCTACGGTTAACCAGACACAGGTATGTTGTTAAATGTATTCATCCTCTGTCTTTCAGATTGAGGCAAGCTTCAGATTAAGGACTGCTTATTATCTTTTATTTTCTTTTATTTTTTTTGAAGGTGCATTTTCAAGTAGTAATCCATATAAAAATCACTTCTTTAAGAACTTTGCAAATGAATCTTCAGGGGATAATTGCACAAAAACTCGAGTAACTGAGTAATTAACAAATTAGTTTTGTCAGCATTAGGGAAAAGTTTATAGACTGGTTTCACCAGTAACTTGTTTGGGTTGCAGTTATCTATGACATACTACAGCTTGATGTTTGAGATTTTGATTTAACAGAATTAATGTATTTGTAGGTATGAGATTTCCTGTTTTATCAATAATATATTATTATGGTTTTGAATGTTTTGTCTCTTGTCAGGTTCAGGCATGTCCCTTGTTAGGATCAACACTGCATTCTCAAAGACAAGATAGTTTTCTGGACTGCAGTGTTTGCAGGCCCTGATAGAAGGAGATGGCTCAGAAGAAAGTCTGTCTCTCTCTCTCTCTCTCTTGTACTTTTTCCCCTCCTTTTGTGAGAAAATCTCAAGGCATTTCTTATTGAGGCTCTTTTAATATCTTTTCTGCTGATTCTTTAATCCTGAGTAAGCCTCAGCCAATCCAATTAGAGTACATACCTAAGTGAAGACAAGGGGTGAAGGACTGTTAGTTCCAAAGACCAGACAGAAGAGTACTTTCACTCTGACACACTAATAGTAAACTGTGTATTCCTTTGCTAGAAATTATATGACTACATTAGAAATTCTATTTTCTGTTGATTACCTTTGATGTAAATGAAGAGATAAGTGTATGCATTTCTTTGCATTATAGCCAAGTGGTACTTGACCACAAGTTCTCCTTTTACTCAGGTGGCTTTGTGAAGGATGCCATTGAAGATTTTATTTTTTTTAGTTTGACTTCAAAAACTTGTATGTAGTGGTACAGCCCGCTGCTATCCATTCTGAGTTTGGCATCTGCCTGGGTGGTTGGTGTCCCTTACCCATAGAGTTTTGGATCATTCGTAATTCTTATTGTTAAACTGAACTCTCTCTCTCTCTCAAGAGTTTGATACCCAAAAAAACATTTTGCTTTACAGTTCTTGTTAAAAAACATTCTGTAAATTTAATCCTATTTCATTTGAAATTTAGTTTGTGATAAGGTTCATTCTAAAATCTGGGAGATTTTGTTTGGTTTAACGAAAATGATGGTTTAATTGAAAATGATGTGTACCTATAAGTATGTGTACAAATGTTAGATGCATATGTGAAGGAATGAACGCAATGTTGAAAAGGAACAGTATCTGAAGTAATTCTGATTGGAAGAATGATGTCTTAGAAATTAATGTGCTTTTGAGGTTTTGATGTATTGATTCTTACAGGTATTTAAAAGAACTCCTCCTGGTGTTCGGAAAATAGTAATTGCTACCAATATTGCAGAGACTAGGTAAAAATTGTTTTAAATATCAACTACTGATGATTATGAGTTTTGAGCCCCATAAATTAGCATACCTTATACACTTCTCTCTCTAAAAGATACTTCATAATGTCTTTAAAGTTAATTTAGTCATGGTGTTGGGCAGAGGCTTTTGTTTGCTTTCTAATCCTATAATGGATTAGCCTTTCTAAGTGTTTTTTAAAAAGCCTTCTTGGGGTGCCTAGTGGCTCAGTTGGTTAAGCGTCCAACTTCAGCCTAAGTCATGATCTCTCAGTTGGTGAGTTTGAGCCCTTCAATGGGCTCTGTGCTGACAGCTCAGAGCCTGGAGCCTACCTCAAATTCTGTGTCTCCCTCCCTCTCTCTCTCTCTGCCTCTCTGCACCTCCCCTGCTTGCACAGTGACTCTGTCTCAAAAATAAACATTAAAAAAAAAACCTTCTTAAGGAATCATGGGAGTTGAGGTCAATTTTGGTTTTGCCTTTTTCTGGTTGGGGGTCGTCGTATTGTTTGGTAATTAGTTATGAATAGCCTTAAAATTTCTTATATTCCTTTGGAAGCATTAATATGTCTTTATACTCATTGAAACAGATTTTTCTGTGGAAGCTGATATTAAACCATGTGGGAACTTGGGCCCACAGAGCTAGGTACAAAAGTCATCAAGCAAGCTATGAAGTTTGACTATGGGCAAATAAAAATTCCTCATGTCATCTGCAGAATTGACTGCCACTACAGCTCCTGATGCTGCCTGCCCAACAAGGGGCTTGATCCCTGTAATGTTGGTGAATGTGGGAACAGTGGTGAAAATCCCTAACTGCAAAATCAATATGACTAATTAAAAATGCTTTGAAGTCCCTATCTGTAGTCCTGTTAGAGGTTATGTGCTTTTAATGTATTTTTAATATTTCATACATCTGTTTTCCAAACAGCATTACCATAGATGATGTAGTTTATGTAATAGATGGAGGAAAAATAAAAGAGACACACTTTGACACACAAAACAACATCAGTACCATGTCTGCTGAGTGGGTTAGTAAAGCTAATGCCAAACAAAGGAAAGGTCGAGCTGGAAGGTAAGATGGAACCTTTGTCTGTAAGTTGTTTTAATCATAGTTTCTTTGGAAAAATATCTGCCAAGTTTTCTATTTTTAATTTTTCAATCTAGTTAATTAAAATTAATATTATTTGTTAATTTGTTATTCTATTTAATTTTGTTTCCATTTTTTAAAAAGCATGAATTACTAATCATAACTAGTAATAATATTTGAATGTCATGTTATCTCCTAAACACTTTGTATATATTAACTTGCTTAATCTTCACAACAATGCTAGGAACTAGGTTATTGCCCCCATTTTAAGGGTATGGAAATTAAGGTATAAAGAAATTAAAAGTTAAACAGTTGTGTAAGTAGCAGAGTCAGAACTTGAACCCAGGCAGTCTGGCTCCAGTCTGGGCTCCTAACCCTGTGCTTTACATCTATACTAGTTTTTCACTATTAGTTACCAATGAAAACACAAGGAAGTTTTCTCATTGATATGGGGGTAGCATAAGAAATAATATCTCTATCTTAATGGTAGAAAGAGTGATTTGCCTTTAACACAAGTAATTGCACTTATTATTCATTTTAATACATACTTCCTAGAAGTTTTACACCCTTATTCATATGAGTGGTAGAATCACGTCTGAAGTTGTAGAAGAGAGTTTTTCTTTTGCCTCCTACAGGTAGTACGAAAAAATTTCCATTAATCTTCAGATAACTGGCGTAAGTAAGGAAAGGAGAGTTAGATAATTTCAGCAATACTTTGTTTTACATTTGTAGGTAGTAAAGCTCTGTATCTTGCTATAATCTTTGCAGATTATCCCACTGCAATTTGTAGGCCGTTTATTAGATTATGCAGTTGCTGCTCTTGAGCTGAAGTGATACCTTATTCTAAGAATAATCTCTAAGACTGAGGTTTTCTCATGAAGACTTAATACCACTGGATACTAATTCAAGTAGTATTCACCATTGTGGTACACTTTTTTATATGAATAGTAAACATACTAGCCTTAGGTTTGATCCATAAAACGGTTCTAGAAATAAAGTAAACGAAGTATTATGTTTCGTCTAAATTTTCATTTGCAGTAGCTTGATAGAAGTTAACTGTGGAATTACAGTGGTTTAATTCAAATGAAAAATAGCCCCTTGTAGGGTCCACAGATAATAAATTCCTTTACCAAAGCCTGATTTGATTAATAATTACTTTGAAGGCCAGATCAAACTATATTATATGGTCCTCAGTGGAAGCATTCTTCGTTTTTACAGGCATGTTATATTAATAGATGATGGGTCTTTGTATACTTGTGACAGAAATAGCTAAGAATTTTAGAATTTATTTTTATTCCTATAGAAAATGGACCTCCCCCTCCTTTAGCAGCAAGAGCCCATAGGAATATTTATTCTGTTTGAAAATATATGAATACCCTCACCTCTACATGTCTATCCTTAACCCTGTCCATTTATATCACTAAAGAAAAATTCAGCAACTAAAACATTTCCAAAATCCCTCTGAGAGCTCACTAAATAGCACATACTTAAAAGTTTTAGGGGCGCCTGGGTGGCTCAGTCGGTTAAGCGTCCGACTTCGGCTCAGGTCACGATCTTGCGGTCCGTGAGTTCGAGCCCCACGTCGGGCTCTGGGCTGATGCCTCAGAGCCTGGAGCCTGCTTCCGATTCTGTGTCTCCCTGTCTCTCTGACCCTCCCCCATTCATGCTCTGTCTCTCTCTGTCTCAAAAATAAATAAACTTAAAAAAAAAAATTTTTTAAGATTTTAAATAATATAGACAGGTTAACATAATGCTAGGATTATTACATAAAATGCTCACAAGGCATATAGAGGGTAAACCTCAGTAAACAGTTATTAAGCACAGCATTCTGGAATCTGTAAGTTAGTAAAAAGGAACCAAATTATTGGTGCGGGGAGGAAATCATCTCTTTCTTAAAACTAGAACATAGGGATAATGGATCTAGATAATGTTCCTCAGATACATGGGGAGAAGGAATGTATGATTAATAAAAATGAAATATTAAGTTAGTTATGGTGTAGTTCATATGATACAGATATTGGCTATTTTCCCTGCTTGCTATTTTCTCTGGAGTTCTAAAAAGTCATTGGTAATGTTCCTTTTATTTATTTATTTTTTAAGAGTGCAGCCTGGTCATTGCTATCATCTATATAATGGTCTTAGAGCAAGCCTTCTGGATGACTATCAACTGCCAGAAATTTTGAGAACTCCTCTAGAAGAGCTTTGTTTACAAATAAAGGTAAATTAGGTGGGAGAGTTAAGGAACTAAATGGAGAGTGGGGTTCTAATTTTCAACATTTGTATAGAAGAAAGTAGTATATTAATCTGTGAAGAATTGTTATCATGCGTGTGTGTGTGTGTGTGTGTTTTAGTAAACTGTCTTTAAACTTCCTTCAAATGTTTATTAAACACATTTTATCATGTACTGCTCTAGGATCATGCTGCCTGTGTTTGAATCCTAACTCCCCTGACAGGCTAGTGGCAAGTTATTTAAATAAAGCTTATATAGAATTCTTTAGAACATTGCCTGGCATGTAGTGAGTAAGTGTTCAGTAAATAAATATTAGCTACATGTACTGTTACTACATCTTAAGGTGCTGTCCGTCTGATAAACCATTCACCATTTTTTGGCATTTTATATGTATTTTGATAGAAACAACCTTTTTATTTTGAAAAAGATCGGTAATAACCTATTTGTTGAGATTTTAACCAGCTACTTTTCTCATTAATATAAAGCTGGTGGGTGATAGAAAGTAGTAATGTGAAAATCATGTATAAGTTTGATGCTTTATTAATTGACTGACACAGGCATGACTAAACTGTTAATGGCAGTATATGATATATGTTTAATTATATTTGTCTTCCCCCAGATTTTAAGGCTAGGTGGAATTGCTTATTTTCTGAGTAGGTTAATGGATCCACCATCAGATGAAGCGGTGTCACTCTCCATAAAACACCTGATGGAACTGGTAAATTTTATTTTATTTTTCAAAATGTTAAGTTAGATTTATAATGTTAGAGCACGTAAGCCACCTGATTAAAAAATTTACTCTCATTACTATGAAGTAGATCAATGAATACACAGTGCCAAATTTGATTTACTCTTTGGCTTGGTATATGAAACGTGAATTAGAAAGTTATAAAATGATACCTTTGTGATGGTCTTATTATTCTGGGTCCTTTCCACACAATTTTTTCATTGTAGGCTTGTTTTAAAACTAGATAAAATTTTGGGGGCGCCTGGGTGGCTCATTCGGTTAAGCGTCCGACTTCAGCCTGGGTCATGATCTCGCTGTTCTGGATTTCAAGCCCCGCATTGTTCTCTGTGCTGACAGCTCGGAGCCTGGAGCCTGTTTCAGATTTTGGTCTCCCTCCCTCTCTCTGTCTCTGCCCCTTCCCCACTCCTACTTTATCTGTCTCTCTCAAAAATAAACATAAAAAAAAAAACTAGATAAAATTTTATATCTTTCAGTTTACTGGTCTTTGTCTTCATTTGCATTCTTCAGATGAATTTGGTTGGTTTCTTAGATTCTTCTGATTACCATAATGTTTTCAGAGCTTTTCTCAAATCCAAGTAATTTAATGACTGTGGACATCTTATGAAGGCAATTCTTGTATTTTTGAAAGAATACTAATGAGCTTTATATCCCCCTGCCTGACATTTTGGTCTTAATTTTTTTTTTTGTTTTGTTCTGCTTTAGTTTCTTTCTGTGACATCATTGTTTTGAGAAACTAGTTTCAGTGACTTAACAAGTGACTACTTAGTTGGTAGCCATCCCTGCACAAGACCATGTTGAGAAGAGTCACAGGACTGGCTATGAATTAGTACCCAGAGTGAGGAGAAGGGCGCTGTGAGGTAATGCTCAGAGAAGAGAAAAAGTGGTTCAAGCTGTCTTCTCCAATAAGGCAGCCACTGGTCACATGTGACTATTTAAATTTGAATTTTGAAGTAAATTACAATTTCAGCATCTCTAGTCACATTGCACATAGAACATTTTTGTCATTGCTAAAATTGTTGATTCGTGTGGGGTTAGAGGTTCCTGAAGATGTACTTTATATATTTCATTTTTATTTAAGCCATTTATACGGGTAATTTTGAGAATTTGACCTACATCAGAACACTGTAGTAGGTTTTAATGTGAGTTATTTAAATGAAAAAGCATTGTTAATTATCTGTCTTTGTTGGAATTTGTATTAGGTTTAGTGAGGTTCCTGGTACTTTAGGAAATAGTACAGTTTTACTGCTGACCGGTCTTCCCACCTAGGCTTTTATCTAGTAGAATAGAGCTTTGCTGCTATTTCGTCTAATAGAATAGAGCGAGGTGGCAATCAGAGAATCAACTTACTGTTGATGGTAGAGATGGATGACCAGAGAACAGCTGGACTCTGAAGCCCAAGTGGGTGGCTTCTTCTCTCCCAACTGAATTTAAGAACCAGTCTTTACTTAGCCGTTTGCTTGAAACGGCCATGCAAATCCTTCTCTCAACAGTAGATTCCAAAGCTTTTTTAAAGTTTTTATTTAAATTACAGTTAAAATACAGTGTAGTATTAGTTTCAGTTGTACCATATAGTGATTTTATGCTTCCTTAAGACACCCAGTGCTCATCACAAGTGCATTCCTTATCGCCATCACCTGTTTAACCCATCTCCCCACCCATCTCCCCTCTGGTAACCATCTGTTCTCTGTAATTAAGAGTCTGTTTCTTGGTTTGCCTCTCTGGGATTTTTTGTTTTTGTTTCTGTTTTTCTTTTCTGTATGCTCTTTGGTTTCTTAAATTTTATGTATGAGTTAAATTATTAGGTGTTTGTCTTTCTCTGAGTGACTTATTTCACTTAGCATGATACTCCATCCACATCTTTGGAAATGTCAAGATTTCATTCTTTTTTATAGTTGAGTAATATTCCTATATATATATATATATATATATATATATATATATATATATATATATGCATGCCACATGCCACATCTTCTTTACCCGTTCATCAGTTGGTGGACACTTGGGCTGCTTTTGTAGTTTAACTATTGTAGACAGTGCTGCTGTAAACATTTGGGGTGCATGTATCCCTTTGAATTGGTATTTTTGTATTCTTGGAGCGAATACCTGGTAGTGCAGTTGCTGGATTGTAAGGTAATTCTATTTTTAACTTTTTGAAGAATGGCCATGCTGTTTTCCACAGTGGATACACCAGTTTGGGTTCCCACCAACAGTGCATCATTAGGGTTCCCCTTTCTCCACATCTTCGCCAACACCTTTTGTTTCTTGTGTTGATTTTAGCCATTCTGACAGGCATGAGGTGATATCTCATTGTGGTTTCTATTTGTATTTCCCTAATGACAAGTGATGAGCATCTTTTCATGTGTCTGTTAGCCATCTATATTTTTTGGAAAAATGTCTGTTCATGTCTTCTGCCCATTTTTAATCAGATTATTCATTTTTAGGGTGTTGAGTTTTATAAGTTCTTTATATATTTTGAATACTAACCCTCTATCAGATATGTCATTTCCAGATATTTTCTCCCATTCTGTAGGTTGCTTTTTAGTTTTGTTGATGGTTGGTTGGGGAAGGGGCAGAGAATCCCAAGCAGACTCCTTGCTGTCAGTGCGGACCCAAGCACAGGGCTCCCATTTTGCAAACCGAAATCATGAGATCATGACTTGAATTGAAATCAGGAGTCAGACACTTAACCCATTAAGCCACCTAGAGGCCCTATAAATAGTTCTGTTTATCCCTTTCCAATCATCTAGGACCCATAGTACAATCTTGAGCAGAAGTGGTATGATAGTGTACATTCTTGTGTTCTTTTTCTCAGAGGGAAAGCTGTCAACAATTTGTTGAGTGTATTTGTTGAAGATTTTTTTCATGGAAACCGTCAAATTAAGGAAGTTTCTGGTTTACTAAAAGATTTTTATTGTGCATGGATAATTGATTTTGTCAAATCCCTTTTCTGCCTCTCATGAGATTATGATGTGGGTTTTTTCTTGTTTAATTTGCTGTGTATTGGATTACGTTGATTTTTTTTTTTTCAAATGTTAAACCAACTTTCATTCCTGAAACAAATCTAACTTGCTGGGATTCAATTTGCCTTTTTTTTTTTTTTTTTTAACTCCCTGTGGTTTCTCATGCATAAGTTTATTTAGTAGTTTTCCTTTCTCCAAATGTCCCTGTCCAGTTTGTTACCAAGATTATGCCAGGTACAAAAAAACAAGTAGGGAGCATTATATATTTTTTTTGTTTTTCTGTTCTCTGAAAGAATTTTTTGTAAGATTAAGGTTATTTCCACCATAAATGTTTAGTAGAAGTCTTTTCTGATGGGATACATACGGGTTACGGTTTTTATTTTTTGTTGATATCTTTTTGTGTACCTAGTTACTTTAATTGTGTACTGGACATTGCATTTATAGTGCTCTTTGTAGATAAAAATTTGAAACCTAAGATGATGATAACTTTCTCCAGCGAAGATTTATGTTGCTTCTGCCAGGAAAAGAAGCACCAGTTCTGGGCTCACCTCCCTGGACTTCTGTTATTCTCCAAATTCTATACTTAGAATTTTTATACTTCTTTTTTAACTCCTCAGTGTCTTCAAGCAGCTTTCCTAGCTGTATTCAGTGGGACGATTGGACCAAATTACCTAGGTAATCAGAGCAGTAGCCCACCCCCAGTTTTCAGTGTTCTGGATATGCCCATTATTTCTTGCCTTCCTGTCTGATGTAAACTACCAGAATCAAAGCTTTGCATTATATATTTCGAATATATAATAGTTGTTTCTTTCTTTGTTTTATTTTGTCCCACAACACCAGGGGGTGATTTTATTTGATTGAAAGATTGCTAATGTGGTATTTCTCTTATTTCTCTCCTAACATTTAGAGTAGGGCCAGGTTGTGGATATTTTATTTGTCTATTTTAATGTAAGTTTCTAACCTTTGCTGACTTCAGAAATTCTGTTTTGGTGAAGAAAACAGCATCAAACAATATTAAAGCATTTGGGTCTAAGAGTGAGACCTCTCCTGTTGTTTATTTTAAAGCAAACTAAAATAGCTTTGAATAGGATGCTTTACAGTGTTGATTTTAAACATAAATCCGTGCTTTACAGAATGCTTTGGATAAACAAGAAGAATTGACACCCCTTGGAGTCCACTTAGCACGATTACCAGTTGAGCCACACATTGGAAAAATGATTCTTTTTGGAGCTCTTTTCTGTTGTTTAGACCCAGTACTCACCATTGCTGCTAGTCTCAGCTTCAAAGATCCTTTTGTCATTCCATTGGTAAGAAAGATACAGATAAAAGGCTAAGCGTTTTTATATTCACAGAATAGTTTTTGTTGAGATCCATTTTTCAGCATTTTATTCGAATGCCTTTCTCACTTGACCATCAGGGCAATTTAAGTGGCCTTCATCTATTTTTTCTTTTTTTTTTTTTCCTTCTTTCTTAAGGGCAAAGAAAAGATTGCAGATGCAAGAAGAAAAGAATTGGCAAAAGATACCAAAAGTGACCATTTGACAGTTGTGAATGCATTTGAGGTAAAAAATGACTTGTTCTGGATTGTGACAGTTCATTCAAGTGAAAAGCTGATAATAGATGTACTCAGTTTTTAAAATGTGTATATTTAATAGGTATCAGGAATAAATTGCTGAGTGTTTAAAATTAGGTGAACATTTAAAAAACATTGCACATGATATATTTTTTGATAGTTCATTACATTTACCCTTTTGGGAAAAAAAAATCTGTATTTGTGTTTTGATAACAGTAGAACAAATTAACAGTTTATCTTAAAAATCTATTTTATATTCATTTATATCTTTGTGTTGACATTCGTAAAAGGTGGTCTTAGTCTGTTTATTAATAAACTGTAACTTATTCAGATTTAACATTTTGATGACTATGCTAATCATGCACATTATTTAGAGAGACCATTTCTCCTCCCAAAAGTCAAGCTTATGTGAGGAATACATTTATCACCCATATTTGCAAAATTTAAATGTAATTAGGTTTTTAGAGATAGTATCTTTTTACTGTAGCTCTAGATTCATTTTTATACCACATATTATGGGAAAGTTATGTATTTTTTTTCTTTGAGCTCATCCAGTATTAACTTTTCTTTTTCCCCATCTTCCCTTGTCTGTGTATATAACTTCATATACATACATATATATTATATATAGATATTATATATATATATTTACATACATATATATTATATATCTATTATATGTATATAATATATATATATATATTTGTGTATATTCCAATACAGTAGCATTAGAATTTGTTCAGCAGTGTTCTTTTTTATTAATACCTAATATATATGATGGCATTTTGTATAAAATACACAGTATATTGTTATATAACTTGTACTTGTTTGTATGAAGAAAGGTCTGGAAATTCATTAGTGGGTATATCTTAACAACTAGAATCATGGGGAGTGCTTTTTTTTAATAGTATGTGAATTTCAAAATTCTTTGAGTAGTTTATAAAGAAGATGAAGTATTGGTAGAAGAGTAAGTTATTACCCAAATAAAGATAAACTAGTAAGAATCTTTGCTTTGATGAACAATATTAATAGTTTTCTTTAATTTCTTTGCCCCATAGGGCTGGGAAGATGCTAGGCGACGTGGTTTCAGATATGAAAAAGACTATTGCTGGGAATATTTTTTGTCTTCAAACACATTGCAGGTAATGGTGAATGTTTTGAAATGATTCCCAAATATGTTTATATGTATCCATTTTGTATAGTTAGATCTTTAGCAAAAAAGTTAATGGTGTGAGTTTGTTACATGAAGTTAAATGATTTTACAAAATAATAGAAGGAATCTTTATTAAATAAATCAACTGCAACAAAACAAAGGTATATAATATAATAAACATAAAGGTGGCTAATGGCTAAGAAAAGAAACAAGATTCCAGAGTATAGCAGGAAAATGTAGTAAAGCTTGGGTACTCTTTTTGCCCCCACCTTCTAGTTGCTGTTTTGATGATTCAGCCTGAAAATGCTGATACTCCTAAAATCTATTTTAAAATAATAAACAGTATCTTTACCTTAACTTTTGGGTAGGTTATCTTTAATAAGAAAACACTGGAAAGGAGGCCTTTGTGAACCAGAGATCGTAAATAAACAGGACAGATAGACATCAGACATAACGACTCTACACTGAATTGGAGAAGTGTAAGATTAGGAATTCCTCACGTTCCCCTGTTACATGTACATTCCAGTGATATGGCAGGAACCTTGGTACTGGACATTTAACAAATGTACAAGGGGGTAAAAGAATCAAGAATCTAGCATGTCTAGCAAATCTAATAAAAGCTGTGCAAACATTAACAAAATGAAATATGACAGTTCTCAAAGTTACAACAATCAATGTCAAAAAAGAATAGATTACAACATATCTCAACAGAAAATACTGTACAACTGCTTCATAGTAAATAACAGTTTAGGAAGAATATGAATTCAATAAAACAAAGATAAGAAAATAAACCAATAGAGTGGATGAAAAGACTGCTGACCTAAGAAGACACATTGATGACCAAAAGAATTACAGGGAACAAAATGGATATCCCTGTAAAGGATTGATCTAGAAGAAAGAGTCTAGGTAATCACAGTTTGTAGATGCAGCCACAAAAGAAAAAATTGAAAACAATAAGTAAAAAGCTTCTAGACAGGAAGACAGGACTGATCCATCATGAAGATAATAGGTGTCTCTCCATAGAAAATTCAGGGGTAATTATGACTATGTATTCAGAGATATGTGCAAGAACATTTCCTTCAATAGAGAAAATAAAATGAACTACATGTATGAAAAGATGACTGAATCCAAGGGTTGAGAATATTCTATCCAGTCAAGATATTAATTCACCTATAAAGACAGAGGACAGGCATTCAAGAATGCATTTGAAATACTACACCCATGAGCTGTTCTTGAAAAAGAGACATTGAATTGCTGTCTATTAAGAGATAAAAAGAATTTCAGAAATGGAGAGTACCTATTAAATCAATGAGTGTTATGTGTGGATATTATTTAAATATAGAACAAATACAAAACAGTATTGGGAATTATAGATACAGAACAGAATAGAGTAGAATAGTTCTTATTCTGAACAGTATAAAATAATGGTAATAAAAAAACCAGGACATGGTCTAGAGTGTCAGAGTCACGTAGTTCACAAAAGGGATATAGACTTAAGACCAACTTTACGTTTCATAATCTCTTATTTTAAGCTTAAAGGATCCTTTATTATCTTTTGTGATTGTGAAAATTTAAGATTCATCAATTTAATTTTTATTTCTATTTAACTTTTTAAAATTGAACTCAAATTATCCAGCACCCCCAAAAAATTGAACTCAAATTAATTTTAATACTCGTATTAAAATAGCTTTTATACATTGTCCCATTGTTAGGATAGCATTTCTATCTAACTCTTCTGTCAGTATATATGTGTAAATGTCTGCAGTATTATTTAGTTAGTAAATGGTTACTTCTGACTAAACTGAGTTAGGGAAATTTCATTTGTACTTCCTGTATTACTTGTGTGCTTTATAATGAGCCATGCATCATTTTTATTCAAATTAGGATTCTTCTTCAAAAAAAAACAGAAAAACAGACATTAAGCCTTTGTGCCAGTATGTAACAGCAGTTATGGATGTAGTAGAAATATATGGATGTTGATTATTTTATTTATGCTTTTCTGTTTTTTGGGAGTTTTGTTTGTTTTCAAAATATGGGGTGGAGAACCATTTTTTAAATTATGTTAATGAATCTTCTGCAGAATGGAGCAATACTTAAAACATCAGTGGTTATTCCTTAATAGCAGGCAAAACTTTTCTGTTAAAAAATCAGATGATATTTTAGGCTTATAGGCCATATGGTGTCTGTTAGAGCCACTCACTTCTGTTATTATAGTGTAAAAGTAACCATAAATAATAGCTGAGCGAGTGTGACTTTGTTTCAGTAAAACTTTATTGACAAAAACAGGTGTTTGTAAATTTTGTAGTTTGCCAGCCTCTGCTCTAAAACATCACATTTTTGCAAGTGTCTTATAAAGCAAGGAAAACTTACAGCTATTTATATGAGTATACGTTGTATGGCCCCTATAAAAATCTGTATGAAAGGTATTCTAGTTCTGTTTGTTACCATTGCTCCCTAGATGCTGCATAACATGAAAGGACAGTTTGCTGAGCATCTTCTTGGAGCTGGATTTGTAAGCAGTAGAAATCCTAAAGATCCAAAATCTAATATAAATTCAGGTAAAGAAGAAAATGCAGTGAAAATAGCTTGCTTTTTGCATTTGTTGTATCTGTATTTTAATTTTTTTCCCCTCTATCTTCCTACTCCCAATAGATAATGAGAAGATAATTAAAGCTGTCATCTGTGCTGGTTTATATCCTAAAGTTGCTAAAATCCGACTAAATTTGGGTAAAAAAAGAAAAATGTAAGCATTGAAGATTATTATGAATTATTTCTAATTGTCTCCTTCAGCTTTTGAAATCCTCTTTATGGCAGCAGAGCTTATATTTTAAATTTGTTCTTCTTTATATTTGGGCCATGTTCTTGTTCTTTACTTTTGATCTAAATTGAAGAGAATGCAGGGGCACCTGGGTGGCTCAGTCAGTTAAGCATCTGACTTTGGCTCAGGTCATTATCTCACAGTCTGTCAGTTCAAGCCCCATGTCGGGCTCTGTGTTGACAGCTCAGAGGCTGGAGCCTGCTTGGGATTCTATGTCTCCCTCTCTCTGTTCCTACCCTGCTTGCACTCTCTCTCTCTCTCTCAAAAATAAAAAATAAAGATTAAAAAAAATAATAAATTTAAGAGAATGCAAACTATTTAACACAGGCATCACTTTCCCTCATAGCACTTACCTGGAGTCAGCTCTCCCATCACCCATTATTCACAAAGAACGTTAATGAAATATAATACTAGGGTAAATATTAGGAAAGTAAGCCAGCTATTAAAAAAAAAAAAAAGTCAGTGCAGAGGCATCTGAGTGGCTCGGTCGGCTAAGTGTCCAACTTCTGCTCAGGTCATGATGTCATAGTTGGTGAGTTCAAACCCCACGTCAGGTTCTCTGCTGACAGCTCAGAGCCTGGAGCCTGCTTTGGATTCGTGTCTCCCTTTCTCTACCCCTCCCCTGATTGTGTTCTCTCTCTCTCTCTCTCTGTTTCTCTCAAAAATAAACATTTAAAAACAGTGCATGGATGGCTATTACCTAGAGAAGACTTTTTTAGGGTTTCTTCTCTTCTAAGACACATAATTTTCTAATTTACCTCTTTGATGAAAATTGTGGTGATTTCACTGTTTTAGGTAATAAGGTATAACTTTTAAATATGTGTACAAATAATTAGCCTCAGGACTAATTGGAGACTGCAAGGCATATTTTTTGCCTAGCAAATAAGTTCATTCTAGTGAGGAAACAGCAACTCTAAGTCACAGATGTGTAGTAGTGTGTGAATGAAGACACATTAGACTCTTGTGTCATGTCATTAAAATAGTCCCTGGCCAGTGGATTCATAAGTGAATACGTTAATTTGAGCATTGTGTCCTAAGGAAGTAATTCCAAATGTTTTTTAAAAAGATGTAAAGAACATAGGTGTCCAAAAAAAAAAGTGGGGAAATTATTTGATATTATCATATTATAATGGCATTTAAGCTCATATAAATAAGGCATATAAAACAGTTACTGTACAATAACAAAATAAACTGACATTAAATGAAAAAGTTTGGATATCCTATGATGATAAACATGAAAATACAAGATCTCAAAGACAGATTAAAGTGCAGACATTGTTTTAGGGCAGTGCTTCTCAACTGGGGTGACTACCTGCCAAGGGACATTTTATTTGTGACATTTGGGGTAGTTCCAGCTGGGGCAGTACTACTAGCATCTAGTAGATAGAGGCCAGAGATGCTATTAAACCTTTAATATCCAGGACAGCCTCCACGACAAGGATTACTCAGTTTAATATGTCAAATATGCAGAGTTTGAAAAACCTTATTGTCCCATAGGAAGTTATGGATAGCATGAATTTTAATCATTGTAACTGGATTATCTACACTTTAAGTGAACCAGGTACTTTTTTGAGATCATTACTTTGTCAGTTTTTTAAAATATCCATTCTTGTCTTTACAGATAGCTTAACAGAGACTCTGAAATACATTTTGTAAATTTCTCTGCCATCCTATGAAGGATTTACGGAAAAAAATGTAGTTCTGTTTGTATTGGTGCTTTATTTTGGTCTAGACCAGGGACCAGCCAATTTTAGCATGCTTGGCCAAAATTCTTGTTGGTATAAATTTTTATTGGAACAGCCACACCTCTTCGTTTACATGTTGTCTGTGTCTGCTTTCCTGCTTTGTCAGCAGACTTGAGTAGCTGTGATGGAGCTCATCTGGCTTACAAAGCCTAAAATATTTTCTGTGTGGTCCTGTACAGAAAAAGTTTGCCAACCCCTGCTGCTTTCATGATGTAGGGTTATAGGGTGGCATTGGTTAAATAGGCTGTGGTGAGGAAGAATAATTTCTGATTTTATTCTAAGGACTCATGACTGTGATTCATGAATTTGGTTAGAAGTATTATGAGTTCCTAGAACCATGGAAAGATACTCTTAAAAACAAATGGGAAGGATTAATGGATTAAGAGCTTTTATGTTGTCATTTAATACAGGCAATTACCATTGATTGTTTCAAAAGAAACTGTCAGACATCTCCATGTTGAATAATATTGATTAAAGACTCGTGTATTTTGAGGTAAAACTTTTATGACTATCAAAGAAAGACCCTGGAAATTGAGAGACTGACTAGAGCTATGTCAGAATACCTTTATTCCTTAGCAGTGCAGAAGCATGAAGATAAAAAGCTTCTGCATTGCAAAGGAAACAATCAACAAAACTAAAAGGCAACCGACAGAATGGGAAAAGATACTTGCAAATGACATATCAGACAAAGGGCTAGTATCCAAAATCTATAAAGAACTTACCAAACTCCACACGCAAAAAACAATCCAGTGAAGAAATGGGCAGAAATCATTAATTAGACACTTCTCTAAAGAAGACATCCAGATGGCCAACAGGCACATGAAAAGATGCTCAACGTCCCTCCTCATCAGGGAAATCCGAATCAAAACCACACTGAGATACCACCTCACGCCAGTCAGAGTGGCTAAAATGAACAAATCAGGAGACTATAGATGGCTGGAGACGATGTGGAGAGATGGGAACCCTCTTGCGCTGTTGGTGGGAATGCAGAGTGGTGCGGCCACTCTGGAAAACAGTGTGGAGGTTCCTCAGAAAATTAAAAATAGATCTACCCTATGACCCAGCAATAGCACTGCTAAGAATTTACCCAAGGGATACAGGAGCGCTGATGCATAAGGGCACTTGTACCCCAATGTTTATAGCAGCACTTTAAACAATAGCCAAAGTATGGAAAGAGCCTAAATGTCCATCAACTGATGAATGGATAAAGAAATTGTGGTTTATATACACAATGGAATACTGCTTGGCAATGAGAAAGAATGAAATATGGCCTTTTGTAGCAACGTGGATGAAATTGGAGAGTGTTATGATAAGTGAAATAAGTCATACAGAGAAAGACAGTTACCATATGTTTTCACTCTTATGTGGATCCTGAGAAACTTAACAGAAACCCATGGGGGAGGGGAAGGAAAAAAAAAAAAAGAGGTCAGAGTGGAAGAGAGCCAAAGCATAAGAGACTGTTAAAAACTGAGAACAAACTGAGGGTTGATGGGGGGTGGGAGGGAGGGGAGGGTGGGTGATGGGTATTGAGAAGGGCACCTTTTGGGATGAGCACTGGGTGTTGTATGGAAACCAATTTGACAATAAACTTCATATATTGAAAAAAAAATGAGAATAAGGGGCACCTGGGTGGCTCAGTTGGTTAAGCGTCCGACTTTGGCTTGGGTCATGATCTCGCAGTCTGTGAGTTCGAGCCCCGTGTCGGGCTCTGTGCTGACACCTCAGAGGCTGGAGCCTGTTTCGGATTCTGTGTCTCCCTCTCTCTCTGCCTCTCCCCTGCTCATGCTCTGTCTGTCTGCCTCCAAAATAAATAAAAACATGAAAAAAAAATTAAAAAAAAAAACTGAGAATAAATGAGGGGTGATGGGGGTGGGGAGGCAGGGGAAAGTGAGTGATGGGCATTGAGGAGGGCACCTGTGGGATGAGCACTGAGTGTTGTATGGAAGCCAATTTGACAATAAATTTCATATTTAAAAAAAATACATTTATTCCAAGTATTCCCATTCTGAAATTGGGGGATTTGAATGAATAAGAAACCATTGATAACATATTTTAGGATAGGTTTTTAAAAATAAGTTGTACCTAAAATCCCTTTTAAAGACAATTCTTAATTTTTTATTTTATATTCGTCTGGGTGTGTAACCTATGAAATTTTTTATTTTTTAAAAATGTTTATTTTGAGAGAGAGTGAGAGAGGATGCATGCTCGCACACAAGTAGAGGGAAAGGCAAAGAGAGAATCCCACACAGGCTCCATAGTGTCAGCATAGAGCCCAACTCAGCACTCAATCCCATATACATGAGGTCATGACCTGAGCTGAGATCCTTATTAAGAGTTAGATGTTTAACCGACTGAGCCACCCAGGGTCCCCATAATTGTTCATTTTACAAAGTTATTTTGGAAATTAAGGATATTGTCAGTATTGTGATTGATGGTAAAATGTATACACTATTCTCTTGGTCTGAATACCTTAGAATTATTTCAGATATTTATTTTATTCTTAGTTTTTTAGTAGTATAGTGTGAATAACAGAATTAAGGGATATTTCCTCACCTAAGATGTTCAGTAATTACACCTGTGAGAAAAGAGTTTGTCATGTGGTTATTCATATTTAACTGATATTTTTCCATGTTTGTTAAAATTCTGTTCGCAAATACAAATTTGTAAATTTATATTACAAAAAGTTAACTCACCTGTGGAATTTTTTTTTTAGATTCTGGGATTGGTTTGGATCTCCTAGAATTTGTCTAACAAATTGCATTTTAACTTTTTTTAAAGGGTCAAAGTTTACACAAAAACTGATGGACTAGTTGCTATTCATCCTAAATCTGTTAATGTGGAGCAAACAGAATTTCACTACAACTGGCTTATCTATCACCTGAAGATGAGAACAAGTAGTGTAAGTGAATATTTAACATAATCATGCACCTCGAACATCGATCTTTTTTACAGTTGCGTATTTCTCACAATTATGAACAAAATTTGTTCTCTTCTGAAAATTTTTCTTCTGACATGAATTAAGGCTTTTCCTTTTTAATGTTTATTTATATATTTTGAGAGAGAGAAAATACATGCGTGGGGGAGGGGCAGAGAGGGAGAGAATCCCAAGTATGCTCAGCCCTGTCATTGTGAGCCTGCCAGGAGGTGGTGGCTGTGGGGTGTGGAAGGTCTCAATCCCATGAACTGTTGAGATCATGACCTGAGCTGGACATTTAAGTGACTGAGCCACCCAGGCGCCCCGAATTATAACTCTGAAGAAAATAATCTATATTTTTAATGTGCAGCAGGTCTATCACGATGGATCTTTGTATTTTATTTAATTGGGACAGTTACTTGCTTTGCATAGTTTTCCTTCAGAGCCTGTTTTGAATAAATACTGGCATTCTCGGGTATAGGGGTTTACACCATACAAAGAATTTTGCTGATATTTCAATGTATCAAGTATTGGTCAGAACATTGAGTGAGATTCTGTTTATATATAGATAAAAATAATTTCAGATACATTAGTGTTTTCATTGTGTCACTCAGGAAATATTTTTTTTAAAGAACAGTGCTATTTGAATTGAAACAAATATAAAACTGTGTTCTCTGGATTAATGAAGACTGGCTGGTTTAAAATGATACATTCTGAAAATTAGTTTCAGTAATCACACTAGCAGGATAACACCTGATTTAGAAGGAAAGCACTAATATCATTAGTACTGGTGGCAGTGAATTAATGTGGCAATAATCTTTCAGACTCCTGAGCATTTTAGTTTGCTTTAATTCTCATTACAGATATACTTGTATGACTGCACAGAGGTTTCCCCATACTGTCTCTTGTTCTTTGGAGGTGATATTTCCATCCAGAAGGATAATGATCAGGAAACTATTGCCGTAGATGAATGGATTGTCTTTCAGTCTCCAGCAAGAATTGCCCATCTTGTTAAGGTGACTGACTTTACATGATTGTCTTTGAATCTGCAGGCAAGTTAGCATGTGATCTTGCGGTTTTGTCCCAAGTGTTATATATGTTGCATTAGACATTTCTTGCTCGATTTGAACAGAGCAAATGGTGTTGAGAAGTTGATGCATAGTTTCTCAGAATTGTTTTTTGAGGTATTTATGGACCAGCCATTCTAAATGGCTCGGTGTGATTGAAGTTTGAATTTTTTAACTGGAGTATACTTTAGTTGGCTACTCATAACCACACTTTAGTTAGTTGCTCACTAAATATTTCAGTATTATGTATAATAGCTTATGAAATTCCTTGTAACAGCTAAAGTCACTTTTATTTATTACTCCGCTTAATAGTGTATTTGCCGTTGTTGAACATATGTGATTTTTCCAACCTTAGGAATTAAGAAAAGAACTAGATATCCTTCTGCAAGAGAAGATCGAAAGTCCCCATCCAGTAGATTGGAAGGACACTAAATCCAGAGACTGTGCAGTACTGTCAGCTATTATAGACTTGATTAAAACACAGGAAAAAGCAAGTCCCAGGAACTTTCCACCACGATTCCAGGATGGATATTACAGCTGACAACTTTTCTGTGGTGGTCTGAAACTTTGACAGCCATTTTCCATCATAGTTTAATTTTTGGCTAGATGCCAAACCACGGGACATGAATAATTTCCATATGTAAGGTAGAAATCTTCATTAGGTAGTAAAGATGTAATGTGCATGATTTAACAATGTTATCTGTAGCTATTATAAATATACCATAAAAAGCAATATGTCTTCTGATCATATATTCTGTTGTGGTCATGTCCACACTTTGGGAGGACTGCACTTATATATATTGAGTGTTGTACCACTTGAGAAATGCCTTTGTTCTTTTAAGAAAAGTTAATCTTTCTGCCCATAGTGACTGAATACAGAAACCGGTAAAAAAACAGAATGGTTAGCCAAAAAGCAGTATCAGGTTAAAAATTTGAACACAACCACATTTTTAAGTAAAACTTCTATTAGAGGTAAATTAATCTGTTGTTATAAAGCCCAGTATTTAATAAAATGTACAGTGTATAAATCTCATCTAGCTTTTTGGCTTGGTTTCTACATCCATCTATCCTTTGGCATATTTGATTTTTTTTTTTTTTAATCTTTTTAGAATATATTTGTACCCCTTTTACTTTACCCGGTGCAGCATAATGTAGCAATTGAGAACATGAGTCTAGACTTGACCACCTAAGTTCAAATTTCAGCTGTGACTTACCAGCTCCCTTGGGCAAGTTACTTGGCTTTTCTCTTTTCTTTATCTGTAAAATAAAGGTAACAGTTGTTGAGGATCAAATATGTTGATGTAAAGTGCCTAGACTGGTGTCTGGCACATAGAATGTATTCACTAAATCTTAGTTATTATTTGTCCCTGGATTTTATTTTTTTATAGCAATCCATTTTACATTCATTTTTGTGTTCTGAGTTCTGCTTTGTCCTCTTAACCAGTGGAAGCTCGCGTGACAGGGCTAGTGATAGGCTAATATTTTCAGCCTTATCAGACTGTGATAGATACTGTTGGTTGCTATCCAACAGCCATTTTTTCCTCCCCATTCGCTTGACTGTTCAAGTGTTCTCCCTCTACATAGCCTTGTGCCCAGGGGTATTAGACTCTCTTCCTCAAGGGTAACTCGGACTGTTAAGCCAGTTCTGCATGGTCTTATTCTTCTTAGAAGTAACTGATGAGGCATGAGTATGTGAACCTGTGTTGTCAATAGTAACTGACGAGTGACCTGCGAGAGGGCATCTGAGAAAGATTTTCCTCACTAGTAGATTTAGAGGAGGAAATTTTCTCCTGTGGACATTGTCTTATCTGAATCTGGCACTGCTGTAGCCATTTTAGGATTCCAGGGGATAATGATGTTGGCTCAGTGGAAAGATATAAATCACTACAGTCCTTGATAATGCTAGTGAGCTGCTGAATTATCCAGTTCTAGATTTGCCTTGCACGTGGACTTATTTTAATATCATAAACCCTTCTTCTTTGAGTTAAGCCACTTTTAGGTAGTATATTGTGTATAACTTGGCAGAAAGCATATTAACTGAAATACATGGTCTCCATCATTGAGTGTTTGCTGCGGCCTCTGTTTCTACCATTTCTTTTGTGATCTAACAGTTTGAACCACATGTCTGACAAAAGGTGTAAAAGTAGTGAACCTGAACATACCGCAAAAAGAAATAAAAGAACATCCTGCTGCACTCTAAAAAATTCAAACTTTACTGTGCCTTCCAATAAATGTAAGGAAACCAAAGGAAGAGTATCGAATAATAACTGGGATTTATTCATAATGCTATGGTGATCTGAGTAACAGCACTGGTTCAGGTACTGCTCTCATTTCTGGGAATGTGTGTCAACCTATCCTTATTATCTAAAGGTTTTGAATGTACTGTGTCCTAAGTCCATTCTCTTGGCTAGTCTCCCAAAAGTGATCTTTTACTGAACTCTTGCATTGAGTCCTATGACAATATTGTGGTTTTGTCCCTAAACTCAAGGTGACCTGACCATTGGGTCCCATTTGCTCTATGAGTGTTTTTATGTCTGCGTATGTGTGTTTTTTCTTGCTTTTACTCTCCAGTTTAAATTCACAGTAGGCCAAAATGGTCTTGGAAGAAAGCATTTAAAGAATCTCTTTTAAAAAAAGGGATTATTACTTAATTGGTTCCATGTTCCCAAACCAATATTTAATCTCCATATGAATGAGGAAAATGTTCCTAAAGAATTGTTTAAATCAGCGATTGAGAGAGATTAAAGCGGTTACTATCACTCTCAATTTATGTCTTCTGTACAGCTGATCAGGATGGAAATCTTGATTGAAGGTGCTATTTGTGTTGTTTCTTTTGTTTACAAAATAGTATATTACTGAGTGGAAAATTTGTTCCAGATCTAAGTACTCTTTGTTATTTAGTAGTTTTAAAGAATCAAGACATTTAAAAGAAAAATCTATTTGCCTCACCATTCTTAGCAATACCTAGAATTCTTGAACTCTTGAACTCTGTCTAGAATAACTAAGAAACTTGGGTGGGTGGGGGGGACAAAGAAACCCCTGAGTAATCTTTAAAATGTGTCTTTGAAAAGTGAATGCATGTAATGCTTCCTAATTCATTAACTTGGGCAAAAGCTCTAGATACGTTTATACCTGTTACAGGTGATTTTCTGTTCTTCCTATATTTTTAAAACAAAGTCCACCCTAAAAGCTAGAAATTATTGAAAAGCTTTAGAATGAATTTATTTTAGTACCCCTTCACCCAAAGTAAATCATAAATTTTCTTCCACTCTTTTAGCTCTGTGTTTGTGTATATTTATTTTTAAGTAATTGTGATCATGTGGTATAATCATAATATGCTAATTGTTTTTAAATATTTTCTGATTTTAAGACAGTAAACCCTTATTTGTAGAATATTTGGGAATTGAATATATGAAGAAAAGCATGTTACCACTGTTACCTTTTCATGTATTTCCATGCTTTTTTTTTTTTTTAGCTTTAAGGAAGTATTTTATATATAATAAAATTTGCCAATTCAAGTATATAATCCCATGAATATTGTCAACGTATAAAGTCATGTAATGCCTGCCACCATAATCCTGACATAGAACATTCCCGTCACCTAAGTTTTCCTTTTCCCCTTTGCAGTCAGTCCCCTGCCTCTATTCCTACTCATTGACAACCATTGATCTGCTATTTGTCACTATTTTTGCCTTTTCTAGAATTTCCAATAAATGGAAAATCATATTTAGTCTTTTGTGTCCAGTTTCTTTTACTTAATGCTTCTGAGATAGTCCTGTTGTTGCATGTGTCAGTAGTTTGTTCCTTTTATATTGTTTAATTGTATTGCCTTGTATGGTTATACCATAGTTTGTTTATTCTTTGATTAGTTGATGGACCTTTCAGTTATTTTTTTTTTTTATTATTATAAATAAAGCTGCTGTGAACATGTGTATACAAGGCTGTGTGTAGATAAAGGTTTTCATTTCTCTTAGGAAGATACCTGTGATTAAGATTGTTGTATCACATGGTAAGTGTGTTTAACTTTGTAAGAAACTGCCAAACTGATTTCCAAAGTGGGTGTGCTATTTTACATTCCCACTGGCAATATATGAGGGGTTCCAAGTGTTTCAAATCCTTGCTAGTACTTGGTATTTTTGTTAATTGGTGTTGTTTAAGGTTAGCCTTCAGTAGATGTGGAGTCCTGTATCATTGTGGTTTTAATTTGCATTTATTTCTATAATGATTAAGGATACCAATCTATAGTTTCCTTTTTGTGGGGTAATGGTGGCCTTACAAAATGAGTTGGGAAGTCTTACTCTTCCAGTTTCTGAAAGAGGTTTGTATAGAATTGGTGTTAATTCCTTAAATGCTTGTAAGAATTCCGTGAGGGGCCCTTGGGTGGCTCCAGTGGTTAAGTGTCTGACTCTTGGTTTCGGCTCAGGTCATGATCTCACAGTTTGTGAGTTCGAGCCCCACATTAGGCCTTGCGCTGACAGTATGGAGCCTGCTTGGGATTCTCTCTCTCCCTCTCTCTGCCTGTTTGCCTCCCTCTCTCTCTCTCAGAATAAAGTAAAATTATAAAAAATATTCTCCGGTGAAACTGTTTGCACCTGACATTTCTTTTTCAGAAGTTTTTAGACAAATTCTATTTAGTAGTTAGGGGACTATTTAGAGCTTTGGTAGTTTGTGGTTTTCCATGAGTTGGCCCATTTTATCTTAGTTGTTGAATTTATGAGTCTGAAGTTGTTTAAATATCTCTTTATCCTTTTAATGTCTGAGGAATCTGTAATGATGTCCCCTTTCATTCTTGACACTGGTAATTTTCTCTTTATTATTAGTCTTGCTAAAAGGTGCATCAGTTGTATTTCACCTTTTCAAAGAACCCATTTTTTAATTAAGTTGTTTTCAAAGATTTTATTAAAGATTAATCTCACCCAGTGTAGTGCTTGAACCCACGACCCTAAGACCAAGAGTCACATGCTCCCCCAGCTGAGTCAGTCAGGCTCTCCTAATTGAGTTGTTTTCTAATTGTGGAGATTTGAGAGTTCTTTGTATATTCTGGATGCCATTGCTTTATCAGGTCTGTATTTTGCAAGATTTTCTCCTATTCTGGATTATCTTTTCTTCTGTCACAGAGCAGATATTTTTTTATTTTAACAAGGTTCAGTTTATAATTTTTTTTCTTTCATGCATCCTGCATTTGGTTGTCCAAAAAAAAAAAAGTCACTGCCAAACCAAAGATCACCTAGATTTTCTGTGTTACTTTCTATTTATGTATGTGTGTATGTATGTTTATTTTTGAGACAGACAGTGTGAGCTGGGCAGGGGCAGAGAAAGAGGGAGACATGGAATCCGAAGAGAATTCGAAGCAGGCTCCAGGCTCTGAGCTGTCAGCACAGAGCCTGATGCAGGGCTTGAACCCACAAACTGTGAGATTATGACCTGAGCCGAAGTCGACGCTCAACTGACTGAGCCACCCAGGCACCCTCCTGTGTTACTTTCTAAGGGTTTTACAGCTTTGTGTTTTACATTTAAGTCTAAGTTTCCAAGTGGTTATTTATTTTTATTACTTATTTCTAACCCAAGTGTAATCATAGAACTCTGTATACAATTTCAGTCCTTTAAAATTTGTTGAAACTTGCTTTATGACCCAGGAAATGGTCAAATGTTTTAATATTCTGTGTGTTCTTGAAAAGAACATATATGCTTAAATTGTGGTGTTCTATATATGCCTATTAAATTTTAAATTATCGTTAAGAACTCCCACACTTTCATTGATTTTTATCTCCTTCTACACTTTTATTTTTATGTAGCAAATGAGAGAGTTAAAGTGTTACAGGCTATGATTTTTGATTAATTTCTTAAATTTCTCCCAATTTTTGTTTTATATATATTGAGACCATATTATTGAGAGAAAATATACATGGATTTTATCTTCCTGGTTCAATAAAACTTGCATCATTATCTAGGGTCTCTCTGTCCCTAGTCATACCTTTTATCTTAAAACCTATTTTGTCTAATACTGACATAGCTACATGTAGTAAATATTGTGAATATTGGGATGTTCTGCCCAGATCCTCCCTCAGGACTGAAGGAATATGTCCTTAGCTGCTGCAAGTGCTGTCAGATGACTGCCTTCACCCGTCAGCCCTCTATAGGAATTGTCCTCAACTGATGGGAATCACTTTACCCAAGGCCCCTTCCCCCTGCGGACAGCCTGCATCCTATGACCAGTCAGAGCAGTTTCTAAAGGTACAGTCCCTTTGCCAATGCTCCCTGTCTCTCCACTCTCACATGGGACTCCAAATGAACCTCTTCATTTTCCTTATCTCTTCTCTATATGCTTCTTTGTGGGTGTTTCTCCTAGCCTCTCTTCCAGTTCACCAACTACCTAATCTGTTAAACCTAGTTCCATAATTTCTAGTGGTGGTGGGTTTTTTTCCCCCCTCAGTTGCTTCTTACAGTTGTTTTGTACTGTGTTGCATTTTAAAGTTTGGCTGAGATTTATCTCTATAAAGATGGTGGTTATAATTGTTCTATGCATGTAATGATTTCACTAGAGTCCCTGTAAGTATGTTTTTTCTGTATCATTGATGCTGTGTCTCCCAATGTTTGCTAATTTGTGGAACCTTTTGAGAAATTGTTCTTGGAAATAACTGAGAACTAAGAGGATGCTAGCTTCCTGCAGAGTAAGGCTTAACTTGCTTTTGTCAGGACCTCAGTGTGCTAGAAGCCCAAAGAGCAAAGTTTGCGGTCCTCCAAGTTCATATCCTCACTCCAGAACAAGCCCTTTGGAGATTTAATGCACAAGAGTGATAACTGTAGGCACTAAACTCTGCCCTGCGTTATTTGGCACTGCAGTCCCCCAAGTGGCTCTGCCTCTGCTGCTTTCTACAGTCCAGGGAAAACGCAGCGGTAATTTGGGATATGGAGGATGGAGTAAAGAGGGGAATGGATCTTGCTAGGTTCAGAGAAGGTATACCCATCTCTTTCCTCTTCCATCACCGGCTTGAGGAAAAATCCAACAAAGATGCCTTTGATTGGTGTTTCCTATCACATGGCTGTATTATGACTAGATACATGATACAGGAGAACGAGTTAGCATTTTACGATTTACAAGTGGTGGTGTAGGCAGAATTTTAAGATGACCCACGTTATCCCTGCCCCCTCCCCCCACGTGTTGCATCTGTGGTTATGTGATGTTGCATGGTAAAGGAATTTTGTGGATCTAATTAAGGTCCCAAATCAGTTTATTCTGAGTTAATCCTAAGAGTGATTATCCTGTTGTAGGTCTAATAATTATGTGAGTTCCTTAAAAGCAGAGTTTTCTCCAGCTGGTAGCGTAAGATGGAGTCAGATTGCAAATGTGAAAAAGATTAAACATGCCACGGCTGCCTTGAAGATGAAGGAACAGGTCCAAGAAGCTGTGAGCAACCCCCACCCCTGGCAGCCAGCAAAAAAGCAGGGTTCTTGGTCCTACAACTACAAGGAACCGAATTCTGCCAACCACAGGTATGAGCATGAAAGATACCAAGCTCTGGCTGAGAAAGCAGCCAGCCAACACTTTGATGTCAGCCTAGTGAGACTGAGACTAAGCAGAGAACCTACCATGCCATGTTGCCATATTGGCCTTCTTACTACACAACCGTGAGATAATAAATGGGTGTGGCTTAAGGCATAAAGTTTGTCGTAATCTGTCATGCAGTAAAAGAAAATACAGGAGTCAGTCTTCGCCTTCCACCAAGATTCACAAAGTGGTGAAATTTCACAAGCACAAAGGTTTGGCTACTAGGTGGCCAAAATGAGTAAGATGTAACGGGAACCACAGACTACTTACGATAGGCTGTTCAGTTGTGTAGTTTTGTGGAAACTGAGAAGAAATCATGGCCCCCAGCTCTTTATGCCCCAGCCTTCTGGGGCAGCTGATGCCACCATGTACCCAACAAGGAAAGATCAGTGGCCTCGAACGTTAGCTATAGATCCCTTCTGAATAGACCTCTGATTTGACCCAAAATTCAGCAAATTATATACTTACTGCATTCTATAGTGAATTAAATCACACAAGTACTAAAGAACAAGTATATACAAAATCTTTATAAATTCACTTATTTCACCAAAAGTATACAAGCAGTATCAATTCACTGAGACAAAAATGAGTATTTTTGTTCTCCACAGGTCACTGAAGTCCTTGTACAAGTCCAAGAAGCTATTCATAGAAACGGAACTAGGTTTGAAAACAGTACTGTGTCATGTAAAAATTACAATTCACTGTTGAAATCAAACATTGTGAATAATGTTAAGTACCTGCTATATAACACTTTATCCAATAACAGTATTAACTGCTTGCTAAATAAGGCTTTGATTTATAAAATACACATGTTTCCAAAACTGTTTAACATCTCTACTTATAAATTAATTCACAGGATTCCTATAGTTGCTTTTTAGCTTCAAATGGATATTAGCGAAACTAATACGAAATGATCCCCTTTGCAAGCAATGAATTTACTTTCTTTCCTAAATGCAAACATCACATGAAATTAGATTACAACCTTTTTAACCTCTCCTCTAAAGGGTCTGTGACATGAAAGAGGAGACCAATGCCTTGTTTACCAACCTGGAGACATCTCTTGCCATCAATTCACTGAGTGGCCCCGACCTCCAGGAACTCAGGGCCTGGCATGTCTTTTACATCCAGCACTGTATGCATAAGTAAAGGAGAGCAAACAAAGGACCAGAAGGCCCCGTGTGAGCCAAGCATACTGAGCAACCACACTGTGCTTCTGCTTTACTCACTTCACTCATGATCTGGGTACCTGGTTGGCAGGCAGTAGATGGGACATGTCACACACAGATCTGAGTCCTCGAATAATGTACCCTTTGCCAGGTTTTTGTCCCTTTGTGGAAGAAAAATGGAGTAGAGAGGAACATAGCTGCCGGTAAAAGTTACTTTCCCCTCTCTCCATCTCCCTTATGAAATGTACTATTAAAATGATTTTTCTCTCTCCTTGCACCAATGGAAGAAATGAAGTTCTGTAGACACCCACAGTTAAGAGATCCTCCAGATCCAGCAAACAAGACCCTTAGGACATATGAAACGGATTCCCATTAAGACCAAACTGTTATGCTTCAATTAGGTACCAGGCTGGCATCTTGATACTTTGGTGAGGCCTAAATTTTACCTTCCTTGAGACTGTATTTCAGCCACTTGCCTGTTTGGAACAGGAGTAGGAACAGTCAAAAATATTAAATTATAAAAGGCAAAAAATTATTAAAGGCAAAGCAGCCTCATGTCAGCTTATCAGCTCATTTGGGAATATCTTTAAAAAAAGTACGACCCCTGTCCTACATTCAGGATTTTGTCACTTATGTGAACCATCTAAATCCTATCTTATTAGAGTAGCTCGAGTTTTATCAGGCTATACCAGTATTGGGTGAGGTGAATCTAAAAAGAAAATCTCCTAAGTAAGCTTCTCTCCTAAGGAGAAAAGAGGTGGCAAAAATTCAAGTGTTAATTTCCCTTTCCTGGGAAGAATTTTAGAAAAACTCAATAGCTCATCTTTTGAGCTCTACCAGCTCCTTATGAAATCCTCATAGCATTAGAATCATCTAAAATACAAGAGGCAGAAAACATATTTACAAAACTGGGCATTCTTTAAAAACAACTCTTGCTAATACTGGGAAAACCATGTAAAGGAAATGTCAAAAGAGGGACAGAAACATCCTTGGCAAAGTGAGGAAAGAGAATACCAGGGTACAGCATCTAATATACATTTTTAATGCCAGAAAATGGTGAACCTAGGAGGAGCTGAGAGGTGGCCTGGTCCCTGAAGTGGACTGCTCAGCTATCTGCGGACCTAAGGAAGTTTGCAAGTGGATGACTGTGCACACACCGAACCTTGCGAACTAACTGGTAGCTGTTCTCATGAGAGAGCATAACCACCTGGCAAGCTTAAAGGCAAGTGTTTTCATTCTTTTAATTAAACAGGCTGTGTTAAAATTCACAACAAAGCCGGCCCAGAACCAAGCAGCCCGCTGTGATGTAGTGCAAATCTCACGGTAACGGAAGGCCGTCGAGAGGCTACACATTGGTTTCCAGTCCTAGCAAGCGTCCCATTCTCTCCACGTTCTTGTCAATTGTAGCCTGACAGGTTATCTCCTTGGCACATTCCATAGGAAACCAGCCTCTCTCTCCGTCTCGCAGTCGTTCCCCCTCATACCAGCCTGCAAACAGGAACAGAGTCTTCATGAAGCAATGAGTGTCTGGATGAATCTGGACCCTGCCTGGCTCTGAGGAGGATGTACCCCAGCTTGTGCATGACGTGATGGAAGGTGAGGAGAAAGTGCAGCATAGGGAAGGGCCTCAAGGAGGAATGAATGACATACCCGAGGTGGCACACAATCAGGAACCCTGAAGGGAGAAGGTTGAAAAGAGCCTGGGAGCTTGGGCTGGGCTGGAGAAGGGGATGCTGTGCATAGGTAGGGGCAGCAGGAAAAGGATTTTTTTTTTTCCTTAAGTGAGGAAGGAAGAACCTCAAAATGAGAGGTCACTGGGGGAGTAGGAAGGAAGGGAAACATGGTTCCTTTTGAATAATACACCATGTGACTGCATTCCTATTCAGAAACAAAAGCAATGGTGTAGCTACAGGAAAGGCAGGAGCAAATGAGCAAACAAACCAAAGGGATATGAAATATGAGCATTAATAATGAAATGAGACTCTTTGGTTCTATGGCACCCTGAATGCTGCACCAGGAGTATCCCTAAGAACCCCCACTTACCATCGCTGATACGTTGATAGATGAGAACCACATCCGCCACCTGTAGGGAGAGTTCGTCTGGCTGTTTGGCAGTGAAGGATCTAATGATTTCTACCTGGGTCAGTGCTGCGGGGGTAAAGGGGACATACTAAGCTCCCAGTAGCAGAACAGGTACAAATCAATACAGTATATTTACTCAATCTTTCTGTGCAATTCAAGGCCAGCTTGACAGAAACAAGTTAAGTTTCTATCAAGCAGAAACTCTGTTCCTCAAACAGTCTTATTTGGCTAAGAGCTTTAGAACTTTAGAAGCTCAGGATCAAGAGAAGCCTTTTATGATGCATGCATCCCCTCAAAAATAACCTTGATAAGGAGCCATTAGTCATGTCACATAATAAAGCAGACAACAGCCATTGTGCATTGGGGAAACTGAGGCCAGACAGATTAGGTGATGTGCCACGGCCATGCAACTAGTGATAAAATCTGCAGTACCCCCATTCTCCCGGCTCCCACCCAGGCGTTTTTCCCTAGTTCACCAGCACAGGAAAGCTGCCAAATAAGGTCAGAAATAAAAGGAGCTCCAACTGAAAGTCAAACAATATTTCGAGTTCTCCCAACATGCTGGCTCATAACAATTGTAACTTCAGTGACTTGATACTGACATGAGTTCTTAATTTTTTTTAAATATAAAAACTTGATTTTAGGCAACTTTTAAACCAATCACTTTAGCTTTGGCTCTAAGCTTAAAGCTATGATCTCTGAGTGCTCCAAGCTAACCACTGTGGCTGCCCTAGTTCTTTCGTTTTGACCTTCCAGCTAGAAACATCCAGAAAAACATAAAATCAAAGTCAAGGTGCTACTAAGCACATGACACCACCCTTTATTTACTGCATCAGTTTCTACTTCCCTAGAAGAAGGAAATGTATTTTCTTAATGTTATCACTTTAATAAATAAGGTCAAAAGGAATGGTAACATAATTTTCTTTAAGATTAAAAAATACATTCCACTTCGATTCAGACTGTCAGTATGGAGAAGGCTTAAACGTGCAACTCCTGCCCACTAACAACTGCTGAAAATCGAAGAGGTTTATAGTACAAGCAGAGCTTTCAATGTAAGTTACTTAACTTAATCCTGACAATATCCCTGCATTGTATATAGGGATACCCCTGACTTGCAGATGCACAGGCTCAGGAAGGCTGTGCAACAATTGGCCACGTTTATGCAACAAAGAACTGCACCTTGGATTTGAATTCAGACCCCCTGACCTCCAAGGCAGGGATCACACAGTTCTGACGTAGGGCCACAGGAAGGAAAGCTTGGAGGAAACTTACAGCGTGGGTATTGTGGCCATTAAGCACTAATAACCCAGCGTCCAGCAGGGGGCACAGCCCCTCCACATTCCAGACCAGGCTGCCCTCCAGGTACTTACAGGTTCGGTCCAGAGGTTGCTTCCCGCTACTGTGTCCCAGGGCGGTGATCCAGCGGGCTCGCTCGCTCCTAAAACACACAGAGCATATCCAACTGAGAGATTCAACATGTCTGGACACAGAATGCAAAGCCATTCCCAGAAAACAGGGAGAGACTCCCCAGTGAGTTATGGTGGTGTATGAGTTATTTAAAAAGGATAACCTGGGGAATCTAGGCTGAAAATTAGTCAACACTGTTAAAAGATTCTGAATGAATTTGACTAATCATTGATCAAACAGAATTTAAGTTTAACATTTTTAAATTTTTTTAATGTTTATTTTTTGTGAGAGAAAGACACAGAGCATGAGCAGAGGAGATGTAGAGAGAGAGAGACACAGAATCCGAAGCAGGGTCCAGACTCTGAGCTGTCAGCACAGAGCCCGATGTGGGGGCTCAAACTCAGGAACCACAAGATCATGACCTGAGCCGATGTCGGACGCTAAACCGACTGAGCCATCCAGTTGCCCCTCAACATTTTTTTAAATTTAAATTCAAGTTAGCTAACATACAGAGTGGTTTTGGCTACAGGTGTCGAACCCAGTGATTCATCTCTTACATATGACACCACTATTTAATAAAGAGCTGATTACACTATCACATAATCACATAAAGATATTTAGTATATTCAATCTGATATTTTAACATTTCAAAAAAGTGAATTTCATTTAAAAAAAAACTCCTAGTGGGGCGCCTGGGTGGCTCAGTCGGTTAAGCGTCCGACTTCGGCTCAGGTCACGATCTCACGGTCCGTGAGTTCGAGCCCCGCGTCGGGCTCTGGGCTGATGGCCCAGAGCCTGGAGCCTGCTTCTGGTTCTGTATCTCCCTCTCTCTCTGCCCCTCCCCCGTTCATGCTCTGTCTCTCTCTGTCTCAAAAATAAATAAATGTTAAAAAAAAAAAAAATTAAAAAAAAAAACAAAAAAAACCTCCTAGTAAATCAGTTTCTCTACACTCTCTTCTTTCCCCACACTCAAACCATTTCACAAAGATGAGAAACCTGACCTATTTAAAGTTGTGTAGTTCTTTATACAGCTAATACTGCCAAACATGAGCCTTATTGAAATAAAAATTCTTTGAACGTTTTTAGACTGTTCACAAATGCTTAAAATGGCTTAATGAATACAGCCAAAAAAATGTTGAGGGGAAAAAACAAACTGGGACTTTTTATATAAAGCCATCATTACATGAAACAAAACAATTATTTAAAGGATCAGAAGTTTCAGATAAGCATTATTCCATAATTCAGTTATCCTCCGAAGGTCCAGTATCAAGAATGCAATTAAGTAAATAAGGCTCACACACACACTTTAAAATCTTTGAGGCACTTAGTAACTAACCCATACTACATAGCAGACACAAGCATGTGACATCCATTACTTCATGTAATCCTCCAAAAGCCCATTTAAAGGATGAGAAAGAAGGCTGTGTGGAGGTCCCAAGGCAAGTGATACAAGTCGTCAGTTTTTATAAGGCACTCCACTGTCTTAAGAAGGGGCACCTTTATGCCCGTACTTGAAATACATTTTTTTCTCCTGTAACAGCCTGTACCTAAAGATGGTTGTCACCCTTGCCCCATCTTCTCCGCCCCTCAAGCATCCTTCCACACAGACTGCTTGTGAGCCTGGGGCATGCCACGCTGTTCCACACCCTTTCCTGCCCGTTCCCACTCTCAAGTAGAACCTCTGTTTCCACCCCTCATACTCATCATTAATGAAGAACATCCATAAAACAATGCACTAATCTTAAGTGTATACAGATCTGTGAGTGCTTATGTAGGTGCACCCAACACCTTGTGTCCCTTTCCCATCAATAACCTCCCACAAAGGGAACCACCACCAGAGACTCATTTTACCTGTCGTGTACTTTATAATGGAATTCTTCAGCATGCCCACTCAATCTTGCAAACACAAGCCTCACCTCCTCCAGCTGGCCTCCTCTGATGCAGGAGCCCACACCTCCATCCCCATCCAGTTTGCCAATTCTGCTCCCACGCACTCCTCTGCTCAGCCCTATCCCGTTGCTAGCCAGCTGGAAGTCTCACAAAGGCAGGCATCTTGCCCTTTCAGTTCACTGCCGTATCTCCAGAACATAACCAAGGCCTATAAAGATCTGTTAACCGGATGATCATGACCACTCATCACATACTGACCCCCATTTAGTGGCTTGTCTGTTTCTCTTGGCCATAAACTTCAGGAGGTAAGGCATTGGGTCTTGTTCTAAATAGTTCTTAGAGCACTTATGTGCCAGCTGTGCTACTTTTTTGTATTTGGTGAGTACCATCTAATTTAATCTTTATGACAATACTGAAATTAAATATTACCATTCTTCCCCCCACACCCTCCAGAGGACAAAGCTGGAGTGTTAATAAGCATTTGCTCACAGTGACACAGCTAAGTGATGGAGTCAGAAAATAAGCCAGGTAGGGGTGCCTGGGTGGCTCAGTCAGTTGAGCATCCGACTTCAGCTCAGGTCATGATCTGACAGCTCGTGAGTTCAAGCCCCACGTCAGGCTCTATGCTGACAGCTCGGAGCCTGGAGCCTGCTTTGGCTTCTGTGTCTCTCTCTCAAAAATAAAATAAAAAAAAAAAAAAGAAGAAAGAAAAGAAGGCAGCCTGGGATCTAGAAGGTGATGCTCCCTATCAGGTGCTCTCAAAGTAATGAGGGAAGTCAGGAAGGGTGGAAACTGCGATGTGCTGAAAGACAGACTTAGTTAAGAAAATGAGGCTGAGCCCTAATCAAGCTGATGCATCAGGTAATAATGTGCACAATTTGTGTAGAAACTGATGATACAGCTTGCTTTAAAAAACAAAACAAAAATAGTATAGGACACAAAGGGCCTCCGGGTGGTTTTATAAGGAACAAGTAGTTTTATAAAGCACAGCCTTCTTTAAAATAATCTTAAGCCAACACTTAAATCCTTGATATCATCTCTGTCAGATATAAGATCTATTTTTTACTCGGGCTCAACTGGAAATTTCCAAAGTACAAAGGTAACTGAAAACTAAATAATACTGTACAGATGGAAAAATTGTTCACCAAGAGACATCTAAAATGATCCACGTGCCATTCCCAAACAAGTCAGCCTCCTCCTTGCCTTACCGTGTGTCTTCACACGGCCCTGACTCCTGTCTGCGGCCCTTCAGTTAGACTCCCAGGCACAGCCCGCCTCTGGCACCGAGTGGCCAGTTTCAGTGACAGGCCTGACCCTGCAGACAGTTTCCAGAAATCCAGATGAAACCTTTCACTCGTGTGGCATGCTGCCTGGATGCTAATGGCATCCCTTAGACACGGCGGCCTCTCACAGAGACTCGAGAGGACAGAACAAGACACTCCTTGTTGCCCTCACTGAAAGGAGCCGCTTCTTGACATGGCTTCAATGAAGCCAGTCCCACCCCCTCTTACATGCCGTCAAAACCGCACGACTTTCCCCGGGGCCTCCCAGAGCCCTGCCAAGGAGCTGCTTCCCACTATGAAGCAGAAAGCACTGCCTCCCTAAAGCAGGGAGGAGACTCCCTCAATGTAAGAGGGAATTCTGAGAACAAGAAAAGCCAGGGCACAGACCTACCCATTATTAAACTGAGATATCAAGCCCAGGGCTCACTTGCAGACAGCTATCTTCTCCAGGGACAATATGAAACAATCAACATGAATCCACAGTCCACCCCACACCCCGTTCGCAGACTTTTCCCTTTGCCCAAATAAAGTGAGAGAATAAGTAACGCCACTCATGTGGACCTGGGCACATCAACGTCCAAGACACCCGAACGCTGCTCCCTTAGACCAACATCCACTGAGCGCCTCCTGCCTTTGCATGAGCCCTGTGCTAGGATGGGGTTGCAAAGTGAGTAAAACAGGGTCTCTTGCTCTCCACAGCCTTCAGTGTGAAGGAGCAGAGAGGGAAGCAAACAAACACAAAATCCAGCACAGTATGCAGTGGGCTGTGGCAGAACATTCTGCTTAAAACACATGGCACCCAGGGAGAGAAAGAAGACTGAGAAGAGACGTTCCACATAAATATCTGCAAGTAGAGTCCTTTCCTAAGACCCGTGTTCTTCATGCACAGCATAAAATTAAGCACCTGCAGTTCCCTACTCAGGAGTCAGATGTGGTAGCATCATGGCCTGCCTCTCATACAATTAAGCACAGTAGGCTTAAACTTAATTGCATAAAGGTCTAAGTTACAAAGCTGGATTTCTCATTGAATGCCAGGCATCTGCTAGAAAAGACAGATACGTACTGAGAAAAATGGGAGAGTAGGCTTTGAAACAAAGAGGCAGGGCTGCAGAACAGACAGGGGCTGTTGAACCTTCTCTGTGTCCCTCTTACAGTGGCAGCTGGCCAGATACCTTTTGTGTTTCTTGTCACAGCCTACAAATTTACCTGGGGTTCCTTTTGAAACTCCTACACCCACGGCCTTTGGGGGAAAGTCCTTCAAGCCTTTGTAAAGAGCAGGTTTGTGAGGATGGTTGTTTTTGTTCGTTCCCTCACACACTCAGTTCAACCAGATGAGTTCTGATCCATGAAAGAAAACCCACAGGGTAAAAAAATGTCATGATGAATGCTGTGCATCAAAATCTTACAAAGCTGGACACATGTTCACAACTTACCTAATTCAAAAATCTAACCAAAGCAAAGCAATTCCCTTAGCCCACTAAGAGGGTTCTAAAATTCAGATTTTGTGACATATAATTAAGCCAATTATTTCTTGAATTATGTTTCCTCGATGATATGAGACCCATGTCATCACCTGTGCTCCTGTTGAAGTGGGGCTGGTGATGACGATCACAAAAGATCAAGTGCTTTGAGGGGCACTATGCAGTGTAAGAGATCATTCCTGGATGTGGATTCCAGATTCAACGAGGGGAAAAATACTACAACCTATGATAAATACATTTTTGCACATAAATTACCATCTATTGTGGATTATTTTTTTTTTAGAGGATGAAGTACAAGAGCATGTCAGACATACTATGTACAATTTTATTCCACTTACTTCCTGTTGTTAATTAAATCATTAACAGAAGCAGGAAGGCCGCAGACTCCCTGGCAAACAATGCGCCTTTATGAGGAGGCCCAGGAATTGGTCGCCTGGATGGCTGACAGGACCAGCCACATTCACAAGGCTTCTACTTCTTTCAGTGAGGGAGAAATTTTGAGAAGGATCTTTGTTATGGTTTAAGGTGATTATATCCTACAGCTCAACACAATGGGTAAAGAAAATGTGCGTTTGTCACTGAGCATGTCCTGATGTCTCACGGCTGCATACACGGAGCCCAAATGCCATTCACATTCCACTGTAAACCCAGGAAGCCAAGGACGCCACTTGCTGCAGCCTCTGGTCTGTGCCAGCTGCAGCTGTGTGTGCTTCCTCTTAATGAAGGCAGACAATGGGGGCTCTCCGGCTCCCACATTCCTCTAGAAAGGCCCAGAGGGAGAAGAATGACAGCGGTAAAATATTCGTCCTTTGTCCTTTTATAAAAGATAAGCTTTTGTACTTTTCACAGACTACTGTCTCATTAACAATGTGACTTAAGATTTTGAACGGCAGACAGAGATAACACCATCTACATGGGTTAGATGTACATCCTAAGAAAATTTTAACCACATCCTTTATAGCAATCTTTGAAAAACAAGCGGAACGTAGAGAACACTTGCCTCAGCAGCACAAAAAGGACAGTGAACAAAGACTGACAGGGAAGCGATACTTCCCTACACATGGTTACTATTTATTCTACCTTGCCTTCTAGAAAAGCTAACTAAATTATGGGTCAGTCCCAAAAATATGTATTGGGAACTGGCCACGGACAAAAGAGACAAAAGACAAAGCTGGAGTTCAGTGTAGGGATTAGTAATAAAACCACGCAAAACTGGAGAGAAGGAGAATCATTAGGACACTACAGGGTGTCTCAAAAGAGAAGCGATACACAGGTTGTCCTCGGGAATGTGGAAAGATGCAATGGACTTTTGCACAGGAAGAACTGGCAGATAACAGATTTGTTCAGACCTGGAAGAATCACAAATGACACCAGTCTCCAGATTGGATCAACTCGAAATGGTGCCAATGGTACCACTTTACCACTTACAGAAATGTGTGTTTAGGGAAAGCAGTGGGTAGCTGACTGGCTCAGGTAGGCTGCATTTCTGATGGGAGAGCGAATAAGGATGGTTAGAAATGGAAAGAAAGCTAAGAGAGTACAGATAACAAGTGAAGAAAAAATCTCAAAAAGGGAGTCAGGGTGAATGAGCTGAACAGTCAACAAAATGAAATGACACTGGAGGTAAAGAAAGGAAGACTGTTGAATGGGGCAACTAGGAAGCCACTACTCATCTTTCGATGGAACAGCCTTAACAGGGACGCAGAGGAAGAAGTCATATTGAAGACCCTTAAGGAACAACTTAACATGGTACTAGCTGCTCAAACCTAAAATCCAAAACATCATCAATTTGTCTCTCACAGCCACCCCAACTCATCCAATCCGTAAATTCATCCTATTCTCTGCCTCCGAAATAATCGTGTTTCTATCTCCCCTCTCAGACCACAGCCCAAGCCACTGCCAGGACTCCCCTTTACTGCAACAGGACCCTATTTGCTCTCTTCTGCCCCCATTCCAATCTTCCGGAGAACTTCCTGCCATGACTTAAAAGGCTCTACACGCTTCTCAAAATACGTGTGGTGAAGAACCAGTCCTCACCCCCCCACCTCAACCTCCTATCCCATCCACTGTGAACCAAGTGTTCTTAGAAATACAACAAAAATGAATTAACTGGTAAAATAATCACATGCTTTGATGATGGAGAAATGTCGAAATGCTCTAAGTTCTTAATTCCTTCCCTCATGCACAGGAGGTTATGGTTTGAGGACTGATGGCCCACGGGCCATACTGGAATAGCTCTGCTCTGAAATGATCTGGCCTCTGTTGGCCTCTTGACCACCCACTCTCTCCTTGGTTTATTCTGACCTAGCCATTTTCACGATGTTCAAGCCAAGTTTGACAACATCAAACTCGTTTCTCTAGAAGTTTTCCATTTGTTGTTTCCTTTGCCTAGAACATTCTGGCCCTGCATTTTCCCACAGGCTGACTTCCCCTTGTCACTCAGGGTTCAGTTCAAATGTCACCTCAGAGAAGTCTTCCTGCACCATCTATTCTGTTTTTTATTATAGAATTGAAACAATATGATGCCCTAAATTTACCATCTGAGTTTTCGCAAATGTTTTTCCTTTTTAGTCTATGGACCTAAGAATACAATTCACGTTTTAATAATTTCTCACATTTAATAGCAAGTGGCGGGGCGCCTGGTGGCTCAGTCGGTTAAGCATCTGACTTCGGCTCAGGTCATGATCTCATGGCTCGTGAGTTCAAGCCCCGCGTCGGGCTCTGTGCTGACAGCTCGGACCCTGGAGCCTGCTTCAGATTCTGTGTCTCCCTCTATCTCTGACCTTCCTCCGTTCATGCTCTGTCTTTCTGTGTCTCAAAAATAAATAAACATTAAAAAAAAAATTGAAATAGCAAGTGGCTTCCTGGAGTTTCCCTTCCAGGGAAAAAGGGCCAAATGGCAAGGTAGGGGTGGACCAGTCTGACTGGTGGCATCTCAGTAGGAAGATTCAAATTTGTTACCAGAAAGAACACTAGATTCAGGAGGGTCAGGGTCTAGTCCCAGCTTTGGCAACAACTCACTTCCTGTATGACCTCAGGCAAATCATATCACCTTTGTCTCATTTTACATATGGGAGAAAAAATGAGGGAGGTGGAGTACCAACCAGTAATTAGGGCCACCACATATTTTACTGTCTAAACAAGACACCTTTGAGAGTCAAAGTGGGTGCTATTGTTAGTTGTGCCAGAACAGACACTATACTGATCCTGAAGAAACCAAGATGTATGGTCACTTTACTTCAGCTCAGTTTTATCCTTCTCTAGAAACCCCTATGGGACCCTTCCTCATGTTCTATGGCTGGCTCCATTTGGCACATCCCAGATGCTCAATGTTTACCCCATTTCCTTTTGGGAAGCTTTTCTACATTCTTTATGTAATCAAAGTTATTGATCTGTTCTACAATTTCACCGTTATAATGACTGAACTGTTGTGTCAAACAGCTGCACCCCTCCTGCTGATTTTACATTCTGTATATCCCCACATGATCTCTGTTGACAACAGTTTTTCAAAGAAGGTAAATGTTTAGGTATGAACCACCTCCTTTTTCAAACCAAAGAATAAGTAGACAAAGGATATTAGTAACTAGTATAAAGTACTACAGATATTAAAAGGCCAAAACGGTGGTGAAAACCTGGTTTTCTCAACCAGTTTGCTAATAGGCCACCTTAATCACACATAACATACAAGAGAAGAAACTTCAAAAACATATAGTCACCTATAAATTTTGCAAATCTTAGAAGCAAAGAAAATATTCTACGTAGACCAAAACTGATTGCTCAAAACCATTTCGGCCCAGGGCTGACCTGCACTTTTTCCAACATGGCATATAATAATTTGCTAGACTTTTAAACAGTGAATTGTTTTCTGGGGTTTTTTTTTTTTTTTTTTTTAAGGAAAGTACGTCCTGGCTGTAACATTTTCTTTCAATACAAATGCTATTTTATGCCTTGTATGCTTAAAGATGTTTGTTTATTTACTTTTCAACTGATACCTAAGTTGGTGGTGGAGGGGAGGAGAGTGAGGGAGTCACTCCTGTACCCAAGGAGACCTCTGCCTCTCTGGAATGTTCTACACATAGGAGTCAGACCCATGGCTCATATCATTTATGGGTGACAAAACTCAATATTCTGGAGAACATTTCTGATTGAGGAAATGAATATACCATTCAGTCCATGGCAACATCAAAAGGCAAGAAGGTAAACAAATGCTACAGAATGTCCCAGAAAAGGATCTAGCCTTGGTATAAAAAGAACTGGACGTGTCGGTTTACTTCCTACTTTGCTGGAATAATCTCAGAAACAAGTGGTGGAGGTTACATAAATTATGAAAGAGACAGTCAGGAAAAGCTCTGCTGATACGTTGGCAAGACCTGAATATAGAACAAACAATCCGAAAAAAGAAAAAGAAAGAGAACAAACAATCCTTATAAACACAGAGGAAAGGAAAACACAAAGCAAAACCAGCAACACTTTCACCATTACTAACTAAAACTGACAACTGAAAATCTGTTTGAGAATTCTCTAAAATCTCTGGATAAGCACTCATCTCCAAAGCCTTTAAAGACTTTTCACCCTTAAAATCATATAAGATCCAAAGCTTAGACATACTAAATTCTCTTTTAAAGAGAGGCTTCCCCAGAGGAAGGCTGGGTCTGTCTTCACTGGACAAGAGGTTTAATCACTTCCAGAGTTGAAGAAATGCCTTCCTGAGCCCTGGTCTTACGTGTGTCTCATGCTGGTCATCTGCACAGACCAGCAGTAGCACCCACCCAGAGGAGCAAATACAGGAACATGCCTGGAATGCTGCAGGCTCCTTCGGCAATTTCATGGAAGAGCTCCGGGACCTTAAGAAAAGGCATTTCTTTGTTTCATAAACAAACATAGGATGAAGCTCCTTTTCTTACTCCCTCTGCTAACTCTCAAGTTCATTTGGAATACTCTATTTTGGCAAATTTTCAAATCTCAAATGGAGTTTACATCAACCTATCCCTCTTGGTTTTCTTTAGCCTTTGAAAAGTTACTTCTAGTGCCAAAAAGATATGAAATGATCATTGAAAACGTTTTATATGGATGCTTTATAATTGTAACCTTTTTCTGATGTCTCTCTTTAATGACCCAGAAACACTGTTAAAATACTCTCAAGAGGTAGGGACACCTCTCTGGGTTTACTTTCATTAAGATTTTGCTACAGTCTCGGGGTTGTTATCCACCAGCTGCTGATCCATTTTAATTACACCACCTGGGAACCTTGGCAGATTTGGGTGGGAGGTATGCGTAGGATGATCCCTGAGGATAAAGAGTGAGAGAACTTCCCCTTTCCTCTACTGTTCCACCCAACATAATACCGGCCTGTGATGACTGTTTCAAGAGGAGGTCTCCAGCTTCCAAACAAATAAACCGGTCAACTGTCTCTAAATGGACCAAACCACGGGGGTAGACTTGAAAATTAAGCTCGCTTGCCTTCATCCATCCAGTGTGAGGACAGACTGCACCATGACCACTAGTACGCCAGCAGACACACACAGCGGGATTCTCTATTTAGCCTCGGCATCAACTCTGATAGGAAAGTGGATTCATTCATGTTTCCCCAAACCGAGTATCTCTTTTGATAGAAATCATCAGGCCTTTTGCTGTCTAGCTGAAGGTGGGTGACTGCAAAATGGCCTTAACTCCTTTATCTGGGACAACTTACAGCCTACATGGAAACTACCAGGTGTCAACTACCCATGGCTCATGGGTCATATCTTTATCAATGATTAAAATAAAGTGATTTTTACACCACTTTCTAAATATAAAAGCACACCACCTAAAGCACAATGCATCCATCAGGATTCATGAAGATGAAAATAATAACACCCATCTCTCGAGATGTTGAGAGGATCACAAGGAAAAGATGAGATTCTCCATGAAGCACCTAGACCCAGTGTGTGGGGCATAATAGGTACTCAGCAAAAAAATACATAGTAGCTACTGTTCACCAGTTTTTTAGAGAGTCTCAGACCAAGGGTAATTAATTAGGGAAGAATGACACCAGATAATTCTGAAACCATCCCTGTCCATACTTACTGTGTCTCAGCCCCTAGCAGCATTTCCACTTTCTCACTCGCATGGTTACTCAGGACTGTCAGAGTAAAGAGGTGGCTGGCAGAGCTCTGTCTTGAATAAAGCATTGTAGAACTGTTCTTCCCTGGAGAAGAATTAAGCTCTTCATTGTCACAAGATTCCACCAATAGCTGATCTCTTAAGGAATAATCATTGACGTTGTAACTTTCTTCACTAGAAGGAAAAGGGAAAAGAACATGTCAACAATTCAATGCATAAGACTGTGACACTGTCCATTTTCAAGTCACATTCAGGGAGAAGGTGATGGGGAGGAAGGAAGGATAGGAGGAGAATGATTTATTTAAAACTTTTTTTAATGATTATTTTTGAGACAGAGACAGAGCACGTGTGAGGGAGGGGCAGAGAGAGAGGGAAACACAGAATCTGAAGCAGGCTCCAGGCTCTGAGCTCTCAGCACAGAGCCCGATGCGGCGCTTGAACTCACGAACCATGAGATTATGATGTGAGCCGAAGTCAGATGCTTAACCGACTGAGCCACCCAGGCATCCTGAAAATGATTTATTTTAAAATATGAACTAGAGGGGCGCTTGGGTGGCTCAGTTGGTTAGGCAACCGACTTTGGCTCAGGTCATGATCTCAGTTTGTGAGTTCGAGCCCCACGTCAGGCTCTGTGCTGACAGCTCAGAGCCTGGAGCCTGCTTCAGATTCTGTGTCTCCCCCTCTCTCTAGCCCTCCCCTGCTCATGCTCTATGTCTGTCTCTCAATAATAAATAAACGTGAAAAAATTTTTTTAAATGAACTAGAATCTGAATTATATATAACTGATTATGAATCAATATAATCCTCCTGAATTAAGCCTGTTAATTACTATTTTTCTGCAATGTGTAAATTGTATCTCAGGTTTGAAAGCAATATTAAAAATAATGCTGGGGAAGGGGCACCTGGGTGGCTCAGTCGGTTAAGCATCCAACTTCAGCTCAGGTCGTGATCTTGTGGTATGTGAGTTTGAGCCCTGCATCGGGCTCTGTGCTGACAGCTCAGAGCCTGGAGCCTGCTTCGGATTCTGTGTCTCCCTCTCTATCTGCGCCTACCCAGCTTGTGCTCTCTCTTTCAAAAAAATAAACATTAAAAAAAAGGTTTTTTTTTAAATAATGCTAGGGGCACCTGGGTGGCTCAGTGAGTTGAGTGTTGGACATGGGCTCAGGTCATGATCTTGCAGTTTCTGAGTTCGAGCCCATTTCAGGCTTCCTACTGTTGGCCTGTCAGTGCGGAGCCCGCTTCAGATCCTCTGTCCCCCTCTCTCTGCCCCTCCGTGACTTGTGCACTCCAAAAAATAAATATTTAAAAACAAAACAAATAATGCTAAACTCTAGCTTTCATTTTATGTTACCCTGGAACTTGATAATGTATTACAAGTGAGACACACATGCATAGTGGTAATGCTCAAACAGGCACACTTCCCTAGTCTTCCCTCTGTCCGCAGAATAAAGAGGGAGCCCCAAACCTACCCATGCTCTGGATAACAACAGCTCAGTCCCAGCCTCCAAACCACCAGGCACAGGAGGGAAGAAGAGCCTTGGAGATCTGCCTAAGCCATCCTTCTAACACACACAGCCTCACCACCTGCTTCAGAAACCACCAGGACTGATTTCTCTATCCCTGCTTATGCCCATGATCCCAGTATTCTCCATTCCCCTGGAATCTCATCCCCAAAGCACTGTGAACACACCTAATCTGGCTCTATCTCCCTGAGCTCCTCAGCTTGTTCCTGAACCCCTTCTGTGTCCTCCAGAAATGGACCTCATATAGGGAATCCAGCAAAATCTTATAAATCCTCAGCTCTGCCTTGAACCCTCCCTTTACCTTCTTGCCTTAACAGAAGCTTGGCTCTCCCTAGAAAACATGGCCTCCCCATAAGGCTTTCTATCAGCTGGTTTCTCATGCTGCTGCTAGACAGTGATCACTTCTTCCTCCCAAAAAGTCCTTAGCTTTGAAGTTCATGCTGTCTGGCTCTATCTCATAATCAAAGTCAAGGAAAGACTCCCAGTTGAGTTATCTACCCTTATGAGTTTAGTTGCTGGCTCATGGTCCCCCTACAACACTATTTTCTTGAATTTCCACACAGGGGAGACTTCCATTACCCCGGCTTGTCAGTTCCTTGACTTCCCCTTCCCCAACCATCTTACCTTCTGTCCTTCAGCTACCCCACCATCGTCATACCCTAGACCTTGTCATTGAAATCAACTGCAATGTCTCTGTAATCCCAATGTCAAACACCCTCTCCAACCATCTGTCTCTCCTACTCCCCTCTTCTTCTAATCCTCAACTCCAATGATTCTCTTTTTTAAATTGTTTTTAACGAGTATTTATTTTTTAGAGAGAGAGATTCAAAGCATGAGAGGGGGAGAGGCAGAGAGAGAGGGAGACACAGAAACCGAAGGAGGCTCCAGGCTCTGAGCTGTCAGCACAAAGCCCAACACGGGGGCTCAAACTCATGAACCATGAGATCATGACCTGAGCCTAAATTGGACACTCAACCGACTGAGCCACCCAGGCGCCCCTCAACCCCAATGATTCTTTAGCCCACTGACTCTACCACCTTTCCCCTGTCCTTGAACCCTTTATGCTTACTAGATTACCCAGCTTGGATTTCTAGGGATGTAGTTTTAATCACCACGTGTATACATGCTCATCTCTTTGGCAAATCCCAACCCTGGTTAGATACAGCTCTCCCTCTACTCCACATCTGTGCCCTTGCAGCTGAACATGGGAAAGCTCAACAAATAACTGCTAAATAAATGGATGACTATGCAATATATTCTAATATATTCTAGGAACAATATTGAATATTCACCTTATTTAATAATAAATGCAAATGTGTGAACTCAGGGGAGCTATGAGAAAATGAAACTCCTCATGCCCAACTACACTAGGCGTTTCAGGATAGGCCGCTTTGCTCAAGATTTCTTAGAATTTCTTTCATTCAGTGGCGGACGTCTACCAGTCAACCACTCCCTTGTAACTCTCCTTAGGAAAATTTATAAAATCTTTTCTAAAATTTAGTTTGGTATTCTCTCTTCAAAAGACAGCACACAGTTATTATCTATAAAAGCAAAATACTGCCTTCTGATCAAGTCTACTTGTTGCTACGGTAATAATCTGTATTAACTGGAAGTTCACATAGCAGGATCATTTCCAAAGCTTTCCTGAGACTGCCTGCAGACCAACACAGCCAGAGCCAGCACATATAAAATATTTCTCATATCAGAATAAGGTTTATCAAAGTTCACATGATTTTCATCAAAGGAGAAAGCAGAATAATACACTTTACAAACAAGTAAGGTTGTATTTTCAAAAGACCATGTTTACAAGAAACAAAGCAATTTTTGGCAGAGCAGGGAATGCTTATAAGGTTGTCTAGAGATCTTAAACATGAATTTAACAGCTCAGAACCCAGGATAAAAACCAAACCGAAAAAGAACAAAAGCAGAGCCTCAACAACATCAAAAACAAGAGAAAGAACAAGAAGAACGAGGGCCTCCTTGTTGCCATCCTCTCTCTGTAGCTCTAGTTACTCTTTTGGTCCAACTCACAAGTTAAACAAGATGACCTGTTAGCCAAAGACACCCATTTCCAGTTAAAAGGAATTCTGTTTTCTCAGAGAAATCCAAGCATCCTAATGTTGCGTATATGCGTGTTCAGGTAGTGCCCTAACCAATGACACTGCATAGGTATTCTTCATCTTTCCAAAGAAATAAAAGGCAAAGAAATGTATGTGCCATAAGCCCATCATTCAAGAGGACTCAAGTTCCAAAAAGTTGTCGGCAGTAAAGTGGTTCCACCTATTTAAGACCAAGAGGTCACAGGAAAGCCATGTAAACTCTTATGAGTTAACTAGTTAAGTCTTTCTTTTCCTCTTAATTTTCTGAGTTCCTATTTTCCCCAGTGTTTGTGTCAGTATCCGCTAATGTGTTGCAATGATGCTCTGAATCTTTGTCTTTTGGAGGCAATTAAAGCCAGAAAAAGTAGAAAAATTAAGAGTTTTTTAATTGTTCTCTGGAGCAATGACAATTACAATGCCATGAAGAGTTGGGGTGACTATGTGACCTAGTTTCTGCCTGTTATCCTCTCAAATGTCCAGTTTGGAAGATAAATTGTGGCCACTTTATTTTATAGCTATGTGGCTTCACCTCGAGGTATCCATTTCTATACATCTGCACATTTGTGTCACAGAATAGGCCTGAACAGGGAACTTTTCCCACTCTTTGAATTTCTTGAATCCAAAAGAGGACACAGGAAACACATTTGCTCTTTGTTGTTGTTAACTGATCCAATAGCAAGCATCCAATATGACTTCACCTAGACCTGTAAACTTCATTACACAATGTTTACAACTTCTTCACTACTCTTAATATGTTTATATTTTAAAAACCTTGGTTTCATTGAACAGTAAATCAATTATTTATTCTCACCCTCTGTTATTCAAACCAACTGAAACAAAAACTAAAAAGCCATTCCCTCTTGCTAACACATCTGTGTTCTCTCTCACACACACACACACTCACACACTCAATCTCATAAAGGTTCAAAACAATCCTACTTTCTCCTCTGAATCTGCTAACTATTGGATAAAACTCATTCTCCTAATGTCAGTCGGCACCTCTCTCTCATGCTAATACAAAAGGAAAAATCTGTGTTAAGATACGTGCCTAAGCAGAAGGAAGAGGGGAGAATCCATAGCCAGATGCAGCTATTTACAAACCTACTTCCCTCCTCTGCTTACTCACCCATGTCCAGTAAGTATAACAGAGGCTAAGCTGGGGTGGGTAAGAAACCCCTTTCCTGAGGGAAGTTGATGCTAATCAGACTTCCCCATGTTTGTCTCTATCATTTAACAAACATATGGTTTACATAGTCTCTGAAACAATTTGGATCATGTAATTAGGAAGTTAAATTGCACAGAAAAAGGCAAATGGAAAAACCACCTTTCCTTGCATGGAGAAGTTTATATGTAGACTTCCTTTGATTGTCTTATGTGTGCTCCAAGTTTGCCAGCTGCTCATCAAGGCTGTCTGCTTTGTGCAAGCAGGACCCCTATCAGGTGCAGCAATCACATCTATAGAAGTCCGTTGCTCTGCCATGTAAACAGTGACGGATCTCTCTGTTGAAATCTACTTAAAGTCCTAGTAACCTCTGCTGAGATTCCATTCTTTCCTTTTTTTTTTTTTTTTGTTTCTTTTTTTTCTCTTCCCTTCCCTTCCTTTTTCTTCCCTTCCTTTTCTCTCACCAGATAGAGAGCTATCAGTAGAGAACAGGATCTGGTGGTAAATACATACCTCAATTATTCTTCCCTCAGGAAGGCATTCTTTTGTTAAGCAGTTCAAATAGTGTTTAGTCCTACCATATGCAACCTAACGAAGTGGGTTAAAAGATGACATACCTTATTGTGAATAGTGGCTTTCTTAAAAAGATTATTATGGATCACTTTTAACTTTCTGCCCCATCAATTTCTAGAAAGGCTGGGATTTTTCATACTAGGCCTCTATTTATTACTTTTAAATCAGGATATTTCACAACTGCATACATCAGGCACTTTTTTTTTTTTTTTTTATTGTTTATCTATTTTTGAGGCAGAGAGAGACAGAGCACCAGCAGGGAAGGGGCAGAGAGAGAGACCACACACACAGAATCCAAAACAGGCTCTAGGCTCTGAGCTGTCAGCACAGAGCCCAATGAGGGGCTTGAACTCACGAATCCGTAAGACCAAGACCTGAGCTGAAGTCGACGCTTAACCGACTGAGCCACCCAGGCGCCCCAACAGGCACACATTTTTAAAATACCAAAGCCACATATATACATATGCATTAGTGAGTGTAGCAGGACAGATACCAAGCTCAGCACAGGAGTTACTCTGGGGAGGAAGAGGAAGATGGGATGATGGTGGAGATACTATGGATGTACCCACAGTATGACATCAGGGCTTTTTTGTTTAAAAAGGAATGATCTGACAGTAATATGGCAAAAAGTTAATGTCTATTATATCTGGATGATAGGTATGTTAGTGTTTGATAAGAAAAACAAAGAATAATAAATGCATCGTGTCTGTGAATGTTTAAGGGTACCGTTGAAGTGACTATTGCACAATGGAATTTTTCTGGACCTCCAGAAAAAGGATTATTTGCAGATGACATCATTGCCTGAAAAGATACTACAAAGTAAGAGTGAATTCAATAAAGTAGTTGCGTTGAGACAAAAAAAACAAAAAACAAAACAAAACAAAAAGCTTTTCTATATATGACTGACACATGGTTAGAAAATGTAATCAAGTAAGTCATCTTATTTATAAGAGCCACAAAACCCATAAAATATTTAGGATTAAACCTAACAGGTTTCTGCTATATGAAAACAGTTTCTGCTATACTTCAGAAGAAAGCCTGAATGGATACAGAAGTTTGATATTATAGAGGTTCCAATTCTTTCTAAATTAAAATAGAACTTTATCATATCACAACAAAGTACAAACAGGGTTTTTTGGGATGTGGTGAAGAACGGGAACAGTCAAGCTGATCGTAAAACGTACAAAAAATAAACACGTAAATACAGTCAGAAAGATTATGGAAAAGAATGAGAGCCATCCAGTCTTATGACATATTAAAAGCATATTGTAAAACTACAGTAATTCGAAGACTGGGCCTGGGGATGAATTGACAGATGGGTTAGTGAAACAGAGGAGTGGGTTCATGAACTGATCCAAACACATCTGGGAATTTAGGACACGGTAGAGGTGACATTTCAAATCTGTAGGAAATTGACAGGTTAGTCAACAAATAATATTGGAACATCTGAAGAAACATCTGGAAAAAAAAAATTTGGATCCCAATCTCATTCAGTAACCAGGATCATCTCCTTGGACCCAAGCTCTGGGTCCATTAAGAGTCATGAGGAAGAGGTGGTGACAGAACAGGTCTTTCTCCTAGGCACAGACCCATCTGGACTTGCCTTGTGATTGGAGGTGGGGAGTACTCTTAAACATGCAAATACCTTAGAGAGAGTTCTCAACTTAACCTTTATTAGCAAACCTTTTACTTTAAGTACATAATAAGGATGACCAGGAATGGGAAATGGGCTAGTTGACCAAGATGGAGCCATACATATGAAAGGAAAGATGTGATGGGGGAAGTGAGGGGAAGGGTTGATTGTGAAGGCCAGCTTTCCCACAACCCACTGCTCCTCAGCCCTAGGAGTTGTCTCATATTTTACCATGCCATTGGTATGGGACTTTCTTTTATAGCCAAAATCTGACAGATGGAAACCCAACTAGCACCTCCAATTCTTCTTTTCATAAAAGAGTTAAAAGAATTGATGCAATCAATGAATTATCCAAAACAATATGATTTTTCGCATACATCAAGATAGTGATGTTTATTTTTTACCTATGCAGTAAGTAGCTCCAGAGACTTCGTTTAAAACATGCACACAGTTGCCCTGTCCTGAAAAACCTTCATTTGAATCTGCTGGTGCAAGACAGACGTCTCCTGAGCTACTCACTGCCTGCATTTTTGGTTTCTCAGACCCTGTGCCTACGTGCCAGTGAAAACTGCTCCCCAAGGCCAGCATGGCCCAGCATCCCACCAAACCCAATGACTTGAATTTCACAACTATTCTCGACATCTACAAAATTTGATGATGTGGAGTACTGTGACATCTTGAAACTCTACCTTCCTCTTCTCATGCCTGTGTAACATTTCTAAGTCATCCTCCTTTTGGGTCATTCTCCAAGATCCTCTCCTAGACCCCTGCTGTTCTCTCAGGATTTATAATGGCTCTGCCATTCTCCCCGCCTGTTGATTCACACGACTGGATGAGGTTTGATAAAATCAGAGTTTCTTCCTATTTTCCTTTAAGACATGCATATGAATTCCTCTGGTGCAAATTTCCATTAATTTCTCTTCTCCTTCCGAAAACATGATTTCTAAATCCCCATATCTGATGTTGTGCTTAACTAGAATAAAAATACCCTAGTTAACATTTCTGGAATGGAGACTATTGGTCTATACTGAAATTTATTTTGAGTTAAGAGACTGAAACATTATGTCACATGACTGACATTGATTTTACTAAACTTTAAAGCTTAGTTTTAGAATAATACAAACAAGTATTTAGTGAAATAATGTGCAATTTTAAAGTAATGAAGTGTAGTACAACAGGTAAGAGTAGAGACTTGATTTAGAATGCCTGGTGAGAATCCCAATTCTATCACTTACTCACTTCATGATCTTGAGCACATTACTGATCCCCTTGGTGTTTTAGCTTTCTCATCTGTAAAATGGGGATAATAATACCAATCTCCTTGGATTGTTGTGAGAACTAAGTGATACAGTAATATATTTATTACTTGTAAATATAAGTCATATATTATTTTGTTGGAAGTAAAGTTCTTACAGTCATGCCTGACTCACAAGCAGTAAATGTTAGCTATTATTTTTAATTTTCCTGACAGATCATGCATTTCAATTGCTTGACATTTTGTTCAAGGCTTGATAATTGCATGCACTTTGCAAATGGGCAAGTGAACAGAGCACAACTTGAACTAAATACGTATCTCAAGAAATTCATAATGTGGCAAGTACTCCAGCAAAACAAGGCATGGTATTTATCCAGAAACCGAGTTCAGTCTTACTTGTTCAGTCCTTCAAAATAATTCTGAAGACTAACAAACATGCCATATGCTTGCTATTTCATTGTCAAGAATATAACAAATAGTTGTAAGGACCACACTTGTTGGTAAGATAAGGATCTGCTGTGATTCATGGTCACCAAAAAACATGACTAGTGACGCATCACAGGACTAGAAAGGCCTCATTCCTCTCAACACCGATCTCCAGATTCCACAGCCCAGGACCCTGTGCCCATGGGATGCCCTGAACCCATGGTCCTTAAAAAAAGGAGATGGGCAAGTCCAAGAGGCTGTTACCACCTTCCTGAAGCTTTCTCTCTGGCATAACTAAACTAAGCAAGCTCTAAAGAGCAAGTAGGCAGCCTCTTAAATTGGCAACAGGATTACTACAAATTACTAAGTAATCTTCATATTCAGGTTTACTTCCACTGGCTTCCTTGAACGAAAGGAAAAAAAATACACCGAATTCACTTTTTTCAGCCACAAACTTATACTGTCTCCTAATCAGTTGTGAGGGATATTGCAAGACAATTGATATTAGAGAAGTGTACACATGAATAACATCAACTTATAAAGGAATAAACGTAGATCAATGGTTATCCTTGCCATCTGACATGAACAGGGAGGGAGAGGCACTGAGTTAAACACGTGTATTTCTAAAATCATGTATTGGGGGCCATAAATCATGTCTGACTCCACAGTGTACCACAACCTTCAGATGTATAGCAATGGCTAACGGTCTCAAACAATTTTTTAAAACTGTAAAATAATCTAGAAGAAGGGCAATAACTTAATTTGTGCCAAGATCCTTAGAGAAAAATACAATGACTAGGAATAATGATACTCAGCATGTATCAGTCACTTAGCAGAGACTATTTGCTGTCTTTATGTGCATTATCTTATTTAATTCTCACAGAAATTCCATGAAGATGATGAACCGTTAGACCCATTTTACAGATGATAATACTGAGGCTCTAAAAGATTAACAGTAATTTGCCCAAGGTCACATGGCCAGGATTTGAGCCCAGTTCTACTCAACCCCAGACACTGATATTGTGCTTCCCAGTCACCACAGCTTTCAACATTGAACAGCAGTGTCAACTCTTCCTACAAATTAGAGGAAATGATACCCAAACCACTCAATCTTTATCCAAGATTCTCCTAAAAGTTAATTTCCTGAGGAAGAAATTTATCCTGCAGAGGAAGAGAGACAATGTCAGGTGACTTGAGCTCTCTATAATAGGAAAGACTTCAAAATGGAAAAACTCAAAACGAGGTCAAGCCAGGCCGTGACCCTTTGCAGGGAGCCTGCACAGCTTTAAGCCACTGGGCATTCAAACTGCTTGGGAACACTCAAGTTCTAACTTAAGTCCCTGAACTTGTGGATCATGATCTGGTAGTAATCCATTATAGAAAATCCTTTTTTAAGCCCTCAGGATTTGTAATGTGTCTTAGAGTTCAAGTTATGTCAATATATGTAACATTTATGGAACCAGAAATCAGGAAATGAAAACCTACTGCCTTAAATGTCTTCAGGAAGGAAATGTTACAAAAAGGAAACTCTCTTCCCTGTACTCTGATGCTAGATTATCTAAAAGGCAGAGGAAAGCTCGCAAATGCAATTTGGTACCGGTTCTAATTTCCTCCTAAGATTAGTAAGGGTGTTTCTCAAAATAAAAGGTGCAAGCTTCTAGGCTGTATTTCCCCAATGACATTACAGGATGAGGAAAGGTGAAAATATTCTAGAAAAATAAAGTTAAAACATAATGCACATAAAGAAATTGTTTAGAGAGGAGGCTTTGGAGTCAGAGACTCAGATTAGAATCATGAGTCTTTTCTGAGAGACCTTGGAAGAGCCTTTCTCTCTCTGCCTCAGTGTCCACAGTCGTAAAGCGGAAATATTAATACTACGTTGCTATAGCAACTCGACAGTATGTTGCATATGCACTCTGAGTACTGTACGTGCTCGATAATATGGGTTCTTGTCATCATTATTACTATTACAACTCACCTAACTGCAGGGAGTACCTGAAAACATCAGGGCCGGATCATTCGTGGGCAGAGAATTGAGAAGAATGAAAACACAAATCAGAACATGACTATACTTACTATACTTTCTTGTTATAGATAACAAGACTAGACTAGATTTCTGCATTCTTTTGGTGTTGTGCAGGACACCCAGACCCGGGCCATATATCTGTGTGCTTCAAACATGCTGGAGGACACATCTGGGCTGGTGGGAACAAAAAGGTACTACCAAGATATTCACATGAACCACAGCTGGATGACTAACACCAGCCAAAAGGAAGTGGGTTCTAAGTCTCCAATCACTTCCGGCCTCTTTGAACTAATGCCCCACCCCGTTCCTGCATTTATCTGAAAGGCAAGGCATTAGTTCTTTTACAGAGCTCTTCTTTTATTCCCCACACTACTTGTATGTTAGTGTTCTGTGGAAAAGATGATTTCCCGGTTGTGGCTGGAACTGTCTATCATCTAATCTGCTGTCAGCCTCCCCTGCTTCTTGTCTACCAAGTCCCAGTGTGTCCAGCCGCAGGGGGTGCAGCATGGCTGAACCTGAACAATCATGGCTCTCCTGTTCCCCTTTGTCTTATGCTGGCGTTCCCAGCCTCTCTTCTACTGATGACAAGTCTTGTGACCCAAGACTGACCCATGAAACATAAGAAGCCTCCCGGGCACTGTCTGGGAAAGGTTTTCCTCTGCTGATAAAAAAGAAAAGCCACTTAAGGAAGGAGTCCCTTTGGTCAGCCTTTCCTTCTCAGCCTTGCCTCCCTGCTAGGTGTTTGAATGAAATCATGATGTTTGGACTTGCAGAAACCATCTGCAGCCCTGAAGCTATATGCATGGGGGCGAAAAGTGAACAGAGCTCGCTGCATGCAGGTGAAGAAGAGATGGGGTTGGGTTACTCACGACCCTGGACCCAGACTGCCTCCCCTTAGTCACATGTTTGCCTACAGAAGTAAATGTCTTTGGTGTTTGAGCCACTGTTATTTGAAGGTTCTGTTACATATAAAAAAAAGCTTTCCTAAGTGATCCAACATTGAATCTCTCAAAGAGAAATGGAGTACACAGGGTTTCCCAAGCTCACCTGACTTGTGTGTGTGTGTGTGTGTGTGTGTGTGTGTGTGTGTGTGTGACAGAGACAGAGAGATAAGTGAACAGTTTTTTTACTTAAACTCCTTGGTATAACTATACTTTTACTTACAGCTCAAAACATTAATTGATACAATAGTACAAAATAAAAGCAGGTCTGAAAACACTTCCTCTATAAAGCAGTTTTGCAAATACAGTCCTAAATGTTTTTGAAATTGAGGTTATGTGACATTATTGGGTAAGTTTATAGGTAAAGCTCAGAGATATGAAAAGCCACGTGATAAACACAGGTCCAGATTTGTATTTGCCAAAGTTAATTAAGGTTAATATATAATGGGACACATGGGTGGTGCAGTCAGTTGACCATTTGACACTTGATTTTGACTCAGATCAGGATCCTAGAGTCATCGGATCGAGCCCTGTGTCAGGCTTAAGATATCTCTCTCTCTCTCTCTCTCTCTCTCTCTCTCTCTCTCTCCCTTTCCATCTGCCCCTCTTTCCTGCTTGCACTCTCTCTTTGAATTTTTTTTTTTTTTTTAGTGTTTATTTTTGAGAGAGAGGGAGACACAGAATCCAAAGCAGGCTCCAGAGTCTGAGCTGTCAGCACAGAGCCAAACATGGAGCTTGAACTCACGGACTGTGAGATCATAAGCTGAGCTGAAGTCAGACGCTTAACTGACTGAGCCACCGAGGTACCACTCCCTTTCTAAAATCAAATAAACAAACAAACAAATAAATAAACAGGAATCTGTAATGGAGAATACAAAAAAAATCATCTTTTAAAATAAGGGAGAATTCAAAGTAATTTTAGCTTGGGGATGGAATGCAGGGGTCTGCCCATTGAGTAATGCATTCACTCAAACTGTTTATATTTACACAATCAGTTCCAATTTAACAGATATTTATAAATGATCATTATGGGCCAGGTGCTGGGCTATGCACTGAGGATACAAAGGTCAACAAGACAGATATGAACACCCAGTAACACAAATGTTACCACAGAGAAAGTACAGGGTTTTATGGGACCATAAAGCAACAGAACTGAACCCACTCCAGAGGACTGGATCATAGCACCCAGGGGGTATGACAATTAACTGAAGACCTAAAGAATAAAAAGGGCTTTGCCTAGAAAAGGCTTGGGTGGAGTGGATCAGTGGGGAGGGAGAGAATCCAGGCAAAGAAACATGTGCCAGGTCCTGGTGGCTAAAAAGGGGTTCAGTGAGGCTAGTGCAAGGTAAGGCCATAGAAGGGCCATCTACAAGGATGAACTGAGTAGATGTGCCTTTCAAACAGCACACTCTAAAAAACTAAAATAAGAAGATAAAAAGCAGACTCTGGCTGTGGAACGTAAAGTGGACGGAGGATGGTGGCAGGACTCCAGTCAGGTGTGTGTCACAGGTGAATTCAAGGTGGCTCCACAAGGGCAGTAGCCCTGTGAGAGGAGAAAAGCAATTTCACGGGCTGCTTATGAGGTCAGTATTGGCTGGATAGGGGAGCACCTGTGGACGAGGAACCAAAGTAATCTCTTGGGTTTATTGAGGAGCACCTGGATGCATGGAGGTGGCTTGAACAAAGGAAGGGGAGACTTTGGACAAGGAACAGGTGTGAGAGAGAAAATGTGGATGAAGGTGACCTAGGAGCCCTCAAAATATAGGTGCTCAAGTCACATGACCATGAGGACATTCCAAAATTATGAGAAATGGCATCATCCATCGATGTTAAAAAAAAAAAAAAAAAAAAAAAGTGTGTTCTAGAACTGGCTTATGGCACATTTTTTTTTTTTTATCTGATTATAATCATAATTCAACAGTGGTGATGGTCTGGGCAATGTAGAGAGCTGAACTGTGTCCTCGAAAAGTCTAGCCCCTGAGACCTATACATGGGACCTTATTTAGAAGTAAGGTCTTTGCAGATGTAATCAAGTTAGGGTGAGATCATCCTGGAGCAGAGTAGGCCCTTAATCCAGTAACTGGCGTCCTTATAAGGACAGAGGGATTTTGAGATACACTGGGACACAGAGAGAAGGCCGTGTGAAGACAGAGGCAGAGACTGAAGTTGCGCTACTGTAAGCCAAGGAAGCCCAGGGGCCACCAGAGGCTGCAACAGGTGAAGCAGGATTCTCTGCAGAGACTTCAGACGGAACATGGAACTGCGAGGATTTTTATTTCAAACCTCTGCCTCCAGAATTGTGACACGATCCATTCCCATGGTCTTGAGCCATCCTGTTTGTCACACTTTGCTACCGCAGCCGATGAAAACGAACAGAAGGGGATCTGCATTTTATCTCAGAAGAAATTGGGAGGGGAGACTGAAGCCAGATATAAGGCACTGAATGAGAATAAGGTGGTTAACTACCTTACAAAATAAGGCTTTGGCTGGGGAGCCTGGGTGGCTCAGACAATTGAGCGTCTGACTTCGGCTCACGTCATGATCTCGCAGTCTGTAGATTCGAGCCCCGCATCAGGCTCCGTGCTGACAGCTCAGAGCCTGGAGCCTGCTTCAGATTCTGTGTCTCCCTCTCTCTCTGCGCCTCCCCTATTCACACTCTGTCTCTGTCTCTGTCTCTCTCTCTCAAAAAATAAACATTAAAAAAATAAGGCTTTGGAGAATGTGAAGTGTTTAGGTCTTAGGTTCAGTTTTTACATTTCAAAACTAGAGACCAGACTACAGTTACTTGGTCTCTAAGGTTGTTCATGGGTATAGTCTAGCCTACACACTGTAATCGATCATCATAAATAAGTTATTATGAGGCACAAATGAGTTATTATTCATTAACCTGGCAATCTATTCCTTTCTTACAATATTCCTGTCACGGCTGTGTCAGGTCTGATAGGTTTGCACACCTTCACTACTGTGCTGGTTCACAGTCTGCCATGACTGTGGTACAGTGGTTCCCCACTGGGGGCAATTTGGCGCCGCAGGGACACACGACGATGTCTAGAGACCTTTTTGGTTGTCACCACTGAGAAGGAGGTGCTGCTAGCAAGGAGAGGCCAGGGATGCTGCTAAAACAACCTACAAAGCACAGAGCAGCCCTTGTGACAAAGAACTGTGTGGCCTCAACAGTGCCGACTTGAGAACTCTGCTCTAGAAGTACCCACATACCCCGCAGTCAAAGCTTCAACCACCGAAGAATTCACTTTCTCATCCAGAAGAGTCTATCTGGTCACATATCCTGCAGGAATCTGGTAGGACAGTCTATGAATACAGTGATCTGCAAACATCCCAGGGCTAATGGAGACTTTAAACTTCCTCTGATATTTTATTTGTTTTTAAACGTTTATTTTATTTTTTTAATTTTTTTTTAACGTTTATTTATTTTTGAGACTGAGCGAGACAGCATGAACAGGGGAGGATCAGAGAGAAGGAGACACAGAATCTGAAACAGGCTCCAGGCTCTGAGCGGTCAGCACAGAGCATGACGTGGAGCTCGAACTCACAGACTGCAAGATCATGACCTGAGCCGAAGTCGGACGCTTAACCGACTGAGCCACCCAGGCGCCCCAAACGTTTATTTATTTTTTGAAGGAGACAAAACACAAGCATGGGAGGAGCAGAGAGAGAGGGAGACAGAGAATCCCAAGCAGGTTCCGTGCTGTCAGTGCAGAGCCGGATGCGGGGCTCAAACCCATGAACCGCGAGATCATGACCTGAGCCGAAATCTAGAGTCGGACGTTTAACCCACTAAGCCACCCAGGTGCCCCATAAACCTCCTCTGATATGCTAGAAAAGGTGAAAATCCCTGACCTACAAGACAGCCCCACGGTCGCTAAGTGCTCTGCAAGCGCCAGCACTAATACACGCACCGTGAAGCGGAGGAGGCCACACACGAGGCAGTCTGTGGAACGAGCTCAGCATAAACCATCTGCCAGACTGGGTCCGAGGAGGAAGAGTAACTGCCCTCCCCCGGTGGCCAGGAGCCTCCCTGAAGCCGAAACCCACTGGAGACCCAGCAGCTAAGCCCCTTGGCTGAACCCTGGCATTATAATTAGGCAGTGGGTGGCTGCATGGGTCCTACGGGGCTGGCACACGTAAGTATCCTTTATCTGTACCTTGTAGCCAAGCCGAAATTATTGCCTTCTTCAAAGCTGCTGTATCTCCTTCGCTGCTGCCTCTGGCATGCGAAGCATTTGCACTTGCTTCCTTGAAGCAACAGTGTAAATACGGCTGCGCATACTGTACATTTTTAACCAAGCCTGTTTATCAAGTCTCTGTGGTCTGCTTGTCACCCTCACCAGGTATTCGGGTCATAAACAACTTGAGCCTCCGATGCTATTCTCCTTGTCAAGAGCACCTTAGAAATATGATGAGCTAACTGGTAAGGGCAAAAGAAATCCCAGTTTGGGTAAAGGCAAAGTTAGGTACCAAGGCTGGCCTCTCCCGTGGCGCTGTAGGTTTTGTTGTTTCATTTACTAATAAGACAAGTTTGAACATACCCGAGCAAATAAATGTGAGAGAGCTAGGAAAGCAAGGTTCCTTATACAGTAATGGCAGAATCTGCTGTGGAGGACAAAGTACACTGCTAAGTAGAATGGTATATACCTTAATTCTGAAGGTCAAATGTCTGCCTTTATTGGGTAGTTCTAGTCAAGTTCGAGAGTAAAAGTTGTATTCTACTAGTTTAAATACCCTTAATGTTTTCATCAAGTCACTGAAGACATCATTATCAAAGGTACATTTATATTTAAAATTGGCTTCATACTGTCAATGTATATTTTATCATTAAAATAAGAAGTTTAGCTAAAGCTTTTGGTCCATTGAGACAGAACAAATATTTCAACAGCTGGAAGATGTTAAATGTCCAGAGCAATGGCATTTAAAGAGTCCCACAGAACTACTTGCCCTAAAGACAAGACATCTCAAAGAAAGCCTGAAGAAACATGCTATCTCAGAGGATACCAACAAAACACAAAAACCTGAAATTATAACCCCTCTCCAATTTTTATTTATAAAAACCTACTCAGCTATTAGAACTATTTACACTTCCGCAGGTATGAGAAATCATTTCTTCTTGAAGTTATGGAAACACTATTTTCCTAAGTATGAAAAACACTAATCGACATCTTTATGTATTTATCATAGTCATATGATGGCTTTTCATCGTCTTCAGCTCAGCTAGACAGCCAAGCAAGTGAAATAAGTCATAATGCAGTCTGATTAAAAGGAGCAAAAAGGAAAGCTCAAACTCTGTTTTGATTTAGTTTGAATTTTCAAGCTAAACTGTCAGCAACTCAGACGGAGAATTTAACTATCTCATGATACATCTGTACATTTATTTTATGTATCCATAGAAGTCTGCTACCATGATTCTCTTCTTCATCTTGTCTAAACTGGACTCCATGTACTGCCCATACTCCTATTATATGGCAGTAATTCAGCCCACCATCCTGGTCTTCCTATGTGGAAACACACCACGGATGTATGTTTCTCCCCTAAGTTCATATTCTAGAAAATACAGAATATTTATGAAGGACCAGTAGAAAAATACTTTACAATCCTATATACATTGAATACACTTATGAAGAATGTTTGCTAAAGGCAGAGCCGAGGGGAGTGTGTGTGTGTGTGTGTGTGTGTGTGTGTGTGTGTGTGTGTGAGAGAGGAGGGATAGTTAGAACAAATAGTGTAAAAAAAAAAAAAAAGTGTGTACAGTATTCCTCCCGGATGTCTTCCTACAATGGAACATGAATATACAACCAAAAGTCCAAAGTAAGAAGGGACATTCTGCCAAATGATTTACTTTAGTCCCTTCAGAAGGAAGTACTGGTGTACATTTTCCCAGTCACAGGGAGACTTTCTAGACCAGAAAACGTTAAGAGCAGTGGATTTTAAATTAAGTTACAAACACTAGAGTTGCATCCCAGCTTGTTCTGAGCTGGAGCTACTTTGATCTGTTTGTTTTATAAAACAGTTTTATGGCAGACGAAGTTTGAAAAAAGCTGATGGGGAATAATAAGAGTGCTACCTCCCCAGGGATTTGGTGAAAATCCAGCAACACAAATGTGTCAAATGCTCAGAACAGTGGCTTGCACACTATAAAAGCTCAACAGAGGTTGGCTGGGATGATGATGTTGACAATGATTTGAGTCTTAACTGTGGATGTAATTTGAAGACAATGAAACATGGTTTCCTTCATGGTTCCACATGTAGAAATTATGCGTCTAACCTCACAAGTTTTAAAGGATAATCACCCCTAAAAGGCATTTGAATTACAGAGCCTTAACGCTGGATGTACAGCCAGCAACCTCACAAAAGGGTTTACCTCTTCTTCTTGGTGATAATGAGTACGTCGTTAAAAAGGAAGAAGTAGACTTGCTGTTTAGATGTCCTTCTTGAGAAGAGCACCGTGTCTTCCACGTAGGCTGTCAATTCACCTCTTTTCACCAACCACCGGGAAGAGGAGACTAGAGGAAAAGGCTGCAGAACGAGAAAAACTCAGTGTATGAAGCCAAATTAAAGTCCTTTTAAGACTGTGGAAGGGAAAATAAAAACTCACATCGAAACAAATGATACATATCATGGGATACATCATTACTTGTAAGTATATAATAGTGAAATATAATTATTGAAGTACATTACATTCTTCAAGAGAAAATAAAAAAAGAACAATTATTTTACAATATGAAAAACCTAAAACTCACTGAGAAAATTTTATTGAGTCAGCCAAATATTATTACCCTTCCATTAACTCTCACCTGAAAAGGAAGACTGACAAGGAGTCCCTTAAAACTGAAAAGCCACAAAATGAAATCCATCAGTATCAACTGTAGTTACTTTAAATACCACAAATCAGAATCTGAATATACGATTATTGTAGTTAAGAAACGAAAAAGATCTGCATTCAATCTATGAACTAAAAAGACTTTATTCAGCGGTGCCTGAGTGGCTCAGCTGGTTGAGCATCCAGTTTCAACTCTGGTCGGGATTTCGAGGTTTATGGGTTCAAGCCCCACATCAGGATCTGCACCGACAGCTCAGAGCCTGCTTCGGATTCTCTGTCTCCCTCTCTACCCTTCCCCTGCTCACGTTCGTTCTCTCTCTCTCTCTCTCTCTCTCTCTCTCTCTCCCTCCCTCCCTCTCAAAAATAAATAAAAATTAAAAAAATTGTTTTAAATAAAAAAATAATAACAAATAAAAAGACTTTATTCAAGGGGTGCCCATGTGGCTCAGTCGGTTAGGCATCTGACTTCGGCTCAGGTCATGATGGTCTGTGAGTTTGAGCCTCAAGTCAGGCTCTGTGCTGACAGCTCAGAGCCTAGAGCCTGCTTTGGATACTGTGTCTCCCTCTCTCTCTCTCTACCGTTCCCGCACTTATATTCTTTCTTTCTCTCTCCCTCTCTCTCAAAAATAAAAATTAAAAACAAATTGTTGTAAATAAAAAAAATAAATAAAAAGACTTTGCTCAAGGCGTGCCTGGGTGGCTCAGTTGGTTAGACGTCTGACTTTGGCTCAGGTCATGATCTCGTAGTCTGTGAGTTCAAGCCCCACATCAGGTTCTGTGCTGATAACTCAGCCTGGAGCATCTTTGGATTCTGTGTCTCCCTCTCTCTCTGCCCCTCCCCCACTCGTACTTGGTCTTTCTCTTTCTCTCAAAAATAAACATTAAAAAAAAATTTTTAAAAAGACTTTATTCAGAAAGAAAAACTCCCCACAAACTATGTTTTGTCTACTGATTACCTACTTAGCCATATTTTGGAGAACACCAGTTCTTAAGTTTATAGCAGTTTTCCTCATGGAAATTCATCTCTGAAGGCATCATGCCACTTTCTGACTGTGAAAACAATGTTTTTCCAAAATAATCCATCTTAATCTCATAGAAAAGGCTCTATCCAAGGAATTACATACTGCTTTTTCTTTACCCAGCACCTAGTTTCCAACTGGAAAACTCAAAGCCAAAGAACAATCCTTATCCTTGGGTGCTTTTTTTTTCTTTTTAAAGTTACCATAAATGCTTACTGCCAAAAATCTGATTAAAAAAAAAAAAACAAAAAACTGTATCCATAGAATAAGCAAGAGTTCTTGGACACACAAAACATAACGGTAGTACAGTAGTATGGTCCAACCAAATGTCATCCTTTTCAGAGAACAGTGAATAAAAATAGCTAGAGGAAGATACTAGAGAGGAAATAAGAGCTAAGAAAGGATTTCACTTTTTTTTTTTTTTTTACTTTTATAAAGGGACTTTTATAAGGAGGTTGCTCATCAGTTACATACTATTTTCCTGAAGGTTTAAAAGGAAGATGAAAGATTATGGCTGACCTCAAACTTTCAAAAGCTGGCTATTAAGGGAAACTCATGGAGTTTCCAGCCCCCAAATTTCAAATCAAACGATTATCCAACTGAGATGGCTGAGACTTTAAAGACCAAAGACAGACAGAGAGATGCTTAGATAACTCCGGAGGACCCCACCAGCACACCCAAGAGGTCACCACAAGGGATCGCATGTCGGGTTTGGTCCTGGGAAGGGCTGCAATTACTGGGAGCCCAGGGCTTTCATTGTATTTCGTGTAACTCTACAGGATAAACCAAGGACAGTGTTGTGGTTAAGTTCCAGTATACATGCCACCCTACTACTGTTCTTGGTGTAGGAGATGGGAGAAGAAAGTTTTTTTAAACTGCATTGTTTTTAAAATAGATTGATTTTTATGGATTCCTCCTATTCCACTAGGCAAAAATAAATGTCTAATAAAGATCTAAAACCCATAGTGGCTTTTAAGAAGTCAATGCTTTTTTGGAAAATAAAAATCTAATGTTATAAATGTTTTTTGTTTCAAAATTTATTGTTAGAAGATTAAACTCATATTTTTTAATTTTTTTAATGTTTGTTTATTTTTGAGAGAGAGAGACAGAGAGACAGAGAATGTGAGCAGGGGAGGGGTAGAGAGAGGGAGACACGGAATCCAAAGCAGGCTCCAGACTCTGAGCTGTCAGTACAGAGCCCAAGGTGGGGCATGAACTCATGAACCGCGAGATCATGACCTGAGCCTAAGTCAGATGCTTAATAGACTGAGCCACCCAGGTGCCCCTCAGACAGTTTTGTGTTGTTTTTTTTTAAAGGAAGAAACTATTGAAATGATCCAAAGAAAAGAATCCAAACAATCCAAAGTCAGAATAAATGAATTCCTCTAGTTAAGAAACTCTGACTAGAACCAACATTGGAAAAGAAATCCATGAATAAAAATATATCCTTAAAAGTACTGAAATAATTCCTATGGAGAAAAGAGTTTCCATTCTTTTTTTTCCTAGAAAACTAGTCTCAGCATAAAATTTAACTGATTTTATGGGTCAGTGAGACAAAGAGCCACTGAAGACTAAATTGTTTTTTAGTTGAGATAAAATTCATCATTTAACCATCTTAAAGTGTATATATAATTCAGTGATTTTTAGTACATTCACAATGCAGTGCAATGATCATCACTACCTAATTCCAGGACATTTTCATTACCCTAAAAAGAAACCCCAGGGCACCTGGGTGGCTCAGTCGGTTGAGCATCAGACTTCAGCTCAAGTCATAATCTCACCTGTGAGTTCAAGTCCTGTGTCAGGCTCTGTGCTGACAGCTCAGAGCCTGGAGCCTACTTCACATTTTGTGTCTCGCTCTCTCTCTGCCTCTCCCCTGCTTGCTCTCTCTCTCTCTCTCTCTCTCTCAAAAATAAACAAAGATTTAAAAAAATGAAACCCCACATGCAATAAGTAGTCACTCTCCATTCTGCCTTCCCATCCTCAGCTCATGCCCCGGCAGTCATTAATCTACCTTCTAACTCTATACCTTGGCCTGTTCTGAACACTTCACATCAACAGAATTATATAGTACAGGACTTTCAAGTCTGAGGTTCATCCATGTGGTAGCATGTGTCAGACTTCAGTACTTTATGGTTAAACACTATTTAATTGTATGAATATACATTTTATTTATCGATTCACCTATTTTGTTGATAGACATTTGGGTTGTTTCCCCTTTTTTGGCTATTATGAATAATGCTGCCATGAACATTCGTGTACAAGTTTTCATTTGAGCAAATGTCTTCAATTATTTTGAGTATATACATAGGAATGGAATTGCTGGGTCATATAGTAACCCTATGTTTAACTTTTTGAAAAACCACCAAACCGTCTTTCATAGCACAAAGACTTTTTTTTAATAATAGATATACACTTTTAAATTTTATTTAAAACCAAGTTAGTCAACATATAGTGTAGTATTGGTTTCAGGAGTAGAATTTAGTGATTCATCATGTACATATAACCTCCAGTGCTCATCCCAACAAGTGCCTTCCTTAATGCCCCTCGCCCATTTAGCCCATTGCCCCATCCACCTCCCCTCCAGAAACCCTTAGTTTGTTCTCTATATTTAAGAGTCTCTTGTGATCTTTTTAACACCTTACGGTTCTGCATTTTGTCTGCTATATCCTAGACTTCTACTTATTAGCAAGGCCCCCAAACAATGACCAGCAAATCCATCCACCCACCAATACAACACCATCCCACTCAATTACTCTTAACTTACAGCTTATGGTGTGGCCCGACAATCCTCAACTTCCCCATGTATTTATTTATAAGGCCAAACTTCCCATGACAAGCCAAAAAGTAATCCTCCTCAACTCTGTGGAGGCAACTTCTAGAGAAAGCTGTGGTCTAGTGGAAAAAACACTGGATTTGAGGCACAAACTGGTCTCTGATCTCAGTTTGGTGACCGACTTTTTCCCTATAACCCTCATTTCCCTTCCTCCCACCAAGGTTGTTAGATGAAAAGCCAAATCTGTCTAAACAGTCTCACATCCTATTCACTCTCCAGCACCGCAACATGCCCACCAGGCCTATGAAACTATTCCAACCAAGAATCTGAATGATATTTACTGCTTGCCTCCTATGAAACAGAACTGTTCCAAGTCCTTCACATCTAGTAAATTAATTTTATCCTCACAAGAACTCCAAGGGCAAGTACCATTATCAGTCCCACTGTAAAGTTCAGAAAACTGAGACATAAAGCAATGTCCAAGCTCATACAGCTGTCCAAATTCTAATTTGGAATTTTCTAATGGGTTTTCGTCCTTATCTTTTTCTTTTTAATGTTTATTTATTTTTGAGAGAGAGAGAGAGAGAGAGAGAGCAGGGAAGCGGCAGAGAAGGAGACACAGAATCTGAAGTAGGCTCCAGGCTCTGAGCTGTCAGCACAGAGCCTGACTCAGGGCTTGAACCCATGAACCGTGAGATCATGACCTGAGTTGAAGTTGGATGCTTAATGGACTAAGCCACCCAGATGCCCTGTCTTCCTTATCTTTTTCTTATCACTTTGAGTTTATATGTTGAAAATATTAATCTACTATCTGATATGTGAGCTGCAAATGTTTTTCCAGTTTGCTATTTCTCTTTTCACTTTTTTATGTCTTTTATTTTTGCCCTCTATAGAGAAATCTTTAAATTTTTTCATACAAATGAACTCATCAATTTTTTTTAATAACTTCTGGACTTGGGGGGCACCTGGGTGGCTGAGCCAGTTAAGTGCCCAACTCTTGATTTTGGCTCAGGTCATGATCTCACAGTTTGCGAGTTCGAGCCTCGCATCAGACTCTGTGCTGACAGTGTGGAGCCTGCTTGGGATTCTCTGTCTCCCTCTGTCTCTCTGCCCCTCCCACCCCTCAAACAAAAAAAATAAACATTAAAAAACAATGATTTCTGGATTTGGAATAAGTTCAAAAGGACTTTCCCATGTCGCTAAAGTGTCACTTCCCTGCCTAGAACTTTTCACTCTCTCCCAAATGACCTTGCTCAGCTGCTCCTCTTGGCACACAAGGTGCCACATGAGCTGCTTTTTACTGTTCTGGTTCTGCCTTACTCCCCCTGCACCTCATGCCTACCCACACTGGACACATACAGTTGCTGGACTACAGCAGCTGAAGCCATGCCCTGTGCATTTGCTCCTGCTTTTAACTTCCAGAAGCCTCTTCCTAACTCGCCTTTCAAGATTCAGCTCAAACATAACTCTGGGATGAAGCCTCGCCTGACTGCTGCAAGGTTGTGCTCCCCACCCCTCTATTCCTCACAGGTAGGGATGACCACCCCCTTCCCATGAGAGTGTTCTCACAAAAAAAAAAAAAAAAAAAGTGAGAGAAAGAGATGGGGAGGGTCAAACAGTAAAACAGACTCTTAACTATAGAGAACAAACTGAGAGTTGCTGGGTAGGCAGAGGGATGGGCTAAATGGGTAATGCACATTAAGGAGGGCACTTATTGCGATGAGTACTGGGAGTTGTATGTAAGTGATGAATCACTAACTTCTAAGAACAATAAAAATAAATAATAGTAAAAAAAAAAAAAAAAAAAAGCCGGGTGCCCTCAACTGTCTTCATCTACTGTGACAGCTGTAGACTTTGCTGACTCCTCTGTAATTCTGTAGTCTCCTATTAGACTGTTAGATCCTTGAGGGCAGGGATCATGTTTTGGTTTTCATGCTGCCTTCCACAAAGAAAGTGCTCACAAAATTTGATGAAACAATGTATGTGCTTGGACAAATCACTGAACTTCCAATATCTATCTTCGCATCTTTAAAATGAACTGAGGGGCATCTGGGTGGCTATCGGTTAAAGCGGCCAACTTCAGCTCAGGTCATGATTTTGTGGTTTGTGGGTTTGAGCCCTGTATCGGGCTCTGTGCTGACAGCTCAGAGCCTGGAGCCTGCTTCAGATTCTGTGTCTCCCTCTCTCTTTGCTCCTCAAAAATAAACAAACATTAAAAAAATTTTTTTTCATAAAAAATATAAAATGAACAGAATAAAAATGTCCATTGTTGTCCATAAAGTGTTACAGAAATAAGATCCTAAGATTTTAAGAGTATTTCTAAGTGACCTGAATTAAGCACCTCATTATAAATCAACACATAGATTATCTTCCTTTAGCCTCGCAAATAATTTTAAGCATTGAATCAAAAGAAAACAACCCAAAATTCATGAACTTAATTGATGTTAATCATTTATTTTTAAGGACCCTTAGGGTAAGCATTTTTCAATAACAAATTAATTTTGGGTTCTAGAGAAATAGACCTTAAAGATATCTTAAGCCAATTGGGGCACCTGGATGGCTCAGTCAGTTAAGCGTCTGACTTCAGTTCAGGTCAAGATTTCTCGGTTCATGGGTTCGAGTCCCACATCAGGCTCTGTGGTCACAGCAAGCCTGGAGCCTGCTCTGGATTCTGTGTCACCCTCTGTCTCTGCCCCTTCTCTGCTCACGCTCTGTCTCTCTCAAAAATAAACCTTAAAAATATTTTTTTAAAAAAGATTATCTTAAAGGGGCACCTGGGTGGCTCAGTCGGTTAAGGGTCCAACTTCCACTCAGGTCATGATCTCGCAGTCCGTGAGTTCGAGCCCCACATTTGGGCTCTGTGCTGACAGCTCAGATCCTGGAGCCTGCTTTGGATTCTGTGTCTCCATCTCTCTGCCCCTCCGCTGCTCGTGCACTCTCTCGCATGCTCTCTCTCCCTCTCTCTCTCTCTCTCAAAAATAAATAAATTTAAAAAAAAAATGTTTTTTAATAAAAAAAGATATCTTAAGCCAAGTGATTTTCAGTGAAGAAAAAAAAATTGTTAGGTAAAGAATTTATCGTCTTTAAAAATCAAACTGGTTAGGGATTTATAAACTGTAAAAAAATGGGCAGGGCAGGGGGTGGTGGGGAGGTAGCACCTGGGTGGCTCAGTCAGTTAAGCACTCAGCTCTTGGTTTCAGGTCATGTTCTCAGGGTTTGTGAGTTTGAGCCCCACATAGGGCTCCAGTGTGGAGTCTGCAAGTGATTCTTTCTACCCCCATCCCCCACCTCTCTCTGTCACTCCCCCACTTGCTCGGTCTCTCTCAAAATACATAAACTTTAAAAAAAGAAGAGATAAAACTTTTGATTTCTAGACATATTTTCTAAAATACTTAACAACAAATTACAGAGAAAAACAAGTTCGTTTTTGAGGGATGGGGGAAAGATGGGTTTTGAAATTACCATAAATTTCTGTAGAAGATATTATAACTGAGTGTGTGTGTGTGTGTGTGTGTGTGTGTGTGAGTTTTTAGCAAGTACCTATCACCTTCTGCTCTAAGAATTATGGGTCATGTTCCGACATCTAAATAGTTATAGTCACAATGTTCTAGTGAAGGAGTTTACACTGATCTGCAAGTCAGGATATATGGACCCTAGTCCTGATCCTACCACCATTAGTCCAGTGACCCTGTTAACAATGAAGTATTCTCTGGGCTTTATTTTCCTTTTTTATACAAATAAAAGCATACAGTTACACTGTACCAGTGTCTCTATAATAGCAGAGAATCTGCTCTCTGCATAAGGCTATGAAATGATGATCACTGTATTTCTACTGCACAATTTAGGAGCACCTTTACTATGAAAAAATATGACCAGTCATTTTAAGTTGCTTCATTAAGTTTACAAGTTGCAAAATAAAATAGAATCACAATCGTGAGCATTCACATCCACTAAGAACTCAGTTGTGAGCCAACAAAGGACTGGGACCTCTATTTGCCATTAATGGTCATTTTCTTTTCCACTCATCCTGTCATCCACTCCTAAGTGGTATCAGACAAGCAGCAATAGGGAGCGCATATTCAAAAAAGAATTATGGAAGAAAAACAAATTTGAAAAGAACTTTCCACTAACAACCTTTGTTTGGCAAACTGGAAGAGGAGTGCCCTTATCTGATTTAGGAGAACACGTGATCCAATTCACGGGATACCACTGTTTTGCAGGACACTTTGAGAATACTAAAGAAATCACCTTTCCATTCCAAAATTCTATTTTTCTTAACTACCTTTTTCCCTAAATTTGGCATCTTCCTGGGGGGAGGGAAGTGGGAGGGAATGTGCTAGTTAGATAACATGTAACCTGTGGCCTGGAGAAAGGCAACTTTATCTGGTGACCATAAGCAAGAGAGCTGCCTGGTCCGTCTGCATCTATCTCCCTTGGTCAGTCCAGTCCCTCTGCAATCAATTTATGGCCCTTCTTTGAAAAGCAAATTCCTATCTACTCTGTTGCCCTCAACTACCTCTATTTACATAAGACATAGGCAAGAGCAGCAATAAATCTGTTTATGAAGAAATACAAGAATACCTTAATTTTAAATTCCAACTGGGAATTAATGGTGTACATCATTTCAGTCCTTTCCATCTTCCGAGCTCCTTCATTGCACAGTCGAACCAACTGGGAACACAGAATAATAAGGAGGGTTAAGAGGTCAAGGAGAGAAACCTTAATTTCAAATGCAGATCTCTCACAGGAAATAATTTGCACTTTGGAAGCTCCAGAGACTCATTTCTGACAGTTAAAGAACTCACAGTTTTACACAGTTAAGACATTGTACCCCATTAGAGGTGGTGTATTAAGATGTGAGGACAGAGGGGGAAAAAAAACTCCTGAGAAGTCTGGGAGGAGCCCTCTGAGGGCTCTCCCACAGTCTGATCTCGGACCCTTCAGCTCCTTTCCTCTGCCCCTCCTCCTCTCCTTTGCCAGGGAAACCAGGGAAACCTCACACAGCCCCAGGGAAGATGCGCAGTCCAAATGGCTGGGGCAGACTACCAACTTCAAAGGCAAAGTTTAAGCAGACTGTTACCTGTAAAGCACAGGACCAGAGCACAGGATGCTAAAAGAGAGAAACCTTCGGTGGCAACTACTGGTGAGTGATTTCTTCAAGGATAGGAACTTCAGGGTAATTAGAACTACTGAATTATCTACAAACTGAACGCATTCAAAGTCCTCTGATAATAAGATTTATTTGGTCTTGGTTCATAGTTCCCAGCACACAGTCCCTACAGTCCTTATAATTTCTATTTACAAGAGCCACAGGGGCATTTTTAGTTATAATATTTACTTCTGTTCCCAGTTCCCAAAAGCTCCAGAGCTATGATGGTGAAATGGGTGTCTTCTTATTCATAAGAAGCCCCTTTCAACCGCATCTGAGTTTATGTTAATGAAGTAGCTTTCAGAAAGCCCTTAAGGATAGGGGCCAGCTGCCAGCAGAGCCAACCAAGTGATTACAGAGAGGGTTGTAACTTGCAGCCCTACCACACCCTCCCCCACCAGACTTCTGGGGAGGGGAGAGGGCTGGTGATTGACTATGAAGTTCAGACAACTCCAGGTTGGTGAACAAGAACACATCTACATACTGGGAGGGTGGGGAACCCCACACTCCATGAAGACAAACTCCCATGCTCGAGACCCTTCCAGACCTCATCACAGCATTGGTCTAGGCAGAGTGAACACCATGAGCAAAGGGTATACGATGGCAAAGTGCTGGTGTGCCCGAGAAAGTATAAGATCCTGACACATGAAGATGGCACAAGATGGAACTAGAGGCCAGGGTCAAAGCACACAAGGTCTTAAGGCATCTGGATTGTATTCCAAGTGCAAAGAGAAAAGTCTTACCAGCAGGCTTTCAGCAGGAACGTGATATGATGCAATTTATGCTGTGATCATATGCTTTTCACAACGTATTTATTCAACCCCCTACTGATGGACGCTTAAACAATTTATGATCGCCTAATGCATTTCTAGATTTGGAGGGTACCCCAATCTTCAGTTACAGCTTATCTTTAAGTCTGAACCTAAAGAGTTCACTGATGCAGGGAATGATGGGTATACCTGATCATGGCTAGGAATCTGAAACTGCACTATCCTGAAAGGATTAAGACATGTCAGAGTGAAATCTAACTAGGCAGCCATGGCTCCAGACATTATTATAATTTCTCTCGTGGAGTATGTTCACAGTTCCCAAATCTACGTTCCCAGACTCGGTCTGTCCCCTAGGCTCCACCTCCACCTAGAAGACATCTCTTCTTGGATGACTCACAGGCATCTCAAACTCAGAATGAGAATAACAAAACCTGACCATCACCTCCAACACTCACTCCCTGCAGCTGAAAAACCTAGCCCTCACAGCTCTCAGACACCGCCCTCTTCTTTGTGCTCCATATCCAAGCAGTCATAAAGCCTCCTTAATGCTGCTGTTCCACGGTCCATGACCCTCTCTTTGTATTGTACCCGGAACTCAGGCTCAAACTCCCTCTTCCCTACCAATTCTCTGCCATCCCTTGCTGCTACCCTACTCTTACACATCCTCCAGATAATGCTGTCAATCTTTTTAAGTTCAAATCTGATCATGAAATGCCTTGGCTTAAAAGCCTTAGAAAGATCCCCTTGGTTTTCAGAATTAGGTCCTAGTAAAACCATGATCTGGCAACTGCTTATTGACTGCAAGCCTGTTCCCACTCCTATCTTGGGCCTCAGCCCTGCAAAATTTCTGGATAAAGCCCCACGTTCCATCCTGCCCTTGCACTTTTGCATGTGCTTCCCTTTCCCTCTGCCTGAATACCCTTCATCCCGCTCTGTCCAACCAACTCCTTATCTACTAGATTTATACCCCCCTACCTGTCTTTCAAGACTTATCTGGGGCATTTCCTCTCCAAAAAGAATGAAAAGCAGAGATTGTGAAATCTCCATTATTTGTAAACCCAGTGCCCACAACCCAGCACCTAAAAACACAAGGAACATTCAGCAAATGTTTCTGCCTGAACAAGCTGCCTTCAGAGACAGTTTATAAATCACTTAAAAAGAAGGTGGGTGGGAGGAGGGAACAGCTTCTTTATAGCAATCCTGTTTTAAAATGAGAGGGGTGGGGCGCCTGGGTGGCTCTGTCAGTTGAGAGTATGTACGACTTCAGCTCAGGTCATGATCTCACAGTTCTTGGGTTCAAGCCCCACTACGGGCTCTGTGCTGACAGCTCGGAGCCTGGAGCCTGCTTCGGATTCTGTGTCTCCTTCTCTCTCTGCCCCTTCCCTGCTCACACTCTCTTTCTCAAAAAATAAACATTAAAAAAATTATAAAGTCTACTTTATAAAAAATGAAATAACATAAAATAAAATAAAATAAAATAAAATAAAATAAAATAAAATAAAATAAAATAAAATAAAATAAAATAAAATAAAATAAAATAAAATAAAATAAAACAAAATAAAATAAAATAAAATAGGGGAAAATGGCATTATTAAGTTTGGGTTATCATCTTATTTCTTAAACTTTCAAATATCGACTCCCTCAGCAAAAGATAAGAGTCAGCCACCATGTCAGAAAACAATTTTTAGAAGGCATATTAAAAACAAAAAGGTTCCCAAACTGTCTTAACCAACAGTCTCATCAGCAGAGCCCATTTTAACAGCTATTTCAAAAGGACGAGGACTAATGCAGATATGTGTGCTCTGGTGTTTTTGATTAAAATCAAGCTCAGTATATTAAAGCCATGACTTCCTTCAGCAGCTGTTAAAGCTTTATTAAATTTAACTCACTAATTTCTTTAGGACAAATTTATTTTTTTAAAAAAAGCTCAAACACTCTAATAAGGAAATATAAATTGAAAATAAAATATTTTCAGTCGTTCAAACTTACAAAGATTAAAAGAATATCTGATGCTGAGAAGTGTGCAGTAAGACCAACATTTACATATCATGGTGGCCATGAACATAGGGACAACCTTTTATGAAGGCCCTTGGGGGCCTTTAAAAAATACCTACATTTTTTCCAGTAAACCCAGTTCTAGAAATTTATCTTTAGAAATAATCAGATGAGCACAATCACTGATGCAAGACAATGTTCTAGGCAGTACTTTGTAGAACAGTAAGTCAAACAGGTACCACACAAATGCATTTTTCAGTGTACGTTTATACCATGCACCGGTATTAGAACAAACATCCAACTGGGAGGATGTATAATAGAATGACAACAGTCATCACCTTCGATAAAAGTACTGATATATTTTTAGGTCTCTTAAATTTTCTAAATATCCTAGTTTATTTAAAAAATATACCTCTGTAAACCTGAAACGCATTCTTACAGAGCAGTACCTAAAAGGCATAACAGAAAACTTACGAATCCCTCCCTTCCACACAAAGCTTGATGTGTATGATTCTGCAACTGTTTCTACATACCAATAACATACATATGTGCGTCAACACATTGTATTATTTAGATGTTATCACACCATTTGTACTGTTCTGCAACTTAATTGTTCCTCACATAACAATATAGCTTAGGGATCTTTCCCTGTTAACAGATAGATACATCTACCTTGCTGCAAATGGCTGAAGCAGTAGTTACAGGAGAAGAGTGAAGAGACTTGGCTATTTTGCCACTAGGAGAACAGCTTATAATTTAATAGTATCTCCAAACAGAGGTAGCATTTTTGTGAGGTAAGAGTGAAAGCAGTTAATCTTTTCCATGGGAGAGTAAATGGAAGAGAACGGCAGCAAAGACTTCACAGGCCTAAGAAACTCTCTCTCGACCACCACTCCTTCAACACCAGACATCATTGTGTACCAGCTGAACTTCAGATTCCCTGGAAATTGTCCTCCCCCTAGCTCCACCCCAGCATGTGAACAGAAAGTCAGAAGTAAACAAATTGTTATTGAGGAGAAACATCTTTCTTGCTTTTGAGTTGTTCAACTAGGCCAATAAGATTTTCCAAGGCCCCAAATTCGGTAAGCTGTAACTCTCATTCCAGCAACATGTATGAGGAATCTCAATGACATTATTCACACTATAGAAAAAACAAAAAACAAAAAAACAAAACAAAAAAACTTCATTACATTAGCAGTTTAATTACCAGAGAAGATATTACTCATGTTTTCTAAGAATGAGTAACTATCCAGAGACACTTGTCCAGGGGCCTTCCACAGAGTCTGGCTCTAAAAACTTGGACCTTGATATACCAAATTTCACTCTCTAAAATAAATACTGGGAACTCCCAATTGCTTTCTTTTTCGGATAAAGCAAACAAGTGAAATTCTGCATTTTAAATTTTAAGAAATTTGTTAATGTTTATTTTTGAGAGAGAGAGAGAGAGAGAGAGAGAGAGAGGGAGGGAGGGAGAGAGTGTGTGAGCAGAGGAGGGGCAGAGAGAGAGGTAAACAGAATCCAAAGCAGGCTCCAGGCTCCGAGCCGTCAGCACAGAGATCGACATGGGCCTCTAATTCACAAACTGTGAGATCATGACCTGAGCTGAAGTCAGATGCTTAACCAACTAAGCCACCCAGGCACCCTGCATTTTAATTTTGAACAATAAATGCTCTATATGTACAACCTTTTTGTTGAAAATACTGATACTGTTTTCCCAGAATCTGAAACTCCTCATCAGTAACCTACACAAATGCAAAAGAGGATTAATTTCTGAGCTGACTATATTAGTGGTTTTAGTTACCACACAATATTAGGAGACTAGGGAAATGATGCTGATGTTCATAACTTGTGCTCAAGAGAGAAAAAGAAATGCAGAGAAAAAAGCCACGAAGACAGCATTTCTTCAGAGTGCCTTTTGTATGCTAATAGTATCAGATTAAGGCAATTCACTGATCCCTTACATTTTTGCCAGCCTTTGCTACAAGTACCAGTGTCAAACCCAGTGAACAAGAGATGCCTGAAGGAATGTTGTGGCTTACTGTGACTGGGATGTGAAATTCTTGGAGACATTAAATATCATTCCTAATTCAACAACTACTACTGCCTTCCTCTTTCCCCTTCTGTGTGAATTATTTTTTAACTTCTCAGTAACAACCAAATAAAATCTGAGAACATGTCCTTCAAATCCAAGGTTAGAACTTCTCTAGCAGCTCCACCTAAAGACTGTCTCCCCTACTGCCTCCAAGGAGGTAGCACGGGATATGGGGTCCAGAGGAGAGGCCCATGGGCAGGAGGACCTTAGGTAACCCATGTCAGGCTAAGTTTCTTCACTCGGTGTTTCCCAACGTGGGTTGTGCAGACCAATGATAGGGCCAGAGATGAATTTAAGTGGTTGGCAGATTGCTCTGGTTTAAATTTCTATACCCCTCCAAGCTCATATGGTGAACCCCTGACCCCCAAAGGTGATGGTATGGGGCAGTGGGGCCTCTGGGAGGTGCTTTAAATGTCATGAGGGTAGAGGGGGTGCCTGGATGGCTCAGTCAGTTGAGTGTCCAACTTCGACTCAGGTCACAATCTCATGGTTCGTGAGTTCGAGCCCAGCATTGGACTCTGCAATAGCAGCTCAAAGCCCGCTTTGGATCCTCTGTTTCCCTCTCTCTCTCTCTGTCCCTCTCTTGCTTGCTCTCTTTCTCTCTCTCTCAAAATTAAATAAAAAATATTAAAAAAAAAAAAGTCATTAGGGTAGAGCCTTCATGAATGGTATTAGTGTTCTTAAAAAAGAAGCCCTACTACCCCCGTAGTCCCTTTGACCATGTAAGGCTACAAGGAGAAATCTGCCACCAGAGAGGACCCTCACCCAACCATGCTGGCACCTTGATCTTGGACTCTTCAAACCTCCAGAACTGTGAGAAATAACACATGCCTGTTGTTTAAAAGCCACCCAGTCTGTGGTATTTTGTTACTGCAGCCTGAATGGACTAAGGCACAGATAATCTTACTTTTAAATACAAAATGGATGTTGGTGGCTCATTCGGTTGAGTGTCCAACTTCAGCTCAGGTCATGATCTCAGGGTTCGTGAGTTTGAGCCCTGCATCGGGCTCTGTGTTGACAGCTCAGAGCCTGAAGCCTGCTTCACATTCTGTCTCCCTCTCTCTCTGCCCTTCCCCTGCTCATGCTCTGTCTCTGTCTCTCAAAAATAAACAGGGGCCGGAGGGGAAGGGGGAGGGAGAAGGAGAGGGAGAAAGAAAGAAGGAGAGGGAGAAAGAAAGAAGGAGAGGGAGAAAGAAAGAAGGAGAGGGAGAAAGAAAGAAGGAGAGGGAGAAAGAAAGGGGGAGGCAGGGAGGGGAAGGGGGAGGCGGAGAAAGAAAGAGGGAGGCGGGGAGGGGGAGGGGAGGGAGGCGGAGAAAGAAAGAGGGAGGCGGGGAGGGGGAGGGGAGGGAGGCGGAGAAAGAAAGAGGGAGGCGGGGAGGGGAGGGGAGGGAGGCGGAGAAAGAAAGAGGGAGGCAGGGAGGGGGAGGGGAGGGAGGCGGAGAAAGAAGGAGGGAGACGGGGAGGGGGAGGGGAGGGAGGCGGAGAAAGAAAGAGGGAGACGGGGAGGGGGAGGGGAGGGAGGCGGGAAGGGAGAAAGAGAGGGAGAAAGAGGAGAAAGATAAAGACAAAGAAAAAAAATGGATGTTAGAAAAATAAATTAGCTCACAAAGCCCATAATTTTGTAGGTACATCCTCAAGGATGAGGATATGTAAAATGCAGTCAACTTAAACCTGATTAAAAGAAACCCTCAAGTGTACCTCACAGTAAAGTGGTGCCAAAGTGTACCAGACTCTATCTAAGGTGATGAGGTAGCTCCAAGGGTTCAGGAAGCTTCTGCTGCTATCATGATCTCTGCCCCCTCTGCTTAGCTCATACGGTATCCTGACTCCTACATCTTCCACAGCTTTCTCTCAGCTAGACATTCCTATTAGCATTTAAAAGGTACCCACAGATTTTTTAATCTGTAAACAAACAGAGACTTCCCACACTTTTCTTTCAGCTACAGCTCACTGGCAGCCACCGTGTTGCAACAGCCTGCTACGCTTGCCAGCCGGCTGCAAATCCATGCCTCCCACTCATTCCTAACACACTGCAATCCGGCCTCCCCACCTGCCACTGCGAGGACACAACCCACCTGATGATAAACCCATGAATGCCTCACTCATTACGCACTGTATCCCCTAGGGGCACTCGACAGCGCTGACCCTCCTTCCACCAAATCATCTGCCGTTTGCCAGGCCATTACGGTTTTCCTCCTTCTTTGGTAAGGTTTGGGTTTTAAGTGGCCTCTGTGACGAATGGTGGAGTTCCTCATGGTTGTGCCTCAGACTCACTATTCTTCTTACTGTACACATTCTTCCTAGGAAATGTCATCCACTCTCCCAACTTCAGAACCCATCCTATGCCCATGCGTCCCAAATCCAGGTCTCCACTATTCAAGCCAACTTGGATACTCTGTAAGAACCTCTGTTATAACCTATCCAACATGGAAGTCAGCAGCTTCTCCCTATGTTTCTATTGTAAAGGTAAATAGGAACATCCATGTAGCTGCTCAAGCCAGAGACCATACTCCTTGACTTCTGATCCCAAATACACTCACCCAATCAATCTCCGTGCTACTTCCTCAACATTCTATTATATATTGCTTCTCTCCATCTTACTGTCATATCCATAAAGGCCACTGTCACCTCTAGCCTACTCAACTACAAAAGCCTCACAACTGGTCCCATCCCCATTGTCACCTTCACAACACATGAATTTATAGCTTCTGTATCATTTGAAGAGAAGGTCCACATGTCCCTAACATGGCTTCTTGGTATTCTTTCCTAGATTGGACTCTATAGCCACATAAAGAACATTCCAGCTCTTCCAAAGCCTCCAAATACTTTCTCGCTGTTGGGTCTCTACACACCTGAGACATTCTCTTTCCCTCCAAGCCCTGGCTCCCAGCAAGCTAAGCTTGCTTTAGATTTCAGCTTAAACATCACTATATTCTTCCCTACCATGCCACTCACCAGCCTTTATTATAATTCTTATCTAATGTCCTCCTTCCCCTTTACACAGCACAGTCCACAATGGCATTAACCACAACTGTCTTATGTACCCATCACCATATTTTCAGGGGCTGGCTTCATGCCTGGCACCATAGTTGATACTCAGGAAATAGCTGTTTAATGAGAGAATGAATAAACAACTATTCAGACACCGAAAGAAAATGAGGTATCTATTGGCCCTTACAGCAAGACTGTCTGAAATAGTCAAAATACTAACTTCACTTTGTCTTTTAGCTACCTAAGGAACTCCGTGCAAATGGCTTTGAGAATCTACCAGTATTTGGCACCAAAGCCAGACACATACTCTTCCAAGGTGTTGAATGGTTTACTGTGTGATGAACTAGCTGTTCCACAGTTACCTTGCTCACTTCCTTTAAGGCTCTTTTGCAGACTTCATACTTCGGAGAGTCCTTAGGTGTTTTCTGACAGATAGTCTGCAATGAAGTAAAAGAAAAACAAAATCAAGGTCCAGCCACATCGTTTTACTCACAGCAAACTCAATAATGCTGAACACAACATTATGGACACGTATGAAGATGATATTACAATCCAATTACAAAACTAGGAAATAGTCATTAGATGCACAGGATCCAAGTAAATCCAGGGAATTATTCAATATGAAAATAGACTTCAGAGGTAGATGAACCTGGTTTCAAATCCAAGTTCTGTCCCTTACTAGCTATTTGACTTTGGGCAAGTCACCTACCTAGTCTCTGTAAGCCTCAGTTTCCTTATCTCTAAAATGGGAATAATGCCAACCTCGTCACAAAGCTGTTGCCAGGATTAAATGAAAATACATGTAAAGTTTTCTCTATGAGTGCCTAGCATATGGTAGGCCCTCAGTGAAAGACAAAATCACTTTAGTTATTACCATCATCATCATTATTTAGGTAAGTATGTTTGTAGATAATACAATTGAATAAAAAGATCAAGAAAAACAAGCTGCTGGATTTTCTCTTGATATATTGACACGTAATTTTTGTGATGCTGAGACTGACTTTAAAGAGGGTCATTTCAAGGTACACCGAATTACAAATAGTTTTTGAGATCATATCCATGCAAAGCCAATGGAACCATTTAAATTGTTAAAAATGTTCATCTCAATTAACAAGTTTAACTAACACTCCTAATGAACTAAAATGGAAGGGACAATGCTTTAAGTACATTTAGATTCTGCCCAGGTGGCCAGATTCTGACATGTAGGAAACTATTAGGGCAAGAGGCACCAAACAGAAGTGGAAGGTACGTTGGAAACTGGCAAACCACCGGTACCTTGAATGTGGGTAAGCACTAGGCTTACAAATCCAAAGGTTAGGTGTCAGGATTCTTATATGTACTATGTGAAAAGCAAAGAGTGAGCCAGGGGGTTTATGTTAATGGTTCTCAATTTTTTTTGACTATGACCCCCTGTAAGAAATACATTTACATTAGCAACCAGTACAGGTATACACAAAGATGAAATAAGGTTTTATTTGAAATAAAATTTAATGACATTATGATCCGTGTACATCATGTACCACACATTCTATTTCATTTTTTTAATAAACACTACTTGTGATTCAAAAATCAATTTCATGACCCGCTGATGTGTACAGAAGCAGTAACCAAACACTGCCCTGAAAGCAGGCATCCTGAGTCCTGAAGTGTCTAATTTTATGTAAAATTTTGTGACTACTGAATTTTCTAGGGAGAATGACTATAGCTTTACTCATCTCAAAAGGGCCTCTGACCCAAAAAGTTTTGAGCCCACTGGACAATCATGGCATTTACGTTCAACATAGTATGTTAGATTCTGAGTCCTAATCTATTCAGTCAATTTTCTCTCAATTAAACAGAGAAAATATAGAAGGTCGAGAGATCATGGCATATACAAAATCTAAAGAAATATGGCTAAAAGACATTTTCAGAAGAAAAAGAACCCTGAAAATTTGTAACACTGCAGGAAATGTTGCATTTACAAAGCACCCATTTCTCCTTTTAAACAACAGCAAAATTTGAAATATTTCACTTAGATGGATCAAAGTTTCAAATGTTTATGAAAGTGTGAGAGGGGCGCCTGGGTGGCTTGGTCGGTTAAGCGACCGACTTCGGCTCAGGTCATGATCTCAGGGCCCATGAGTTGGAGCCCCGCGTCGGGCTCTGTGCTGACCACTCAGAGCCTGCAGCCTGTTTCAGATTCTGTTTCTCCCTCTCTCTCTGCCCCTCCCCTGTTCATGCTCTGTCTCTCTCTATCTCAAAAATAAATAAACGTTAAAAAAAAAAATTTAATAAAAAAAAAAAAGGAAGAAAGTGTGAGAAATCATATGAAATAAACTCTTTAAATGACTTTTTACTTCTGAGAAAATCTTATGGAAGAAAGTACAACAGCTGCCGCTTGAATGTATCTTTGCAAAGTTCACAATTTTTACGTAACTCAGGACAAGCCTATGTACTATATATATTAATTTAGTCAAGAAACACGGAATGTTGGGCGCCTGAGTGGCTCAGTCAGTTGAGCATCCGACTTTGGCTCAGGTCATCATCTCACAGCTCATGAGTTCGAGCCCTGTGTCCGACACTGTGCCGATAGCTCGGAGCCTGGAGCCTGCTTCAGATTCTCTTTCTCTCTCTCTCTCTCTCTCTCTCTCTCTCTCTCTCTCTCTCTCTCCCCTCCCACCCCACTCTCTCTTTCTCTCTCTCTCAAAAAATAAGCATTAAAAAAAAATAAGAAACACAGAGTGTCTGTTATTGTCAAACTTAACATTTACTTCTTCATTTGTTTTCATGCCAACCCTGCAGGTACATGTTATGCTTATGCTTCAGATGAAGTTAGGCAGTTTGCCTGGCATCACACTGTAAGTGGAAGGGACCAGAATCTGTGCCCAGATCTGTCTTACTCCAAAAGCCACAGGACTTCTACGACGCCAAGTTTACACGTCAGAGTCCCTTCTCTGGAAGTGCTGTGGGTGTTCGTGGGGAAGAAGATACATCTGCTCGGGAGGGCACTGAGTAAGGCTTTAGTGAGGAGCATTAGGGCCAGTGCTTGGAAAATAGGCTGGCTTGTGTTGTGAGGCTGAGAAGCGGCAGCCAACAGCAACGTGAAAAAGGTACAGAGCGGGTAAGTCCAGGAACAAATGTGGATGGCATCTAAAAATAAACCTTTTTTAAGCCGAAATTTGGTTTTGATAACCTGGCTGCATTCTATCCTGAGACATGGTAAATACTGAAATATTGTTCTCAAAAAAAGAAAAAATTAGAGAGCCACATTTTCAAATTCTGCAAGTCTCCCGATATTTACAAGGAGAGAAGTTCCTAAATCACAAGGGAAGGCTATGAAGGTAGTCAACTGAGGTGAAGCTGGAGAGCAGCAAGGTGTCAGAAAATTCTGGAACAACTACCAAAAACCTCCCCAAACCAAGCAGCACAGCCAACAAAGTGATTATAATCACACACTTTTACTCATTGCAAAGTGCCAGTGCTTTTAGAATATCTCTTCAAATTTGTAACGGAATATGGAATATGGAATTTTGTAACCTTAAGCATAACTTTTGGCAGTATTTGTATCCTATGTTTTGACGTGTCAAAAAATCAAGTATGTTAAAACTGACATGAATATTATGATCCAATTTTAAAGTAAAACTACAACAAAATACTTCAATTGGATCACAAAGACACTATTTGGTCCATTAGCTGGTTGGGAGCTGAGTCGGGCCACCTGGTTCTCCTGTCATCGCTGCTGCTGCTGTGGTTCCGGCTCAGCCAGCGTGCGGGACCCCCTCCTGCCGGACACCTCGCTGTCCTCCCCGCTCTGCCTCATACCAGGCAACCTCAACTCCCTTCTCCCAGCCACATCTTGCCACCATTCAAAATCAAATCCTTGTTTTCTTCATGAACGTTCCTTAAAATAAGAAGGATGCCGAGTTTCGTCACTCTCCTTTATGCAATACAAAATGGGGGCAAGTTCGTGCCTTCTAGTGCCAAAGAGTGTGTCTCATTCCCATGTAAAGCCGAAGTGCCTCAGCACCCTGAAACACTACAAGGAAGGGATCTTAGTGATCAAGCTGAGGAAACTGAGGCCCAAAGAAAACATTAAGTGACTTGCCCAAGGTCACATGCCAAGTGGCTCGGCTGGAAATGGAATCCAAGCCTCTTGTCTTCAATAAGCCAATATATTTTCCCATTTCAAAAAATGAGTGAGTGATGTAATCTGAATTCCTCAGAGTGACTACACAAGCCTAAATTGAAGATGATTTCCAACGATATTAGACACAAATGAGACTTTCCAACTGAAGGGCACCTTCTCACTTTACTTGGAGGATTTTATAAGAGGGATATATAGTACATTGATTTCAGTGAAAGCACAATAATCTTCTTAATCAGATTTATAGCAGCACAGCTCCCCACAGAGGAGAGAGCCACCAGGTCATGTCTTACGTCCATCAGCAGGGGCAGGCGAGTTACCCTCTGCATGGGGAGAATGAGGAAGGAGATCATGGGTAAGTTCCTACAGTCTTCGTGGGACTCAATTCGTGACAATACTTCTTTAAAAGATGGGTTGGTGGCTCTGAGAAAGAAAAAGAAAGAAGCAACTTCAAAATATTTCCTCTTCAAATTAAAAAGTAAAAATATATTATAGGCATACCTCAAAGATATTGTGGGTCTGGTTTCAGACCACTACAAATCAAGCAAATACTGCAATATAGCAAGCCAAATGAATTTTTGGTTTCCCAGTGCCTGTAAAAGTTATGTTTGCACTACACTGTGGTCTGTTATGTGAGCGATGGCATTATGTCTTTAAAAAATGATGTACATACCTTAATTATACTTTGTGGCTAAAAAATGCTAGCTATCATCTGAGCTCTCAGTGAGTCATAATCACTGACCACAGATCACCATAACAAACATAATAATGAAAATGTTTGAAATATTGTGAGAATTACCAAAACATAACAGAGACAGCAAGTGAGCAAATGCTGTGGAAAAATGGCACCAACAGACTTGCTCGATACAGGGCTGCAACCAACCTTCGATTTGTAAAAAAATGCAGTATCTGCAAAGTGCAATTAAGTAAAGCACAATAAAACTTGATGCCTCTATAAAATGTGATAAACTCCTATATGATGATTTTTTAATACATAAAACAACAATTACATAAATAGGCACAGATGGCTTGTCTGCCTTTTATAGTGAAGACTGGATATGAGTTTAAGGCAACAATATGAACAATATGTATGTGCTAGAAATTTATAAAAGTATAAAGCGAACAAATGAAGAGGCAATGGTTATCACAATGATGAACCTATCTGTGAACATATGAATTATAACCAGCATACAGACTAGATCTCATTAACTGATAATCTACATACAGTCCATTAAAAAGATAACAAATGATATGTTTTAAGTCACTTCTCTACCCCCAGATAATAATCTAAGAAACATCAGACTGGATTTATTTACGAGGAGGCTCCTAGCCTTTTTCAGAGCTTCTAACACAGAAAATTTTCTGGCCATGTCATCCAGAATATTTCTCCCCTCCCAGTGACATAAGAGCAGTGATAATATTGCCACATTTTTGGAACTTAGCAAGATACACGGACATATATGATCTCACGTGGAAACAGCCCTACACCATCTAATGAAGGCCAAAAGCGGATTCCAATAAGAATGGAGTCTCAGGAAGATCCTCCACTTGCCGAGTAACAGACCTATTATTTGGTGAAGACAGAAGTCAAACCAAGGCCTTCTGACTTCCGGTGGGTGCCCTTACCCCAGGATCACTCACTCTCTCACCTCACTTTACCTCAGAGGTGCTCTGGGGAGTTCCCCTGTGACTTACAACATGGAGGGGAGGGGGGATGGCATTGGATACTGTTAACCCACATTGGGGGATGGGGGAGGCCAGGAAGCAGGGCAGTGGCAATTGTGACCCCCCCATTTTTTTTAACGTATTTTGCAAATTACATGTTTTGGTTCATAAGCCCGTACATACCTCGAATAGCAAACTGAAAGAAATTACACAGAAATGTTTTATTTTCATTTTCTCAAATTGAGGAGTTTTAAGTTTCCTTTCCTGCTAGCTTTAAAAAAAGATTCTTGGAAATGCAAAAAATAAATAAACAAACAAAACTGTAATTCAGTTGCATATTTAAATCCCTCAGGTCACAGGACCCCTACCTCCAAAGATTCTGATTAAACTGCCTGGGACGGACACTAGGCATTCACTGCATGTTTGCCTCTTTTCAAAGATTCTCAAGCATTCCCAACGTGCAGCCAGTCACTGCCCTACATGTAAATTCACAACATTTGCAACAAAACCCCTGAAAACACAACTACGACTTTCCATGTGACAGCTCAAATGGTGGTATCATGAAGCTAATTTAGATACAGTCTTTATTTTTCCTTAAGACTTTAAGTGACTTCTATACCTAATGTGGGGTTCAAACTTAACAACCCCGAGATCAGGAGTCATGTGCTCTTCCCACTGAGCCAGCCAGGTGCCCCTAGAGCTTTTATTTTTTAAGAGTTACATAATGTACAGCAGTACCTATTCACTTTTTTTAAATCCTACAAAACAAAATGAAAACAGAATTAAATTCAGCTCTAATTCAAAGCTCTGTTTTCAAACTTGCATTTTCTAACAGTTACATGGCAACCTCTATTATCAGCAGTAGGGGGATTAAGAAAAGCAAGGGGTAAGGTTATGCACCCAAGAACGTTTGTCGACGTCTGGCAACATTTTTGGTTGTCACAAATGGAGTGAGGGGCATCTAGTGCACAGAGGCCAGGGATGCTGTAAAACATGCTACAGGGGCGCCTGGGTGGTTCAGTTGGTTAAACACCCAACTTCAGCTCAGGTCATGATCTCGTGATCCCCGAGATCAAACCCCACATCAAGCTCTTTGATGTCAGCGCAGAGCCCACTTCAGTTCCTCTGCTCCCCCCTTTCTCTGCCCCACCCCTACTCATGCTTTCTCTCAAAAATAAATATTTTAAAAACTTCTTTAAAAGACGAAGAAAAAAAAAAAACAAACATGCTACAATGCACAGGATAGCACCCATGGCAAAGACTTATCCAGACCAAAATGTCCACAGTGTTGACAAACCCAGCTTTGTACTTAAAAATCTCATTTGGGGTTGCCAGCTGTTGGTTTTCCACATGCCCATGTAAGAGTTCATGAGGCTGTGGAGGGAGAAGGGGCACTATCAGTCCTTCCCACCAACTTGGACTTCAATGGACTGCTTCTTCCAGCAGCCATGAGGTAATAATCATCACCAGCCCAAATCACTCCACAGGGGTTCACACATCCCACAGAAGCTGACCAGAGCTCCATGCTGCGGTCATAAATGCCACAACCCACAGAGGGGATAAGAGTGATAACAGCTGTCAGCCCCCAAACTGGGTTTATGGCAATGCACAACTGTGCTATAAAACAGCTACTAGAGATAAACAGGGTCCCCCAAAATAAAATAAGACATTATTGAACAATCACTGACTTTTAAGAGTAAAGGAATATCTATCACATCAAAACTCTCAGTAACCTAAATAGGCCAAAGGGAAAAGGTGAGGAGGCAAATTTAAAGCCAATTCTTTTTTGTTGCACAATTAAAGCCTTTAAGAACATTTTTTCCCCTTTTCGCCTCACTTCTAACTACCCAGAAGGGGAAAATCAGCAACTCTTCTTAAAAAAAAAAAAAAAAAAAAAAAAAAAAAACAACAACAACAACAAAAAACAACTTAATACTGAGTTGTCATTTGAATGGAGGAAGATTAGAGTAACAGAGAAACTCTGGATCATAGGCAAAACAGGAGTTCAACTCAAGAACTCTACTGGCCTGAAGCAAACTACTTAATAGCCAGGTAATGGCTTAGAAAACTGGAGAGTTTGGCATGACAATCACTCCTGTGTTTTGCAGCAATTTAAAGAAACAAGGAAAACAATAACAGAAACCCCTAATTTCATAATTGCTTTAGAGAGAAAGAGCTCCACAGACTAGAATTTTCTACTCAAACACTTTCACCCTGAAAGCCATCCTGGGAAATTGCCTATCAGGAGGCATTTCTAAACATAATATAAGATATCAATTCATTTCTATCTATGTGACCTAATTAAAATGAGGTGAGGCTATTGAATGTAACATTCATCATCTCTTACAACAATTTCTGTAGTGTTCGTTGTTGGTAGACTTCATTTGTGCAGTATTTCACATATGGGTCAAATGTGGATGCTGTGTGCTTTTCCACAATGTCACTTATGTCATCTATGAAGATATTATTCTGATGTCTTGCTTCCAACTCCATAAAGAACCTGAAAAAAAAAAAACAACAAAGAAAAGCATTTACATTTTCTTCCATATAGTTAAAAAAAAAAAAAAAAAAAAAAAATCAGGGGCGCCCGGGTGGCTCAGTCAGTTAGGTGTCCAACTTCAGCTCAGGTCATGATCTCTTGGTTCATGAGTTTGAGCCCACATCGGGCTCTGTGCTGACAGCTCAGAGCCTGGAGCCTGCTTCAGATAGTTTGTGTGTGTGTGTGTGTGTGTGTGTGTGTGTGTGTGTGTGTCTCTCTCTCTCTCTCTCTCTCTCTCTCTCTGTCTCTGTCTCTCTACGTCTCCCCTGCTCTCACTCTATCTCCTTCTCTCTCAAAAATAAACAAACATTAAAAAAAATTTTAAATTAAAAAAATCAAAGATGATTCTCATGCAATCTTATTATACAGGGTTTAAAAATGTCAACAGTGCACAATACCATCTCAAAGAGATACAAGAAAAAACTATAAAAAATTGTCGAAGTTTAAATCTATCACATTAACATCTTACTACTTCAAGTGTTCAACTGGAAACACTGATAACACGGGTCCTTTTTGTGCTTTTAGGTATATTTTAGAACGTACAAATTTCACTACTTTTTTCTAAGTATTCCCTAGATATTGGAGGAGGAGGTTCATGTTTCCATATTTTATTGTACTGAAAAGTCTATGAGCAAAACATCTAAATAAGTACTTAAAAAACAAGTCTGAAATAAACCTAATTCTGTGTGCTTTCTCTGAAAATAATCATATTTTAACTCTAATGATATGCATGACATTTAAATGTACTCAGAAATTATTCAGATTGCATTTTAGGGTTGCCAGATTTGGGGTGGGTGTGTGTATCGACCCATTTATCTTGTGTCAAGTCCAGTGAAAATTACATTTCAGATAAAAGAGTCATTTTTTAGTACAGGTATGTATAAAATTAGTGCCTGGGACATCTTGAGCATCCTGTATTTTATCTGGCAACTCTAGAGGGCATCCACATTTTACAGCACATCAAAATCAGGTATTTGAAATAGGTTTCTACCCAGAGCATTGCTGCTCAAAATGTAGTCCACAGACCAGGCATCTAAGGGCTTACTAGAAATGCAGAATCTCACCACCTACCTCCCCCAGTCTGAACCTGCCTTATATCAAGATCTTCAGAGGATTCAAAACACACACTAAAAACAGAGATGAACCTCCATAGAGCACACTTACCGTCCAAGTTCGGAGGGATAAGAAAATCTATTAGAAATAACTATCACTGTGTGACCAAAGCATCTTCCAAAGAAAGTGTAATGAAGGTGAAATCAACAGTAATTTCTAACACTGACGTCTGGAGGTCAAGGATACAAGGGAATATGGTTTTCAATAAGCTCTTAACTAGCATTCCTCACATCACTTCTCCTAACCAGTGGACTCCAAATACAGAATTCAAGGCTGACGGTGAATGAGACAACAGAAATGTATACAAGATGATTAATAGTAAATATAGGCTAACATTTTCTCACATTTTCATCTCAGTTATTTTCAAAGAAAATCCTGGCACTCAGCAATAAGGTGAGATTTTAAAAGGTCTTAATTTTATATACTTACATGTACATTAATCTCATTGTAGTATAAACTGTGTTTGTCGTCATTACATATTTGATTTTTTAATGTTTTCATAGGAGCTTAAAAGATGAAGAAATATACCTTAACTCATAGAAGAGTAAAACTATGTATACCCTGAGAAAGTACCCGTATTTTTATTTCCTTTGAGAAGGATTTAGGGAAAATAATTAGTAGGATTCCCATCCACAAGATTGTAATTGGCCCAGTCCCCCAAGCCCTTGTTTAAAACAGCAAGAGAAAAAAACTTAAAGCACACTTGGCTGGGCTATTTGGCTTTCCTTCCAAAGGTGTCAGGGTTAGTATGCACAATTCTTACATAGTAGGTCAGAAAATACACCAGTATGTTCCAAAATAGCTGCATACTGCTTTGTCAGGACTGATTCTATTAACATTCAAGGAAAATATCAAACCCTCTCCTAAAAGTTTCAGCAATTGCAAAAACAACCAACTCCAAACTCACATGTTTATTAAAAGATATTTAAAAGCCATGTTTCTCAAAAGCTATTTTCTATAGAGACTGGTCCCTGACTTCAAGAAATCTATGCTACATTGGGAAGGTAAGTCTGATAAACATAAATGATAAAGACAACATACTTGCATAAAATCACTTGTTGGAACATACATGCCTAGCAGGGGTGGTGTCACTGTTTCTTTAATTACATGAACTATAAATTTTTTTATTGGGGCAAAATATATGTAACATAAAATTTACCATTTTAACCATTAAAAAAATTTTTTTTAATCTTTATTTATTTTTGAGAGAGAGACAGCATGTGAGCAGGGAAAGAACAGAGAGAGGGAGACACAGAATCCAAAATCAGAATCAGACACAGAATCAGACTCCAGGCTCTGAGCTGTCACTACACAGCCTGACCCAGGGCTCGAACTCACAAACTGTGAGATCGTGACCTGAGCCGAAGTTGGAGCTCAACAACTGAGCTCCATTTAACCATTTAAGGTACTCCATTTTAACCATTTTTAAATGTACAATTCAATGGCATTAGTCATATTCATGATGTTGTACAACTATCGCCCCTATTTCCAAAATATTTTCATCGCCTCCAACAGAAATGCTGTACCCATCACCTAATAATGCTCTATTCCCCTTTTCCCCAGCCCCTGATCACTTCTAATCTACTTTCTAACTCTATGCATTTGCCTGTTCTAGATATCTCATGTAAGTGGAATCATGAAATGTTTGTACTTTTTATCGGGCTTAATACCCTTAGCGTAATGTTTTCTGGTCAATCTCTGCTGACAGATGTAACAGAACTTCATTCCTCTTTATGGATGAATAATATTCTATTGTGTATATATATATTATGTTTATCCATTCACCTGTTGAACATTTGCACACGAGCATCTATGGGAGTCCTTGTTTTCAAGTCTTTGGGGCTATATATCTAGAAGTGGAACTTCAACCTGACCGTCTCTGCCAATAATCATATATATCAAGAAATGATACAATAATGCCAAGGAACCACTACTGAAGAAGCTGAGTTATATGCCAAGGAGAGATTATTTCATTAAGTGAAAGCTGAATAGGAAATGATCCTTTTCTTTCTGACACTCACAGAGGAGTAGCCCATGGGCGGCACAGAGCCAATTAATTAGAACACATGACCTGTAACAGAGGTCAGGGCGACTGAGAACATGGTAAACTCAGGTGAGGAAAGGTGCAAGGAGGGTCATCACTAACGAGGATGACATTACTGGAAGCAGAGGGGCAGGGGAGACAATGTAGATACTGGGGAACTGGCGTTCATTGAGGCTGAGGTGTTGACCACAGGAGGGCCAACGGCAGAGAATGAGCATTCAGAGAATGCTCTGAAGAGCAGGTCAGAGCTAGACTACAAAGGTCTGATTATATGCTGAGGAGCTAGGGCTTTATCTGTGGACAGCGGGAACCACTGGAGGTGATGACGGCAGTAATAAATCATCGAATCAGAGAAAAATTGGGGGCAGAGAAGGGATAGATTACAGGTGAAGAGAAAATGGACCAGAAGCAGACCAGTGAAATGGCCAACATGGCATAAGACCTGACAGTGGGAAATCAAAGAGAGAGGACACCGATTAGGGTAACAATGTGAGGGAGAAGTTCACAGAATGAAGATAATTCATCAGATGGGAAGTCAAGGAAGATGCTGGGGTTTCCCTATTCAAGGTCTCCCCCTGGGCATCATCAAGGTGGGCCATTAAATCATTCACAAAGACAGGGATTTAGGAGGAGTGAGGAGAGGCAAGAAGGAAGCAATTTCATTTTGCCTTGGACATATGAAACGGACAGCTGAAAATACACATCTGTGAGAATTCAGAGCCACAGGAATTCTAGGTCGTGTGTAGTCAAGTAGTTCACTTTTAGCTGGTTTTCCTATAAATGCAAAATACTTGATAATTATTTTAACTCCAACTCTCTTTCAGGAAAATGTTCAAAGACAGTTGAAAAAATAAGAAACTACTCCTAAGGTCATTATCGTGCAAATCTAAGAAATAAAGGTCTTAGAGGCAAATATCCCTTACAGTTTGTCTTTAAGTAACTATTATAGTCTGAAGGAATGCAACTACATAACCAAAAACAACAGTAACTTGGCTTTTCCCAATGAAAAGGAAAATTCATTTATCACAGTAAAAGCCTTGCCAAAGTACAAGATTAAAAACAAAGCACTAATGAAATATCTGTTTATGCTACTCACTTTCACATAAACCAAGCCACCCATCTTTTATTTTGACAGTCGCATAATTAAGACCTAATTTAAAGCTTCCTATGTTAAATTATCTATTGGTTATTTTGGCAAATTTGCATATTTTACTAAGCAAGCTGGGCTACAAAAAGACCAAGAAAGTTATTACTGAAGAATGAGGTATTATTTCAATAACCAAGGATGCTGGAGATCCAAATCAAACCTGAAGCCAAAGTAAAAGCATGCTGGTTCCCTCAATGAAATTTAAATGAGTTTGTGAAGTAATTTGGCTTATTTGAAGGACAACATTTTAAGGGAAATATATTTCAACCCTATGAATTGTTTTTTTCTGGACAATATTTCCTCTTCGTTGCATTACCAAGATGATCGTGTTTTATAAGCAAACATGTTACACAGTCTTCCTCTCTCTCTCTCTCTCTCACCGCCCCACACCCCTCAATCAAAATTCTGATCTCATCACTAAAGTGTAGATTTTAAGAAACCTCTGATGGACCGACCAGAAAAGGCTTCTGGAAACAGCGCCTCCTGACCAGAAACCCAAGGTAGCCCTGTTTGACCTTTCGAGCACCAGCACAACCACACCCACGTTTCAAACGATTGCAACCTGCCCAGGTGAGCTCCCTAGCTGTGTAGACAATGGTCAGACCACTGAGAACACCACGGTGGCCTCTCAGGAGCTGGAACTTCAAGATGACTTAATGACAAGTCTATGCTAGAAAAGCTTAATCATGACCTATATCCTTGACTCTAGTATTTTCCAGAACTGCTAGGACTGCATTTTCTCTAGGATTTTTGTGGTTGCTTCATCAAGTGATTGTCTTAAAAGTGGCACCACATTTTGGGCTAAAAGACAAATTCGACAATGAAGGAGGTGTTTCTCATATACCCAGCACATGCACTTGTTAGCTTCACTTTTTCCCTTCTGTAGTGGGCAGAAAAGACACAAATGTGAAGTATAAATGTCTATCATACTAACAGCCTTCTTAATATTCAATTGGTGGGGCACCGGGGTGACTCAGGTAAGTGTCTGATTCTTGATTTCAGCTAAGGTCATGATCTCACAGTTGATGGGATCAAGCCCCACGTCTGGCTCTGCACGGACAGCACAGAGCCTGCTTAGGATTCTCTCTCCCTCTCTCTGCCCCTCCCCTGCCTGTGCTCCCTCCCTCTTAAAAATAAACAATTTAAAAAATATTCTGTTGGTAATGTAATTAGCATGTCAGACTTGAGTGTTCCTGATAGCTCTTGAGGGCTGTACAGTAAATTCACCAATCTATACAGGAGATTACAATTTATTTAATACAGACAACAAATCAGATTCAAGCAGTCACCACCAAATCTCCTCCCATGTGTCCAGCTCAAGGTGAAAGGCTTTGGTAGATGTCAAGGAGCAAACAATTGATATTCATGATCACCAAGCCCAGTGCTACATGTTTCCCATATACTGCCTCATTTAATTTAATCTTCAAGCCTACTTTATGAGATGCCTACCATACCCATTTTAGAGATCAGAAAACCAAGGCTAAGAGAGTTTATGACAAAAACTAAAACAATGGAGCCTCCATCTGAACCAGAGCCACAGCCTTCCGGAGCCCAGTGCCCATGCTCAAAGCACACCTACTGCTTCTGCTCACAGATGCCCACTGAGCTTGTCTGCTACTACCAGCCGTCCTTCAATCTAGACATCCAGTAAAAAGACTGACAGCTGGAGCTGAGAAAGAACTATATTATTTTCCAAGAAGACCAGCTGTTGAATCATCTCAGCACGTAAATCACACACATCAACACAGTGAAGACTTGCACCGTTGATTTATGCTGTGGCAAGATCTGCGGGGCAGCGGATGAACTGTCGACCACCCCAGGTACAGCCTCCAGGGGAAGACAATTAGGAAGGCCACAGCTAGTGATGGATTCTGGTCCCCGCCGACACAGCATAAGCAAATGCTGGTTTCACAGAAGCCCTGTGAATCTCCGAGTCATTCCTTTTTGCCCTCCTTGTACCCTGCTGCCCTCCACATTGACTAACAAAGTCCCAATCAGCTTTCAAGTCTCAGATTAAATTTCATCTCCTTTCAAGAAGCTTTTCCTGACCCTCTGGGCTGCGTTGCTTTATGTTCTTTATAAACCCCTCCGTTGGTATCCCTACTATGATCCCAATTAATTATATTATGATCGTGTTTACATTTGCCTCTCTTAGCAAGATCTAGAGGACAGAGGCCAGGTCTCTTGTGTTCAAGTACCTGACTCTAACTGTAGTACGACCAAAAACCTGACCATAGTACCTGAAACACAGTCAAATATTTGACATGAATAAATAAAAAATTTAAATTTTAGTTTATTTAAATTACAAAAAAAATATTTAAATTATAGTTAATACACAGTGCAATATTGGTTTGAATAAATCAAATTTGTGTTTTCAATAGGAAATTAAAGATGAAACAGGTTCAAGCAATTTTGTTTTACCAAAAACCTAACACCCACAAATTGGTCAGTCTCTACACATGCTTTACTCACTGATGTATCACATGAACAAGTATTTTTGGACCACAAACTGGGTTCCCAAAACTACAGCAGGGCACAGTGAGGGCCACCAACCAATGAGGATACAAACTCCCTGCACAAGCTTTTAGGGTCCCGTCAAGTAGGATCACCCAGTTGAGATGGAGGCCAGTCCTAGTTTCTTCGCTGCCAGCTGCATTCTCCGAAAAACCTGCCTGGACCAGCCCCTCCCCCACCCAGTTCAGGGAGGATTCTCGCTTGGCTAAGAGGCTCAGCACTCAGCGCTTTAGCTGGAGAAGCGCAGAAAGCAGGGCTCTGGTTATAATCAGCGCTGTCCCGTGCCCTTCCTGGAATGGCATCCTTTCAAGGTACTTTTCCTTCATTAATATCCATCTGCCTAACGCAGGCTCAAATCATTCTTGGACTTCTTCCTCACTTGAATGAGCCGTCAATCTTAACAGCTGCAGTCTCCCACCAGAGAGGGTCATATTCACTTATGCTGGAGACATGTAACATACCAGGCAGGTTTCACATGTCTAAGTCGCTGTTATATAATAAAATATCTTCACCAAACAAAGAAATATTCCAGATAAGTGGCAGCAAACTATTTGCTTCTGGAAATACTTTCCTAACAGAGCACCAACAGAACATCCTGTACTGTACCAAAAATGAATTTATATTCTGCTGCAGACAAGTGAGCTTTGGGGCTTGTTCGTTTGGGGCTTTTTGGTGGTAGTCATTTTGACGCTAAAGATCAGCGTCAATTTCCTTTAATACTACACTGGATTGGGGATGGCAGTGCATGACAAGAGCACCACCACTAACCCATGGCAGACGTCACAAACCAATTGTGGCACTCTGCCCAGACCCAGAATCTGCACTCCAAGCAGCCATTATCGATCAATCCAAATTGATGAATAAGGTGAAGCCCATCTATGAATCCTTCACCAGTCTAGCAACGATGGAAAAGTATGTTACTTTGACAAAAATATAGGGCTGCTGCTTCTCAGACTACCCTACATTCTGATGTGGTAAAGGTCTCACGAGGTTTCCTCCTTAGCAGACTATGATACATATATCTTGTCATGTTCTATTTTAGCTTTTTCTTCTGAAATGTTATCTCTGGACTGATAAGGGATAAGGGTTGAAATTAAGACTGATTGGGAATGTGAGATTTAAATAAATAAATGAATAAATAGGTTATATATATACATACATACATACATACATATATATAATCTCCTAACAAAACTGTTCTGGTAAACCTAAACCTAACTCTCATTCTGATAGCTGCTGCTTGGTCCTTAAAATCTCTAGGATGGTTTTTTTTAAGAGATTCTTATCACCTTGTGAAAACCTTTAAGATCAGCCTAGGCAGAGAACAGAAGAGACTGGGGTGAAAAAGAGAAACTAAGGGTTTTCCTACCCTCAATACCACACAACACAGAGCTTTCTTGGGTTTAAATCCAGTACCCCCAGGCACCTTCAGTTCAAGGCACCTAGCAATCCCAAAACAACGAAGGTGGAGCTAGGGCCAGGGAAGAGAGACGCAAAGACAGACTGCAGAGCTAAGGGCCCCCCACCCAAGACCACTCCACCTCAGTTAAGGCTCCCCTTTAATTATTTTTTCCTCTCGCTGATGATGTACATGCTCAAAAGAAATGTTAAATGGACCATACGAAGATAGGAAAACAGTGCTTTAAAAGTTCTTGCAATTTGAATGCCATTAGGCTGTTTTCACTTAAAAATGAGAATTTAAAGTCTTTATCATCTGAATGTTTCACAAAAACATATTGGAGAGAAAAGGGCTTGTTCCCATGGTAACTTACTGCATACTTGATTCTTTTGTTTCAGGGCTACTCACATGCATTCATCCATATTGTAATTTCTCCTGGAATGAGGATAACATGCTAATGAATGACAGAAACCATTCTTATCAAAACGTCCTTAGAAGATATCAAAGCTGCTGTATGAACTGGCCTGTGATGCCCTGGGTTATTATACTTTTTAATTTTTTTTTTATTTGAGCACAACTATTAATTTCCCCACAACAGAAAATCATTCCCAAATTTTATATATGACCACAGAGACTGAGACCAAGTATGCTTGGTTCACCATTGGCTCTCCAGGAGCTGGCAAGGAATGAGCACTCGATAAATGTGCTGAATGAATCAAACCAGATACCTGCTAGTCCTCCTTGCCCCATTGTTCAAGTACCATCTCCAAGGAGAGCAACAGGGAGTGATAATGTAAAGCAAGTATGCACCAAGCACGATTTAATACGTACATTAAATTAGCAGGGTCCTCTCGGCATGGGTGGGCTGTGGTGAGATGGCTCTGAATGGCTCTACTGGTCAGCAAATATCAGGGTAAACACATGGCTGGTTAGGCTTTTTGCACAGCATCTAGGATACCGGGCTTGTAACCTCAAGAATAATTTTGCTAATCCATCACCTGGCAAAAATCCTTTGAAAACTCAAAACCTAGGAAAGATTTATGACTTCTGAGGAACTGTTTCCTTTTATTAGATGACAGTTACATAACCGATTCTGTGACCCTTTTACTTTGGCTGCCTGGAAGAATAAAGCTGTGTTTAACCCTCACTCCTAGTAACGCTAGGCAGGAGATGTAGCTGAGCACCTTGGCTATCATCATTGCTGCCTTGTTTTCTATTTCTCGCTTAAACAGCCACATTCATCTCCCACTCAAACATGTCATTTACTGTAAGGTGCCTTGAGCCTTCTGTGGACGCAATTGGGAATATAAATTATCAATTATAAACAAACCAGGAAAACATGGATTCTTGGTGGCTGATGGGAAACAGCCACCAAGAATGAATTTATAGAACACTGGAACAAAGTCAAGTAAAACAAAACAGTCTTCATGCTGAAGCCCCCTTTCCTATTGTGGGTTGGTAATTCTGGAATAAAACCAGCACATGAAAGGACACATTTCTCTTCAGGCACTATTTCCAGATCCTTTTGCATGGTGCCCACAGTATTTCAAGTCAGAATTCAATCCACAAAGAAGAATAACATTTGAAGTAAGCCCCAAATCTTTGTATCTTTGTTTTTTATTAATCGTGTCCCCAAAAGTTGTCTTCCTAAAGAAATACGTCCTATAGATCCCATCAATTTCATCAAGAAGAAAAAGGGACCAGGACACAATTTAGGAAAACTATAAAAAGGTCAGTTTCCAGGGCGCCTGTTGAGCATCTGACTTTGGTGACGTGAGTTTGGCTCGTGAGTTCGAGCCCCGCATCGGGCTCTGTGCTGACAGCTCAGAGCCTGGAGCCTGCTTCAGATTCTATGTCTCCCTCTCTCTCTGCCCCTAACCCACTCGCATTCTGTCTCTGTCTCTCTCAAAAATAAATAAACATTAAAAAAAAAATTTTTTTTAAAAAGGTCCGTTTCCTAAGGCAATAACACCCTAAGAAAAATGATCCTTGCCTACGCAAGAGAAATAGAATTTCAAGTCCTCTCTGACATTTTTCAAACCTGTTGCAGTTTACACAGCAGCTGGCTCCTGTCCTCCCTCTTCGGACAGCCCTCTCTGAATTTCAGCAAGGATTTTTTAAATGCTTTCTTTTTAGACGGTTATTAGCACTGGTTAGCAAAGTATCCAAAGGAAAGGATCTATGGGATAAACAAATTCTCATTCTGGCTCTTAAGTGGATTTGAGATAATGATAAATTTCTGTTTCTTCATTTAGTAAAACAAAATGAACAAAATGAACAAATGAATGGAGAAGACTAGGTCAACCATCGGTCCCACCACACGCCATAATCAGCCCACGCAAGACTACCAGCAAGCATCACAGCAAAGAGGTAAACATGCCAGAAAGAAGGGAAAAGAGCCCACAGTCCAATGGTAGGGGAGCATGAAGGAACAAAACGAGGGAACATGAGATGATTAAGCCTCCAAATCACCTCCTCAATACTAAACACCAGGGTTCCTGCTTTCTCGTTCCCAATATTAGGGATAGGTGGTGATCTCTTATCTCACAAGTAAATGCTATTAGATAATAATACCTACAGGTGAATAGACGTTCAGATAAGGTCAGTTTCACACATTACCTACTGGAGCAAGGCTAATTGTATACCATTACATCGCACCTCTGGAAAACGAGTGCAGGTTCAGGAGCCAGATGGCCTAGGTTCAAGTCCCGGCCCCCTCTTTTACTAGCTGTGTAACCTTAGGCGACTCACTTAACATCAGCAAATCCTATTTCCTCATTTGTAAAATGGGAATAATAATGGTATGACCTCATGTGGTTCTCATGATGACTGAATGAATTAAACCATGGTAAGTGGTTACAATATGGTCTGGCACACGGTACACACTCATTACCATTAATTATTATTATCATTTAAAGTGCAATAAATGCCTTTCCCTCCTATATGAATTCTGTGAATTCACACATCTTTTAAATAATGCCAGTAAGCTGTCTTGCTTTTCCAGTACAGTCTGTTCAAAGACAGCAAACCCAGCTCCTATATTTCCATCAATTAAGTCCCAGTGGGCAGATATAATAATCCTGCCATACACCAAATAAGCTCAAAATCACAGATATGCGTGTTCAACAACTTTTGAATTTTTTTTTTAATTTTTAAAAAATTTTTTAATGTTTAATTTATTTGAGAGAGAGAGAGAGAGAGAGAGAGAGAGAATGTGAGCACAGGAGGGTCAGAGAGAGGAGACACAGAATCTGAAGCAGGATCCAGGCTGTGAGCTGTCAGCATAGAGCCCAACGTGGGGCTCGAACTCACTAATTGTGAGATCATGACCTGACCCAAAGTCAGACGCTTAACCAACTGAGCCACCCAGGCACCCCTAAAAATTTTTAATAGATACTTATCAATGACAAAACTAGGGGAGCCTGAATGGCTCACTCGGTTAAGCATCCGACCCTTGATTTCGACTCAGGTCATCATCTTATGGTCATGGGATCGAGCCCTGTATCAGGCTCCATGCTGGGCATGCATGGAGCCTGCTTAGGATTCTTACTCTCCCTAGCCCTTTGCCCCTCCCCCCCCCACACACAAGCTCTCTTGCACACGTGTGCTCACTCTCTCTAAAAAAAAGAAAAGAAAAAAAAAAGAAAATTAGAGGAGGATCTCATTGGTCCTTTTTAGGACCTATGTTTTGGTACTAATTCAGTGAGTTACAAACGGGAAAGCAACAAAGTAGGGCAAACTAACAACTTTCTGCCAAGAAGTAGTAGAACATTTTTTTTATACTGTGAGGAAGAAGTTATGTCATGTCACAATTATGAGGCATTAAGCTAGGCAAGGCACAGACACACTTGGCAAAAACACAAAAGGCACTGTGTTTATCTGTAGAACGCCCTGTAGCAGGCTGAATCATGGCCCCCAAGGATGTCCATGTCCTGTGAATATGTTCTCTTACACGGTAAAAATGACTTTGCAGATATGATTAAGGATCCTGAGGGGGAAGTCCTCCTGAATTAACCAGGTAGGCCCAATGTAATGTGAAGGGTCCCTGTAAGCAGAGGACAGGAAGATCAGGATCAGAGAAAAGATGTAAGGGTGGAAGCAGAAATCAAAGAGAAAAACAATAAACACAATGCACTTAGCTTTAGAGATGGAAGAAAGGGGCATACGCCAAGGTATGCAGGTGGCCTCCAGGAGCTGGGAAAGGCTCAGAAACAGATTATCCTCTGAATGGATAAAGAAGATGTGGTATGTATATACAATGGAGTATTCGACAACCAAAAAGAATGAAACCTTGCCACTTGCAACTACGTGGATGAAACTCAAGGGTATTATGCTAAACAAAATTAGTCAGAGAAAGACAAATATCATATGACTTCACACATATGAGGAATTTAAGATACAAAACAGACGAACATAAGGGAAGGGAAGCAAACATAATATAAACAGGGAGAGGGACAAAAACGTAAGACACTCTTCAATATGGATAACAAACAGAGGGTTACTGGAGGGGTTGTTGGGGGGCGGGGATGGGCCAAATGGGTAAGGGGCATTAAGGAATCTACTCTCGAAATCATTGTTGCACTATATGCTAACTAACTTGGATGTAAATTAAAAATAAATAAAAAGTAAAAAAAAAAAAAAAAAAAAAAAAAAAAAAAAAAAGCACAGATTATCCTCTAGAGCCTCCAGAAGGAACTATCCCTGGTGATACCTCGACTTGAGAAAAAAGTTGTGTTGTTTTAAACCACTAAGTTTGCAGTAATATGCTACAGCAGCAATAGGAAATTAATATATCCCCTTAATCCTTTTGGAATCTGTCATCTAACCTCTGTTCCTTCTCCAATATCTAATATCCACTATCTGTAAGGAGGCCCCTGGATTATTCATGAGACTGACTTTAGAGGTTCATCAATTCCAGAAAGCAGAAGGTTCAAGACCCAGCTCCCTCTCCTATTCGTTCATTCCACAATTACTTAACTGAACACCTACTATGTGCCAGGCTCTATTTTAGGCACACAGAACACACAGCCCAGGGCAATTCCAACAAAAATCTCCACCTCGATAGCACTTACAGTCTAGTTCCTAGGGGGTGAGCCATCCCTGCTCTGCTCCTTCAGGGCCCTCCTGGAGGACTATACAAACAACTGTTAGCACCACTGATGAGAAACAAAACAAAACACTGTCTTTTTAAGGTCCTCCAAAAGACACTTCAAAAGGTAAGAGATTTTCGTATTAGGTAACCACCAGAAAGGAGGAGGGTAATGGGGAAGTGAGGGAATGGTAGGAGCAGAGATGGGAACTCACAGCTTGTGCCCAGGGAAGGTGGTGGTGGACCTCAGGGTTTGTTAATGGTAGACTTTCAGAGGAGTCAATGACACAAAGGAGTTTAGGAACCACTGGCTTTATATAATGAAAACAGCTCACACAGAAAGACACACAGAAATTGGGAAATCACTAGAAGATGAAATTTTAGATGTAGCTTGAGCCGAGGCTGTGAATAACTTGGGAGTCCTTGGTAAGCAGTTTCAATGCCTTAAGTAACAGAGGACTATGGAGACTGCTTATATTTTAGGCAAGTAACCAGGAGGTAGCAGGGTAAAGAACAGGATGTAGAGCTGAAGACTCAACTGTGGTGTGAAGAAGCAAGGAGGCCATCCACAGTCTACACACATAATCCACTTAGGAGAAGAGAAGCCTGGCCGTTCCTCAAAATGTCTGAGAGTTCCCATATCACCCAGCAATCCCCCTCCTAGGTATACACCCAAGAGAAAGGAAAACATATGTTCACACAAAAACCTGCACCCAAATGTTCATGGGCAGCATAATTTATAATGGCAAATAGGAGAAACAGCCCAATGTCGACCAACTAACACATGGCTCAATAACATCCAGTATATCCATATGATGGGATATTACTCTGCAACAGGAAAGTACTGACACATGCTACAACATGGATGAACCTTGAACACGTTACGCCAGGTGAAAGAAGCCAGTCACAGAAGAGCATATATTATGTGATTCCATTAATACGAAGTGTCCAGAATAGTCAAATTCACAGAAACAGAAAGTGGATTCATGGCTGTTCTGGAGATGGGGAAGTGTGGGGGGAAATGGGGAATGAGCGCTAATGGATACAGCCTTTCTTTTTGAGAAAAGCTCAGAGAGCTTTGCTCAGCCTGTGAATACACTAAAACCACCAAATTATACAACTTAAACAGATTATTTGTATGGCGTATGAATTATTCTTTCAATAAAAAGGACAGCAGCTGGGAAATGGACAGAAGGAAGGGGTCAAAGCTGCTATCTGTTAATTGTGTTCATGCATGGAGCGTGCTCTTTTCCTACTTTCCCAGACAGTGATTCTGTATGTGTTTCGTCTCTTGTCAAGTGACTCTTACTAAAAGTTCCAGGACTTAAACAATATAAGCAAGCTGTCCTGGCTGAGGCAGGGCCAGAAGGCCCAGAGTCCAGTTGTTTGGCTTCCATGACACCCAACTGGCCAACCCCAAAGTGCCTTCCGGAAATTCCAGGCCCCACAACAACACAATCTGAAACCACTCCACAGACCCAAAGGGCTGAGAGATGTGGGAGTATTAAACATCTTTGCAGGCTCAGTGAGAGGGAATCTAGCCCAAACCTCGCTAGCCACACCGGGGAACTGGAGACAGTACGGGCACACCAAATCGGCCCTGCCCCCCTGCATTGGCCTCTGACCCAAATAACAACTGTTAACCTTTTGCTCCCTTACCATACAAGATTCCCTAGTGAGAGAGAATAATGGTTTCATTTATAGAAAGCTAAGAAAGGTTTGCTTTTACAACCTCCCGTAAGACCTGCAGAGAGGTCCAATGATGGCAGTTTAGTCTAGAAGAGTCAAAATGTTCCAAAAATTTAACCTAGCATTTGACCACAACCAAGATGCTTATTACCTTTAATAATGACAAATTTCGGATTACAAAACACATTATGTATTCCTTGAGGGAAATTTCTACAGTAGATGTACCTCTCAAGTCCACATGTGATGCTGCCAGTAATTTATAAACCATGCACAGTCACATTTCACCAGTTTGTGTTCTCTTTTATACATGCACCCCCTCCTTCTCTTATTTCCCTACCAAAACTCTGGCCCCAAAACACACGTCTTCTGCAATGGTATTTTTCCTCTTCATGATGCACCCCCCCCCACCATCCCCTCCTTTTTTTTACCCTGCTTCAATCCACTTTTAAGAACCTACCCAAATCCCTTCTAAAAAATCTGGCCCTTTCATCCCCTTCTAAACCATCAATGGGAGCCAGCTGTCCAAACCAAATCTCTAACTGTTGGCTTCTCACCACAAAACTCCTTCTAAGAAAAGCCCATGGATGCACACCTCTTCGTGGTTCCTTCCCATCCACCTGCCTGAGACACTTTACAAAGCCAGCCTATATGCCCGTACCCACCTACCTACTGTGGAAGGACAAAGCCATGGCAGAATCTTCTTCCGTTGCTTGCTAACAATGCTCATGCAAGATCACCACAACTCTGTCATTCGCCAGAATACACAGTGGCTAGACTGTAGAGAGGTAACCACACAAGTCTGCAGGGAGTTTGTCATGTTCCGGTCTTCTTTTTTCTTTATTGGCATCTTAATAGCTATAGTGGAAACTCCTGCATAAAGCTTAATCTGGACTTTGGCCAATATACACAGGCACTTGCATTTGATCAATTTAGCATCAAAGAGTAGCTCCCAACCACACTCTCCATCCTCACTTTCTGCAAAAGCAGAGCCAGCTCTCAGCTAGTCGTAGGCGTTTGAGAAGGACTAAAGAGACCGCCTACTGTAGTTTACTCAAGGGAGAGCTGCACTGTGATCCCTTTGTAGGGTGATGGTCTCCACTTCGAAGGAATGCGAGAGGCTACTACCCCCGTGGGAGGGAAGGATGTGCTACTGAACAGCAGGACTACAGGATCCAGGTCCTGCTGCGGCACACGACTGATCAATCACTCAAGTTGTCAGCAGCTTCTCTAGTTTTCGTAGTCCATCTGAAACTGAAGAGGGCTTGGCACTAGTGGTAGCAAGGCCAATGTGAGTTTCAACTACAGAATTATCATCTGCTAGACCTTGTACAGGGCTTTACAGCTTCCAAGTGCTTTTATACCTTCCATTCAACAGTAGTCCTTATTCTAAGGGCTTTCCTTAGAACTCATTAGAGCTATACAAAGTAAATACCCACCAGCCTCTTTCTAAAACAAAACTTAACCAAACATACAGTAGAAAAAAAAAAATTTGGCAAACTAGAAAACCATAATTAATCTATAGAGAATTGTTCCATGAGAAGTGGTCCCTGAAACAAAAAAATCTTTTGGAGGTTTTATGATTATTATGAATCAGCAATAAACTAAATACACGATGCTGAATTGACTATGTTATCTCTAGGAATTTTCCAAGAACTCAAGACTTTTGTAAAATGTCATTTCATTAAGGTTTGCTTTACTTTTACAAATTTTCAGGTCTCTGTATATTAATTCCTTATACGTTTTTGTTCTTGTTGTTTAAGGTTAGCTTGAAGAGAGTCGCCTGGGTGGCTCAGTTGGTTAAGTGTCCGACTCTTAATTTTGGCTCAGGTCATGATCTCACGGTTTGTGAGTTTGAACCCTTCGCTGGGCTCTGCACTGACAGTGTGAGACCTGCTTGGGATGCTGTCTCCCTCTCTGTGCCCTTCCCCTGCTTGCTCTGTATCTGTCTCTCAAAAATAAATACTTAAAAAAAAAAAAAAAAAGGTTAGCTTGAAGATAAATAAGAGGGAAAAAAAAGATGGAAGTATTTTATTGCCTTGGAAAGTTAATAGACACATGAATCAATGCCTGCCCTTCTCTGACAGTCAAAATGGCCTTACGATCCGCAGCTTTCCCACTGCAAGTTCTCAGTGACAACCAACCTTGGCTCAAATGGTTTGATTTAAGTGTAGCTGCAGGTGCAGAGACAGAGGCCAAAAAATCTAACCACCACCTTTCATAGAGACACCTTTTAAACAGGATGAAAGTGATGCCATCACTGTTTCTTAGACGTTCAAAACCCGAACTTTACCCTTGACTTTATGATACAGGGTAGTAAAATTCAGGTTTTAAAAAAGTAGACACTGAAAGCATTCTAGGTAGGAGCCCCTACACCGGAATATCGTGATTTGCATGCAGAGGGCATTTTCACTACATCTAGGACCTCCAGAGATTCAACATAACATAATCGTCTCCCTCATCTATTTTCTCTGTGTTTATACAAGATATATTTCTCTTATCAACGTATTTTCTAATTTTAACTATTTCTCAGTTTTCTGTAGTTGCCTTACCTTCTTACCAGACTAATACCTAGGAATCAACTCGTTTAACTTTTTAAATCAGACAAAATTCAATTGTGTATTGAAAATATACAAGAAAGGCGAAAGGCACTATTTTTACTTCTATGTTAATACCATATAAAAGGCAAATCTATCTGATGCTTTAGCTGCTCTATTATCAAAAAACTGACAGGGTAGTATAATTTAACCAAGTACCCATTTAATTTTAACAGACTGAAAAAATAAAGATAAGCATGTGTTATTGAAAATTATACAAGTGTATTTTCTTAATGCCTCAAATTACATACTATTAACCATTAGTCAGAAATGTACTTGAAATTCTTTATGCTTAATTTCCTTAAGTCCTGGTGACAGCAGGCACCCTAACACATTAAAACACATTTTCCCTTCCTCTGTCCTCCAACACCGCTAAATTTATAGAGGTCTCTGAGGAACTCCAAGACTGTGACTTGTGTGACACTGTGTGACACGAGCACAAGGCCAATTGATCTTATCAGGCTAATTTAAACCAAATGATCAACAAAATGTGCATTAGAGTTCTCAAATGGGTGGCTGATGGGTTGAAACTGCCCTACACATGTGTATTTAAAAAATCTGAATTAACTCCCAACGTTTAAAAATCAAGAGACTGCACCCACCCATTCTAATTTCCCACTTTTCTTGAAATATCGGATCACAACACAGAGTTCAAACTCCCCCAACAGTCACAGTGGCTGGAACTGCACTCACACCTCTTTACAGCGACCACCCCCGCCCCCCAGCACCAGAACCATCCTGTACCCATCCTGCTTCACTCAGCTATGTGATCTGGCTGCCAAGGCAGGCATTTGAATTTGTCCCCCTTTAGAGAGGGCTCTGAGATCAGGTTTGGGTCTGAATTCTGGCTTATCACTTAGTATCTGAGTATTTACCACTCTAGCAATTTATTTAGCCTCTCCGTCATCTGCTAAAAAGGATATAATACTATCTCCCGCAGAGATTGTGGCAAGGGTTAAATAAAGCACAAAATACACAAAGGATTTAGCACAGCACCTGGCACACGGGGCTGCTTAAATGGTGGCAGGTGTTATCACCAAATGACAAAGCACCAAAGGATACTTGACAAGATGTAATTTCCATCCAAGTCAAATCACTATTTCCACCTCCTCAAATTTATGTATAATTAGAAGCTAAATGAGTTTTAGGATTCATTAAACTTCTGCTTCCATTTGTCAGGAACCTGTAAGGCCAAACTCCACATATGTAGAAAAAATAAAAACCTCTGCAACTTTTCATTCAATTCCTAAGAAAAGCAACATACTGTTCATCAGGAATAGTTTCATACACACATCAATGGTTCCTCATTAACAGAAAAAAAAAAAAAGTTTTTATCAACCTATAAAATATTATTTCAACTCTGAGGAAGAATTAATTGCTGAAGTTAACATCAAATTTAACAAGTATATGGTTATAAAATGTTTGTCCTTCATTATCAAGGCTTTGGAGTTTGCAAATTGCTATAGCTGATATCTCCGTGAGAACTATAATTAATCAAGAACATTTACACTTTGATTACAGAAGGAATAAAGGAAGACAAATTATACTCAACCATCTCCTCATAATCTTAATGCAATCTTGGAGAACAAAAATCAGTGCAAAAGTCTTGTCAACTTATATTCATAACCTGAGCCAGAAGAAAGTAGATGAGAAGCTAAGTCCAATTATTTATAACATGCTGGCAAAAGTCCAAGGCACGACCATAGTTAAATGTTAGAGGGGCTGGGGAAGGAGGGAAAAAGAATCCATGGAAACTTTACTAATAAATTCTCTTGCAATGGCATATTTAGGTATTAACAGCACCTGGCTGAACACATGACATTCTGATGATAAGTAAACTGTGCTGTAAAGCCTTAACAATTTTTCAAATGTTGATTTTGGCTACTGCCTATCTGAAAATTGGTCCAAACATGGGCTGAATTAAGATCCTTATGAGCACTTTGCTTTAAAGTCAATAGTAGTAAAGCACAGCCTAACCCTTACACCCTATGCCAACACATGAAAACCAGGTACCTTATTGGTGCAATAGATGTTGTTATAAAGCTAGTATTTTTGTAAATCAAATCACAAACAAATGGCCAAACAAAAAACCCTGCATGGTTCATTTGGTAAAAAGGCAATTTGGGGATGGAAATGCTGCCACTGAGAAGTTTTCCATTCTATTAAGTCTAATCTTAGACCAACCATTCTTTAAACACCTATCTCCGCCTTCAGCAAACAAATGAAACCAGGAAGAAACACCTATATCCGACTGTCCCAGTAAAACTTCAACAAAAGCATCTTGCGCCTTTTTGAGTGAAGCACTCAATCCTTCCTTTCTCCGATTAGCAGGAATACCAATTACCCCAATAACCCTTTGAAGGCCCAAGACTAATGGGTTCTGAAGGTGCATCCTTTATACACTGATCACACAGTGAAGTGAACCTACAGCAACTGCTTCTGGTGCAGAACTCTGCAACCTACAGACACAGTACAAAATATGGATCCTCCAAAAAAAACCTTCCATCTTGTGGAATCCTTTTAAGTTTTTTTTTTTTTTTTTTAATGTTTATTTTTGAGAGAGAAAGAGAGAGCATGGGGGAGGGGCAGAGAGAGAAGGAGGATCTGAAGGAGGCTCTGTGCTGACAGCTGATGCAGGGCTTGAACTTACAAACCATGAGATCACGTCCTGAGCCAAAGTTAGACACGTAACTGACTGAGCCACCCAGGAGCCCCTAAATTCTTTTTTTTTTTTTTTTTTTTTTCAACTTTTTTTTAATTTATTTTTGGGACAGAGAGAGAGAGACAGAGCATGAACGGGGGAGGGGCAGAGAGAGAGGGAGACACAGAATCGGAAACAGGCTCCAGGCTCCGAGCCATCAGCCCAGAGCCTGACGCGGGGCTCGAACTCACGGACCGCGAGATCGTGACCTGGCTGAAGTCGGACGCTTAACCGACTGCGCCACCCAGGCGCCCCGAGTAATTCTTAAGGTATACTGATTTGTTTCCCCTATAAACACAGAAAGAAAACAAAAAGCAAGCTAGATACCACTTGGCTTCTAGCCACACCATTCCCCTAGGTCTCCTTCAACCCCGTCCCCACCACCATCAGCTGCTCCTTCTCAGCCTCCTTTGCTGGCCCTTCTCCCATAATCCCAGTCTCTTAGTATTGGAAAGTCCCAGGGCTTCGTGCTTGGCATTCACTCCTGCATCTCCATCCTTTCTGGAGAAACCTCACCCAACATCCTTGCCTGAAATCCCATCTAAATACCAACCCCTCCCAAACATGTTTCAAGCCAACAAACTGCCAAATCTAGACTTAGATACCCAACTGCCTGCTCAGCACTGGCTCCCTAGGGCATGTGAGAAAAATAACCACTTAAAAACTCAACACTACAATTAATGGCAAAACTATGGAGAGAGTAAAAAGATCAGTGGTTGCCATGGGCTTGGGAAGAGGGAGGGGATGAATAGACAGAACACAGAGGATTTCTGGGGCAGTGAAACTAACCTGTATGATACTATCATGGTGGATACGTGTCATTATACATTTGTCAAAACCCACAGATTGTACAACACCAAGAAGGAACTCTACTGTAACCTAGGATTTTTGGTGAAATGATGTGTCAGCATGGGTTTGATGATCACAAGTGTATCACTCTGGTGAAAGGTGTTGATAGCAAAGGAGGCTGTGCTTGTGGGAGATCAGGGAATATGTGGGCAATCTGTATTTTCCACTCAATTTTGCTGTAACCTAAAACTGGTCTAAAAAATAAAGTATATTGAAACATCAGTGAATGAGTCAAATGAAGAGACACCTAAAAGTGTATCACTTAATCTGTTCCTGTGTATCAGGGTGTATTCACAGCATCCTAGCTAGAAAAGTATACAATGCTTTTTCTAAAGATCTCCAGAGGGAGGAAGGTCCTCATCACCCTTTAGTAGCAGTGACATCAGCCAAGAGTTTACACTTACCTCCATCAGTGGAGTCCATAGACACTCTGTCTCTTCTCACGTGGTTAGAAGTTAAGACGAGTTTTATGGGAGCTTCTTAACCAACCCTGATCTCTTAGATCCCTTGACCAGTAGTATTTTCCACAAGTCCTTCCTGGCTACTGGAGGAAGAGCTGACCAGTGGTAAAGACATAACTCACTAACCAGAACCACACTCCAGACTACTCTTTTTTATAGAGCAGGAAGCAAAATGAGTAAAAGCCACACACCTGCCACATCTGAATATTCAACCTGTTCCCCTTCATTTCATCTTTTCCTAGCAGCCCTCCAAAACTAGGGGAAGGGAGTTTTCAACTTAGCTCTTGAAGAGGAAAAAGAAGATAATCATCCCAACCTGTATTTACAGAAGTAGCCACTAATTAGGTATTATCAGATAATGAAGAATCATCCTCACAGCTGGTGAACATCAACACATAATTTATTCCCCAAATTGGGATACCTTTTGAGAGTGAAATGGGGCAATTAATAATCCCACCTGTACAAATGAAATCATCCTGGGCAGATGAGAATGTGCAATTACCCTAATAATTTAAAGAACACTTACCGAATACCACCAACTATTCCAACTGCTTTTCATGTATTGACTAATTTAATTTCCACAACAACCCAAGAAAATAGGTACTGTTATTTCCATTTTTATGTATGTGCATACTGAGGCACAAAGATGTTAAAAAGCTTGCCCAGGGTCACACAGGACATGCAGGAGAACAGGGATTAGACCCCAGGCAGACTGATGACACTCTTGGTTAGTCACCATGCCATACTGTAACACTACTTTAGCAACATTCTAGAAGTCTCCATTTTTACAGCATTTTAGAATTAGAAGCATTTTAGAAGCAATTAAATCTTAATCACAGTTTTTCACAGTCCTGAATTATTTCATTACTGGGCAATTTCCTTTCTCTTACATCCAACTGAAATTACTCCTGATATACCTTAAGGTGGAATGAGAAAAGATAAACCCAACTAGAGCTAGCAAGGAGGTGGCCACTTAAGTTTTGTATGTATTGATGATTCTCATTACTTATGGTAGTTATGTTCTATAAAGTTACTGCAAACACTGAATTAGCGAATACTGAACCAGTGCTCCTAGTGGAAATACGGGGTTAGCTTTCTATAAGCCTCTCATCACAGCATTTTCATCAACTGATCAATACATAACCTTATTTTATGTATGCTTCTGTTTAAGGATGTTTCCTTTAATATTATTAATTCCCTAGCATTGAACTTGTGGCCAACAACACTACAACTCATGCCTGACAAAGCTTATCCAACACAGACATTTCTCCATAAGGCACAGAACAGCCTTCTTGCACCTAGAAACTCCAGATAGCACTTCAGCACTGTATCTTTCGGGGGCCATTTTAAAGAGCAAGATCACCAACCAAAAAGGCCACAAAAATGTGAAAAATGTGGCATTAAGTAGACTGCGTGTCTGAACGACTGCAAAAGCACAGCAAGTATTAATTCTGGGCTACAAATAAATTTGAGTGAGTAGGCAATTCGCAAATATGGAATCCACAAATAAAGAGTATCAACTGTACACATCACTCACAAACTTCCTGCAGCAGCATAAGTACAGAGACTTCAACACTGACAGGCAAATTTGAGCGCAAGTCCCCACTCAAATACCCACTGGTTGGGTGACTGTGGGTAACTCACCTCCCTCTGAGCCACCTTTTTCTGATCTATAAAGTAATCATGGGGGCGCCTGGGTGGCTCAGTCGGTTAAGCGTCCAACTTCAGCTCAGGTCACGATCTCGCGGTCCGTGAGTTTGAGCCCCACATCGGGCTCTGGGCTGAAGGCTCAGAGCCTGCAGCCTGCTTCCAATTCTGTGTCTCCCTCTCTGCCCCTCCCCCGTTCATGCTCTGTCTCTCTCTGTCTCAAAAATAAATAAACGTTAAAAAAAAATAAAAATTAAAAAAAAAAGTAATCATGCCTAAACCTTCTCTTCTTTGGGTCAAATAATAGCAATTTTAATAACTTTGTATCTTGAGTTTTACTTTACATTTCTAACCGTTTTTCACACAGCCAAGGCCCCGTATTTCTCATATGCTATGGAGTCGAGCTAAATAGAAGAACCTGGTTCTGATCTAACTGAAGCAAACGAAGTGGGATAGGCATACTGACTCTTCTCAGGGAGCGTAAATTTAAACTCCAATAAGAGAAAAAAGGATGCAGAATAGTGTATAGTCAGCATGCTAGTTCTTAAGAAAAGAGAGACAACAAGAAACCATTCGTATTTGCCTATACTTACATAAAGAAATGCTGGCAGAAAGGGTGCCTGGGTGGCTCAGTCGGTTAAGCTTCCAACTTTTGATGTCAATTCAGGTCATGATCTCACAGTGAGGTTGGTGGGTTCGAGCCCCGCATCTGGCCCACTCTGACAGTGTGGAGCCTGCTTGAGATTCTCTCTCTCTCTGCCCCTCCCTCACTCACTCTCTCACACACTCTCTCTCTCTCTCTCTCTCTGAAAATAAATAAACTTTAAAATTTTACAAAGAGGGGCTCCTGGGTGGCTCAGTCCGTTAAGCGTCTGACTTTGGCTCAGGTCATGATCTCGCGGTCCATGAGTTTGAGCCCCGCGTCGGGCTCTGTGCTGACAGCTCAGAGCCTGGAGCCTGTTTCAGATTCTGTGCCTCCCTATCTCTCTCTGACCCTTCCCCTGTCCATGCTCTGTCTCTCTCTGTCTCAATAATAAACGTTAAAAAAAATTTTTTTAAATAAATAAATAAATAAAATAAAAATTTACAAAGAAATGCTGGTAGGAGAAACAAGACATATTTCATGGTAAAAGAGTGTGGGGGTAACAGGGTCAATGCGAATAGGAGGGTGAGCAAGGCATCTCAGTGCACAAGTCTATACTATTGATACTGTTTGCACTTTAAGCCATGTAAATACATAACTTACTAAGAACACAATGAAATATCCTTTCTTGTAAAATTAGGAATCAAGCAAGAGTCAGACTTAGCTCTGATTCTAATCAGCTGTGGGACCCAAGGGGACTAGAAGTTACAGAATGGGATAGATGGCCTCTAATCTGCCCCCTCTATCCTACACATGCATGGAAATAGTTTATTAAACACAAAACAAAGTAAAAGTGTTAACCAAGCTCGGCTGTACCACAGCGATTACCAGGAGAAACAAATTAATAGAAAGTGGGCTAGATCTTAGTCAAGCTAATTATCTAACAAGACAGGTTTCACAATTTCTATTTCTTATTTTAAAAAAATTATCTGACAGTTTAAAAAACAAAATCGTAATCATGAGTTACAGAAATTTTAACAAAACTAAACATTATCTAAGAACATGACATAAAAGGAGTTTCTAGTAAAACAGAAATCTGATGACTTTTCCTTAAGCTAGATAAACTGACAATATCCAAATCCCCCATATTTATAAATCACTCAGAGGTAAGGAAGGCAAAAAATTATGTATTCAAACTAAAAGCACATTTAGTATTTTGAACTGTGATAGACATAACCCAGGCTCTGTTTTTCTTTAAATAAAAATCTTCATACTATAGTTAAATGATCAATTTATTACATTACAAAACGTTGGTTTACTAAGCCCTATTCTATATATACCAGTTGCCCATTTAATGAAGTTAGTTGCAAATATAAAGTAATTAACATATGACTAGTATGTTCATATATATGACTGTATAGTTCAAGACTAAGTTAAATTATATTTGAATTAAAAATCTATTAAACTAAACTATTAAATAGCAGTAACCTTATGAGATCAATCTAGTAAGACAGCATAAGGAAGAATAACTAAGGGTTAAGAGTGACTTCCCTGTTTCCCCAGGCTGTGCTGAGGTCCTGCTTTGAGGGGTACCCCATTTCTCAGGTACCTGTTCCCTGTGTGCTTACCCCAGCAGATCACCAGGACAGAAACTATGCCTGTCCTATTCAGTATTATATTTCCAATGCCTAGCACATTGCCTGGTACATAGCAGGTACTCTATAAATTATTCTAAAAAAAAAAAAAAAAAAAAAAACCTCACCCTAAAATATTTTATCAAAGAGGAAGATGTAATGCTCAAAAATCTCATATTCACAGAAATGACTATTTCCCTAAGAAATTAACTCCATAAGTCATGTGGAACAATTCATTTAAAATAGGAGGAAAAAAAAACCAAACAAACAGGGGAAACCCTGGCTTACTGGGGAGTACAGGAAGAGGGAAAAAAAAACATACCTAATCTTATTCTTCATTTGAGAATCTGGCTATTTGACTAAAAGGAAATAAATAGGTACTGGTGCAGAACAGTGTGTAAGGTAAGCTATCGTCACATAAAAAATATCATACTTGTACATGCAGAGAGCATCTCTGGAAGCTATACAACAAACCAGTTGTACTGGGGGACAGACTTCTCACTGCACACCCTTTGGCAGAATTTGAATTTTTTACCACATATATTATTTTGAGTGGTGATGGGCAGGACCTCTCACCCACTATTTCTTGTATTATAACAGAGTAGCCTCCTCCAGATGATCAATATCTAGCCAGCCTTGACGAGGAAAAAGCATGCATTTCAAATGGATCAAAGCAGTTCTAGACAAATTAAACCTTTACTTTGTCACGCTTTGCCTAATTGAATTCCAGGCTCATTAAAAGAAATACTGCCACTAAGATAATCAAAATGTTATGCCACGTTGTCCTCAGACATGGTGTTCAACAGTTTGCAGAGGAAAGGAACAGGCAGTTATGCTTTTAGAGCCCTCTGCCCCATCTGTTTTTCATAGCTTGGATGTTGACTCTCAGAAAACTGTTTTCATATATTATCTTATTAGCAGGTTATTCACATCTTTACTTCTTCCAGCCAATCTTTCCCACATTTAAAAAAAAAAAAAAAAAAAAAAAAAAAACTGGCCATGTGTACAGCTACATTTTTCCATACCATCCCCAAAAGGCTTTTACCACTTACCACATCCAGGCCCTAATGTAAGTCAGACTGTGAGCCTAAGGTAATGTTTGCAAAGCCCACCCTCATGAGCCTCACGAGACCAACTTTCATGAATTCATACACCATGGGGAGAATACACTGTCTAGCAAAAGCACTGGTAGAAATAAGTAATTCTCCAGCGTGAGTTGGTGAGAACAGACTCCTAAGTGGACAAGCACCTCAGGGCCCCAGTTTTAGACTCCTTAGTTAGTCTGATAAACATTAGCTCCATGCTGACGGAAAACTCACTTTGCAGCTAACATGTGGAAGGATGAAGTGATCCGCTTACAGACGAGATTAGGATTCCTTGCTCTAGTCTCAGGAGAGACAAGTGTGATCAGTAAGAATTAGACTTCAAAATTAAGAATCAGTTCATGCCAAGAAAGTCTGCAATAAAACAGACAAAAGCAAGCCAAAGTTTCTCCAGCCTGAACATCTGAGCTTCCAAACACACGGGGTCTTCAAAGAGTCCAGAAGAATATGTTTTATTCAACAATATGTGGAGGCAGAGTGTTTTAAGTTTAGATCACTACACGTTCCCCCTTCTCTAACCGTTGGAAAGGATACTTAATGTGCAAAAAAGCAGAACCACCCTTAGTGTAAACTGTTCGGAAATGTTAGTAAAATGACATCCTGACCTCTATAGCTATTTGGTTAACTGATACTCCGATATTCTAAATTAATAAGGCTATATTCTGATCACAAAAGTAGTTTCGTGTTAGTAAACTGGATATTGGCCAGAAGACTGAAAAAGAAAAATAAAGGGAAAGGCAAGGGCCCAAATAAAGGTATTTAATACAGCGATCCCTATGGTTGGCATAAACACAAATAAGCCAAACCAACTCTTCCCTGATATTTAATGTGGCTTAAAACCTGCAAATGCTCCAAAAATTAGACATAAAGCAGCTAAATCTGTGATAATAGATTTAAAAAAAAAAATAGTCCTCCTGATGATCTTTAACTTAATGCTACTTACTGAAATCTGAGAGAATAATTTCATGGCTTTAATCATTTCTGCTCCCTTTTCAATAGAATAGACTCAACTAAAATTTCAACTTGTGAAAGTGGCTACAAAGATGTCCTGGAGGGGCACCTGGGTGGCTCAGTCAGTTGAGCGTCCGCCTTCAGTTCTGGTCATGATCTCGCAGCGTGTGAGTTTGAGCCCCGCATGGGCTCACTGCTGACAATTCAGAGCCCACTTCAGAGCCTCTATCGCCCTCTCTCTGCCCCACCCCTGCTCATACTCTCTTCTCAAAAAATTAATAAAAACATTTAAAAAAAAAGATGTCCTGGAAAACATCTTATTCCTACCATATGTTTCAAAGATATCTACACACACACACAAACACATACATACATATGTGTAACGAAGTGTTGTGCATCAAACATACACAAGATGCAAGAGAATCAGAAGTAGGAGTTCCAGAACAGGACAACTTCAGCAGATAAACACAAACACTGCCATTGTGCCCTGTTCTGGTTGTTCATATCACTCTTCTCTGCTAGAAAAGAAATTCCAATGAACTCTCGATACAGAGACAGTTTTCTTGCTACAAAGGGACCTTTGTTTGAAACCCCCACAAGTGACAAGGTCAATCTTAGCCAATCTTGACGTTTCTATGGAACCTTTCCACCAAATTTTTTTCCAAATTCAAATCATTTCCTGAAACCTTTTTGAAATCCAAAGAAAACACTGTATAGATAAAGTATCAGTTAGGTTCTTTAACAAATACCATTCATGATACACATTTTCCTCAAGATATTTTTCTACAAATATACTTGTAAAATCTAAAATCGCAAGGCTTGTGTGATTTAATCCCCATCCTTTTAAAAAAACACACTAAGAATATGGTAATAATATACTGAATTAATATTTAAAACAGTATTAACCTGTCTTCTTAGCATATAGAAAGTGATTTCAGATTTTTTAATAAAATCATATTTTCACAGCTTTTACACAAAGCTGACATTTTAAAAATTAAACTATTTTTCTGCAAGGTTGCTCAGTATTTACATTACCACCTACGGGACAAAGAATTCTTTCATTTAAGTCCTAAGAAAGACTTGCAAACTCATTTTCTATGAAAGTTTACTCTGAAAACATCAGACTTTTCACAAAGAAGCAGCAAATAATCTGAATTTAGACAGCACTTTCCAAACATACATTCTCTTTTCTTCCCCACATCATTGTGAAAGTAGTTGAAGGACCTAACAAAAACAATTTGAATGTTTTTTTTAATTTTATTGAATAGTTGCATATTAGGGCTTCTGATAAGATATAAATTATAAGATTTTCATGATTAATTAGCTTATTTCTAGAGAACACAGTTAACACTTCAACCATGGAGCCACATTCAGAGACTGCCAAGGATAAAGCTACTGGACAGTTATCCCTGAGGGAACGATGATCATGGGGAAATAACAAGATGATGTCTATGATGTGCCATGCACGGAGCAGTGTCAAAACACTAAATGCTCTTTGCTTTTAAGTTCTCCACATTCTAAGAGGTCAAAGACATGCAAATAGGAGATAAGCATCTAATCACTCTCTACAACTAGCGCCAAAAGTGATGTATACCAAAAAGAGCAAATCCTAACTATTTTCCAGATGGGCAATCCCTAGTAGAGGCCCTACACTGAAACCATAACTGTGCTTAAAATGTATGTGTAGTTCTGAAAAAGTGGTCTAGGGGAATGCATTCTAAAGAAGCAAAAAAAAAAAAAAAAAAAAAAAAAAAAAAAAAAATCACTAGTTTCCATTTCTTTTAAGTGAATGATCTTAAACCAATTCACATAATTTGGGTTTCAAGCTCCTGCAGTAAAGAAATGATGGTATTCCACAAGACTCTATAAAGGATTAAATCAGAGAAATAAGAAAAGCATTGGAGAAACAAAATTGATGCCCAGGTGCTAATAATTAATGCACAGCGTTTAGAGGTAACATCTGACAATAAATGAGCAATAAGCAAGCTTAAAGGAGTTTGCTTTTGAAATTTAATTCGTCAACCATCTTCCTCGTGCTTAAATCAAGTGCTAGATTTAACTTGGCGAGATCACAAAGTTTACATTAAAATCTTTTCCATCGGCCAGAAAAACTGTGTGGTCCTGCTTGTTTAACTCAAAACTGGCAAGAGTCAAAAATCCATGTAATGGTTCAAAATCTACAGCTGTAAATGCAATGCAGATGAAATACTGCAACTACACCCTAGCCATTGTTTCTTTTTCCATAATTCTACTCTAGTTTAAGATTGATAACAGCTAATGACTGAGCCTGGTAACACTTCCATCTGTCCCAACCAAGATCCTGGTCCAAGTTTAAATCTCTGTGTGACAACTCAGAATCCACAGACTCTCGGACCTTGCAAAAGCAATGCAAAAAGGCAAAAAAGCGTGTAGTAGCCCCAACCATCTGCAAAAACCAACCAGGAGAATGGCCCAATTGGCAGCCGGAGCATGTTAGGGTGTGTTTTGAAAGAATTTTCCAAGGAATCCACTGCTTACAAGACAAACACAATGCTGAGAGGAAGCAAACAGCTCAGATTTTAGTCCTAACCTAAGTCAGAACTAACATGCTTTATGATCAAGGAAGAATCCACTTATTTTTACTTCATTCAATATCAAAATGAAGATGATTGTTATAATGTTGTAAAACATGCCACGATCATCTTTAAGAAGAAACTCATGCAAACCATTGTGCCACAATCCATAAAACCTATTCTTTAACCTAGTCCTTAAACAATGACAGCAGAGGCAAATATAGAGAGAATATCATACAAAAGTCACTAAATAAGTAATTCAGAGACATTTCATAAACCAGATAGAGATGATCAAAATAACAGTACTAATATCAACAAAATCACTCCTACTTGAGTTTACCTAGTATCGCACCAAGTGTGATCCCCTTTAATTCTCATACCAACCCTATGAGGTTAGATAAGCTACGGTCCCCATTGGACAGAGGGAGAACTAAGATGTAGAGATAATAAGTATTTGCCAAGGGAAATAAAAGCAAAAATGAACTATTGGGACCTCATCAAGATAAAAAGCTTCTGCACAGTACAGGAAACAATCAACAAAACTAAAAGGCAACCAACGGAATGGGAGAAGATATTTGCAAATGAAATATCCAATAAAGGGTTAGTATCCAAAATCTACAAAGAACTTACCAAACTCAACATCCATGCAGAAATGGGCAGAAGACATGAATAGACACTTTTCCAAAGAAGACTTCCAGATGGCAACAGACATATGAAAAGATGCTCAATATTGCTCATCATTCGGGAAATACCAATCAAAACTACACTGAGATGCCACCTCACACCGGTCAGAGTGGCTGAAATTAACGACTCAGGAAACAACAGATGTTGGCAAGGATGTGGAGAAAGGGGAACCCTCTTGCACTGTTGGTGGGAATGTAAACTGGCACAGCCACTCTGGAAAACAGTATGGAGGTTCCTCAAAAAATTAAAAATAGAACTATAAGCCAGCAATTGCACTAGTAGGTATTTATATAAAGGAGTGCTGATTCATAGGGGCACATGTACCCCACAGTTTATAGCAGTGCTATCAACAATCGCCAAATTATGGAAAGAGTCCAAATGTCCATCAACTGATGAATGGATAAAGAAGATATGGTGTATGTATGTGTGTATATATATATACGTACACACAGTGGAATACTACTCAGTGATGAAAAAGAATGAAATCTTGCCATCTGCAACAATGTGGATGGAACTGGAGGGTATTATGCTAAGTGAAATAAGCCAGTCAGAGGTTCTGGGGGTTCAATCTAATTCTTTCTTGGATTTCCTCACTACCAGTTTAGAGTTAACCTGTTCAAATTGCCTGAAATAGTTACTTGAGAGTCCATCTGTTTTCAGGTTCCAAAATATTGCTGTCATTGTCTCTTCTTTTTAAATTTTGGGGTTTTGTTTTGTTTTGGTTTTTTTGGTCTGCTTGTTTTATTTGCTTGTTTTTGATCCTTGGGGGTTTATGTTCTTGACTATTCTATCATTTTTGATGGAATTTCAGGAAGGAATGAACTTAAGGGCATACGTCTCCTCAGTCATCTTTAACTAGGTGGCATCAGTTACAAAGACTTACAAACTCTTCAGACCTCTCACGGCTTCTCCACAGCCTTCCCTGAAAGGACTGGGGCTATTATTCAGACACCTGTCATCCTTCTTCCCCTACTTGAAATGATACTTAAATAACTACTTATTTCTTGTACTATTACTTCAGACACTGGTTATTACTAAAAGCTGAACAATGTGGACTAAAATATCCATGCTATTGTAGAGTACTTGAGGTGAATTTCAAATCAACTTCTTTGTTTCCTTATCTCAGGACGGAAAAAGCCAAAGCATGTCATAAAAAGTAGCTTCTGAGTGTCACTGTCTTTCAACTATCACCTGAAGAAGTTGGGTTTTAAAAAGAAAGATTTTTTGTTCCATGAAGATAAACAGGGCAGTTGCTTTATTTACCAAAGATTCTGTGGTAAACTTCTATGGAGTAAAAAAAAAAAAAAACAAAAAACATTTGCTGACCAAAAACAATGGCAATAGCCAATACTTCAGGTTCTACAACATAAAGAGTTCCATATTCTCTGGCCTAGTTAAACTTAATTATGTTTTCTTGTAAAATTTAGCTTTAGGGGCGCCTCAATGGTTAAGCGTCCAACTTCGGTTCAGGTCATGATCTCAAGGTTTGTGGGTTCAAGCTCCACACTTCAGGTCCTCTGTCCCTCTCGCCCTCTGCTTCTCAAAAATAAATAAACTTCAGAAAGAAAGAAAGAAAGAAAGAAAGAAAGAAAGAAAGAAAGAAAGAAAGAAAGAAAGAAAGAAAGAAAGAAAGAAAGAAAGAAAAAAATAAAATTTAGCTTTAAAAATTAGGAAGGATGAAATGCTAATATTAATACTATAAAAGTTTTTAAGGTTTACTGTTAATGCATTAAAGTTTAGAGTTTTTAATTACCAAATAGGAAACCTACTTTACAACACAGATATGCTACACCATTATTTGAGTAAAATGTCAACTTTTGGAACATAAAGTCATTTCACAAAATAATATTAAAGCATATATATTGAGAACAGTATTTAGTGTCCCCTGATATTTCAATTTTCATATAATCTGATTAAAATCAGGAAAAAGAATCTTCTAGAGAAGCAAGTGCTGGGTAAGTACTATTTTGTATGTTTATTATTTTTGTAAGTTACTCTTCCACACAAGGCAGAAACTGAAGAGTTTGGCATTAGCTGCTCATCATATCTTGGGAACAAATTCAGTTCCTCGGGACACGAAAGCACATTGATGGATATTTTTATTTTACTCTGTAAAATTGAAGATGGCATAGTTTTAGCTTTAAATTACTTCCTAAAGAAATGCCAATCTCTTAACTTTGGAATGTGAAAAAGAAAAGTAAGCATCTTGCAAAGTTCTTTAGCAGTATATTTTTATAGGTTACAAATAATAGTATATTCTATTATTGAAAAAATTTAAATCCATCACCTAGAAATTTATAATGAAAACTCAGCATTGGGAGTACAAACACATCATTTTATAAAACATCAAAACAGGGGCGCCTGGGTGGCTCAGTCGGTTAAGCGTCCAACTTAGGCTCAGGTCACGATCTCGCGGTATGTGAGTTCAAGCCCCGCATCAGACTCTGTGCTGACTGCTCCGAGCCTGGAGCCTGTTTCAGATTCTGTGTCTCCCTCTCTCTGACCCTCCCCCGTTCATGCTCTGTCTCTCTCTGTCTCAAAAATAAATAAATGTTAAAAAAAAAAAATTTTTTTTAAATAAAACATCAAAACAAAGGCTCATCTACTTTTCATTTTGCAGAAATCCTTTTAACACAAAACACCTTACTTAGAGCATAGCATTTCTAAAGACAGCCATAGGGTTGACATTTAGTCTTTACTAAAGGCCATTTCTTTTCCTGAAAGTATGTCTTTTACCATCAATAGATCTTAAATGTAAAAGCAAGAATTAGATCATATTCTGCTGCAAATGTATGTAAATCAATCATACTTGTAGGTCTTTTCCTATTAATACAGAAATTATCTATAAATCATTCTAAATGGACATAGATACATGAAAGCATCTTTGGTCCTTAAAAGACAGGAGGCCCATGAATCCAGAGGGGTTTCACGAATCTGAGTCAGAAGGAAGTTAACACAGTTAAGTAAAAGGCAGTAGGTCCAGAGCTGGGAGGTCAAAGGCTCTGCACTGGCATGGACCCAAAGGCATAAATTTAAAAGATTCAGCTCTAATCATCACCAAAGGAAAAGAAAAGAGGCATTTTCCTAGGAGGGGACAAATATAGGATCAGCAGGAGTCCAGCTACCTCCTCACACACACAATGCAAATAGTTGCCAGGCCAGAAAGGGTCACAGGAAGGCATTAAAAAGAAAGCCAAGGAGCCTGAGAAAGATCAGCGTCATTCTTATCCTATTTACTTCATTTCTGTCCCAAATCACAGGCTCCTTAAATGTTTTTGTGCCAAAATTCTGACACTGGCTTTCTTTTCCATTCCCTTTTACCCATGCATCTCAAGGAGGGCACACCTGGCATCTGGATGGGACAATTCATGAGTGTCTGGGTCAGTCCTACCAACAGTAGGGTGCCTGGCACTTCTGTCCCCACCTTCAAAATGCCAGGAGAGTCTCCAAGTCACTGGGGCAATCAAAAATACGTTTCCAAATGCCCTAGTAGGTAAATACAACCACTGCCACCACTTGAAAACCAACTGTTACAAGTTCCAGTATCTCACTTAAACCCACAGTGTGGAGAACTAACTCAAATCTACATTTCCAGTCAAGATTTTTCTGGAGTTCTAATCCGTTTTTCTCCTTTCAAGTTGATGTTCTCCCCTCATGCTCCACTGTCACTTCAAAACTGGTCCCAGCTGAATTCCTTATCTCCCTCACTAAGCCCCAACCTGTTTGCCTTATATCCTAGCTAATACAACCACTGTCCACAGTCAACCGGGCAGACACCTGTGGGAGGCAAACAAAACTCCTCTTTCTCACCAAGTCCTCAAGACTCCATGTTCCAAGTATCTCTCAAGTCCTTCTTCATAGGGCCCCTCTGTTTCCCATCATGTCCAGCTGTATTACTGCAGTGGCCTCAAACCTTCCACCATCTTTACATCCTCTCTAATGCAAACACCATACTGTCATCTCCTGGGCCACCCTGGCCGTCCCCTACTGGATCACTCCATGTTTCCACACAGCCTTCAGGAAACTTTGAAAACTCCTCAGCTGGGCACACAAAGGCCTTCACCATCTGCTCTCACCCTCACCAGGGACCCTTCAGCCCATAACCTCCAGCGTGACCCAGGCCTATCCATTTCAGGGGCAGGGCCCTGCTCTATGATTCCTCTGCGCACACACTACAGATGTGCCACCAGCTACTGATGATCCTTGGAGACCAAGAGACACTGGGTGGATGCCAGCAGAAATGCTCTAGAACCCAGGCATCTTGCAGAATAGGAGGCTCCACAAGTGATGACTGAAATGAGCAATTCTTTACAAAACAAAGAACTTAGTAGGGAAATGCCACTGATAAGCACTCACACCCAGAATCGGAATGATCTGCCTGCTTTCATATAACATCTTCTTACACAGAAAGGCTTCTTAGTGTTATTTATCGGCAAGCAGTGAAGAGCCTGAGCCACTATTGAAGTCACAAAGCTTGTTCTGACTTCAACTCTAGCTACAATTTTTCATGGAAGTACAACAATGAAGATAGTCTTGATTATGCCACACTGAGCAACACCATGCTTCATCAGAAATCACTAATTTGAACACCAGTCATTTGCTTTATTCAACATTTTATTTAGTATTTCCTTAGGACTGGAAACTCTTTCATGGGTAGCACATCAAGTAGTTATCACATTAAAATTTTTTTTTTAATGTTCATTTTTGAGACAGAGAGAGACAGACAGAGCATGAGTGGGGGAGGAGCAGAGAGAGAGGCAGACACAGAATCTGAAGCAGGCTCCAGGCTCTGAGCTGTCACCACAGAGCCCAACATGGGGCCTGAACTCATGAACCGTGAGATCATGACCTGAGCCAAAGTCAGATGCTCAACAGGCTGAGCCACCCAGGTGCCTGAGAAATGAAAACTTTTTAATGAAATTATAAAAGATTTCAATTTTTTAAAAGATTGAAATTAAAATCACAAAATTGTAATCTATAATTTAAACAAAATGACTTACTTATTTCATGATTAACCAGCTATAGATTTTTTTTAATCCCCATTTAATAAATAAGAAATGAGGGGGGAAGGTTTAGCAACCTGTTTAAGGTTAACCAACTACCAAAAGGAAAGGCAACTGCTGGAGCCCAGGACCCTGGTGAACTACCCTGATAAGCAAGAAGTGCTTTGGGGGCCCAAAGAAGGTAAGGACCCAAAGCATCCTCTGCCCAAGAACTGTTGCTGTCTACAACAGAATTTACTAAAGGCTTTCTCTGGAGTCATTTATACACTGCAAGAAGCTGACTGATGCCCACACAAGTCAAAGCACAATTCCACAGAAGAATAAAAACATGCCACTGTGGTTTTCAGAAAACATATTCTCATTGAAATGATGACTTACATTTTATAGTTATCAAAACAGTATTAATTCTTGATAGTTGTGTATCTAAAACAGAGCTCTGGTTTTATAGATCAACCAAAATACACGTTAAAATGAAGGAGACTCACTTGGAAATGTGAATACCTTTCAAATAGGAACACACCATCTAAGGCTCTTGTTCTGACTCTTCACTGAAGGAGAAAAGAGATGTCCCTTTCTCTTACCAAAACTGCTAAGACTACCAAGAGGACCAATGGGCTGAACACAAGCAACAACCCCACGTCTAAACAAGGATTTCCAAGCCGTGGTGCATGCCCCCACCCACACACCACGGGCCCACTGCCTTCTCAAAACACGTTCTTTTTAAGTATCCACATCAGTATCAAGATTACCAAGATCTTTTCCTGTGGCAGAATTTGGATTCTGAGGTTGTGTCACTTCCGTGAAATTTTGAAGATCTCATGGATCTGACCACAAACTCCAGCACTCTGAAGTAGCCTCAATTCATAGGCTTACGTGTTCAACATGAATGGTCAATCTTGTAAGTTCAAAAGGAAGATCTACTTGCACACAGTGAAGGTGCCAGTGGGCATGAGCACGTTATCATTACTGTCTGCTTGGCTCTACCCTAACGTGACAAATAAACAATGTCCAGATTCACAAGAATACTCCCTACCTAGGACAGATCCGGTTTTTGTGGGTACTAAAGCAGGTACAACACACAGGCACAAAAATTAGAAAAATAAATAGGCACGGGGCACCTGACGGCTAAGTTGGTTAGGCGTCTGACTCTTGATTTTCGCTCGGGTCATGATCTCACAGTTCGTGGGATGGAGCCCTGTATCGGGCTCTGTTCTGACAGTGCAGAGCCTGCCTGGGATTCTTTCTCTGTCTCTTTCTCTCTCTGCCCCTCTCCCACTCTTTCTCTCAAAATAAATAAATAATCTTTTTTTTAAAATTTTTTTTTTTAACGTTTATTTATTTTTTGAGACAGAGAGAGACAGAGCATGAACAGGGGAGGAGCAGAGAGAGAGGGAGACACAGAATCTGAAACAGGCTCCAGGCTCTGAGCTGTCAGCACAGAGCCTGACGCGGGGCTCGAACTCACGGACCATGAGATCATGACCTGAGCTGAAGTCGGACTCTTAACCGACCAAGCCACCCAGGCGCCCCTAAATAAACTTTAAAAAAAAACAAACAAAAAAAAAAACAGGCACAAAAGCAAATAATTAATTAAAGCTTAAAGCTTAAGCTTCATTAATTAGACGGTAAACCCACCTTTGAGCCAACTATTTAAAATTGCCAATATTCAACCATTTTGACCTAGCAAAATAGCAACTCAGGATGGCTCAGCTTAGCCCACTGGTGGCACATGGCTCCAGTACAGGCTCCGTAGTTCACTCAAAAGAATACAAGAGCTCATCACTGGTATACAAGCTGAGATTCCTACACTCACTAAAACTAATAATGGAAACTCCTCTAATAGTATTTATGGAATCTTAACTAGGGAAAACCTAAAGAAACCAGCAGGTCACTGTGACTACATTTTCAAAATAATAATTACATATATGAAGAAAAAAATGTGAAAATGTAGACAAAAATAACGTTTGTATTTGACTAGTATGACTGTGAGTCATTTTCTCCTGCACAACTAAAAGTTGTTCTATTATTGGTATAATTTAAAAGGAAGAATAAAAGGACAAGTGTGAGGAGAACAGGGAGGGACAGAGGAGTGAGAGACAACTCATTATGCACTTGGCATCCATCTAGACATCAACAACCTGAAACATACCTTAAAATTTATTTCAAGGAATAAAGATAAAAGCCAATTAACTCCATGAGAGACCTCATACTTCTAAAGGTCTTGTTTGAGGTAACACAGATGTTCGTTAGTAAGGAATGTCTTGGCCTGACTAAAGGCCAACTAAGGTGAACTTACTTTTTGCTTGCCTCACACACATCCATAATGTTGGAGAACAGATGGTGACTCTCTGTTTTGGTCATCGTATCACTCAGTTCTTTAGAATTTTTAAACATTCGTATCAAGATCTCCAAGCTGAGTAAATATGAGTGTTCAGAGGATATGACTTCAAAGATAGCCTGGTAAAGAGGGGAAGAGAAAGATATCATTAATTCTTATAATTGAAGAACTAAAATAAGTTCTCATAACTCTCCTATAAAAAAAGACATATCTTGAAAAGCAAAAAAAGATAAGCATTAAGGAAAACGCATCACCTAACTACTGACTTCATGTAAAGCATGAACATCCAAATCTCAAGAAATAGAGTCACTGCCGACAGTGTAAAAATGAAAAAGTGGAAGCACTTGGATGACTTGAGATTGCATCCTGAGGTCATGCTTTGCCAAGGGGTGGAATCTATGGAAGAAAGCTAGGGCCTGTCATAAAATCTCAGTGTGACATTAATTAACCTTTGGGGTCATCTCCTACAGCCCTGTTTTCAAAGTAGACTGCTCTGGGACAGTAAGGATTTATAGACATCACTTGAGATTCAGAGAAAATTTCTTACAAATACATTTCTTTGCTCTCCTCTTGTGTGGGCCTTTTCTCTCCCTATGTTTCAGTCTAACAAATTTGCAGTCAATAACAGCAAAGAGTCTGGGTGTATTAAAAGAGCATGACTGTATTCACCCTTAAAAGGTTTTTATCAGCCACAGGAATTCTTTTATATTAAACTCATACAACTGAAAGTAATTCTGTTTATTAAACAAGCCACCCTCTCTGCTCTCGTCAATATCTCAAGAAGGAGCGAAGGACTGTCTGCGGAAATGGTTGGTGTCAGGCATACAATGGTTACCTGGTAAGTGTTCATAATGATGAAAAGCCAGCCCGCATAAGTGAATAGGCACCTACACCCTGTGTAAGGAATTCATCTAGCTCATTAACAAAAATCACTTCAGGGGCTCCTGGGTGGCTCAGTCAGTTCAGCGTCTGACTTCAGCTCAGGTCATGATCTCGTGGTCTGTGGGTTCAAGCCCCGCATCGGGCTCTGTGCTGACAGCTTAGAGCCTGGAGCCTGCTTCACATTCTGTGTGTCTGTCTCTCCCTGCACCTCCCCTGCTCACGCGCTCGCGCGCGCGCTCTCTCTCTCTCTCTCTCTCTCACACACACACAAAAACAAATAACATTTAAAAAACAAAAACAAAAAAACAAAAACCACTTCAGATCCTCCAAGAATCACAATACAGGGATTCTTCCTGAGGTTGGGTGGTAAACATCCTTGCAGGCTTGAGATTCGTATCCTTCCCCAGAGATCTCCCTGGTAACACTGCCATCATTGCCTTGACCTCCAGGGCTCCTCCCCACCTCCCCTCAAGCCCCTGACCCAAAACGCACAGGAGATTCTTCCCATAAGGCCCTGTGCTGTGGCTGAGACTAGGTGGGAGCAGACAGGCACAGGCACGTGGAAGCCCAACTGCTGGCTGGGCCATATTTTGTAAGTCAGCTTAGTGGTGCTGGTCTCAATGTTCGCCTCCCTTTTCAGCATCTGTAAGCTTTAAAGGAAGTCTTACTTAAAGGTGTTGGTCTAGCCTCAGCTGTGCTCCAGGCACTTAAGTGATGTAATCATCTAATGAGTAAAGAGTGAGGATATTAAGAGTCTCACTTGACCTGAATCTTGCATAATTCTATTCAGTCAATACAATTATCCTTAGGAAATTCAATGCAGACTGAAGAAAATTGTCACTTCCTGACCAAAAATAGTGGATTTCAGGTTGTTCATAGATATGGTAACTTGGAATGACAAAATATTTTCAAAAGCAAAAGCTTTTGTAATCAAATGCAAAATACTAAGATTTGAACAAAAATATGACATGAACGATATAGAATAGGTCACGTGAAAAGATGAATAAGTGGCAGTTTAATATAATAGATTTAATATAATAACTGCTAAAACATCCTGCAATAGAGCCATCAACTACTTAAAAGAAAATTGGGTTAAACTTTCTAAAAATAGCCATATAGGAATAGAAAGAAACCGTAAAGTTAGATTTGCTGCCATCACTAGTTTTTTATCACAAATCTGAATATTTTCAAAATATAGCGGAAAGAAATAGGCTGAAATAGGAAAGGTTTAAAAGAACACAAATGTTCAAATCAAATGGGCTTAGGACCCTAGAGTAGCTCTTGAATTTGTCCACAAAGAAACACTGTTTATGTTGCGATAAAGAAAAAAAAAAAACAAAAACAAAAACAAAAACATATCACCTACTGTCCAAAATTTGGACAATAGCTTTTTTTTAAAAGGTGGAATTTAGAAAATGGAATACTATATACATATTAATACTACATTAATATATATTAACCTACATAAATCCCAAATATAGTGCTGAATGTCAAAAGCAAACAAAAAACATGTTCAGAATAAGCATGTATCTACATTTTAACACACACACATGCACCCAAATACATGTACATAAATATATGTAATACATGACTTAAAAACACAATTTGTATAGATACACATCATTTCATAATTACAGTTGCCTCTGGGGAGGAGAGGAAAAAGATGACAACTGAGGAGAAAAGGAATTCTACTTTATTGAAAGTCTTGTTGTCTTTAAAAAATAGGAGTAAAAAGTATAAATGTAATATATTTGTTAATTCTCAGTGATGGGTACACCAATGTTATATACTATTCTTAAACTTAAAAAAAAATGGCACTATAATGTACCCGTGTATTTTTGTGTTATTTATGCCCATGAAACAAAAATACAGTGCATGTCCTTTGTGCAATATTTGTGTGTGTATATGTATACACACATATATACACAAACATATATATACATGTTAATATGCATAAAACAAGAGGAAAGTGTTTTGAGAACTTCACAATATTATTACAATGAGTAATTTCCTTAAACTACATTTATTCAAACTTCAAGTTGTAAAATGCTATTACTATCAGTTTTATTTTTATTAAGTAAACCTTTATTTTGGTACAAATTTAATTTATAGAAATCTTGTAAAGAGGGTTCAGAGTTCCTGTATTTCCTTCATCCAGCTTCCCCTAGCCAGGGCACATGACACAGCGAGGGCACATTACATTTTATCTGTAGACAAATTTATGTACTTTACTCAGATTTCATCAGTTTTCCCACCAACATCCTTTTTCAATTCCAGGACCTAACATCTCATTCATTTTTCAACATATTTCTTTCAATTTAAATACCTCTACTAGGTGCTTTGTTATTTAAGTTAAAATGACATTAAGGTATTTTAAAGTTTTCTTTTCTGGGTGCTTACGTGGAGCTTTATTTGACAATGATCACATACCCCCATGTTAAAAGAACAAAACGAATACGTTTTTGAAGGAAAACACTGAACCAGTGAACACAGTAGATGAAAGCACACACATTCCTTGGAACTCTAAAAAGTATCTGCTTGGGGCACCTGGGTGGCTCAGTCAGTTAAGCATCCAACTCTTGATTTTGGCTCAGGTCATGACCTCATGGTTCATGAGTTTGAGCCCTGCATCCAGCTTTGCACTGGCAGTATGGAGCCTGCTTGGAATTCTCCCTCTCTCTCTCTCTCTCTCTCTCTCTCTCTCTCTCTCTCTCTGTCTCTCTCTTGCTCTCTCTCCCTCTCTCTCTACCCCTCCCCCACTCACACGGTCTGTCTCTTGAAATAAATTTAAAAACTTAAAAAATATATCAAAAATATAAATAAAAGTATCTGCCAGTAGAAAACATACCTCCTGTCTCTTTCTTTCCTCCTGGCTAACTGTCTGTGATAATCCATTTCTTTTCACCTAAAGGAAAAAGCAAAAGAAAGTTGGGCTCATTAACTTTAACAATTTATCACGTAAGGCATAACTCCACACCCTTCGAGAAATGAATTATAGGAAACTATGCAAGACATATGAATTAAGCACATATTAATTTCTCATGTCCCTCATGTAATATTGAATCATATTAATAAACTAGCATTAACACAAAAGAACTGCAAAGCATCTAGAACACTCTCCTATCAGGTTTAATTAATCTGCTCTAGTCTTAGGTCTAGATATTCCTAAAATACTTCTCAAATTAACTTCACAAATCATAAGTGAAGAAACCTAACAATAAAGCAAAGCCATCCCTCAAAAGTTTACTGCCCAAGACCGCACACTTAAAAAGTAACTTTAATTCTATATTTCACCAAGACTCCACAGAATACCCGTGCTCTTCATAGAAACCCAATCAAACAGGAAAACAAAGTCCTCTCTGTCCGAATTTCACATATTTAAATTTGCCAAATAAGGATGTTAGCCTGATGTTCTTTGGACAAGCAACAGTACCCACAAGAGCCATGAACGCCGGTCTCATACCGGGAGTAACGCAGTTGCAGCGTTAGATAAATCACTGCAGTCCCTACCTAAATTACAACCCATTTTTATTTGATTACTGCAGATTCTATCATAATGCGGTTTCTAAACCAAAGAGTAGAGGCTGAACTAAGAACTCCATGAAGGCGGGGCCTGGTGTGTTTTCTGCTACACCTGACACTGAGTCTGGCACAGGAAAGATACTCGTGTTTTTCAGCTGAAGATTAAATTAGCAAAAGAGGGGCGCCTGGGTGGCTCAGTCAGTTAAGCGTTCGACTTCAGCCCGGGTCACGATCTCGTGGTCTGTGAGTTCGAGCCCCAGGTCGGGCTCTGGGCTGACGGCTCAGAGCCTGGAGCCTGCTTCCGGTTCTGTGTCTCCCTCTCTCTCTGCCCCTCCCCCATTCATGCTCTGTCTCTCTCTGTCTCAAAAATAAATAAACGTTAAAAAAAAATTTTTTTTTAAATAAATAAATTAGCAAAAGGTCAGGCATACATACAAGTTGACCAATTAAATTCTGTGCTTAAGAGAAGAAGGACCGCAAGAAAGGCGAGTGCCCTCCCCTTTTCTGAGAAACTAATAGCAATAAAATATTAACACAGGTCTTCAAACATTTTTGTTTTCATACTTCCTAATAAAGTTTTCTTAACCATGTTCCCCTAGATCATTCTTAAGTCGACATCTCAAAGTTTTCGTTGTGTATTTAAAGAATTAAAAAGATGGGGCACCTGGGTGTCTCAGTCGGTTAAGCATCCAACCTGATTTCAGTTCAGGTTCATGAGATCAAGTCCCACACTGGGCTCCATGCTGACAGTGTGGATCCTGCTTGGGATTCTCTCTCTCCCTCTGTCCTTTGCCCCTCCTCACTCACATGCTCTCTCTCTCTCTCTCTCTCTCTCAAAATAAACATTTATAAAATAAGAATTAAAAGATATAGTTTTCTGCTAATTGTAAATCTAGACATTTTAAAACCTGTTGCCTACACTGTTTTCAATGTATCCAGTGGAATATAAAAAATATAATGATGTGATATCCACCACCATCCATTTAAAGATAAATATACTTTCCATAACAACTGGAGATTATTCTTCTTTCTCCATAAAAATCACATTTCTATGCCAATTTCCCTCCCAAATTTCCTAATGTGATTCTATGTGTTAGGGTAGCTGAGGAATTACACTAGTATACTTTGATGCAAAAGTACACTTTTACATTTAATTTTCTAAAATATCCTCTGACCAATGAGTTTTAAGTATAAAAGACCCTCTTCTGGATTATATAATCACCACAATTATCATTAATAACCTATGATCAAAATAACACAATCACTTCCAACTTTAATGCATTAGACCCTAAAAATGAATTTTACTGAGAATGCAACCCTTAGTAAGGTGGCGACTTTATGGTGGCTTCATTAAAAGAGGCTTCCCTAAAACCAGTATTCTAAAAAAATTTGTTTTTTAATGTTTATTGATTTTTTAGAGACAGAGAGAGCATGAGCAGGGGAGGAGAAGACAGAGAGGGCAACACAGAATCCAAAGCAAGTTCCAGGCTCTGAACCTTCAGCACAGAGCCCAACGTGGGGCTTGAACTCACTAACCATGAGATAATGACCTGAGCCAAAGTCAGAGGCTTAACCGACTGAGCCACCCAGGCGCCCCTAAAACCAGTATTCTAAATTGACCCCCTGTATCTTGCGCCCCAGTGGTCTGACACATTGGAACAAGGCACCACCCTAAGATATGAGATGGAAAAGAGAGACGCCTTTCTTTAATAAAAATGCAAAAGGGCAACTGTAAGAGAGGAAACCGGGAAAAAACCCTGGGGTAACACTGTGCACATGCAGTCTCAGTGTTAGAAAGGAGGATCCCTGGAACTTAAAGATCTGGAAAATGGTATCCCTGTCCACTCTGCAGAGTCTCCATGAATCCCTGCTGGCGCAAGCCCTGTGTGAAGGCCGCTGGTGCACAGTGCCCTACATGGTGCTGCCGTGGAAATGAAGACAGTCACATGTCACAGTCTCCAACCTGACTTTTGGAAAAGGACAAAAAACAGTACAGTCGTGTAGAAAGAGTCTTAAATCAATAATGGTAAAGGTAGCAATCACTGACTGAACATTTATTGTGTGCCTGGAAGTGTGGAAATAAGCACTTTTATACCTCTTTTCCCACTGAATCCTCATAAAAACTCAAGAAAGTCAATACTATTCTTATCTCCAATTCAGGTTTAAGATCTGAGATCACATAGCCAACAGGTAGGAAGGCCAGGATCTGCCTTCATGCCTGTCTAACTCCAGAGCTCATGCTCTCCATCATGATATTATATGGTTGAGGGACTCCTGCTCTCTGCGAGAGGCACCTCTTTTCTAGTGTTGGGCAATCATTACTAAGACTCCTTCTAATGCCAGGTCTGTAGCAAGTCTCCATATGTTCTTTTTCATCCACCCATACTGTGGAATGTTCTTAGCCTTACCCACCATCCTGACCCTGGGTCAGCCTGTCAGCAAGAATTCATGGCTAAAAAGGTTTCTTCATCCATTTTATAAGGGAGGAGACTGGCCAGAAGAATGAAACCGTTCAGCACTGCTCCCGTTTGGTTAACCCTGAGCAGGAATTTCACAGGATTTCCTTCCTGACACACAGTCCTGGCAGATCGATATCCAGGCACCATGCCCACAATCTCTGCAGGTGAGATCACCAGAATCGCCATGCACTGGCATCCCTGTCCAAAATTATTAATGAGTTCAGACCAAGAAATCTTAAGAGAAAGAGAGTGAACCACATGGGCGTTGAGACCCATACTGATGACAGCTAGTTTACTGAGGGATTAACAGTACTTCATCGTATCAAAAAGAAAAGAAAAAAAGATCCCTAGCTAAAATAGTTTTTCTTTAGAGGGGGAAGAAAGGTAGTGTTGAAAAGGCAAAGTGCTAACTCCCAGAATTATCATATTTCATTAATACTAATACAAACAATGATAAAATACTCCTTTAACAAAAAGTCATCAGTAAGAAACCAGCAACCCATACAAAACCACGGAGACAAAAGAAAAGAAAAGAAAAGAAAAGAAAAGAAAAGAAAAGAAAAGAAAAGAAAAGAAAAGAAAAGAAAAGACAGACAAACGATTCTAGGGGAGTGTTCTTGGGTCATAATTAAGAAATCTGAAGTGCAGCATATTGGAGAAGCCTGAAAGTTCACTCCAGAGAGTTATGACAGACCAAGCCCTCCTGGCTGGCTGCCAGACCACTGCTCTGGGGCCTGCCCTCTTATCCCAGCCCTTCTCTGTTCAGGGCAGGCTAGACAGCTTCTCCCTGCAGAGCCAAGAGGAATCATTTTGTCCACCTGAGACCTCTTTCTACATTCAACTCTAAATTAAGTAGCACCTGAGAGCAGATACCTGGATGTAGAAGGTCATGAACAGGCCAGGTGCTTTCAGAGACTAAGGAGTGTGGAGAGATGTAACCAGACAAAGAGAGGGAGAGAATGATATCAAAGGAGGCCCCATGGAGACTAGCAAAAGAGTACAGAATATTAGGGTAGAATGAACACACTAGAGCAAAAGATCAAGCAGAAAGAAACAAGGAAGGAAAGGAGGGGTGGAGAGTAGAAAAGGAAGGGAAATGAGGAGAATATGAAGAGTAAATACCTCTAGAAATGTTCTAATTCAAAAACAGCAACCTTATCAGTAAACTTAAGTAAACTCACTGAAATGCTCAGCCTATTTTTCCCCCCCAAGGGAAAAAAAATGCATAGAAACATATATTTATACCTATAGTTTTTTAAATTGACCTGTTTTTTGCAGTTTGCACCTCTGTGCCAAGAGAATCTGAAATATTATCAAGTTCATCATGTTTCTTCAAGTGTTCCCCGTTTCCATGTGTAGAAAAGAAAAAAAAAAAATAGTATAGCAGCCTCTAACACCTGATTCCTGTGTGCTATCCTAAATGAAAAAAGAATTAAAATTGTACAGGCCTCTTCTATATTTTAACCTATATCTCGTACTGGTAGTTCTGGTTGAGTACAACTGGGAACACACAGACAGCAAAAGCAACACTCCTCTAAATGTCTGACTTCATTCGAGCTTTCTTATTCCTCACTGATTTAAAATTTTTAATTTAACTATGTCATCAGTAAATAAAACTGAAAAAGTAGTTTAATGAAACACTAAGAACTGGATTCAACCTGGGGTTCTTGATTTTGTATAACCTAACAGTTCACCTAATCTAATCTGCTATGGCAGATTCCAGACTCTAAGAAGAAAGTATGATGCCTGCCATTATCTTCAGTATTTTAAATAGATAAAAATTACTTCAAATAAAACAACACAACTGAGCCCAAATCTATAGTTTGTGGTTTTTTTTTATGTTTATTTATTTTTGAGAGGGAGAGACAGAGCATGAGCAGGGAGGGGCAGAGAGAGAGGGAGACACAGAATCTAAGGCAGGCTCCAGGCTCCCAGCTGTCAGTACAGAGCCCTAAATTGGGCTCGAACTCGTGAACTGCAAGATCACGACCTGAGCTGAAGCTGGACACTTAACCGACTGAGCCACCCAGGTACTCCCCAAATCTATAATTTTAACATAAGTTACAAAATATAAATGTATGTATGGGGCTTATCAAGACAGTGAATGCAGAGAACTCATTAATGTTATAATAGTTTTACATTCATCCTTATGATTCTATTTATATATACGTATTTATTGCTGTAATCAGTATTGAAACTCTTCACTCATGATCTTTCTAAGGGATATAATTTGCATATTCAAATGAGATGGAAATTGACAATTGGCTAAAACTAATAAAGAACGATACAAGATACTTCATCTATGGAAATGATATTGTCTAGTTAGACCTAGAATGTAGTTTTTGAAACTGATAAAAAGGTAAACTCCGTAAAGTATAATGCCAGAAGTTAATTATTAGATACTCCATCTAAAATTCATGCCTGGCTCCTTCTTGATACCTTGCAGGCAGGTTTTTAGCACTTAATTCCATTCCTGTACTCACCATAGTTACAGGAGTTTTCACCTTGCAGAGAATTGTGTCCAGACATCCATAAACTTTGCACAATTATTCCTTGGCCTTTGACTTCATTGACTGGAATAGGTTATAAGCCAAGTTCTCTAAGTCCCAAACAGAGCCCTGGTATTGCCATTTATACAGAACCTATCTACAGAATAGAGCTGGTCCGATATCTGTGGGGGAAGCTGACATTAGTAACACCAATTTCTCAGCCAACTAGATGATCATTTTCCACAGGGTATGTTCTCAGGCCCTCCATGAGTTGACACTATTTCTAGATAAGATGCAGGCACATTCTTTCTACTATGTTTCCCCACCAGCCAGGGAAACCAGAATGGGAGGGCCCCAAAAGACTGACTGACCAAAAAGGCTCAGAAATATAGCTGGTGAAAAATTAGAACAGGTATTTATACTCCAAGATCACTCTGGTTCCATAAAGCACTAATGTACATTGAATACTCAACTTGAGCTAAGACCTTTAAACTTGCTGGAGTTTACCCACTTGCTGAAAATCATCTGGTTATTCATGCCTGTTGGTGATTCCCTATTCACAGGCTTTTGTTCTCAAGAGTTCAAGAGTGGGAAGGGAATGAATTGCCAAGTAAAATTATACCATGGGACACAATCACTCCCAGGTCCTTTCTACAGACTTAACACAACCCATACAGCCCCTGAATTACAAATGAGCTAGAGTTCTTTCACTGTAAATAACATGGGAACGGCTGCCCCCTGAGAGTATGTCTCAAGTCCCTAAAATGAAAAATCTGCGCAGATCCAGAAATAGTGTCCTTGCAACCAGGCCTGTAGGCTCTCTCTAGTCCCACCTCATTCATATCAGAAGGACCCTGAGAGATCACACTACCCAAGCTACGAGCTGCCACAGAACATCAGTCTAAAGGGTCAGAGATCTAAAAATACATTAAAAAAAAAACTAAAAAATAAAGAGTCAGACATCTGTGTAACCAAAGATCAGATAAATGAGATCAAGAGGAAGACAGTGTCACATTTTTAGGGAAGGGTGGGTAAATAGATAAAACACTATTTTAAAAAATGAAGAGGTAGAAGACAATGGTCCGACTAATAAAATCATAGGCTTGATTTTAAAAATATGTCAACTAACATGCCAGGGACCTCCTAATTCATTTGTTCAAAAAACCAATCTCCTCTTTGATCTACTGTAGTAATAATCCTGTAATCCTCACCAAAGTTCTTGGATCTTAAGAAGCAGCAAGCAGCCTCCTGGAGGTAACCTCAGGCCTGCTAAATCAATGGCAAACTCAGATAAGGCAGGCCAGGGCTTGAGGTTTTCTCTCCTCTATGGCCCGTGTCACCTTCTACAGACAGAGCCAGGATTCCCGAATGAACCCGAATTATTTCAATACAGATAGGAGGCAGAGAGTACAAACCACAAGCAGATAGGTAGTTAAACGTACAAGAATGAACTGTTGTCCTTTGTACAATTTAGGAGATAAGCACACATTACTTCATCGTAGCCAGCCAGCCCTCACTAGCTAGCTACCTGTATCCGGCCAACTCCTGATGCAATTCTTGTTGGCCCTCAATTTACTTCTCAAACGACTGCTGCATCAAATGCTCACCATGCACCAGAACTTGTAACACCTAAACCTTATCACAACCATGCAAGGAGGCTGGCTCTAACCCTATTTTACAAATGAAACGCAGAATCACGGAAAAGTTAAATCATTAGCCCTAATATTATTGCAGTAAAACCGGGATGCAAACCCAGTCCTGCCTGCTCGCCCCCCCCACCCCCAAGGCTGTGAGCTCTTAACCATCACAGCACCCTGCCTTCTAACACTTCTGAATTCCTGGCGGTTGTGATCTGCAGCTGTTCATCCCCTAAAACAGTCCTCCTCCTGAATGCCCCAGACACCTCACCTCCCACTGGGTTCCCAGCTTCTGCTGCTCTTGAAAGCTACCCTGTCAGCGGGGGACCCTGCAACTTAACTCTTTCATTAGTCTTGACATGACTCCTGCTAAAAACATTCCTCTCTTTCACTTGCAGCTCTCACTAGCCTCAGTCCCCTATGGGCTGCTGAGCCCAGACTCCAGCGTAGTCAACCTCTAGCCCCCAGATGAGAAGCAGCTCTCCCGTATTGATCAACAATTAAGAGAAGAAAGTGAAGTTAGGAAAGGCATGAAAAGCTAATGACATGAAATAGAAAGGATGGAAAGGAAGCTGACTTTAGAAGAGAAGGGCAATTCTCTAAAAGCATTTAATAAAAGGCAAGATGTTTAAAAAGTAAAACGTTTAACACAATCCCCAGAAGCAGTGCTCACAGTGGTTAACCGGCAAAGGCCTGGAATTGGTGGTAAAGTCAAAACAGATTTAGCCTTAACTGGCACGTTGAATGTTGAAATACGGAGAATCTACCTGTATTACTTCTGTGATTCAAAAACATTGTTTGAAAGAACTTAATCAGCTTTAGGTTTTGAGTTTTATAGTGAAGACCACAGAACAAACTAACAACTGACAACAGGGAGTTGGGTAAAAGAACCAAATATCCACTTATTTGATGAAACAGGCTATGGGCTTGAAAAAAAGTTCTTGTAGAAGAAAGTTTAATGACATGAAAAGTCATTCACAACATGGTTAAGAGAAAAAAAATAAGTTACAAAACAGCAGATTTAAAGACATGAAGCGATATTTATATTGGTAGGGGGAAATATGGGTAACAAGGCAATATTAAATTATTGAGCTTTTGCTCAAAAGAAAAAACTCTATACATATATACATTTTTTTTTAAAAGTCTGCGAAGTTCTATATCAAAACGTCAATAATGATGGGGAGGGGAGAGATTTCAACTAATTTTTATTTTCTTCCTTTTGTCTACTGGTACTTTGTAATTACAGCCTCATTTTTAATAAAAGCTAAAATATGTTTCAAAGTCCTCTCTCGAAAGGAGGAAAGCAAGCACAGCAGGCAAATGGAATGGTTCCAGGGTGTCAATATTACCTGCGTTCCTTTGTTGTCGCCCACAAGGGAAGCTAGAGGTGTGGCAGGTGACCACTAGCAGATAAAAGAAGCGAAATAGCTAAGGGAAAGGGAGGCAACAAGAAAGCAAGATTTCAATCAAGCCCAAACCACGCAGTGGCTTCTGAGGCAGTGATGAAAGTGAGTGAGGACAGGCAGGGGTGCAGGTGTGACAGTGGTGATTGGACTCGAAGTAGGTAACTGAGCATGAGCACCTCTGACTCATAGTGAAGGCGCGAGTCAACACGGGCTGACGAAGGCAGAACAGGGCTGAGGTGAGCTCCTCTTGCAGGGCAGGAAAACTCCCGTTTGTGAAGGTGGTGTGAACATTTCAGTGGCTCTTTCACTTTTGTCTGTTGTTTTTGTCAAGTGGCAGATGGAGCGGAACGATCAACTCCAAAACAGTAAGTTACTTAAAACAACACTGACGATAAAGTTAATTTCCCAGACTTGCAATAAAAATCTAACTTGAGCAAAACCTGTTCTGGAATACTGGGTAAGAAAGTGAACTAACTGATATTTTACCTTAGGTGTACAAAAAGCATGCAATGTTTTCATCAGACAGGGATTGTCTCATGGTATGGAGGAGATCTGAGACACAGGCACAGAACTACCACTGTTGTTCTTCCTTTACCTATATGTCAAACGCCATTCAAGCCATATTTCATACTTCTACTGCTTTTATTTCCTACTCTTCTGCCCACCTAGTTGTAGTCATATTCTCTAGAGAAAACTTCCCTGACCTTTATGGCTCTCTATAGTATCTATCTGGGTCATTCATTTTGGCATCGTGTCCTACATTCTTTCAGAAACATCATTTAGATATTTCATTTCTATTGTCTTCTGAACCAGCTTCTAAGTTCCTACAGTGCAGGTACTGGGATCTAGGCTTGCTTTGTTTGTTCCATTCACTACAATGCAGTGTTAATATCAATGGATTTTGGAATCAGACACCAGTGCTTTCCAAACTACAGGTGATTGACACAATCAAGTTCATGGATTTCTGGTCAACATCTATTTAAATGTAATAAAACAGAAAGGACAGAAAACACCATTGTGTAATGCAAGTACTGAGGGTAACTTCTAACTTTTGACATGTACACACAAACACACACATACACACACACACGATTACAAGGTAAAATGTATTTCTCGTTATGCTCCACCTCTGATAGGCAGCATGTTTGCAGCATCAATTCCACCATGTGTAAATTTACGCTAGATACGTGAGTCATGTCGCTCAACAACATGTCGGTCTCACAGACCCCTACAGGAAAAGCTGTTCTACTCACAACCTCCACAAAATAAATGACCCAAGGTGGCCACATTGACCACCATAATGCATCATGGAGGCCAAAGCTGACTGGAAAATACCTAATTAGGCACCTTGAGCCAAACAACAATAAATGTTTAGGTGGCCTCTTAAGTGGGGGGAAGTGCTGAGCTAATATGATCCGATATGATCCTCTCAAGAAACTGAACTGGGTAGTTATATATGGAAGCTGAAAGGATAACATGAGGTGGGGGAGGCCCATCCCAGGTGACCTCAAGTCTAAGTTACCAGAACTCTGACACTGAGTATGCAGGAACTCTTGGGAGAAAACACAGACACAGTAAAATGGGACAATAAGTTCATGACAAGAAGTGAGCCAACAGGAAGATAGTTGCTGAGTCACATGATCGGCCAAATACCAGAGGTAAGTAAATATAGTTCCTGCTCTTCCAGAGCCCTACGTACCTGTATCCATGATAACGGGGCACCTGAGAGGCTCTGTTCTAGGTAATAACAAGACCCTAACAAAAACAGTAGGAGACTAACCATATTTAACATCTCACAGTCTCAGTCACCTTGAAACAAAGTAGAGAAACAGCACTGCCCTCATGGTATTGTCCTAAGGACTATATAAACTGTAATGAAATGACTTAGGACAATCCTCAGTGCACAGTAAGTCCTCTGCAAATATTTGGTCAATAATTTAACTGCATGTAAACAAATTAATATCCTAATTGTCCAATGGCAGGTCCCAGAGCTACAGCTCTCCGGCAGGTCAGTCACTGCACTGCCTGCTCACACTGAGACCTTGAACCCATGTGGCTAGAAGGGCTCCCTGTTGCTCAGTTGAACAAACAACAATCACACTCCTCTGCCTATCACTACCAGAAACAGAGTTTCCTGCCACTTCAAAATGGGAACCACTCCATTTTTGTGTTATTGCAGTTGGATGGGTGGCAGTGTTTCTCTCCCACGCCAAAAAGGAAAATAATCTTCAATTTCCTTTCACTGACAACACTACTTCTGTAGAAGCTGTCCATTGGCTTTATAATCTTTTATAGCTTCAATTGAAGATATTCAGATAGAGTGCCATAATAATGCTAAGACCTAATAAGAGTACAGACTAAAGTAGAAAATCCAGACTATCAGTACTCTGGATAAATCAAATTTTGAAAAAACACATTTTTAAGCACAAGTTCCATATCTAAAGATTCAATAGTAATTTTTATAGTGATGACTTCTTCCATCATCATGAAGACAAATCATTCTGTGGATGTGGCCTTGAGGCAACAGTCCCATCATCAGACTAAAGGAGGAGACACCAGAGGGCACATCTTAAAATCGAGACAGTAAATGCAAGAATCTGACAGATGATTTCCACAATCCAAGGCTCAGTATTCAGAACTCCTCAAAGTACCTGAGGCTTCCCTCCTTTTACCTAATTGTACTATGTTTCTACAGAATGCTATTGTTCTTGCATGCACCCTATGTGCAAAAGAAATACCAAGTGAAAAATTAGGTTGCAACTGAATTTGATTTCATAGCATGCAAACACCTACCACGGGCTAACACAGTTCTAAACTGTGAAGATGTCAATTTTCCCCAATGTATCAAAGACATGTATTAGATCCAGGATGCAGCCAAACAACCATCAATAATTTTTTTTAATAAAAATTAAATACAGCCTCCAAGTGGTCCCTAAATAGGAAACTTCCTTGTTGTTTTCACTGATGCATAACTTTCTACTATTTTCACTTCTAGGATTATTTTTCTGAATTTATTCATTCATTTATACATTCATTCATAAATTCATTCAGTAGTTACTGCAAGTCTTCTGTAAGTCAGGCACCATTTCATGGGCTAGGAATAGACCAAGAAACAAAACGGACAAAAGCCTCTGCCTTCATGTACCTTTTATTCCAGCAGAGTAGATGGGCAATTAACCAAAAAAGTAAATGACACAGTATGTTAGAGAGGTAAGTGTCATAGAGAGGATAAGAAATGTTAAGAAAGTGTAAAGGAGAAGGTAAGGGAGAAAGCCATGTGGCTCTGTGGAAGAATAGTTACTAGGGGCACCTGGGTGGCTCAGTCGGTTAACCGTCCGACTTCGGCTCAGGTCATGATCTCATGGTCCGTGAGTTCAAGCCCCGTGTCGGCCTCTGTGCTGACAGCTCAGAGCCTGGAGCCCACTTTGGATTCTGTGTCTCCCTCTCTCTCTGCCCCTCCCCTGTTCATGCTCTGTCTCTGTCTCAAAAGTAAATAAACGTTAAAAAAAAAAAATTTTTTTTTTTTAAAAAAAGAAGAGTTACTAGCAGCTGGGCAGACCACAAATGCAAAGGCCCTGGCGCAGAGTACACCTTGTATTCAAGGACCATCAGTGAGACTGAGCAATGAGCAAGATGGCGGAGGTAAGTCCAGAAAGGTAACCAGGACAGATTATACAGCTTCAATGGCTACTGTAAGACTTGGCCTTTACTCTAAGTGGAGGTGAGAACACTTTAGGGTTCAGAACAAAAAGCATCTTGGCATATTTTAACAGGATCACAAACAAACAATATAATTATATGCTCCTACATGGAGGAGAGATGAAAAGAGGCCCCAGTAGATGCAGGAGTTGAGCTGAAAAGCAGTGGGGATAATCCATTTCTATGCCGGACAGGGCAGAACAGCAGAGTAGCTCTATTCTGAAGGTAAAGGCAACAGGCTTTGCAACAAATTTGAAGAAGGTTATGGGAGAAACAGAAGACTGAGGAATGACACCAAGGCTTTGGATGTTGGCAAATAGAAAGATGGAATTGCTATTTGCTGAGAAAATAAAAATAAAAGAGAGTAATCAGAAGTGAACTTTTGGACAGGTTAACTTTGAGAAGCCAATTAGATGCCAGAAATGAAGCTGGATATCCTTCTCTGAAAATTCAGCAAAAGGTCCAGTCTAGAAATAGACACTAGAAGTCATCAGAGCATGTGATGTATTTAAATCCACAAGATCAGATGAGATCACCAAATGAGTGCACATAAGAGGCCCAAAGATGGAGCCTCAGGAGCCTCCAACATTTAGAGATGGGAAGAGTGAGGAAGAGCCCACAAAGCAGAGCAAGAAGCTCCAGTTGCACCAGTTTTAACTCCTCTGACCCACTATCACCCCAAAGGGTCCACGTACAGGATGATTTCTCTGCCTGAGATTCCTCAATCCTGTGCCTGTCCCCCACCACCAACTTCACCCAGACACCTATGTGGACACACCATTGATGGCAGGCTCCTGTCCCTTCCTCTCCCACCACCTATCGGTTGACAGCACCTTGCCCAGACAAGTGCCCTCCCCCATAGGATCTCAGAGCACCACAAACCCGTCCTTCATGGCATTAATACAGTTGTAATTCTGTCATTTATTTGTGGGATTATTTGATATTTGTCTCACCATGAAAAGTGTCTGCAAGGACATGAAAGCAAGGCGGAATCTGTTTTGCTCTATCTCTGAGGTCTAGCACGGGGCCTAGAATACAGCAGGCTCTCCATAAAGACCAGATGAATGAAGGAATCATTCATCAATCTCTCTCATTGGTTTTCTGCTCAATGAAATAATAAGACCTTCTTTGTATTGGGTCCCAAGTCTAGGTTTCTGCTTGAAATGCCTTTTTGTAGTTATGCTGACCAAAATTTAATATCCCTGTGCTCATCAATTCCCACTTTCTTGGAGCACCTGTCTCTTGTGTTCTGCCTCCCTAGGGGCGTGGTGCATACACACCCACAATTCACATCCCATTGTTCTCTCAGGAGAATCAAGAACATAAACACTGGCATATCTACTACTCAATTGCCCTTTCATTAATCAGCTTCAGCTGGAGCAGTTTATATATCTATATATATTCTTCAGAAAGAGTTATACAGCTCAAGTTCCAACTCTGCTATAATTCAGAAAAAGGAAAACTTCTAAAGGTGATATGAACAACATGGAAGCTACTCAATATATAGAGAGCTCAAGTAAGGTGTTTCCAGTATTTAGAGATTAAACAAGAAAAAAAATCCTCAAACTGAAATTAAAAAAAAAGAAAAGAAACAAAATTATAAACAAATATTTACAGGGGTGCCTGGGTGGCTCAGTCGGTTGGGCGTCCGACTTCAGCTCAGGTCATGATCTCACAGTCTGTGAGTTCAAGACCTGCGTCAGGCCCTGAACTGACAGCTCAGAGCCTGGAGCCTGCTTCAGATTCTGTCTCCCTCTCTCTCTGCCACTCCCCAGCTCGCACTCTGTCTCTCAAAAATAAAATAAAATAAATTTTAAAAAATATTTACATGTAAATTTGTGTGTGCATTTTTAAAGACCCATGCCTCTAAGTTTTTATTATATTCTCAATGCACGTATAACTACCCAAAAGGAAAGGCGGCAAAACAGATATCCATCCTATACAATAACACAGCAGCTAGAAAGAACAGTGAAGATCATCATGTATAGACATGAAATGATTATGATACATCACTCAGAAAAAAAGCAAAATTGTGAACACTGTACAGTATATATTTAAGTAAACACATGTGATCTTTATATTTCCCTTAAATATGTATGTGTGGATTTTGAGAAGAATGTTACCAAATTAAGAACAAAACTGCCTAGGGACGCCTCGGTGGCTGTCATTTAAGCATCAGACCTCAGCTCAAGTCATGATCTCACAGCTCGTGGGTTCCGGCCCCGCATCGGGCTCTGTGCTGCCAGCTCAACGCCTGGAGCCTGCTTCAGATTCTGGGTCTCCCTCTCTGTCCCTCCCCAGCTTGCGCTCTTTCTCTCTCTCAAAAATAAATAAACATTTAAAAAAAATTTTTTTTTAAAGAATAGCACTACCAATAGAGAAGGGGAAAGAGATTGGGATTGCAGATATGACAAAAGAGATTTTAGTCTTACCTGAAGACTAAAGAATTCTTCAAATTCTTTTTTTACATGGAGAATGTATTATGTGTTGCTTACGTAAGTCAAAATTAACTTTTAAAAATGTTAAGAGAACCCCATAATCTAACTGTACTAATATGGCAGGAGCATATAGAGCCTAGTCCCTGGCTCAGCTAAGCAGGCCCCCAGCTCCAGGTTCCTCAGCTAGAACAGGATCTCTGCTTGGGTCTCAGGTCCAGGCACATGGACCTCTATTTCTGTATAAAGATACAAATATTCTGTATTTCTGTATAAAGATACAAACATTTCAGGAGACCTACTGCCAACTTAAAAGCGTGGACAAGTAGATATCTAAAGCCCAGACTGTTTCCACTATGAGCACTAAAAGCAAGCCAGACGTGAAAAATGAGCATGTTTTTTTCTATTTTTTAAAAAACAAAAGATAGGTATGGTAAAAGGCACAAATCCCCATCTTAGGTAAAAAATAATTTTATGAGACTGCTATGTTGCAAAAGGTAAATAGAAAATTATATGACTGAAGATTATTTTATGCAAGTCACTGAACTGAAAATTAATTCAGACACGTGTGAAAATGTAAGGAAAAAGAATGCAATTTTCTATGACCTCTCCATGCATTAAGTATTTCTGCAAACAGGATGATATTCAGGTTTATCACATCTGTGGAGCTCTGGTTTTTAGTAGAAAACAGTATGTCTCTCACCATGAACACAATATAAATTCTAAAAGAATAAGTCCCATCAGATAAAACTGCTAAGTCTCCAAAGTGTCTGTTATATATTCAACTGAATGAAATTACACGTATGTCAAAGTCACCATTTTTCAAATCGTCCTTTCTCGTTTGGCAGTTCGCAAAAGCCGTCCAGTGGCAAACTCTGTGCATCTTAAGAGCAGAGCCAGGGCTCAGAGACTGAAGTCCTGACATCAGATCTCCCATTATGCCGTTGGCCACACTACGCACAGCTGAACACTCTGATGAAAACAGAAAAATCAGTTCCTCGCTAGCGTTTAGCATTTCTGAACAACCTAAAGAGATACTCAAAATGATTCAAGATTACTGATAAAGCCCCATGTCAGCAAGTGCAAATGAAGAGTGCAGAAGAGGATGACTATATTAGGTGTTGAATTCCAGCAGAAAGTCTGCCTGAGTGCTTGTTTTTGCCTGCGGAGTCTGAACGCCCTTTTCAAAGGTACCTGGCATGTCAAGGTGATGGAAATTACACAAACACACCCCATGGCAAATAAATGGGGTCAGGGCATGGCTGGCGAGGGTGGCTTTGGTGCTGTCGCTGATCTTGACAAAGCAAACACTGGTTTCACAACCATCATTTTTTAGTACATGCACAGTGTGTGATCTCAGGGAAGGGAGGGGTGGTTGTGATAAAAAACGAAAAGGCTCCAGTCAACATCTATCTTTTGCTTTTGGTAATAGTGTAAATGCTTCCAGGATCCCAGTAAAGGATGAACTTTAGGGAAATCCTGAAGCTCGCGTTGCGTCCAGGACTCAGCTGGCTACACACCCGGCACTAACTGTAACAAGCACTCAGTGTTCCATCCCAGACTAATAATATCATCAATATTTCTCTTCAGACCTCAAGCTTTTCCTAGGGATCCAAGAACTGTTGGCTTAGTCCTCATGCTGCCATTTTAGGTGAGTCACAAGCAACATACCTGTGTGGGGCAGGTTCCTGGTCTCTGGGCACAGATCCCTAGAGGTTAAAAATGGCTTCCCTGGCTCAAAACCTCAAACCCTTTGCACTTCAAAACTGGGAACCGTAATAACTGAAAATTATATCTCATGTATTAGGGTTCTCGAAGGCCTGAAGAGCAGCACAGAGTTATATTCCCTGGAATGCAGACATTCTATCTCTACCTACTTTGTACCTACTTGGAGAGGTCTGCCCACTTTAACAAACAATTGAATGAAGAGCAAGCCTGTCGCCATCTTATGAAATTAAGGAGCCCAGGTTGTATTCCTGACCACAGGACAACGGCCACCTCTACATGGAGAACCTGCTGGCACAGCCACCAATGCTGAGTTCATCACCATCAATTCACCTTAACCCGACTGGAGAAGTCCGTGGCAGCTAGACTCTCTATCCCACTGAGGCCCAATTAAATGTCTCTTACACAGTTCTAATTCTCCCTCACTGCTAGATAATCACAACCCTACAGTTAAACCTGTCCCCAGCAATGTAAACGGGGACACTTGTCACCTGTGTGATTGTCCAGTAGAACCAAAGGAGACACATAAGCAAGCACACTAAGACACTACACTATGGACTGAAGGCTTAAAGAGCTGTGTAACAACCATAAATTACTGCAAACTACTGCACTTCTAAAGAGCCTTTTGCATACTGAATGCTTCTTATGGCCAACTGCTAAGAAAGGTTTCATCATCCCAGGAGGCATGCAGGTGTTTGCAACAAAGAGATTTTTAGAAAATAGAACAACCAACAACAGCCAATGCACATGTGTGCTCACACACACCCCTCCCAAGTAGAAAGTCAATAGATGCCAAACTGAGACTTAACCATTTGCCAGAAAACCCCTTGACCTACTCTCTAGAATCAAGGCCTTACTCAAAGAAGAGTTTTGTGTTAAAGTGATATATGCAAGGGGCACCTGGGTGGCTCTGTCAGTTATGCATCTGACTTTGGCTCAGGTCATGATCTCATGGTCCATGAGTTGGAGCCCTGCATCAGGCTCTGTGCTGACAGTTCAGAGCTCGGAGCCTGCTTTGGATTCTGTGTCTCCTTTCTCTCTACACCTCCCTTGCTCTCTCTCTCGCTCAAAAATAATAAACATTAAAACAAAATTTTTGTAAATAAAGTGATACCTGCAAGATTAGATGCAGGTTACCCTACTAATTTGGCACATTAAAGGAAAGCATGGAAAGAGCAGATGTTTTCTGAAACCCACTGTAAACACTGTAGCCCCTCTACAAGGAAGGATTAGGGCAGGAGGTCAAATGGAGAAATGGAGGTGCTGATCCCTTATGGAAACATCCTGACATTGGTCATAACTCACAAAGCTTCCTCTCTTTAGGCTCCTAATCGCAACTTGGACATACCAACTGCTAGGCTTTTTAAAACAGTAATGACCACTTTCTGCCGCTGAAATATCTACTTTCCTAAAAGCCAGAGCTGCTTGCTTGCATCTCTTTAGTGGACAGAAAACCCACGTGGGAAGGACAGAAGAGAACTTCAGGGCAGTACTTATTCTGGGAAGGCAGAAAGGAGCAAAGTGCTGGAGATGAGGGTGGTTAACTGGATCTGCCTTAAGAAACAGAGATCTGGATGTTAAAATGGTAACATTTGTTCAATGTGGGTGGCAGGTACCCAGAAATCTATTACACATACTTATTTTTAAGTTTTTCCGCATGTTTCAAGTACTTTATGGTAGAGAACTAAAGTAAAATGTTTTAAATGTGAAAAGGAGACACAAAAAGCATAAAGGAAATGCAATCTCGTGCCTAAGAATGGGAAGAGGCGAAGTCCAATGCTGCTTTGATTAAATGTGATTGCCAAGCAACACAATAAATATACACAAGCCTCCTGGAAACACCGAAATCCAAGATAACACACACCAAAGTTAGAAGCCACTTTATAGCTTTACATTTTATCACCAGAGAGTCTTTTGACAGCAGTCTTGTTAACAAAAGGCACATCGATTTATCTTTGGCCCATATTTGAAGCTGTACGGAGTAGGTCCTGGAGTATTATTTTAATATGCATTCGTTAATCTAGATGAAAGCCAAATTTCAGGGGGTGGAAGTACAGCAGCTTGCTCTTCAGCACTAAAGCTAGTTTGGATCAGAGTGTGAGTGACACAGAAACACACATTTCTGTTTAGCGTGCAGAGAAGAACAGCAAGATTTAGGCCCGTGCTAACAAATGCAGCTGCCGCCACCACAGAGGAAGAACTCAAAAAATCCACAGCTTTCTTTTTGAGGATCCTCGACCAAATGGCCCACACCAACAGTGGAATGACAGCCATTTAGAGTTAGCATGGCCTCTAAGGGCCTGTCACCAGTTTCTCCACATATGTGCTCAGGGATTTACTATCACGAGACCATTAGACTAGGGTGTAAGGCTGCCAACACGCTGGTTCTGTGGATGGGTGTGACCACCTGACCACATGCAAAAATCACAGAAACATCACAAAAGTTCCAAAGCTGTTAGCACAGGAGACAAGACTGGCCCATAAATCCTTTGTTGGCCTCACACATCATTTTTCTAAAATTTCTAAAATTGAATTAGGATAATAATCATAAAAAAAAAAAAAATCCGGATTTCAGCTTTCTCTTTTCTAAATGTCAGAAGATCTGGCAAACAGGGCTGGCGTCTGACCTAAGTGGCCGCTGCTCAGGTTCCATCAGGCCTGTTCACCACAGTCCCCACCAGACCTCATCCTCCACACTCACCAGCATCAGTTGTAACACCACCTGCCCTTTTAATCTGAGGGAATTTTAATTTAATTTTAATTCAGGACATTTTAATCTGTGGAATAATACTAAGGGAGCCACAGCTTGGAGGCACTGGAAATGAATAAATTCTCCTTAGAACAGAATTAGGGGCTGGGAGGGAGACAGGGGGAAAGGGCTAGTTTTCTAGAATTCTGAATTCCAACAGGGAGTAGAAGAGAGGAGAAAGACCAGACCAGAAGTCATCCTCGTCATCACCATACATCCATTCCCATATCCCTGTTTATGAGCTCCAACATAGACAACTCCTTTTCTTATACTGGTGCAATCCCTAAATATACGATATTCTTGACGCTGAACAATGCTCATTTCAGATTAAGAGGGAATCGCTTCTGCTCCCACATTGCCTAAGGGACTCACAGAGGTGTACTGGCTTGTTTTTTGATGCAATGCTCCCACCACCCAAGCCAGCCATGGGAATTCCTTTCTACTTGGTAATGCATCAGATGCCCACAGATGCTGTGCCCAAACTCCTATCAAGTAAACTAAGCTGCACACTGTGACATTTGTTAAACCAGGAGGAAGAGAAATTATGGCTATAAACAAAAGATGTTTGATGCAGAGAGGAGAAATTACTCATCGACACAAAATAAGTATCAGACAGGCTCACACAAAAGATGCACAGAGGGATATGGAACAGAATGCCATTCATTAATCAACTGCAAGAACATATAATTGTGTCTATATCAAATGAAATTTCCAAGGAAAAACTGTCATAAACTCCCTATTGTGCATAGATACACATACACGTTACTGTATATATAGCCATAATTACGATAAAGTTCAGGATAGATTAAGTTACCTCTACATACATACTACATAAAAAATAAAAAATAAATAAAAATTTAAAAAATTAAAAACAAGAAAAGATACTGAGCAGGAAAAGCTTCCAGAGCATAGTATGTTAGTGTCAAGTCACCTTATTTTATCAAAACCTGATTTTCCCAATCAGAAGTGTTAAAGTCCATGTTCTCACCAGTGCCTGAAGACTTTCAAGACCCATTTCACAATCTAAAAAGAAGAGGAGTCTTTCTCTTCTGGGTTACAAGATCATTGGCAGAAAAAGTTAAAACCACATCCAGACCTAATTTCCACAGCTTGGTTTTTTCATGCCCACAGATCGGAAAGAAAAAGGTAAACACTCACCGCAGAAAGCTGGCTCCATGTGGATCTCAGTGGCTTGTGGTGAATCACAATTTTTTCATCTGACTTCTGTTCTTTGGGCTCCGACTCTTCATCAGAGTCAATGTCAAGAGCCTTTTCTTTGTAGTTCTGATACAGGACAGCATTTTCTGTTAAGAAATACAAACCCTACAGGTCACTAATTGCCCCCGTCTTTATGCTAGTTTTTCTAAACCAACATCCATATTTATACAAGGTTTGGGCTCCATTTTAATGAACAACAAGGAAACAAATGGATTTCATCACTGAAGAAAAGTGATCACCAAAAAGTGATTTTCTCACTCACACAGCTCTGTCCCCAGTTCACCTATAGGGGAATGGGAGGGATCCATACATGAAATACCAATGGAAGCAAAGTTTCCATGTTTCTGTCTACCACCCACAGAGGATAGCCATGCCTATTACATCACTGTTTTTCTTTAGGTTAAACTGAATTCATACCCTACCTTTCTTTCAAAGCCCACCACCATTCATTTACCTATTTAACCCACATTTATTGTATAGCTACAATGTGCCAAGGGCTGAGAGTAAATGGAAAATAAAAGAAACTTCTTGTGCCCTCATAAGCTAAAAATAGGAAGAGAAAAATATTCCAAGTCACTCACTCATTTATTCATTCAACGGATATTTATAAAATGCCTCCTGGATGCCAACAACTGCTAGGGATACAATGAACAAAAAAGATAAAAATCTCAATCTTCATAGAGCGGACATCGGAGTGAGCAAAGAGTGATAATAAATAAACAAGTAATTTTTATGGTACGTCAGATGCTGATAAGTGTCATGGAGAAAAGCAAAACCTGGAAAGGAGGGGAACATTACAATGAGGGTATGTAGATTTTAAATAGGGTGGTTTAGGAAGGCCTCACCAAAGTGATATTTAATCTAAAAAAGGTGAGAAAGCAAGACATCTTACAGCTGGCAAAAGAACATCCCATCAGAGGGAAGAGCAAGTACAAAGGTCCTGGGACAGGAGTCTGTTTGGTATGTCTCTACGTGTGAGGACCAGCAAGGAAGCCTATATGGGTGAAATAGGGTGAGGGAAGGGAGGAAGCTTAAGAGATGGGGGCTGGAGATGAAGAGAGGGCAGATCATGTAGGCTCTTGCCTCAATGCCATAGAAAGGACTCTGGTTTTCAGTCTGAGAAGACAAGTCACTGTAGGGTTGAAGACAAAATAATCTTGCACATATATGTACCTATAAACTGAATGATTTCTATATGGGTGCTTGAAGAACAGATTCTCAGCAGGGTGTGACCTCTTGTGGGTGGGGTGGGGGGTGGGGGTGGGCGGTGGTCAAACAGGTGTTACTGAGAAAAATCTAAGATCTGAAAGCTGAGAAGCTTCAGAGCTAAAGGAAAAAGTATATGCAAAAGCCCTGAGGCAAAAAGAAACGTAATACCTTAGAAGAACAAAGGAAAAGTCAATGTGTAGAGTATGGGTGTCTAGTGGACAAAGGGTGCAAGGTGGGTTTAGGGAGGTGAGCCAGATAGTCTAAATCAAGCAGAGATTTGCAGGCGATGTTAAAGAACTGGATTTTATCCCAAGTACAAAACAACTGAATTTCTTCCACACTGCGAAGATTGTATTTTATCCTGATTACAAAGGGAATCCATGGAAAGGAAAAGATTTGATTATATTGTTGGAGCAAAATACTAGCTGCGTAGAGAACTAATTAGGATGCTATGCAAGAATGGAGATGGGCTATTGAGGATGGCCTGGAGATGGGGGTCAGAGAAAGGGAGGTGGTAAGGATGTTTCCAGGATGTTTCCTACATCTGCAGGTCCCAACAGCTGCACAGTGGGAGATGGGAACGCCTGAGGAGATGTAGCTTTAGAGGGAAAGATCATGAATTTGATTTGGGACCTACTGACTTTGAAATGCCTTTCCCACCTACAGAAGAAAACAGACATCTGCCTCTTCATCAACTACAGCATGTTCTATATGCACCATGACTAAAGTAATACTGGAGTCGATGCAAGATTTTACTGTTCTCTGATGGTTTTACATACGTAAAACAGATTATGAGGGTAAAGACTGCGTTACCACACCTCTGTAGTGTTCTCTAAAGTACCGGTGGTTGGCACAAAACATGCGTAGATTGTTGATAAGATTACTCACTCATTCTCACAACAACAAAGGCAATAGTATTATTGGCCTCATTTCATCCATGAGGACACTGAGTCTTGGTGAGGTTAAGATGCTTGCTCAATGTCACACAACTGATGAACAGAAACTGTACGATGACAACCCAGGTCCCTGGCTGGCAGGTTCTCACCACTCTACTGCACCTCATCCTAAGCTACATTCTTCTTAGTCATTAACTCTAAGAATCCTGTATTCCTCACATACGTATCTGTGAAAATTTCCAGGCCATCATATTGAGAAGAGACCAAAGAGTGCACAGAGACAGCTCCTTATAAAAGGAAACAACATACAACTACATATAAAAAATAAAAGTAAAAATAAAAATAAAAAGTCTGTCCTCGGACTTAAAAAAAAAAAGCTCAACATTTTTAACCCTTTGAGACAAAGGTCCCAGAATCAATGTCAACTTCTAGAAGATGCAAACCATCTCTCTAAATGCCTATTAGGTAGATACTCTGTTTACTTCATGGTCATAAAGTGATTCAAGAGTAAGCAAAATGGACTCAGGACCAGTTATCTGCCCTCATACTGGCTATGTGATGGTGGGAAAGACACTAAACCTCTCCAAGCTCCCAGTTTCTTCAATTATAAAATCAGAGAGATGAATTTGCCCAAACCAGCTAAAATATCATATATTTTATATATTCGTTGCACCTCAGATTGGTGCTACGAATACATTTTTATGAACTGGTCATGTTTAAATGCTCCAAGAGAATGGATTTTTATAAGAATTACATAGGGAAATATTTTGTAATCACCTAAGATTACGTATTTTATATCTCTGGGTGATTTTACGGTAGATTTACTTATAGAGAGGCATACCCTTCTTCATTACTCTTGAAAGATGAGAAAATCTTAACATTTCAAAGCATGACAGAAAGTAACTACCTTCACCTCCAGCATGTTCCTCCCACCCCAGGAAGGCTGCAGGTGGGGCTGTTTGCTTTGTGCTCTTCCAGTTACTTGACACTTGACCCGTCTGTATATACAAAGTCCTCTAATCTGATTAGGGTTTGAACACCTGGCTGAGCAGCTTTTGTTTTTGTGATCCTTCACAAAAATACTATACGGGTTACAAATTCTTAGGAATAGGTTTGTATCAGCCGGGACAGTTAGAGTTCCCCCAAGTTGAAACTTGATAGGTAAATAGGAAGTCAGTAATGATACTAAAATTTGGAAATACGGAGAAAAGAATATTAAGTCAAAGGAACTATGACTTAAGATTTAAGTGCCAAACTCAGGATTTTTAACTCAAAATCTAGAGCCGGCTCTTACTCTTTGTCCATTTTTTGAGGGAGGCGGGGATGGAACCAGGGTAGATAAGAATTAAAAATCCAGGATGTTGGCTGACAAAGTTATCAGCTTACAAAGAATCCCGTTAATTCCATTTACTGCTGGTATTACTGGATGAAAATTTAGCTTAGTGCAGAGATTCATACTGTATAATTTGGGAAGAAGTTGGACATTTTTCTCATGTTAAGTGTTTTTGTTACTGCGGTTGGATTTCAACTTATAATTGATATTCCACATTGAAACAGCAATAAAAGTCTGGAAAATCAAATGCTTACCTTCCCCATCAAATGTTCCTTGTCCTTTCAGCATTTTTTTCTAAGAAACAAGAAAAGCAAAAAAGGAAAAAGCAAAGCAAACTATGTATGAATGAGCCAAACAGAAAATACAGCTATTTTAAGAAAATTACTTCTTTTGTTGTTACATTCATTAGATTTCCAAAACCATACAGCAGACGATCCCTTGAGTAGTTCACTCATCTGACTACTACAATTCACTAAACTGGTAAAATAAAATGTACAACATCCCACAGACCCCAGCAAAACAGCTTGAGAATCCTCAAAAGACCAGCAAGCAGCTCATTTCACTACTGGTGATTCACCATCACTGTTAAACTGAGCTGTGCTATACTTGCAGAGTTGGGGGGTGGGGGATAAAAACCACCTAAAATGTTATGTAATTTCTCTAAGGCCATGAGGTCGAAAATAAAATAGCCTTACTTGTCTATGACATATTGACATTTGTACAAATTGGTTCCACTTCTCTGATTAACCAAGGAAAGTTGAGGCTGCCAAAATGAATTTCTGCTGAGATCTGTCTTGTTTCTGGACAAAGCAGCACATACACACTCCAAAATGTCCTTCTTTAGTTTTCCCTATCTCTTTATGTCATATTTGGCAGTATTTTAACCTATGAAATTTCTAGGCCTCGATCAGGGAGCAGAGTTCACTTGAATCTGAAGTTCTGAGCTACCAACTTGTTAAATGCTCTCAAGAATAAATGGACACAACATGGGAATAAAATACAACCACTGACAGTGGCGACAGAGACAAGCAACAACAAAGATGACAAACATTTGTAACTTTTATGATTCTGGCAATTAATTTTAAAACTCACATTTTACCTGGATGGCATTTACTATGTTATCACTTCTCCAAAAAAAATTCAGTAAGTAATTAGCATGAATTACTTTCAATAATTAAAATAATCAATATGCTCAAAAGAAATGGGTAGTTTCCTGTCTCAGCTGTGATGAATCAGCAACCCCTGACACCTCTAAACAAGCCCCAGACATTTTGACCATTCAGTCAAGAGTACCACACCCGCTCTCCACCTCCTGTTCAGCTACCTGTATTAAAAGTGTTCAGGACTCACTCAGCCAGTACCTAATTTGCTGTATTTCTTTTTCACATTTGTCCCCCACATTCTGCCACTCTGCCTGAGTTTAGAAAGTTAAAACAGTGGTAAGAGTTTTACTTCCTCCCACCAAGCTGCATTAACCTGGCTGTGACTGCCTGCAACAGAATGGCCAAGAGATAGATGTGCACAGGTCTGATCAACAAGAGAATTAAAAGAGAACAATAACTTCTGGTTTCCTCTGTGCCCCTCCCCCCACGCCCAACACCTTCGCTTTTGGCTTGGTGAATGCCTGGCTTAATGAGTGACACTCCTGCTCACCCTTACCTTTATCCTTCCCAGACTGGAAAACTTCTCCTTGTCTTCCATCACTGCTTTCAGAACAGGCTGGGACATTCTGTTCTTCTTCTTTGAAGTGGTAGGACTGTCAAAATCAAAGCCACTGACCACCGCCCGACGATAGGACGTGGAGCGCAAACCTCTCCGCAGAGACCCTGGGCTGTCCACGTCGTTCTCCGCCTCACCCTCATCGTCTGCGGGGCCCAGAGGTGCTCCGAGGCCCTCCACCATGCTACGCACCTTGAGGAGTCTCCTGTGGGGCTCCACATTCTGACTGTTGGATTTACTTATTTTAATTTCCGAGGCCAGGTTCTTTGGAATGATTTGCTGCTTCCCCACTTTGAGGGCAGCAGGGCTGTTTGTGCTCAAAACCACTGAAGGATTCTCTGGGAGCTCGTTCTCCTGTGAGGGCAGCCTTTGGAGGGGGAGTTTTTGTTCCAAAGACCTTTTCTGGGGCGCAGGAGAGAGTTTCGAGGGTCCCGGCTCAGGATCCTTAGTCGTCTGGCCGGATTGCGACCCAGAGCCTGGGGAGTCGATATTAGGGATGAGCCCATTTGCAGCAGGCAAAAGCAGTGGGCTGGTGGTCAATCCGGTCAGGTCTCCCTCCCGGCTACAGCAAGCGGGAGAGTTAGGAGTCCGCTGGGGGCGCAGCGGGTGAGGCATGGGTGAGGTCACTGTGCCATTCGCTGGGGATTTCGGGGAGCCCCCTGAAAACGCTTTGGGAGCCTGGGGAGACTTGGGACGTTGGAGCCGAGGAGAAACAGCTCTGTATTCCGGGGAGACTGTCCTCCCATTGGTCACCACCCTACGATGAGTACAAAGCAGCAGGGGGGTCCCCTGGACGGTCCTGCCCTCTGAAGCGGTGGGTACCTGGGTAGGAGTCTGCATCGCGGGGAGCGTCCCTCGGTCCTCCACTGGGAAATCCGTGATCAGCAATCCGCTGGGGCTCTGGTAGGACTGGGGCCTCGGCTTGCTCCGGCCCAGCAACTGAGGCTGAGGAGTTGACCGCCTCCGCCATAAAGGGGTTAAGCTGTTGCTAGAAAAATCCACATCACTCTCGCTGTCCATAGCGGAGACTCGGAGGTCAGCCCGAGAGGGAACAGCACCCAGTTAGTCTTGCCTAAAGAGGAAAGAAGTCATGGAACTTTGCCTCCGGACAACCAGACACGCCTTGCAAACACGCGCGCTCCGAGTCTGGCAGTCACCCGACTGCTGTGCGCGATACAACTGCGTGTCAATTAATTACCCACCCTTTCTCGGGCAAAATCTGCGCCCACCTCGCTGCGTGTTCCGGAACAGAAATCTGGGCTGTACCCAGGCGGAATAATCCAATTACCTCCGCGTCTCTCCAGCGTCCAAAGACCACCCGCACGGAAAAAGCCCGCCACCAATACGCAGGGTGCAAGCTGATGCACAGGAAACTTTGCTACGAGTTCAGCTTTCTTGGGAAACTCGCCGCGCGACGCTTCCCTCCGCCGCCATCCAGCTGCCCAGCCCCGTCGTTGGTCCCCTCTCGCTCAAGCCGCCTGGCTCCTGGGCAGATTTACCTTTGGGACTTTACAGAACCCAGGGCCAACGAGCGCCCACTGCCCCTTGGGTGGCCCGGGTCTCAGATCGAATCACAGCAGCGGGAGATCTGGAGACCACAGCAGCCGACAGGGGCCATCGGCTCCGCCCTCAAGCTTGGTCCCGCCCTCAGCCTTGGCCCCGCCCCAGTTTTAGCCACTCTTAGACCCGCCTCTGTCTCAGCCTGAGCAAATCCTGCTTTCCCGCCCTGGCGTATCTTCGATCCCCTCCGGTCTCTGTTTAAAACACTTGAGCACACGTGGGCTGGGTGCCGAACTCAAGGGTTCCGGACCGGGAGCTGTGGGCGCGCTAGGCTGTTGCCAGGAGCACAGCGTGAGAAAGAGCGTGGGAGCCATGCGGAGTTGCAATTTAGAAAGCCCTGGGGCAGGGTTTGGGGGAGGGGGTGGTTTAGGGGTCTGGTCCTACGCAGAGTAGAGTTTTGCGAAATGCGTGAGTTGGGCTGCGCGGCTCTAAACGCTGAGAGCCAGTGCCCTCTCAGCATTCGGGTGGTCTTAAAACACAAATCTGATGGCCTCGCTCCCCTGCTTAAAATATAATATAGATTGATAGATATGCTTGCTTGTGCTTAGAGTATTTCCGGAAGGATGTGTACCGGCAGCTCGGGGGAGGGGAACTGGGTGGCTAGGAAGCTGGAGGGAGGAGGAGTTTTCATTCAATAATATTGGCCCTTTAATGCTTTGAATCGTGAATTTTACCAAAATTTATTTACCAAAAATAAATGCAATTTAAATTACAAAAAAAATTGGTTTCCAAGCATACATAGAATAAAATTCAAAATTCTCCATGACTTACCAGGCACTGCACGACCTGCCTACCTCTGTGGCAGTTTTTTCTCTCAACACTTTGCTTCACTATTCTTAGGCCACACCCACTTCAAGTTTAACCGCCTCAGAACCTGCCCCTTTGTTTTTCCTTGACCTTCTGACCCGTTCCTCCGTCAGAGAGGACTTCCCTGACCCCTCCTGAATCAGATCTTGGCCCTGCTTATTTTCCCAGCCACCTGTTCTCTTCCTTTTCTACGGTTCATGACAATGTGCATATATACATTTATTTTTGTATTTGTTATTATGTTTTGTCTTCTTTAGACTGTACGCTTCCAGAGGGCAGCAGCCATGTGGCCATCCCTCCAGAATGCTCCCTTGCCAAATAGAAAGTTGTTTGTAACCTGGCCAAGCTCCTGCTATGTCCGAAGAATAAGGCAAACTGGAGAGGAAAAATGACCATAAGATCTATATAATCAAGTCTATCAGCGAGACATATGGGCTGCTCTCCAAGTTCTCCCAGCATTCATGCATCCAGCCGGGATATAGTGAGTATCCACTGTGTGTGTTAAGTTACTCATTTTTGCCCTAGATACATTGAATGTGATGGCCAAAAATCTTGAGAGGCAAGCTCTGGGTTGTGAGATGAAGCATGAAGTTTTTCGTGTTTTATACTATTCTGTATTACCAAATGCTGTATGTTGAATATATATTACTTTGAGCTGAGATATTTCTGTAAACAAGAAATGGCATCAAAAAATTTTTAAAAGATAAGTGTAATCTATTTCTTAAACTTTAGTTAGTTAACATACAGTGCAGTATGGGTTTCAGGAGAATTCAGTAATTTGTCACATACATAACAAGGCCCAGTGCTCATCACAATGCTCTCCTTAATACCCATGACCCATCTAGCCCATCTTCCACCCACCTCCCTTCATCAGCCCTCAGTTTGTTCTCTGTCATTAAGAGTCTCTTGTGGTTTGTTTCCCTCTCTTCTCTTCCCAGCCCTTCCCATATGTTCATCTGTTGTTTCTTAAATTCCACATATGAGTGAAATCATATTGTATTTGTCTTTTTTGATTGACTTATTTCACTTAGCATAATACATTCTAACTCTATCCACATTGTTGCAAATGGCAAAATTTCATTCTTCTTGATGGCTGAGTAATATTCCATTGTGTAAGATCCACATCATCTTTATCCATTCAGCAGTCAATGGACATTTGGGTTCCCTCCATATTTTGGCTGTTGATGATGCTGCTATAAACATTGGGGTGTGTATACCCCTTTGAATCTGTATTTTTGTATCCTTTGGGTAAATACCTAATAGTGCAATTGCTGGATCATAGGGTAGGTCTGTTTTTAGGCTCTTGAGGAACCTCCATACTGTTCTCAGAGTGGCTGCACCAGTTTGCATTCCCACCCACAGTATAAGAGGGTTCCCCTTTCTCCACATCCTCTCCAACACCTGTTGTTTCTTGTGTTAATTTTAGCCACTCTGACAGGTGTGAGGTGGGATCTCATTGTAGTTTTGATTTGTATTTCTCTGATGATGAGTGATGTTGACCATCTTTTCATCTCTTAACCATCTAGATGTCATCTTTGGAAAAGTGTTTATTTGTGTCTTCTGCCAATTTCTTTAAGTGTTTATTTTTGAGAAAGAGAGAGCCAGGAAGGGGCAGAGAGAGAGGGGAACAGAGGATCTGAAGCAGACTCTATGCTGACAGCACAGAGGGTTCAGACTCATGAACTGTGAAATCATGAGCTGAGCCAAAGTCAGATGCTTAACCTACTAAACTAACCAGGCACTCCTACCCATTTCTTAACTGGGTTATTTGTTTTTTGCGTGTTGAGTTTAATAAGTTCTCTTTAGATTTTGGATACTAACCCTTTATCAGATATGTTGTTTGCAAATATCTTCTCCCATTCTGCTGGTTGTCTTTTAATCTTTTTGATGGTTTCCTTCACCATGCAGAAGCTTCTTATCTTGATGAAGTCCCAGTAGCTCATGCTTGCTTTTATTTCCCTCGCCTTTGGCGACGTGTCTAGTAAGAAGTTGCTGTGGCTGAGGTCAAAGAGGTTGTTGCCTGTTTTCTCCTCTGGGATTTTGATGGTTTCCGGTCTCACATTGAAGTCTTTCATCCATTTTGAATTTATTTGTGTGTATGGTATAAGAAAGTGGTCCAGTTTCATTCTTCTACATGCCACCATCTAGTTTACCCGGCACCACTTGTTGAAGAGACCGTCTTTTTTTCCGTTGGATATTTTTTCCTGCTTTGTCAAAAATTAGTTGGCCATGTAGTTCTGGGTCCACTTCTGGGTTTTCTATTTTGTTCTATTGATCTATGTGTCCGTTTTTGTGCCAGTACCATACTGTCTTGATGACTATAGCTTTGTAATGTAGCTTGAAACCCAGAATCGTGATGTCTCCAGTTTTGTTTTTCTTTTTTCAGGATTGCTTTGGCTATTCAGGGTCTTTTGTGGTTCCCTACAAATTTTAGGTTTGTTAGTTCTAGTAAAAAAAAAAAAAAAAATTAAGAGACTTAAAAAAGAAATACAGCTAATTACACAATCATAATACCCACTTTTTAATACAGAATATGTTCAATACTAACATATATTACTTTTTATATTAGAAAAGTATAATTTAAAAATGCTTAACTGATGATAAATAAAGTGTTACCTAATTCAGAATGCAATCTGTGACTTATGTTAACAAGTTAAAAATCATGGTATGAGAAGCAAGCTTACCTTCAACCTACGTTGTGTCTGCAAACAAGTGTAGCAGAGGATTGTGAAGAAATCACGGGGCTTTCCTATCTCATTTCCAAGCAACAGCTTCATTCCCACCAAAACAGCAACAGAAGACACCAAACTCTGTTCCTTCAATAGGGGAAGTTTGGAAATTCACAGACTTACTGCCTATTTTAGCCTCCAATTTATCATTTCCAAATCAAAGAGAGCTTCAATTGTACGCACCACCAAGAAAGGACAAAGAGTTGCCAATTTAACTACACAACATGTTATCATATAGGATTTTCGTGTTTTTCCTTATTAAAGACTACTTTTAGACTTGGACATAGATTTTTTTTATAGTAATATGCATATATAAAAAAGAAATATAAGCAAATTAAATTAAGTATTTCTAAAAATTTTGTACACTAAATATAATTCTGAATCCCTTTTCATACAGAACATCAATATGTGTTTTTGCACACAAGAGAAAGGGCAGCATTTCTTAAAAGAATTTCCTAGTCTTGTCTCTGGAATTTGCTTCCTAGCCACTAACACTCATTCTGCAAGTTTGATGCTGGGGCCATCCTGTTTGATGCCATTACAAGCTCTGCAGTTTTTTGTTTTTTTTTTTATGTTTATTCATTTCCTTTGAGAAAGAGAGAGCAAGCAGAAGTGGGGGAGAGAGAAAGAGGGAGAATCCCAAGCAGGTTCTGCGCATCATTGTGGCACCCAACGTGGGGCTCGATGTCAGGAATCGGAAGATCATGACCAGAGCCGAGATCAAGAGTTGGACGCTTAACCAACTGAGCCCCCCTCACCCCGGTCCCCCTCTACAGCTTCTCTTTTAATGGCCACAAGAAAGTTTCTGACAAATTAAATTCCATGCCTTAATGATAGTCGTATATAATACAAGAATTGCTTTTACCAGCCTCTTGTTGCTTTGGAATTTCTTTCACCTAATTTGGCAATTTCTCTCGCCTTCAATAGCATCTGTTATCATATGACTTTGACACGTGTAGTACTAAATTGCATAGACCTCAGTGAAATGATGACAATTCGAGCAGTTGTGACCATGTTCACAAATAAAGAGGCAATGCCAACTATATCATGACTGCCATCTGGCCATTGCTTATTTCTGAAGTAAGACATGTACCAGTTCCAGAGACATTAAAATGTGGGGCCAAAGTGCTTCTTAGAATTGGAAAAATATATACATTGAGCTAATGAGGAATGATAGGTTCCAGTGGTATATATATTATTTTTCCATTTTTAAAAATTAATTTGTCCAGTTCTATTGAGTTATATTTGACATAACATTGTACTAGTTTAAGGTATACAGCATAATGGTTGATATATGTATATATTTCAAAATGTTTACAAGTGAGTTATCATGCATTACCTCACAGTTATAACTTTTGTGTGTGACGAGAACTTTTTCAATTTGCTGCTAGCAGCTTCCAAATATATAATAATTAACTGCAATCATCATGGTGTCCTTTATACCCCCAGAATTTACTTATAAGCACAAGTTTGCACGTCTTGACCACCTTCACTCCTTACTCCCGATGATATTAAAATATTCAATGGTACAAGATACCAGAGGCTGAGATACCAATTATTGTTATATGTCCGAAATCAATTTGTATTGATCACTAATTATATGCCTGGTATAATAATTGTGCTAATTTAAGTGTCCTTTGTTAACTAACTATATCTAAAACATTAAAAAATAGCAGGAGATACCCAACCTGAATTAGATGCATGGGAAGCTCCCTGTTCCCTGAACACCTTTGTAAAGAAGCACAGATAGAACCAGGCCAGAAGAATAGGTACACTATTGTGAGGTGGAGAACAAAAGAAGGGTATCCCAGAAACATGTCCCAGCATGAGCAAAAACATGAAAGGATGGCTGGAAAACAAATATTAAGTGCCAACTGTGTGTCACACATTGTCATTATTACGTAGCATTCAATCTCTCTCATTAATCCTGTCTCCACTTAAATATGAAGTGCTGAGGGTCACAATGCTCTTCTCATACTATTGGGGAAGTGGTTGAGTAAGAATCCCAACTTGAGGGGGCGCCTGGGTGGCTCAGTTGTTTAAGCGATTGACTTTGGCTCAGGTCGTGATCTCACGGTTTGTGGGTTCGAACCCCTCCTCAGGCTCTATGCTGACAGTGTGGAGCCTCCTCGGGATTCTCTCTCTCCCTCTCTCTCTGCCCTCCCCCCACCCCCGCCACTTGTGCTTTCTCACTCTCTCAAAATAAATAAATAAATAAACTTAAAAAAAGAAAAAAGAATCCTAACTCGGGTCTGTCACGGTCAGACTTCAGAGCCCACAAGCTCCATATACCAGAAACCAAGGTCACAAGAACAGAGAGTTTGTAGTTAGAAGTTGTAGGAGATTCATGTGGCTAAATATGGTGAGAACCGAGTGTGGCCTGTGGCATAAACTAAGGGACCTGGATTTTACCTGGATGGCATCTGACACTCTCTGAAAGTACTTAAGCTTCTGTATCCTTTAAAACAATACATCTATCAACATTCAGTCTCAGAAATAAAAAATAAACAGCTTTGTTGGTAGATTTTAAAAAAAAATCTACCTAAGCCCATAAACTCTGAGGGTGATCTTAGAGAAAAATTAAAGAAAAATATTTATAAATACATAAGAACAAAGCATTAATATCTATATCATTTGCAAATCAGTAAGAAAAAGGTAACAATGGAAAAATGAGCAGAGTGAGAATGTAGGTTTCAGAGAAGACACAAATATACATGAAAATATATGCAGCCTCAACAGTAAAGATAAAATGAAAAAAGTAATGAGATCATAGTTCTTCATCCACTAGCTCAACAACAACAACAAAAAAAAAACGTTTTTAACCCACTGTTAGCAAAAGTGCAGGGAAAAGAGAGTTTCAACTCATTTATGGTAAGAATGTAAATTGGTGCAGCCTCTCTGGAGAGCAATTAGATAATACATACTCAGAACCTTGAAAACAGGCAAATGTTTGATGCAGGAACTCCACTATGCAGGATATAATCTTGAGGAAATTATCCTTGAGGTACGCAAAGAAGTATGTTCAAGGATGTTCATCAAAGCATTTCTTACTGTGGCAAAAAATTAGAAGCAGACTAAGTGTTTATTGGGAGGAGAGTCGTTAATAAATTAGGGTTACAATGCAACTACCAAAAATAGTGTAGATATACAATTATTCATAAAAAATTCAAAATGTTAAGTAGGAAAAAATGCTTTTACAAACGTGTTTAAAAATGCTGGTTTTAAACACATCATGCAGAATGTCCTCCTTGGCATTTTTAAACATGCAAATAGCTACGTGTATATACGTCACATCTGGATTTGGAATATTTAAAATGTTAGCATGTCCACCTCTGGACAGCAAAACTTCAATTATGCTTTGCTGTGCAACCAACCACCTTACCATCAGTGGCTTAAAAAGCCACTGTTGTTATTTATGGTTTCTCACCATCCTGTGGGCTGGTGCTTGGTTCCTCTGCTGGCCCCCCGGCTCTCCTGTGTTGCTGCAACCAGCTGTGGGATGGGCTGGATCTGGAGGACCCAGATGGCCTCACTCACGTGCTTAATGGTTGGTCCTGGCAGTTAGCTGGGGCCCCTCAATTCTCTCTTTCTCGTACCTTAACCATCCCGGACAGGCCTAGTACCCCCTGTACAATGAAAAGATAAAGCCAAAATGACAAGGAAAAGTCTCAAAGGAAGTTTTGAAGATTGGTTCTTACTAGGGAAAATGTTCTTAAAGGGAGACTTTCTTTTTTTTCAATTTTATTTTTTTTTACATTTATTTATTTTTGAGAGACAGAGCACAAGCAGGGAAGGGCAGAGAGGAGACACAGAATCCAAAGCAGTCTCCAGGCTCTGAGCAAGTTGTCAGCACAGAGCCCAACACGGGCTTGAACCCACGAACCATGAGATCATGACCTGAGCCGAAGTTGGATGCTGAACTGACTGAGCCACACAGGCGCCCCAAAGGGAGACTTTCTACAACACGTATAATATTGATTTGTATATTAGGCTTTTTTAAAACATTTTTTTGAGCACTCACGATATACCAGGCCCTCTTTGGAGTGCTTCGAATGTATTAAATAACTTAATCTTCACAATAACCTCATGAAGTAGAAACTACCATTGTCTACATGTTATAAACGAGGAAACTAAAGCATAGGGAGGTTAAGTACCTGTGCAGTCTGGCCTCAATCTGGCTCATAACTATCACACTACTGTCATACTGTTTGTGACTCTGTTATTCATTCATATTCCCATTTTTCGCAAACAAAATGTAAGCACCCCAATGTCAGACTGGTTCTTTCTCTATCTCCTCAAGTTCTTCAGTAATGAACAGATGGATGATATGTCCCAAGCAAAGGACATGCAGCAAAGGGCTGTGAGAAGGTGGAAGAGGGTCAGTAAAGTATCCTCCAGACTGAGAAGGCACTTTCAGACTGGGAAACAAAGCAAGTCACTCCATACCATTCATAGAGTTTTATCAGGGTAACTTACTGACAGAAGGATCACACGGACAGACCATCCACCGTGCTACGCAGCTATTCTCCACCCCCACTCAGACTTTAATCCACAGGTTTTCTAGAGCAAGGGGCATGATGGTGAGGTCAAAGCGTAGTTACCTAAAGGGGCACCATCTGTGCATCAGAAGGGCTCTAGCAGTTAGCTCGAGTGGAGCCTTGTGCGTGCGGTCATCTCTGCTAGTTACCCGAAGTGGGGTCTTCTGTGTGCTACTTTAGGGAAGATCAGAACAATCCTTCCTGCATTCCCGTCAAGGCACACATGAGCTTCCACGGGGCCTGGAACACGTGGCCCTGAGGGAGGTCATTGCATGGGCACGGAAATGATGGAGCACCCAAGATGGAGTCAGTGTGGTCAGCACCCCTCCGAGGGAGCATCCAGTGAGGAAGATAAAGTCAAATGCCTTTGTTTGTTTATTTATTTGTTTACTTATTTTTAATGTTTATTTTTGAGAGAGAGAGAGAGCACGAATTGGGGAGGGGCAGAGAGAGAGAGAGGGAGACAAGAATCCAAAGCAGGCTCCAGGCTCTGAGCTGTCAGCACAGAGCCCAACACAGGCCTGAACTCATGAACCATAAGATCATGACCTGAGCAGAAGTCACATGTTCAACCGACTGAGCCACCCAGGAGCCCCTCAAAGGGAAAGTTTTGGAAATCGAAGTCGATCAGCAGTCCTGGTCATGAATTAATATTTACTTGGCTTCTGGTTGGTGCCAGGCCCTGGGCTAGCCATAGATACAGTGGTAAAGAAAGTCCCCGCCTGGTCCTGCTAACAGTCTATGAGAAAAGAGCGATCCTTGACGGCATGTAACGCCAACCCTGCTGCTCACGTGGTGCCCTTTCAACTAGTGCTTTCAGGTGTGGTGGGCACGGAATCCAACTTTCAGGGCTTGTACAGAAAGCAGCCAGTGTGAAAACTCAGGACAGGCGCTTAACTGCTAGTGTGGGAATTTTGACAGGAAAACGGAGGAAAAAAAGGCAGTCACTTGAGGGAAAAGGAGAAATAAGCAGTTTTATTTCAAGACTGGGGACATTTGGCTGGAAGTCAGGAAGCTGGGTTTCAGCCTGTGCCTGCCACTTTCTTCTTGTGGGAATGAGGACAAGTCATTTCATCTCTAAGACCACAGTTTCTTCATTGTCAGATGAATTGTCCCTCCTTCTCAGCACAGTTTGGAAAACACTGGTGTAGATTAGAGTTATTTAAATGTGGCCAGTGTAATGGTTGGGGGAAAGGGAGACAGGGAGGTGGGGTGGGGATTGGGGAGAGATCTAGACAGATAATTGTACAAAAACTTTCCCCTTATCTTGAACAGCAACTAATTAGAATAAATTTCTGTTATTCTAAATCTAGGGTTAAAAAAAAAATCATAATGAGAAAGGGTTTCATCAAGTTTAAAAGTTGGTGAAAATGGCTCTGAGGACTCTTCTTGATGGGCCTCAAGGAAATAGTAGAAAGACTCACTCAAGAGAGAAAGGGCCTCTTTTTCCTAGTCCTTGTATTCAGTGTCCAGTCCACTAATCCACGACTGCAGTAAGAATGATCACTCTTAATATATTCACCCTCCAGTGACGGTCAATTAGGAAGCTCTACATTCAGCCACAGTCTATGATTAGGATCCCAGGTAAACCACAAGGGCAGTGTGGAGAGTGACTTTCAGAACTGGTCAGGTCCCAGGAGCTATTGTTTTATTCTTTGAATTGCAGGGATGAGCTAAGCAATTGGGCAGCCACTTTCTTCCATGGGGTCTAGTTTAAGGTCACTGCATGACTTGAACAGACTCTTCACCTCTCAGTACAGTACTCTCCTTGGTGGTTTGGCTTTTTGTTTTCTTTTTCTTTAAAATTTGAATATGTTTATATGGTAAAAATTATACAAAGTAAAAAGTTTCCTACTTGGCCCTCTAGATGCATCCACTGTGAACAGTTTGTTATATTTGATAAATTGTCAAATTTATGGTGGGACATAAGCAAACATTTAAGGGCGCAAGGGTGGCTCAGTGGGTTAAGCGTCTGACTTCGGCCCAGGTCGTGATCTCACAGTTTGTGGGTTAGAGCCCTTCGTCGGGCGCTGTGCTGACAGCTCAGAGTCTGGAGCCTACTTCAGATTCTGTGTCTCCCTCTCTCTCTGCTCTTCTCTATCTCTCTTTCTCTCAAAAATAAAGATTAAACAAACACATATCTGCACATATGGTAGACACACACACAAACACACACAAAAATATCCTGTAACAACATTCTATACCTTATAGTTTACCTTGGATATCATTCCATGCCGTATCATTCCACTACTTCTAGAACTACCATGTACTTCTCAATGTCTGCATAGCCTTAGGTAGAATCAAATAAAATTGTCATGTTTGTAAGTCATAAGCAAATACTGACAATTTCATATGGTTCCACCTAATATTATGTAATTGATTAGCAAATTTCCTGTTGATAAATCTTTAAATCATTTCTTTGCAAAAGCTAAGCACCAATAAGGAAAAAAGTGTTCTTTCCAGCTCTGAATCTCCATGATTCTTTGCTTCGTTCCCATTCTTCAGTGCCTGGAATATGTAGGGTAGTAAAAGAGAAACTTTATTGAATAACAATGCAGGTATGGTTTAATTCTATCAGGTGTAATTTGGAGTCTGCTCTAAGCACAATCTTGATGGTGAAATATGATGAACATCCTCTAAGCAGAGTTCTACTCCTTTTTGGGGAAACTGGGGTAAGAATGCCATCATCACTATCACTGATTTCCTTTGGTGATAAGTTCCCAGTGTCTATTTCCTCTTCTTTTCTGTCCTTTCCTAGATCCTGCTCTTTCTCTGGATCATCAACACAGAATGTAGAATCACAGCTCTTGTTTCATGAAGTTTGCTAAGTAATTTGAACAAAGAGATATCTGGATAGGCCACACTGTTCCTTTTGTGTGAAGAGTTTGGTGTTTGCAAAAGAACTTGAGATTAAAAAACAAAATCTGTTGGGTACACGCCACTTTTCAGGTAAAACTGTATCAGGAATCATGTGGGGACACTTAAAACTAGCCGATACTTTCAAGTTTTCTCCTGCCCAGATTAGTTTGGAAGAAATCCAGTCTTACTATCTCAAAAATTCAGCAGGAAAAAATAGCTGAAATAAATTAAGCCCATGATTACTAAATTCTGTGTTTACCTAGACATTCTGGCATTGGATTTCAAAGGCAAAGCTTTTTAGAAGTGTTTTTTAAACTCAGTTTTGCCATAGATTTTAAATTGGAAGAAAAATGGTAAACTAAACACATTTGAGCTCATTACCAAGCTACTCTCACCAAGCAGCACTAATAGAATTTGAAAAATGCTTTCCAGAATTGAGATCTGCCACCTAGCAACCACTTTGAAATGCTTCCTGTGCTGGCTCAAGACTACTCAAAATGCCCAATTTTGAAATTGGTGGGGCGTTTTGCTGTGCATTGGCCACAGTCATTGAACAGGGGATTAGAACTTGGTTTTTAGGGCATGCAGATTAGAAAGACTGTTTAACCTGACTGCTTAACTGGGTTTTGAAATAGTGTTGGAAGATTAAATACAGATTAAAGATCGCATCAGGCATATTATACTAAAAAATTATTATTTATCTGAAATTCAAGTTTAACTGGGCATTCTGAATATTTATTTGTTACATCTGGTAACCCAATTTTGGGGAGACGTTTGTAGTGCAGAGCAGAGAAATGTTTATAAAATATATATCACATGTGTTGACTTGATCCCTCAAGGCTGCTAGCTTTACAGATCTCAAATATCTTATCCAGGGCACTGGTTAGTGAGCCTACAAGGGAGCCTGAAGTGCAGGTGTGGGCAGCACAGGAGCTAATGGAAAGGAACAAGAAAATCACCCTAAAACAAGGGGAGGACAGACAGCAAAAGGGGTTAATAGTGCAGGAGCAGGATGCACCCATGGAGTGTAGTGCTGTGTGGTGAGGAGAGGGAACTGTCTAGAAATCTGGGAGGAAGTTCAGGTGGCATATCAACATGTATTTTATTTTATTTTATTTTATTTTATTTTATTTTATATTTCAATTGAAGTATAGTTGACATAAAATATTATATTAGTTTCATGTGTAAGGGTAGTGATTCGACAAGTATATACACCATGAAATCCTTACCACGGTAAGTGTACTTATCATCTGTCACCATAAAAAGTTATTACAATATTATTGACTATATGCCCTATGCTGTGCTTTTCATCTCTGTGACTTATTTATTTTATAACTGGAAGTTTGTACCTCTTAATCCCCTTTATCTATTTCACCCATCCTCTCCATCCTGTCCCCCTCCCCTCTGGCAACCACCAGTTGGCATTCATTTTGTTTCTAAGGGGAAGAAGGAGAGGAAGTGAAGCCCTCTGCATAAATGTGCACTCTGAAGCTTGGGCTGTGGGAGGGGTGCAAACTGGGCATCCATAGAGGGCACTTCCACCTCCAGGCAGCATTCAGACAATTTCAGGTCACTTGCAATAGCACGGACAGCCAGTCTGGGACTGCAAAGGCTTTGTCAAGACGCTGTTCTTCCAGCTTCACCTGGCCCAGTTCTGAGCTTGGCAGAGGCTGTTACTTTGTCTTCAATCTAGATTATAGCACATCATCCCCACCCCAGAAATCTGCAGCCCCTGATTAATTTACTGCAGCAGTACCAAATAGTTAAAACAGAATGCATACATAATCCCTGTGTGTTTGCACACGATTGAACATCTCCTGAAGGACACACAAGAGGCTGCTAACTGTGGCAAGAGGTGGGGATGAAGAGTGGGTTGAAGTGAGCGGGTCCTGAATGCAGTGAGGTATACTTGCTCACATATCTTTGTACTCATTGGTTTATTTTTCTATGTATCACATTATATTTAAATATATTTATATACTAAATATATTTATTTGTTAAATATATTCATATATTTAATTATATTTAAGTATAAATCAATGACTAGGACAAATTCAGTCTAGAATCTGACTTATGTTTAAACTACTTTCCTCTCTGATTTAAAATGGCTCATTACAATAAGGTGTTTTTAAATTAATTTCTTTATATTAAGTTGCATGATTTGTATCCATTAGAGAGGTCTGGGATCTGACATTTCAGCCTGCTTTCTGGAAAATTAGCTGCTGAAATCAGTGACAAATCAACGGCAACCCTTTACAAAAAGGTTTTGCTCGTATTTTTAAATGTTTACTCTGAGTTTTGTGCCATGCTGTTTTTATGTATAGACATATAGAAGCTCAAAATGAAAGTCTGATAGAAACTAAATAAGAGTTTTGTATATTTTTTAAATAAAAGCAATATTGAATCTTACCTTGTATGTTCTTAGGCTAAGAGTCTTTGTCCCTTTTGTTCAGTAATGGATTTCTAGGACTTAAATTAGTTTTGGCACATATTATGTGCTCAGTAAATTGAATGAAGGTATACATGATCACTGGAAAATTCAAACATTACAGAAAAATATGATATTGAATGTGTGATTTTCTCTAGTCTCTTTCCTCCAAATAATCACTTATTTCATTCTCTTAAAATAAAAAAAAAATTATTTCTTAATGAGTAAAAGTTTCATTATAAACATGTTTTTAAAAACTAATTAGTTAAATGATACCATATAGAATCAACAACAGAATGCAAGAAAATGTTTGAGACTTGCATAACTGGCAAAGGACTAGTATCTATAATATGTAAAGAACATATTCCAATCAATTAGAGAAGCTGGCAAACTACTTGAACACACATTTTATACAAAGGTAGCTCCTAATAATCAAAGTCATATGAAGAGTACTCCGTTTAGTCACGAGGGAAATGAAAATGAAAACTATGCAGTCACCAGATTGGCAACAATGTTGAGGTCTCACAATAGTAAATGTCAGTAAGGGTCCTGAGCAATAAGAGCTCTCATATATTGTCTGTGAGTGAGAAAACTAGCTAATCCAGTATAGATCACTCCTTAGCATTATCATTTAAAGCTAGAATACACAGCAATTCCACTCCTGACTATCCAAGAGAAGTTCATTAATACAGCAGCAGTATTTGTAATATCCCCACATTGGAAACTGCCCAAGTATCTACCAGCAGAGGAATGGATGTAAAAAGGTGGTATAGTCCCACTACAAAATTCTACATAGCAATGAAAATGGAAAAAAAAAAAAAAAGGCATCTTTAGAATAAGACTCACCAACAAATAGTTGTTATAGAGGTTTTTCTAAGGGTTTCCTTAGGGGATCAGCAGGTCATTTCAGTGGACAGACTCTTCCCAGCGATTCAGAAATGTCCCAGCACTGGGATATTCCCATAAACAGCCTGCTTCACCTGAGGGCTGCAGTGTTATGGGGGTAGGGAGAAAAGGTTCATAGAGAGTCACTAAAGGGGTTTGTGGGTGAAGGGGAGACAGTGAAGCCAGGAAACATTCAGACAGTGGCATAAAGTCCCTGACATAGAGATCAGAAAAAAGTCTTGGGCTGAGGCTACTAGAATCCCTTCTGGGGTCTGTGCACTGGGGCTCCCAGGCCTGGCTGTGCATAAAGAAAGCTAGTTCTGCTGTGATAGAGATTCTCGAACATCTAGGTAGAAAGGGGCTGTAGAAAACACTGGTCGCTCAGACTGAGGAATCCATAGAGGCAGAGGCTCTGGGTGACCTGCTGGTTCCTTGCCCGTGGCCTAAGGTCCTTGCTGCTGTTCTTACTGCTGCTGTTGCTTCTGACGCTGACTGTCTTTGGCCCAGCTGTTCTTGAATCCCATCCGAACTTGAGCTCAGCTGAGGTTGAGTGTTTCAGCCAGTACCTCCTTTACTTTATAAGTTGGCTATCATCTTCTCAAGGTGCCTCTGACTCCTGCTGCTGTCTCCTATTATAGCGGTGTGTTCCTAACCCTGCCTTCTGATCCTGCACCTCTCTGGCTCTCAGTTTCCACATCAGAGAGCCATGAGTTCCCGAGGTGCTTTCGTCCTTTGTGTCTGCTATTTCTGCCCGTAATCATCAACTTGTTTGAACTACCATGAGTTTGTTCTACAGACATGAAGAAACGTGAATTTTAGGAGGTTTATGTAAGTGGGTTGAAGCTGGAGTTGGTAGTTGTAAAAAGACAATCAAATCTGAGCTCCACCATTCTCCAGGGGAGTCTGAGCAAGTCCTACATCTCCCTGAATTTTATTTTCTTATTTTTAAGTGGGGCTAATGGCTGTGACAATCACCCAAATTGGGTGTGAGCATGGAATTAGAGGGCACCTGTGAAAAATACTCTAAGCTCTGTACAAGACAAAGGTGGACATTTTATTATTGATTTACAGGGGCAGGATTCTCAAAGTCAAGTGCAACTGAGAAGAATTTTCAGCGCACTTAAGATCGGCTCCTGCCTGGGCCACCTGAGTCCTCTGGAGATTCTCATTCTGCAGTCTGCAGCAGGACCCATGAATTTGCATTTTATAAAGTATCCAGGTGATTTTGATGCAGGTAACCCTTTGACCTCACGCTGAGAAAAATGCTAGTTTCACTTCGGTTAATATTAACTGTTTCATATATACATATATATATATATATATATATATATATATATATATATATATATATTATTTGTTCAAAGAAATTCTTAGTATTTCCAGATGAATAAAAAGGATTTAATATTGAATAAAAGGGATGCCAAAGAAGTTCTCTTGGAAGACTGGAAAGTTTTTTTGGAGGACATGATAAATAGAATTTGAATAAGCAAAAAAAGATTTCCTGGCTCCAACTCTAACATGTGTATGCATTCATGATTTTTTATGAGATATATATATATATATTTCATTATTTTTATGTTGGGTGGTTGATCATTTCCTTACTGAATTTGAGCTCCTGGCATATCTAGAAAAATAGCCCTTTGCTGATTATATGCTTTGCCAGTCCATTGCTATAAAAATCTAAATAAAATGTTTTGGTATTTTCTTTTATGTCAAACTTGGAAAGGCCTATCCCATTCTATGATTATAAAAATATAAAACATGATTACCCATGTTTTCTTCTGGGACACTGACGGCTCACAGTGGTGGTGGTGCTAAGATCCAGATCTTCTTGAAAAGGGTACTGCCTGGCTCCCGGCATGGCAGAGAAGTCTTTGAACTCCTGTGCTCGTGAAACTTGCTGGAAACCTGCCCTCTAGGGTGCCAGAAAAAACTATTCATAGGGAGGTGTCTTCCTGGAGGCATTTTGCTACAAAACTACCCAAGGGAGGTGGTAAGGCAAACTTCTGGCCAAGAGGAGCGGTTACAGATTGTACATTGCAGGAGCTAAGCATTTGGAGGGGCTGAGAGTCTCGCAGGAGCCTAGTGCTGGAGAAGCTAACAGCACTGCAGGAGGCAGAAGACCTAGTAGGCACAAAACTTACGAGGGAGGATGCATGAGGTGTGGGTTGGGGAGCTGCTGACCTCTGGGTGCTGTTGGTCACTATGCACCGCAGAAGCTGAATCCTCAAGAAGCTGTAAGTGCTGGAGTCTGGTGCTGAAGAAAGCCACCCTTTACGCTACAGGAGGCTGCCTAACAAGACACCAGAACCAGGAGGCAAATCCTTTTCTTTCTGCAAAGTCTCTCCAGCTCTCCACTGATACAGTTTCAGCGCCAGCTAGCAAATAATATTTAAAGGGCTCAGGTCCATTTTCACAGGATAAACTTGGAGATGAGGCGATCAGTAGGTAACCAGCACACGTTTTCATGAATTCTTACTGAATAATAAAAGCATTTAAGGGTATTCATTTTGTTCTGAGTGCAGTTGTGTGCAATTCTCATTAAATTTTGTGTTGTTGTGTTTATATGTCACTCCTGTTTCCTAATTAGCATGTCATTGATGCTTTTGCTTTCTGTGAGTCAATAATTACATACATTTTATTTTTAGCTAACAGGTGGATTTTTATTTATTATTTATGTTTTCTTGCTGCATAAGTATTTACACATCACATTGCAATAAAAAAAATGTGCCTTTACTAGTTGTACTATTTGAGATCTATTAAGATTTGCTTTAGAGCATTTTTAAAATGTTTCATGGGTTTTTGAAAAGAATATAGGTCTGTATGGTAAAAGCTCAATACATATACTAAGTAAGCTTTAAAATTGTATGTTATATTTAAAATATACATTATATATAATATGTATATTATATATAAATATACATTTAATATGTATATTATATATAAATATACATTTAACATGTATATTATATTGTTAACTTAGTCTTTAGAAAACAGATCAATGTCTCTGATTTTTTTTAATTTTTACTTTAATTTCTCATAAATTTTATTTTGTATATTTTTGTGCTATGTTATTTGGTATATATTCATTAATGTAGATTGGAAGAGCATATCCAATTTTTTTCATAGTATATTTGCCTAGGTATGTGGTACATAGCAGATATTCAATAGACACTTATCTAATGATGGCCTTAATTTTTAAAAAAATCCTTTTTGAATACTATTTGTTTATTAGCATCAATATCATATCACTTATATTCTTAGAATAAGCTTTAAAATGTTAGCCAGAAAGAAGTGTATTCAAAAGATGGCAAGATTAGCAAAACTGTAGATAATTACTAAAGTTGGATGATGATACATGAGAATGAATAATACTATTTTCCTTTTTTTATTGCTTGAAGTTTTTCATAGTCAAAAATTCAAAATTATTCATACATAATTACTTATTAATTCTCCCCTTTGTAGGATAAATAATTACTTATTAATTCTCCCCTTTGTAGGATGAAACAGTTATTCCTTCTGTTCAGGTTTGGGTTTTTTGGTTTGTTTGGTTTTTTTTGTTCAGAGTCAGAGGATCCTTCATAGAAATACAAGGCTTGGGCTACATTCATCATGTAAACTGACATCCAGTATTTTCCAATATTCATCCAATATTCTCCATTGTGTCCCCCGCTTAAAATACTTAAAGGTTTAGTCTGCTTGTTTGTTTAATTAATACTTGAGCCTTAAAACGACTGCAGGCCTGGCTGAAAACCTTAGTGGCAGCCGTGAGAGAAACGCAGAGCCGGAGCACTCAGCTCAGCTGTGCCCCCATGGAAACTATGAGACAATAAGTGTTTTAAACCGCTAAGTTTTGAAGTGATTTGTTATGCAACAGAAATCATTAATACAGCACCCAATATACTTCCAACTGATTCACTTTCTATTTGAATCTACCTGAGTTAAATTAACCTAAATTAATTTTTGTTCTTTGGTATCTTGTACCTTGACTGATACAGATGCTTACTACATTTTCTTAGTAATTTTTTAGTCTAATTTTTTCTCACTACTCAGTCAACTAGTATTTATGAGTACTTTTTCAAAACTGGTATATAGTTGATAGATTCTGTAGTTCTCTTACTCAAGCATTTTCAAATGCAATTCAAACTAAGAGATGCATTTTATTTTATTACCCAGTGACATATACACATGGGGACACATACACACCAAATTTCCTTACTTTTAATATATGCTGTATTCTTTTACATCGATATTCTGTTCTCTTTGACTCAAAAATAAACGCTAGTTACAATGTACTAAATCAATTTCATGACTGACTAATAAGTCAGTGTTTGAAAAACATGACTATAAACTATCCTTTCTCTTTCCCTTTCTCTCTTTTTGTTTGTTTTACCATTTTGAGTTGTTCAAGATACATCAGAGTCCAGTCTGTTTTCTTTTTTTCTTTTTCCTTAGAGAAGTAATCTGTTTGTTTGGTTGTTTTCCCCACCTGGGTGCCCTTAGAAAATGTTTTCCTTTATCCTTGAAAGTAATTTATTTTTTCAGATATTCCACATGTCCTTTCCATTTGAAAAGTGACATGTTTTCTGCGTTCAGGGATATTTTCTTCTATTTTGGAATTGGAAATCCAAGTTTCTTACCTTCTTTTCCCCCAGGGCTCAGGTATTTATCCTTTGACCTAAGGTCTGGGAGAGTTTCTTAAATAACCATGTAAATCACTGACTATGTTTTTAGCAATATCTAATAGGTTTTTTTTTATTACTGACATGGTGTTTTAAAATCAGATGGTTGTTTTTGAATCTATACAAGCTTTTTCTGTTGTCAGATTGTATCCATGCATATTTGCAAAACATATCTGAGAAAGTACATTTATCTAAATATATAAATTACTTATGTGTAAAGATACTCATTAGAAACATGGGCAAATGATATGAACAGACACTTGACCAGCAAAGATGTACAGATGGCAAATATGTACATAGAAAGACGTTCTACACCACTAGCTATTAGGGAAAGGCAAGTTAAAGCCATGGTGAGACTCTACTACACCCCTACTAAATGGCTAAAATTAAAAAGAATGACAATACCAAGTGCTGACAAGGTTACAAGCAGATGAAACCCTCATAAATTGCTAATGGAAATCAGTGTGGCAGTTCCTCATAAAGTTATACACATGTTTGTCATATGATCCAGCAATAGTATCACTCCTAAGTATTTAACCCAGAGGAATGAAGACATATGTTCCTGCAAAGACCTGTATATGAATGTCTTTAATAGGTTTGTTCATCATAGCTTCAAACTGGAAACAATCCAAATTTCCATCAACCAGTGAGTGAATAAACAAACTGTAGTGCATTCATAGAATGAAATAGAACAAATTGCATAGAACAAATTGCATAGATAGAACAAATTGCATAGAATGAAATAGAACATGCAACAACATGGATGAATCAATCATTATATTAAGTTAAAGAGGCCAAATACAAAAGGCTATATACTATGGAAAAGGCAAACCTACAGAGATAGAAAAAAGATCAGTAGTTGCTAGAGGCATCAGTATGGGGGCAGGAAGTAGACTGCCAAGTTGCTGGAAGGAACTCTGGGGTGATGGAAATTTTCAATACCTTGATTTTAGTGGTGGTTATGTGATTGTATACATTTGTCAAAATTCATGAAGACTGTAAATTTAAAAAGGGTGAATTTTACAGTGTAAATTATACTTTAATAAACCTGACTTTAAAAATAGATACACGGGGCGCCTGGGTGGCTCAGTTGGTTGACTGTCCAACTCTTGATTTTGGCTCATGTCACGATCTCATGGTTCATGATTTCGAGCCCTGCATCAGGCTCTGTGCTGCCAGGGTAGAGCCTGCTAGGGATTTTCTCTCTCCCCCTCTCCCTGCCCCTCCCCAGCTCTCTCTCTCTCTCTCTCTCTCTCTCAAAATAAATAAATAAACATTAAAAAATTAAAAAAAAAAACCAGATACAGAAAATTGGGAAGTTGTTTTTCCATCTGGTAAAACTTTCCCTGATCTCAAAATGTACTCATTTATAGAGACAATGTCTTTTTGACCCTTACAGAGATTATGAAAGAGATTTTTTTTAATTTTGTTTTCTTGGAATAAATTTGCTTCCTAAGGAATATTTGTTATGATTCCTCAGAATAATCCCTTTCTTTTGAACTTTTGGTCCTTCATTTGATTATTGATTTTTTTTTCTACTCAAAGAGAGCAGAATTAGAATTTGCTGGTTGAAAAGTTTGTCTCCTGAAATATTTTAATAAAAGGAAAGGTGGAATTTTCCATTTTTCTGGGCTAGATTGGGTATTCAGTTGACTCTGCAGATGGCGATTTCTGGAAAGTAGCTCTTGACGAAGTAGTTACTTCTTAGCCACAAGTTAGAGCATTTTTGCCATATGGAGTCCAGGGTCAGTACCAGGGTAGGCTCGATTGTTACCATATTGAGTGCACCAGCATAGTGGGTGGGCAAATTCATAACCAGGCTTTAACACAAGGATCACAGATTAACAAATCTACAGAGGCCAAAAGGTAACCTACCTGTACAAAATAATCCACAGAGATCTGCGAAAACCTGGAAAATGCTTGCCTTGTCTAAAAGGAACAGCTGCTGCTCAGCCCCAGTCTATTGTTGCCATGTGGGAATGTGGGTTTAGCTCTGCCAAAGAGAGCTTCTGATTTAACACAAGCCAGAAATCCAGATTTTTTTATGCAAATTTCCCATTTTTTAAAAATGTTGGCAACGAATTCTAAATTTTAAAAATACTATGTGGACCAATATTGTGTGGTCCTAACAAAACCCATCTGTGGACCAGTTTGTAACCTCTGCCCTAAGAGCTGTTCCAGAGGAGGCCAGACATTCAGAGAGGGTGATGGTAAATTGAGGTTTACTCACCCACGACCTAGAATAATTTTATGGAACGCTGAACAGCCTCATTGTCTATCACAGTGGTTATTTTGGGACATAACAGATATGCCTTTTAAAGGCATCACATGGTCATAGTGATTGCATCCTCAGTATCTATTCTGACCCTCCCTTCATGCCAAATAAACAGGTGGTTTGTGTGGGACTCCCACCCCCTTCCAGTATAATATCCTCTTCACCCTCAATAGACAGTAATCCAGGCCAGTGCCAATCAGTGAACAGCATCTCCTAGACACAGGGACCAGACCACAGTGACTTTACTGGACAAAGGTTACAGATTTTAGAGTAGAAGAGCCCTTAGAGCTCAACCAGTTCAGTCCACTTATTTTCAGACAAGGAAACGAAACCCTGACAAATGTTGTGATTTGGTGGAGATGCGTAGCTGCCTGGAAGTAGAGTTGAGACTCTAACCTCCAGGTAGAGTTGAGACCATAACCAGTTTCCTCACACTACCCCCTTTATTTAAAGTCATCATGTTGTACTATGGGTGCCCCGGTGGCTCAGTTTGTTAAGCGTCTGACTCTTGATCTCAGCTCAGGTCCATGGTTCATGGGTTCGAGCCCTGCATTGGGCTCTGTGCTGACAGCATGGAGCCTGTTTGAAATTCTCTCTCCCTCTCTGTCCCTACCCCACTCGTGTTTACTGTCTCTCTCTCAAATAAATAAGTAAACTTAAAAAAACAAATTCATTATTTTGTTTTATAAACAACTTTCTTTGAGGTACTTTGCATTGATTACTCTCTTGTAACCATTATCATTTATATAATTTTATTAGACTACCTGATTTCTGCAGTATTACCATATGTCATTACTGTATGCCTCCCTTCTCTGAACTCAAGATACATCTCAACATCACTCATCTTACAACTGTGTCAATCAAGACTCTTTTAGTTACTAGAGGCAAAAAACGAATCAAACTTGCCCTAGCCCAAACCCTTTTTCTTTTAAAACCGAAAGCCTATTGGTGGCACTGACCTTAGGCACTGCCAGATTCAGAGGCTCAGGTGTCTTGGTCTCTTGGTGTGCTGGCCTCTTTCTCTTCTGGACTTGACAGCATCCTCTGTGCCACTGGGGAAGATGGCTGCCAGCAGCAGCAGGCTTACCTAATCATAATTTAGTAGCCGCATAGAGAAGTACCTTCTCTTAAGCTTTGTATATCAGCGTGGGAGACAGACCCTGATTCCCCCTCTTTGTGTCCTGGGTCTGCCACCTTGGACCTAGTGTCCAGAAAAGTATGCTACTATTATCCAGGTCCAGATTAGATCTTATTTCCACCCCTGCCAGGGGAAAGGAGGAGTTCCTGTGTTGAAAGCCCTCATGAGGACATCGAGTTAGGGAGGTGTTCCCTAAAATAAACAAGTGGGAAAGAAGCAGGATGTTTTTAAAAGAAGAATGGGGATGGGCTAGAGTATTGTTATTTGTTATTTACAAATACCAGCTATAAGAGTCCACTGAAGCAATTAAGTAACCAACATCGTTGCACACTAGTGTGATTATGTTTAGGAAATACAGTAGGATTCTGCTCAGTCCCGTGCTTTTGGGAGATAGGCTTGGTTGAGGTGCAGGTGAGTGTACCCAGTGATGGCAGGGATGTTATTTATGTGCAGAAATGGAGTACTTTAAGAAGAGACAAAGGCTGCATCAAGGACAGATATGACCTGGGCTGATGAGAGTTGGACATAAGGTACAGGGATGTTTTGATGAGTTTCACACAAAACAAGCTTGGTGGGTCTTTTTTTCTTTTTCTAACGTGTATTTATTTTTGGGAGATGGCAGGGGACAAGTAGGGGAGGGGCAGAGAGAGGGAGACACAGAATCCAAAGCAGGCTCCAGGCTCTGAGCTGTCACCACAGAGCCTGAGGCGGGGCTCAAACTCACAAACTGTGAGATCATGACCTGAGCCGAAGTCGGACGCTTAACCGACTGAGCCACCCAGGTGCCCCTTGGTTGGTCTTACCACAACAGCAGTAACTTCCCTACAAGCGTGTTTTTAAGTCATTAGAAAGCTCCTGACAACCAACACCCCATTTTTACAGATGCCAGACCTAGAGCAATTGCTAGGGAAAAGTGTAAATTGGTTTCAACTTTCTGAAGTTTACAATGTGTGTGCCCTTCAACTTAGCCATTCCTCTTCTCAGGATTTGTCCTAAGGAAATATTTATACATGGAGATTGTGCTTTAAGCTGTTAATTGCTGTTATAAATGGCTAGAAGATGGAAACAACCTAAATGTCTCATGATATAAGACTGGGTAAGCAAAGAAATCATTACAAATGCAGACAAAGGAATACATTGCAGATATCTAAAATGCTGTTGTGAAAGAGTATTTAAAGAGATGTAAATCTGTTTTTAATACAATGTTAGATGAAAAAAAAACGACTTCCAAAATGGTTTAATGTTAGCTAACTTTTATTATGCTCTACTATATACCAGCCAGTTGTATTATCTTATTTAATTCTTACAATTCTATATGGTAGGCATTATCATTTTTCTCATATTACTTAACTTCTTTGAACTTCATTTCCCTATCTATAAATGCCATATGGTTGAGACAGTCAGTGGCCAGTCACATGTCTGGATTCAGAGCTGGCCCTGTTACTGTCTATGTGACTTTGGACAAGTTATTTTTTTCATCAAAAGGCGCATTAAAAATATGCTTTATATTGCAAATCAGCACTCACATGCACACACAGACACAATATAATGGAAAAATTTGCAAACTAATACTTATTACCTTGCATGTATTCTGAGTATTTATTTTCTATATAATTCCATTCCATTCTATTCTGATCTACTTTATTCTATTCCATTTTATTTTAATTAAGTTTAAAAAAAATTTAAAGAGAGAGAGGGTTGGGGGAGAGAGAATGAGCAGGGGAGGGGCAGAGAGAGAGGGAGAGAGAGGGAGAGAGAGAATCCCAAAAAGGATCCACACTGTCAGCTTGGAGTCTGATGCAGGGCTCAATCTTGTGAACCACAAGACCACGCATGACCTGAGCTGAAACCAAGAGTTGGACGCTTAACTGACTGAGCCACCCAGGTGAATTTTATTTTTTGAAATGATTTGTATAGCCCACCAAACATAGCCCACTAAAGGTATCATGCCTGGTACTCAATAGATGCTCGGTAAATGGCAGCTATTATTCTTGCTGCCATTATTATTATTATTATTATTATTATTATTTTTGGTAGTAGCATTGAGATAGTGACAGCAGGTAAAGGCAGTATCCATTAAAAATAGGAGGAAAGTGGGAGATTCAATTTATTTGGATCTTACCATATATTCAGAGTGTGGAAGTAGTCCACAAATACAAGGCAAATTGCTACAATTACCATAAATATAACATATTTAAGAAAACACTGGAGTTTATTCTGTACTTCATAATAAGCTCAATTTTCAGTCATGGCAGTAAAGCTGGAAATTTGGCCTAGGGAGGCAGCCAATATTAAAAGAAAGGAATCAGAAGACTGGGTTGATTGACAAACTCCAGAGATATTAGAACTCTTTCAGTGACAGGTGACACAAAGTCAAAACCGGGCTAAAGGAACAGAGAATTTATTGACTCACATAGGAAAAGTTTCAGTAGTAGATCTACTGGCTTCAGGTACTGTTGGATCCAGGTGCTCAGAAAACGGTTTTGTCTATCTTTCGGTTATACTTTATTACACTGGCTTCATTATCAGGCAGGTATTTCTTTAACAGTGGCCTCTGGCAACTGAAGCTTCCCATTTGGAAGAAAAAGTCTCTCCTGCCAAGTTTCAATAAAAGCCTTGCACCTGGCTCTCTTTGACTCACATTGTATTCCATGTTGAACTCAATTGCTCTGGCCAGAGGGATAAGTTGCTGTGACTGACCAGAAACCCCAGAACCATATGGACTAAAAGAGAAATAGGTGGGTTGCTAAAGGAAACAGGATGCTGCTACCAGCAGCAGGGAGAAACGATGTGGGTGTACACAAAATAAGAAATGTCCACTGTAGTGAGTTATAGTTCAGAGCAGACCGAAGGTCAGAAGTTCACGTAGAAAGACAGTAGGCCCCAGAAACCCTTACAAAGTGAGTAGTCATAGGGAGCTAAAATTCAGGCATGAACCACAGACAAATGCTTGAGCCACAGTAACAAAAAAATTCAGAACTCCAGTAACCCTTACATACTTCACCTGTCTGGTGTGTGTACTGAGTGTCCTCCTGACACGAGGAAGGAAGAGATCTAGAGCAAGGGAACTGCATTAAACTAATGAATATGATTTCATTTAATTAAAAAACCACCAGTCCTCAGGCCCCCCCCGGGAGTGTCTAAGTTAATACAGCTGGAAAGTGATGGAGTCAGTATTTCAACAGAGCTTTGCTTACTCAAAGCTCACAGTCGTTACCTCTGCCTGAATTTTTTCTTCCCGTATTTTTCTGACTGGTGAATTCCCAGTCACACTTAAGACTCTCGAGACTTCTGCATCCCTGGGCTCCCATTACACTTAATTCACACCACCAGTGCAGAATCTTTTAACTCATTACTGTAATTAGTTGTTAACATACCTGTCAGTGGTGCCTAAATTCATTCATCATGCAGCCCAATTGGTCAAAACTCGGGGCAACCTCTTCTATATGTATTTTTATTTATTTATACTTATATATGTATAAGTATGCACATATGTATATGCATATATATATGTATGTACTTATAAGCATGCTGGGTACATATTTATAATGCTGAAGTTAGTATTAATGTCAGTGAGCCGCTTGAAGGCAGTGGCTGTGTGTCATTTTATCCAGTGCTTAGTGAAGTGCCTGATATACGCTATGGCAACAGGATTCTCGAATGAAAAATTCTGAACATACACTTTGATACATGGTGATGATACAATTGTCCTTTAAAGCTAGACACTTGCTGCATGTTATTCCAGAAAATGTAATCCTTATATTAGCTTTAACAGGTAGGCACTACTTTCCCCATTTTACAGATGAAGAATCTAAAGTTCAGAGAGATTAATAATGTCTAAAGTCACATGATAGGTAGCAAAGTTCACATTCTAATCCAGGTCTCCAGAGCCCTCGATGATGTTTAGCTGAATACTACATTCAGATCTAGTTTAACACATGAACTGCCAATGCATCAGAATATTTTAAGTTGATCCAGTTCCGGAAAATTCAGAATTAAATAATTAATATTAGATAACCTTGTACTGTCGACACTTTTCCTAGTTGCATGCTTTGTCTTTCTAGCTAGACTGTAAGGTTTGTGCGCATGATTGCTTTTTTCTATCCTTCCTTGCCTCGCCCAGAGGCTTAGCAAATGTTTTCTGCTGGGTTATTTTTGAGGCAGACCAGGAAAAGGTGTGGGGGAGTGGGGCTGTGGGATGAGGGATGTAGGAGCAGGGCACGTAGCATTTATAGCGAGCCTGTGCTCAGTCCACACTCCACACACCACACGGCATAGGCCGCTGAGCGTTGTACTAAGTAGCCATAGAGAAAACTCCTACTCCCAATTGCTTCACGTAACAGAAGTATCTAATTGAAAATAGAGACTTCCACAAAATATTAGAGACTAGGATTTCAAAACTCCATTATTTGGTAGTAAGAATAGCACAGACATGATCACTCTGAGTTACTTAGGAAGTCTTTCAAAAAAATTCTTCAAGATTCATTCCCAGTAAAAAGTTGAAACATAAAACAAATGGAAAGATGCCAGTGAGAAAATTGTGTCTGCAGTGTTGACTAGAAGTTAGGAAAAGCGAAGGGGCTTTCATAATGAGATAGAAATCAATGGTGAGTAGACATATTGTCCTGTTTTAAACGATACAACATAACAAATATGAGAACCAGAAAAAAAACCTCAAATGACATTAAATTCCAGAAATGAGTGTTTTAATGTGCTCACAGCATTTCCCCCCTGCCACTAAATCATCTCTATTAGACAAGCCACCTACTTGGAAATGAACTCATTTATCTATTGTGTTTCAAAAGTGAAGTGATGCTATCAACTCCTTTTAGATAGAAAATTGAAGAAATTCCTTTGTATGCATAAGCCTGAGAACAACCCAGCTGTGCCCTCTAGTGATCATGGGGTCCTGTTGCTTTATTAGGAGACTTGAAAACCACTGAAACAAATTTACTCTGGGTGCCTCTTCGATCTTAGAAATTAGCTTTCTAGAGGGGATGATTGCTACTCTGAAGATAAATGCAACTAGGAGACAGGTATAATGAATGTAAAACAAAAAGTTCTTTATTTTTGTTCTCTGAAGCTCCATTTTTCTTCACGTATAACTTCCTTTATAAATTTGGGTCATTCGTGAAACTGATATCTTCAATTCCACACTAGTCGGTTACCAGAGGGTTGGATTTAAGTATAAAGAATTCCTCACAGATACAATATTGCAAGTAAGTTGGATCAAGTTAGGGCAATAATTTCTAAAAGGCATATTAACCTTCCTTAATACCTGTTATGATATATGATTTGGCAAGAACTCTGTCAGGGTGGAGGAATTTTCAGTGAAATCTGACTCTTGGTTCAATTTCATTTTACCAGGAATATATGTGTATGTGTCTCAACTTCTTTGCTCAGTTGTAAATTCCTTGTAGATAGGTCTTGTATCTTCTAGAACTTGGTATTTTGCGCCATGTTTCAAAGTATCCCTAAAATATGGAAGGTTTAAAACAGGTTTTTGGAAACAATCACCAACTTAGAAAAAAGTAGCAAGAACAGTTTTTTGTTTGTTTGTTTCTGGACAACTTAAGGGAAAGTCGCAGATATAATACCCACTCTTCACTGAATGTTTTAATGTGTATTTCCTACAAATAAAGACACTGTCCTACATAACCCTAAAGGCATCCAAATAAAAAAAAAATACTCGGTATATTACTAAACCAAACCTCAGAGCTCATTTAAGTTTTGCCAATTATCCCAATAATGTCCTTTATACCTTCAAGCTCATGTGTTGTGTTTAGTAATTTCCCTTGAGTCTCCTTCGCTCTGGAACAGTTTTTCAGCCTCTTTTCACTTTCATGACTTCGATAACTTTTAAAGATTAGCCAGCCACTTACTTGGTGGAATGTTCCTCAGTTTGAGTTCGTCTGATGTTTCCTTAGGACTAGACCTAGGTTATACACCGTTGGTGGGAATATCACAGAGGTGACGCTGTAGTCTCATTGCATCCTGTCAGGTGACTCATGATTTCAGTGTGCCCTGTTATTAATGCTTTTCATTTTCATTAATGCTTTAATCAAGTGATGATGTCTGCCATGTTCCTCCGCTAGAAAGTTACTCTTTTCATTTTGTAACTTACAAGTGCTTTATTGCGAGTTCTTTTAGACTATGTAAATATTTCATTTTTCATCAAACTTCCAATGTATTCGTTTACATATATGTCTTTAGATTTATGGTTTAGATTTTATTCCATTGAAGTCATTTAGTGGTCTCTTAATCTCATTATTTATTTTGTTCAAAGTTTCCCCAGTGGGGCGCCTGGCTGACTCAGTTGTTTAAGCGTCTGACTTCAGCTCAGGTCATGATCTCACAGTTTGTGAGTTCGAGCCTCCCCCCACACCCACCCAGGCTCTATGGTCAGATCAGAGCCTGGAGGCTGCTTTGGATTCTGTATCTCCCATTCTCTCTGCTCCTTCTCTCCTTGTGCTGTCTTGCTCTCTCTCAAAAATAAATAAACATCAAAAAAAATTCAAAGTTTCCCCAAATCGGCCAATGGAAGCACCGACAAATTGACTTTTGTGTCCTTTTGACATGGTTTTGTTGAGTTTTTTGTTTGTTTTGTGTCTATGTGTTTGTATTGATCATCTCATACTCTCCCTAACCCATCCCTGGCATCAGTCATTTTTCTAAGGAAATCCTGGATATTTTTAGTAGAGAATGGTATTTAGATACCGAGATCTGGGCCCTATGCACCCTTGTTGCCCTCCCAGAAAACTGAGCTGAGGACTAGATGTGTGTCCATGTAACATAAATACCCCCACACATCCGTACTTATTTTCATATTTATTGAAAACCATGATTCCATACTAACACCTCCAATTCCAGTCTGTCACAGTTCAATTTCTCCCTTTTCTTTGTTGTGGTTCCCCTCTCTGAGAGTGAGAAACTTGGTGTTCATTTTTCTTGATATATTTGCTTACTCGATTTACCTAAATGTTGCCATGTTACATTTCACCTGCCATCACACTCTGGGGCTGACACTCCATGTCTGCCTGCTCATACATGTTTGCTCTCCTAACCCCAGGTCCCATAACCCATGCAGGGTTCACCCTCTGCACTCCGGTTTCTCATTTAGAGCTGTCTCCTTGAGTGTAAGCCCTGCTCACCTTGATCAGGCTCTGACACCTGTTCCAAGCTCCCCTTCTCTCCCCATGCAGGGATCCCTCCTGATGCCGCCTGGGCTCCTATACCTACTCTGTAGTTGTTAGGGGAGATCAGCAATGGTCCCTAGAGCTTTAGGACTGAAATTTCAGGAAAGAAAAGGAAGGAGGAAGGAAAAGAGCTTTTCTCTGTTTTCTTCAAATGTGTTTGAGGGAATGAATGGTATATTTGTTTCCTAGGACAGCAGTAACAAATTATCACAGGCAGGCTGGCTTAAAATGGCAGAAATTTATTGTCTTGCCGTTCTGGAGGCTAAGCTGTTGGTAGGACTGTGCCTTTTCTGAAGGCTCTAGAATAGAATCCTTCCTTGTATCTTGTTAGCTTCTGCTGGTCACTAGCAATCCTTGGTGTTCCTTGGCTCCCAGCTGTGTAACTCTAATCTCTGCCTCTGTCATCACATGGTGCTCCCTCTGTGTGTCTGTGTCTCCTCTCTTCTAAGGACACCAGTCATATTGAATTAAGGGCCCACTCTACTTATTAACTTAACTAATTACATCTAATTAAGAAATGAATGGAAGAGTGGTATTTAGAAACCAAGATCTTGGGTGCTAGGCATTCCTATTGTTTGGCCACTTTTTTTTTTTTTTAATATATATAAGTTTATTTATTTATTTTTGAGAGAGAGCACGAACAGGGGAGGGACAGAGAGAGAGGGGAAGAGAGAATTCCAAGCCGGCTCCTTGCTGTCAGCACAGAGACTGATGTGGGGCTTGAACCCACAAAAACCATGAGATAATGACCCCAGCTGAAATCAAGAGTCAGGATGCTTAGCTGGCTGAGCCACCCAGGCTTTTTTGTTTGGCTTTTTTTTTCTTTTTTTCTTTTTTTTTACTTTTAAGAAAAGTCTCTTCTGCCTGACTTGTAGATGCTTAAGTTCCTTACAGCTCTGTCCTGGCCCCCCTTGTCTCTTTACCTGCAACTCTCTCAACCATTCCCATGGTTTCATAGAACATCTCTACAACAACTTCCAACACTAGATTTCTATTGAGTTTTTTCTACTGAGTTTTTCAACTTAGACCTCACTTCTAAGTTGCAGACTTTACACCACATTCTACCTATAACCATTACCCACCGCCCGCCCCCCCCCCCCCCCCGGCTGTTTCACTTGTTCAAACCAATTTTTATTTTTATTTATTTATTTATTTATTTATTTATTGCCCCAAGTTTGCCTTCTTTTTATTTTTAAATATATGAAATTTATTGTCAAATTGGTCAAAACCAATTTTTAATCCTCCTTACCTACTTCCACTCCAAACTCACCTAGTCCCATGTCTTCCATCATAGGTAAGTAGCCCAACCCAAAGAAGCCACTTATATTTAACCCTCTTTCAAATATTCTTTTCAAACCGTCACTACAAATTCTCATATCTTCTGCTTACTCTTTCTGTTGTCTTTTCATCTCAGTTACCCTTATCCTAGTTAAAACCTCCATTATCTCTCAGCTGGCTGACTGTATTTGCTCCTAAATTCCAGCCCCAATTCTTATATTGTCCCCTCTAATCTATTCTCCACAATACAGCCAGGGTGATTCTTTAAATAAACAACTTTTTATTATTATAGGTGTTTTTAGTTATGCATCAAAGAGTAGAAAAAATAGAATAATGACCCCCCTATACTCATCAGATTCAACCATTACCAGCATCTTTCCACACTTCCTTACTTGCTTCAACTTTCTTTTTCTTTCTTTCTTTCTTTCTTTCTTTCTTTCTTTCTTTCTTTCCTCCCTTGATACTTTCCTCCCTCCCTCCTTCCTCCTTTCTTTCCTTCCTTCTTCCTTAATTCCCTTGCTTCTCTCTCTATTTTTGTGAACATATATTTAATAGGAAATTCCTGATATTATATAATTTCACCCTTAAATATTTCATAAAACATCTAAAGCAATGAAGAATATTTTCTTAGATAGCCATAATACCATTATCACAGCAAGCTACATTAAAACAAATTAAAAATAATTTCCCAAATCATCTAATCCTCAGTCCATATTCAGGTTTCTTTAATCATCTCAAAAATATCTTTTTTACATTTTGTTTGTTTGTCAGATTAATCATTTAAAAATATGGACCATGTTCAAGAGGAGATAGTCCCATTCTTTCCAGGTCCCCTCCCTTTTACAACTAAAAACCCTGGACCTAACAAACCAAACAAGCATAGGAAGATTCTGAACACTGGAAAGAACAAGGCTGATGCTCTAGGGATCTCAGGACTTGAGCAATGACATGGTGATGAGTTCCCTGAGTTTCTTTCTTGCCTCTCTTATGTTTCAGATAGGTTATTGCCTCACAACTGGAACTGTCAATAGGCATAGACAAAAAAGCTCCAAGAAAAACCTGTTCCCTTAGCCAGAGGATCAGGAAAGTGATGGCCTCACAACAGAAAATCTTTCTGGTAATACCTGCCCTATTCCAATCAAATACCAACAGAAAAATTGCCTGCCTTCCTGTAGTTTCAGGGGGGCCAAACAGGAAGTAGATCTTCCATCCCTCTTTTGTCTCCATCCTGCCCTCCTCCCTCCCTACCCCTTCCCCCCACCCTATCCCCAATAGGTGTGGTGCTCTGATTTCTTCTGCTGGGATAAAGTCAGCGTAAAGTTGGTGAAACTGAGTGGGGAGACGATTTTCCATCTCCCCACTCAGCAGAAGCAGTTGGTTCTCTGATTCCCTAGCCTGGGTAGCGTTGGTGGGAATCAGTGAGGAGCAGATCTTTCCACCAGAAGCAGACATTGCTGCACTTCTCCTGCCAAGGTAGTATCAGGGAGGTCCAGTGGCAAGCTGAGCCTCCACTCCCATCTGGCAAGAGACTGAATGAGTCAGTACTTCATTATCTCCCACCCCTGAGTATCAGCAAGGCTTAGTTGGGGGCCAAGCCTCTGCCCAGATGCTGTAACACAAAGCTGTGTGACTCAATCTTCAGTTTTCTTCCTCTCTGCATGTCAGCAAGGCCCAATAGGAGCTAAGCTTACACTCCCATTCAGTACAATGAAACAAAGCTAGTTGGTACCCTGATTTCACTGGGAAGGTGTCAATGGGGCTGATAGGGGACCTGATTTTCTACCTCCCCATCTGCAACAAGGTAGTATAAGTGGGTGCCCCACTTTTGTTGGGGTGCTGTTGGCAGGGCTCATTAGAAAGCTAAGCATGCATAGCCACTCAGCCATTGCACTATATCTCAACAGGGTGACTGCTGGCTGTAAAAGAAGATTAAATAGGATTCTGAGTCTCATAATATAATATCTAAAATATCTAGGATATAATTGAAAATGAAAATCACTTGTCACACCAACAAATCACAACTTGAATGAGAAAAGAATATTAACAGAGGCATACACTAAGATGTTGGACATAGATTTCAGAATGATCTGACACAGATTTTTAAGCAGCTGTCATAAAAGTGTCTTAAACAATACCAAGTTCTCTTGAAACAAATGGAAAATGGAAAATATCAGCAGAGAAATACGTCCTAAGAAACAACCAGATGGAAATCATTGATGGAAAAATACAATAGCTAAAGTAAAAAGGCTCAATAGTAAATTGGAGAAGGCAGAGGATAAAATCAGTGAAATTGAGGACAGTTAGTAGAACTTACCCAGTTTGAACACCAGAAAGAAAACAGACTGAAAAGAATTAATGAACAGAGTCTCACAGACCTGTGGGATAATAACAAAAGAGCTAATATTTATATCACTGGAGTGCTAAAAGGAGATGAAAGAGAGTGGGACTGAAAAGTATCTGAAGAAATAAAGGCTGAAAACTTTCCAAAGTTGGCAAAAGATGTAAAAATGATTCAAGAAGGTGAGTCAAACTTAAATAGGATAAATGCAAAGAAACCTACTCTAAGACACATCATAATTAAACTTCTGAAAACAAAAGACAAAGTCTTCAGATATGGATCAGATGATGGCATGCTTCTGTTTCAAGCTTCCGGTGGTTCCCCTGTGCCCCTGATCCAGAGCTAGGCTTTATGATGGTGATTTGGGACTCCTATTCTTCAGTGCTATTAAGAATACCAGAGGTCTGCGGCGCCTGGGTGGCTCAGTTAGGCGGTTAGACGTCCTACTTTGGCTCAGGTCATGATCTCAGGCTTGTGAGTTGGAGCCCCGCCTTGGGCTCTGTGCTGACAGCTCGGAGCCTGGAGCCTGCTTCTGATTCTGTGTCTCCCTCTCTCTCTGCCTCTCCCCCGCTCATGCTCTGTCTCTCTGTCTCAAGAATAAACAAACATTAAAAAAAAAAAAAAAAAAAAACTTAAAAAAAAAAAAACTTAAAAAAAAAAAAAAAGAATACCAGAGGTCTAGCCACAGAAAGAGCCAGTGGCTTGCTTTAGTTCCCAACCATAAGGCTGTGCCTGTGTTCTCTCGTCTCTCTGGTCCCAGCTAAGCTATAATCTTAGGCAGCAGGAAACTTTTTTAAGCCTCCTTTTACAACTAAAGAGACCCCATCCATGGCACTTATTCAAGCAGTGAGTCTGGCTCTGCGTGCTGCATCCCCAACTTACCACTTAAATGAAACTTTTTAAGTCACCATTCCCTATCAGGAGACAAACTCCCCACAGTCACTGCCTGCTTCTGACCCTGGAATCCAACAGAACCTTGAATCCACTCACAACTTTTCATTTCTGGCACATGGACATGTTTATCTGATTGTACATATTCTACATTTATTTATATTCATTCACTCTGTGAATAAATATTTAATGGTACATAGTATGTGCTTAATGTTTGGGTGGGAAGAACGTATATCAATTAGACATAGATTCTGCCCTAAAGATACTTAGAATTTGGTAGCAGAGATAACAGAGGTACATGCATTTTAGAGTGCTTGCTCTATGTGAAGGGCTATGGGGGCTAACTCATTTAATACCTGTAACAACGTTGTGAGGTTAGTGCTACTATTATACTCTCCCATTATTTTCATCTTGTTTAGAGAAATGCTGAGGTAAAGTGACTAATTCACCCAAGGCAACACAGCTTGTTTATGGAGGAACCAGGAAACTGACCAGTAAAAGGAAATCAATCTAAGTCTGGATGAGTGAATTATAGGCCAGTGCACTTGGCTCTGATGCAGCGGGCGATAAAGAACTTTTGAACGATGTAGAGCAGGGATGTGATCAAATAGCAAAAAGGTCAGTGTGATTTTAGCAAACATGCAGGGTGGTTCAGATTAGGGGAAACTTTAATGAGGACATTATGAGGCAATGGGGGCCCAGAAATCATGGTAGCCATGAGAGTGGACTGGAAAGTAGAGAATAAAAGCATTTAGTGACAGATTAGAAATAGATGTAAGGAAGATCAAGCATCATTGGAAGGGATGTCAGACTTTCCTGGATGTGAGCTTTGTTAGAGTTTTGCTATTCACTAGATGTGTGTACCTTTGACATGACATTTTTCTTCTCAATCCTGTTTGTTACATTTTCAAATGAAATGTGATGAGATTGGATTAGAGGCTCTGAAGTAGAAGCTACTATGGTTGGTTAAGCGTCCGGCTTCAGCTCAGGTCATGATCTCACGGTTCGTGGGTTCGAGTCCCATGTTGGGCTCGGTGCTGACAGCTCAGAGCCTGGAGCCTGCTTTGGATTCTGTGCCTCCCTCTTTCTCTGCCCCTCCCTGCTCACGCTCTGTCTCTCTCTCTCTCTATATCTCTCTCCCTTTCAAAAATAAATAAACAATAAAAATAAAATAAAATAAAGTAGAAGCTACTATGTATTATTGTATTTAAAAACAACAACAACAACAACAACAACAACAACAACAACAAAGCATTTTATAAAAATTTGAATTAACTGTCTGGGGTGCCTGGGTGGCTCAGTCCGTTAAGCGTCCGACTTCAGTTCAGGTTATGATCTCACAGTTCACGAGTTTGAGCACTGCATAGGGCTCTGTGCTGACAGCTTGGAGCCTGCTTCAGATTCTGTGTCTCGCTGTCTCTCTCTGTCCCTCCCCCGCTCATGCTTTCTCTCTCCCTCTCTCTCTCTCAAAAATAAACAAACATTAAAAAAATTTTTAAAAATTTGAATTGACTGTCAACATCTGAACATTGGGATTATACACAAATCTGTATTTCTAGCTTTTCTTGAAAAACCGGAAGAACTGGTAAGACTAGACTCCTGATCTCATAGAAAGGTAATGTGCTTTGTCCTGAGTAGCAGCTCTCCCTCCAGTGAGGCCACCACAGTCTTGCCTTCCCAACCCCTCCCGGATCCTATACGTTTGCTTCAATCACATCAATCATATTGCCTGTCTGGGCCCTGTAAACATCAGGATATTTTTAGCCCTGGGCTATATGAGTTTCCAGTTTCTTCCCTTTGTAAATCTTGTCAATCTGTAACTCTCCCACAGAGTTTGTAACAACAATAGATAGGTTTAGGAGCTTATTTTGTGCACTATGTTCTAAACACTTCATGTATATAATCTCATTTAATCTTTAAAATAATTTTGACAGCAAAATTATTTTTATCATTATCCCCACATAAGAAACAAAGTCCCATAGAGGCTAATTTGCCCAAGGTCATAGGTGACTAAGTGGTAAGTCAGGATTTGAACCCAAAAGCCCGACTCTAGAGCTAATGCTTCTGACTATTCAGTTCTGCAATGAGAAGTTCATGAGTTTTGGAAAAAGTCTAGTTGCACAGGATGATGATTGTCAGTGTATCATGACCTTGAGGGGGATGAAGATAATCAAGATACTTCCTACTCTGGATAGAAAATCCTCAGCCAATGTAATTCTCCATGCCAATCGTCAGCCCAGCAAGAGGGACCCAAAGTGGTCCTAGTGGTAATGAAGAATTAAGAAATGGGACTTTCAAAAAGAAAGTCTTTAAAAGGATTTAAGAATTAAGTGGGGAGAGGGTGCCTGGGTGGCTCAGTTAGTTGGTTGAGCATCTGACTCGATTTCCACTCAGGTCATGATCCCAACGTTGTGGAATCCAGCCCCATGTCAGGCTCTGCACTGGGTGGAATCTGCTTAAGATTCTCTCTCTTTCTCCCTCTGCCCCTCCCCACCCCCCCCACCAAAGGCAGGGAAAATAATTAAGGGGGAACAGAAGCCAGAGTAACAGCTTGAGGTGGGGGAAGGGTAGCATACTAAAGCTAGACAAGTACTAGCCCTTTTCTTCTAGAAGAAAGCTATGAGTACAAACTTAGGATTTGGACTGGAGGTTGGGCAGGTGAGATATTGCTGTACACCCATCAAATCAAGTTTACAAACTATGAGGAACAAGTTGTTTTTACAAGACTATTCAGAATGTCACTGGGCAATGGAGCTCCAGAGAGGGCTTAATGACTATTTTAAATTGCTGACTTATTAACTGATATCCAGTGTTACCTAAAATACATTTTAATAAAATATGGAAAAATGTACATAAGTCTTGAGGAACTTGTGACCTATGAAAAGCTTAAATATAAAACCATAATTAGCATATTTTTCCTAAAATGTAAATGTAAGCATTTTCCTTCTTTATCATAATTTTCCTTTTTCTTTTCATTTTTTATTCCTTTTGTGAAAAAAATAGTACAGGAAATTATCTAAAAGTTATGTAATCAGGGGCGCCTGGGTGGCTCAGTTGGTTAAGCATCTGACTTCGGCTCAGGTCATGATCTCGGGGTTTGTGAGTTTGAGCCCCTCGTCGGGTTCTGTGCTGACAGCTCGGAGCCTGGAGCCTGCTTCGGATTCTGTGTCTCCCTCTATCTCTGCCCCTCCCCTGCTCATGCTCTGTCTCTTTCTGTCTCAAAAATAAATAAAACATTTAAAAGAAATTAGAAAAAAAGCTATGTAATCGTTAAAGGCAAATGGAGCATATGTTTAAATGGTAAGTATAGTCTTTTATAATTACCTGGGCCAATTGAGATGTGGATGAGATAAATGGCTTATCTGCTATGATACACGTTTCGAAAAGTTGATAATAAACTAAGTTTAGAACTCTGTTTTATTTTTCCACTTAGGAAATATTTATTAGGCACCTATTTTATGCTGGGATTTAGATGCAAAGCAGAGAGAAAAAGATAATGTGATAAGATCCAGTACAGGCTTCAAGGAATTTATAATCTGCTCCAGGTATCTAAGGCCTGGCGACAGCGATTGACTTTAGTTTGGCTGTTTTGAGGTGGATGATTACCTTCTGCAAAGTGTGGATTGATCCACTGCTCCAAAGTATCTTCCCCTATTTATCTGACACTGTAGGCCACATACGTCAGGGTGAAATTGGGCAGAACCCTGAGGTGGTATCAGATCTCCAATCTGATACATTAAACAATACCTTTCACTCTCTTCTTTCAAAGTGTGCAAATATGTTTAAGTTATAATATTAAATTTCTGTTTTTCTAATCAATTCATAAAATGGAAAATGGTTGAGCCAGTTCTTCATAAACTGGCCCTATTCTTTACTTCTGTTAAAACTGCTTTTAAAAGTACGTAGAGTATTTTCATGGCAGTGCTCATGGCTTATGCTGACTGTTTTTTACTTCAGGAAAGGATAAGACAACTATAACCAGCATTGGGAAGGCAGGAATTTGTGAGAAATTGAGATAAGATTTTAGACCATCTCCTATGACCAAATACTACCAATTTTGAAAAATAATGTGATCAGCTGATATATTCAAAGGGTGGCTTGGCCTGATTTCCACCACTGTCTCCAAAGCCACTGTAAATAAATTTTCTGGAAAATCTTTGCAAAAACAGTGGGTCTGTTAGGCAAATACAGGTTCACAAAAAGTCCCTCGATACCCTCTTCCAACCAGAATGACTCCTTTGAGTGCTTCCTGCATAAAAATTCCGGAGCAGCCACCAGCTAAAATTCATTTTACAGAAGCTTGAAAGCTGCTGCCAAGCCCAGACCCTGAACTTGTCCTGGTGCTACCATTAGAGCTGTTCCTCAGGGTTAACAAAACTCTTGTAACACGCAAGCCCTTCTGCAAGGATTAAACCAATGATGTGCAGTGAAGGATGGATTGGTTTAAGCAATATGGCTAGGAAGGCGAGAAGAGAAAGGTGTTCTGATGGTGGAAAAGAAAGAATGTGAATCTTTGTGCACCTTGAAAAGCAGGGCTGCTTGGGTGTGGGGCTGTGTGAAAACACTCCAGGAAGAGTGGGACCAAGCCCCCAAGACATGTTTTTTTCATTTCAGAATTTTGCCTTGGGTAAGGAGTAACAGGGAAACAAAGAGAGCTGGCTCTTACAGGTTAGTTGGACATTCTCCCCAAATAGGAATGTGGTCATTCATTTAGGCTCCCTCACCAATTTACATGTACACTTGGGCAGTCACTCCATTCATGTCAGTGTTGATCTCACCGGAGCTGCGTTCTCCTCTGCAAAATGAAGGCCCTAGATTTCTTGATCTTTACTACTTTTTCCAGCTCTGTAGGTATATGCTTCTAGGTGGGAACCTTTGCAGTTCACTGAGGTCCAGGGGAGGCCAGTGATGTCCAGACCAGATGTTTGGAATGATTCTGTTCATTAAAAATGACCAAGGGTTGTTCTGATATAAGAGAAGAGAAAGAAGAAAGAAGAAAGAAGAAGAAGAAATTTTGAAAGAAGAAGAGGAAAGAAAATGGCTTGGTGTTCCCAGCTTTGAGCAGACTACATTTTGGGAGCAAAGTGAGGCTCGTTTGGCTAACTGTGTTCAGAGTGGGGGGGATTCTTTATTTCATCCAGTGCCTTCAACTACACAAAACTGGCTAATTGCAGTGGATTCACTGCAATCATCAAAGAAAACATGGTTTAAAACTTAAAGGGTGAGATCGGCTATAACAGAATAATCTGTTTCTTTTTGTTTGAGAGAAAGCTAAGCTTTGTCATTCCTTACATAGAATATGAGTTCTTTACATTGTTCCTATAAACAAACCTTTTTTTTTTTATTTTGAGAAATGAGAAGTGTCATATATGAAACTCTGAAAATTATTGTGACTAAAGCCTCATAGTTTTACATCTCAAATATTTCTGTGCTATGTTAAATCAAGGATGTGTAACTAATATTGTGAGAATATGGCAAATGGGTTGGGGAAGGAAATGGTTTATAAATTTTAGAGTCACTGTAATTAATAGAAGGAAATACATAAGCTATTTTCATGTAATCAAATACACATGAACAGTTTCCAGTTGCATCATAGGCGTGGATTTGAAGGCAACATGGAATAGGGAAGGAGCCAACTTTAAAGATGTTTATTTTTTCGACATATGAGGAACATGTGGAATTAACTATATAGAAATATACATCTGAAAGTTAAATAACTACATCAACAATATTCAACTCCTTGAGGGCAGAGATGGTTTTATTCATTTTTTAATTCTTAGTACTTCCAACAGTCCCTTCTACACAAAGAGCATTTGGTACATTTTGAGAGAGGAAGGAAAAGTTTTTCCTAATAAAAGTTGGGAAAAGGCTTAACTGCCTGAATCTGTGGAAGAACTAATCATTTTCAAAAAGTGGTAAAAATCCACAAATAAAAACCAGATCATTTTATTGAGCACAGTTGAAGTTACTCTTTGAAAAAATGTTTATTCTTTGACTCGAATGTGCTGGAATGTACCAGGGCTAACACAGTTAAGAAGAGGAATAAGACACTCCTTGCTCTTAGAAAATCTTTGATCAAATAAAGGAGATAAACCAGAAAATGGTGACAAAGCTATCTAGTGATATAGATTTATTATGTTGCGTAAATATATTAGAGGGAGATATTTTGTCTCATGGCATTTACTGAACGCCTATTACATGCTAGGCATTTACAAAATCATTTCTCTCACAAAGATGGGCATTATTATTCGATTCTACCTCACAGGTGTTGGAACTGAGGCTCAGAAGGGTATGCGAGTGTAGAAATCAGAGCTGTCACTTTGGGCTAGATGTATGGGGCTCTGGGGCTCCCTAGCTCTCTTTTTGCTGCAAAAAGCTTGTTTGCATTTGGTTCATGGCTGGGAGGAGGGCTCCAGGGTGGTTAAAAAGAAAAAGCTGCCTCATGGCTGCAAGGAGAGGCTCAGGCAGATGGTCTGGCCCTAGGCGGTTGTCAGGGCCCCTCGAAGGCTTCTGGGCTCCGGAGACTCCTAGTGGTGCTTGAGGGGGAGCCTTTCAAAGAGACACTCGTTTAGCTGCCTGGCGGCAGTCCGCGCAACTACTCAGGTGGTCGCTATCTCCTTGAGGAGTTTCGCCTCCCCACGTAGGAAGTGGCTCTCCAGGAAGTCCCAGATCTGGGGTCTGCGCGGGAGGAGCCCGGAGCACGCAGCTCCAAAAGGGTCTGCTTCGGGCTCTTCTCCAGAGCCACGCGGTTCCCCGGCATCCGGGGTTCGGGCCCAGGGCCTTGGGACAACTGCACGTCCAGGAAGAGGGCGAGGCTCCACGCCGGTTCTGCATCTTGGAGGGACGCGCGGCCCTCCCCGCTCCTCCAAGGCCACTGGTGGAAGAAGTGGCCCTCGTGTTCCAGTTGCACCTTCGCAGTGAACCGAGGCCCAGGGAGAGGTAGGTGGAGGGGCCACCGTGGTGCGCTGACCAGGCGGTCGGTTGTCGAGACTCCATCTCGGTGGAATAATTCTGGTGAATCTGGGAGCCCATGGCTGAAGGGCAGTGAGGAGCTAAGCGCAAAATCCGGCGTTGGCCGGTCCCGGGGGTCGAGGATGGCTGAGAAGATGGTTTCGAAGGCTGCGACTGGAAAAGAGGTTGCAGGGTAGTGGGAGGCTGGAAAAAGGGGCGTCCCTGGGTCTGTTCCATCCGAATACGGTTGAAGCAAGAGACAGATCCTAGGGGACCTCTGGCACACTTCTGTGGGTCTCTTTTAACTACCACACAGTGTCTTTCTGTCATATCAGAGGAGGCTTGTGCAGGTAGTGACCTTGGGGCTGAGCCTTAGGGACTTTGTTCATAGCGTAGTCCTGCCCTGTGAAGTTTCCCCTTGGTGTCAGTGCTCTATGGCCTGCCCTCCCCTTCTCCTGACCCATCCTAAGTAAGGTCAGCTAGAGTCCTCTTTTGAGAATTATCAAAAGGAATTTTTAGAAGAAGCAGTCACACTGGGTGTGTAGGAGCTGTGGGAAATGTGTACTGGGAATTGTGAAACATCATGTTCCTCACCACGTGGAAGAAGCTGGACCATAGGAGAGAAAATGAAGCTAATACTGATGTGCCAATTACAGCAGAGATGAGAAAGAGGGACGGGGGTGGGGGGCAAGATGATGAGGTGGTCTTTGAAGGCAATATCAATTTAAGTTAAAAAAAGGAGGAAGTATAAAAGCATCTCTCTGTCTGGGTTCCTGAGAAAGCAGAGCCTGGGGCGGATCCAGCCTTAGGGGGTAGACACGAGAGAGAAAAGAGAGACAGGAGAGGAGAAGGACACATTGAGGATGTGGTATTGAGCTGTCCGCCACTTGATATTCAATAACAATGATTTCTCTAAGTTGGAAGGGGAGGAATTTATCCCCTGACTCCTATTTCCTAAATGTCAAAGGTATGCCTGATGGGGTATTGATGCTCTGCTCCTCTGAGTTGTCACATGTTTGCTTAGGGGGTTCACAGTATCAGCTACTACAAGGAAGCCTCGGGCAGAAGAAGATGGATGGTATAGGCCCGAAGTGAGGTGCTAATGAGTTGTGTGTGTGTGGAATTGGCTAGAGTCTATGCAGAGATGGTAGTAATACTACCTAGTTAACATGGTTGACATGAGAATTAAATGTTAATGTAAGTAAAATACATAGAACAGGGAAGGATAGCTAGTTAGCATTAGTATTGGTAGACATTAACTATTATTGTTATTCTCCTACTGCTACTACCACCACCAAAGGTTTTGCAAACGAGTAATGTTACCTTAAGTGTACATAGGATGGGTTAGAATCAGGGAGAAAGTGGAGATGAGGAGACCAGTTAGACCCAGGAACACACAGTTGAGTGTATTGAATGAATTAATCAGAGGACTATTGAAATAGTTCAGGTGAGCAGATAAATAAAGCAGATTGTTATATATTTTTAAAAATCATGTGGTCCTCTAGACCTGTCTTTGCCTTTTTTGTTTTTGTTTTTTTTTTTTAAACCACATAGGCATAGAAGAATATTTCTGTATCAGAAGAGTATCAGTGCAAGTATAAATGGCAACTAATTCTCAGTTTTGAAATCAGGGAATAATAGGGAGCAGTAGGGATTGAGGGAAACTGGAGACCATATGCCCTGTGTAAAGGAATAACCATTTCTCAGCGGCAGTTGGTTAATGCCATATGAGAAATCAGGCCAGATGCTGCCAGGTCTTCTGATATTTGAAAGGTAGCTGAAATCCTGAGATTTGTATGAAATCATCCACATTTTAAAGGAGGTTCAAAAGTTTCTAAGATGTTATATCAAAGAAAACATACCTAATGGCCTCTTGAAAGCCATGGTTGTTAATTTGCAATCTTTCTGAGGACTGGGGAGGGCATAGAAGCCAGATTATAAGGCTGTGACTTCCTAGAGTACAGAAACCATGTCTTATTGAGATCTGTAAACTCAGTATTAATAGTACCTCACTGACTCAGGTATCAGGAAAGTGGTCCTTCCCTTATAACTTAGATGGGAGACAGACACATGAGCATATAATTATAATACCATGTGATAAATTCAATGATGGAGATGTGTCCAAATATTATGAGAGCACAGAAGTATGGTAACTAATTAAGAAAGCATGTATCCAATAAACTTCTTGGAGGAGGTGATACAGCACCTCCTTTTTTTAAAAAAAAAAAACACCCAAACCCCAAAACCTAAGAAGATCACACACATTTTTTTCAGTATTTGCTTTATCATTCAAAGTGGTTAAAGCAAATACTGAAATTTACAGAAACATATAGTAATTCTGTACATTATTCAGCTTCATGCCATGGAAAACAATAAATGCATTAAATTACACTCAGTAGTAAAAATGGGCAACCAGAAAAAGTGAAACAGTGAAATATTTTATTTTCTTAGAAAATAACTTCATCATCTGCCAGGAAAAAATGTTTCAAAATTATAAGAGTGCTTGTTCAGCCAACATTAAAGGGGATTGACATATTTATTCTCTTATTTGCTTCTCAGACTTGGAAAATATGGTGGGCCTTTGATCATCAGATAAAACTGCCTTTAGTAAGAGACACAGATTTTATCTTTTGGAATAATAGAGAACTTTTATATGCATATGCAGCAGTGAAACAATTAAATGTATTAGAAATGCCCTTGCAAATAGTTCAGAGATATGGTTGCATTTGAAAATTTTTAAGATTTTTTAAAACTTTATTTATTTATTTAGAGAGTGTGCATGTGAGTGGGGGAGGGGCAGAGAGAGAGGGAGAGAGAATCCCAAGCAGGCTCTATGCTATCAGCATGGAGCCCACCAGCATGGGGCTTAATTCCAGGAACCACAAGATGATGACCTTTACTGAAATCAAGAGTCAAGAGTCAGATGCTCAAATGACTGAGCCACCAAGATCTTTTTGAAATCTGAAAATCTGTTTTAATTTTGTTATTATGAAAAAGACAATATTTTGTTCTTGATAGAGGTATATCCCATTAAAATGAAGCCCAAATAGATGTGTAATCACAAACTTGCTAAATTCGTTTAATTAACATTTTCTCAATCACTAACGTGAACAATGTGGAGAATCTGAAATGGAAGAATCACATTGTTTTAAGTCAGTTACTATAGTATTTTAAATTCTATTTATATTTCTTTTTTTTTGATAAAAGATCTAAGACAGAGGTGTATTAGAAGGAAATACTTACCTTGATGGGGAGAAATCATCTTTGGGACTGGGAAACCACCTAATGTGCTTTAGCCACTCACCGAATTAGTTCCTGGTACCATCACATGTTAGTAATTTTGGCTTTGGCTAATTAGTAGTTTATGGTAAACTAGACGTGACATAGGGTAGAATTGGCTTTTGAACCATTGAAAAGAGGGCAAAAGGATTTTAAAGCAGCTTACTGGTAGAAATGAGTCTCCAGATGAGATGTTTAAGATGATAAAAAAAAAAAAAAAAGAACAAGCTGTTCTCAAATGCTTGAGAAATAAGGACTTAAACAGATGAGCCATGCATAAATTATTTAAACCTTTTCTAAATCTTGTCTCATTTGGAAGGAACCTGAAAGATTATTCAGTGGCATTCAAATTTCACTTTAGTGAATGGAGGCCTAGCCTCCATTCTCTTTTTTCCCCCAACGCAGTTTTCCTTTGAGAAACCAGCCAGATGGTAAGCATGGAATTGATCTTATCTGACTGATCCTGGGGTGAGCCCTGAATGGTTTAAGCCAGTGGAATATTATCCATGACATAAGCTGGATCAGACATAGTGAACTTCTACTGAGACTGCTAGAACACAGATCCACTCTTCTCTCTTTGGCACCATTGCCACCCGTTCTAGTATCATGAGGGGAGCCATGCTGAAGAAAGATCTGATCCAAACAGATGGGCAAAACTGGAAATTGGCAGACAAAGCCCCAAGGATACAGTAAACTTCAAATCTTTTGATGCCTAAAGACAACATTACCCTTGGACTTTTTAGTTGCTTGGACCAATGCATTCCTTTATTGTTGCAGTTATCTGGGGTGGGGATTCTTTCACCTGTGATTGATATTTGACACATTAGATGCTGACCAGGAATAAAGAAAAAGCCCAGTTGTTAGAAGATGATTCGTGTTGGACACCAAGCCTCAGCAATAAGACCAAACGCTTCTTATGATTTGGGTGACTTGAGGTTAGAGGTGACCCGATGTTGAATCCCAAAGTACTGGGCAAGAACTATTTAAATGTCTTTTATTCTGGGGCGCCTGGGTCACTCAGTCAGTTGAGCATCTGACTCTTGATTTTGGCTCAGGTCATGATCTCATGGTTCTTGAGATCGAGCCCTGTGTTGGGCTCCATGCTGACAGTGTGGAGCCTGCTTGGGATTCTCTCTCTCCTTCTGTCTCTGCCCTCCCCCCACTTCCGTGTGCTCTCATGCTCTCTCTAGCTCTCTCTTTCTCAAAAGTAAATAAAAGAAGTAAAATTAAAAAAAAAGTCTTTTATTGAAAGTTAGGATTGTTTCTAGAATTTAGAATGAAAGTTGAACCTGTAGATGGCAACAAATTTGATGGGAAGAAGATGGGCTAAGAAATAGCCTGGGCCTGAGTCCATTTATAGCACTCCTGAAATTGATCTTTTCTAGCAATTGGGGACAAAGTTTTTGAGTAGGACCTAATTTTGGTTTTATAATGTAGGCAAAGGAAAACAATTGCATACAAATATATTAATTGACTACTTAAAAATAAATTTCCTTTGTAGCCGATATCTCTACCGATAAGTGAAGCAAATCTATGTGATGATTCTTTATTTAAATTGGCACCGAGAATGCACATGAGAATAATACAGTGATAGTTACAGTTAGAAGTTAAATTTCTTTGCTGTCCTCTTCCAGAGAGACTATACCTATCTTGTTTACTGTTATGTTCCCAGTATCTAGTACAATTATTGTTTGGCAAATTGGTAGATAACTGGTTGTCTACCTATGGATTCCCTGAAAGCTGACCATGACATAAGAACTTGAGGGGAGGTGGTTTATTTGGGATGTGAACTTAGGCAGCCAAGCAAGGGAGTAGGCAAGTGACTAGAGAAAGGAAAAGAACGAATAAAAGTTGTGCTAATAAGCCATCTGTCATTGTAGGCAGCAGGAGTTCAGTCCCACTGGGATTGAGTTCAGTCCCACTGAATTAGATTTACTCACAACCAAAGTAGTATTAACCAATATACTTTATGCTTTGTAGATATTATGTATATTTCTTTTTTGATATATATAAGATCACAAAAGAAACCCATTTATTCTACAATGTGCTGAACAATTTGTTGAACTAGAGATTCTAGGAGTCTGAGAATCCTAAAATGAACCATACACACCTCATCTACACTAAAAGAAAAGTAACAACTGGGAAGAAAACAATCTTATCTCTGCTCTTAGAAGAAAAATGACATGAATGTTTGGTCTACAGAAGAGCAAATCCCTTTAGAAGGTCCTGAGTCTAGCACAGATGAAGGTGGGTCTTATACACAAGTTTTATTTAGGACATCAAAGAACTCAGGGATGGTGTCAGGAGTCCATCAAGAAATGCTTTGTATCAGCAATGTGTGCTTGGTTTTTGTGTGTTCTAAAGATTTTTTAAAAAGTTTCTTTTACTGTGTATTTATCATCTTAATTGTGATGTAATGCTTTACAATGACATCGTAAGATAAACACTCCTGTTTTTTCCTCTTCTTTTTTCTGTAACTATTGGGAACAAGTTTAAAAAGTAAATAGCTTGAGGATATCGTTACCTACATTATAAGGCTTTTTTATTTTATTTTTTCTTTTGTTAAATAGAAAATTCCTGTGCTACTTTCAGTATGCTCCTATAAAACCCTGTTTATTTACTGCTTAATTTTCTATTTGACACTTTCATGATACTTATTAAAATTGAGAAACTGCTTCAAACGAATTTGTATTTATATATACCATATAGGATATTTCATGTAAAAGCAGCAGATCATTTGTGAGAAAGCATAAGAAATTGACTTTATGTATGATTCTGATGAGAAACTATGGTGTTTAATGTAGTTTTACAAACTTTTGAGTAATTTGTGTTGGCCAGAGATTGTGCTAGACACAAAATAATAGGCTGAATATCCAGCTTTCATAAAAAGCATGGCAGATGATTCTTGTTATTGGAGAGGCAATACCAAGAAAGTAGTGTGAGACTTAGCTATCTTTCCTGCAATTGAGTTCTGAGAAGGCAAATCTGAAACCATGGGACTGACAACCTGATATTTCAGTCTCACTGCCAGGGGTACATTTATCCCAGGTAAACATTGCTCATGTAGGTGTTGTGCCAAGGTGGTGGGAATAAGAGGAATGTTTACCAGGAACAATAGTTACAAGTAATAGTTAAGTAGGAAGCACAAGTAATAGTTAAGGAGGAAAGGGAAGTCGCATTGGGGCTGAGCTTCCTGTCTGGAGGAGTTTAGGGCAGTAAACAGGAAATTAGTTTTGAGATGAAAGCAGGGAGGATTGGGAAGAAGTTAAGTTGGATCAAGAGAGTGAGTGTTAAACCTCTATAAATAGTAGGAAGATTAAAAGCCCACTTCCTGGGGCACCTGGGGGGCTCAGTCAGTTAAGCGTCCAACTTCAGCTCGGGTCATGATCTTGCAGTCCGTGAGTTCGAACCCCATGTCAGGCTCTGTGCTGATAGCTCAGAGGCTGGAGCCTGCTGTGGATTCTGTGTCTCCCTCTCCCACTGTCCTCTCTCCCGTTTGCACTCTTTCTCTCTCTCCAAAATAAATATAAAAAAATAAATAAATAAAGTTTAAAAAGCTCACTTCTTTAGGATGCTACAGGAGTGAATCTGATAGTTCAAAATTGCTATTCAGAGCCAGACATCCTCCACAAATCACATAACTGAAAACCAAAACAATGAAGGCAATCTAGCCGTTACTTACAACATGCCAAGTAGTTTACTAGATTAAACTGTTTTTCCTAAAGTAGTTGTAGCAATTTATATTCCTACCTGCAGTCTCTGGGGATTCCAGTTGCTCCACATCCTCACCAACATCTGGTATCATATCTTTTTTGTTTCAGGATTATCAGTATTAAAAAAAAAATCTCATGTATCTCATCAGGAGCAGGGTTGAGAACGAATTTCCTATAATCTGAGAGAATCATACTAAATAGATGAGAATAAGGACTGATGTTTAAAATGATCCTGTGGGAGACTATAGATGCTGGAGAGGATGTGGAGAAACAGGAACCCTCTTGCACTGTTGGTGGGAATGCAAATTGGTGCAGCCGCTCTGGAAAGCAGTGTGGAGATTCCTCAGAAAATTAAAAATAGACCTACCCTATGACCCAGCAATAGCACTGCTAGGAATTTATCCAAGGGATACAGGAGTACTGATGCATAGGGGCACTTGTACCCCAATGTTTATAGCAGCACTCTCAACAATAGCCAAATTATGGAAAGAGCCTAAATGTCCATCAACTGATGAATGGATAAAGAAATTGTGGTTTATATACACAATGGAATACTACGTGGCAATGAGAAAAAATGAAATAGGGCCTTTTGTAGCAACATGGATGGAACTGGAGAGTGTGATGCTAAGTGAAATTAGCCATACAGAGAAAGACAGATACCATATGGTTTCACTCTTATGTGGATCCTGAGAAAAGTAACAGAAACCCATGGGGGAGGGGAAGGAAAAAAAAAAAAAAAAAAAAGAGGTTAGAGTGGGAGAGAGCCAAAGCATAAGAGACTGTTAAAAACTGAGAACAAACTGAGAGTTGATGGGGGGTGGGAGGGAGGGCAGGGTGGGTGATGGGTATTGAGGAGGGCACCTTTTGGGATGAGCACTGGGTGTTGTATGGAAACCAATTTGACAGTAAATTTCATATATTAAAAAATAAAAAAAAATAAAAAATAAAAAAAATAAAAAATAAAAAAAAAATAAAATCCTGTGGGAATATTACTTAACCTCTTTGTGTTAGATAGTCATTTATGAAATTAGGATAATGCTTCATAAGGTTGTTGTGAAGATTTAAATGTGTTAAGACATGTATAGCACATTATGTTTGCAGTGTTAACTATTATTATTGTATCTTTGTCACAGAGTCTACCAAGTAGTGAGCAAACATTTCTGGGTACATTCTTCCATGGGCTGTGCTCACACTCCCTAAACACTCCCATATTCTACAGTTTAACTAGTCATTCATCCATTCATCAGGCAGGAATATCATAAAAGGCACCTTTTTAGTCATTATCTGACAATGCCAGACAGACAAATCCGTGAGAAAAAAAATGGTTGGATAGGAGGCAAGGGAAACTGAGGATGGGTTATCTTCATAATTTCCATTGCTTATAAATATCTTCACAAAAATGTCAACAGCCAAAGATACTAATTTTCCTGCAAATTCACAACACTGGCTTAAGAAATATTTCTCTTAATTTTCTAAGAAATAAAATGGAGGAAATAAAATTTAAAAATCACTTATCATTGCACACACACACATAAAATAATTTCTACCTATTTATACGGCTTCAGATACAATTTCAGAAGTAAGAAGACCTGGTAGGTGCTGTCCATGGAATCAGTGTAGGCTGAATTTTAGCTTATGAAAGTAAATTACTGTTTGTTTGCTTTTTTATAAATTTTTTAATGTTTTTGATTTATTTTTGAGACAGAGAGAGACTGAGTGCAAGTGGGGGAGGGGCAGAGAGAGAGGGAGACACAGAATCTGAAACAGGCTCCAGGCTCTGAGCTCTGAGCTGTCAGCACAGAGCCCGACATGGGGTTTGAACCCACGAACCGTGAGATCATGACCTGAGCCCAAGTCGGACGCTCAACCGACTGAGCCACCCAGGCACCCCAATTACTGTTTTTTTTAAGTTTATTTATTTATTTTGAGAGAGAGAGAGAGATCGATCGATCAAGGTAGGGTAGGGGCAGAGAGAGAGGGGGGAGAGAGAATCCCAAGCAGGTTCTGCACTGTCAGCACGGAGCCCGACTCAGGACTCGAACTCACACACCATGAGATCACAACCTGAGTGGAAATCAAGAGTCGGAGGCTTAACCAACTGAGCTACCCAAGCACCCCAGAAATTACTTTTATATCAAATCAACATATTGGAAAAAATATAACCTGAAATATGAATATAATTAGAAGCAATAACTATCCATTCCAAGCATAGCATTATATCAATTGTACTCTTTTTTTTTTACCTTTTTTTTTAACATATTTTTTTAAAAAATGTTTTTATTTATTTTTGAGACAGAGCATTTGCAGGGGCGGGGCAGAGAGAGAGGGAGACACAGAATCCGAAGCAGGCTTCAGGCTCTGAGCTGTCAGCACAGAGTCCGACGCGGGGCTCGAACTCAAGGAGTGTGAGATAATGACCTGAGCTGAAGTCGGATGCTTAACCGACTGAGCCACCCAGACGCCCCTATTTTTTTAGTAATCTTTACAACCCAATGTGGGGCTTAAACTCATGAACCTGAGATAAACAGTCATATGCTCTTCCAACTGATCCAGCCAGACGTCCCTATCAATTGTACTTTAAGGCAAAAAATAGCATATTTTGCTTGTGGTTATTCAGAACTTAGGAGCAAATAGATCAAGTTTATTTTACTTCTGAGGCAAGACTGTTAAAAAGGCAACAATTTTTATTTGCCACCTATTGCATAACCAAACAAAGTACCTTTGGGTATGCTAGAGTCAAACATGCATTGTCATGTATTTCACTCCAAGTATTTAAATATTACTTTGTAAATAATTCAAACAATATATAATATTGTAAGAAAGATATAACCTGAAACCCTACCACTATTAATATTTGCACATACTCATTTGAATGTTTATTAAACTCTAGAAGTTTATGTCTCATTTTGTTTTCATTAGCTCTTTGGGCCACATAGTTAGATTCAGATATAATACCTTAGAATAGCCACTGTAGTATATTTATTTGCTGGTTGCTTCCTTCCATTAATTCCTCCCTCTTTTCTAAAAATACTTCAAATTTCCCATACCTGTGTGGATTCTTGTGGCTCCAGGTCACCGCAAGACAGCATATTAGCCCGGTTGGGTACTGTTGAGCTAGGCCAATCAGAACCGAGAAAAAACCCCTATGTTCTGGGATACCAGTCATGGAAAGAGACTTTCTCTTTTCTACTGCAAACATATAGCCTGGAGACCTTCTTGAAAGTTCAAGGAGAATGCCGGCTGGAAATGGAACAACCACAAAGGAAATATTGCTAAGAAATGAGAGCAGTAACTATATTCCAGTCACGTTGTTTTTATCACTGGATTAAGCTTCTTCTGAAACAAAATCTACTCTAGCTTTATCAATTATGTGAGTCAATAAATTCCCTGTATTTTTTAATCCAGTTTGAGATGGAATTTTAGTTATTTGCAAGCAAAGTCATCCTGATAAATATGCTGAGCTACGGGTATTTTTACCATTTTTACGTAACAGCTCCATGATGGGAATGGCCAGGAGATCTATTCTTGCGTGTAGTCTCAGCTCTTGCATGGAACCACTGCTTCTAGACTGTAGAATGCTATATGGATAGATCACCGAGTTTTGTGTTAGGGGAAGTAAGTTTTAGTCTTTATTCTGATATTTTTGATTAAGTTAATTTTGTAATTCACTGAATCTTCGTTTATCTACAATATGAGGAAGTGGGTTTTCACCATGTTCTTTACCTATCACAGCAGAGCCCCTTTTCAAAAGAAATTTTACATGGAGCCCTAACCAATAAAACATCCAATTGTGAGTTGCAAGAAGGTTAATTATTTTTCTCGTTCCTGTATAGATAGCACTGCCATACATTTGACAAATTGTATGTGTCCAATGAGTAGTTGTTGGATAAATGAATAAAAGAACTCCTGTGTTGGAGGGATGCCATGGAGTCTGGACCCCCTACTTACTTGGCCTTCCCCTCATTCTCCTGAGCTGTCCTTGAGGACCCACCAGTGAACTCCAGGGCTTGGCAGAGCACAGTCTGAAAATAATGACTAAATGATCTGTGAGGCCCTTCCAGTTCTAACATTGTGTGATCCAACCTAGTGATTCTCAGCTGTACCAGTACGGTAATGCATGTTGATTGTGTCATCAGAATTATATTCTGAGAGGTTTCAAATTATTTTTCCTATCCTACCATGATTTTTTTTTCTCTTACGCTGATCAATTAAGTACTGTTAATTAGTCATGTACTATTTTAATTAATCACCACTTGATTAACATAGCTTTTTAAAGAGCCTACCATGCCCAGGCATTGTGCCTGCTGGTAGAAGGGTGAACAAGATGGAGTGGCAAATATGGTCCCATTGTCTTAGGGCCTCCATGGATGTATATTAGAATATCTCAAAAGGTTTTCAAAATCTTGATGCTCCTGGGTCTCACCCCCAGAGAATCTGATTTAATTGGTTTAAGGCCATGGCTCAGAATGGAGGTGGGGTGATTTTACTGTCCAGGGGTGAAATATCTGGAGACATTTCTGATTCTCACAACTGGGGAGAGGGGTATTTCTGGCATCTAGTGAACAGAAGTCAAGGATGCTATTAAACAATAGACAGCATAACTTCCCAGCAAATAATTATCTAGTACAAAATGGCAGCATTGCTGAGGCTGAGAAACACTGGTCTAGGGTTTGACCTGGTGATTCTAGTGTGCACTTAAGGTTGCAAATCACTCTTCTAGAATCTCCCAGGAAAGGGTGTTATGGTGGATGAAGGTTCTGTAGCAGTCTGTGTGATTTGGAAAGAGCTTCCTGTGTGATTCTCTATACCTTCCCTCCAGCCAGATTGAAATTCATGTTTTAAATATTTGGAAACTCCCAACGATGTGCAGTAAATTTGAAAGCTAAAAAGATAAACAGGATATGTTCTTAGGACTTAGGAGAATTATAATCTAGAAGAAAAAAGACATTCACAATCTATTTTACAATGGAGAGAGATGACTGGATTGCTGGAGATTTCTATTTTTTTTTTTTTTTTTTTTTGCTTAGTTGTAGCTTCTAAAATTTCTAATATATTTGTACTAAAGTAGTAAAGTGGTAAAAGTAAAAGATAATGTAAATACATAAAAATTATGTAAATGTAAAAAATAAAAGAGTATATAAATTACTGTTTTTAAAGTGAAAAAAGTATGATCTCACAATGAGTATTGTTATTTGTCGAATGATGGCTAATTGAACAAATTAGCCCTTGCAAAAAGGCTTATTTGGAATGCATTGACTTCTCCATTCTGAGGTAGTTGAAGAGAGATTGGGCAACTATCTAGTCTCTGTTTCTCTCTCTCTCTGTCTCCCTTTCTCTCTGCACATTCTCTCTCTCCACTCTCTGCATGTATGCATACGTATTTCAGTGTCACACATCGTTGGTGAAGCTAACCACACTCCCTCTTCATAATGCATTTATGAAGTTGTGTGAAGTTGTGTGAAGCTAACACACACTCCCTCTTCATAATGCATTTTTCTTTGGGGTTTCAGGGGATAGTTTCATGACAATGAGGAGATATAAGGGGGCAGAATTTTATTCTTCCTTCCGTGATACCTATGTGTTTGTGTGTGTGTGTGTGTGTGTGTGTGTGTGTGTGTGTAGGAATGACTATGTGTATAGGAAACAGATCTGAAGAGAGTTAAGGGCCTCAGTTTTTTGGCAGAAATGGATCTGATAGGAAGTCAGTACATTTTAGGTATATGTAAGACGAAACGTTTGAGGTATTGTGATAGTGGAGATAGATAAAAAATTGACAAGTAAAACTTTTAAAACTAGCATTTTTGAGCCTAATCTAAGCCTTACCTGGGGTCAAAAATATGTCTATGTGATTGTGAAATTAAAAACAAAACAAAACAAGACCCAATCTCTCTACTCGTCTTAAAGGATGGGAATCTCTGTATTAGTTTAGGTGCTTTCCAGAGTTCTTTCTGTTAGAACCACTTCTGGTATTTAAATTTACTGGTGGGGGTGGGGGTGAAGAAAGAATGAATGAATAAAAGAGAGAGAGAGGGAGAGAGAGCATGTGTCAGGCAGTCCTTGGAGATCAACATAAGAGTTTAAAACACTCAGAAAAGCTGCTTGCTATTTTCAAAATAGGTACTTTGATCATTGTTTCAGTGGGATTTTAGAGGCTGGGGCAAGACTGTGTGGTGTTACGTGCTTCTTGCTTCTCCACATTTGCTCATTTAAGGCTCAGCTTAATTGACATTTTCTCCCAGGAAGTCTTCTTTGATCATGTCAGCACAAAGGACTTTGACAATTTTAAGACATGCAAAATAGTCACTGTTACATTATTTATTATTTTTAACAGTGAAATTCTCCTTAATTGGTTGCAAACTCACAGAGGCAGGACTTTGTTCATGTCTCCTCCCAGCAGGCCAAACCCGATGCTTTGGCATCAGAGGTCCTCAAAAAAGGTTTGTTGAAAGGGAAAATATTGTTTGCTTTCCCTAACCCAATAATAAGAGATATGATGCAATCCTTCTTCATTCTGGCTCTGATTGTAAGAAGCAACCACAACAAATTTTTCTATAAACCTCCCCATTTAGATGTAGTAGTTCAGTGTGCAGCCTCTGCAACCAAACCAGTAAAGGACACTATCTATTAATGTTAGATATCCACAAATGTTTCGGTTTCAAATACTTTCCACTGTTTTTTTTTTTTTTCGTTCTTTCACCAAATGAAATCTTTCCATGTTTTAGCTCTAAAAGAGATTAAGCACATTCAATCTAATTATGCAACCTACTGACAAAAGCAATCTAAATGTGAAACACTCTGCTGGTTGTATTTCACAGTTGCCATTGGAAACAGAGACAAGTTTGGAAAACTGTAAAGTCAAGTCTGAGCCTTGGCATTAGCATGCTTCTAAGGGAAGGCATTTCCTGGGTCTGTTCTTTCTTTCCTTCATTCTTTATATGCATGCTGGGTGTGTCCGGTCAGGCTCTACAATTAACTGAAAAGACTGTATCAAAGTAGGAATACTACATACATTAAAAGACGGACAAATGCTCTAAAAGTTAAACCAACAACAAACAAGCAAAACCCAACTTGCCAGGGAGTCTGAGACTTGGTATTTTACAAAGCTATATAAAAACACAGTTTATCTGATGTTAAGGAATACCAGTTGTCACGGTATTTACAAAATTCCTAATTCCATATATCCGTGGTAACTCCTCAGGCTAACATTTCAACCTTATGTATTTCAGTTGTTAGTTGCACACTTTGTCCCTCACCATGGTACTGTTTGTTATATTCAGATACAAAGATGTACTATTTCCAAAACAGGTTTCTTAAGTATTTTCGTTTACTTTAGGTTAAACAATGAACGGTGGGTTTCTTTCTAAAAATAATTTTGCTGATTATTTTGAAATATAGGCTGGGTTTACATGATAGCTACAAAACATTTTGGAAGTGGAAGAAAGAGTGCTGGTATCAGTGTGGGGAACATTAAGATGCACAAAATGGTTTCCTTGAAATGAGAGCACTCAGCCATGTAACGACAGCCGACAGCCGGTTTGACCAGACAGCCAGTTTGACCAGTTTCTTTTTCCCTCAACTCTCCAGGCTCTCACGTGTGTTATCTGATTGGAGAGTCTTGCAGCTGACTGACAGGTATGGCAGACCCCTGCAGGACAGCTCTTTGTAACAAAAACTGAGCTCTGTGTTAACCTCTCTGTCAACTCAGAGCACCCAAGCGTTAATCCAAGAAGCCTGAACTGTTTTCCTGAGTTCCTCACCTCACAGCAGTCCCTCTACCAGTGTGTGCTGTAGGGAGGAGATTCTCTCAGGTCCTGGGTACCTCCCCTTTTCTTCTGGCTTGTGGTGCTGAGATCCCAGAATGCCTTGAGGCAGGGCCCACCCAAGGGATTGCTAAATAGACTTCAATTTACACAGATCTTGAAATCATTAAAAATCTGGTTTCTACATTCTATTTCATGTCCCAGACTTGTACTATTAGCCTCCACCCAAGACCTCCCAGCTGGAATCACAGTGCTTCCCAGCTGTAGGATTAGCATTGACTGCTTCCATTCATTCACTTACTTATTCACCCATCTGGTTATCTATCGGTATCTTCATTTAACCAGTTTATCTGCTAATCATTGCTACAGATGGAATGTTTATGTCACCCCAAAATTCATATGTTGAAACCTAATTCCCAGTGTGTGGGTATTTGGAGGTGGGCCTCCTGGGATTAGGTCATGAAGACAGAGCCCTCATAAATGGGATTAGTGCCCTTATAAAGAGACCCCAGAGAGCTCCTTAGCACTTTCTACCATGTGTGGACATAGCAGAAAGTCTACGCAACAGGAAGAAGGCTCTCACTGGATGTCAAATCTACCAACACCTTAATCTTAGACTTCTGGCCTCCAGAACTATAAGAAGTAAATATTTGTTGTTTATAAACTACTCAGTCTACAGTATTCTGTTACAGCAGTTCAAACTGACTAAGACAGTCTTGCGTCATATACTGGGCACAGTGCCGTGAATACAGTGGTAAACAAAAGTAGACACAGTCCTGTTCACATAACTCTTATAGTCTCCTGAGAGTAGAGGATAATCATCCCCAAGAAATTTAAAGTTAAAAATGAGTTAAATTCTTTAAAGAAAAGGTAGATGGTGCTATGAAAGACGATACCAGGTTAGGGAGTAGGGAGGATGGGCAGCAAGGCTTTCTCCCAGAAAATTTCCAACTTGTCTGAGATGAGTTGGAGTTGTGTTGCCAAAAGCACGAGGTGGGGGTGAGGAGAGCATTTCAGACAGAAGGAGCCATGAGCAAAGCTCCTCTGGCAGAGGAGGGTCAGTATTGCCTGGGAACTGAGATAAGGACAGTATGACAAGAGCGTGGAGAGTGAGAAGGAACAACAGGGTGGGAGAGGATCTGAAGGAAGCCTTGCAGGTCATTCTGATTCTGATCAGTAGACTAAGAGAAATGATTAAATCCTTTAAAGCATGACAGTGGAGGGGCACCTGGCCGCCTCAGTCGATGGAGCATGTGACTCTTGATCTTGGGGTCATGAGTTCAAGCCCCACATTGGGTGTAGAGATTATTTAAAAAATATTAAAACATGACAGTGGAATGGCCACAATTATGAATTTTTCTTAAAAGATCACTTGGTTATTGTATTGAAAATGGATTAGAGTAGAGGCAGGAGTGAGATGGGTGATAGTAGTCTTGGTGTAGATGAAACTCCCTAGACCTTGGTGGTGTGGATGCAAGTAGTAGAGTATAGGCTTGAGAGTCTTTCTGAGGCAAATCCATTTAGATTGGTAACAGTAATTTACTACTACTAATAGTAATTTGGCATATGGAATGTGGAGAGGATTCTGGGGCTGCAGAACTTTCTGACTGGTGCAGTTATTCACAGAAAGGGAGAACTGGAAGAGACTGCATGTAAAGGAGAAGATTATGAAGTCAGTTATAGACATTTTGAGTTTGAGACATTTAACTAGAGATGTCGTGTAGGCATTTGAATATTTAAATCTTAGTTTCCAGGGAGTGATCTGGAAGGGAATTACACATTTATGGATCACTGGTGTATTAGCGGTGAATGCATCCATAACTATGGCTGAGCTCTCCTGAGGAGAGAGGGTGAAGTAAGTTAGACAAGGGGACCTAGGACTGAAGACTATGGTATTCTAACATTTAATGGTCAGACAGAAGAAAATGAAATTATCAGAGATTGAGAAGTGTGGTCAGAGAAATGAAGAGAAAACCAAGAGAGAATAGCATAGTGGATATTCTCCATTTGTCTTTTTATCTTTCTCCGTACCACTGAACAGTGTAACCCATGGTCCCTTGCCCCTGGCTTGATGTTGGGCTCGGCCAATGAGAAAAGAGATCAGATACATTTCCCTGGTTCCCTTCCTCTTATGCTGTAGTTTTACAGTGGTGTTATTCTATAGTTTTTATGTTCGAGTGAGTTGAAGAGTATATGAAGGGCAAAAGAGAGAGAATTAGAGCATAAGTATTAATACATTGGTGAGTCTTAAGGCCACATTTTGCGTGGCTGTAAGCAGAAGAATGTAGCCACTGTCAAATCATAGCACAGCAGATTGGCTCTCATGCTCCCCTATGTGCAAAATGTCTTTGTGTGTGCTCTCTCTTTATCCTGTTCTACATCTCCCGTATATTCTTCAATTTACTCCAATCTGGCAACCTAACCACATTTTGCATAAAGGAGAATATTCACAAGAACGTAGCTGGAGGCGAATATGGGCTCAAAGAAGAGCTAAAAAACCACAACACAAAAATCTCTAGTCAGGTCAAGAAGTATATTCATAGCTTTAGGATCAGCACCAAACTAATTTGGTGGAGATATGAATTAGTTTAGTTGCTGTAGTTCTAGGGTCTGGTGTATAATAGGAGAGATTTGCACACATACCAGAATTACCTGAAATGTGTTGTTGTTTTCCATTCCCCACCAGAGTGGCCCAATGTGTATGATTAGGTGACTGCTTGCCTACCCTGTCTGGCTCTCTGGGTAGAACCGAGTCCATTTAGTCCTAATAATTATCTTACACCAATGGCTAGAGGGTTATTAACTTGCAACATTCTAGAGCAAGCCTGTATTTTGGAATGAGAACGCTATAAAGTGTTCTGTTGAGTTTATGAGAAGCATGAATAATAAACTAATCCTGAAATTAATATTCCTATTTTCTTTTAAGTTTTGCTGAAACTTTTAGCCAAATGAAGTTATACATTTTTCTTTGATCTTGTTTTATTTTCTTGGCTTGTCTGTGTCATTCTGACACATATCTCTTACCTTGTGCCTATCTGTGCTAGGAAAGTTATATTCTTGGGTCTGTGCCTTAATTACTGAGGTAATTAAGATGTTTTTAAAACATATGATTGCTTTGAGTTCACTTTAAGTATAAAAACACTATTAACTATCTTTAAAGAGGGTGGCTTCTATCCAGGGATTTCTGTTAAATGCCTTCTGCTAATTCCACTTATTCTCCTGAAAATGGCTTATTTTTTCATTTGCTGGATTTCAACTTTTGGCTTCTTTCTGAACACTCTCTATTGCCTTCCTGTGCTACCTACGTGTTGCAGTATGAGATTTATTTCACTTATTTTGTGAGGGAAAAGTAATTCGCAGTTTGGGTCTGAGCTGAAAAAGATCCCCATTGGGCAAGAATAGCAGTGCCATGGTAATTCCAGCCTTAGTCTACTAAACATCCTTCCTGGATACAGATGCTCAGGAGTTTAACTGTTTTGGAAGCAGTATCATGTGGTTTACATAGATGCCAACATTTAGATATATACAAAGGATCTTTTAGCAAGGAAGAATGCAGAGGTGGAATTTAGAGCTGGATTAAAATTCAAACCTGAAAGCTTTTAATTCCAAATTCTTCAGCTTCCTAGAAATTTTATACTTGGGGATAAACTATCCTTGGTAATTTTTAGGCTGTGAGGGCTTTTTCTGATGATGGAAGCCTATAGGCCCAAGGCTACCTATACAGAGTGGGAACAAAATAGTTGTGGATTTGGATTGGAAATTACCATCCTGGCTGAGCAGTCCTATTCTTGTTTACCCCATGGCCTGAACTCTAGATTGCACTCAAGTGTGTCCTCCCTGACTGCTCTGCATTAGCCGAAACTCACTGGATTCTACTACTTGCCTACCCCACATTATGTCATGGCTCCTCTGATTTATGACAGTTCCCAGTCTGAGCCTTTCACTTCAAATCCTGACCATTGCCACATCCTACATGGCACTAGCAAGAGGATATGACATCATGGAAGGGCACAGAGTTGGGATAAAATTACCAGGTACATTAGCACACTAAAACAAATAAAATATTATTAATAGTAGTTTACATACTCTATCCTTACCTATGTACATAACGTCTATGAGCATAAAGTTTGTAGGCACATTTAACATAAGCCATTGTGTGAGGTGTCCAGCCATGCTTCAAAAATAGCAAGTAGAAGACTTGAGATACACTCTCAGCTTCTGAAAATGACCTCATTCTACACATCATGGGCAACAAATATATGTTTGTTAAAATTAAGAAAAAAAGAGATTAGTTATATCTTGGAGGATGTCATAACTAAGCAAATAAAGTTTTTGCAGCCATTTAGAGATTGTGAAAAACTGAAAATTTCTCATCTTTGAATTTGGGTATTTAGGAACTGGTGTAGAATATATGTGTATATATTAGTATTCTATTTTGTTTTAGCAGCAATTTATTTATTTATTGATGTTTGTTTATTTTTGAGAGAGAGAGGGAGACACAGAATCCTAAGCAGGCTCCAGGCTCCAAGCTGTCTGCACAGAGCCTGATATGGGGCTTGAACTCACAAACCAGGAGATCATGACCTGAGCCAAAGTCAGACACTTAACTGACGGAACCACCCAGGTGCCCCTAGCAGCAATTTTTTTAAAAAGGAAATTCTGTCTGGAAACCCAACATGGGTGGGGTAGTTGCTTTGGTCGACAGAGTGGGAGTGAGATTGAGCTCTACCCACTTACCTTCCCTCTTCCCCTTGAGGGGTTCCCAGGAACTTGGTCTGGAAATCACTGGACTAGATGATCCCATGATCCTTTACACTTTTAATGTTTTATAACTCAGTATAACAAGCTTATTTGGACACTGTCTGAGGCTCAGTTCACTTCAAAAGTTTACATAACTGGTGAGCAACAGAGGTGGGTTTTGATACCAGATAGCCTGATTCCAAAGCCGACAATCTTTTTTTTTTTTTTTTTTTTGTTAATGTTTATTTATTTGTGAGAGAGAGAGAGAGAGAGAGGGAGGGAGGGAGAGAAAGTGCAAGTGGGGGAGGTGCAGAGAGAGAAGGAGACAGAATCCGAAGCAGGCTCCAGGCTCCGAGCTGTCAGCACAGAGCCCCATACGGGGCTTGAACTCATGGACCGTGAGATACGACCTGAGTTGAAGTTGGACACTTAACCCACTGAGCCACCCAGGCACCCCCCAAAGCCCACAATCTTAACCACATAATGTACTGACTCCAACAGTGTTACTGCTATTTTTTCTATCTAAAATGTTAATATACTATGTTCTAAGATCACTGAGGAACAAACGAGCTTCACCTATTTGTGCATGAGTGGTATTCCTTTGGGTATGCCCATACAGATCTTGTTTATTTATTACCACATAACAAATTACCCCAAATTCTGTGGCTTCAGATAATAATTTATTTATTCATGCCTTTGTGGTTTGGGGATTTAAGCAAGCTTTGACTGGGTGATTCTTCTGCTCCACATGGTATTGACTGGGGTTATTTAGTGTTAATGCAGTGGTTTTGTGGTCTGGCCTACAAGCCTTACTCACATGCCTGGGGCCTTAGTAGTAATGGACACAAGGTTACACTCAGTTGAGTCCTTCTCCTTTCCAGTATGGCCTCCGGCCTTTCTATTTGGTCTTTTCATCAGGGTGATCAGCTTTGTCATGTGGTTGCCCAGGGTGCCATATGTGAGTCTTCTAAGAGAGAAGATATACAAGCTATCAGTCTCTTAGGGTCTGGTCCCAGAAATGGTTATAGCAATACTCCTACCATATTCTATCTAGTTAAAGCAGTCACAGAACCTACCTACATTCAAGGGATGGGGACACAGATCTAATCTTTTAACAAAAAATGTATTGGAGTATTTGAGGCCGTCTTTAATCTTTCACAGACTCAGCTGAGAAAGTAGTCTGTCAGAGCACGGCCAGCAAGTGCAAATGGGTTGCAGTCTGGATTTATATATTTTCCCCTCTGGTTTCAGGGATTTGGGAATTACAGTATGCTAGAGGATTTATGAGGCAATTCACTTAGTCAACCAAGTGTGAACATTGTTCTTTATCTTTGAGAGGGAAAAGCTGAATATAGGAGATGCTAGGGCCTATTTAAAGAAATTAATAGTTGCAAGAAAAGTGGGAAACCAGTTTGAATAACTATGGCAAGGTCAGAAGAACAAGATAGATATCATTTTAGGGCAGAAAAGTTGAAGGTTAAATATTCTTTTACTGAGGCTCAAGACATTACCTGATTTTCAAGGATTGAACTCTTGGGGTGGAAGAAGGAAATTTTCCAGTGTCTTTTTTAAAAGGTGGGACTGTGATAACCTTTGAGAAAAGAGGGCTAATTATGTAAATGCTCAGGATTACCCTGAAAGGAGAGGAGGTAGGAAGAGCTGGCCTATCTTTGTATTTAGGAATGTAAAGTGGAAGGTACAATGAATCAACTGAGATGGTGACAGCTACCAAATGAAAGAGAGGAGCTATTTGGGGCTTGAAAGGAGAAACAGTAGATTTATCATTAGGAATTAGTACAGGTAAGTTAAGCTTAGACATTTTGGAAGGGATGTGGGGGAAAGTGAAGGTGGAATTGAATGTGAGCTGTAGCGAGAAAGTAAGAAGGAAGCTCTTGCAGACGAAAGGAAACCCTGAAACAGCTTTGTAAATAGAAGAAAAAAGGAAGAGGGAAAAGCCTATAGTGGAACCAGTGGACAGAAAGACCCAAACGAGTGAGGCCAGCAGGACGGGGGAGCACAGAACAAAGACCCTAGAAGCAGGAACAGAGTTGGAGGAAGTGGAAGGATAGAACAGAAGCTGAGATTAACTGGAGACAAAAGAGAAGACTAACAGTTATTGAATTACAATGTCATAACTTTTTTTTACTGTGTTTATTGTTGTTATTATAATTCTTGTTACTTCCTACTTTCCCAGAGTAGTTGTTTCAAACCTTTTCCACTTTCTAAGCTTCAGTATTATTCTCAGCCAGTGACAGCATCTCCTGATCTGTTAGGAAGAGTGAGATCTTCAGAGAACACCATTAACTTCCCTTCAAGTTTATATCAGATTGTCTGTGTATTTGGTAATTGTCTCTCTTCTTTATTCTAATTTTAAAATGTCCTTTTTCAGGATACTCTTGATGCCATTTTCTCGTGTCTTCTGTAGCAATCAGTTCTTTAATTATCCATTTCTTACTCACATATTCAGTGCCTCCTACTCTTCTGACTTCTTTCCTTCTGAAGAGAAGCATTTTTGTGTCTGTCTTGTGCTGAAAATATCTTGTCCCTCCATTTGCTATTACAATGAACTATACGTCTTTATTCTTTTCATTTTTTTACTAAGCTTCTTACAAAAGAAGTCTGAGTCTATTCAGTCCACAGGTTAAATACTTAAAGTTTTAAAGCAGGGAAGAAGAAATTTAACTTTAAAAAGAAAAGAAAATCATGCAGAAGCAATTCTCTTTTTTTTTTTATTAATTAATTTTTAAAGACCTAGCAATTCTTGCTGTGCTTTAGCCAAAGATGAAGACAATAGAGCCTGTTTTTGGTGTTTCTTGGTAGGTGAAGGAGGCAGAGATAAAGGGTGGATAAAATGCATCTGCAGAGTTTATAAAGATTCAATTCCAAACAGAAAAAGATAATAGGAGAATCATAGTTAGGCTTAATCTGGTACTGTGGAAAATGAAAAATACATAAAAAGTAATACACATATATGAAAGAGAAACAGAATGAGGGGAATGTGTGCGTGTGTGTGTGTGTGTGTGTGCCTTTAGATGGGTGTGCATGTGTGTTTTATAAGAAAGTGATAGACAATATTTTTGAAAATTTGTCACTTTGAAAGATAAGTTATAAATATATACTGTATACAGTAAGTATTTATCTTAAGTCACATAATCAGATCTATAAGAATTAATGCATTACTTTATTTCCTTTAAATCAACTTCTACCCTAACCTGGTTTCTCCATTCTGAGAAGTTGTTGAGGAATGCGGTATCAATCCTGATTGTGATTCTCTCCGCTCTCCAGGATTACCCAGGAATCCCGAGGCTCATACAGTGTTGAGAAAATGAAGGCAGGGTCTTGACTCTCTAGTACATTGTGGTTGCTGCTGATATCCTCATGACCCAAGCACTCTTGGGAGTGTCTGGTGTATAATAGGAGAGATTTGCACACATACCAGAATTACCTGAAATGTGTTGTTGTTTTCCATTCCCCACCAGAGTGGTGCAATGTGTATGATAGGGTGACTGCTTGCCTACCTTGTCTGGCTCTCTGGGTAGAACTGAGTCCATTTAGTCCTAATAATTATCTACACCAATGGCTAGAGGGTTCTTAACTTGCAGCATTCTAGTCCATGGACTCTTGAAATTCAGCAATTTTGTTTTTCCATGCTATGGGTTGAACAAAACTCATCTATGGGCTTGCCATTTGCCCTAGGGAACAGGATGTAGATCTTCCAGACTCTCTCCCCTTCTGAGCTACTCCTCCAAAATCCACACCCCCCAGCATGGACACATGGGACACCAGACTGACACTTCAAAGGGACTCCAGAGGAACTAGCACACCATATCTGCTGAGTGTAGACTTTCACAAAATATTACCTTCAAGTAGCTTTTGCTCCCAGATCTATAAATATCCCCATGGGGTCTGGCTCAGGTTTCAGGATAGGTAAGAACTATAACATGGACTCTGTTTACTCCTGAAGCAGAATAAAAATTGAGCATAAACAAATAAATACAAAGATATAAGTCATTAGGTATAGTTCCTTACTGCGTCCCTTGTATCTGACAGATGCACACCCAATCTCTGGGGTCTTGGCAATCCCTGAAAAGGGAAATGTCCACCAGGTTGGAGGGAGACTCACTGCCCTTTATATTTCCAGCCACATCAACACCCTGAAATAACCTAGTCCTATAAAAGTCCATACTTCAGCTTCTCCAAGAAGCCATGTGAACCAGATAAAAAAAATCTGGAGTCCAGGCCTTGAAATTGTTGCTTTGCCAGCATGGGGACTTTCTCTTCTTATCTGAATTTCTCATTTAAGTCTGTTTAGGGACTTTTTTTGTGGGCAGGCCTGGCGGTGGCCACCACACTGAGGGAAAGATATTAAAAAAAGAGCCTATCTACCTTCTTGGAAAAGGGGAAGGGAAAATACGGAAAGAAAAAAACACACACATTCATACAGTAATAACTTCTGCCAAACATATATAAGTATATTTTACTATGTAGGAGAGCAAATTAAAGTATGTATGTGGAAATGTTCTGATAAATGGACAGTTGCCCTCGGATATATTTGATTTCTGTTTTTCAAATTATAGTTTCCAAATATCCTGAGCAAGGTTTATGACAAAGACATAACTTCTATTTAGACAGTTGGATTTATAGTAGTTTATTTTAATCATCTATTTTAAGAATTCATTTCTGCCATAATGAATAAGATAATGTCTTATTCGGAGCCTGAGTTTTGCTCACTGAAAGAAAAATATTGTCAAAAACCAAAATTAACTGGAATTATATGCTAGGATATTGGCTACAATAATTGCTCAGTCTATACTGCATGTTTTCTTTGAAAACAGCAAAGTGTGATTGATGAGATTTCTGTAGCACCTTTACTCTGGAGCATTTAGGGAAATAATAGAGATCAGTTGCCAAGCTCAAATAATTATCTATAGACTAAGCAATTATGTCTAATCTTCTTTTATAATTAATACACTTCATTTATGATATAGCAACACAGTCCTTAATATGAAATTATGCTAATGTACTCACCAGTCTCAGTAAGGCATGAGCTATGAGCTTTTCCTCAGATGGCATGGAAATAGCTTTATTTTGAGAAGTTCATGTTTCTCCACAGCTTCTCTTGTGACTAATTTCATATATCTTTGAGTTAGCTGTTGGTCACAATGTTGTCCCTGAAAGTCTATTTAAAAAGGGATCAGAACACATCAGTCTGTTGAACTAACTGGAAGTTAATTTTTTCCCCTGATGTACATTTTTTGAAGGGCAGAGTATAAAGAATGAAAAAAGCACTATATAAAAAGATAATGATTGATAATCTTTTATATATGATGGAATACACAAACTTACAGATTTAGTAATTACAACAAATTCCAATCATACTTTGATATAACACGGTGTAACTGCAGAAGTCTAAAAATAAAGAGAAGATTTTTAAAACAGAACCACAGATGGCTCAAAGAAATGACAATTATTCTAATAGCAAACTTCTCAACAATAGTAACAGATTCAAAAAATGGTGGAACGATTTATTTAAACTTCAGAGAAAATAAATGTTCATCTAGAATTTTAACCTTTGCTAAATTAAAACAAATAATGTTTTTTATTTATTTCTGAGAGAGAGAGAGACAGAATGTGAGTGGGGGAGAGGTAGAGAGGGAGACACAGAATCCGAAGCAGGCTCTGAGCTGTCAGCACAGAGCCCTATGCAGGGTTTGAACTCATGAACCATGAGATCATGACTTGAGCTAAAGTTGGACACTCAACCAACTGAGCCACCCAGGCGCCCCATAACCTTTGCTAAATTTTAAAGAATTAATAGAAAATAAAGACACTTTCAGACATAAAAAAAACTTGAAAACAATTGCAACCATTAGGTACTAAAGGAAGATTTAGAAGATGTGCTTGAGAGTACAGTATTCCTTTTTGTGTGTGGGGAGGGGTGTTGATGGAAATGTTCTAAAGTTGATTGTAGTGACAATTGCACAACTGAACATTCCGAAACCATTGTCTTACACACTATATTGTGTACAAATGGGTAAATTATATTGTATGTGTAGAGGGTTGTGTAGAGTGTCTCCCAAATTCATGTCTACCTGGAACCTCCGGAGATGGCCTTATTTGGGAATAGGGTCTTTGTAGATGTAATTAAAGATTTCAAGATGAAATCATTCTGAATTTAAGGTGAGCCCCAAATTCTATGACCAGTATCTTAATAAAAAGAGGACGAGACAACAGACACACAGAGAGAAGACCATGAGGCAGATAAGTTACATTGCCACAAGCCAAGGAACACTGGAAGCCATCAGAAGCTGGAAGAAGCAAGCAAAGATTCTCCTCTTCTGCCTTTGAAGGCAGTGTGGCCCTGCCAACACTTTGATTTCAGACTTCTGGCCTCTGTAGCTATAGAGAGAATACATTTCTATCATTTTAAGCCACTACATTTGTGGTAATTTGTTAGAGCAGCCCCGGGAAACTAATCCTGTAAGCTGATATATATGATTTTCTTGAAGAAGAAAGTAAATTGTTCTAGAAAGAATTCTGAGATGCGGAAGGACTGATGAGCAAGGAACTTGGGAAATATGTGAGTGCATCTGGAAAAAATAATTTTATGGCATCAATATTAATACTTGATTTTGGTAGTTAAATTAAGATAGAACATAAATATTCAGCAAAATTAACATGTAAGATGAGAGGAATGTGATAAGAGTTCAATGTGAAATATTTGTGTTTGGGAGGAGGTTTTAAATATTGAAAAAAAGTTTAGATGTTAAAATAAGTTTGCATGTTAAAAATTTTAAGTTAACAATTAAATGAATAGAAAAGCATATATACTTTTGAAAACTAAAAAATGGAATTAAAAAATTGAAACTTACCAAAAAAGAAGAGGTTAAATTATCCATTAGAAGACAGAGATCGTCAGGTCAATTTAAAAAAAAAAGTAAAAATCTAGTATATGCTGTCTCCAAGAGGAAGCTCAAAAGCCAAAAGACACAAAAAGTGCAAAATGAGGGATGCCTGGGTAGCTCAGTGGGTTAAATGTCTGACTCTCGATTTCAGCTCAGGTCATGATCTCGTGGTTCTTGACATCTGGCCCTATGTTGGGCACTGTGCTGACAGCACAGAGCCTGCTTGGGATTCTCTCTCTCCCTCTTTCTGCCCCTCCCTGCATTTGCTCTCTCTCTAAATAAATAAATAAACTTTAAAAAAAGTTCAAAATGAAAATACAGAAGCAGTTATAAGGTGATTAACTATTTTGGTTTGTACCAATCTCTTTGCTTTTGTGTATGTTTGAAACTGTTAATAGTAAAAATTCAAGTCAAAGAAAAAAGGGTATCATTGGAGAAATGACAGATATTTAAAATATAGTGAAGAAACTCCTGTGAACAAATCTATGCCAATGAATAAAAAAATTACAGACAATTTACTAGAAAACAAAATATAACTTGGCAAAACTCCATCAGGAATAATAATAAAAAACCCTTAGTACTCACATAACTATTAAAAATTGAAGCAGTAATTAAAAATATCCTCACAAAGAGTGGACACTAACGCTTTTACTAGTGAATTCTATCAAGCCTTTATGGAAGAGTTAATTGTAATGCAATTTAAAACTTTCTTTAATGCAATTTAATTTTTTTTTTTAACATTTATTTATTTTTGAGACAGAGAGAGACAGAGCATGAACGGGGGAGGGGCAGAGAGAGAGGGAGACACAGAATCGGAAGCAGGCTCCAGGCTCTGAGCCATCAGCCCAGAGCCTGACGCGGGGCTCGAACTCACCGCGAGATCGTGACCTGAGCCGAAGTCGGACGCTCAACTGACTGAGCCACCCAGGCGCCCCTCTTTAATGCAATTTAAATGCAATTTAAGCCTTTTCTAGAGAATATGAAAAGAGTAAACACTTCTCAACTCATTTTATGAGGCTTGTAAAACCAAGCTAGGATATTAAATAATGAAAGAAAATTATAGAACAATCTTATTCCAGAACACATGTTCCAAAACTCCTAAACAAACTCCAGTAAACAAAATCCAGCAAAGTGAAAAGCGTAGTGTGAAAATACAAAAACATGTTCAAGTTGGATATATCTTTTAAAATATCATGTACTACTAACTGGGCTCCTGTAGTTTTTAATCTGTTGCAGGAGCTCCTCAGGACCTCAGACCTTTCCTGATTTCTCTCTCTGCATCTTGGCTAGTGGTCTCTCTGCTTGAATCAGGCTTTGTTTTCAGTTTCTACCAGGATTTGGCAAAAGCCCCCAGAGCAGAGAATAGCCAGTGACCATGGTCAACATTTCACATAGGAAAGACTGTTCTATCTTTGGACTTTTAGTTCATTCAATCCTAATTATTTCTACAGTTCTTCATTTTCATTGTTTTTTGGTACTCGGCTTAATATATTACAATTTACCCGTTTACTGTGTATGGACACTTGAGTTATTTTCAGTATTTGACTATTATGAATAATGTTAGTATAAACACCTGGCACATGTCTCTCAAAGTGCATGTAGGGGACACACCTAAGAATCGAATTGCTGAGTGACGGGATATGTGTATGCTCAACTTGGATAATGTCAAATGATTTTTCCAATTGTTGGTCAATTTATGTTCCCACTGATGGAGTGTTAGAACTTTCATTGTTTTTATTCTAGCCATTCTGATAAATACGTAGTGAGAACTTATGTTTTTAATTTGCATTTCTGATTACTAATGGGATTGAGAAACTTCATTCTATTTAATGGCTGTTTGGATGTCCATTTTTAAAAAATTAATTTAAGGAGGGCGCTTGTTGGGATGAGCACTGGGTATTATATTTGACTGATGAATCACTGGGTTCTACTCATGAAACCAGTACCACACTGTATGTTAGCTAACTTGTATTTAAATAAATTAATTAAAAATTTTAATTTAATTTAACATTTATTTATTTTAAAATTTTTGTTCAAGTCTCCTGTCTGTTTTTCTACTGTGGCCATCTCTCTTTCATATTGATTTGCAGAAGTTTTTAATGTATTCTGAATCTGAGCCCTTGGTTACAATTATATATTTCTATCATTCTATGACTTGAATTTTTGCTCTTTAATGGTGTTTTTTTAATTAACAGAAGTTCTTCATTTTAATGTAGTCCAGTTTATCAATTTCATTCTTTTTAGTTATTCCTCTTATTTAATTTTGACGGGGTCAACCAAAATAATGTTAAATAGAAGCAGTGAAGGGCGCCTGGGTGGCTCAGTCGGTTAAGCGTCCGACTTCTGCTCAAGTCATGATCTTGCGGTCCGTGAGTTCGAGCCCCACGTCGGGCTCTGTGCTGACAGCTCAGAGCCTGGAGCCTGTTTCAGATTCTGTGTCTCCCTCTCTCTCTGACCCTCCCCCGTTCATGCTATGTCTCTCCCTGTCTCAAAAATAAATAAACGTTAAAAAAAAATTAAAAAAAAAAGAAGCAGTGACAGCAAATATCTTGGTGTTGTTCTCAATCTCAAAAGGAAAGTGTACTTTGAGTTCTACATGTAAGGAGCTTAGAAGTCACCACTCTGTCCTAACAACAAGTAAAAAGCTGAACAAAATGAAAAATTGACAACTGTTCTTAGATCTGAAAGAAAAGTGAAGCCTCAAGGCAAACGACTCTCCCCCCAAATCAGAGAGACCAACAAAGGGATACAGAGAATCACAACATACCAGAACAGAAATCTCTATGGGAACCAGTGCTGTGGAAGGGAAATCTGAACTACAATTGATGAATTGCTGGTGGCTAGGTGAGGGCAAATCTGAGAGTCAAAAACTCCAGGGGACTCAGTCCTCGTTGAGGGGCATGCTTTTGTGGTTGTCTCCAGGAGCTCACACAAGGTTTTCACAGTAAATGTCAGAGAAACATTTCCTGTTGTTTCTAACAGAGGGAGGGAAAAAGAACCATTTTGGAATATGACTGAGTAAGTAGCGTGTTCTTCACAAGGCCTGTTCTCCATTATGTACAGTATTTTCTGTATGTGATTAAAGATATCACCTTCTATCTTTACTTTGCAAAGGCTTTCTTAAAAATTATGATTGGGTTTTGAAGTATATCAAAGGGTTTCTTTCTATCTTTTTTTTTTTTTGGTAATGATTGAGATATTTGTATGGTTTTTGATTTGTAGTTTTATTTATTTATTTTGAAAGAGAATGAGTACAAGTAGGGGAGGGGCAATGAGAGAGGGAAAGAGAAAATCCCACGCAGGCTCTGCATTGTCAGCACAAAGCCTGATGTGGGGCTTGATCTCACGACTATGAGATCATGACCTGAGCCGAAACCAAGAGTCAGATGCTTAACCGACTGAGCCACCCATGCACCCCTAACCTGTAGTTTTAAAGAAAGGCTTTGCAACTCAAATTTCTTGGTTAATAGCATTTTTCTTCAGCTCTTTGAAGAGGTCACCCCAATGTCTTTTGGCTTTCATGGCTTTTGAAAAGTCAGCTCATAATCCTTTTCTTAGAATTCTTCTATTTAAGAGGTCAGTTTTCTGTGGTTGCTTTAAAAATAAATTTCCTCTTTATCTTTGACTTTCAGCAATTTGTGTGGGAGTGCATTTCTTTGTGTTTTCTTGCTTGGGTTTAAGTTTCTTAGATATGTAAATTAAATCCTTTTATCAGATTTTTTTTAGTTTTCAACCATTATTTTTTCAAACATTTTTTCTTATGTTTACAGCTACTCATGTGTTAGACTGCTTTTCATTGTTTCAGAAGGTTTTGTGGTTCTTTTTACTTTTCCTTCAGTCTTTTTGTTTTTCTTCCCAGTTTTCAGATTGGGTAATTTCTTTTTCTCTTTCTTTCTTTCTTTTTTGTTATTTTTCAATTCTTTTTATTATTTATTATTTTTACTATATTGTCAAATTGGCTAACATACAGCGTGTAAAGTGTACTCTTGGTTTTTGGAGCAGATTCTTGTGGTTCATCGCTTACATACAACACCCAGTGCTCATCCCAACAAGTGCCCTCCTTAATGCCCATCACCCATTTTCCCCTCTCTTCCATACCCCCCATCAACCCTCAGGTTGTTCTCTGTATTTGAGTCTCTTATGGTTTGCCTTTCTCCCTCTCTGTTTGTAACTATTTTTTTTCCCCTTCTCTTCCCCCATGGTCTTCTGTTAAGTTTCTCAAGATCCATATATGAGTGAAAACATGATATCAGATTGGGTAACTTCAGTCGCAGTCTTTAAGGTCTCCTTGTTTTTCTGCCATCTCCAGTCTAACTGTAGTGCCCAGGCTAGGGATTTTATAACTTGAATATTTATATTCTTCAGATTTAGAATTATCATCTAAAAACTCATCTTTATTTTTGAATGAGATTGCCAGTTTATTTATTCACTGATACCATATTTTCTTTCAATTCTTTTAAAATATTTATAGACCCGATAACCCTCTCTGTGGTGAGCCCCATAAATTCTTTAGTACTTGGTTCACTGCCAAGTTTTTTAGGTATAAGGGAAGCCCACAGAGGGCTAGATTTAAAAAGCAGGACAAAAACCTAAAAACAGGGTAGAAAAAGCAAGGGAAGCCTCTAAGGATACAAGTCATTTACTGCTGGTTTTTTTACCTTGGGGTCTGTATTCTGACCTTTAGGTTTTCTGGAACGTGATTTTTCCCACAGTTTGGAATGTTTTTAAGAAGAGTGTCAAATTCACATATCCAGCTCAGCTTTTTTCCAGAATAGATTTCTCTCTGCTTTCTATCTTCTTTGTAGTGTCCCCTGGCATCCTGTAACATATAGTTTAGTTATCAGTCACAACTTAGGGCAGTTTATGTTCTGAATTTGGCTCTGTTGTTTTCATGCTGTGAATTCAAAATTCTTAGCTCTTCCAGTACAGGTGATTTCTTAGTGATTTTTAAGTAGTTTTATATAAAAATTTTCCCATTTTCCCCCTATTTTATGATTGTTACCTGTTGCAGGTTTATGGGATCACTCTTTCTTCCATCATTACTGGAAGTTGATCTTGAATTAACTTTGAATACTCTCAGTTTTTTTTATTACCTGAAAATATATTGACTTCACTTAATTTTTAAAGAATGATATTGTTGTGTATAAAACTCTACATTGGCAGTTATTTTTCTTTCAGTGTGTTAACACAGAGTTTTTACTGTTTAAGCTTCTGTTGTTGCTCTTGGAGAATCAGCTGTTACTTTAAATTACAAACACTGTTTCCCTCTCATTTGATACAGTGCCTATTGCTGTAGTCTCTTCCATCACTTTTCGTAGCAAGTATTACTGTCTAAACTACTGTATATTTTTCATTAAAAGAAAGTTTTAATAGATGGATCCCTCTCACTTAAAATGTAAGGTCCATGGAAGCAGGAATTTTTCTACTATGTTCACTGTTCTACCCTCAACACAAAAAGTAGAGTCTGTCACATAATAAACACTCGGTAAATATTTGTTGAGGAGATGATAGAGAAACCTTGTCCATGTTCTTGAGAGAGGCTAGTCATAAGTTCAGCTCTGCTTAAGGAATGCTTTTCTTGGCACAAAAACTCAGTGGAATAGAATAGAGATCAGTGGAATAGAATAGAGAACCCAGAAATGGACCCACAAACGTATAGCCAGCTAATCTTTGACAAAGCGGGAAAGAATATCCAATGGAATAAAGACAGTCTCTTCAGCAAGTGGTACTGGGAAAACTGGACAGTGACATACATAAAAATGAACTTGGACCACTTTCTTACACCATACACAAAAGTAAACTCAAAATGGATGAAAGACCTAAATGTAAGACAGGAAACCATCAAAATCCTTGAGGAGAAAGCAGGCAAAAACCTCTTTGACCTTGGCCATAGCAACTTCTTACTCAACACATATCTGGAGGCAAGGGAAACAAAAGCAAAAACGAACTACTGGGACCTCATCAAAATAAAAAGCTTCCGCACAGTGAAGGAAACAATCAGCAAAACTAAAAAGTAGTCGATGGAGTGGGAGGAGAAATTTGCAAGTGACGTGTCAGTTAGTATCCAAAATCTATACAGAATTTACCCAACTCAACACCCAAAAAAACACATAATCCAGTGAAGAAATGGGCAAAAGACATGAATAGACACTTCTCCAAAGAAGGCATCCAGATGGCCAACCGACACATGAAAAGACGCTCCACATCACTCATCATCAGGGAAATACAAATCAAAACCTCAATGAGATACCACTTCACACCTGTCAGAATGGCTAACATTAACAACTCAGGTAACAACAGGTGTTGGCAAGGACCAGAGAAAGAGGATCTCTTTTGCACTGGTGGTGGGAATGCAAGCTGGTGCAGCTGCTCTGGAAAACAATATGGAGGTTCCTTAAAAAATTAAAAATAGAATTACCCTATGACCCAGCAATTACACTACTAGGTATTTACCAGGGGATACAGGTATGCTGTTTCGAAGGGGCACGTGCACCCCAATGTTTATAGCAGCACTATCAACAATAGCCAAAGTATGGAAAGAGCCCAAATGTCCATTGATGGATGAATGGATACAGAAGATGTGGTGTGTATATTTGTGTGTGTGTGTGTGTGTGTATACATACATACATACATATATATATATATATATATATATATATATATATATTCAATGGAGTATTACTTGGCAATCAAAAAGAATGAAATCTTGCCATTTGCAACTATGTGGATGGAACTAGAAGGTATTATGCTAAGCGAAATTAGAGAAAGACAAATATATGAAATCACTCCTATCAGGCCTTTAAGATACAAAACAGATGAGCATAAGGAAAGCAAGAATAATATAAAAACAGGGAGGGGGACAAAACATAAGAGACTCCTAAATATGGAGAACAAATAGTTCCTGGAGGGGTTGTGGGGGGGGGTGGGCTAAATGGGTAAGGGATACCAAGGAATCTACTCCTGGAATCATTGTTGCACTATATGCTAACTAACTTGGATGTAAATTAAAAAATAAATAAATAAAAATACAAAAAAAGGAATGCTTTTCTAAGTTCCTTAAGGAACATAAGTCAAGACTGATTGTGTAATGTTTTTAATAAGATTCAAGTACAAAGGGAAAAAGCACTGATCTGTTGCAGCTGGTGAATATAATACTAGTAACTAAAAAACAGTAAAGCAAAAATTTTAGAAGTTTATCTTATTAAAGAATTACCTGAGGATGCTTAATAAAACAAAGGTTCCTGGTCAGTCCCTTTCTATAGAATTGTAAGTCAGCAAGGATGATGTGATACTCAGTGAGGTGCATTTTACGCTGCCATTTCAAACTTGGAGAAACCTTGGCCTAAAGAATAATTTGTTCCTTGGATGAAGCATTGCAATGAGTAGTTAGTAGCTGAGTATGGAAAACATTTTCCGTCCTGACCAGAGCATATCCTCCTACAGCATCCACTTTCTAACCTCCATAATAATTTACTGGAATTTTCAGAAAAAGCCTAACTTCTTCATGCTTTAATTTTCTTCTCTGTGAATTAATTATGGACTCACATTTACTATTTCATATTTACAGAGTGCTGGAAGTAATATTCCTGGAGCAGAATCGAATACATTAAAATATCTGATAATAAATAGAGATTCCACTGGAGAGGAGCTTATGGGATCATGCTTCATTCTCTTAGATTTGCAGTATTAATATGCTCACCATCTGTGTTCAATCAATATTTATTTCTTTTCATATTTGAATGTAGTCCCAACTTGGAGACAGAGGGCTAAGAAATGCATTCTAAAATTGATCAGAGAGAAAATTAGCTACCTAACCTCATGACTATTTTCTGTTGACCTGTTTACTTTAGTCTCCATTTCAGTAATCCACAAATTCTTGCTACTACCTGATACTTGAATATAAAGCATTAAATTGTTGATTACAAAGATTTTGTTTTTAGGGGTCAGGAAAGGGTCAGGACATCCTGGTCTGGATTTCATTCTTTTCTAGACTTCCTGTGTAACTTTAGGCTTTTCCATCTGCACTCAGGTTCCTAGTATAATAAAGGAGATATTTCAGTCCCTTTCTTTCATTGGTATGTAACTGCGTTTCTAATAGCAACTTCCCAGTAGAGGTGCAGGTGCTTATATTAAGAAAGGTCATTCTTACTACCTCTTGAATTTGGAATCATACCTTTAGGAGAATAAGCTTTACACTTTTCACTCAGCATACCCTCTTGTTTAAATTTTTAAAAGGTGGAAGTCTTTCCCCAAAGCTGTTGTAAGATTTCTTCCAATCTATTGAATTGAGGCATCTACTTTTTGAGGATCTGTAAGGATGGGTGTTACAGTTTTTAGTCATACAGTAGTTTTCCCATGTACCCCTCCCAACTTTATATAACGGACCCCTTCACCATTTGCTTGATATTAGCAGGTAGGAATGAGACCCAGTCTTGTTTAATTGGAGCACCCATTCCCTTGGCTACACAGATTTGTTCAGAAGGTAATTCGTGACATCAAACAACCAATCAGACTCATTGGTCTATTTCTATTGGAACAAGGGTAGAAAATTGTTTCTTGCCTCTTTGGTCCCCTTGCTTGAAGGATATGAAGTTTAGACCACTGGAAACTGTCCTGCTTATAATATTATGGCGTCTGACAACTATAGAGAATGAGGCCCACACTCAGGTGGAAGCAGAGTTTTTACCTGTGAGAAAGGATCTTGATGATCTGGTCCTGGATATATTTATGCCTGCTGGGGCTGCCCCTTCCCTTCCTAGTTATGTAAGTCAATATTTTTTTTTTCCTTTTGTTACCTTAAGCTAGTTGAATTTGGTTTCCGTTACTTGTAACTGAAAATGTCCAGACTAAAATGAACGACAACAACAACAAACAGAAATGGAGATTTTTAAGAAATGCAGCAATTTAGTAATCCCTTGAAATATGTAAATGAGTTTTTTGTATGTACTACATGTTTAGACATTTTCTTTTATAAGTTGGTTTTCTGTCAGGATTCCATTACGCCTCATTTAGCTGACAATTAATTGCTCTATCTTGATTAGAGATATAGGGACCTCTCATAATAATATGTTAAGGCAGATACCAGAAAAACAGCCTTCCCAAAGTCTTTCCTAACCTGGGTACACTGTCACCTTAAGCTTAGCAAGCCAAAAATCATTATGGAGATGGATATGTCTCTTTCTTAAGGGGAGAGTTCCAGAGTAGCTGAATAGGTTTATTCTTTTGGGGCAGCACCATAATTCCTAGCTCTAGTTTCTAATACTTTAGGGGCAATTTTGCATTTGCCATTGGAGATATTATGTCAGTGCTTACTAGTGAGATGAATTAAAGATAAAGTTACCTTGTCTTACACTCTGGGACACTTTTAAAAGTAAAAGGAGCTTCTGTTAATAATTAGACCTAGGACAACAAATGCACACTGGGGACATTTTGAGAAAAGAGAGATACAGAGTCATGATAGGCAAAGATGATTGGCTCTTTCTCGAGAGTAGTAATTTTTAAACTGGTTCCACATTGGATTTGTCTGGGAAAATTAAAAACAAACAAAAAACGTAAGCCAGGTCTTTCCACCCAGGGATTTTGTTTGAATTGTCTATGGTGGGATCTGGAATTCCACTTAAAAAAAAATTCCTCTGGTGATTCCTTTGCGTTAGCCAGATCTGAGAACCATAACACCTTAGCCTGAGTTTAACTCTTTTAGTTTTAGTATACACGTATGTAAACCTGACACTCAAAAGGTCAGGACCTGGTCTCCCTTCTTTCATTAGCTAAGTTGGTGATCTTGGGCAAGTGATTTTCTGGTTTTCAGTGGCTTTATCTGTAGAAAAGGGGGCTTAGGGGGCGCCTGGGTGGCGCAGTTGGTTAAGCGTCCGACTTCAGCCAGGTCACGATCTCGCGGTCCGTGAGTTCGAGCCCCGTGTCGGGCTCTGGGCTGATGGCTCAGAGCCTGGAGCCTGTTTCCGATTCTGTGTCTCCCTCTCTCTGCCCCTCCCCCGTTCATGCTCTGTCTGTCTCTCTCTGTCCCAAAAATAAATAAAAAAAAAAAAAAAAAAAAAAAGAAAAGGGGGCTTAGAATAGAAAAACTCTTAAGATCTATTGAACTCCTATTCCACAATCCTGATCCTGTTGAAGACTTCTTCTTTCAAGGGAGTAAAAACTCTTGAAATCAGAACCTACTTCCTTCAGTCTTGGATCATGACAGAACATTACTCAGAGGAAGGATAAATCAAGTTCATGTTTTAGAAGCCAAGGATTTGTGGTATAAATGAAGTGATAGAACATACCCACATATTTCTTCCAGTGCTATTTGACAGTGCTTAGCTGTTTTTATGCCAGCTGAGAGGATGTAAGGCGTGCAACCCTCAGAGAGATTATGTAATCTCTGCAATCTAATCCAGTATAATATCCAGCAACCGAAATGTTGAAGGACAGGATTACTTTTCCCAGAAAGAATTTTTATGGTTTTATATAACGAGGCACTGCATCGGGTGTGTCTTGTTAATGACCTAATTCAGTGTGTTCTTATGTCTATAAATGGAAACAAACTAAGGGATACACAATTTGTCTAAAATAGAAGGCCTAGTTCAAGGTGTGAAATGTAATTTGTTAAGTCATTTTACAACTCAGTTTCTCATGCCCTTTAAGAACAAGATCCTTTAAGGCTTTATACAAGCATCGAATTACTTTGAGAAATATAACCCTGTTAAAATCTTCTCACCTCTGTGTGTCTGCTCCTTTTTGCCCTGTCTGGGTTAATGTATCAGGCAGGACACACTATATCTGCCCTTTTCTACAACACTCTGTTGTACCTTTTCCTCAAACTTGCCAGTTTGGAATCCTCCTTTCCCTTAAATGTTCTTTCCCTTCTAGTATAGCGTAGTTCCTAATAAATATAAATGAGACGGACCGTCTCAGCAAACGTTTAACTCCTGAGTTACTCATATACAGACTATTTGTCCAAAAGGTGAATTAATTCCTACTGGCTCTTCAGTGGACTCTTAAGATTAAATGGCTCCAAGTTTTTTTTTTCTGGATCTCTAGCTCAGCCTGTTAGAACCCCAGAAGTGAAACATGTTGCAAAATAATGTTCTTTGTGTACATCTCAACTCCAAAGACAAACTCCCTTTCCTGGATTGGTGTCAGCTAAGAAGAGGAAAACGATCATATTTAATTAATTTGCATTACTGTATAAGTGGCTAATTGATTATGTGGTTTCAATAGGACAAGCACCTTATGCATTCTGTTTAACTACTTACAATATTTTTTCTCTTCATGTTCTCTGTAAACAGTCTTAAGTTTTTTTCCTTAACAATTTGTTAAAGCAAGTGAGTTTGTATTTTGGGGTTGTTGGTGCACATTTCCACATAAAGTGGGGCTGTAAAATAATGATGAGCTGATCAACCAGTCTCCAAAAAAAATCCATTTAACTCTTCTTGTGCTGTATATAAACAAGACTATTAATAAATATTGAATACGTGAATAACTGAATAGATAACAGGCAGAAAGGAGGGCTAGTCTACAGAGATCTGAGGGTGATATTCAGTGCTTATCCTGGGCAAAACACTGGCCCTAGGCAAGACTATAATGCTCACAAAGTGTCTTTTGTATCATACATCCCTATTTATACTTCTTTTCAACCTCTTCAGGACCACTCTACAGTCCCTTCCTAGGTTCCTAACTATAGGTTTTTTTTTTTTTTTTAACCTTTTCTTACTTATGCAAGGTCTCCTTGTTCCATTATTGACTATTTCTTCCCTACTCAGATTCTTCAAACCTCTCAAATAAAATCTATCTTTTCTGAAATTCTTTCTAAGCACATTTTAGTATAAAAATAATCTGATTTAAATATTATACTCCAAGATTGTGGCACTTTTTTTTTATTGTTTATTCTTGAGAGAGAGAGAAAGACAGAGTGTGAGCAGGAGAGGGAGACCCGGAATCTGAAAGGCTCCAGGCTCTGAGCTGTTAGCACAGAGCCAGACATGGGGCTTGAACTCATGAATTGAGAGATCATGACCTGATCCGAAGTCAGACGCTTAACCAACTGAGCCACCCAGGTGCCCCAGGATTATGTGAACTTTAAGGGAAGGAAGGTATGTGTTAACCTGAAAGTACCCCCTTTACTGTCTTTACAGAGGCTTACCTAAGGAATGGAATTCATTTCACTGTTTTTGCGGGTTTGGACTGTGAGTCTTTGAGAGATGCTACTCTGGGGCTAACTTTTATGGGTTACAACCCAACAGAGTTAGACTTCATTGCTTCTTCAACTGATTACATGAAATAATTGAATTAAGTAAAAAAGATGAAGACTAGAGACATAAATGCATTTGGTACTTATTTATTTCTTACCAGACCTATATCCCTTAGTACAGCTCTATTTAAAACTCTAAAATCTGTCTTCCTCCTCCCAAGATTGGTCTTTTATCTAAATTCGAAAAATGTTGTGAACCTGGAGCAGGTATATTTTCTGAGCATTCCTGAAAACAAAATTCCATTATAAAAGTAGTACGATCACACTGTAGAAAATTTGGGGGAAAAAAAGGGAAAAGGAAATAGTACCTACAGTAGTATTATCCTGATATAAATTGCTATAAATGAATATGATACTGTTTTGGCTGTTTTATCTTCATGTTTTTTGCTTAATAAAGACCTATTAATTATTATATTGAACGCTTGACCTCAGATAAAACACTTCATTTCTTCTTTCACGATATCACAGTGGCTCTCAGGGTGTTTGGGATCTAAGGAGAATGATTATTTAGTAGCTATTTTATATGCTTCAAGAGTTTATATGTCAGAATCAGACTGTCATATAAATTGATGTTATTATCTGTTAAATTCTGAAAATCCAGAATCAAAGTCTGAGTTTATCCTTAGAAAAAATGATAATTTTGAAAATACTAAGTAAATACAATTTCTTAATGAGATACCATTGTAATGTTCATATTTTCTGTATATTTAACATTACATCGTATATTTGCCTCTACATTCTTGTCTGGATAGCAAGATGATGTGTCAAATTGCCTTGTCAAGACTTCTCTATATGATGTAGTCAAAGATACTGGGGTAGGTGGAGAGACCCTCTTATTACCCTTTTTGGACCCAGTTTTTTCATTTGTAATAATGGAACTGAATTAGATGATCTCTAAAGTTCAGTCCTATTTTACCAATAGATTATGTAGAGTTGAGAACTTGAAATTTCCTTGATTTAGTACAGAGTTATTTTTGGGCAGAAATGCCTTTTGTGTTCTCAAGACATGACACTAGTCTTCTAATATGTTTTTAAGTATCTGCTGAAAGAATTTTGAAAAACTACATATCTTCTTGCTCATATACATTTGAAATTTCTCTTGATAATTATGAATAGTCACAAAGTATAACATTTCCAGTATAATGTAAATATTGACCTTTAAAAACTCTGTAAAAAGCACTCAGTATTACCTAACGGCCACAACAGTGTGTTACTAACTACAATCCATTCAAAAATTGATGAATAAACTTCAAACCAGAAATTTCACCTTTAGTTTGCCTTGTACTTGTATTTCTATTCTATTCCTCTACAGAATTTTATCCTAAATTACATTTCATGCTTAAACATAAATTTTTAAATTAATTTATTATTTTTAAATTAATTTAAATTAATTTTATTAATAGATTACCTTTTAATGAAATTATACTATATGCAAATATTTTTTAGAAAATTTATGTCCATAAGAGTCTATTAAATGAGTTTTTATTATAGTTATTAGCATATAATTTAGATAAACACAAATATATTATAAATTTTGACAATTATTATAGAAATAGGTTTCTTAGGGAGATGGTGGAAATTTTTACCAATGATCTATATAGACATGGATGAATATTACTGCTAGAATGCCACAGGATTGAGCATTAATTCTCTAATTTTCATATTTACAGATGGAAAGATTATGTCTATTTAAATAGGTAGGAATGGAAGTTTTGTTGTAACATCTTCACTCAATTTGATTCTGTTGATTCTGACTAATATAATCTCTTATTAAAAATATTTTTAATCATCTATCATTTGATAGTTTAGTTTCTTCTTAAATTTTTTCAAGGCAAGGATTGCTCATTAATTGCAATAAATAAATAAATAAATAAAAAAATAAGTAAAGATTTTATATTTCATTGTTAACTTTCTCAACACCTACACCAGTATTTCAAATGGTGTCTTTGGTGCTTCAGAGGTTTTGACATCGCAAAGGCAATGTTATTGTGAGGCAGAAGAAGGACAACCATGAAGGAGAACCATTTTATTTTATTTTATTTTATTTGAGTATACTTGACACAAAATGTTATATTAGTTTCAGGTGTACAACGTAGTGATTCAACAACTCTGTATGCTCTGCTCTGCTCATAAGTGTAGCTGCCATCTCTCACCATACAACTCTATTAAAATACCATTGATTGTATTCCCTACACTGTACTTTTTATTTCTGTGACTTATTCATTCCCTAACCTGGAGTCTGTGTCTCCCACTCCTTTACCCCTTTTGCTCATCTCCCTACCTCACTCCCCTCTGGCAACCATCAGTTTGTTCTCTGTATTTATAGGTCTGATTTTGCTTTTTGTTTGTTTATTCTTTTGTTTTTTAGATTCTACATATGACAGATCATATGGTATTTGTTTTTTCCTGTCTGACTTATTTCACTTAGCATAATACCCTGTAGATCCATCCATGTTGTTGCAAATGGCAAGATCTTATCCTTTTTTATGCCTGAGTAATATTCCAGTGTGTGTGTGTTGGGGGGGACATCATCTTTATCCATTTATCTATCAATGGACACTTGGGATGTTTCCAAGTCTTGTAATTGTAAATAATGCTGCAGTAAACATAGAAGTGCATTTATCTTTTCAAATTAGTGTTTTTTTTCCCCCCACCCAATAGTGGAATTATTGGATCAGACGGTATTTCTATTTTTAATTTTTGGAGGAAACTTTATAGTGTTTTTCCACAGTGGCTGTACCAATTTACATTCCCTCCAGCAGTGCACAAGGGTTCCTTTTTCTCCACATCTTTGCCAACACTTGTTATTTCTTGTCTTTTTGATCTGGCCATTCTGACAGGTATAAGGTGAAAACTTACTGTGGTTTTGATTTGTATTTCCCTGATGATTATTGATTTTGAGCATATTTTTCATATGTCTGTTGACCAGATATCTGCATATCTTTGGAAAAATTTCTATCCAGGTCCTGTGCCAAGTTTTTAATTAGATTATTCATTTTTTTGGTGTTGAAGACCCATTTTAAATGGATTTCTGTAAATCTATCTTTGTCTCAATGCATCATAAAAAGTCTTAGGTTGCCTCAGAGCTACTATATCCAAGTCTGAAAACAGCCAATGCAAATCATTTTGCTATGTACATTCTTAACTATTTTTCCTACTGTTATTTATTTATGGATAGCATTTTGACTGTGGTAGAAATAAAGTACACTAAAAATTATAAAGCTTAGAAATAAGGAAAAAAGCAATGATAATCGTTTGGAAATTGATATTTTCATATTAGTGATGTTATTGATATTAAGTTAAACATATTTAAACAAACCAGAGCCCTTTGATCAAATTCCTTATGGTTCAATTTGCAACTTCATTGTACATTTTTACATATCTCTAGTTAACATATCAAGCTAAACTGAGCAATTGATGCTCATCATCTGTTTACTACTAAGAGAACAGATTCATGCTTTGGACCTACTATTTGGTGCAATACTGAAAACTTTTGGGTCATACATCAGGAAAAGGGGTATAAACAGTGTTTCATGACACTTAACCCAAGTATTTTTGATGCTGTAGCCTAGGATTTCTCCCAGACTTAGCATCGTGTTTGACACATGGTAAGAGCTTCATAAGCATTTGATGAATTGATTGAAAGTGCAAAAATAGATTCTCAAGTATTAAGTACTCAAAATTGTGGTTGTGGGCATTTGAAAAAAAGTCAGTTTCATGAAAATAACTCTTTTTATACATTGATATGAAAGATATAGAACATGATGACAAACAAATTGAATAAAAGGGCCTACTGGTAGCAAAAGCTTTATACCCATTACCTATAATAAATAAATGGAATCCATTTATTTCTCTCAGATAGTTCATATTACCAATATTGTATTCTTTACTAGTGAAACATAACCTTAATTAACTTTATAAAATACAGTCTAAAAATCCTTAAGTGAATTAATATGTTAAAGGGTTTAGTGTCAGCTATCATTACTGTGGTTATTACCCCTTCCTTGTTTTCGTAAGTGGAAAATAATCTTTTCATAAGTGAAATACCATCCTAATGGCCAAATTTCCATGTCTGTGTCAGTTGAACAGGCAGTGCTGATTGCATCATCTAAATTCCTTTCATTCTTAAAATTATTTAAGTACTACAATTTCTGTGGAGAGTTAAAGTTGTGAAGAGAAAAAATTCTAAAATGTGTGTGTGTGTGTGTGTGTGTTATAATGTATAACGTTGAATAGAACACAATTCACTGGTATTTGGAAAATGATGTCTTATTTCAAAATTTGAGTAACAATTAGGTGGTACAATAACTTAGGGGAAAAAATGAGGTTTCATGTTCTCTAGTTTTCCAATTAAAAGGAGCCCATTTTGAAGTTCAGAGAAAGTGTCAGTAAGATCATTTCTCCTATGTGAAAATCATACAAAGCTTTTCGGAGTCACATAGGCCAGGAGTCAGGAGTGCAGCTGAATGACTTCGCTTCACATCTATAAAAGCTGTTGTCTGCTTTAAAAGGAAAAGCTCTCAGCATGACTTTAATGTTGCATTTCTGAAATACAGCTTGAAAAGCTCTTCTCAGGGCTGAGCAGAGCATGAAGGTAATGGTTATCATTTACCTCAGATTTAAAGAAAAGAGGCAAACTGATACAAAGGCCTATTTATTGTCTTTAGGCTGTGCTTTAAAGAGCCTTTAAAATATTTCATTAAAATCTGCTTTTATTCTGCAGTGTTACCTATATAGCGTTAATGTTTTTCTTGTGCTATTATATTCAACCACCTCTCTCTGAGGTCTGATAGTTTAAAAGGATATTTGTGCTGCAGAATTTTTGCCTAAGTAAAAATCTAATTGGATAAAGTATTAAAGATAACATTTACCAGAACTCATATATCCTAAACTGCATGCTCAGAAGAGCAAGATACAGATAATGCCACCAATTCAGTTTTGATGGTTCAGAAGCATTTTTCCACCCCTCTAGTATGCTGGAACTGGCTTGCACTGGCTTGTGAGAGCTGTTAAATTTTCAGGAATCACGTTGGTAGCTTGAAATTGATCCTGGAGGGAGTATTTATACCATGAAGACCAGCGAACGTTACAAACCAGGACTTTGTTTTTCTCCAGATAGGCCAGTTCTTCAACATTAACCAGCATATCACTACCTATGTGTGTATTACACACACATACACACATACACAGAATTTATATGGTTAGGGGTAAAAAATTCAATGATTAGTATTCAATTGGCTATTAAAATTCTCTGACAAGTTGTGAATCAAATACACTATATTCTTCAGAGAAAAATATGAAGACTGGACAAAAGACGAACATCTCATAGAGAATTTATAAACTGGTATTAGAACATACAGTTCTAGATTTTCTCTCCAATTGAAAATATGTTCAGTGAAAATGAATAACTGGTTTATTATCTTCATAAACAAGGACTCCATTTACAACGGAGCAACTGTCTTTTTTCGGGGAAATTTCTTATAAGATTCTTCCTCTTGCCTCAAAAAGGAAACCAAACTTAGACTCAATTCCCATTTAATGTGAGGCAATGTTTCTTGGCAAAGCAAGATAATTGTAGTGCTATTCTGCCAGTATAGAATTAGCCTCAAGGCACTTTGTTCCTAACACTGTTGCTTATATTGTTCCCAGTTATAAGGGCCTTTATTATGCCTAATGTAATATGCATACACAAGGAAAGTAAAGAGTCAACATTGGTAGTGGTACTATGAGCTGAACACATTTGCTGCCTGGACAGTTATGTGCGACAGGACTGTGTGAATTAGTTGACATTAGCATCTATTCTCCCTAAATAACCTTCAAAATGTAATACTGGGAGTCCTCTCTTCTGACCCAGAGTTCACATGTTAAAAGTTTTTGATTTCAGAGACTTCTATGCAGACCAGTACAGTCCAAGATTCTCTTACAAGGCTACTTATTAAGAAAACTTAGGAGACTCAGGTCATATTTCTCTTCATTCACATTATTATTTTTTTCACACAGACTGCCTTGAGCAATAATAACTAGAGCTTTATCATGGTCTTGTATAATTTTATTCTTTAATAAACCAGATTTTAGTTATAGCAGAAAAAACCATATAATTATTATGGTAATAAATTTTTCACTCATGATTGATACAGCCACCTATAATTATATGATAATTTGTCTTATCGTTAGTAAAGGGTTTTTAAATTTCATTTTACAGGATTTAAAATAAAATTATGTAGTGTATAATTACATTTGGTAAATGTTCCATTCATTTCTGAATAGAATGTATATTTTCTATTTGAGGGAGCTCATATTAAGGTTTCCTCACATGATTATGGTCTTGTCAGTTTCTCTTTTGATTTCTGTATTTTGAAGACATACTTGAATGTTTTTACTTCTTGGTGAATTACTTCCTTTAAACAATCTGAAATATCAATGTCCTTTTTAATGTCTTGAAATCTACTCTTTTGCTCTTAAATATTAATATACCAGATTTCTTTTGTTAATGTTTACCTGTTACAGACTTTTTTTTTCATCTACTATCTTAAATCTTTTGTGTCATTTTGCTTAAATGGGTCTTTCATAAATCATATAAACTAGATGTAAAATTGAATTATATCTGAGAATTTGCCTTTTTTTTAGAGGTAAATTTAAGCCACTCACTTTTTTTTTTATTACTGTTAAGATTGGACCTATTTTTGCCATATCATGTTTTGTACTCTTTTACCATGCTTTTTATTCTTTGGTATTTCCTTTTCTACTTATTTTTGGTTGATTAATTATTTTATTTTCCCTGCCATCCATAGTTTGGAAGTTCTACATATTTTAAAATAAGTTATGTTTTTAGGGGCTCCCTAAAATTTCCTAAATTTTTGAAAATTTTGATTTTAAGGCAAGAAGTCATAAACATTCAACTTGGTAATGTTTTTGAAAGACAATATTTTTTTTTTTAGAGCAGTTTTAGGTTTAAAATGAAATTGAGTAGAAAATATAGAGATATTCCATATAACTCCCATTCTCACACATGCACAGCCTCCCCCATTATTCACATCACTTACCAGAATGGGACCTTTATTGCCAAGGATGAGCTTACACACACACATTATAATCACCTGAAGTCCATAGTTTACTTTAGGCTTCCCCCTTAGTGTCATGCATTCTGTGGGTTTTAACATAAGTGTAATGACATGTATTCATCATTATAATATCATACGGAGTATTTATACTGCCCTACAACTCTTTCGTGCTCTGTCTATTCATACCCTCAGCAACCACTGATCTTTTTATTGTTTTCATAGTTTTCCACTTCCCAGAATGTCATATAAGTGAGATCATATAGTATTTAGCCTTTTCAGATTGACTTCTTTTCCACAGAGTATGCAGTTAAGGTTCCTCTATGTCTTTTCATAAAGTCATTTCCTTTTAGTACTGAATATTACATTATCTGAATATAGCACATGGATATGTGTCCATTCACTTACTGATGGACATCTTAATTGCTTGCAAGTTTTGCCAATTATGAGTAAATCTGCTATAAACATGCATATGCAGGTTTTTATGGGGGCATAAGTTCTCAAGTTCTTTGGGTAAAAACCAAGGACTATGATTGCTTAATCATATTTAAGAATGTGTTTTTAGTTTTGTAAGAAACCTAATTGTTTTCCAAAGTGACTGTGGTGCATTGTTCTGGTTTTGGCCATTTTAAGAGGTGTGTTGTGGTATCTTGTTTTAATTAGTAATTCTCTAATGTCATGTAGAGCATTGTTTCTTATGATTATTTGCCACCTGTGTATGTTCCTTGGTGAGGTGTCTTAAAGTCTTTGGCCCATTTTTCAATCAGATTGTTGTTTTCTTATTGTTGAGTTTTTTGAGTTCTTCAACTTGATGATTTTTTTTTTAATTGTTTTAAATGTTTATTCATTTTGAGAGAGAGAGAGTGAGTGGGGAGGGGCAGACAGAGAGGGAGACACAGAATCTGAAGCAGGTTCCAGGCTCTGAGCTGTCAGTACAGAGCCCGATGTGGGGCTCGAACCCAAGGACCGCAAGATCATGACCTGAGCTGAAGTCGGATGCTTAATTGACTGAGCCACCCAGACGCCCCTATATTACTATTGACTATTTCCTTTATGTTTATTAACTGTTTTGTGTATTTAGGTCTCTGACGTTGGGTCCATAAATATTTATAATTTTTATATCCTTTTGTTGGATTGTCTGCTTTGTTATTATGTAGTATCCTTCTTTGTCTCTTGTTATAGTCTTTGTTTTAAAGTCTGTTTTCTCTGACATGAGTGTTGCTACCCCAACTTTCTTTTCACATCCATTTATATGATAAATGCTTCTCCATTCCTTCACTTTCAATCTGCATGTGTCTTTAGGTCTGAAGTGAGTCTATTGTAGGCAGCATATAGATGGGTCTTGTTTTTTTTTTTTTATCCATTTCATCACTCTATCTTTTGATTGGAGCATTTAGTCCATTTACATTCAAAATAATTATTGATAAGTATGTATTTATTGACATTTTGTTGCTTGTTTTATGCTTATTTATGTAGTTATTCTCCATTTCTTTTCTTTCTTTCTCTTACCATAGCTTGGCTTTGTCTACTGACACACTTGGGCTTTTTATTTTTTGCATATCTATTATTGGTTTCTGATTTGCGGCTACCATTTGGTTTGTATATAATATCTTCTCTATATAGTAGTCTATATTGAGTTGATGGTCACTTAATTTTGAGCCCATTTTTTACTCCTTTCCCCTTAATGTTTTAGTTATATAGTGTCATACTTTACATACTTTTATTTTGTAAGTCCATTGACTCATTTTTACAGACGCACTTACTTTTACTGCTTCTGTGCTTCCTATTTTCCTTAATCTTGCTTGTGGTCTTTCCTTTTCACTCAAAGAGTCCCCTTTAACACATCTTGTAGGGCTGATTTAGTGGTCATGAATTCCTTTAATTTCCATTTGTCTGGGAAACTCTTTATCATTCCTTCTATTCTGAATTATAGCCTTACTGGATAGAGTATTCTTGTTTGCAGATTTTTTTTCCTTTCAGCACTTCCACTATATTATGCCACTCCCTTCTGGCCTGTAACATTTCTGCTGAAAAGTTAACTCATGGCCTTATGGGGATTCCCTTGCATGTGACTGCTTTCTTTTCTCTTGCTGCTTTAAAAATTCTCTATTACTAGGTTTTGCATCTTAATTACCATGTGTCTTGATATAGACCTCCTTGTGTTGATTTTGTTGGGGGCATTATGTGCCACCTGGATCTGGATTCCTGTTTCCTTCCCTAGATTTGCAGTTTTCAACTGTTATTTCTTTAACCTTTCTGCCACTATTTTTTTTTTTTTCCTTTTCGCCTTCTGGGATCCCTATAATGCAAATGTTATTATGCTTGATGGTATTACTGAGTTCCCTAAGTCGCTTCTCACTCTGCTTATTTCCTTTTCTTTCACCAGCTCAGCTTGATTACTTTTCCAATACTCTGTTCTCCCGGTTGCTGATTTGTTTTTCTGCTTTGTCTGGTCTGTTATTTATTCCATCTATTATATTTTTGATTTCATTTATTGTGTTCTTCATCTCTGATTGGTTAATTTCTATTTCGTTGTTAAGGGTCTCACTGATGTCCTACACTCTTTTCTGAAGTCCAGTGAGTATCTTTATGATCATTACTTTAAATTCTCTGTCAGTTATATTACTTATCTCTGTTTTGCTGAGAGGTATTGCTGTGATTTTGTCCTATTCTTTCATTTGAAACATATTCCTCTGTCTTTTCATTTTTTTCTCTGTGTCTATTTCCATGTGTTAGGAAAGACAGCTATGTCTCCTGTACTTGAAAGTAATGGCCTTATAAAGTAGAGGTCCAGTAATGTCCTGCTGTGTAGTGTCCCCTGTTTACCAGAACCTAGTCTTCAGGAATGTCTCCTATGCGTGATGTGTGTGCCCTGCTGTTGGGGTTGAGCTGCCTTTTCCTTTAGTCCAGTCATCTGCAGTAGCTCTCTTTGCCTTTTGTGGGCAGGGTTAGATCCCTGTGGTGTTACAGGGTCAGTCTGGGGATGCCTTGGCTTGAGTTGTGTCAGACCAGGCATTTGCCAGGGTCGTAGTAGTGCCAAGTTGCAGGGTACTTTTTCTGTATTGTCCCCCGAGAAGCTTTCATTGCTGCGCGATGCCTGTAGTCAGACTAAGTGTCTGTCCCTTGCCCACTGCTGGGGCCTCTGTGTCACTGGCATGTGTGGTTATCTTTCTCTCTCTCTGGGCCAGGAGTCACTTTGGAGTGGTGCTGGCCGCTATAGGGGCTACTTGCACACTGCCAGGCCTGTGATACCACCCTGTGTGGACTGAGCCTTGTGGAGTGGGTGGATCTGTCAAAGCACAATGGAGTGGGGCTGTTTGGTGGTGCTTTGCATGCCATTGGTCCTGTGAGAGAGAGACCCTACACTGCCAGGACTGAGGCAGGCTGTGTGGAGGGGTGGATCCCTGGAAACACAGTGAAGGGGGACAGTGCAGTGGGGTGGCAGTGCTAGCAAGCTTTGGGTACCACTGGTCTGTGGGAGGGGCCCTGCAGCTCCTGGACTGAGGCAGGTTCTCTGCAGGGGTGGATTGGAGGAAGCACAGCACTGGGGGGTGGGGGAGGGAATGCTAGCAAGTTAGGTAGCTAGTCCTCTGGGTTGCCTTATTAAAGCTGGGGGGCAAGGGAGGGAAATGGTGCCTGCCAGTTCCTTTGTTCCTGGAGGAGTTCCCAGAGATTTCTGTCCCTCCAGGACATACTCTGAGATTAATAAATATGTCTACCTCCAGTATGCCCCAGGCGTCTTTCAAACTGTTTATATGCTGACTCTCCCTGGGCTGTTTGTTGTACTGTCTCTTTAAGAGTGGGACTCAGTTTCCTCTCTTTACCAGCTGCCCCAGAGTCAAGCCTGCTGAGTTTTTAAAATTACAGGTTTTAAGTCTGCTGGTAGTAAGAACTCAAGAAATTCTGCCCCTCTGGTTTTCAAAGCCGAATGTTATGGAGATTCATCTTTTCTGTGCAGGTTCTCCAGCGTGGGGGTCTGTTTCTCTCCCCTCTCCATACCTGTGGCATCCCTCCCTCCTGCAGACGGTCCAGATAGTCCACTTAGTTCCTGGTGGTGTCTGTTCTTCCTAATCTCTTTGATGTGGTTTTCTTCTCTGCATTTAGTTGTGGAGTTTATTCTGCCAGTCTTCTGTCCTTTTCTGGGTTATTTACACCAGTGAGTCTTACATAGTTGTATCCATGGGAGGAGGTGAGCCTAGGGTCTTCCTACTGTCATCTTCCCTGGAAGTGTCTTAAGTCTTTTTATTCTACTACAGTCCCTACTCATTTTAAAAATACTATTTGTTTATTGAAGAAATCAAGTTGTTTGTCCTGTAGAACTTCCCATGTTTTGGGTTTTGTTAATTGTATCTTTGTGGCATTAATATGTTTTTCTGTCACCTGAACTTCCTATAAACTAACATTTGATCAGCTACTTGATGAGATTCAGACTGTATTTTTGTGCAAGATTAATACATAAGTGGTATTAGATATGTAATACAAAATAGTGTGCGCTCTCTTAGTAATGTTAAGATCAATCAGTGGGTTCAGGAATTGTCTGCCTGATCCATCCATTATCAAGATCCAACCTTTTATCTAGTATTTTTAGCAGCCATTAATGAATGTTGCATTAACCATTATTAGGGGCGGAAAAATGTTGATTTATTTTCTAATTATAGAAATGATTGTTCTACAAAAGAGAACTTTCCCTCATCAACTTTTTAGTCACCCTGAAATAGTTTGTTCAGAAAAGATAAGATAAATGTTCACTATTTCACTTTATTTTTCAGTCTTTAGAATTAAAACAATGATGGTTGTTAGGCGTAGAATTTTGGAGGTTTATTATGAACTCATGGATTTTTATGTATTTGATGTGTTTTTATCCATTATAGTCATGATTCATTTTTGATGTTCTAATTTCTTTAGAACAATGGTATTCAAAACTGGCTTTTTTTTTTTAAGTGTATTTATTTATTTTGAGAGAGAGTGAGAGCATGTGCACATGAGCTGGGGAGGGGCAGAGAGAAAGGGAGAAAGAGAATCCCAAGCAGGCTCCTTGCTGTCAGCCCATAGCCCGCCCTATGTGGGCCAGCCCCATAAAACCGTGAGGTTATGACCTGAGCAACAGTCAAGAGTCCAATGCTTAATCTACTAAGTCACCCAGATGCCCCTGACTGTGTCTTTTTTGAAATGACACTCATCATCCCTGATAACTGCCTTTCTTTTTAGCACAGCAGGATGTCCCAGGCTTATCTAGTGTATTTTCTGCCAAGCCTTACACTGGGTATTAGTCAAGGAACCTTGGTTTCTTTTGGTTGGAAAAGGTGTTTAGAGACCACAATCTGCTATTGGGAGTACTCATTGCTATTGGCTTATCATTGCTTCAATGCCTTTTTAAGTAGGTAAAAAATATGTACCTATGGATATTTCCAGTTTATTTATTTATTTTGAAGTTTTTATTTATTTATTTTGTGTGAGAGAGAGACAGAGAGTGTGTGCGTGAACAGGGGGGGGGGGGAGGGGGGGGGGAGAGAGAGAGAGAGAGAGAGAGAGAGAGAGAGAGAGAGAGAGAGAAAGAATCCCAAGCAGGCTCTAAGCTGTCAGTGAGAAGCCAAATCAAAGCTCAAATTCATGAATCCTGAGATCATGACCTGAGCTGAAATCAAGAGTCAGACACTGAATTAACAGAGCCACTCAGACGCCCCAATATTTCCAGTTTAAAAGGCATTTTTCTTGGATTTTTTAAGCCTAATATTACAGACTTTTTACTTTATTCTATTTTCTATTTCCACTAAAATCTTCATTGTTAGTGCCATTATTATAATCTCTTATTTGCTTTTCCTCGCATGCATAATTACTTACTCAAAAATAGAAATACCACTGGAGCTCCTGGGTGGCTCTGGCTCTTGATTTTGGCTCAGGTCATGATTTCATGGTTCATGAGTTCAAGCCCCACATCAGGCTCTGTGCTAATAGCACAGAGCATGTTTGGGATTCTGTCTCCCTCTCTCTCTGCTCCCCCTGCCCCCATCTCTCTCTCTCTCTCTCTTAAAAATAAACTTAAAAAATGTCAAAATAGAAATATCATTAAAATATGTATGTTTTTATTGTTATTTTGGAATAATTATGTTTTTATAATGTTACTTTGTCATGAAAGCAGTATAGTCTCATATTTCAGAAATGTTATACTTCATTTAAAATTTTCTTTCTTTTGTTCTATTACTATTCTATTTACTGCATTAGATACAATTTCTTGTACTTTTTTTGATGCCTCACTTCAATTGTTGATTTCTTAAAAAAAAGAAAAAGCTTATGTGTGTATTTGAGATTCCCTTTTACTTTGTGAGTGTAAGTGCTATACTGCTTGCTTTAGCCTATCTTGAGTAAGGCTAAAGGCAGCACATATTGCAGGGCACGGTATGCTAGGAGCTAGAAAGATTTTTCTCTTCTTTGTCAGTCTTGGTAACCACCTAGGTTTCTCCCATTTTCTTCCTAGCACTTCCAGGCACCGTTCCTTCCATTGTCTGTGGCTCATTGTCCCATAATTGGTGCAGGCAAGAAGGAGGAGTGAAGGCTGAGTGGCATGTCGCAAACTGGGTGGTTGTCAGCTTGGCACTCTTCCAATTAGTCGCTCTGATAATTGTCCCAGAGTTAGCTCGCCATTGGGAAGCTTGAGGGAACTCTTTAAGCTTTCCTGCTTTATTTGTAACAGATCTCTCTTTTGCCTGTTTTGGGTTGTGCTTTCATCTTTCAGTTCAATCCTATCTACCTTTTTGTCTTTCAGAAACTTAGTACTTTTGCTCCTCTGGTATTTCTGTTTTTCCTTTGGAAATTTTCAATGCATATTACTTGTTTACCATAAAATATGTATTTAAATATATATGTCATCATATGGAAATCTATAAAATGCTATCCTATCATAAGGAAATATATCGTATGTTATCACATGGAAATTTTAAGCATATATCCAACATATATTCAAGAATTATGGTAATCTTGTTTTACACTCCATCCTAAAACTTTTTTTCCCGGATTATTTTATAGCAATTTGTATGCAGGTTTTATGTTATTTATTTATTTATTTTTTGGTCTAAATATGTCCTATCTTGGCCATGTAATGGAATATCTTACACAAAACATTCTTCTCTTCTTTAAAGGACTCAGACATGAGTCCAGAGGCAGTTGGGCTGTGATCTTCTTTGATAATTAATGCTATCATCCTAGGGTCACCTCTACATAACAAATTGCTACATACCAAATTGCCACAAATTTAGTAACTTCAAACAACACTCACTTATTATTTCATGGCTCTGTGACTTAGGAGTCCAGGCAGTCTCCACTGTGTTCTCTGTTTAGGTTTCACAAAGCAGAATCAAAGTATCAGCCAGACTGGACTCTTACCTGGAATCTCTAAGGAGGAATCTGCTTCCAGATTATCCAGGTTATGGGCAGAATTTACTTTCTTGTCACTATAGCACTGAGATCCATATTTCCATGGTGGCTGTCAACTGGGAGCCACTCTCACTCCTACAGGCCTCTCTCTGGACCTTGAGCATGGTCCTTTCCATCTTCACAGCTAGCAACGGTGCTTAAAATCCTTTCTGTGCTTCAAATCTCTCAGACTTCCTCTTGTACCACTACCAGACAAATTTCTCTACCTTTAAAAGTTTTGTATGATTAGATTAGGCCTAGATTAGATTAGGCCAATTTTGATTAACTCAAAGTCAACTGACTAGTAACTTCAACTACTTCTGCAAAAACCTTTGCCCCATGAGATAACTTAATAGCGGATGTGCTAGCTCTTCATATTTGTAGCTGTGAAGATTAGGGCCAGATGTCCTCATGAGCCATCTTAGAACCATTCCTATCATAGTCCTGCTCATTTTTACTTCACTTTTGCCTCTTTTGGGATGAGTTAGCTTTCAAAATCTCCTGAAACATAGGCTTCTGGTGGACTCTCCCCCTCTGGCGTGAAAATTGGTCCGTATGTATCAGGACTTCAAATTAGGCTGTAGTTGAGACATATATATAAGACAAATATGTAGATGGGTACATATTTCAAAGAACTTTTGAATGTTAATATGATTCTCTCACTTGGAGGAATGCTTAAATCTTCCTCTGTGCAAACTTTTAGCTCTTTTTATAACATTGCATTCTCTTGAGGAGAAGATTGTTATTGAAAGAAGTAAGTTCAGATACTTAGAGTTTTGAAATATGCACAAAAATGTATTTCAAATCTTTTCAAAATGCCAACAGTTCTTGATAAATAAAAGGTCATGTTAATTCTTCTGGCATTTAAATAAGCACTTTTAACATGATTAATTGACTTGCCATTTAATACATGATTGTACTTGTGTTCTATTATTATATGGAAATACTGATTTGGATCCAGAAGAATATTAAACAATTATTAATTGATTCTGATTGTGCTCATCTCTGCATTTAATTCCCTCCCATGTTTAATGAAATAAAATAACTTTGCTTTTGTAAAATCTAACCCAGTTTGCATTTTCACTTACACTTATGAAAAATAAAGATTCAGAAATAGTCTTATGATATAGATGTAATAATAATACTAACCATTTCCATAATCTTGTGAAAGTTATATGACCAACTATGTCCAAAGGACAAAATAAAAAAAAACCAGTATTTTACTTTTCAAGGAAGAACAATTGCAGAAACTTAACTTTTCACCCTTTACTCTCTAGAGATGGTTTATGCTAATTTAGAAAGTGGAAATTTTCATATCTGTTTCACTTCCTACCCTTTATATTAGGAGGAATAAAGTAGATGAATTTGTTGAATAGAATACAAGCTCTCTTTTGACCCTGAATCTCTTTGTAATATTTAATTCCTCTTATTGGTGCCCTATTCTGCCCAGGGAAATGGAACCTAGGACATTGTAATTTCATCATTATGGTGAACATTTCTTGACTTTGCCCAACATTTGTGGACTGTTCCTTTCACAACGATCATTAAATTTCCTTTGGGGAATTCTGTGACACCCTTTGCCAGTACTTTAGTCTTTGTATAGGCATCAGATCCTCTCTTCCTGGACAAAAAAAAAAAAAAAAAAAAAAAATAGTTGAGACTGATTTATTCTTGGTATTCATACTCTCAAGAAACAGTCTAGTAATTACTACTACTAAGATCCCTGGAGCCTCCCAGGTTCCTATCTTTTCCTGAAGCCTTGCTCTACAGCTTTTCCTTCAATTCTTTGAACTATCCCTATAGACTTTCAGTATATTTCTTTTTTCACCCTTCAAGTTAGCATGAGTTACTTTTCTTTGCTTGCAGTCAAAGAAACCTAATTGATATATTCATTAACTGTATAAAAATTCAATTCTATATCCACTAAAGTTATCCTATATTTATCATGTTACTATCCTCAAAGGCCCCAGTGTCCCAAGTCAGTAAGAACTCAGACTGTGCCAAATTTCCCCCCCCCTGCTGTTTTGATACAATTGATCAGTGTTCAAATGCTAACACATAGGGAATATTTGATAAATTTTATTGTTTGCATTAATGAAATCCCAAACAGTAGGTTTGACTATCACCAACAGAAGGACATGGAGGTCAACTCCATGTTTTTTGCATGTTAACCATGTTTGGGAGGGAATTATTAAATTATCTGGCATTTTGAAAAATTAGTATTGTGTTTGAAAGTCAGAGCTATTTGTTGAGTAGCTCAAGGCAAGCCAGTTCCAAGAAAGTATGTTTGCAAAGGGGACAGGCAAGGCTTTCTTTATATTGTGGCATTTCTCAGATATTTCTCCATATTTGACTTGTATTTTCATATATTTATACCACATTCATAATTAAAAAATTTTTTTGAGTGTTTATTTTATTTTTGAGAGAGAGAGAGAGAGAGAGAGAGCACGAGCTGGGGAGGGGAAGAGAGAGAGGGAGACACAGAATCCAAAGCAGGCTCCAGGCTCTGAGCTGTTAGCACAGAGCCTGGTGTAGGGCTCAAACCCACAAACTATGAGAACATGACCTGAGCCAAAGTTGGATGCTTAACTGATTGAGCCACCCAGGTGCCCCCACTGGTGATTTCTTAAGACTGCTTTAAGATACTCATTATTCCTTTATGCTATAAATTATACAAAGATTATGTGAAATTTTAATTGCTTTTTGAGAAAATATGTCTTTTCTTTGGTTACTATATGTTAGTATGCCCTTTTTACAACTTATTGAAATAAGTTGTGCCATTTCTGTTTTGCTTAAAAAAATTAAATCCCACTTGATAAAGTATATATTTCATGGCACAAATGGATGATTTTGTTGGTTGTTAACAGGATGGATGGCTATAAAAGGTATGTTATGGAAAGAATGCCAATTCAAAGGGATATAGATAGCAAAGAAATAGGGAAAGGAAAACTATTAGAGAGTAATGAAATATTTTTTAAAAAAATTGTTTTGTGTTTTATATTTAAGAGAGAGAGAGAGAGACAGAGAGAGAGAGAGAGAGACAGAGTGTGCAAGCAGGGAAGGGGCAGAGAGAGAGAGAGAGAGAGAGAGAGAGAGAGAGATGGAGACAGAATCTGAAGCAGGTTCCAGCCTCTGCTATTAGCACAGAGCCCGACGCGGGGCTCAAACCCACGAATGGCAAGATCATGACCTGAGCCGAAGTCAGACACTCAACAGACTGAGCCACCCAGGTGCCCCGAGTAATGAAATATTTTTGAAAAAAAAAAATGGAAAAGCTTGAAGCCCTCAAATAGTCTAGGGACCTACAACATGTGGCCAGTGAGTCAAATTGAACCTCAAATGTCATTGCCACTATTTGTTTGGATCCCTATCTCTGTAGGATTCTCAACATTTTCACTGAACCCCTTTCTTTCTCTGGCTTTAATCCCATTATTGAAAGCTGTAAATGATGAATTCTAGGACAGTAGCATTAGTCTGGTGTCAGGTCAACTCTTATTCTATCCTGACTTTGCTCTTTATTCCCACTAGCTGGATTCTTACCATTTGTTTCTCCCATATGCCCAGTTCTAGAAACTAGGTCATTCTTTGGTTCTAGTATCAAGGATAATTTTAATTATATATAGCAGAAATTGTGACTACAGTGGCTTAAAAAGTAGGAGTTTGTATTATGTACCACATACTTCACATAACAAGAAATCTAGAGTGAGACAATTCAAGACTGGTATGTTGCTTAACAATGCCGTTAGACATTCAGATCTTTTCTTTTTGTTTGAGTATCTTTAGCATCTTTATGTATATATACATGGTTTCAAGATGACTGTCACACTTTCATATATTCAGTTTGAGCTTAAGGCAGGGAGAAGAGTAAATGAAGTATTGCTGTTTTAGGAAAACAAAGCTTTCTCAATGCCTCTCCTTCCCCTGCCCTCAGATATCAACATATGTTTCACAGAACCCTAATGGCATACAACAATGAATGCTTATATACCATGCTATGGGATGTAGCTAATGAGGATTCGGCTCACTTGGGTGGTTCTGCTTAGCTCACTTATGCATCTGCATGTTAGGTGAAGGCTGTGCTCTAGGCTGGACTAGACTGGCTTGTTTGAAGCACCTTAGCTGAGACAGCTCTATATCACTGGTTTATTTTCCTCCTTTCGGAACTAGTGAACTATCATAGGCAGAATAGAAGTGTAAGAGTGAGCAAGCAAAAATGTTCAAGGCCTCTTGAGATCAAGGCTTAGAATTGACAAAGGTCATTTAATTGGCCAAAGTAAATCATGTGGATGAGCTCAGAGTTGGAATGGGACAACACAGGAAATGTACAAAGAAATCACATGGCCATAGGGGAAGTGAAGAACTGGAGCCTTTAATGAAATTTTCCACTGGCAGAAAGATGCTACACCATTCCTAGCTATAGAGGAGTCAGGGCAATAAGAGCATTTATTGGATACATTGACATTGAAATAATACTTATTTCTTTCCTTCCTTTCTTATTTTTTCTCTCTTCTTTTCCCTTCTCACTCTCTTCTTCTTTTCCCTCTTCTTCCTTCTCTTTCCTCTTCTTTTTGTAAGGAAAGTGGTACAAATGGATATTGAGTAGGCAGCCAACAGTGACAATCATCATTCTTTATATTGTAAATCTTTGGTATAATTGCTAATGGATCTCTCTGACATACTACCTTTCTTGACTTCTGCTCATTCTATTTCCTGCTACCAAAACTCTAATAGTGAAGTTTATCTCCTTGCCAGATTTCCCACTTGTTGCCTCCTGCTGTGATCCCCTGATGTCATTTCTTGCTTTCTGCTGGGAGTGTCCTGATTGCCTGGCCATGAAGCAAGGGGTTTGTAGATTTTAGTCATGTCTAATATCCCCATTTAATTTTGATAGATATTAAGTAAAAGAAAAATGTAATGATATTTTTGTGGATGTTAAATACAGATATCAAAATTATAATCTCATTTGACTAAATGTGATAATCAAGAAATGAGATGAGATGAACAATAAAAGAGTAGATGAATTAAGACTGAAGATATAAAGCTAAGGCAGAAAAAAGAATCCGAAATCAGTAGCTATAACTAAGAGCTTAATGTGTGCGGGGTTTCTTGAATGCAATGGTTATTGACTGAAATCAGCAGAGGAAGTAGAGTGGAAAGTACAGTGGGGAAGTGTGAAGGTTGATGTGGCCCAGGAAGGATAAGTCAGGAAAAAAATGGTGTAAAATCCCAGCTGGAATCAAGACTTGGTAAGCTAGGTTTGTTTCTGTCATTTTAGAGACAATTGTTGAAGCAGCTTGGAAAAATTTTTAGTGAACTAGACTTTGATGTTGCTGTTTATGTTTTTCTTATAAAATCAAAGCTGTCTATCAAGTCTTAAATAATATGTTCTTGTAATATTGGCTCCATGCTGTTCCCATTACTTTGGAGTATTTATAGCATTTAGATGTAAGTGTGATTATTAGAACCAAGGCTGAATTTTGGCTATCAAACAGAGCATTATACGCCTTAAAAGCTGTTTATCAAACTTACCGACCAAGAAGTCTCTTCCACTAACTCTCAGAATTTAAGATAGTTAAAGTTCCTTGGAATTCTGCCTATATCCAGTTAAGTATGTATGTGTTTACAGTATATATCTCGATTGGAAAGTGTAGCATAAAACAAAACAAAAACACTAACTGGAACACGGGAGACCTGAATACTGCTATCCGCTCTCGTGCTATTTGGATTCATGAATTCGTATGAGACACTTAATGCCTCTGAGCCCCAGTGTACACATCTGTAAGGCTGATTATAGAATCATCATTCTATTACTTTATTTTTAAGAAATTATATGATTACAAATTAATGTTAAAATAAGCTCATAATAATAAATCCAAGTAGTACTAAAGTTGCAAAGGTACAATACTTGACTCTTTAGTCCCCAATTTATACTTTTTATTCACCAGTTAAAATCTCTCTTCCCAGTAACTTGTAGACTTTCAATAATATGCCTGTGAGTATGGGAATTCTTAGGCCCAGATGGAAAATGAGAGCAGGCCCTTGTGCCTCGCTTCTGGCACCGAGCTGGCACATAGTGGATCCTCTGTCAAGGACTGACTGATGCCTGAGTGCCTTGAACCCTGCGCCTCAGGTTCTGCCTTACAAACTGCCTGGTGCTCAGTTTTTTTTCTTCTCCTGTGTCCTGGCTTTTTTCTTGGCTCCCTCACTGGGGCTTTGAGCTTTTCCCTTGAATCTCAGTCTGTGGCAAAGGTTCTGCTAACTGCTGATGGATTTTTTCTGAAACCAAGTACAGCTTCCCATCGGGTAGCAGCCTGGTGCCACTGGGCACACCCAATTCTTGCCTCATAAGCAGTCTCCTTTTTGCATTATCGTTGACTCTTGAAGTGTGGTGGTGACTGTGTCATGAGAAAGCATATAACAGTATGGGTATTTTTTAAGTCTGCTGTGTTTTCTCATGTGTCTGCTGTACAGTTGGACTGTAAATGGGCACCTCAGACCAGCACAATCATTTGGAAGCTATGACATAAGTACAGTGGGGTTGCAATTTATTGGCTCTCAGTTTTCCCAGCATGACCTCAAACTATTACTTAGGTCTTTATAAAAGCAAACAGACTGTTGGCTGCCTGCAGGTTCTAGTACAGATGCCTAAAAGAACGACATAAAATATGTAGCAGATTAAACTGTCTAGAGGGGACTCCATGTGGATTTTGAAACCATCAGAATATCCATGAGCTTCCTCAAAATAACTTTCCAGGAAGTGATGTTTGTGCCAGCAAATCTACTTTTCTGACAGACTATTGTAATAAACACACAGGGCCATGAAAATGCTCTTGCCATATTTGATTTGAATTTAAAATTTCATTAAATACAAATGGTATTATGCTAAATGTTATTCTTTTGTAAAGTGCTTATTTCTCTCCACATTATGTGATAGACATTTATGTATGTTGATACATATAACTTTAGTTCTTTCATTTAAACTGTCATATACTAGTTTGTCATATGAATATACTGTATCATTCATCCATTTTCTCATTGAGCTGTGAGCATGAGAGTAGTTATTGCTTTATACCACTAGCTATTGGGACAGTTTGTTATACAGCCTTATAATGCAGTAGCTAACTAATACACAAGGTATGTACACTAACTTCATTAAATATCGCCAAATTTTTTCTGAAGGTGTTTTTTTTTTTCCCCAGTTTTACAGTCCTGTGATTGCTTCTCAACATACTGGCCGAGCCTTTTACATTTTTGTTAATTTACTTTGATGGTTAACAATTTTTGTTAATCTTACTGTTTTAATTTGCATTTTTTAAGTTACTTACTTAGGGACAGGTGGGGGGAGAGCATGCATGTGCAGGGAGGGGCAGCAAGAGGGAAAGAAAGAGAATCCCAAGCAGGCTCTACTCCATCAGCGTGGAGCCTGATGCAGGGCTCGAACTCATGAACCGTGAGATCATGACCTGAGCCAAAATCCAGAGTAGGATGCTTAACTGCCTGATCTACCCAGATGCCCCTTAATTTGCATTTTCTGACTGTCAGTTTGATTATCTTTTCACATGTTTGGTACCTATTTAGATTTCCTGTTCTGTGACTAGTATCTGTTCAAATCTTTTACCTATTTTAGGCTTGATTATTAATGTTATTTTTATTAAATTTTAGGAATTCTTGTATTTATTCTGGTTACTTGTCTTTTTCCAGTTATATGTGTTTCAAATATCTTCTCCTAGTTTTTAACCTTTGCTGCATTGAAGTTTTTGTTAACCTCAAATTTATTCATAACTTCCTTTATGACTTGTGTGATTTATATCTTGTTTAAGGAATACTTTCTTATAAGGTCATGTAATATTCTATAGTCTCCTTCAAATGTTTATAAATTTGGTTTTTAATTTGGTTTTTAATCCTTTGGGATTTATTTTGGTATATGGTATAACGCAGGCATATGATTTCATTTTTTCCTTTTGGATAACCAATTGTTTTAGTCCCATTTATTGAATTATTTGCAATACCGCCTCTATCATATCGAGTCCACATATTCCTATGTGTGTTTCTAGATTGTTTTCTGTTCCTGGTCTTTTAGTTTTTCCCAGTGTTAATGCCCTTCTAACTTAAAGGATAAAAATTTAAAATAAATATTTTAATATTGGCTCTTTATCCTTTATTCTTTAAAAATGTTCTTTATTATTCTTACTCCTTTGATTTTTCATAGGATTTCAGGATCAGCTTGTTCAGTAAAACCCTGTTGGGATTTAGATTGGAATTATATTAAATTTAAATGTTAATCTGGGGACACTTAACAGTTTTCATGCCTTGAGCCTTGGCATCTATAAATATAGTATTGCTATTTTTTTTATCCAGATCTTCAATAATCAAAATTTCCCCATAAAGATCTTACATAATTTTTGTTTTATTTTTGGATACCTTTTAGATTTTATTGCTATAGAGAATGGTATCTTTTTCTGTTACACTTTCTAATTGCTTGTTAATGACAGTAGACAGGATTATTTTTGTTTGATTTTATATTCAGCAACCCTTCTAAATTCTCTTACTAATTTAAATCATAAGTCTGAGAATTCTCTTGTATTTTCTGTATAAGGCAACTATATTGTCAGCAGATAACTATTTTGTTTATTCCTTTCATATTATTCTCATTTCTTTTTCTAGGTGTTTCAATAGGATGTTGAATAAAAGTGGTGATGAGTGTATTTTTGTCTTGTTTCTGATATTAAGGGAAGGTCTTTAAAGTTTGTTTGGGTTGTTGATAGGTACTGGGTATGCTGGTCATCTGTATCTTTGTTCTCAGATCTCTTTACTTTTCTTGTAAACTACATCTCCTAGATACTAACAACTAGCTTTTGGCCAATAGAATGTACTGATAGAAGACTGGAGTGGAAGGAAGAGAGAAGTCACAGAGTTTTTACCCACCTCTTGATGTACCAGAGCTTTATCTACTACATGATACCACCTCCTACTAGACAGTCCTGTGTTTTGTGGTCCTAGTCTATACCAAATGATCTCCATGTAGATCCAGCTGCCTGATGGCCTTATGTCTTGGGCTCTACTTACGCAACCTCCTCCTTCTGTTCCTCCTCTAGGGATGTAACTTCCTGCTTCACTAATTTCTGTTACCTTTTTGGTTTTCAGCTCTCCCCACATCTCTGTAACTAGTTCTCTAAGTTAAATTCCTTCAGTAGGACTGTTTGATTGAGTTCCATATTTCTGACTGTACTCTGACTAATATTGGTACTGAGTTGCTATGCGAGCAACTTATTGAGAGGTATATATGTTACTTCTTTTTTATTCTCTTAATGTGCTATATTAAATTTAATAGGCTTCTTAAATATAAACCATCTTTGCATTCCTTGGATAAATTCTATTTGTTCATGATGGGGTTTTTTTCTTTTTCAACATTGCTGAATTCAGTTGTTTGCTACATTATAAAAGGATTTTTGCATCTACGTTCATGAGTATAATTGGTCTATGATTTTCTTTTTTTTTTTGTATTGCTCTTATCTAGTATGATAATGAAGTTTCTATAATCGCTGTTAGTTTAATTTTTGTGCCATTTAAAGGGAATTTATTATTTGTTTTAGCTTTTAAGATTAATGCTTCATTAGTTAGAGTAGTCATATAATGAAAATAACTATTCATTAGTTAGAGTAGTTTGATGCTCTAATTATTTTAATTGGGACTTAAATTTTCTCCATGTAGATTATCTTTCTTTATTTTTTAGCAATTATAATAACCTTTAACAAAACATAGAATGGGTTTTATCTTTTTTACATAGAGTTAAGATAGTCTTCTGCCAGTCTCTCAGTTGTGTCCAGGTATCATGCCCTCTATTTAATCATCATTTAGGGAAATGGGAGACTTTTCCTCAAATGGCTCAAAAGGTTTTATTAATGTGAGAAATTTTAGAATGGCTATTTCATTAAGTATTTAGAACATTCTCATAGTGAGTATTATAGGGAGGCTATAGGAAAGTGATAGTATTTTCACTTCTTTTAATCTCCAAACATCACTGAGTATAAATGTATTAAAATATTGAAACAGTTTCATAGAACTGTTGCTAAACTATCAAGGCTGGAAATAATTGGCTGATTTGTACCACTATCTGTGGGCACATACCAAGTGCCCATGTAGGAATGGAACTTTTTGGGGACCCTCTTACCTGTTTCACTGCTTTATTTGTCTGTTTTTATACCAGGTATGTTCAAGTGTGGATTTACTTTTATCTGTGCTGCTCAAGAGTCATTGTACCGGGGCGCCTGGGTGGCTCAGTTGGTTAAGGGTCCGACTCTTAATTTCAGCTCAGATCTGAGATCCAGCCCCATGTCAGGCTCTGAACTGTATGCACACTGTCAGTGCAGCATCTGCTTGGGATTCTCTTTCTCCCTCTCTTTCTGCCCCTCTCACGCTCATGCTCTCCCTCTCTCTCTGTCTCAAAATAAATAAACAAATATTAAAGAGTCATTGTGTATATTGTATGTAAGGACATTTTTCTGCAATTCAGAAAATTATCAGCATTGTATTTTCAGCTGTTGCTTCTTACTCATTCTCATTGTTCTTTGTGTCTGTAACTCTTATTCTCACGTTGAAGCATTGAGTCTATCCTCTGCAACTCTTCAATCTTTTTCATATTAAAAAAACCTCTTCATATTTTTTTGCAAGTTCTTGTTAATATTTTCTATACTATCTTCCAATTTATTAATACTGTCTTTAGCTAGGATTTATGCAATCTATTAATTTTCTAATAATAATGATTAAAATTTTATTTCTAGGATTTCTAAATGCTGCTTCTCCTCTCACTCATATTCTGCCTCCCTTTTCTTGCTCCCTTGTGCTTTTTCAAATCTCTACTGTCCTCAATGCATAGAAACTTGTTTTGTTACATAGTTTTTATTTTGGCTCTTTTGGGGGGTGAGGAGATGTTATTCCTTTAAAATTTTTTTTGAGGACTTAATTTTTCTAGAAGGCTTTTCTGTTTTTGCATTTACTTAAAATTGAATCTTCCCATTTGTTGAATGATTTTAAATTATTTTGATTCCTTTTCATTTTATTATATTTATGTGTGCTAGAGTTTTAGTTTGCAAGTTCTGTTGTGTAGATATTTCTTGTGTCTCCCTCTCCACCTTACCCCCTTCCCTGCCATATTCCTGCTTCTTAGTGTCTGGAAATTTACAGTTGCTTCTACTGGTCTCAGCATGATCCTCCATTAAAAAAATAGTCCTGTGTTGATGGATCATGTTTTGTGTGAATAGATGTTACAGATCAGTTTCCTGGGAAGTAAGAAATTTGGTCCAGCTCTTGCTGCTGCTTCTTGACCACTCGAGGCAGTGACTCCCTAAAGGCCTCGGCAGAGGAGATAGCACTGACTTTGGTCAGTTAATGGTGGGACAGTCAGGATTGGCACAATAGGTCTGTTTGCTCTGTTTCCTCACAATTACTGGGGACGTAAGCCCAGCTACCACAGTAGAGGTAAAAATTCTCTGCCTATTATAGGTCTCACAGCCACTGCCTACATCCTTGTATTTTTGTTCTAAAAATTTCCCCTTCTGTGGATTTATGTGTTTGTGATAATAACTATATGTTTGTATATTTTCTTGTATTATGTCTTTGCTATTTTGGGGTGGAGGTGGGAGGTGGAAGGTTTTCCATCTGAAATCAGGGACCATCTTGACCAGAAAGTTCAGGTTCATATTTTAGAAAATTAAGTCTGGAATGAGTGTGGTTTTTAGAGGCCATTGAAACTTGATATACGAGTTTCATTCTGAAGGATTCCAGGGGAAAAAAAGATAAAGAACGGTCTGTGAAAGGAAAAATAGAGATATTAGAGATATTTAGAAAATGGTATCCAATTAGAGACGGAACAGGGTTCCCAACAGAGTTATACCGCCCCCTAGGGGGTATTTTGGAAATTGATGGTAATGTTTTTGATTGTCAGAGATCATGAGGGAGAGCCTGTGATATTAAGTAGATGGGAGCCAGCTGTGGTTAATGTCCTGGAATATGCAGAACAGCCTTGAACATTGAAGGAACATCCTATGTCCTGAATGACTTTCATATCTCCCAGATATTCACCTATTTAAAATTATGTAAGCGAAGAATCTATTTTATATATTATTACTAAGTTTTTTCCACAAACAATTGTCATCTTAATTCAGTGAAGCTTATACTTCATTTTTTTGGAACTTAATCCAGAATAATATACTATTTCAGAAAATCAGTATACTGACAGCAACAGTGCTCATGCTACATAAATCTCCAAAATTGGAAATCTGGACCATTTTGTCATCTGTGACTTTCATGTGTAATAGAGAAAATAGATTATTTTGAATAGATTAAGGATTAAATATCATTTAATGGAATCACATGATATGTGAGGATCTCATTAAATTTTACTAGTAAGTTTCTTCAAAGAATTTTGTAGCATTTCATATGTTTTACTAAAATGCTTTTTCTTTAAAGAGTTTCATAACATTCTATATACTTTTTATGTGTGTCAAAATGATAAATCTATATTTTGAAAATTACATAATAGAGTTAGTTACTATTTTTGGACTGCCTGTTGCTTCTCAACATTAATATTGTCTCCAGAGGCCTAGCATACTAATTCTCTTTAGTCTTTAGTATTAAGTTCCTTTTTAAAAAACCATGGTCTATTCTCCATCCCTATCAAAGGCTATGCCTTCTAGGTAGCCCAGAAAATTGTAAATTCCGTAAATTTCTAAATTCTGAGATTAAATGTACGCTTCAATATATGAAGAGATCGCAGGAGAATTTTTTGTGGTATTTCATCCAATGTCATAACAAAATGGTTATTTAACACTACACTTATAAATATAGTCTACTCACATGTGAGAGTATCTTACTCATTTTTCCCACTCTGACAGTGTGTAATTAATCTTGGCATTTATTCCTACTTCATCCAATCCTATTTCCTCTTTGCCTTTTGTTATACAAAAAATTCCAGTCCATTATTACTTATCTTTTGTTTTATTAAAATTTTTTTAAATGTTTATTTATTATTGAGAAACAGAGAGAGACAGAGCATGAGCATGGGAGGGGCAGAGAGGAGAGGAGACACAGAATCTGAAGCAGGCTCCAGGCTCTGAGCTGTCAGCACAGACCTGACACAGGGCTTGAACTCACAAACCACGAGATCATAACCTGAGCTGAAGTCGGATGCTTAACTGACTGAGTCACCCAGGCACCCTGATTATTATTTATCTTAATAGGTTTTACTCTAGAACTACTCATGCTGCTACTCTTTTTTTCCCTCAATCCACTTTATAGAAATGGCTTCTGATCATCTTACTTTTCTTAAATTTAAATATTTTCATTATAAGTAGATGCAAGCATCTGGGTACTTTATTATATCTTCTATTACAGTGGTGCTCAAGAATTTATACTTTGAAATATATATGATTTTATCATAAGTTTATTTTCTTTCATTTGTCTTTCATATTATACTTAAGACTTGACACTGCTTGTTTTTGATATTGTTATGGACTGAATTGTGTCCCCCTAAAATTTATATGTTGAAGTCTAAACCCCCAACTACAGCCCCAAATGTGACTGTATTTGGAGATAGGAGCTTTATTTTTTTAAGTTTACTTATTTATTTGAGACACAGAGAGTGAACACGAGTGGGTAAAGGGAGAGAGAGAGAGAGGGAGAGGGAGAGAGAGAATATCCCAAGCATGCTCCACACTGTCAGTGTGGAGCCTGATGCAGGGCTCAAACTCACGAACTGTGAGATCATGACCTGAGCTGAAATCAAGAGTCAGATGCTTTACTGACTGAGCCACTCAGGTGCCCCAAGATAGATAGGGTCTTTAAAGAGGTAATCAAGGTTAAACGAGGTCATAAGTTTGGGATTTTTTTAAGGAAAGGAAGAAATACCAGAGATGCTCATGCATGGAGAAGAAGCCACATAAGGACACAGCAAAAAGGTCAATCATCTGCAAGCCAAGGAGAGAGGCCTCAGGTGAAAGGAAGCATGCTGGCACCTTGATTTTGGATTTCCAGCCTCCAAAATGTGAGAAAATAAATTTCTGTTGTTTAACCTACCTCGTCTATGGCATTTTGTTATTGCAGCCAACCTGTTATGTGTGAAATTATCTATGATGATCTCTTTCAGGTAAGTTTAAAGAGTATTGCAAAACATGTTATGAAAGGGGTTTGGAAGAGTCATGGACCACTCACAGCCACATGCTCTCTTGTATTTCCTAGCCCCTGTGTATCTAGGTGGGGTCATAAACAGGTTATGACCTAAGGATTGTGGGCAGAAATGACTCGTGTTCCTTCTGAGCTGAGCCATAGATGAGTTAGGGTGTGATCTTCCAGCTGTATTTCTTTACCTGTCACAATAATCAGCAGGGCTCTATGTTTAGATGATGGAAAACAAAAAGCCGGATCTCTGAGAGAAATGCTTTTGAGACTTGTGAAAATCAAAATGGACATCATATGAGCAAGAAATACCACTTTTCTCAGGGTCATAAGGATAATTTGTTAAGATGGAATAACTTATTGTTACACTGACTATACACAATTTGGTGTTGCCATTATAAAATCTAAACTATGTGCCATTGGCTGTACTGTCATATAGTGGATGGCAAGAAAATTTTTGTTGGGGATGGGAAGGGAGTAATCTATGTCAAGCAGTGTCAAAATATGTTAAAACTATCATCTTTGGAAATAGACAAGGCTAGTTAAGTGCAAGGAAGTGGTTGGAAGCTATGGGTTCCATTCAGCAAGGTATTACAAAAAAGAGATGAACTGGATAAAGAATCCTGGTAAATAGGGGAAGTCCATGGTCTTGCATTATTGGAAAAGTTAACTAATTTGAAATCTTAATGGTAAGAAATAGTTAAACAAGGCATTCAAAAATAAATGCCCTGAAAATCTCTCAAGTAATGAAAAAACTGCAGAGAAAAGATTAGGAGTACAGTCCCCCCACATATGATATTGTAATTTATAAGACATATATATTAATATGATATATTAATATATATGGGGAGACCATACTCATAACATATATATTATCTGAATGTTACCTGAATGAAATATATATTGGTCATAATATATATTTCTCATATATATTTGGTCTTTACCCATAGTTTCTGGGAGTTGGTTGTCAGGAGAAGCAGCCATGAGCTAAGGGTTGGAACTTTTAGTCCCACCACCTTGACTTCTGGGGAGGGGAAAGGAACTGGAGAACCAGTGGCCCATGATTTAATCAATCATGCTTGTATAATGAAGTCTCTGTAAAACCCCAAAAGGTTAGGGGTTCAGAGAGCTTCCATGTTGGTGCACATGTGGAGATTTAGGGAGAATGGCACACCTGGGGGGGGGGGGCATGGAAGCTCTGCAGCCTTTCTGCATACTTTGCCCTATGCATCTCTTCCACCTAACTGTTCCTGAGTTACTGTCTTTTTATAATAAACTCGTGATTTAGTAAACAAAATAGTGTTGTGAGTTCTGTGAGTCTCTCTGGAAAGTTAAACCCACATAGGGGGTCCTTGAAACCTACCATCTATAGCCAGTTGGTCAGAGAGCACAGGGGACAGCCTGGTCTTATAACTGGTATCTGAAGTGTGTGTTGTGGGGTGAGGCAGTCTTGTGGACTGAGCCCTTAACCTGTGGGATAGGATGCTATCTCCAGGTAGATAAGGTGAGGATTGAGTTGCTTGGTAGTGTGGAGAACCACCCCCATCCGCGCCATTGGAATTGATTCCAGAATCCTTAGTTGGTGATCAGAAGTGGGATCAGATTCAGAATATTACCGTAATTAGCCCAGCACCTTCAAGGTAGCAGTCACTATATTAAAAACGAACAGAAGCTACCTCATGTGAATGAGAGAAAATAAATAAATATTGATGAAATCTCAAAAAGAACTAAAGTTGAGTATATCTTTATATTTATTGGCCATTTGAATTTCCTTTTCTATACATTAGCTATTTCTATTTTTGCTCATTTTTCTCTTGGGCAATTTGATTCTTTTTAACTGATTTGTATATAGTAGATATTATTTTTTGTTTCAACATGGGCTCAAAATACATCCTTCTGTCCCTTGTCTTCTGACTTTATATTGTCATTTTTTTAATATAGAAGTTTTACTTTTTTCATGTGGTTTAAATCTGTTAATCATTCATGTTATGGATATTAAAACTATTTTTTTAAGTGTTCTTAGATTATATATAAAAAACTTTTTTTCTGGTTTTATTGGGTTGGCTAGCCATGTAGAACAATGTCAGAGAGTGGCAACAATAAAGCCACCATTGCCTTGTTCCTAACTTTAATTGGAATATTTCTCAAGTTTCACCCAAAAATAGTATATTTACTCTAGAACATATTTGCTTTGAGTATTAAATGATGTCTTCAGCATAGAAACTATAAATAATAGCTCTTATTTATTATTTGTCAAACTACTTCTCTGTCAAATTCTCTGTCCCAAATCTCCCTATGCATAAATGAGGAATTGGGACTGAATAATCTCTGAAGTTCATTGTAGCACAGTTTATCTTAAAATTCCAAGATCAATTTTTGGAAAGTCTCATGTCATTTCATCAATCTAGAAAAAATCTTCCATGTGAAATAGAACACTTAATCACAAACACAAGGGAGCCATCTCAGTAACTCATATTTAGGCATGTAAAATAGTCTGAGACAAAAACTGATCTTAATTTTGGTATATTTCCAGTTTCTTTATAAAGCTGTTTGGCAACTTTCATTAAAGGGAAAAAATATGAAGTGGAGGGGAAATGAAAATGGAATGATGACTGGAAAATCACGGATGAATATGGCAGTACCCTGGTTTCAGGCCAGTTGTAATCCAGTCAGTCTTGGAGTAAAAGCAAGTGTTATCATTATTATAACTTCCTTTCCAATGGGGTGGAAACTCATTGTCCAGGGGGTAGAAGGAGGGAGAGTCCCATAGTGGGAATAAAATGATTAATTCCCTATTTCCTATAAAGACACATGAAGTAGAGGGAGGAAGGCAATGCTCACTGGGAAAAGCCATTGAAATCGCTAAAGAACGAGAATGGAGAAGCATCCAGAAAAGTGTGCTGAGCAGAAGAGCAGACAAAGATTGCAAGAAATTGGCAGGGAGTCACAATCGATGAAGCCAGAAAGGTACACAAAGGGCCTGGAGTGAGTCAGACGTTGTAAAAGGAGTTATAAGGGAGGAACAAGCAAGCATGCCTGTGGGCCCTGGGACAGGGGAGGCTGAGGAGAGTAAGGAAAGGGTCAAAACATAGCAGCTTCAAAAATACAAGTTCAGAACTAGTTGCAGAAGCTGCCTAGAGACAGAAAGCTGCTCAGCACATTTTCAGGGAGCAGATTGTGGATGAAAAATGCCAGCGTTTTATTAGAGTACATGTCATCATCTAAACTCCAAGGGGCAAGGGAAGTAGGTGAAGGATATAGTGGAGTTAAGAGCTAAACCACCTTCACCGAACCAGACAAGACAAAGGCTGTGATAGGGGGTAGGATGGGGTGAGAAGCAGGGTGAAAACAACTCTCACGTTGTTCTATATTGGAGGACTGGGGCAAGAGGTTGAATGGAAGCCCACCTACCGCATGCATAATAATTTAAAACTTAAACATCAAGCTCCCAAGCTGTCAAGCAAAATGTTCTATTCACCTGCCTTGACAAATATACCTTCTTAAAGACATTGAAGACCACTTCACATTTAGAATTGGACTTGGAGTTAGCCAGCAAGTGTTCGTGCTTGGAGCACCGCCGACCCATGTACCTAGGGCTTTGGCCTATAGTCCTCTGACCCTGTCACCCGCCCGTTTCATCCCTCACTCTTTCCTGCACCATGAGGGCCTGACTTGCTAAGTTTGTGTACTCTCTAGCTCATATGCCTCTGAAATAGCACCCTTTGCTCACTCTTCAGGCCTACCTGCTGCTTTGGAAGAAAGACCTGAGGAAAGGCTCATGTAGCTCTTGGAAGGCATTTGAGGCCTTTGAAAAAGGAGCTCCAGGTCCTGTGCATCCAGAGCTTGGTCTCTGGACAGATGATTCCTTACCCCTTAGAGTGGGGATGACCAGAGGAAGGCCAGAATGGATGTCTCTATAGCATGGGGATCAGGACATGGTGCCCTCTTGCCCAGGTGTAATGGTAGTTCTTGTTTCTAAAACCTGTAAAATGAAACTAGGAATTCTTACAGTGAGAGGGAAAGAAAAAGTTTCTGTCAGAGCAAATTTCCTACATGGAAGGCACAGGTATTTGATTTGTTGACTCTCAAGTTTTCTGGACATTACCTTGCATTACCTTACATTAGGTTCTAGGCTTTCTTGGTTTCCACCTGGGTTTCTACCTTCTTTCTTGGTTTCTACTTGCTGACCATCAGGTTGAATGTTTGCTGTGCCCAGAGATGAGAGGGAGCCAAATATACACACATTGAGTCAAGTATAGACAGATACATGTGAAGCCTGGATTGCAGCAGTCTTTAGTATATAAAGATAAAATTTGTGTCTGAGGGTGATGGGCATTTTTTTTTTTTTTAATTTCCTGAAGAGGCTATGGGTGTGTGTATCTTTCTGAATCAAGAATTGGTATCAAACAATGCTTTGATCTTTCACACTTTTTGCAGAAAGCTTAAGGTTAGGATACCAGGCACCCTTAGAATGTAAATGGATTAGCTTACAGGTTTTTCAGTACTCTGCAGGGGAAGATGAAATATAGGATGAAGAAAGTCATACCTTTGACTATTTGGCAGAGTTCTATTTTAAAGTTCTTAGATACATGAGCTTTTCATTTCTGAACAAAATCAGAATCTAGTGAAGACTCTGAACCAGTTTTCAACAGCTCAAGTTTAAATTTAGGTCTCCTGAAGCATGGGAGTGCCTACAGCCTGGCAAAGCATCAAACACTCCCACATAGAGCAGTTAGCCTGGGTCTCCGCTGGTGAAAGATACGGTGAGGCCAGTTGCCTGGAGCTCAGTGTTTCTCAGCCTCAGCACTATGGACATTTTGGGCCAAATAATTCTTTGTTGTGGGAACCTGCTCTGTGCATTGTTGGATGTTTAGCAGCACCCTGACCTCTACCATTAGATCTCATTATGCTGTGTCTCCTCCCCCCAGCTGTGACAATGAGAAATGCCTCCAGACATTACCAAATGTCCCCCAGTGGTCAAAATCACACCTGATTGAGAACTATCCAGTAGCTGGTTTATTTTCTACTCTCTATCTCTGCATTTTAGACAAGAAGAAGGAGAGAGAAACCTGTCCAAGGTAATAGATAGCTACTTTTGGTTTCTGAGTCGAGAGGAGAGGGGAGGAAGGGGAAAAAAGTTCTTTTTGTGTATCTTTTGTACACTAGATGAGTTCTGTTTATGCCTTCACATAAATTTGGGCTTCCCAAACTGGAGTGTGGGCCAGGGCTAGGCTAAATCAGAAGTTAAACATTATAGTATAAATTTTCTTTGATGTAAATATTTAAAACGTGAATTTTTACATTAAACTACATGCATAAAGAATAGAATATGAAGTGTGTATAAATAGTAAAATTAAACTATGATGTTTGTTTTTTTAAGCCACCTGGGGTATGGTATTCTGACCTAAGACTAAGATAGGCTCTTTGGTAGAAACATGTGAGAAACATGATATCTGCTAACTACTTTAATTCTTTGAACTTTTCTGTGAATCAGGTAGGCATACTTTTCTTATTTATTTATTTTTAGATAAAGAGACTGAGGATCAGAGAGGTTACGTAACTTTTCCAAACCTCACTCTGCTAGTATACAAACATAATCTCAACTTAAAATTTTTTTTTAATGTTTATTTTTGAGAGAGAGTGGCTGAGAGAGAGCACGTGCGCAAATGGGGAAGGGGCAGGAAGAGAGAGAGAGACACAGCAACCGAAGCAGGCTCCAGGCTGTGAGCTGTCAGCACAGAGCCCAACGCAGGGCTCGAACTCACCACGAGATATGACATGAGCTGAAGTCTGCCACTCAACCGACTGAGCTACCCAGGTGCTCCTATAATCTCAACTTTTTAAAGTCTAACTTCAAATTTAAATTTTTTTTTTTTTTTTTTAATTTTCTGAGGGCTTAATAACAGAATTAACTCTGGGAAAATTTTTGAGGAAGATGAAAATTTGTCTATTCTTTCTCCCTCTCATTTCTGTGCTGTCTTTATTTTTTCCTCTTATAACCCCCTTCCCAGCAATCCAAACACCCTGTGCTCCTGCTCTGAGCATGAACACCCAGTAGTGTGCTCCTTAACCATCTCAGGACTATTTGCTAACTGGAAGAAATGGCTAGTATTTCAGACTAAATAGGGGCTCTGCTTGGTGGTGATGATGGGGATGACAACAGTAAATGTGGAAATTAACTTTGAGGACTTCTGGAGGTTGGGGGTCCTACTGTTTATGTGGCAGGGAAGCCCAAATTGTCTTGAGTTTTCTAGGAACCCCCAGATGAGGAAAAACAGGAGAAAGTACTTAGTAGCCACAAACTGTACTTCCCTGACTCCTTTGTAGGACCCTTCCCACCTTACTTTTAATTTTCCCCCTCAATCCTGTGCTTTCACCAGAGAATGAGAAAGACTAAGCTGCCTGGTGTTCTTTGGCAGGGACACTTCATATTTAGACAGAGTTTTTTAGTCTGTTTTGTTATCCCTCTCCCCAGCCAACTCCAGAAATGCTTGATTTGACTGTGTGAAAGTCATGCTAATTTCAGTCATTTACGTAATACTTTGCCATTTATGCCAAATTGCTGTGTAATGCCACAGTGATTATGCACATCATTACATATGTGTCACATTAGCCTTGTGATGGGCTTTATTCAATTAAAATGCTAAATCATGGTCAAGATTCTTAGACTTCATGGCTTGTTGCTTATATGATATCATCATTTCATAACTTAAAAAACTTACAATATTTCCATTGAGAGAAAGTTTGATAGAATATATATATATATAACTATTCCTTCCAGTCTCAGTATGTCAAAATTGACAACATGTGTATCATTGCCATTTTGGGGGGGTCTTTAAATTTACCTTTTTGACTTCTCAATGTAGATTGTCTCCATAAGTTCATCCTTTTGAAATATTTAAAAAATAATCTGTTTTAGAAGGGAGGTGTGTGTGGGGATGGGTTAAATAGATAATGGGGATTAAGGAGTGCACTTGTGATGAGCATGGGGTGTTGTATGGAAGTGTTGAATCACTATATGGTACACCTGAAGCTAATACTATACTGTATGCTAACTGGAATTTAAATAGAAACTTAAAAAGATATATTTTAAATAAAAAAAAGGCATACCCACTTTTTCTATGGATCAACTAGCTTTTTCTTTTTTTTATTCACCGTAAGTCTTCCCCCATATGCGTAATATTAATGTATTCAAAAGAATAATTGTTTTCCTCAGAACGCAAATAGCTTCTTTTTCCATAAAAGTAAAACCTTAAAAGATTTACACTAAATGTTAATAGCACTTATCTGTAAATCGTATATTGTGGATATTTTTTAACTTCTTTATATTTTTTTGGTAACGTAAGTTTTTTTTTTTTTTTTTAACAATATGCATTTTGTTTCATTTATCTCCCGGAAGTATTCTTTTAACACTGGAATCTTTCTTGAATATATGTTAAATTGTAATGTTCTAATTGACTTCTTCATTTAGTACACTCTTGAATATTTTTAGAAAACACATGTGATATTTTAACCCTTTGATCATTTTCCTTTGGGAGTATAAACATAGTCTTAAATCTTGTAACTATTGTGTATTAAAAAGCTACCAAGTTCTCATCCTCCATGTTTAATACATTTCAATTCAATTCACCAAATATCCTCTCCATCCCATACCCAGAAACACCATGGGCCCCAGTCTTAGTCCACCATTGGATTCTCATCTCCTTTTTTTTTTTTTAAACTTTATTACTTGTTTTTTAAATTTATGATTTTATTTACCCCTTTTTTTTTTAATTTATAAGGTTCTTCACATTATTTTTTCAAAGTAGAAAGGTATAGAATGTAGTAAGTTTCTGCCCTGATACATCAGTGCTTACAAAAATTAAAAAAAAAAAAATCACTGTTATCTGGATGCTTTGTGATGGAACCAGGAGCAAAGAGCTGCTGTTCTTTATTTTTCCCATGTGATGTTCTATTTGCATTCTGGAGGGCTTTGTGGAAACAGTTGGACACTTCAGCTGCCATGGGGCAGCTCAGAGCTGCCATATGATGACAAGATTTTGACTTACAGTTCAATTCCAGATTTCTCCTAAAGGAGAAAAAAGGGGAAAAAGAAAGGAGAATGAAGATAAGAGCAGGCTAAGATGTGAACTTATGTTTTGGACAAAGTTATCTAAAAAGCGCAATGTCACCAGTAAAACTATTTTCATTGTAAATTAAATTACTGAGCTGTGTTTTGCACCCCTCTTTCTTAACTGCTGACAGAATCCTAAACGGTGATGCCATGACTGATGGGTTTAGGTGTTTAACCATTGTGTCTCCTTAGCAGGGGTAAAAGATCTACCTCTTGTCAGGTTGTTTGCAAGTTTTAGACAGATTTTTAGAGTCTGACTTGAGTACTATTCTCCACTTTGGCTGCAGTGATCAAATTTGCCACTAGACAGAGCTGTTTGTCTTATTTTTGACCTTGCAGAGTTCTGGATTTGCAAGAGAATTGGAGTCAATGAAAAGAGAAAACTGTAAGTGATAATATTTTTAGAGTATATACTTCGTGACTTTTTTTCCTGCTAGTAGTACATAATTTCCAGATTGCCCACTGTTATTACCACTTAGGAGGGTGCAACTCTGTTTTCCACTCACTAGGAAGATTTCAGTAGCTAATAGGGAATTATCAGGATGTATTATTCAATTTACTCATTCTTTTATTTTACAGTACCTAAAGTCAGAGTGACATCCCAAATTCTGAACTTTTTCTGGAATCTTATTTTATTCTGTGCTCTTTTCTATGAAAATTATCCATTTTACAAGCACAAATTGTGGAATTACAGTAGTGTGATATTGTGTATGTTATATTTTATTTGCACAGCAATTGTCTACCAAGATGTGAAATATATTGAAAATTTTATTAGATCACTACCATCTAGTTGATTCTGAGCCCAATCCACAAAGCGCTGAATTCTGGGGTTTGGTTAAAATCATAGCCTCGGGGATCTGAGGAAGAATCTGGGCAGAGAACCCAGATCAGATCGTTAATCTTCATATACATGAATCATCTTTACTCTTCAAGGTATACAACCCCAGTCATCCCAAAGAAAAGTTTGTTTCCTAGACAAGTAGCATCAGTAGCCCCTGGGGACTCATTAGACATGCAAATTCTTTGGTCCTACTCCAGACCTACTGAATCAGAAACTCTGGGGATGGGCCTTACAATCTGTGTTTTAATAAGCTTTTCAAATGATTCTGATGTAGGTTAATGTTTGAGATCTGCTGACATAGAGAAATAGCTTCCGAATGAAACAGAGAAATTAAATTATGAGAAAAAAAGAAGCTGGATGAAAGAGAAATAATACATGAAGCAGCAGAGAAAATCCAAGAAGCTATTTTAATAATCCCAAAGATACAAAAGAATATTCTGAAGGAGATTAAGGAAGAGCTCCTGGAAATTAAATATATAACAAATGTTCAATTAGAATAAATTAATTAAAATTGCAGGGACACCTGGGTGGCTCAGTCTGTTGAGGGATGGGCTCTTTATTTTGTCTCAAGTCATGATCCCAGGGTCCTGGGATCCAGCCCTGCATCACTTCCCTCTCTCTCTGCCTCTACCCCTCATCCCCACTTGCAGTCTCTCTCTGTCTCTAAAATAAAAATAAAAAAGGAATAAAATAGCATGCAAAATAAAAGAAAACCTAATGAAAATAAAAATTTGATAGAAGGGTTTAAAGATAAAATAGAAAAAAACCCACAACTTTTAAAAAAGAGAGTTGAGAAATTGGAAAGAATATGCAAGAAATTTAAAGGATTCATACAAGACCTCCAAGATCTACTTAAGAGGTGTTCCTTAGACACTTAAAAGAAAGTATCAAGTAAACAGTATAAGAAAATGTCTCAGAGTTTTAAAGAAACAACAGAAATAGCCCACTCAGAGTGCAGCCAAAGCACATTAATATGAAAGTTCAAAATACTTGATGAAAGAAGATTCTAAAAGTTTGAGAGAAAAGTCAAAAGTCACATAAAAAGGATGAATAAAATCAGAATAGCATCTGAATTCTCGTTAGGAATACTAGAAGTTAGAAAGCAATAGAACACAACCTTCAAAAATTAAAGTGAAAAAAATTAGTATTTTAGAATACTGTGCCCAGCTAATCAGAAATACAGACAATTTTAGGTATGCAACAACTCACAAAATTTACCTCACCTGTCTCCTTTCTTTTGATATAACTGGAGTATATGTTTCAGCAATGTAAGAAAGTAAATCAAGAAATAGGAAGACATGGGATGAGGAAATAGTGGATCCAACACAGGAGAATGACAAAGGAATTTCTAGGATAATGATTGTAACTACCTGTCATATTGGAGCAGGAACATGGGATGGGGTCTCTACGGAAAAAAAAAAAATGTACTCTTTGGTCATCCAATGCATTTGATCATTTGGAAAATATTATCACTAAGCATTTGAAAGATCTATCATGTTAGTGATTGGTCATAGAAAACTAAGCAAATTAAAAATGAGGCAATTACTAACTTCAGGAGAAAACAAAATTATATAAAAGGAAACAATGCACATAATGCTTTGCTCAGCAATAAACATTTATTCAATCATATAAATGTAAATGCTCAGACACTTTAAAAAATTGAAAAAAAAGGGATGATTGACTATAGTGTGAAAAATGTCAGAATTAAGTTAAAGGGAGGTTAAAAACAAATGTGAATTGTTTTTTTTATACCATTTTTGGTTCTATATTTAGATATTTAATTCAACCAACTTCAGTTGGGAATCATAAAGATTCCAGGTGAAATTGTCAAACTGGCCACAAACTGGCTCAGGAAAGTCTTGGTGACCTACAATGGTTTTTAAAGTGTGGTCCCTAGACCAGCAGCATTTACATTACCTGGAAGTTTGTTAGAAATGCCAGTTATTGGGGCCCACCCAAGACCTACTGAGTCAGAAATTCTGGGTTTGGTGACCAGCAGTAACAAGCCTTGCTTAGCAAGGTGATTCCGACACATGCTAAAGTTTAAGAAAACTTGTTTCCTAGTTGGGGCTGCAAAACACTATTTAGAATTGATCGGGTTTTCTAAATTGTTAAAGATACAAAGGAAAACAGATTTAGGTACCAAGAATGTAGCTGCAGCTTACTAGCATTTTCTCTGATATAAAACATATATTCTCCATTATCCCATCTCTTATTTGATAAGATGACTTATAATTTGGGGAGAGTGTTAACCCTTGCTAGATGAAAAATTGAGTAAATAACAGTATCTATGATTATTTGCCAATCCTTTGTCTATTTATATAAGACTTGAAATAGAATCCCTAAAACATATTTGTCTTTATTTTGAGTATCTACATCACTATAAGCCCTGCGACATGCTGACCAGTGCGACATGCTGACCAGTGCAGTGATGCTGGCATCTTCTTGATGTATATTGATGCACAGTCTTACTGACTTGTGCCTGTAACATTGGTCGACTTTCAGGAGGTAGAGCAAGCTTGTAGGAGGGCAATAGGAGGTGAAGTCTGAGGCATTGGAGCTCTGGTGGGGGTGTGTGTGGTGTAGACTTTGTCAACCTTATAGTCCATTGTAACCTTATAGTCCATTGTAAAGATGTTAGCTTTCATTTTGAGTGATATGAGAGCCATTGCAGGGTTTTGAGCTGAGGAGTGATAGCACCTGACTCATCTGTTGGGAATTAAGGTATTCATTCTATCTCTTTCACCCCTGTAGTCAATCACCATGGGTATCAATTCTAGTTTCTTTCTATTTCTTAGATCTGTCCCATCTTTTTTTTTTTCTTTTTCCTTTTTTTCTATCATCATCATTGTTACCACACTAATTCAGGAAACCTTAATTTTTACTTGAGTCATTTCTATAACTTCTTAGTTGGTTCTCCTGCCTCCTATTTGCTTCCTTGTAATTCATTGTCTATAGTGTTCCCTGAGTAATAACTCTGAAAATCTGATAGATTTACACCTCTGGTTAAGGCCATCAATAGCCTTTTCCTCCCCTGAGAATAAATCCCAAACTCCTCAACATGACTTTGATGGTCTCTTCCTCAGTATGCAACTTCAGGTATCCCCTATCCTCCTAATTCACATGATATGCTCTGGCCACACTGAACTGTTGTTCCTTGAATACATAATATTCTTTTTTTGCTTTTGAACGTTCACAGATCGTTTAATCCAGGAAGTCTTCTCTGATTTTAAAAATCTGAATTTATTTACCTTCTTTCTGCTCTTTTTAAACAATTAAATTAGGGGTGCCTGGGTGGCTCAGTCAGGTAAGCGTCTGACTTCGGCTCAAGTCACGATCTCATGGTTCATGGGTTTGAGCCTCATGTTGGGCTCTGTGCCCAGTTTTGGAAGATTGTATGTTTCTAGGAATTTATTCATTTCTTCTAGGTTGTCCAATTTGTTGGCATATAATTTTTCCTGGTATTCTCTTATAATCTTTTGTATTTCTATGGTGTCAGGTGTTATTTCTCCACTCTCTCATTTCTGGCTTTATTTGGGTCCTTTCTCTTTTTCTTGATGAGTCTGGCTAAGGGTTTGTCAATTTTGTTTATATTCTCAAAGAACCAGCTCTTGGTTTCATTGATTTTTTTTTTCCTTTTTTTTTCCCTTGTTTGTCTTCATGTTATTTATTTCTGCTCTGATCTTTATTATTTCCTTTCTTCTACTCACCTTGGGAATTGTGTTCTTTTTCTAGTTCCTTTAAGCACAAAGTTAGACTGTTTCTGTTGTTGTTGTCTTTTCTTGTTTCTTGAAGCAGTCTGTATTGCTATACACTTCCCTGTTAGAACTGCTTTTACTGCGTCCCAAAGATTTTGGACCATTGTGTTTTCATTTTTATTTGTTTCCATGTATTTTTTTGAGTTCTTCTCTGATTGCTCTGATTGCCATGAGTTTTTTAGTATCATGTTGTTTAGTCTCCACGTGTTTGTGTTTTTTCCAGTTTTATTTCTTGTAATTTATTTCCAATTTCATACCATTGTGATCAGAAAAGACACATGGTATGATTTCAACCTTCTTAAATTTATTGAGGCTTTTTGTATGGCCTAATATGTGATCGGTTTGGAGAATATTCTATGTGCTTGAGAAAAATGTGTATTCTGTTGTTTTTGGATGGAATGTTTTGTATATACTGTTATGTTCATCTGGTGCAAAGTGTCATTCAAAGACATTGTTTCCTTATTGATTTTCTGTCTGGATGATCTCTCTGTTGATGTAAGTGGAATGTTAAATTCCCACATTACTATTGCATTACCATCAATTTCTCTCTTTATGTTTGCCAATATTTGCTTTGTGTATTTAGATGCTCTAGTATTGGCTGCAAAAATATTTACCGTTGTTATATCCTCTTGTTGGGTTGATCCCTTTATCATCATGTAATGCCCTTCTTTGCTCTTGTTACTGTCTTTGTTTTAAAGTCTATTTTGTCTGATACAAGTATTGCTTCCCTGTTTTGGTTTGTTTTGTTTTTACTTTTGTTTGTATTGTGAATGTTTTTCCATCCCCTCACTTTCAGCTTGTGTGCATCTTTGGCTGTGAGGTCCTTTTTCTGCTCTTGTACCACCATTTACTTCTCCTACACTGTGTTTGTCATTCTGTATTCCAGTTGTTTCATTATCTATTTCCTCATTTCACATTTATGCTTGATGAGGACTTTTTTCTTTCTTTTCTTTCTTTTCTTTTTTTCTTTCCATTTTATCCTCATTGCTGCACTTCCTGTGACACATAGAATGTGCTCAGTTAATATGGAGTGAATGCTGAATGGAATGGATGACAAAACTGGATGGATATCAGTACTTTAAGACGCTTAATGAATTCTTTTTTGTCACAAGAGACCCTCAAATATTTGTTGTATGTATGAGAGATGGAATCAATAAATAAAAGATTATTTTGATTCTTTGCATTCTGCTTATTTCCCTGATTGTCCAAATGGTCATCAGTAATGGTGATGTGTAGCCTCCCATTGGTCATATACATATGTGGAGCAGGTAATGGCTAACACAATATAACCTTCTAGTTTTTGAAGCATCTCTCACTTTGGATTTTCCCCAACTTCAGCCCTGGAGGCAGTGATGTGAGCAGCACTGATGTTGGCCAGCTTTCGACTCATGATTAGCTTCAGAAGGCTAAAACAGTGGTGACCTAAGTGGTGGGAAGCAGAGTTAGTGACTTCAGGGAATGCCAGTAGTTTCTACAGACAAAGAAGAAGCTAGGCTCCAGTTACAGCACTTTTTCCTTCACTTAACTTCTAATGCAGCAGAAGCCTCAGAAGTGAGTGGATACTGAGAGAATTTGTTCACAATTAAATTTGAGACGCACCTTGTGTCTTCTAGAAATAGGTGTATAGTTTTGTAGAACTTGAGGTCCCTCAGTTCTGATTAGATGGGTATATTTGGTTCGTGACTTAGCCACTAAATATTTTGCAGAGAAATATTATTTTTTGAAACTTTTATTCCCAGGTTGCTGTGACCTAGAGAAACATGGGTTATATCATCTTACATGTAGTGCTGTTGGATTCCTCCCCAAATCACCACTTGACCAATTAATACAGCAAAGCTAATTTTTTAAAGTTTATTTATTTATTTTGAGAGAGAGAGCAAGAGCATGGGCAGAGAGAGAGAGAGAGGATCCCAAGCAGGCTCTGCACTGCCAGCACAGAACCTGAAGTGGGGCTCGAACCAACAAACTAAGATCATGCTGAGCTAAAATCCAGAGTCATATGCTTAACTGACTGAGCTGTCCAGGTACCCCAAAACTAAATTTATTAGAACTGACTGTAGAAAGGTATCAATCTTCTTACCAGTCCTAACAGTGTCTCAGAAGGAGGGAGTCAGAAGTGGTATAATTCTAGGGCTTTCACGTCAGAACTAAAATGGTTTGAGGTAGGTCTTTCAAGATGTGGAATTAATTTGGATTGGGCAAAGTTTGTGCTATTATAGTTTGTGATTAATGGACCTCGTGATTCAGGCTCTTTAAATAAGCCCTGATAAGTAAACTTGGTATGATAAGCAAGTGTTTGCCAAGGTGAGCAGATTTTTTCACTGATAATTGATCTGTGGGAATTTCCTGAAGCAAACAGTAAAGATTTTTTTCCTTTTCTTTTTTCCACCCCTAATTGGTTTACAGCTTTATCTTTCCCAGGCAAAGTTTCCTGGAACAAACAGCTAATTTATGTTGACATAGTTAGTCTATATTCTTAATTAAGCCATATTAACACAGATGGTCTTAGCACTCATATCTTTTAATTGTTTTCATTCTTGAATACCTTGAGACGTTTATGTGTCTCAATGGCTTTCAAGAATAGGTTTTGAAAAAGAGAAAGGGTAAAGGTATAAAGCCTGAAAAGGGAGAAGAAGCACTACTGAATGAGAGAACTATGGGCAGCATTGAGAAAATGAGAGTGACAATTACTTTTGTACAATTTTGTTTGAGGTAAGGCCCTAGCTTCAGCCTAAAAAACAATCAAACACAGATTTGATCTTCCCTTTCAGAGACATCACCTGTAGAAACCAACCACTAATTTTTAAGAATTATTTTACTTTATTTTTTTCATCATAATAATTTTACTGCTTAATCTTCACCCCTATTCCCCCCATTCTCCCACACCCAGCTCCCCTCTGTTAAGCATCTGTTTGTTCTCTATAAAGTCTGTTTCTTGGTTTCTCTCTCTTATTTTCCCTTTGCTCATTGTTTTGTTTGTTAAATTCCACATATAAGTGAGATCATATGGTATTTGTCTTTCTCAGACAGACTTATTTCCCTTAGCATTATACTCTCTAGCTCCACCCATGTTGTTGCAAATGGCAAGATTTCATTTCTTATGGCTAAATAATACTCGATTCAACACACACACCACCAGCAGCACCACCACCACCACATCTTTTTATTTTATTTCATTTTATTTGAATCCAAGTTAGTTAACATATAATGTAACAGTGATTTCAGAAATATAATTTAGTGATTCATCACAGTACTTATAATACCCAGTGCTCATCCCAAGTGTCCTTCTTAAAGTCCATCACCCATTTATCCCATTCCCTCGCCCAACACCCCACCAGCAACCCTGTTTGTTCTCTGTATTTAAGAGCCTCTTATGGTCTCCCTCTCTGTTTTTATCTTATTTTTACTTTCTTTCCCCTATGTTCATCTGTTTTGTGTCTTAAATTCCAATATGAGTGAAATCATACGATATTTATCTTTCTCTGACTGCTTTCGCTTAGCATAATACCCTCCAGTTCCATCCACATTGTTGCAAATGACAAGATTTCATTCTTTTCAATCGCTGAGTAGTATTCCATTGTGTGTATGTATGTGTGTGTGTGTGTGTGTGTATGTATGTGTGTGTGTATATATATATATATATATACGCGGCGCATATATATATATATATATATATATATATATGGCGCGTATATATATATATGCGCCACATCTTTATCCATTTATCAGTTGATGGACATTAGGGCTCTTTCCATACTTTGGCTATTGTGATAGTGCTGCTGTAAACATTGGTGTGCATGTGCCCCTTCAAATCAGCATTTTTGTATCCTTTGGAGAAATACTTAGTAGTGCAATTGCTGGGTTGTAGAGTAGTTCTATTTTTAATTTTTTGAGGAACCTCCATACTGTTTTCCAGAGTGGCTGTACCAGTTTGCATTCCCACCAGCAGTGTTAGGAAGGTTACTCTTTGTCCTCATCCTTGTCAATGTCTGTTGTTGACTGAGTTTTTCATTTTAGCCATTCTGACTGGTGTGAGGTGGTATCTCATTGTGGTTTTGATTTATATTTCTTTGATGATGAGTGATATTGAGCATCTTTTCGTGTGTGTGTTAGCCATCTGGATGTGTTCTTTGGAAAAGTGTCTATTCATGTCTTTTGTCCATTTCTCACTGGATTATTTGTTTTTGGGAGTTAAGTTTGATAAGTTCTTTGTAGATTTTGGATACTAACTCTTTATCTGATATGTTATTTGCAAATATCTTCTCCTGTTCTGTCAGTTGCCTTTTTAATTTTGCTGATTGTTTCCGTCCCTGTGCAGAAGTTTTTATCTTGATGAGGTTCTAGTAGTTCATTTTTGCTTTTATTTCCCTTGTCTCTGGAGACAAGTAAGAAGTTGCTGCGGTTGAGGTCAAAGAGGTTGTTGCCTATTTTCTCCCCTAGAATTTTGATGGCTTACTGTCTTATGTTTAGGTCTTCCTCCACTTTGAGTTATTTTTGTATATGGTGTAAGAAATGGTCCAGGTCCATTCTTCTGCATGTCACTGTTCAGTTTTTCCACCACCATTTGCTGAAGAGACTGTCTTCTTTCCATTGGATATTCTTTCCTGCTTTGTCAAAGATTAGTTGGTCATATGTTTGTGGGTCTATTTCTGGGTTCTCTCTTCTGTTACGTTGATCTATGTGTCTGCATTTGTCAGTATCATACTGTCTTGATGATTACAGCTTTGAAATACAGCTTGAAGTTTGGAATTGTGAAGCCTCCAGATTTGGTTTTCTTTTTCAAGATTGCTTTGGGTATTCGGGGTCTTTTCTGGTTCCATACAAATTTTAGAATTGTTTGTTCTAGCTCTGTGAAGAATGCTGGTGTTATGTTGATAGGGATTGCATTGAATATGTAGATTGCTTTGAGTAGTACTGACATTTTAACAATGTTCTTTCTTCCTATCCAGGAACATGGAATCTTTTTCCATTTTTTTTGTCTTCTTCAATTTCTTTCATAAGCTTTCTATAGTTCTCACTATATAGATTTTTCACCTCTTTGGTTAGATTTATTCCTAGGTATTTTATGGTTTTTGGTGCAATTGTAAATGGGATTGATTCCTTGATTTCGCTTTCTGTTGCTTCATTATTGGTGTATAGAAAAACAACTGAGTTCTGTACATTGATTTTATATCCTGCGACTTTGCTGAATTCATGTATCAGTTCTAGTAGTGTTTTGGTGGAGTCTTTTAGGCTTTCCACATAGAGTATCATGTCATCTGCATAGTGAAAGTTTGACTTCCTCTTGCTGATGTGGATGCCTTTCATTTCTTTGTGTTGTCTGATTACTGAGGCTAGGACTTCCAACACTATGTTGAATAACAGTGGTGAGAGCGGACATCTCTGTTGTGTTCCTGACCTCAGGGGGAAAGCTCTCAGTTTTTCCCCATTGAGGATGATATTAGAGGTGGGTCTTTCATTTTTTTTTAACATGAAATTTATTGTCAAATTGGTTTCCATACAACACTCAGTGCTCATCCCAACAGGTGCCCTCCTCAATGCCCATTACCCACTTTCCCCTCCCTCCTACCTCCCATCAACCCTCAGTTTATTCTCAGTTTTTAAGAATCTCTTCTAGTTTGGCTCCCTCCCTCTCTTTTTTTTTTTCCTTCCCCTCCCCTGTGGTCTTTTGTTAAGTTTCTCAGGATCCACATAAGAGTGAAAACATAGGGTATCTGTCTTTCTCTGTATGACTTATTTCACTTAGCATAACACTCTCTAGTTCCATCCATGTTGCTACAAGAGGCCATATTTAATTCTTTCTCATTGCCAAGTAGTATTCCATTGTGTATATAAACCACAGTTTCTTTATCCGTTCATCAGTTGATGGACATTTAGGCTCTTTCCATAATTTGGCTATTGTTAAAAGTGCTGCTATAAACATTGGGGTACAAGTGCCCCTATGCATCAGCACTCCTGTATCCCTTGGGTAAATTCCTAGCAGTGCTATTGCTCGGTCATAGGGTAGATCAATTTTTAATTTTTTGAGGAACCTCCACACTGTTTTCCAGAGCAGCTGCACCAGTTTGCATTCCCACCAACAGTGCAAGAGGGTTCCCATTTCTCCACATCCTCTCCAGCATCTATAGCCTCCTGATTTATTCATTTTAGCCACTCTGACTGGCGTGAGGTAATACCTCAGTGTGGTTTTGATTTGTATTTCCCTGATGAGGAGTGACGTTGAGCATCTTTTCATGTACCTGTTGGCCATCTGGATGCCTTCTTTAGAGAAGTGTCTATTCATGTTTTCTGCCCATTTCTTCACTGGATTATTTGTTTTTTGCGTGTGGAGTTTGGTGAGTTCTTTATAGATTTTAGATACTAGCCCTTTTTCCGATATGTCATTTGCAAGTATCTTTTCCCATTCCATCGGTTGCCTTTTAGTTTTGTTGATTGTTTCCTTTGCGATGCAGCTTTTTATCTTCATGAGGTCCCAATAGTTCATTTTTGCTTTTAATTCCCTTGCCTTTGGGCATGTGTCAAGTAAGAAATTGCTGTGGCTGAGGTCAGAGAGGTTTTTTTTTCCTGCTTTCTCCTCTAGGGTTTTGATGGTAACCTGTCTCACATTCAGGTCCTTTGTCCATTTTGAGTTGATTTTTGTGAATGGTGTAAGAAAGTGTAGAGGTGGGTCTTTTGTATGTAGCCTTTATGATCTTGAGGTGGGTTCCTTCTATCCCTACTTTCTTGAGGGTTTTTATCAAGAAAGCATGCTGTATTTTGTCTAAGATTTTTTTTTTTTTTGTATTTACTGAGAGGATCATGTGGTTCTTATCCTTTCTTTTATTAGTGTGATGTCTCACATTGACTGATTTACAGATATTGAACCAGTCCACATCCTAGGGATAAATCCCACTTGATCATGGTGAATAATTCTTTTAATGTATTGTAGGATCTGGTTTACTAGTATTTTATTGAGAATTTTGGCATCCATATTAATCAGAGAAATTGCTCTGTAGTTCTCCTTTTTACTCAGGTATTTGGTTTTTGGAATCAAGGTAATGCTGGGGTCGTAGAATGAGTTTGGAAGTTTTCCTTCCATTTCTATTTTTTTGGAACAACTTCAAAAGAATAGGTGTTAACTCTTATTTAAATGTTTGGTAGAATTCCCCTGGAAAGCCATCCAGCCCTGGATTCTTGTTTGTTGGGAGATTTTTGATTACTGATTCAATTTCCTTACTGGTTATGGGTCTGTTCAACTTTTCTACTTCTTCCTATTTCAGTTTTGGTAGTTTATATGTTCTAGGAATTTGTCCATTTCTTCCAGACTGCCTAATTTTTTGGCATGTAATTGCTCACATTTTCCTTTTATTATTTTTGTTTCTGTGGTGTTGGTTGTGATTTCCCCTCTTTCATTCGTGATTTTATTCATTTGGGTCCTTTCCCTTTTCTTTTTGATCAGTCTGGCTAGGGGCTTATTGATATTGTCAATTCTTTCAAAGAACCAGCTCCTAGTTTTGTTGATCTGTCCTACTGTTTTTTTTTTTTTTTTTATTTTTTAATTTCCGTATCAGTGATTTCTGCCCTAATCTTTATTATTTCCATTCTTCTACTGGTTTTGTGCTTTATTTGCTGGTAAGCTTGTGTATTTGAGACTTTTCTTCCTTCTTTAGGAAGGCCTGGATTGCTATATACTTCCCTCTTATGACCACTTTTGCTGCATCCAGAGGTTTTGGACCGTCGTGTTTTCATTTTTATTGGTTTCCATGTACTTTTTTTTTTTTTTAATTTTTTTTAATGTTTATTTATTTTTGACAGAGACAGAGCATGAGCCAGGGAGAGGCAGAGAGAGAGGGAGACACAGAATCCGACACAAGCTCCAGACTCTGAGCTGTCAGCACAGAGCCTGACGTGGGGCTCGAACCCACAAACCACAAGACCATGACCTGAGCCAAAGTCAGATGCTCAACCGATTGAGCCACCCAGGTGCCCCAAGCTTCCATGGACTTTTTAATTTCCTGGTTAACCTGTTGTAGACTCTGGGTCTAAAGTTCTCTCTTGTCTAGCAAAAGAGTGGGATGCAGGATTGAAAGCAAGAGATGGCTAATGTCCGAGAAAAGACAAGAGCCCCAAATAAGGGTCCTTGCCCCATTTTTATTAGGATCAGAAGGCTTACAAACATGGCGATGGATGTGTACAAAGGGACAATGAATCTGTGAACATTAACTTGTGGATGTGAGGGAAAGGGGGTCTTGAGAATATTTGTGGTTATGGGTTTGGGTTAATACAAAACAAAATCCGGCTCCGGGCAGTTGGGAGGAAGATTGTTTACAGCAGACATGAGGTAGCACCTCTGTTTATCTTAGCTAGCCTAGGGGATGAGACAGATAGGGGGAGTAACCTCAGGGTTGACAGGGCACCTTTTCTTTTGTTAACCATCTCTGCTCTGGGCTGCTTTGCCTGCAGCGCAGTGCTCCATAGTTCAATTCACCAATTTACCTAACCTGGCCCTATCCTCCTGTGAAAGCAGCTTTTCTCCTATGGTGCTAAATTGGGGGTGCTTCCACCCTGAACATCTAATCTTGTTTATTTCATACACCTATGTATTGGACAACTTTTGCCATTCCTATTTTAGGCCTTTCCCTCTCCCTCTCTATTCTGGGGGCTCTGCACCCATCTCTACTTTGGGGTGTCTTTGTACCTTCCTATTCCTGGCACCCTTGTGCCTCCCTATTCTCGAGGTGCCAGTCTGGTTTACCCATACTTGGGTGTGAGCATTTTATGACTTTGTGTTTCTTTATGCCTTGTCAACCCCTTAGTGTAAGCCTGGGGCATTCCTAAGCTTTTTCCCCACATTAACCTATTCATTCATTAAAAAAAAATTTTTTTTTAATGTTTATTTTTGAGAGAGACAAAGCATGAATGGGGGAGGGGCAGAGAGAGAGGGAGACACAGAATCCAAAGCAGGCTCCAGGCTCTGAGCTGTCAGCACAGAGCCCAACTTGGGGCTCGAACTCACAGACTGTGAGATTATGACTTGAGCTGAAGTTAGATGCTTAACTGACTGAGCCACCTAGGCTCCCCTCCATTCATTCTTTAATAGGATGTTCTTTAATGTTTCAAGTGTTTATGGTCTTTCCAAATTTTTTCTTGTGGTTGATTTCGAGTTTCATAGCATTGTCGTCTGAAAATATGCACGGTATGATCTCAGTCTTTTTGTACTTACTTAGGGCTGATTTGTGTCCCAGTATATGGTCTATTCTGGAGAATGTTCCATGTGCACTGGAGAAGAATGTATATCCTGCTGCTTTAGGATGAAATGTTCTGAATATATCTGTTAAGTCCATCTGGTCCAGTGTGTCATTCAAAGCCATTGTTTCCTTGTTGATTTTCTGCTTAGATGGTCTGTCTGTTGTTGTAAGTGGGGTCTTGAAGTCCTCTATTATGGTATTATTATCAGTGAGTTTCTTTATGTTTGTGATTAGTTGATTTATATATTTGGGTGTTCTATGTAGGGGGCATAAACATTTAGAATTGTTAGATCTTCCTGGTAGATAGACTCCTTAATTATGATATAATGCACTTCTTCATCTCTTCTTATAGTCTTTACTTTAAAATCTAGTTTGTCTGATATAAGTATGGCTACTCCAGCTTTCTTTTGATGACCATTAGCATAATAGATGGTTCTCCATCCCCTTACTTTCAATCCACAGGTGACTTTAAGTCTCACATGAGTCTCTTATAAGCAGCATAGAGACGGGTCTTACTATTCTATCCATTCTGATACCCTATGTCTTTGATGGGAGCATTAATCCACTTACATTTAGAGTGAGTACTGAGAGATATGAATTTAGTGCCATTGTATTTATTGCCTGTAGAGTTGGTGTTTCTGGTGATGTTCTCTGGTCCTTTCTAGTATTTGTTGTTTTTGTTCTTTTTAGTTTTGTTTTGTCTTTTCTCCACTGAAAGAGTCCCCCTTAAAATTTCTTGCAGGGCTAGGTTAGTGGTCATGAACTTCTTTAGTTTTTGTTTGGGAAACTCTTTATTTCTCCTTCTACTTTGAATAGCTGCCTTGCTGGATAAAGAATTCTTTGGATGCATACTCTTCTGATTCAGCATGTTGAATATATTCTGCTACTCCTTTCTGGTCTGCCAAGTTTCTGTGGATAGGTCTTCTGTGAACCTGATCTGTCTTCCCTTATAGGTTAGGGACTCCTTTTCCCATGCTGCTTTCATAATCCTTTCCTTGTCTGGTATTTTGTGAATATGAATATTTTGTGTATTTGCCTTGGTGGTGGTTGGTTTTTGTTGAATCTAATGGAAGTTCTCTGTGCTTCCTTCCCAAGATTTTGATGTCTGTGTCCTTCCCAAGATTAGGAAAGTTTTCTGTTACAATTTGCTCGCATAAACCTTCTGCCTCTTTGTCTTTATCTTCATCCTCTGGGACTCCTATGATTTGGATGTTATTCCTTTTTAATAAGTCACTGAATTCTCCAAGTCTTGTATTGTGACCTTTTGCCTTTGTTTCCCTCTTTTTTTCTGCTTTATTCTCCATATTTTTATCTTCCATATTGCTGATTTGCTGCTCTTCTTCATCCATCCTTGCCATCATGGCATCCATTTGAGATTGCCTTTCAGTTATAGCATTTTTAATTTCATCCTGACTAGATTTTATTGCTTTCATCTCCACAGAAAGATATTCTCTGGTGCCGTGTATGCTTTTTCAAACCCCAGCTAGTATTCTCATTATCGTGGTCGTAAATATTACCATGTCGTGGTCAGACCTATTACTTATATCTGTGTTGATTAAGTTCCTGTCTATCATTTCTCCCCATTCTTTCTTTTGGGTAAATTCCACATTTTGTCATTTTGGAGGAAGAAAAGAAATTAATAAAATTTAAAAAATTAAAAAATTGAAAAGAAAACAAAAAAGAAAATAAAGGAGGCTAGATCCTAGGTGTGTTTCAGTCTGCTGGTTGAAAGAAGCTTGATAGAATAGGGAAAAAAGGGAAGGGAAAGAAAAAAAGGGTAAGAAAAAAATTAAAAATTAAAAAAAATTATATAATAAAACAGAATAAATAAAACAAAATGAATAAAAAATTAAAAAAAATAAAAAATAATTAAAAAACATAGAAATAAAATGTTCTGTTTTTGTATCCAAGAAAGAGAAAGAAAAGAAAAAAAAAGAAAATAATTTAAGCAAAACAGAAGCAAAGAAAACTAACAAATAAATGAACCAGCAAACAGAATGGAACCTGAATGAAGTTACATCCAGTTTCCCCTAGAACTAAAACTATAAAGCACTCTGTAGTCCTTATACTAAGCAGGTGGAGTGACGTGTGCTGGTCTTCTAAGGGATGTGGTTGGCAGGCACAGTTGGGTGGAGCTTGGTGTCACGGCTCTGTTCTCCACTAGATGGGACTGCTTAGCTTACTGGGGTGTATCAGTGTGCACATGCACATGTGTGTGGGAGGAAGAGATGGAAATGGCTTCACCCAACTCCCTAGTCTCTAGTGCAGGAACTTTGTGTTCTCACCAACCTGCCATCAAGCACCCCTCCTTTGTCTCCGGCTTCTGTCCACTCCTCCTCTACCCTGTTCATGTCCAAGCTGTCTGTCTGCTAGGTTGTACCTCCCTCCAGAGTTTTATCTCAGGTCGGCTTGTATATCAAAACACCACACTTCAGAGTTCCCCTCCCCTGCCACCCTCCACCCCCCCCCCCCCCCCCCGCTTGGATCTGCACTGACTCTCTGGGGGAGGGTCTCACTGAGCAATGGCAGGGTGCTGGCTTTCCCCAAAAAGCGTTCATGTGATTGCATAGTGGCAGAGGTCCTGATATTATGTCAAATCACAACACATAGCTGGCTCTAGCTTTTACTGCACTCTGGCGTCTTTGTCCCAATACCAGCAAACATGGCTGCTCTCCGGGATTGGCTGGGACCTTTGCCAGGGGGGAGGCCCTATGGCCTCTACCAAATGCACTCCAAGTAGGGGAACTGTTTCTTCCCATGTGGTACACAGACCCCTCAGACCATGCTGTCTGCTCCTGGGGATTCTCTCTATTTCTTCATCAGAGCACCACCAGGCTCTGAAACTTCAGAATCTGTGCTCCACTGTTTATAGAATCTTGGTGGTATTGAAACCCTTTCCTTTCTCCCTGTCAATGGTTTTGGGGAACAGACTTCTTATTCAGTCCCCTGCAAGTGTTTTCACTTTTTCTCTCTCTTTCTCTCCAGTTACTTTTGGGAGGAGTGCTTTTCTTGCATGATCCTGTTGTGCTGCACTCTCCCCCTTTCTTTGTCCTCTCTTCATGAAAATGACTCCCTACCCCATGTGATTTTTCTCTTCCCCAATTCACCTCTCTGCACTGTGTATCTGCTGAGTTCTGTGGCTCAAGTTATGCAGACTGTTGCATTAATCTTCACATCAGTTTCCTAGGTGTTCAAATGATTTGGTGCTGATCTAGTAATGTTTCAGGGATGAGATGACATCAGGGTCACCATGCTGCTCTGCCATCTTAACTCCTTTCCACACCACATCTTTATCCATTTATCAATTGATGGATACTAGGGCTGCTTCCATACCTTCGCTTTTGTGAATAATTCTGCAATAAACATGGGGGTGCACATACCTCTTTGAATTAGTGTTTTTGGATTTTTTGGGTAAATACCCAGTAGTGTAATTCCTAGTTTGCAGGATAGTTCTATTTTTAATATTTTGAGGAATTTCCTTACTGTTTTCCACAATGGCTGTACCAGTTTGCATTCCCACAAAGATTCCTTTTTCTCCTTATCCTCACCAACACTTGTTTACTGTGTTTTTGTTTTTAGCCATTATTATTTTTTAAGTTTATTTATTTTTGAGAGAGGGATGAGAGAGAGAATGAGTGGGAAAGGGGCAGACAGAGGGAGACACAGAATCTAAAGCAGGCTCCAGACTCCAAGCTGTTAGCAAGATGACACAGGGCTTGAACCCCCAAACCACAAGATCATGACCTGAGCCAAAGTTGGATGTTTAATTGACTGAGCCACCCAGATGCCCTTGATTTTAGCCATTCTGAAAGGTGTGAGATGATATATCATTGAGGGTTTCATTTGCATTTACCTGATGATGAGTGATATTGAGCATCTTTTCATGTGTCTGTTGGCCATCTGTATGTCTTCCCTGGAAAAATGTCTGTTCATATCTTCTGCCCAATTTTTAGTTGGATTATTTGTTTTGTGTCAGTTCTTTATATATTTTGGATGTAATCCTTTATCAGCTATGTCATTTGTACATATCTCTCCCATACAGTTGGTTACCTTTTAGTTTTGTTGGTAATTTGCTTTGCTGTGCAGAAACTTTTTATTTTGAGGAAGTACTAATAGTTTATTTTTGCTTTTTCCCCCCTTGCCTTAAGAGACATATATAGAAAAAATATTTCTATGGCTGACATAAGAGATTATTCAGTGATTTTTATGTTTTCGGGTCTCACATTTAGGTCTTTAATCCATTTTGAGTTTATTTTTGTATATGGTGAAAGAAAATGGCCCAGGTTCATTGTTGTATATGTGGCTGTCCGGTTTTCCCAATACTACTTGTGGAAGAAACTGTCTTTTTCCCATTGCATATTCTTTTCTCTTTTGGTCAAAGATTAATTGACATATAATTGTGGGTTTATTCCTGGGCTTTCTGTCCTATTCTGTTGATCTGTGTATTCATTTGTAGGCCAGTATCTTATACTATTTTAATTAGTACTTTTTTTTTAATGTGTATTTTTGAGAGAGAGAGAGAGAGAGAGAGCAGGGGAGATGCAGAGAGAGAAGGAGACACAGAATCCAAAGCAGGCTCCAGGCTCTGAGCTGTCAGTACAGTGCCCGATGTGGGGCTCGAACCCATGCACCATGAGATCATGACCTGAGCTGAAATTGGATGCTTAACCGACTGAGCCACCCAGGCACCCCTACCACTTTGTAATGTAACTTGAAATCTGGAATTGTGATACCTCCAGTTTTGTTTTTCTTCTTCAAGATTGGTTTGGCTATTTGAGGTCTGTTTTGTTTCCATATGGATTTTAGGATTATTTGTTCTAGTTCTGTAAAAATTCTATTGGTTTTTGATAGGGATGGCATTAAATGTATAGATTGCTTTGGGTAATATAGACATTTTAGCAATATTTCTTTTTCTGCTCCGTGAACATGGAATGTCTTTCCATTTCTTTGCATTGTCTTGAATTTCTTTCACCAGTGTTTTATAGTTTTCAAACTATAGGTCTTTCACCTATTTGGTCACATTTATTCCTAGATATTATTTTTGGTGCAATTATAAATGGGATTTTTTCTTAATTTCAGTTTCTGCTGCTTCATTATTAGTGTATAGCAATGCAACAGATTTCTGTACATTGATTTTGCATTCTTTAATGAATTCATTTATCAGTTCTACTAGTTATTTTTGGTAGAGTCTTTAGGGTTTTCTATATATAGTATCATGCCATATGCAAATAGGAAGAGTTTCACCTCTTCCTTACCAGTTTGGATGCCCTTTATTTCTTTTTTTGTAGCCTGATTGCTGTGGGTAGTACTTCCAGTACTGTGTTGAATAAAGTGGTGATGGTGGACATTCTGGTCTTGTTCCTGACCTCAGGGGAGAAGCTCTCAGTTTTTCACCATTGAGTATGATGTTGGTTGTGGGTTTTTCTTATAAGCTCTTTATTATGTTCAGATTGTATTCCCAACCACTGCTTTTAATCAATTGAGATTGAAGTCTTCTGTCTCACTTTAGATAGATACAACCCATAGAAATAGACATTTCATGGATGATGGTGGTCTTTGTGATAGTTCCTCACCTATTTATCTTTCACAATGCAGCCATTTGAACATTGTGTTGATGAATGAAGGAGTTAGCAAGGGGAAATGATAATGTAGTCCTATGGCAAAAGAAAAAAAAGATTCATATTCTGGTGTTAAAATGCTTGTGGATATTTGACTGATCTATGCTCAGTGCTTTGAAACAATACCTCTGGTTAGTAGCTTAGGTAGATACTGTCACATGGCTTAATGTGTGAAGACAGTGGACATTTGCAAGGCTGCATATTATAGCAATTAATAATAGGTGAAGCTCTGCGGTGAGATGGAATTGGATATGAATCCTGATCCTAAAGGTTTTTTATTTTGTGACCTTAGGTATGCTACCACTTAGTAGGAACCTAAGTTTTCTCATGTATACAATGGAGATAATTAATAGCTACTTGTTAAGATTGTGGTAAAGAACAAGAACAGCTATGTAAAACTTCCAGCCTAGTTCATAGTGTGAATCAGTAAATGTTAGCCATTGTAATTATTAAGTGTAAAATATGCTTTTAGGCTTATTTGAAAATTAAAGGCCTAGAAACAGATTCAGAGAACAGCAGTCTGGAGGGACTGTCAGATGTCCTGATCTAGGATCTTTGTTTCACAGGAGAGGAAACGAAAGAGGAAAAGGAGAAAATAATTTCCTGGATGAAATAGCCAGTTAGCGGAAAGGCAGGCATCACATTTCCATCACAGGCCAGTGTTTGTCTACATAGGACAGCTGTAGGAAACTTGCCTTTGGAGTTCTGTTTGATAACCACTTGTACAGAGCCTTTTGTTCACTGTGGATAGTTAGAATTATGGTCTTATTTGCAGTTTTTCATTAGAGAGTCAGTCAAAAGTGGTCAGAGATAATTTGACTCTTGGAGCTCAGATCCTGTGGTATGGTGGGCACACTTTCATTGCTTTGCAATAACTGATATCTTTAGAGTGTGAAGTAAACATTTAAGATTTAAATAAGCCCTTATGTGAATGCTAAGCTTCTCATTTGTTGACACATTCTTCCGGTACTCAGCAAATATTCCAGCAGCTTCTCTTGCCAAGGAAATACCAAATATTTTTGAAAGATAAAACAGCTGAAAATATTAAGAACCTGGATTTTTAAGAGTACTTCAAAATAAATGATGGAAAAACCTCAAAAGTTATTATACTGTGATGTTACAAAAAACCTTTAAGAAATTATAACTTCTTGTCTTAAATCAATAAAATATTATTTACTACTTACTTTGTACAAGGCACTGTAGGTGATTTAAGAACTTGTCTTTGCCTTTGAGGTACTAACAATTTAGTAGGAAAGATGAAATGTAAGTAAATCCATCACTAGTTACATAATAAAATGGAACTTAAATAACATTTGTGGATGAAAACCAGAGAGTATTGGTAGGCAGAACCTGATGAATTGTCAAATGAATGGTGCCGTGGACATTTGCCTATTTACATTCCCCTTGTTTCAGTGCTTGATTCTGGTTTTGGAATTATCTTTTCCTCACAGTCTTGGGGGTCTATAAATCAATGTGCTATGCATTTTCCTAACCAAGGAGTGATATCGGGAACCAGAGCATGCCCACTGAACTGTCTTCCAGAATGTGACTCAAGGGTTGAAATTGCTGATGAAATTGTTGACCCCTTTGGCTGACTTGGTTGCTTTGTTTGACTTTGCTTAGTCATGAATCTCTAGACTTCTGGTCAATTCCTATACTGTTGCCTTGGAATAAACTCCCTTTTTTTTTTTTTTTTTTTTTTTAAATCAGACTTGGTATATGTGGTAGTGGCAGATAAAAGGGAAGGAGAGGCTACTCTGTAGATGTCAGGGAAGAGAGGAGGTGACATTTAGGTGGACTTGGAAAAGAGATGGAGGTAAATTGAGTGAAAAGACGTTCAGTTTGTTGATATCCTATTATTGCTAATTCTAGAATACTATTAGAACCATTTCTGTGGTTTGTAAACTAATTAGGAAGCTTGTTCACAAATCCTGAGGATTTAATCCTTTACCAAGGGCAAAACCAAGGCAGTAGAGTTGGAAACCATTTCAGGTTCTTAGGTTAGAAAATAGAATTGGCTGTGAAAAGACGGGCTAAAGATGCAACTATAGCTGAGATGAGGCTTAGGTCCACCATGGAAGTAGCTGTGGTGGTCTCTTCTCCCTGTTTAAAGTCTGTTTTATCTTGGCTTTGTGATAATCCATGTTTAGTAGTGGGATAAATTCAATATTTAGTCTATCAAAATTCAGTAAAATGTAACCTATACTTTCTTCACTCAACAAGATAGAGTATTTTGAAATCATATTATCTCCATTCAGCAGTTCTTATTAATATGTGAAACCACATATGGTGCTTATAAAGAACTCCCAGACACCAGTGTATATAATTCCCCAAATTCACCTTACATTTGAAATAGTTGTATTCCTTGATTAAATAATATGTGTTAAATTCTGTCTGGAGATACACATCCACTTCCTGAGCCAGTAAGAGATAAATACCAACATACTGGGCTAGAACTTGGTCCAATCTATGCTCTAAAAAACTAATTTTATTGTTGGCAAAATGTACTAATGAACTGGGAAAAGGAAAATAGGGAAATGATCAAGGTCCATCTTCCCCTTTTCTGTTTTATTTTTCTAAACCAAGTTCTCCTTAAATTCCAGAAGAGGAAAATATTTTTTCTTAACATGATTTTTGAGGGAAATAAGTGCATTTCTGCTTTTGCTTGTGGAATTAAAATATTCCTTACCTTGATTTTTATAGCAAACTGGTAATGCGTACATTTGAATTTCTGGCAAGCCTTAGAAAGTAACAGTATACTTGTTTTGCATTTATTCCTCACTGGCTGGATGAATTTTTAAAACATGAGGTAAATCAAGTGGGAAGATTAAAATCATATGGTTTTGCATAGACTGTCAGTAATGAGGATGAAACTGGCATTTTTCCATCTGCTTATTTGATTATACATTTTGTACTTCTTTTTAAGACCAAACTAGAAGAGTTGGAAAGTGTTGTTGAAGTCCAAAATGGAAAGCACTTTTTAGTCATTTTTATAATGAATTGTGAATCTTTAAAATGCGTATGTTCAGACTGTTGGGACATGATCAAGTAGGTTTTTCTTTCCTCAGAGAGTTTATTCAAAAATATGTTTGTGGCAGAGGCTTTTCATTTAACCTATCTAAGGGAGATCTTTGGGAATTGTACCGTTGTCTGCTTGTGTTGCCATAGGATTGCCCATCTTTATATCTTCAGAGAGATAACTGCTTTTCAGTGAGGGAGCAGAGAGAACGTGGGCTTTTATAGTTAGGAAATAATGTATCTACATCTGATTCTCCCCTGATTTTTGTTTTTCAAATGAAATTGAAGTACTTTTATTTCCCAAGGGTTATTAGGAGCATTAGAAGTGATGAGTGCATCAAAAGCCATTTAGTAAATGATAGTAATTGTTACATAGATGTGATTGAGAAAAGACATTTTAACATGTAAATATTTCCTGCCTGACTTCCTGCTTACATTTCTGTTGGCTTTCTGTCTTTGTCAGCTCAATCCCTGGATCTGTTTGTAATATAAAAGTAGAAAAAAAAAGGTAGAAAAGAAGGTGATCTAAAGTAGAAGAAAAGGAAAAAAAAGAGGTTGAAACACAATGTCTGCCACTTCATTTCAAAGAGCTGAGGAAGTTTGGGGGTGCAGATAGCGACTTGGGTGGGCCTCACAAAGAGACCTGTGGTTTATTGAGGTAGAGGCCCTCAAGCAATATTGTCCAGTAGAATTTTCTGCAGTTATGGAATTGTTCTGTATCTGAAATGTCCATTATATAAGGTAGCCATTGGCTACATGTGACTGTTGAGTATTTGAAATGGCTAGTTTGACTGCAGAACTTTAAATTTCATTTCACTTTAATTAATTTAAATGTAAATAGCTGGATATGGCTAGTGGCTACTTTATTGGACAGTACTACTCCGGACAATCTAGGGGATATGAGAATCTGAGAGAAGGAAGAATAGGGGAGGAGGCTTTAACAAACTAAGGACTAACAAGCTAAGGTTCTAACAGCTAAGGACTCAAAGATGGCTGGGTCACAAGGGGCCCTGATTAATATTATGGTTATATGGGTAATAAAAACTTCCTTTCATTAGCATGATGATAATTTAAGAATTTTATAGACATAAAACTCCTAAGAGGTTATTTATATAAATTCATTTTAAACACATAGCCATACCCACTGTCCTCATCTAGAATTCAACTTGATGTATAAATAATTCTAAATATTTTATTTAGGAAATTAGAACTAATTATCTGTAGGCTTTATATTGCGTAGCAAGATTCATTTTCTCAAATGATGATAACCACAGCCACCAGGACCTATTTTTTCTCTAGCAGTTCAGCAGTCCAACAGATGAGTCTTAAAGGTTCAAGAACCTTAGAAATGAATAAGAAATGGTGTGTGTGTGTGTGTGTGTGTGTATACATATATATATATACACATATATATATGTATATATATATGTGTATATATATATATATATATATATACATATATATATATATAATTTTGTATTGCATATTTATCCTTTATGTTTTCCTGTATTTGCCTTGGAACTGATAGCCTTGATCACCTTCCATTGTTGAAACTAAAAATGCCAGATAAATGTTTTCCCACCCTCCCCTGCAGCTGGGGTGTCAATGCATGTCCCTTAACCACTGTTTCTGAATTGGAATTGGAACTAGAGACACAGCATGAGGAACACGTGGGGAATTCTGATGGTGGTAGCAATAACAAGAGTGAGTCCTGAGGCCATGGCAGATGTCAGAGACGGCAGCAATGCTGTCCTCACTGACACCAATTCTGCAGAAAGATTTTGGACATAGTTCCCGCTTGCCTAACCCCAAAGCTGATTCTTCCACCATGACTAGGAAGCTACCCAATATCCTTTTAATGAATTAATATTCCACTTAAACTTGGCAGAATTGGCTTTTGCTGCTTACAAGTAGAACCCTGACTGAAACAGATACTCAAAGGGGTCTGTAACCCTGAAATGGTTAAAGAGTCTCCTATAAACTCTCACTTATTATGACTCTGAGACCATCACAAGTGGTATAAGTAAGACAGAAACACAAAAATCCAGAGCTAGAGAAAAGGTTTATACTTCAAGTTACAGCTAGTGTTTGTTCAATAGTGTAAACTGCCCTAAAATGCAGACAGAAAGAAAAAGGGGTGATAAGGCTTACTTATGCATCATTGACTTATAAAGGAGAATATCAAGATTCTGAGTTATCTCCATTATAGTGAACACCTTAATAATGAAAGAACCAATTCCATCTAAAGGCTCATGATACCTGGAGTCTGACACTTTACTTTCCTCTGCCCAAACACTTGAATCCAATGATACCTAGTTTTCTCCATCTTCTATTCTGTCTCCCCAAATTTGATATCAAGGATATTTCTAGTCACTACTATGACACCCTATCTAAAAATACAAAGTATTCAGACATATATTAACCTCAGTCTGCAATTTGACCATGCTTCTAGATTTGTGGAAATTAGTACAAATATATAGTCAGAGGATTCATTCTTAGAAATTGGTATGTAATAAATAGGTTATGAAAGTGCAATTTCCCCCTGCATACTTTAATGAGAGTTTCAGCTATAAAGCAGATTGGGCTAGAATTTTAATGATGTTAAATAATTTCACTTGGGACTAGAAGTCTTAGATATAATCTCTTTTTCACAAACAATGATAGTGTTTTATTAAAGGAAGTATATTCTCCCATCATTTGCTGTGTTTATACAACATTAGCATTGCTGAATATTTGACATATATATCAAAGAAGGAATAATGAGCATTCCTTTCTTGTCATATAATGAAAGTTATAATTTGCCACATACTTCTTATTTAATTACGAATAAATTCAGAAGTGTGTGTTATGTTTATAACACACATGTTCTCAAACACATTATAAACTAAAGTCTCCCATATTCCCATTCTTTCCCAAAATGGGAAAGAAAAACATCAGGAAACTTGGAAAATATTTTTTTCTTTAAACATTTATTATGAAAATTTCAAATGTACAAAAAATTAAAGCCAATAGTCTTGTGCACCCATTCTGATTATACAGCTTTAATGATTGTCAACATTCAGCTGTATTTATTTCATCTGTTTTTGCATTCCTGCCACCTCACCCCACCTTTTCTTCTCTTTGGCTGCAGTAGTTTAAAGTAAATACAAAACATCATGTCATTTTGCTCCTAAATATTTTAACATGAATTTCTGAAAAAGTGAGGACATTTTCTAATATTGCTAATATATTCTAATATGGAAATATTATAGTTAATAAAATTAATAAATAATTGCCTAATATTGCTTAATACCCATTCTGTATTCAAATTTCATTGATTTTCTTAAAGATGTCTTTTTGTATTCCTTTTTTTTTTAATGTTTATTTTTGACAGAGAGATAGAGTAAGTGAGAGAGACAGAGCATGAGCGGGGGAGGGTCAGAGACAGAGGGAGACACAGAATCTGAAGCAGGCTCCAGGCTCCGAGCTGTCAGCACAGAGCCCGACGTGGGGCTCGAACTCACAGACCGCGACCCCGAGATCATGACCTGAGCCTAAGTCGGACGCTCAACTGACTGAGCCACGCAGGTGCCCCATTTTTGTAGTTCTTTTAAATTAGGATCTAAACATGATAGTTCACACATTGTTTATGGTTGTTATTTATCTTAAGACCAACCCCCTCCATCTTCCCCACAACCTTATTTTTTCAAACCCTTGACATAGTGAACAAATCAGGTCTATTGACTTACCTAGAATCCCTCTATTGGATTTGCCTATTACTTCTTCATGGTACAGTTTAACTTGTTTCTCTTATTGTATAGACTTAAAGTTAGATCTAAAGTCAGATTCCATTTTTTTTGACAAAAATAATTCATAAATGGCATGTGTACTTCATTTTGTCCAATTAAGGAAGCAAATAATATCCCACTTTTATGATACTAAGATTAATTCATGAGTTCAGGGGTTGATGCTCTGATCCTTTTACTATAAATTATCCTTCAGTGTATTCCCTAATAATTTTGGCATCTATTGATGACTATTGTCTGAATCAGATTTTTAGTTAGGAATCACAAAATGTTGATTTTCCAACTCTCTTGTTTCTTTTGCGTTTCCTAGCTGGGATTCTTTATAGAGAACTTCCCTCATCCATGAATGCTGTGTGGTTATTCTGCTAATTCATTTCAAAAAAGGCAGGATGGGTGCCTAATTCTCTCTTTTTTAAAAGTTTATTTTAATTCCAATATAATTAACATAGAGTGTTACATTAGTTTAAGGTTGGAGTGATTCACCAATTCTGTACATCACTCAGTGCTCATCGTGATTAGTGCACTCCCAATTCCTTTCACCTGTTTCATGCATTCCCCCCTTCCTCCCCAGTAACCTTCTAGTAACCATCAGTTTGTTCTCTATATATAATTGAGAAGTCTGTTTTTTGATTTGTCTCTTTTTTCCTTTGTTAATTTTTTTTCAATTTTCTTTTTCTGACTGACTTATTTATCTTAGCATTATACCCTCTAGATCCATCCATGTTGTTGTAAATGGCAAGATCTCATTCTTTTTTATGGTATATGTATGTATACCAACTTCTTTATCCATTCATCTCTTGATGGTCTCTTTGGCTGCTTTCATAATTTGACTGCTGTAAAGCTGCAATAAACGTAGTGGTGCATATATCTTTGCAAATTGGTATTTTCATATTCTTTAGCAAAATATCCAGTAGTGCAATTACTAGATCATATGGTAATTTTAGTTTTAATTTTTTGAGAAGCCTCCACCTTGTTTTTTACAATGGCTATGCCAGCTTACATTCCTACCAATGGTGCATGAAGGTTTCTTTTTTCCTCCATCCTCACTAACACTTGCTATTTCTTGTGTTTTTGATTTTAGTCATTCTGACAGGTATGAGGTAATTTATCATTGTGGTTTTCATTTGCATTTCCTTGATTATGAGTGATGTTGAACGTCTTTTCATGTATCTGTTGGCCATCTGGATGTCGTCTTTGGAGAAATGTCTATTCATGTCTTCTGCCCATTTTTAATTGGATTATTTATTCTTTTGGTTTTGGGTTGTATAAGTTCTTTATATATTTTGAATACTAACCCTTTATCGGATATGTCATTTGAAAATATCTTCTCCCATTCCATAGGTTGCCTTTTAGTTTTGTTGATTGTTTCCTTTGCTGTGCAGAGGCTTTTTATTTTAATGTAGTCCCAATAGTTTATTTTTGCTTTTGTTTCCCTTGCTTCAGGAGACATATTTAGAAAAATGTGGCTATGGCTGATGTCAGAGAAATTGCTGCTTATGGTCTCTTTTAGGATATTTAATCATTTTTCTTTAATGATGAATTTTCAGAAGAAAGATCTGGAATCAGAAGCTGATTCTCTGGTACATCACCATTCTCCTTTCAGGACCAAGACATTCATTATACCAGCTATGGAGAAAGCTGGATGCTGCAGACTCACAGTTGAGCCCTCCATAGGAATGTCCTCAACAGAAAGAGCTGTTTTACTTGAGGTTATGTACCACTCTCTTGCCTGGGGACACCTAGACCTAATGACTCGTTACTGGGATTGGTGTGTGTGTGTGTGTGTGTGTAAGTAGGTATAAGTCTTGACCTGCTGTCCTTAAATTGTGACAAATATGAAATACATAATGCTTAACTCCCACATACATAATGCTTAAATACATTATCTTTATCTTTGTCATGTTGAAGAAAAGTTACAGTGATCCCAACAAATGTCTTGTTTGGAATTTCTTATAGTGCTAACCACACAATGGCATGTTTACTTATAATGTGTTATACTCTGCTGTATTGATTTGGTAATAACAAGCATGTGAACAAAATCATAATTAAACTGGAATGAAATTGATCTTTAATACATAATCTATAAATAAAGTAGTAAGAAAATAACCTTATATACAAAAGAGTATATAATGATGTGTTGTTTGTAAAAGAACATGGTTTTTCAACATGAAGTTTATTTGTATTTCATTTTCATATACTTTAAGATAAACATTTTTACTATATTTGTTCACAGTACTGCATCCTCCTGATAATCATATGATGTTCTTTTTAATGGAATTGTCTACTGACTAACATTTCTACATCTTTAATAATAAATGTAAAGTTAATGCTAGGAAGGATGTGAATCTGAACCTTCATAGAAAAATTAGCATTATTCTCCTGTCATTTTAATTCCAAGAGCCCTCTACTTTTTTGTCCTTCCATGATATTTGGCAATAAGATAGGGCAATTCTTGTTGGACTGCTTCACAACACCCTTACCCCTGCCAATATCTAGCAGGGTGAGAGGAGGTGACAAAACAAGGAATAGGCAGAGTAGGCGGAACTCCTACCTCAGTCAGTGCAATTCCACTTTTTACTTGTTTTGTATACTTGCATTTCTTGCAAGCTTTCATTTGCAAAAAATGTTCCTGTGCTAACTAACATCATTTTGAAAACCACTCATAAAGGGCATAGGTGCTATAAGAAATATTTAAATAAATAAATAAATAATGACATTGCTTTACTCACAAACTAGTGACTATTTTAAAAATGTTCTCTCTACTTTCCATAATGCAGATGTGCACGTGTATCTCATATTATTAGCTTGCTGATTCTTTGCTAGACTGCATATTTTCTCATTAGAAAGTTTGTAGTACTTTTTTTTTGATCAAAAAATGGCCCCCAAATGTAATGCAATCATATTCATCTCTATTTTAAATTAAAATCATTATTTTCATAAAAATATTCAAATAAACTATCATGTTTTAATATACAATCAAAATATTTTATATAGCAATAAAGGGTACAGAATATACTAGGTTGGAAAATCAACAGCAAAATTTGTGCCTATTATTGCTACCTTAGAATTTCTAATTGGATGTATAGGATCTGTTAGCTTCAATTTTCCCCTTTCCCCTTTTTTCAAATAAAATTGTTTTTGCATATATCTTTCTCATCTGAAACCCTAGGGCTGTATCTTGATTAGTCTAAGTGAGGATGAGTACATAGAATACACCCAATGTTTTTTTTGTGTCTTAGGTTTGCCCAATTTGATAGAATGAGCATCTTATAATCTCCACCTGGGGGAGATGTTTTCTTCACTTCCTGTGGTAGTGTGATTAAGGATGCTCACTGTTTTAGTTCCTGCTGGCTACCAGCCATAGCCTTGAGGTGGACTGGCCTCAGAAAGTTGGGAAAAGCAAGGCCAGCAGAATAGAAAAGTGGAAAGAGTTTGTATACTTATTAACATCACAGGCTGCTGTATCAATCTCTAGACTTTTCTTTATATAATGTAAAAATGTTTCCTATTGCTTAACCCAGTCTTAATTGGCATTTCTGTTATTTTCAGCAAAAAACCCCATAGCACCCCTCCTCAAACAACAAAAAAACTGCCAGGCAGACAAAATGGCATTGTAGGTATAATTATAGAAGTTAATCTGTTATTTTTGTTTTCAATGTTACAGTAGAATTCTCTTAACCCTATTCTGTGTTTAAATTCAGTTCTGGACAAACACATTTCTGGAAATGCCAGGGAGGCCATGATTGTGGAATTTAGGGAGAAGCAGAAATTGATACAAGGCACTGAAGCCTGGCTTCTGCCAGTTTACTCTGTCATCTTGCTTTTTTTTTTTTTTTTTTTTTTAATCTTTCCTCACCTTGACTTCCTAGCCCCCAGCATCTGGCTCACACCTTGCATTGGTTGCTCTCATTAATATTGGATCCATCAGTGATTGGGCAACTCTATTGAATACCAAAATTTTTTTTCATGTTTTACTTTATTTTGTTGATTCAGTGGTTTTAACATATGAATTGGTTGTCTGTGTCAGAAGGAAAACTAAAGATACTGGGGGAAAATTTAGATAATGAAGTAGGAAATAAAGCAATAGGTAAGTGCATTTGCTGCAGATTAAGTAAAACCAACAGTGAGAAAAACAATAAGGATCACTGAAGGGAAGAATAAGGTAATAGAGTGTACCTGTGGAGCTGAGAAAGAATTTCTTTTCCAGACAATTTATTCTTATTCAGGCTAGAATAGTTTAAAAATATATACAATTTTTTCTTGAGAAAATCTCTTAAGAAAATGTGTTGTCATGAAATCATCCTCCCTGTTACTTAGCACATTGTTTAGCCATATCGTCAGCACTGGCTGGAAATACCATTATATGCCCATTCCTCACCTTTTTTGCTTACTTTACCTGCCTCTGTGTGTGCCCTCAACTACTCTCATGACTTCAAAGCTTCTATTAAATGGAATTCTCTATTGACTAGTATTTCAACATCTTTAATAATAAAATGTAAAATTACCGTTAGGTAGTGTGAACAAAATCATAATGAAACTAGAATTTCTAACTGCAAACCTTAGCTTTAGCCAAGATGTTTTCCCAGCTCAAAATGTATTCATTCAGCTGTTTGTAGGACATTGCCCCCAGAATTTCTGCAGGCATCTCACTTTGTCATATCCCAAAACAGAATCCATTGTTTTCTCAGTAACCAGCTCCTTCATTTCTTCTCTAAGCAACACTTAATGACTATCTAATGTGTTCAGGCTTTGTCTTAAGAGAGCCAACCCTCCAGAAGTATAGAATAGTGAGAAAACAGATAACATAAAACAAAAACTATTATTTTGTAGTTAGTGCAAGGCTTGTTATAGGAGGATATGTGATCTGAGATATTTTATATGACTTGTCTGTGCCTCAGTTCCTTTATCTGTAAAATGGAGACAATAGAATCTCTTCAGATTGAGTGCGATGATTGATTTAATCAATATATATGAAGGGCACAGGACACACTAAGTGATCAATAATTATAAGCTATTATATTATTATTATTATTATTATTATTAATTACATTATACAGAAACTGAAAGCTAAGCCTTAAATGTCATGTTTACTGGTGAAGCATTAGAACTGTTCTGTCATCACTTACATTTAATATTTTTCTGGAAGTGCTTGCCAGTACAATTAAATGAGAAAAAGATGAGGTATAGAAATTGAAGAAAAGAGGCAAAAGACAATTGATTTCAGATGATTTGACTATTGTCTTTGCTCAGGCTGCCACAATAAAATACTACAGGTTGAGTGTTCTAAACAACAGAAATTTTCTCATAATTCTAGAGCTGGAAGTCTGAGATCAGGGTGCTAGCGTGGTTGAGTTCTGGTGAGAACTATTCCTTTCTGGCAAATGGCCATTTACTTGCTGTGTCCTCACATGATGGAGACAGAGAGCAAGCAAAGTATCTGGTGTCTCTTCTTATAAGGGCACCAATGTCATCTTGAGGATCTCACTCTTATGACTTCATTTAAACCTAATTACTTCCCAAAAGTCAATCTCCAGATATCAACACATTGATGGCTTCAACATAGGGATTTTATGGGGATATAATTCAATCCTAGCAACGATATATAGAAGCCCAATTAAATGGCTGACAAAATAATAGAAGCAATAGATTATTACTCCTTAAAGTAGCTGACTACTATATTAATATGTAAAAAGCAATAGTTGTACAACATACAGAAAAAAACATAATGGTAGGATTACATTTAGAGTAACAACCAGAGATATAAAATATTTATGAATAAGCCTTACAACATTTTGTAAAATCTATGTGAAAATGACTACAGATTACTTCTGAGACCTTGTTCTTAGAAATATATTATTATAAAAATACTAGTACTATATAAATTAATTTGTAAGTTTAATATGAACCCAATAAAGATGTAGCATATTAATCTTTGATTTATTTTAAAGTTCACATGGAAAATAAACATAGAATAGCCAGAAAATTATAGAAAATAATACATAACAAAACAGCATGTTATAGGTATTAAATTGTGTTTATTTTATTTAATAAATATTTGGTAGTATTTATTATGTGCTATACATGGTTATAAGTTCTTTATATATATTAAATATTATCATGTAATAATTCTTATAACAAAGCTATCAAGAGGGTGTTACTATTATACCCATTTTACAGATATGAAAACTGAGGCACAGAGAAGTCAAGTAATTTGCTCAAGGTCTCGCAGTTTGTAAGTAGAAGAACCAGGCTTCAAACTCAGGTAATCTGGCTCCGGAGTCTAATGTTCTTAACTAGTACACTGTGCTGCAGTCAATAAAATAGTTTAGTATGAGTATAAGAATAAACATAGAGATAGATAAAATAAAACTGAATTAAGATGTAGACATGAAAATGTATGAAAATGTAGTGTATAATAAAACATACATTTTAAGAAAGGAGAAATGATGGATTATTTAATAAGTTGTGTTAAGAAAATTGAAAAAAAAATAAAGATGGATCTTTACTAATTTTTACCACCAAATTGTATGTGGATCAAAATGTAAATGTAAAAATGAATTGAAACCATAAAAATACTATAAGAAAATATACAGGAATTAAAAAAATAATCTTTTGGTGGTAAAACTTTCTAAACTGCACAAAATTCAGGAGCCATGAAAGAAAAATTTGATAAATTTCATTATGTGAAATGAAACGTTAGTCTTCTTTTTTAAAATTAGTTTTACTTTTGAGAGAGAGAGAGAGAGAGTGTGTGCACAAACCAGGGAGGGGGAGAGAGAGAGGAAGAGAGAGAATCCCAAGCAGCTCTGTGCTGACAGACAGTGGGGCTCAATCTCACAACCCTGAGATCATGATCTGAACTGAAATCAAGAGTCAGATCTTAACCAACTGATCCACCCAGGTGCCTCTGAAATGTTAATCTTCTAAGAGCACTTCACTTATGCAGGAAATTAATTATTGTCACGTGGTACAAGCATTTTCCAAATTTATCATCTTTCTTTATGAAAGTCAAAACGAGATCAAAAGTAAGTTTTATTTTAAATTTGTTATTTGAAGTAATATTTCTAGGAATATGTCACTTAAAGAATTGGGAAATAAGTATTTATTTAATAGTGTGGTGGTTGGGGAGAGAAAACTGAAAGTATTTGGTATTTGATATTTGAAGTGAAATAGAGCTGTGGATAAGGTACTAAATCAGTGATTCCAGTTAGATTTAGAAATGAATATTTAAAATAAAGATCAGGGATACTGGGTGGCTCAGTCGGTTAAGTATCTGACTCTTGATTTTTACTCAGGTCATGATCTCAGGGTTGAGGGTTCATGGCATAGAGCCCCACATTGGGCTCTGCACTAATAGTGTGGAGCCTACTTGGGATTCTCTCTCTTTCTCTCTCTGCCCCTTCCCCCCCCTTCTCTCTTTCTCAAAATAAATAAACATGAAATGAAATGAAATGAAATAAAATAAAAATCAGAAAGGGTACAAGTATGTTTTCAAGAAAACCTCAAACTTATGCCAACCTGACTCAGAGAAATTCCATTTATAAAATCTTTAAAAACTAAAATATGAAATAACTAGAATTAAAACACTAAAATGAATATAAAATATGGAAGAAAAGGTAGAAAATAATGACTTAGAATCCTGCTACAACACAGCCACCACTATGATTTTGACATATTGAGGCAGGTCTTCTGCTCGGGGTCTCACAAGACTGTAATCAAAGAATCATTCAGGGCTGTAATCTCATCTGAATCTCAGGATCCTCTCCCAAGGTCATTCAGATTGTTGGCAGAATTCAACTACTTGCATTAGGAAGTAAGGTCCCTATTTTCTGGCAGGCTATTAGCTGGGACAACTCTGAGCTTTAGAGGCCATCACATCCTAGCCATGTGGTTGTATGCCATGTCAGCTTACTTTTTCAAATCCAGCAGGAAAATCTCTCTCCAGTCTATTACTAGTAAGTCATATAATTTATCATAACCATAGGTGTGGCTATCCAATCACCATTGCCATGTAGTGTAACCTAAACAAGGGAAGGCTACTCCACCATATTCACAGGTCTCATCATGGGAAGGGATTATATAGGGTACATATACCAGGCTATGAGGGAATTATACAAAGTATATACACCAAGGGGTAGGGATCTTGGGAGCCATCTCAGAATTTTTCCTACCACAGCTACTTTTAAGATTTTTTTTGGTCTTTTTTTTTTCCATTTGTCTATTTATGATGTTTCTAGATGTGAATTTTAAAATTTATCCAGTTTGGAGTTCATTGGTCTTTAATCTGTGGGTTAAATAGTTTCATTTGTTTTGAAAAAATTCTTAGGGATTATCTCTAAATAAAGTTTATGATTCATTCATGTTTTTTACTTTCCTTTGAAACTCCAATTTTTGTATATAATGTTTTCACTGTATCCTTTATGTCTTTCAAACATTTTTGTATGTTTCCATTCTTTGCTTTTATTGTAGGTTATTTTCTTTTTAGCTATCCTCCAGTTCATTAATTCTCTATTTAGCTTAAGTTTGTTGAAACCAAACACGGAGTTCTTAATTTCTGTTACAATAGTTTTTGGTTATGGAGCTCCCATTTTGCTCTTTTTCACATCAGCTATTTAATTTTTTATAGGTTTTAATTCTTGCTACAGTGTTTCTTATGCACTTGAACATAGTAAGTACACTTATTTTAAAGTCTATGACTGTTAATTCTCATATATGGAGCCCCTCTGGATCTATTTCTACCATCTGTTGTTTTTACTGTTTTACATTCATGGTACCTTTTCTCTTCATATATTTCTTCAGTGAATCCCAACTGATGGTCACTTGATGTGGTATTTGAAAACTTGTTTATAGAAATAGTTTAAATCCTAGGATAATATTATCTTTTTTTTCTTTTTTTTAATATTTATTTTTGAAAGAGAGAGCATGAGTGGGGGAAGGATAGAGAGAAAGGGAGACAGAAACCAAAGCAAGCCCCAAGCTCTGAGCTGTCAGCACAGAGCCTGATGTGGGGTTTGAACTCACAAACCATGAGATCATGACCTGAGCCAAAGTCAGATGCTTAACCAAATGAGCCACCCAGGCACCCGGGATAATATTATCTTTATAGAGGAGAAAAAATGTTTTATCTGATTTTTCTGGTTTCAGTTCAGTAGCAATCTCACATATTTTTCAATTCAATTTCAAGTAATAAAAATTTTTTTAAAGTAATTTTTTTTAATGTTTATTTATTTTTGAGAGAGAGACAGAGACAGAATGCGAATGGGTTAGGGGCATAGAGAGAGGGAGACACAGAATCTGAAGCAGGCTCCAGGCTCTAAGCTGTCAGCACAAAGCCCAACGCAGGGCTCGAACTCACAAGCTGTGAGTTCATGGCCTGAACCGAAGTCAGACACTCAACCGACTGAGCCACCCAGGCGCCCCTCAAGTAGCAAAATTTTGTGAGTTACTTGAATGATGCAAACAAAGATGGGTGGTATTCCCTGCTTCTTCTCTATCTCTGGCTCTCTATGACTATTAGAATACAGCCTTTCCACATTCCTACCTAAAGAGTGATGTTTTATCAGGACCTTCACCTTTGGCTATTGTACTTCAGTGTTTGCTCACTAATTTTATGAGACTTTAAAACTTTATCAGCCTTTCAGCTGCATCACCAAGGGCAAAAGTGGCCTCAAATGACAGGTTTACCTCTCTGAATTTCATTCTTTCCTTGGATATTGGACAGCCAATTATTCACTATATTTTAGCTTTTCCCATCTTTCAAGTATATTTTGTAACCTATTCAGCTTTTCTAGTTGTTCTCAGTAGGAGGGGCAGATTACCCAGCACATTGTTTTTGAAAGTGAAATCCCTCAACATTTATTTTATGAGATTTTTGTATGACTTTTAAATTTAGAAGTTTCAGTTTTTAGTATATTTTTTAGTATATTCAGTTTTTAAAAAATTTTGTTTCTGTATGCTTGATTTAATTTATATATTTACGTGTGTGTGTGTATTATTTCTTCAGTCCATTTCTAATTAATATTTGACTATACAATCCTCTGTTAATTACTCATAGATTTGCCTAATCCCAAATATTCTTTATTTTTCTTTAATTAAACTTGAAATTACTTATAATGAGAATATATTTTTAGGTTAACTGAGGAATTACTATCAGAATATAATAAATATATGTACTCTAATACCTAAGTTAGTTGCTTAAGCTAGTAACTGGGAATTAATGCACATTTTTTGCCCATATTTAAAAAAATTATGAAGAAACAAATTGCTAAAGAATATTAGAACATGTTGTATTGTAAACTTCTATGGGCCATGGAAACTGCCTTCAAAATTGATGAGCCAGAAATGAAAATAAGGATCATTCAGATTTAAACTTTTTTTTTTTTTTTTTTTAGATTATTTATTTTGAGAGAGAGAGTGAGTGAACATGAGTGGAGAAAGGACAGAGAGAGAGGGAGAGAGAGAATCCTGATCAGGCTCTGTGCCATCAGCGCAGAGCCAAACATGGGGCTTGATTCCACAAACTACAAGACCATGACCCAAGCTGAAACCAAGAGTTGGACGGTCATTTGACTGAGCCACCCAGATGCCCCCAGATTTTAGACCAGTACCTGTTTAGTTGAATTTTTAATCAAATGAACATTTTTTTAACTATATAAAGGCATCATATTCAATTTCCCTAAAAGGATTTGCATAAACAGAAAAAATTATGTTTCATCAAAACACTAACATTCTTCTGGGTGAAGATGATTGGAGGACATTTCTAATACCGAAACTGAATACATACTTTTGAAAAGATCCTCTTTTTTTCATATAATCAGGTCTAGAAGGAAATACATTGTTTTTATCCTGAGACTTTTGTTGGCCCTTCTGCAATCATTTAAAAAAAAAAAAGATACACTTGAAACTAAGATAACACTGTATGTTAATTATACTTGAAGGAAAAAAATGGTAAAAAAAATTCTAATTCTCTGTTTATAGTCATATTGTATGTTTTCACTGATAATTATTGTTATAATTATCAGTAAATAATTTTTTAAAATGAGTTGAAGATTAAATAACAACATTAAATATATTCTCTTAAACCAAACTTAACCTATAACCTAAAACTTTTATTTTATTATTTTAGTTGTAGTTGTAATGAGAACTAAGATCTACTCTCTTAGAAAATTATCACATATCCTTCTGTTTTGTTTTCTTTCTTTCCTTTTTTTTTTTTTTCAGTAGGCTCTAGGCCTGATGTGGTGCTTGGACTCATGACCCTGAGATCAAGAGTTGCATGCTATATTGACTGAGCCAGCCAGACGCCCCACACATATCCTTTTTTATACCACTCTTGTATTCATTAGACTCCCAGCTACCTATACGGGTAAATACTGTCATTATTCCCATGCTACAAATTGTGAAACTGAGGCATGAAGCAGCAAGAGGGCCTGCTCCTGATCACATGGTTGAAAGTCAAACTTAAGTCCTCTGACTCCTATTTCCATATTCCTTCTGTGTCACCATAATTTCTCTTTTTGACTCTCCTCCATTGCTGCCTTAATCAAAAATAATTTGGAGAGAAAAATTTTTGGTAATAAGAAAGTATGTTAAATAGTTTTAGGCCAATGACTTTGTATGTGTATGGCCGTCTCTGTAGGTATTTCTGTGGAAACTAAGTGAAATTTACCAGTATCTCTATAAAAACCCAATTTCAAAGAATTGATGGTATTATATAAGGGTTGCTTTACAAAAAATCTTTACATAGCATAATATAGACTTACAATAGGTAGATATCCTTGACCCGGAACTGTGTGTGTGCATTTGTACATGTGAGTCTGTGCACGCATTTATGTAGTGGCATGTGGTGAGGGGAGTCTGTGGGAGATGTGTTGATAGAATATGGCTTAGGCCATACAGAGCTGGAGACATAAAATAGTCTTTCTTGTTTCTATGTAATTGAATAATTCATAATAATCCATAATATTCATAACCAGAGATATCACTGAGATTTTCTAAAGTGACTGACTTTAACATTTGGGTTAATTTTATCTTCATTCCCCTGACCTCTGATTTATTCATTGTGCATAATAGTTTGTCAGAGCTGGATTTCTATCCCAGCCCCATTGCTTTCTGTTGAATGATCTTAGGAAAGTTAATATAACCTTTCTATGCCTCCATTTATAAAATGTCAATAATAATGGTACCTGTCTCAAAGGACTATAGGAAATATTGAGTGAGATAAAGTATTTTAGAAGCTAAGCAGAATGCCTGCCCCCCATCCCTGTCACCAATTATTGTAATTATTTAATCTGTAGTATCAGACCTGGAAGGGATCTTTACAGTGCATTGGTCTAACCCCTTAGTTCTACAGAGTACAAAACTTAGTTACTGAGATACTAAGTTCCATTTCAAAGGTCAAAGAACTGTGCATAGTAGAATTCAAACTCGGGGCTGCTACTGACTCCTAGTAGAAAATGTATATTCCTACTGTAAAAATTATTATATACATTAATAAATGAACAAGTATTGTAAATATTTTTTCAAATAATAGTCAAGATAATTCTATGTCTAATGGTGATTCTAGCATACAGAGAATGAATCAAGTTTTTTTGACTAGATGAGATTCTGAAAGTATTTTACATTGTCATTCCTGTGAATGGTTTAGATAGGGCTTTGAAACCCATGTAACAATCTGTAGGAAAAAAAAGGAACAGAAGGGAAGGTAGTATATAACAATTTCAATGCAAATTGTATGGCCACTCATAAAACAAGGCTACATATATCTGAAAAACTTGAGAATCATGATAGTATACCCTTGATTTTCCCCCCATTTTTTTTTTTTTTTTTTTTTTTTTTTTTTTGCAGATACCCAAAAGGAAAGTAAGGACTGAATGGCTCACTTAAATGAGCATTGAATCAGACCTCCATTATAAGTCATATGCCACTATTGCCCATTTTGAGAGCTAGATCATTATATAGTCTTATCACTGCTGACTTATGGCTTTAGCCATGTTTTTTGTTTGTTTATTTATTTATTTATTTTGAAAGAGAGAGAAGGAGAACAGAAGCAAGTAGGGGAGGGACAGAGAAACAGTCCCAAGCGGGCTCCATACAGTCAGCACAGAGTGCAGCACGGGGCTTAATCTCACCAACTGTGAGATCCTGACCTGTGCCGAAATCAGGAGTCAGATGCTGAATTGCCTGAGCCACCCAGGTGCCCCTAGTCATGTTTGTTTTTACTAGCATCAGTGGGATTTCATGATGTTGGACTGCTCCCTATGACTGTCACTGAAGTTGCCTCTAGTTTGTACTCTCTTTTGGGCAGCTATGTAACGGACAGAAAGCAGGAGAGTGAGGGTAGAAAGAATTATGTTTTGTAGTCTGCTTTTAGCATCTAATTTTAAGTTCTTACGGATGACTACTTTTGCATTAATCCATTACCACAGAAATGCAAATATTACTCTTCAATAGTCAGGTCATTTAAAAAATGCACAATGAAAAACTGGGCTGATGCACGTTTAGAAAGAGTCTGTGCTGTGTCACCAGGGTGTTGAATGCACAAGGATCTGTGTGATTGCTGCTCATGGCATATACCACAGGAGAAAATGTGGAGGCCTGGGTCTTCCTTCCTCTGAAGTCTCCCTCTCAGAGATCCACCAATTCCATTGACAGAATAATTATGCCACATAGCAGATATGGCCTAAATTTCTTCCTTTAGTATGGATACGTTTTAATGGTGGGCACTGTGAGAAATGTTAAGATGGACGAAAAGGTGGTAACCTGCCTCAGAAATTCTATAGAGTGGGAAGAGAAAATAATTTTACTGAATTTTATGTATAAGTTGTAAAAGTTAAGATAGGGTGGTCTGTTTGTGTCTAAAAACAGAGTCAAGCCTGTTAACTTCTCCCTCTCGGTAGAAGATAGGTTCACTCCAGTGCCTCCATTCTATTGTTTCTTCAGTTTGTTTATTTACTGTTACACGTATTCAGTGATTAAGTAGATTAAGTAGCATCTGTTGAAGACCTGCTATCAAGCCAGGCACTAGGCTGAGCTCTAAGGAGATGATGAGAGACAGCTATTAATCCTATATTCACAATTCAAAATCACCTGTGATGTGTACTGTATGGAGCTGGAAAGTATATTACGGGGAGACTCAACTCCATTGGGACCAAGTCAGCGGAGGCTTCTCTAAGGATGTGATGTTTGAGCTGAGATACGAGAGGTGACTAGAAAGTAATCAAAGTTGGGTGATTAGAGGCAGTTGGGGGAAGAGATGAAGAGTGACAGGAATGTTTCAGTTTGGGCAAACCTTAGGCTCTGCATTGCTTAACAGAAAAAACGTGTTGTGTACTACACAATACTAATGATGACCCCATACCCTAGCACAGCAAATATCCTGACCTGGCACCATCAGGTTACCCATGCATATGATTTCCTAAAGGCACTACAGTATTTTTCCTCTGGTTCCTTTCAGGTATTTTAGGACTGTTTTGAAAACTTACATAATATGCTTGCTGTGCCATCACTTTTTCTCCTGTCTTTTACCTCAGCTCAGAATTCTTTCTTTTTTTAACCGCTTTTAGAAGAGAAAGTGCAACAGAGGTTTAACTGAGCTACACAATCTAGGATTATTGGGATTTGGCCCGATTCCATACTATTCAATGTATTTGTATTTTGTGAGGTGTAGAATTAAGGTGTCTTCAATCATTGAGTCATTTGCACCAGAGATGCACATATTGTGACCACAAAAACCGTTGGTATAGAAAACTGAACATTAAAATTGTTCCCATCCTCAGGGACGCCTGGGTGGCTCAGTCTGTTAGGCCACCAACTCTTGATTTCAGCTCAGGTCATGATCTCACAGTTTGTGGGTTTGAGTCCCATGTTGGGCTCCATACTGGCAGTGTGGAGCCTGCTTGAGATTCTCTCTCTGACACTCTCTCTAACCCCTCCCCTGCTTACACACGTTTGCTCACTCTCCCTCTCTCTCTCAAAAATGAATAAACCTTTAAAAACTTGTTCTCATCCTCATATATATATATATGATATATGTATTAAACATATATTTATATAAGTATCATATATCTAATATATATATTTTTTATAAAAAGAACATCATATATATATATATATATATATATTTTTTTTTTTTTTTTTTTTTTTTTTTGGTCAAGCAGCTCTTAGAAGCATGACCTAGAATTTCTTTCCCTGCTGTTTTTTTACCCCTCATTTATTTTGTACGTTTCAGCAATTTCTAAGCTGGCTTCAGACCTTGAGCCACAATTGGGAACACTTTTATAAATCCCAGTTGAGAGCTTATAAACCATTATGTAGCGCAGCAAGAAAGCGTGTGACAGAGATGTACAGTTACCTTTCCACTGAAGCTCTGTTTCTTTCCTCCCTCCATCCAGCTGAAGGTAAAAAGGCTCTTGAGGCCACCGAATAAAGAAATGTTCTGTTCTCAAAAGAAGAGGTACACATGTTCTAAGTCAACCAGTATGCTCCCAATGAAAGCATTTCCCAGTAAAAATGGCATGCAAATGTGGAAGCCATGTTTCATTTTTGGTTCAGGCTCTGCCAAGACAGCGAGCTTTCTCACAAGGCTGGGGAGGCAAACACGTTGCAGCTACAAAAGTGAGAGTGCCTGCTGGAACCACACGGACAATCCTGCCAGGTAATGATGCTGTTTCCCTTTTATTTCTGTTGGAGCTGTAATAAAGCTGGTACTTGTGAGGCACAAAAGCCAGGTTCCTGCTGTGTCTTCCCAAACTGCTTCTTAAAATACTCATGCGGCAGCTGACCATAAAAAACATGTACGTGAATGTCTGGATGGATTTTCAGAACCTTTCTGAAAGCACACACCTGTTTTCAGGTAGGTTCGGTTTATGATGCTTTCGCAGTCGGTTTCCCAAGAGTCATGATTTTTCCCTGTAGCTTGAAGTTGTGTTCTAGCCTGCCTGTGTCCACAGGCAAATCTGTGACTTGGTCAAATTCCTGACTTGGTCAGGAATGCTTCCCTATCCTGGAGTTAATCAGCGGAGGTGGGCAGAGGCTTCAGAAGCCATATTGAGTCCAGAGTTCTATCAAGGCTCTGCTACTAGGTTGATGTTTAATGTCAGTCTTTTTATTAGATATCAGTTTCTTTATCATAAAAGGAATAGGACCAAGTGTAGAAGAATAACCAGCTTGCAGTATAGTCAGCTAGAAACCCACTTGGTTGATTCCAGAACCATGTGGGCATCAGGAAGCCTTTATTCAGGCCAAATTTACATCAATGCCAATAACTTGAAGGAATCTTTCAGTCAAAACTTTAAGAACACATCATGAGGATTCATTGAGAATGAATAACTCCGTGCATGTTAGAGTTTTATTACTTAACATATAAAGAAGGGTTTCTGACACCTTGATGGTTTGAAGAACCATTTTCAGTTTTTCCTCTCTAAAGAATCGATCTGAAAGAAACTATATTCCCCTTTTTCCTCTTCTTCTCAAACTTAAGCCATTTTTGAGTTGCTAACATAAACACTATTCAAAACTATTCTGAAATGGGGTAGCACATTTGGAAGTTTGCTTTCTCTCTCTCTTTTTTTTTAAATTCTACTAATTATGAAGAAAAATTACCAGTCCTTATGTTATAACTTAAAATTTCCTCCAAAGGCCAACCAAGTTTTGATGTGGGAATTGCTAAATAGTATATACTTTGCAAAATGCCAACTACCTACTTGTTCTTTAGTCCCCCAAAGACTTCATTTGTGGCTTGGTGCTACCGCTTTCTCTGGTAAACAGCCATCATTTATTGTGTCACTGTGTTACTTAATAATCACAACTCCATGAATCAGGTATGATAATTATCCCAGTTTATAGATAATCAAATGAGGCTCAGAGATGTTGACCAACTTATCCAGCATCTCACGGTTAGGCTGTGACTTACACATCTGATTCCAGAACCAGAAAGCTGAGCTGTCTTCCTGAACTGACCTGTGATCTTTTAAGCTTTCTGTGTTTCTACCTGGGAGTGTGCCCTCTCTGCTTTCTGAGTCATGTTTCTGAGTTGGGTTTTGGTAAGTAATGATTAAAAACTACTTGTTATGAGAATTCTAGCTTCTTGATTAAGGGAACAACTGAAAATAAATTCCCTCGGCAGTACTATGGCAGCCATGACATTTGTTGTGCAACATCATTAACTGTCCTCCCTTCCTGAAGTGACAGTTCAGGATGCTACTATTTAACCTCTCAATACCAATTAACATGCAAGCAAAAAAGAACTTTAACAAAAGTCACTACAAATGTATATTGCAATAATTTTCAAAGTGTGGATAGATCCCATTCCACAGTTTCCATTCTTGCGCTTCTCTTTGATTTGGTAATCACCAGCCACCCAGAATTTTTGGATGAGCCCCTGAGTTAGAAATGCCCCTGGTTGAGTCCCTGTAGCTGATGGGAGTGTGCATGATCATGTGTGGGGTCAGAAGAAGGCGGAGACACCTGGTCTGCAGCCTATCTTCCCTTTACCCATCCTCAGCATGAAACACAGACCTTTACATAGCTTCCAAGGACAGTCTGCTTATTCATCGGGGTCTGCAAACACAGTGCTCAGGCTCTAGGCTGTCTTTCAGAGCTTTCAAAAATGTTTGTGACTAGAAAAAGGAATTAATGGCCCCCCAATACAAAAGGGAAACTGCAAAATGGAAAGGAATACGTTTAAGTAAGTGTTTACACTGTTAACAGGTCAGCCTTATTAATTTTTAAATTTAGTGTTTATAAAAATTTCATTACATGTGGAGAACAAACTTGTGGTCACCAGAGGGGAGGGAGATTCGGGGAAAGGTGAAATAGGTGAAGGGATTAAGAGTTACAAACTTCCATATAAATATGTCACAGGGATGGAAAGTACAGTATGGGGAATACAGTCAATAATACTGTAATTACTTTGTATGGTGACAGATGTTGACTACACTTATTATGGTGAACATCTTATAATATATATCATTATTGAATTACTATGTTGTATACCTGAAACTAATATAATATGTTAACTATACTTCAATTAAAAATTTTTAAAAATTTAATCACATAGAAAAATAATTTATGGGTTAGATTTTTTTCTTGGTGTAAAAAATGATTGCTTAGAAATCATAGCTCATTATAAATTAAATGACATAATTATAGTCTCTAAGATCATCTTGCTTAATTTTTTCTCTTGCTTATCTGTCTCCTTCTACTAGGATATAAGCTCTGTGAGAGCAGAAACCTTGTTTTTTATTTTTTATCTCCACTGCCTAAAATGGGTGTGGCATATTTATAATTCTTAGTAAATATTTGTTGATAAATGAAACTAACACACACACGTATACACACACATGGTGCATGTGAGGTTAGTTACTATAAGGGATCCTATACTTAGGAGGCAGTATATGTGTGCTTAAAGGAGGTGGTGGGTAGGGCCTGAGGGTAGGAAGACCCTGAAGAGAATAGGGATGAGATGGGTCCATCCCTCATCTATGTCATCCCTGGTCTCTATTTCAAGTTTGTTATTAAAAATACAATATAAAAATTTGATTTTGAATATCCATAGGGAAAGTCAATTTGGAAGACTTCAGATAGGCTAGATAGAATTTGACAGATTTTGAAGTAAGTTAGAAATCTGAACTCAAGGCTTGGTAAAATTTAGTTCAAGTAATTACTAATTTAAATCTTTGAGGGGAAGAACTAGCTTAGAACTTAAGTAAAATGCAAAGAAATGTTCATTAATTTTAGACTTATCTGAATTTTTTATCCTAAAAGATTTTATTTAGGTTTTTGTTTTTTAGTATTCCAGACTATGTTTTTTTTTTTTTTTTTACTATGAGCTTTAATCAGATTTTTAGATGAAAATAATTCTTAGCCTTACTGAAGAACTCAATTTCTTGCTGGGAAAAAAAATAGAGGTCATTGAGATTAATTGTTCCATATGAATGTAATTCTTTTTTAAATAGGAAATAGTAATAGGAAGATTACTTATGGGGAAAAAGAAAGTTTAAATGGTTTATGGCTTAGAGGAATATTTTATGTAAATTAGCTCAAGTTACCTCTGGGCAAGAGATAAATTTGGGCAGTTGAAATGTTCCCAGAGGGTTGGTGTGGACATTTTTTTATAATGTCATTTCTGAAACCCAACAAATAGGTGGATGGCTAATCACAAAACATGTGTCTTGGTAACCTCTTTAAAAATGATTCCAACTTGTATGGAAGATTGGAGGGTTTGTTGGGATTTGGAGCTTTCAGCCTATTAAAAGGGTTGAATGATGATTTGGTTATGCTACTTCATGCCCTGTTGCTCCGTAAGAAAATCTGCATTTTCAGTGTTCAAACTGAATCTTGGTCCATCAGCTCTTCAAATGACAAGAATCCTTTCCAACTTGATGAGCACATAGATTCTAATGATCTTGAAAAGAGAATCATATATGAAAAGGAGGGAAAATAATTTATTATCTCTAGGACTTTTGGAAAGGAAAATGGAATGAGGTGAGGCAAGATCGCTGATTTTAACTTTGGCCTTGTCAGAAATGTTGGGAAACTTGGGAAGGAACCTAACTTCTCTAGACTTCATCATAAAATGGGCATACTCCTTTTAACCTACCTCACAGTAAAAACTAGGCTTTGTACATGGTGAAGAAAACCTATATGCCACCATATGCCACTATGTAGTGGCAAAACCTATATGCCACTTTGGCATATTGATTATTTTGAATTAAAGGCACTGAAGAAACAGCAGGTGCAAAAAAGACACTCCAATCCTCTGTTTTTTTCCTGAAAGCAGGGGATAAAACTCTCAAGTGAAAGGTCCCCTTCCTGCACTGGGAGAAAGACACTCATCACCAGAGATGGGTAATTAGGGGCCGAGAAATCATTATAAACAAGCCATGTTAAACTAACTCTGATCGTCTCAGTAATCATTATTATTACTCCAGCTGAAACCCCTTTGTGTTGTCAAATGTTCACAAATTATAGTTTGTTTGTTCAAAAGGTATAAAAGCCGCCTGCTGTCGTTACTTCTTTGGGACTCATTCTCTTGTGAAAGTTTCCATGTACATGTAAAAATTGAATGAGATTTGTATGCTTTTCTCCTGTTAATCTGTCTTATATCAGCCTAATGCCTAGGCTCAGCTGGAGACCCTGAAGAGGGTAGAGGAGAATTTTTTCCTCCTCTAGAAAGAACATGCCTTGAGAAATATAAATGCTATAACACCAGATTAAGTTATGAAGTTGAATTACATGGGATTGCCATTTTTACAGTTGACATAGACCAAATAGAGCCAATTCTATAAGTAAGGTTTTCGAGTCTATCAGAGCCAAATACTATATTTTTGCTAAATTACATCTGCATTAATATCTTAGTAAAAAAAATGGGAAAGTGCTATTGGGAAGAATATCGTATTTAGGAATATGGTAAAATGCCTTTGGCAACCGTTCTATAAACAAATGATGATAATAGAGCACTGATTTTGTGCTATACCCTGAGCTGGGTGCTGAGAATATAAAATGAATGAGACACAGTTTCTGCCCTTAAGGAATCTAAGTAAGTGCCAAATATTAAAATATATCAGAAACTTCTTTTAGCCAAGTTAGAGATCACTTTCTGAAAGATGGGAAGTTTGGATATAAATTAGACCAATTTGATTTTCACATTTAGCTTCTGCAGTGGCTCTCAGGAGACTCCTTCCACAGGACTGAGTGCAGAGGCACCCAAGCAATAGTGGATTTGGGCAATTAAAGAGGCATCTTCCCAGCACAGAGCTTCTATAGCTGAGCTAAATCCAACCAGGATTAGACCTAGACATTTCTCTCTGCATTGTCACTCAAGGGGACTCCCGGCACTGCTCCTGGTTCTCTTTCCACAGCCCTGGGAAATAAATCCTGAATTCAGGTGTGGAACTAACCCAGATGCTGGGAGTGACCCCAGGTTGCCTTATGCAATTTGTGTAACTGCCAACTCCGAAGTTGGCCAGTTTACTGCCCTGATTTTTTCCTGCCTTCACCAGCTATGACTTGGATCAGGAAAGGCAGATCCTATAATCATTTCTTCAGTTCCCTAAGGTGGGGGAAACTTGATGCTGAATATTATATAACTGAAATGACTAATTGGAGAAATTTGCTGGTCAATTGTGTCAAAAAGTCAAACAGCTAAATGTTCTCTCTTATATCCATTAGTGCCCATCAGTAAAGCCTGTATGAGGTTTAGGTGTCTACTTACTGATGTAATTCTTAGGTAGTTTTAAAAAGTAACACTTGAGCATTTGCAAAAATACTAACATATTTGATCGTTTTGATTTGTATCCACAAGTATATGTTAAGTGTCAGAAATCGAGGTGATCTGGCAAAACAGGTCTCTTTTTGTTTGCTTATTTTTATGAAGAGGCAGAGGTTTATAGCATTTATTTTTGAATTCACCACAACGTGGCACTGTAGTAATTTCTATATCCCTGGATATTTCTGGTTGATGGAGATGCCTTCAAAATATTGGACTTGTAGTAAGAATTCTCTGCCTGCAAATGTGAGTCATTCTCAAAGAACTCTACTTATGAAGTCATGGAGGGTCCAGTTAATTAAGTACGTGGACTACACTTCCAAGGGTGATTTTCTGTGCTTTGCTTAAAACACAAGAGCTAAAAAAAAGTGAATTTGCTTGGTTTCTTAATCCTTATCTTTTCTGTTTCTTTCTTGAAGGTAATCAAGAATAAGAAAAATCAAAATCTTACTGTAATGACCATGGAAACAAACTTAAACATAAGGATGTGAATGTAGAGGTGTGGTATGGAGCAACCCTTTTTGTTTGTGGAAGGTATTAAAGTATACAGAGAGAAGAAAATGTGTCTAAATGCAGAGAAATATAGCAGTTTTACTCGAGGAATTTTGATGGATTCTCACCAGAGAATCACAGTCAAAGTACTGGCCTCTTCATCATCTGTAGGCTTGAGATCACACATCACAATTTCTAGGGAGAAATTACAAGAGGCTGGGAAGTGCCAACCTACTTCTCTACCAAAAGAGTATATAAAAGGACTACTGATTGGTACTTTGACTAAATGTAAAAAGAAAGCTTTTATGCACATGTTGTATTTTTATTTTAATTTACAAAGATGGAAACCTAAAATGAAGAGTAACCAACAGTAGCAAGTAGTCAACATGTCCCTTTCCTGACATTTACCTTCATTGCAAGAAAATTTCCCACCTCCCCTTTTCCTTTTCTCCAACATATTTATATTTATAGAAAAAGGAAGTAGTAGGAAGAGAGAGAAACAGAGGAAGGAATTGAGGGAGGAAAACTTATAATATGTTTTTCTTAGCTTTGAGAATTTTGGCTTCATCTCCACTTGTAGTTAAATGATGGAAATGAATGAAATGGCCAGTATTTGCCAAACCAGGACGTTTACCAGGCATTTACCACACACAGCATTTGTAAGAGGTGCTAATTATGCAACAACTAAAACAAAAGCAAACACAGAAATCAAATAGGTATATTGTTGTACAAATTCATATGGGAAGGAATTTAATTTGAAAGGCAGACTTTGTGTCTACACCACTAGTAAACCATTCTTCACATTTCACACTGTGAACCAGACCTATTCCTTATTGCCATGAATCTGTGAGATACTCTGTGATTTCTGGCATAATTCTTTTGATTTATTGCCAACAAACTGTGACTAAGGGAAGGTCTGTGCTATATTTCCAACATCTGGTTTTAAAAGCTTGAAAAATTCCATATATTCTAAGCTTTCACCCTAACTTCTCTCCTCTCATACTGCCTCTGCTCTTCACATGGAGTATGGCCTTTGGTCCTTCATTATAATTTTATTTTCTAATTTATCTCCTGATGACATTTTCACTTCTACCTAGATTGGACCCAGTAAAGAGTTTGCTCATAGACTTCCATCCTCCTTTGACAATACTCCTCCTTCTGCCTCCTCCATCCTCCTTCTGCCATACTTGTTTCCCGGTCTCCAAGCCCAGGCTTCCTACAACAGAGTATCATGGAAAGCAAATGTTTACCTAAGTCAGGTAGACTTGAATCAAATTTCAACCCTAGTACTAATTAGCTCTTTACACTCAGAAAAATGATTGAAATTTCTGAACCTATAACCTACTCTACAACTTCCAGATAGTATAATACTTCCATCAGGGTGATTGTATGGTTTAAATGCAAAGGCCTATGAAAAATGCCCTCATAATTATACATGCTATAGGAACTCAATGCTAGTCTTCCTCCTCTAACTTTATTCCAGATCTGATAGATGTTCCTGGAGAAAGTACAGATTTAAGCCCACTGTAAATTCCTGCCATGTAATCATACATTAGATGATTATTCATTTGTTATTTACTCTTGTTTTAGTCAAGGTTTCTGATTGCCGTCAACAGGATTCACTCTAGACAGTCTGCCTGCTTTCCTTCTCTCCTTTCTTTCTTTCCCTTCTTTTTTTTCTTCCTTCCCTTCTTCCTTTCTTTTCTTTCTTCCCTTTTTCCTTCCTCCCTTCCTCTCTCCCTCTCTTTCTTTTTTTCTAAATTGAAGTATAACATAAATATAGCTCAATGAAGTTTTACATATGTATATGTTCTGTATTCGGCACCGTTATGAAGACACATTACATTTTCAGGAGCTCAGAAGCCTCTTCTTGTGTCCCTTTGCCTTACATACCTCTCTGCTGAGGTAACCACTATTCTGACTTCTATCACCAAAGACTGGTTTTAGTTTTGCCTATTCTTAAATTACGTATACATGGAATCATATGGTAAGTATCCTGTTTCTGGTTTCTTTTGCTCAGCAGTGTCAGTGAGAATCTTCCAGATTGTTATATGTGGCAATAGTTTTTCTTTCGGGGGGGGGGGCAGGTAATGTGGTATTCTACTATATGAGTATATCACAATTTATCCGTTCTATTTTTGATGGAAAGTTTTTTTTAGTTATTATGAAAAGAGCTGCTATAAATATTTTACAAGTCTTTTGATACATATGTATATGCATATATGTATGTATGTATATATGTTAATATCCATTATGTATATACTTTAAAATTGCTGGATCATAGGATAGATATAGTGTAAGCTTTAGCAAGTGCTCACACTTGAGCTAGTTTAACCAGAAAGGAATTTATTGAGGATATCAGCTCCAAGGATTCAGTGGACAGTTTCTAAGCCTGAATTTTTAGGAATATCTTCCAGAGCCACGCTGCAGAGTTGGCCTGGGAAGGGTATTGTTGTTCCAACTGATGCAGAATTATGTTATCTTTGAGGCAATTGGAAGCTTCCATTTTTGCCACCAACCCTGGAAACCCCCTGCTGGGTTGAAAAGAAGGATCTTTTTGCTGCACTGTGTGGTGGAGGGAATCTGAGTGGCTAACGACTACTACTACTACTTCAAAAAAAAAAAAAAGGACTTTCAGCAAGTCTTCCCTTTTTAGCCTCATCTCATATCTCATGCCTCTGAAGTGCCAGGTATTTCATATTCCTGAGATTTTCTGTAATGAAACAATACGGTGCCTCTTATTTTGGCCATTACAAGCTTATGCAGTTTTCTCAAGATTTTTAAGTCCGTTACCATCCATCCATTTGCTTTCTAGCTTTCAAAATTTTTTTTCTAAAACCTCTGATCTCCTCTTATCCTCTACTTAGCTTTACTTTTGTAGGTTATTGCCTTTTTTCATTTCTTTGTTGTCATTTGGTTGGGATTTCGGGTGGGAATTTCTTGTGTATAGTTCACTACTTTTAACTAGGAATCTTTTTATTGCATTTCTCAAATGATGCTCCAAACTGTTTCTATCCTTTCCCATCTCTTCCTCATCTCCCTACCCCAAGTTTAACAGATGCTCTCAACTCCTTCTATCTCAGTTTACTTCTTCTTCATGTCAAAATTTCTCTGCATTATTTTGAATTTTATGTGGGAAATTAGGAAGAATGATCTGTCCTTTCCAATGCTAATTCTTTTGTTTGTACCCATATCTACCTCTGGGCTCTTGTTCCATCCCATACATACATTTGCTAGCTTGGAATATACATTTTTGGAAATGGGGGTACAACTGAATCAGTGCCATGTGGAGAGTGTATGGTATAGTCTCTTTGAAAGTTGTTTCTAGAACTGTCCTTAGGCAGAATATCTTCTATTTCCTTTAGATTCCTTGAAGTTATAACTGGCCTTGAGCCACATTTCTTCCAGCTACAATTTATGTAATTGGTGGTCAGTCCTTTTAGGCTGCAATGAACTTTATGAAACCCTCCTTTGATGTCTGTGGTCTGCTCCAGTGCTGACTTGTGTGCTGCTCATTACCCTCTGTTAACCTGACTGTTTCATTCACGGCATCTGGAACTGTTGCAAAGCTTTTTTGTTCACATCCAGTATGCTTTTCTTTGTTTCATTGTGGTGCATCTAGCCTCAGCACACTTTTGTCAGACATTATTAGTTAAAACTGAGAACCATCCATTTGGTATCCTCTGTGATAGAATAGAAATGTCAGAGAGGGAGGTTGCAGTAGAGAAAACCATAGCACAGAATGCTGTGCTGAGACAACTAATTTTTTTTTTAAATTTTAATTCCAGTATAGTTAACATACAGTGTTATATTCGTTTCAGGTGTACAATATAGTGATTTGGCAAGTCCATACATCATCTAGTGCTCATCAGGACAAGTGCCCTCCTTAATTCCCTTTACCTATTTCTCCCATCCCCTCACTCACATCCCCTCTGGTAACCAGCAGTTTATTCTTATAGAGAATAAGAGTTAAGAGTCTGTTTTTTAGCTTTTCTCTCTCTCTCATTTTTCTCCCATTGCTCATTTGTTTTGTTTCTTAAATTCCACATATAAGTGATATCATACTTCTCTGATTTTTTTTTTTTTTTTTGCTTAGCACTATACTCTCAACAAAACTAAAAGGCAACCTACTGAATGGGAGAAGATATTTGCAAATAACATATCCAATAAAGGGTTAGTATCCAAAATATATAAAGAAGGGATACAACTCAACACCCCAAAAATAAATAATCCAATTAAAAATGGGCAGAAGAAATGACATTTCTCCAAAGAAGACATACACAGATGGTCAACAGACACATGAAAAGATACTTAACATCCCTCATCATCAAAGAAATGAAAATCAAAGCACAATGAGCTACTGCCTCACACCTGTCAGAATGACTAAAACAAAAAACACAAGAAACAACAAATACTGGTGAGGATGTGGAGAAAAAGGAACCCTCTTGCAGTGTTGGTGGGACATAAGTTGTTTTGAAGCCCTAAAACTTATTGGCTAAGAATCCACAATAGTTCTTAGAATCTGGAAAGATCTGTGTTTACTACAGTTCTGTAAGTGTGTGTGTGTGTGTGTGTGTGTGTGTGTGTGTGTGTGTGTGTGTGTGAGATAAGTATATATGCATATACTGTAATTTTTAAGTAAACTTTTTTTGGAGACCAGGACCTTGGGCCTTTTGAAATTCCAGTTATTTGGGAATAAAGTATTCAGGAATTATCTTTCACCTTTTTCACTCCTCTGGCTACTTTCCTTTTGCCCTCACAAATGTTTAGATTCTTTTTATATTTAATAAACTTCTCATCTGCCTTGACTCTTATATCTTCCCCCTTTTAAAATTCAAACCTCTCAAAATAGAAGTTTGTTTTCAGTTTCTATACCCCTTCCTTCTCAACTCCTTGGAATCTACTTTTGACCTCTTATTACTATATTTAAACTACCCTCACTAATAAACTGATGGCCCCCTAAACTTGGAATCCACTGCCATTGTTAGTGTTGACCTCCTTTACCTTCCAGGAGCATTTGTCCTCTTATGCTTCTTCTCCTGCATAAAATGTCTCTTCCCTCATCTTCCATTACATTTTTGTATCCCAGTTTCCCCCTTTTACTGAATCTTTAAATGATGTTTTTCCTCCTTAAATATGTTTCTCAAATCCTCTACCTCCTCTCATATCCATTTCTTCCTGTCCCCATCCCCTGTTCTCTCTTTGTATGTGTGAACATCAACATCAGTTCTTATTTCTCTGGGAATCTCCATTTTGGTATTTCCAGCCGACAGGTGAATTTTCTCACTCAAATGCCGTGCCAGTAACTCACGATGTGTAAGACAAATCTTCTTTTGACCCTGAAAGTGTTTCTCTTTTTGACCTTTTTATTTGAGCATCCTATTCTCAGAAATTCTAACTTATCCCTGTCTCCTCTTTCTGGCTTTCCTATGTTTAGTCAGTGTTCAAGTCCCCATGGATTTTACTTCTCCAGTGCCACTTGTAGCCATTTCCTTCTTTCCACCCCCACTGAAACCTCGTATTCACCCTCATTGATTTTACTTCAATAAATGGATATGTTTTTCAACTGGTCTTATTACCTCTTACAACAGATGAATTCTAGATAGTTCGGTCAGCTTAACTGTATTAAAACACAAATATGAATGTACCTTTGCCTTGCTTAAAACTCCTAGTTTCTGTTAACACTTTTGTTATTTTAGTAATAGAAATTGCCTTAAATAATGATGTTTGTCTCAAATAACCAGGTTGAGATAGAGTAGTTTAAAGGCTGATTACTTTGGTTGTTGAGTGATGGACTTGCCTATTTTCATCTTTCACTCTAATGGCCTCAAGTTGGGTTCCCTACTGGTCACAGAATAGTTGGCAATCTCTGTCCAGTCATATTGTCTAAATATAACATTGGACAGAGAAACTAAACACTACTTTGCATTTGTCCTTCTTTTAAAGTTTGATGAAACTTTCTAAGATTCACCCCTCGTGGGTGGTTCCCCCATTTTGCCAGCTAGAATGATGTCACATGTGGCTGCCTAAATAGTTAATTGGCAAGGGCCATGAAATTACAACAATTGCAGCATCCCCAGATTCCTATGAGATGCCTCACTGTACATATTTAGACTTACGTTAAAAAGGAAGAAGAATATGGTGGGTGTTGGGTAGGAAATCAACAGGTTTGAACTGCTATCCCTCTCTCATTCTTTTTCTTCCCCTGCTCCTTCTTACTCTTGTTCTTTTCTCTACCATCTCTGCTATTTTCTTTTTCTCTTTCTTTATTTTGTTCTTGATAGTACATATCTAGTGACATCCAAGTTTGATGAAATGTCTGATCTATGAAGAGTTCCAGGGAGAGGAATAATTTTTTCCTGTGACTCTATAACATATTTTGGTAATATCCAATAGATTAGTCACTGCTACACTCTTATTGTCATCTGTAATCTGCCAAACTTTATATACTGTATGAATATTACTCCTATAAGGAGTATGACAAGACTCTTTTTCTCAAAGAGTTTAAGATTGAAGTGGAGATATATTGACAGGTGAAAGTTATGAATTGACAGTACACTTAGATGTCTGTGTAATACTGACATTTAATAGGAAAACATTGACATATGAAATCTAAATGGACTGCAGCAACTTCTTCCCTTTTGGAGTAGCAGTAAATGATGGCAAAATTTGTGTAAGTGAGACAATAAATCTATGTCTCTAACTCTCTTAGGGATAAGAGGACAGAAATTTTAAAGAGTCTTCCAGAGAAAAAGAGATATTAATAGAGTTTTTAGGGAGAGAAAAGGAGTCAAGCCACATGACAGGACGTTGGGCCTTGGGAAGAAAATGGGAAAGTGAGAGATTCCCAGTGGCAGGGAGTCTAAAGGTTTTTTGATACTAAGGAAATGGAATATTCAATGTTAAGTTGTTTGTGTTTCTATGATTTAAATACCTTTTACCTCTCCAATCTGAGGTACAGCCTTTTTATGTACATGTTTTGGGGGAAAACCAAGGACTCCCATGTGTGGGTGGATATGGAACAGAAACTACAGGTGAGGATGGAGAGACAAGAATGTGTTGAAAGTTTCAGCAAAAGCCACAAGTTAAAGTCAAGACATGGCATTGGAACTCCAAACCAGAACTGTGCAGGAGAAATACTGTCTTGGGACCATACTGTTCTTTTGGCAAGATGTGGGATAGAGAGTTCTGGCCGTTTGTATTTATTTCACAAAAGAGTAGAGTGACCTCAGCTGTCATTTGGATTATACATATAAGCACTCAATTAATTGGAAAAAACTGGGACCAAATTAGGGCCTGCATAAAGTATTCTACAAATGCCATTCCCCCCCTTCCCCACCTCTTTTACTTTAGCCACTGAGGGGAATATGCTGAAGTTAAAAATAAACAAAAGGCACTAGCTTTGGAATTAGGCTGAACTACCTTAGAGTCTTAGCTCTATCTGTTAGTGTGTGGCCTTTGGTAAATTTCCTAACCATTCAGGGCTTTATTTTTCTCACCAGTTAACTGATCATAATAATATCTGCCTTGCAACATTATGCATTGCATGGTATTTGGCAGATAGTATAGTAAGTGCTTAATTAATTATGGCTGTTGTCATCATCATTTCTACCAATAAAATAAAACAGTTATCATGCACTTAGTATTTACAGGGCGCTGCTGCTAGCACTTTACTTGCTTTCTCTCATTTAATGCTTGCAATGACCCCATAAAGCAAGTGAAATACCTCTATTTTACATATGAGGAAATGGAGACAAGCTGGTTGGCAACCTTCCCAAGGTCATACAGAGCCCAAGTCAGGGTTTGAAACTGGAAGGAGCCTGTTTCCCCTAACTAATAAGCTATGGAAGACAGTAGTAGGTCCCACCCTGATGAGCTGGGCTTCAGCTTGGCATGGAAGAAGGAGGAAGGTTAGCGAAGTCATGCTTCATTCCTAAACAAGCATGGTGAGGCAAGAATGCCTGTGGTATGTCAGGATGAGAAGAGAAGACATAAGAACAGATGGAGCTGCAGAGGCATGTTCAAAGAAGTAGTGCGAGTGGGGTGGGAGAGATAGTTGGGACTTCAGGCAAGAGGTTTGTAGGTGCTGTGGAAATGAGATTGAAGAAAAGTACATCGTTTTGAAATTCTAGATTATTAACAGACTATGAGTGTGTTTTGTGAACCAACTGATTGACTTAAGTTAGCAGAAAAAATGTTACGTCTTAGACGACGTGAGGCCAAATCTTAGTGACTGGATGATTCAGTCCTTAGGTTGTGCAAAGTGAGCTTTTCCTGGGGACTTCATCAGAGAGGTCACATGGGCAATTAGCTGGAACCAGTCTTCAGCAAAAGCCAATAAATGCAGGTTTATCCTACCGATTCCTTAATAAGATGAGTTAATTCCATATACTAAAGGCAAGAAAACACAAACAGGGGAGGGAAAGAAGGGGAAGAGGCAGTCAGTACAAATCAGTTGATCCCACAAAAAAGCTGTGCACATTTCAGGGTCTCTAGTGTTTGCCTGTGTACCCTTGACTTGCATTCTTTCTGCTCATGGCTCCTGTACTCTTCTGGACTGCAATGAAGATGTCAGATCAAGTTAGTTATACCTCCTCCATACTTTTTTGGCTGTATTCTAGGAAACATTAAATTTCAAATTATACACTGCCTTTTACTATTGTTATTGAAGATGTAGAATTATGCATTTGAGCTAAATGTCACGGACAAGTGCGTGTCATTATTCCCATTTTCAGATGAGATTGTGGAGCACACCAAGCCTAGTGTTTTGACTTCATGCCACTGTGATTGGAGCTGACATGTACTGAAATGGAATACTGTGCTTTTACGTTGCATTGTAATTATCTCTTTATCTGACCATTTCTCCCATTTGTGTGTTGCAGTCACAGAGCTCAGCATACTTGTGACTGACACAAAGAAGGGGCCTGGTAGATCTTTACTGGATGAGTGAAGAAAATTTTATTGAAAAGTAGCTGCATACAAACTGAATGTAAAGTATTACTCGATGAAATGTTCAGGAATATTTCTGACATGATCCATCAGTTATCTGTATAAATTTGTACCATTGGTCTGTTAGGATTATTTTCTTTTAGTTTTCTCTCCTCTCTTGATTTCACTTATATACTTGACATTTCTTTCCATCAAGTCTATTCCCTGGATTTTACTGCATCATTACACCAGCAAATGTTTGTAAACTTTGTATTGTGAACAGTTAAAAAATGTTACAGTAATACCAAGGGGATAGAAGTTGACTTTTCAGAATATATCCTATTTGTTAATCAGATTAATTATTTAACAAACCATAAAAATAGCTACTATAATCATTAAAGCCTGATCTCTCTTCTTCCTAAAAGGACTGTCTAAAAGAAGAATTTTAAGTGCTCAGATATGTCCTATACTTGTAGCTGAAGAGACCTTAGGGATAATTTAGTCTTATGATGACAAAGCTTATTTCTTCTCCTTGGTGTTTAAATTCTACTCTGCATTAAAATTGGGAAGCTAATGCTAAGCCATTATTTCATGAAAAAATAAGATCTTAGCTTACAGGGTTATAGAATGCATCAATAGTGTTATAAGATTAACAGCCACATTGAGATTTTCCTTTCTCAAAAATTGCTGCTCGCTCAAACTGGTAGAAATGGCATACTTAAGTAGAAATTATTTTCGCACAAATGTGTCTAACATATAACTTTTAAATACTGAAATCTTTTTTGAAGTGATGATAGATGACATAATAGATTTGCAAACGTTCATTTTCTTTTAACTCTCTTTCCAAAGTCATCTGACATATATGGCCATGCAATCCAAAGAGAAAGTCACAGACACCAGTGGATGTTAAAGCTGGTGACCTGGAACCGGTGCTTATGTAGGTGACACACCATCTCAGCCCATAGAAGGCTCCATTCTTAGCTACTGCCTCCTGAGCCCCCAGATCACTTCTCAGTCAGCTTGTGGCATCTCTTTGTTCCTTCCAATATCCCACAGATCTCAAGGATTAGATTTTATCTTAATTCCTTCTTAAATCTGCCCTGGAGCTTCTGTTCCCTTCAAATAGGCTTGTCAGGGAGGAGTTATAGTCTTTTAATCTCTTACCTTCTTTTCCATTTCCTTTTCTGCCACACTATAAAATGCAGAAGAGCTCCTTCATTTTATGGATCTTAAAGTTAATTATTAAAAGGATAGAGATACAAGGCAACAAATATCACACACACACACACCGAGTCATTGAGATAAAATATGAGAAAGAGTAACTTGCAGGGCACCTGGATGAAAAGAGGATTTGGTAAAATCCCAAAGGATTTGTTTTCATGTTTATGATGTATCATTTAAGGCATTAAAACCTTAAATCGATAATCAGTCATATATATTTACTATTTAATAATAATTGAAGGAGTTCTTTAATTCTGGACTTGTAAAAGAAAATGCTGAGAATAACTAAATTCATATCTTGTAACAAGAATTATTCACTATTAATTATGGTCAGACTATGAATGGTCAAGGATGTATATTATAGTAGCTATCATGTAAGGAATCCTTATTATTGTAGAAATTATACCAAGTGATAATGATCTCACAAACACCGGTCCTCTTCATAGATGACTTTGCCACCTTCTTCACAGAGAAATAGAAACATGTTGATTTCCTACCATGGCACCTACATATTTTTATGAACCTGCACCCATGTCTTCTCTATTCCTTCCCAGTACAGTTAATAAGGTGTCCTTCCTGTTGAGGCAAATCCAATAGTTCTGATAAATGTTTAACAACCTGGTTTCTGGAAAAAAATCCTGATTCATAATGTTTGTTGATATCCGTGTTGTAAATATTTCTACCATGGCTGATTTTAAGTTACCAATATGACACCATGGAATGATGAATGGAAAGAGAGGTGCACACAGACTCTTGTAAGCCACTACTTGGTCAGTCCTTAATGTCTTCCAAAGAAGCAGTAGAGAACGGCGAGTCTCTGCACAGACACCATAGTCAGATTTGCCCTGTGGGTGTATCCTGGTTCTACTCATTAATATATCTATAGTTTTGAATACATCATAACTTTTCTGTACCTTAGTTTCTTAATTGGTAAAATGATGATTAATAAAAACATACCCTTTGGGGTATAGCAAGATTATCCTCCTAATCCATAACAAATCTATGAAGCAGAGTATTATTATTAATCCTTATTTTACAAATGAGATGTCTCCTCCAGCTACTGCTCTAATTTATTCCTTTTATTTAGCCAAATTTTAATCCACTTATTCCTCTCCCACCTACTCTTCAATGTATTCCCATGTAGCATCTTCACCCATTATTCAGACAGCTGTGGCTATTAGAAAAAAATCTTACATCTTACATTAGGTTTTCGGGACACAGACTTTTTAGAGAAAGTTTTGGATATGGGGTTTATTAGAGAGTGCTTCCAGGCATAACTATAAAGGAATGTGGGAGGCAGGATTGGGAAGAAGGAGAGATTGCATAACAGTGATGCATGCATTTGCACCAGAAGCCTTACCCCATCTGGTGAGAGCTCTGGAATCAAGTCGAGATGATCCTTCAGAACTGCTCTGAATTGAGGTGAGGGGGCAGGTTATTTGTTTACTGCATTAACCAGTTTTTGAAGGGGAGTGGGGGAAATCTTGGGCAGGGAGTTTCCTTTTACCATTTCCTAAAGAGTAATACGACTTTAAGGTCCTAATAGCTAACAAACACATCAGTTATCTGGGGGAAATTAGTACCTGTCATAGAAAGGGAAAGCTGTATAGATCTAGATCTTTATGCTGCTCAGATCTATTTGTTTCCTATGGTAAGTTGGAGCATTGAAGACCATTTGCTCCAGGATTCTTACTGGTCTCTTTTCTTGAGAAAACTTACAAAATAAATGTTAATAGCATGAATTACAGCTCCAGCTATTATAGTCATGAGGCCACAACTGAATCTCATTATTTCTTAATACCCATTTTCCTCATCATAGTCACTACGCCCTTCTCATGGTACCGTTGCTGCACTTGTCCATTTGCATTGTCCATTCAAAATTGGGCCGGAGAGGACAAAGAGATGTCCCAATGGATCACCTGAATGCTGAACATATACTTCCCTGTCTGTATTTTGTAAGAGCAGCCCTACTTCCTTCTAATGATCAAGGTCAATTATGTTTGTCAGATGGTAGCTCCTTTTTTTTTTAATTCTGATCTCTTGGTAAATTGGACCTAAGTTGACCAGCAAAGTTAAGTGGAAACCCTGATGTATCTTCTCATGGAAGAGTTTTCTCTTTATGAATTAGGGCATCTATTTCCGCAATGTCTAAAGTTGTGGCAGCACATTTCCCAAGTGAGTCGCTAGGAGAGTTGGTAAGTGAGACCACTTCTGCTTTCTCACCCCTTGGTTTCTGGACCCATGTATTTTACCTCCTGGAGTTAGAGCACCAAATAATGCTCATTGTTGTAGAATGTATATACTATTCTGGTTGATGGTACCCCATCCTTCAAGCATCTCATCTCCATTTGGTGTCTCAGCTGTACCTTGAAAAGCCTGTCCCATTTTTCTATCAGACTGGCAACTTCTGGTTGGATTAGCATGGTATAGGATCAGTGGATATCATGGTCACTGCGACATCTTTTCTGTAAAGTGGATCTCTCGGTTTGAAGTAGTGTTATATGGTATTTGTTGTCAGTGGATTGGCTAGTGCTTTTAAGTTTTTAGATAGTGTTTGGCCAAGGTCCTGTGGGTGGAAAAGGAAAATCCATTCATGAAATATGTGCCAAGTCCAGTCAAAGTAATTTCTGTTCCTTTCAGAGTAGATGGAGTCTAAGGTAACTTGACATCATGGTAGAGGATGGTGCTGTGTAGGGCTCAGTGTTGATTTCTGTTGTGGTTGGATTAAACATTCAGCAGTAGGATAAGTTAGATTGTCTTTGGTGAGGTGAAGCTGATACTGTTGGACGCATGTACCGTTTCTACCCCTATTACCATGGCTACTCCATTTTTGAGCCATTGAGCCAGCACTGGAGTGGTCACTGGCAGAGGCTGACTAACATCAATTGGCTGAGATGTCCTGTCTACCTGGTTGTTTAGTGTTACTTCTATGGCTCTCTGGTGGGTATTAAATTTGATAGAGAAAACCCACAAGAAGCAAACAGCCTTGCAGGTTCTCTAGCTCCTCTACTAGGTGGAATAGAGTTAGATAGCAAATTCAAATTGTGGTTTGCAAACGACCAACCCTGACATCACAAGGCAAATGCAGATGGGTAGGTTTAGAGTTGAGAGATAGATTTCAAAATTACTGGGGTAGTTGAGAAATACTTTTAATTCTTTTAATTCTTAAGCGGTGGCATTATCTCTGTCTTTACCCACTGTGATATTGTTGTTGAGTAATGATCCTGTCCTGGGAGAGGACATCAAAATTCAGGGGTTTCCACATGTTCTTGGTGACATTTAGCGTTCTTACCCCACAAATCAAGAAATCAGTGTGAGGTTTTGGCCAATTACCAAGTATGTCCATTTTCATTATACATTCAGACACTGGGGAAATGATCATGGACAGAGTGGACTTATTACTCTAATCCATACCTAGGCCGTGACTTCATTTATTGATAGCTCATATGTACACTCAGTCTAATATGGGGTCAAGATAATACTTCAGGTCCCTGGATATCAACATCAATTTAGACTCTTACCAAAATTCTTGAAAGATTTGGCTATTACCTTTCCCTGAAGTGTGGTTACCTAGATAAATGGCCTTAGTCCTTTGAGAAAGAACTAGGAAGACTCATTTTATATGCTTGCTGTGGTGTTAAAGGCTTCTTTCTCATGAGAATCCAACCTCTTTTTCAGTCAGTAAGCTCAAAGCCTAAGATCTGGCTTACGTTTGAACACTGGTAAGGAATTAGGACACTTTTTGGGCCATCTGCCCTCAACTCCCCTAGTTAGCATATTTGGTTTCTTAGCAGTATTTTTGCTTTCCATTTATCTTTCCCCTAGAACATCACATTCCATTAAATATTTCCATAACGCTCTGCTGGTCAAGACCCTCTGAATGATTCTCTACCTCTTCATTTATTCTAATAATTATGCCTAGTTTTGATGGTCAATCTCTGGCAATTAGCTTATGTTATTTTGGAGTCCTATTATACTCAGTTTTTATAACAGTGTCTTGTACTTTCAACCCTGGGTTCCACAGGATGTTCATCACTGAGCTTTTTGATCATCCCAGTATCTCTCACCAGTATGGTCACTATTGTTTTGTTAAATTGACTGTCCTCTAGGCCTCTCTCATGGATTATAGTTAGCTGATGGGTTTTTTGGATGAAATAATAGAAAAATTCTAGCATGACTACTTTTCTGAGCCTCTTATTCCTTTCTACTATTGACTGCTGTGGAAGTGCGGGGCATTACTACTTTACTCTCTTAGCACTATCTCTTGGGGTATTTGTTAGCATGTTAAATTATGTATCACAGGGGAAGACTGATCCACTATTGATAATCTCTCCTTTATCCAAGTTTATGTTCCATTCTCTCACTTACATCTCATTCTAACACCACCAGGATCCTGTATATACTTCCCTGTCTCTTGCCACTTCATGTTGGTTAGGTCCTAGAGCTTTGTAGGTATATAAGTCCTTTCGTCATTTACAGAGCTTCCTTACAGGATATGTAGTGAACTAGCCCTAGTTATTGACCTGGAGGTGGAGAGGTGGGACTAAATGCTGATTGGCGTACATATTGTCTTGTGCCATGGTCAATTTTATGTGTCAGCTAGGCTAGGCTATAGTTCCCAGTTATTCAAGCAAACTCTAATCAAAGTCTTACTGTGGAGATATTTTGTAGTTGTGATTAAAGTCTATAATTGTTTTACTTTAAGTAAGGGTCTACATAATCTGTGTGGACCCAATTCAGTAAGTTGAAAGGCCATAAGAGCCAACTGAGACTTCTCAGAAAAAGGAATTCTACTTGTGTATTGCAGCTTCAGCTATTTCCTGATAGTTCCAGCTTTTTCTTCCTGATAGCCCGCTCTGTGGATTTTGGACTTGCCTGGGAACTCTGACTGATACATATTTCAAGGCAGAAATATTGCATCATCTCAAGAAATGAGGCATTGGTAACCGTAAACAGAAACAACTGATCCAATTCTGCAGGTCCACACGGTTCAAGGACTTTGGGGATTCCAGATTTTCTAGTGTATGTACCCAAATGTCCTCATGCCAAGTCTCAGGTCCCCACCCTTTTCCAAAACTGGTCCTGACCTTGGTATAACATACTTGAGGGGTTAGAGAATTCGATTTTCTCTGTAGTTTCTTCACATAATTAAGTCCTGGGTTTAAACATCAGCTTGTTCTGCTTTCTATATGCAGAGGATGGAAGTTTCTTTATATGCTGCCAAAGACATTGACATTTTGCCTTAAGTTAGAGATTTAAGGCTTTCTTCCTCAGACTTCCATTGCTTAGTGTATTGATAGCCCCTAGCAATGGCTATCTAAATCTGTAATCTTTATAATGACTACTTTAATTTCTCAAACACCTGAGCTATTGCATTCAATAGTGCATTCTCTGCCATAGCATCCAATCCCAGTTCACCATAGCTAACTGTGCTAGTAGTTTCAAAGCTGTAGCGTGCTACGAATTGTCTAATGTTCCACCTACCACCAGTGAGGGAAACTTCATTGACAGTTCTCATTTTAGAATCAAATTTCTAGGACCACTCTTAGCTCTGTTTTAGGTTGGGTTGGAAACAGACTCTGAGTTAATATTTGGATGAAAGAAGTTTATTGGGGTGTGTTCTCATGACCAGCAACATCTTCAAGAAGATGAGGGAACAAAACTGGAAAAAGGAAGAGGTTGAAAAGTGATGGGATTTTACTAGATATCTTAGCTGATCCAGTGGAAGCTCTTAAGTTGTTCTTAATTGAGGAACGTATGTTAGTCTTGTTCCCTAGCATTAGCCAATCATTGTATGTGGGCTGACTATTCACAAGGGGTACCTCCTTCCTGAAAGGGTGATCTGAATGGTACACTATGTCAACTGCTATACTTTTGGGGGAAATTTTCTACCAGTGATCAAAGCATTCTTTTTGATAGATTCTGTGATGTCATACTTTCCTGGTTGTCCTCCTAACCAGATGTGAAATATAAGAGTCCTTCAGGCTTGGTCCTGTGTTCCCTGGTCATACCATTTCACACTCTCTCCCTATGTATGTGTTCCATTCATGCCCATGGCTTCAGTTACTCTCTATTTTCTCTCTGCCATATATTCAACTCATTCTGATGTTGATAAAGGATGCTTTAACCTTATCATATCCAAGAATAAACTTATCTTCCCTTCTAAGCATGGTGTTCTTTAATTATTCCATGATTCTATGAATGACTCTACCACTTATCCAATTCTAAAACCTAGAAACATGGATTATTTATTAGTTATTCTTGATAAATCCTCTCCTTAATTACCATTGTTGTATCGACTTCTGAGTCATGTTAGTTTCATGTTTCAAATATTTCTTCAATACAGCTACTTTCGTTTATCCCTACTATCACAAACACCCTAGTCTAAGTAACTTTGTCTCTGCTAAATACTGTTATAGTTTTCTAACTGATCTGCCCTGCAGTTCAAAATACCTCCTCTGCTTATGTCATCCTCCTACTTGGAACTCTTCTCTGACTTTCATAGATCTTCAGATATTGATCAGAAGCCCAAGATCTCCTGTTTTATCTTGGCACACACTGCCCCTTGCTTCCTCTGGGTCAGCTATAGACTTACAGTTCCTTGGAAGTACCATTCTCCCACCCACTATTAAGCCTTTATTCATTCTGTGCTTTTTCCCTGGAACACTTGTGCCCACACATGGCCCCTTCTCTCAGTACTTAGTCATATTTTACATATTAGTACCAACATCACTACTTCATGGAAATGTTTGAATTAAGTAAACTGATAGAAGAGGCTAGGAGGGTCTTCAAGCATGAAGAATCTCTTCTTATTTGGAATCAACTGAAAATCTGAAAAAGGGTCCCTCGTTGGAAGAGCCCTGGCTCTTGCTTGGGTGGCATCATTGAACATCTCCAGCAAATTGTAGAAGTAAGCATTGCTCTTAACCACTTCCTAATTACTATCATTTGGATTACAAAGACATCCTAAAGCACTAGCCAAATACTAGTTCTTACTAGTTTTATTTCACATAACAAAAGTCTGTGATTCTTATGTGGATAAATATCTTATAAACTCTTTTAAAGCCAAGAGAACTGAATGAAATGGGAGTGGCTACTCTTGTTCTTACTGCTCTTCCTTTCCTTCAAACTGAGCTCTAATCAAGCCTAAATATTTCATATCAGATTTCTGTGCCTGATAAGACTCATGTTTCCTGTGCCTGCAATGTCTGTCCCCTTCTGTGCTCCCATCCACCCCCAACTTGCACATATCATGAGTTTTCAAATCTTCACATTTTCCATGGAAAATATTCTCATTCTATGCCCCAAGCTTCTTTTCATCCCAGGAATCCCTTTTTTTCTCAGAATTAACATTGTCTGCACCTCTCTTATGGTTCATTTATATAATTTTTTTTGTATATTTCAGTCTTATGAGTGTAAGCTTTATTGTTACTATACTGTGGGATCTTCAGAACTGTGTGTGATTAAAAAATTTCTTTCCTCGCTGCATTCAGAGAAATCAATAAAAATTTGTTGAGTAAATTTAATTTAATGAACAGAAGATTTGATGAGCAGTCAGGAACCAGGGACATAGGAGGACATAGGAGCTGGAGATTGATTGATTAGACAAACAAAATCAGGCAGTGGATTAAAAGCTAAATAAAGGAACTAAAAGGAAGAAAACAGAGACAACCTTCTAAGAAAAGGAGGTCTTGAAATTAAAACTCAACATTAGATGATTCTGTTGAAATAGCTAAAATTGTAAGAATTCCAAAATCAGGTGCAAGTTAGGTGACTCATGTGTTGAGTCATAAAACCTTCTTGATTGAAAGCACAGTGCTGGCTGGTTTTAATTATTACATTACTTTAGGTGGTTTTCCTTTCCTATTGACAGTTAGATGAGGAAAATGGTGTGGACTTTTATTGGGAAGATGGCAGGGAAGAGATGAGGAGATACTTCAACAGTGAAACCAATTTTGGGAAGTGGAATGATAGACTGAAAAGAGGAAACAAATGAGGCAGAGTAAGAATTTTGTCAAACTTCTCATGGATAAATAGGAATGTAATCTCTCACGCAGAAACTTTGAATTCCCAAAGAAAAAGAGGGTACAAAGTAAAAAGATTCAGTGGAGTGGTATTAACTGGGAACCTAGTGAGGCAGAAAGGGTAGGGACAACAAGAAATAAAACATAAAAGTTTTCTGTGAAGCTTTAGGATTTATATTTTATTATCTTCCATTTGTATTTTTGGCATAACGTAGTAAGAAATTTCTGGTTGACTGAATTCAATTCTCATCCTGATGTTCTGATATTATGTAGGTACAGTTTAAAAATCCCCTGAAAACAGTACTAAATATATCTTTAAAAAGCACTGGCTAATTCTTCTATGTTTTCTTTTGATTACAGTAGTCGCTTTGGACAAAAGGTATTAAAAGTTAGAAAAATCAAACTTCAGATGACTGTAACCACATCATTCAGTCTGTTAGTCCTTACATTCAAAGAGTCAAGGGAGATAAAGATCTTTATTTGACATCAAGGCATACCAATTTTCAATACCTCAGTTCACACTAATACATTTTATGCATGAACTCATCTCTTCTTTCATATTATATGCATTCCTTGGTGCTTGTAAAAGTTTCTCAACACAAGACTCATTGTATTCTATCACTCTTACATTCTAGAATGCCAGCACTCAAATAGTAATGATCTCATAGTTGATGAATCAAGTCTTAGATGTAATATGAAAAGGACAGATTATTGCTAGAAGAATAGGGAACATGAAATGCAGTGGCATTTTGAATTACACATGCACAAACAAAAGAGAAGCTCAATTTTATGCAATATCCATGATCATAGATAGGAATGCCTTCCCTTTTCCTTGAAGGCAGCCTTAATAGCATGCATGTTATTTAATTATCAAACCATTAATTAAAAGCATTAAGTATAAGACAAATAACTGGAATGATTATTGGAAAAAGAATTCTAAATTGCAAAGTATTTTTTAGGAAACAAGAAAGCTTTGGTTATAGTTTGTCATTTAGTCTAGTTGTGTCTAATTGTATGAATCAGTTAAACATCAGAAAAGAATGAGAATAGCTCCAGCAAGTATTTTCTTGGTCTATAATGTATATATTGTTTTTATCAGGTATTTTAAAATTTCTTGTTACCCAGCAGCGAAGAATTCCTATTTATTTTTAATCTCAATAATTTTAGGATATGTGTCTTTTCTTTCTATTTCTTTCTTCCCCCTTCCTTTTATGGGCAGAGAAGTTAAATAGAAACATGAGCTTATAGTGCCAATACAAATAAATAACTTTCAGCAGTATCTGAGACTTCTTGGAAAAATAATTCTCAAAATATCTATCATATTGAAAGTCCCAAGGAATCAGTGAAACTGAACCATTATTATATAACAACAAATGTTTTTCATTAGGGTGCAAAGATCATGTGAATCAGCCAGTTGGGATAATTGTTCTTACTGAGGATTAATGGGAGAATTGAATGCACATGGGTAGCACATTGTCCAAGGCTGAACACTTTCTGAAATGACTGTTGTTTTGTGAGTGGTTTTCCAATCCCATATTATTTGGTTTTTTGTTTTAATGTTATTTTTAAAAAAAATTATATATGGACATAATTTAAGAGTCAAAAGTTGTACAAGGTTTGTTAACAAACCAGGAGTTTCTTAACTCCTTTTGTTTTCCTCTTCCCCAGATAAAAGCATTTCATTTTCTTTAGCTGATTCTCTTGGTGTGTCTTGTGTCTAAACAACATGCCTTTAATTGTTACTCTTGATTTTTCAGTTTTAGCTATTACCTATTGAATTTCCCTTACATATGACAGGGATTGGGCTTTGTTTTTTCCCTGAGCCCTCACCATCCTCCCCAAATGTTATAATTGTGCTTAGATGAATATTCAACATTTATATTATTATAACTATAAAATGCAATCCACAGCTGAGTCGTGTAGGAAGCTATTATTTTCCTTTTCTACACAACTGTTTTTACTGAAGTCAATTTTCATTCCTTATTTTTCTTCGTTTCTTAATGCACTTACTGCCAATTCAACCTCAAACTTTTTTTTTTTTTTTTTTTTTTTTTGGCAAACTTTTTCCATAAAACCTATAAATCTTTTAGGCTTTTAGTCCTTTAGACCTTGTAGTCTCTGTCACCACTACTCAACTCTGCTATTGTAGATTTGACCCACAGGCTGTAGCTTGCTGACTTCTGGTCAAAACCATACCTTGGGATGTTTAGTTGCTTCAGATATTCTATCCATTTTCTCTTTTCTCCAGAGAAGCTTCTCAGTGGGGCTCCTAAGATACTCTTTACACCCATGTCATAGATGTCATCCTGAGGATCTACTTCACCTCCTTTCTTTTGTTGGGTCTCCTGTTACCGGTATTCCATGTCTTTTCTTTTTCTTGGCTAACGCCCTTATTTTAGTGGAAAACCATTTCCAGAAGCTTTTAGAGAAAGGGTGCAAAGCAGATAATACAAATTCTCTATTGACACACAGTCTTCCAAGAATTGACTGTGATGCAAGATGTTTTTGTTTGCTTTTAGCCATGCTTACCATTGGACTTATCAGAATTTAACCAAGAAAATCTAAATAAATTATATGTAAAACATTTTATTTTGCTTATTTTAAATAAGATTAGGAAACAAAAAGTCAAACATGTTTAAGACTTGTAACTACAACACTCTACAGACTCATAATTTTCTTCTTCAAGTGAAACCTTTTAGGAGGAAGAAAGGAAATACTAGAAAGGAATGTGAGGATGACAGCTCATAAAAAAATGGGTTGGAATTAAATTAATAGGGATTTGTACTTCCCTTAACCTTTGATAGCTCCAAAATGACCTTCACTATGAATCCCATTATAATGGTGGACCAAATGGTCCATAGTATAATTGTGCTATGAATTTTCAGGGAATTAATGTTAATGCTTCCTACAAATGTTTCCCCTGAGCAGATGAGATTGGCTGTCCATTTTTGGGTCTTTCTTAAGAAAGAAATAACTTTACCAACTTGAAATTTGTTGGTAGTACTTAGAGTAATTGTTGATTAAAGTATTGAATAAATTTTAAAGCTGTTGATTTTCTACAAATAAAATCAAATACTTAGCATGTATTAAACTAAAATATTTTAAATTAAAAAATAAGTTAGTAACAATTAAATTAGAAAGCAACAGTGGAACATACGGTATTGTTGGTGCCAATGAAGCCTAGTTTTTAATGTGGTTTTAAGAGAGCACTGATGTTCCCAGGAGATTGAAGAGACATGTTCACAGCAGAAATGGATCAGAATGGAATTAGATATATGCCTAAGTTCCACGATTCTGTATTGACATACTTTGTGGTTAAATACAGAACCAAGTAGAAATATAGAGCTTCTGAGGCAGACAGATTGCTCCAACTTTGACCTTTGCAGCCCTAGTAGGTTTCTTTTCCTTAATGTTATTTTTATGTCCTTAATTTTAGGTGCGGTATGGATTTAGATGTGTCATGTAATTGTGGCTTTTCTATTGTGCTCATTATAACAGTAATTACCAAACAAATCCCAAAACTATTGTGCATATAAGTTAGATCCATCTCTCATGAAAGATTTTGCCTGAACTATTTTTAGTTTATGCATTTCTATATTGTTTGAATCTAGACTTAACATCCATCTCTCTTCTTTCTTCATGGTTAAGGAAGCTATGAAACTCATGAAAACCTCATTGTCCAGAACATGTCTTTCCAGTTTTGATTCTATCTTTGAAAAACTTGTCCTATTCTTCATTTTAGATGGAAGTAATAAAATTCTTGGGCTGTATTTTAAAATGTTATTGAATACATCATGCCCAGCAAACTAGGGCTGTTATTTTTTAAAAATAATGCTTACTTTGGGGTGAAAATCACTCTCATATATGGCAAATTATGGATAAAATTGGATCCTGGTTTTTAGGAAGATTCTATTGACTTATGGAGGCTATCCAAAGAGTCATATTAAGATATATTGATAAAAAGAGTCACACATTTTGATAATATGGCTCAGGAAAATGTAGCCTACTCCCAAGTATGGAAATAAGTAAAGACCATTCAAATGAGAACAGGTAAGGGCTCTTTATTCAGAGCTTGCTACATAGTAAGAGAGTCAACCACCACCATTTTGGCAAAAACCCAAAGGCAGGTAGAGAAGTGGGAAATCTGTATAATGGGAAAGAGGGAAAGATTCATGTATGCCCTGCTTGGAGGCTATTGGCATGGGGAAGTTGGAGGTCAGCTGACTAGAAGTAAGATATCCTATGAGATTGGTTGGAAGAGCATATTTGGCTTTATCCCATTGTTCCTAAGTTAGAGATAGGGACAAAAATTAGGGAAGCTTTCAGTTATTGATCAAGTCCTGACTTTTTGGAGTGATTGTTGCAGAGATTGTGGTGTTCTGCAGGTTGTGGGTCAAAGTTCTGCCTTAATATGTGGTCTGACTGTTGTCTGTATATTCATTCTTGTACAAGAATGGAATTAGATATATGCCTAAGTTCCACGATTCTGTATTGACATACTTTGTACAAGGAATCAGAAATGTCTGTCATCGTATAAAAACTACCAACAATTTCCAAGAACAAACTTAAAATTCAGGCTAATTTTTTAATCATTATATTGTTTTAGGTATTTTTATTCTTCTTATCCGTGAAGTAAAACATAGTGGATTTGGTCCTTTTTTTTTCCAGTTAAGGAGGATTCTTGACAACTATGTCAAGTAAAAATCAATTTCTGATTAGTTAAATCATGAATCAGTAAAATGACTTAATCTTAAAAGACTTTTCCTTGTTTCAGAGAAAGGATGAAGACAATACTCTCATCTATTTCAAGGTTTGTAAACACGGTGTGCTTTGAATTCCTTATAAGAAACTTCTAGTGAATGGTACCAAGCAAAAGTCATTCTATAAAACTTTCAAAAATTATTTTCCTTCAAATTTAATTCTATTAAATCCTTTAAATATGGAACCCTAAATGTCTACAAAGCCATTTATATGTTTTCTTAAAATTGAAGTGTAATTAACATTATACTAGTTAACATTAGGGTCAGGTGTATAATATAATGATTCTACAATTCTATACTTGACTCAATGTTACCAATGTATTTTTTTCCAAACCAGAAATATCTTTATTGTGCAATTTAAAAATATCCCCAAATGCTGCACTCTTGTCACTGGGATCTGAAAAATCTATTGTATTAGATATGGGTAAATAAAAGATAATCCAAAAGAAGACAAAAAGAGTGTGTACAGGCAAAGTACACTAATGGTAGTTTCACTTTCTTGAAATAGATCATTCTGACATGATAGTTAGCTATAATTAATAAGTGATAAACAAAAAATAAAATGTCAGTCTGCAAGTAACCTTGCCAGACTCCTGATGCTGCTCTGACCTCCACCAATCAGTCAAGCTTATTAGGAGGATCAGACAGCCATTAATATCTTAATGCCTGTGAGACATGCAGCAGACAGAGTTAAAGGGTCTGTGTTAAGGTGTGAATATCCCTTGAGCAGAAACCAACAGTAAAGAAGATGCTTCTCCAATTGTTTCCTCTTTGGCTGCTATTTGTACCTCTTTCAAATAATGTGCTATTCAGATTTTATCATATTAGTGTCCCAAGGAAAGCATTACATATAAATATTATAAGTACTCATTTATATCTTTTATACTAGAAGAATATGTTAAATGTGCAGTCTCTTTCTGCTTTCATGAATATTCAATATTTAGGTAGCTCATAATTATATACAACACTAGCACCTGACTTACCTTTGTAGCCTCTCATTTTAACAACAAAGATGTGTATTAGTTTGTTTGCCTCTTTCCCTATGTCAGTTACTAGCAGTGAGAAATAATGAACTCATTCTGCCTAGTATAATATGGATGATCAATAATTAATAATTGGAAAATGTAACTTTCCAGTGCATTTTGACACATTATTGGGCTGACGTCTTAGATAAAATCATTTCTATTTTGAATGTGGCAAATTTACATTGAAGACAATGTGTTCTTGGCATTAGCTCCCAACCCTGAACCTTTGCAGTAAATAAGACAAGGTGTTAATTAAGAGAACTGCCAATCCAAATGAATAATGGAGTGCTGGAAATAGCATGGGAGAGGGCTTGACCTTCTGCCTCAAAGAGGTGCTCCAATGCTGAAGTCTCAATTTTGGAACTGTGACTAGAATAATGAGAATACAGAAAGGGAAAAAATGGATAGAGGGATCTCCATTAACTCTTTAGCTATTCCTAATTAGTTTTCAAAAACTGTCAGGCAATGTTTAATGAAAGGCTTTTCAAGAATAGGAAATGAATAAAGGTCACAATACAGTAGCTCCCCCACTTACCTGCAGGGGATACCTCCAAGACCCCTAGTGGATGCCTGAAACTGTGGAGTGTACTGATCCCCATATATACTATGACTTTCCCTATCCATACACACCTATTTTAGAGTTTAATTTATAATTAGGCACAGTAAGAGATGAACAATAGCTGATAATAGAAAAACTGAAACAATATATTGTAATAAAAGCAATGTGAATGTGGCCTCTCTGCCTCTAAATATCTTACTGTGCTGTGTTCACCCTTATTTTGTGATGAGGTAAAATGATAAAATGCCCACATGATAGGATGAAGTAGGATGAATGACACAGGCAGGGTGACCTAGCTTTAGGCTGCTGTTGACCTCCTGATGATTCCTCAAAAGGAGGATCATATGCTTATGGACCACGATTGATGACAGAAAACTGAAACCGCAGAAAGCAAAACCACAGGTAAGGGAGGGCTACTGCATGTACTATTTCTTCAGCCCAAATGTGCGTCAACTAAGTATTAAGGGGGAATAGGTTCTTTGCAAGGGTCTTTTTTAAAAATTTTTTTTAATGTTTATTTTTGAGAGAGAGAGAGACAGAGCACCAGTGGTGAAGGAGGCAGAGAGAGAGAGGGAGACACAGAATCCGAAGCAGGCTCCAGGCTCTGAGCTGTCAGAGCCCGACGCAGGGCTCCAACTCACGAACTGGGAGACCATGATCTGAGCCGAAGTTGGATGCTCAACCAACTGATTTCTTTTTTTTTTTTTTACATTTTTTTTTTCAACGTTTTTTATTTATTTTTGGGACAGAGAGAGACAGAGCATGAACGGGGGAGGGACAGAGAGAGAAGGAGACACAGAATCGGAAACAGGCTCCAGGCTCCGAGCCATCAGCCCAGAGCCTGACGCGGGGCTCGAACTCACGGACCGCGAGATCGTGACCTGGCTGAAGTCGGACGCTTAACCGACTGCGCCACCCAGGTGCCCCCCAACTGATTTCTTAAATGCTGTGCATTAAGCAGCAGCATAGAGAGGCAGTTGCCCTCTTCCTGACGCTCATCCAGGCCAAGTTAACTCAGCCACCTTGGTCCAGGAGGAGGGTGGGGTGGTAGGGCATGGGGCAGAGGCATTCCCCTTGGGGAGGTGATGTCCATGGACAATCCAAAGACATCCACCTCTGACTCCTACACATGGCTTGCAGAGAGACCTGAGAGTTCAGGTCTACTCCTGATTCTAACTTAACAACTAAGTTGACAAGTCCTTCTGGGCTATGGGTCTATTTTGGAGGTCATCAAGAGGAGGTGACCCCTGGTTGCCCCTAGAGCTAAATCCAGGCAATTGGACATTCCTTATCTCTCTTCTCCCATGCCCCAGGAATGTATATTTTTCCAGTTGTTCATACAATGTGAACCATTTCAAGGACACAGTTTTGAGAGACTAATGTGTTATTGAGACCGTCTGTATGGTATCATCTGATCAGATGATCTGACTTAACCCAGTTAACGCCTCTATATAAACTTTTAAGATTCTGGCAGGCAGGGGGCGCCTGGGTGGCTCAGTCGGTTGAGCGTCCGACTTCAGCTCAGGTCATGATCTCACAGTCTGAGTTCAAGCTCCGTGTTGGGCTGTGCTGACAGCTCAGAGCCCGGGGCCTGTTTCAGATTCTGTGTCTCCCTCTCTCTCTGACCCTCCCCCGTTCATGCTCTGTCTCTCTCTGTCTCAAAAATAAATAAACGTTAAAAAAAATAAAAAAAAAAAAGATTCCGGCAGGCAGGTGCAGTGGTCTACTTGTCTACCCAAGATAAGCCTCATATATAAGTTTCCTTGCTTATTCAGACTGTCACATCCCAATCTGTAGAGGTTTGCCTCTTCTGTCTCTGCTTGCCCTCTGTGAATATGAGGGCCAGTTTTCAAACCAACACCATTTGAAGGAGATACCCAGTCCCTATTTAGTCAGGGCACTGAATTATATAAATCTCTAAGGTTTTTTAAATGTTTGAAATCCTCCATCGTTGTGACTATTCTACTGAAGCTACTGAATACCTCAGGCCGTGAGAATAGAAAACATTTCAGTGAGGCCAGTATGGCAAATGACTCTGTTGCTCTAAGAAAGTTGCTTTGGCTTTGGACAGTCTGCCTCCTTTTCTGGGAAAGCTCCAAGATAAACAGAGAGGAAGACAATAAGACAATGTGAGGAATATCTTACTGTGAAAATGAATGACATTTATTGTAGACCTATTATGGACAGGTGCTGTTTTATATTAAATCTTCATGACAACTTTATGAGGTAAGTGCTATTATTATAATCATCTGTGAGGTCACTGAGGCACCTGAGGTAAAGTAATTTGCCTAGGAACACTATTTTATTTAAATGCCTGGGCTTAGACATGAATCTTGGTTTCCAGGGTGTCACAGGGGTACATTGTGGTCATTTGTTTTCACATAGACCCTAGATGCTGTGGCTTTGTTTTTTCTAGCTGTTTGAGCTTAAATATTAGCCTATATCCAGACTCACAGAACCATCAACTGTTTCCACCCACCCACACACCTATGTGGATAAAGTAAGCAGTCATGCATCCAGGTTCTCAAAGCAGGATATTGATTTGTAACGAGGGAAGTGGCCCCTTATCCCCACCTGTGCCCCTAGTGATTTTCCTAACTGAACACCCTCTCCCTAAGTTAGTTGTGAATGGAATTGAAGCTGTGGTAGTAATCTCTCTAGGACTACAGCTTGGCCATTACTGGGTCTTTGGCAAAGATTCATGTTTTGTTTTGTTATCCTGAGCCTTAGCCAGTGACCAGGGTTTAGGAATTTTAGAATCAATTTTCCCTATTCCTGTGTTACAATGTTTGACTACTTTAATTGTCCCTTTTGCCCAAGGTGCCCTATGAATTTGGAGACTCACTTCCTTTCCGTTTTTTAAAATTTTAATAGTACATTTTATATCTAGAGTAGAGTTACCAGAAAAAAACACAGGACACTTAGTTAAATTTAGCTTTTGGGGCGCCTGGGTGGCTCAGTTGGTTAAGCGTCCGACTTCAGCTCAGGTCATGATCTCACGGTCTGTGAGTTCGAGCCCCGCGTCGGGCTCTGGGCTGATGGCTCAGAGCCTGGAGCCTGCTTCCGATTCTGTGTCTCTCTCTCTCTGACCCTCCCCCGTTCATGCCCTGTCTCTCTCTGTCTCAAAAATAAACATTAAAAAATGTAGCTTTCAAAGAATTTCAGAAAAATTCAAGTTTAACTGGGCATCATGTACTTTTGTATGCTGAATCTTGCAAGTGTATCCTCTAGCTAACTAGAAGGGAGGAGAGGGACAAGCTTCTTATTGGGGAAACCATCTTATTTAGTGTATGCTAATTTAATAACACTAGAAGCTAAAGCATTTTTATGGTTAGCATCTGTGGACAGGTGCACAGTTTTCTCTAAGTCATTTGTTGTAAACTATACATTTTAACCTCATTATATCCAAGTCCAAATCTAAACATATTTATTATGGTTCCCACAGTTTGTTTTCGCAAGGTAAGACAATCACCATACCAATTTTTAGGAACTTTCTGCCATCACTTGTGATTAAGGTGTCCCACCAAGATGAATTTTCTTAATGCCAAAACTTCTAAATTTTGATTTTCCACAGAAATATTTCTGAAGGGTATTTCACATTACTTCATCTACTTGAGAGTGATACATTGGACATGACTTCTGGAATAATCAGTGTTAACATTGTAAATACAAATTTTTTTACCCTTTAGTACAGTGACATACCCCCAGAGTCTACTGGCGTGTGTAGGGCTATCTTCCTGTCTACAAACAGTCTCACGGTGATTGTGTACATGCTGCTGTTTGCTCCCCTCTCTGTACACCACCGGGAGACATTTCTCATCAGTATAGTGGGCCTCAACTCCTGAGTTGTGGCCTTAATTTGAAAACAGTTGTGTGGGTGAAGAGCTGAGGAAAACTCATTTATAGACTCCAGTTCATTTGCTTTGTGCTAGCTACTTTTCTTGCACTTACTTCGGAGGGCTGTTTGTACTTCCAGGACTGTGCTTTGTTCTTTATAGATGAACTCTACTAGGTATGTTAAGTGCTACTCTGTGTCTGCCATTACTCCTTCTCCAGATGTGTTCTACAGGATACGAGTTCGACAAAACGTTAATAGGTGCCTCAAGAGAAACTTGTGTGGTTGAGTTTGAGAGCCAGTGAGCTAACCTACGTGAAACCCATAAAAAAGTTAAAGCTGCTTTTCCAGAGATTTTCATGTGCGAATGGAGATTGTAAAGCCCCAGGTGTATCACATGGAAGATGGAAAATTTAGATTTTATCTGTCTATGCAATCCCTTTGGTGGAAGATCTCCCTGGAAATATTGTGACATTTTGTCATGACTTATAGTTGCTGGGTTAGCATGGGAGTTGTACACAGAAATAAAGATCTTAAGCATGACGTGAGTTCCATTCTAAAAACTTAGAGGAGAAAGGAATGAAATGTGGTGAAGTGATTTATAATAGGGATAAAATTAATATCGTTTATGTATTCAACTAATTATGCATTGGAGATAGTTCTTGAAATTAATAGAAAGCAAGTGTACAAATCTTCAGGACATTAATTAGAAGACAGGTTTCTCCTTTAGAACTGAAGGGTTAAGTTTCTGAATGGTAATATATTAAAAGGAAGTAACATGTCAAAGTATAGGAGCCATAGAACTCCTTTCTGCTCTCTGGACAAGTTCTATGAGAAGGTAAAACTGACTGAAGGTTAAGTGGAATTCAGTGCTTCAAACAGAAACTTAGAAAAAAATCCAAATAATAACCTTGTTTCTTTTTCTTCCTGGACTAGCACTTCTTTCTCCTTGTGCTCTTAAAAATATAGATTTTAGATCAGAGCTTTTGCTTTAATCAAGTGTTTTGATATTTTATCATTGCTTTTGCAAATTATTACTACTAAGTGTTAAAGGACTGCTACATTTTGCAGAGAGGTGCACACTAATATTTGGTTTCAGTATGTATGTCATTTGTCTTTGCCTAAAGACACACACAAACATACAAATATCTTTGTAATAATTATATTATAAAACACCTAGTCGTGTATAACAATGCCTTCTGTTCTCCATTTGTCTCATGTCGGAAATATATTTCAATGGCTTAGCATCAGTGATAAATTGTAACTGGAATATTTAATCTGTGTTTAGATAATTGCAGCACAGACAAATCCCTGACTGCCTGCAGCTATTTTGGCACCTGCTGGACCCTGCATCTTAAGTGATCTGTGTGGAGAGGTTAATTTTAATAATAATAGCTAACATGTCTATCAACCATGCTTCCTAGTTGTTTTCCATGTATTATGTAATTCTCACAACAGTGTGTTTATGATTTTTATTAAAAACATTTTTTTAAATGTTTATTCATTTTTGAGAGAGAGACAGAGAGACAGAGCACAAGCAGGGGAGGGGCAGAGAGAGAGAGACACACAGAATCCGAAGCAGGTTCCAGGCTCTGAGCTGTCAGCACAGAGCCTGACGTGGGGCTTAAACCCATGAACTGTGAGATCATGACCTGAGCTGAAGTTGGATGCTTAACTGAATGAGCCACGCAGGCGCTCTATGATTTTCATTTTCATTTTCATTTTTTTAAACATTTATTTTAAGAGACGGAGAGAGGCAGACTGCAAGTGGGGGAGAGGCAGAGAGAGAAGGAGATACAGAATCCGAAGCAGGCTCTAGGCTCCGAGCTGTCAGCACAGAACCCGACGTGGGGCTCAAACTCACAAACCGTGAGAGCATGACCTGAGCTGAAGTCGGATGCTTAACTGACTGAGCCACCTAGGCGCCCGTCTATGATTTTCATTTTGAAGATGAGACAATCGAGGCATACTTGCCTGAGATCAACAGTAAACGGCAGAGCTGGAATATGCACGCATTAGTAGCCTGTGTCAAGGCTGTTCTTAATAATTATTAAAAATGGAAAGATGCAAATGATACATAGGTGAGTCCATGAAGCTGTAATCCTGCATTCCTAAAATGTTCTCATGGGTTTTCCTGAGGCAGTGTAACCACTGAACTGAGTCCTTGCCTTCTTCACAAAGATGAGAGGAGTAAACAAAGATTTCTTCACTGTGCTGGGCATAGCTGATGAGGTCTGACGTCTCCATTAGAAATTGTGAAGTACAAGCTTGATCAGTAGCCAGTGTTTTTATTTACCGGAGTAAGAACATAGATTATCCTAAAGTCTGGGAGAATGGTGGGCTTTGTCTCATGCTTCTTTAATACCCTAGAATGCTAACTATAGAACCGAGTGCTTCGTAGCTGTTTGACAAGGGCTTTCTGAATGCTCCTCACATTATTGATGAAAATGAGATCCAGAGAGCTGAAGTCCTTGACTAAGTTCCCATAGTAAGTGGCAGTAAGTCCTCTGGTGGAGGCGAGTCCACTTCTTTCTCCCCCTAATACATTGATACTTGGTCTTCGTTTCTTAACAGCTTATACAAATGTTAAATCACTGGAATTATTGAAGCTCATATGGATTTGTCAGGCTTGTCATGATCACATTGGAATATACACATATGTCTTCATTAAATGACTGGATCTTACGGGTAATCAAACTGATCTTTCTAGTAGTTGCTAAAGGAAATGGCTGTCTATGTTTGGGCCATATTTCTAGCAGCACTCTTTGGCTTCCTCATATAACATCCTTATCTTAAAGCAGGCTGGAAAATCCTTTTCATACTATCACTAGCAAAGTCTCAAGGGGTGGCAAATTAATGCTTTTCTTATTTCCCCTGTGGAAAAGCTAATGAATTACGATCAGCTGCTCAGGGTTGATAGCCCTACACATCCTATTCTGTTCCCTGACAAAGCAATTTACCAAAGCACTTTGAAAACTTTTTTTTTTTTCTTTCTGAAAGAAGAACCACTTAATGGGAACCTTCTTATATGTCTTATCAATGTGCATCTGGATGGGTCTCTTTGATTTCTCTTTTCTTTGCCCACTCACTATTACCAGTGTGTGTGTGTGTGTGTGTGTGTGTGTGTGTGTGTGTGTGTGTATCTGTTCTTTTGTGCCTTTGAGTCTTATCCATCCTGCTGTTGAGAAGGCAAAAGTGTAGTCATCAATACTTTCTAATATTCCATTGTGCCTGCCTTTTCCTTTTTTTAGGAGAAAATTGTGTGCAAAATAATTTCATCAATTTTCTGGAACACACTATATATAATAGAGGGTTTTGGCATCACTGACTTTATAGTCAGATTAAACTTGGATTAGAATTCTGGCTCTGATAATTACCATGTGACTTTGAACAAGTTACTTAGTTATTTTACAGTTTCTTTATCTGTGAAATGGTGCTGATAATAAAACTTATCTGATAGGGCTATGAGCATTAAAGGAGATACTGCATGAAAAGTATTCAGCCTGGTATCAGCTTGTAGTAAGCATAAGTGTTAACTACTTACATCTTCCATTCTGAGTGATATTGGGAGTAAGTCCTTTTGGGTCTCTCACATGGGAAGTGTACTGTGGGCTCAAAAGTAAGGCTGAAATATCCCAATATAATAAGGAAAAATACTGAAAGGATAAATCTCTAAGAGCTTCATAAGTGTGTGAATAAATGTCAGTGTCACTGGACAGCCAACTTAGTGTGGTAAATAAATGCACATCACACACACACACACACACACACACACACACACACTCTAGAAGCATAAGTTGGTGGACAGTCAAAAATGCAAAACACAACATAAAGAAAACAATGTAAAATCTCTTATATTTTGGAAACTAGCATCTTTATAATCATATAGGCTTAAGTATGGCTCAAGCCTTTAGTTCCTCTTGCCACATGCAATGCCTACCTTTGGATTCTACTTATGAATGCTGATATAAAATCTATATTTGTGACTGAAAGCATACATTCATTTGTGAAACATCCCACACTATATTTAAATTATGAAGGTAAGAGGGGCGCCTGGGTGGCTCAGTTGGTTAAGCATCCAACTTCAGTTCAGGTCACGATCTCACGGTCGTGAGTTCAAGCCGCGCGTCGGGCTCTGTGCTGACAGCTCAGAGCCTGGGGCCTGCTTCAGATTCTGTGTCTCCCTCTCCCTCTGCCTCTCCTCTACTCACGCTCTGTCTCTCAATAATAAATAAACATTAAAAAAATTTAAATTATGAAGGTAAGAAATGATTTTTATTTGGATAAGGAAAATGGCTTGGAGGTGGGAATATATTCTCTTGTTCTTTGTTTCTCCTGGAGTGTAATAGACAACCTAAACTTGTAGGTACTGCCCCGCCCTCCTCCCTCACCCTTCTAGGCTTTCCTCTAAAATATATTCCATTTTATTTTACCAAGTTCCTGGTTGTACATATGTGTATAGGCTTATTTCAGTACCAGCACCCTAAAAAACATCAGGCATTTTTAGGTCTAAAAAAATTAGATATTAGGCAATGTAGACATTCAAGATCAAGGTCTTTTAAGAGAATTTAGTTGCCCATCTCCTGATTTATTCCTTTTCTCAATTACTTTTTGGAGAAATCACTTTTGAAAGGCTCTAAAAGCATCTGATCTTTAACAGCCTCTTTTCCTCTAGATGGGGAGACCATATTATATAAACAAAAATTGGTAATTATGACTGAATAAAGACTGTGCTTCTGGATTTTGAACAGACTCATAAGTGATATATTGGACACTTGAAATGTCCTCAGGATTTATGGGAGTGATTTCCAAACCAATTTTGCAGAGTGATAGGGATTCAAAGTAGGACCACTGAACATATCACTAAGAATAGAGGGGTCGAGTTGCCAGTGGGCCAGGGTCTTTAGGCCTCCATCACAGTCTTCAAGGAGAGTGAATTAATTTTTATTTGATTTGCATATTGGGATTCTATTTTTTATTTGACGTATAAGAGTCACCATTTTAAAGTGTACAATTGAGTGGTTTTTAGTATATTAACAAGGTTGTGTACTGATCACTGTTATCTAATTGCAGAACATTTTAATCAACCCCCCAGACACACTCTGTCTGTACCCATTAGGAGTCACTTCCCATTCTCCCCTCCCACTAGCCCCTGGCAGCCACTAATCTACCTTCAGTCTCTATGGATTTGTCTATTCTGGACATTTCGTAAACATAAAATCATATAATAGGTGGGCTTTTGCATCTGGCTTCTTTCACTTTGCATGATTTTCAATGTCCAACCATGTTGCAATATGCATCAGTACTACATTCCTTGTTATTGCTGAACACTCTGTTGTATATACACTGCCTTTTGTTTATCTAGTTGTCAGCTGAGGGATGGTTAGGCTATTTCTACTTTTTGGTTATTACGATTAGCTCACTAGAGGTCTATCTTCTCTCTCTGCCCCAGCCCAGTCCTCTTCTCTCTACTTCTGTGAATATTATTTAATTCTGTTCATTCCATAAGGCTCAGCCTAGATGTCTTCAAAGTCTTTTGTGACTAATCCAGTTGCTCATTAGATAACACTCATCCACCTCGTGCCTCATCTATCCATTTGGCTTTAAACATGCTACCTAATATTAACTGTTTCGTTCAAAGTATAGATGCTTTGTTTTCTTAACTCTCAGGACAGCATCATATGTAATATTTCTTTTGCTTTCCCAAAGTATATTCTGGTATTCTGATATTGTATGCTTAGGAAATAATCAGATGGTTTTTTAAAAAGATTCTTGAGACACGAATAGGGATTTACCATTTTTGTTTTTTTGAGAACCTCTTATGTACTGGATTCTAAGCAAGGGGGTTATCAGTTACTCCTCAACATAATTCTATGAGCTGACTGTTTACACTTTCTCATTAATTGGAGGAATGGTGGGGAGAATTTAAGCTAAGAGAGCTCTCAAATTACACATCCAGTAAATTATAGATATGGGATTTGCACCCAGTTCTGATTCCACCAAGTTATAAAGCTTCGTTAGGTTTTAAAGATCCCATCCCCCCAAAAACCCTATTTAGAAAAGCCCTTTCAAACATAGTAGATTCTTATACATCTGGAATATTTTAAGTAAAGGAATTCCTACAAGTGGGAAGAAGAATATATGTTTTTGAGATTCTTTGCAATCTAAGTTTAACAGGTGATGCTAAATTCCTCTTTTTCTTAAACAGATGATACTTTCAAAAAAGCTCCAATTTAGAACATTGACATAACTAAAGCTATCAAATAATTTTCTTATTTTCTTTGTAAGATATTAAAAATTTTGGATCACTGATTATAATAATCTAGCTAAATGTGTGCTATAAAACTTACCTACTGTGGGATAAATGTAGATTTCACACTGAACAAAGGTAATTTTCTTGTGTTTTTACAAGTACATTTACACTCCTTTACACATCACCTTTGGCTTATAATCATGACTCATGGAAGTCTTGACATGTGAATACAATTTATTAACATAATTCATATTTATAATTTCAAAAGAACAAGGAAAGCACCGTGGTGTTGTAGAACTAACACTGTACTTGGAGGATGGAGCCCTGGGATTTGTCCTTGCCTTTTCATAAGGTGGGCATATAAACTGGGTAATCTCTTCAGTCTTTCTGGAACCCAGTCTCTTCTGTTATAAAATTATAGGGTTGGACCAGGTGATCTGCAGGGTCCTTCCAGTTTTAAGGTTAATGATAACCATAATGAGGGAATCCTAGATAACAAACACTATGCTAAAGAAGTTTTGCATGCTCTGAGCTGCCTTTGAGAAAGTTGACAGTAGCCTTTAAATCAATCATAAACCAGAGGGCAGAACTGCAATGGCTGAATTGGAAAGCTTCTTGCTTAGCTTTTGGGTGCATTTTTGACACTTCATGTTGGTTGAAATGGCTCTGAGTGCCCTAATGCCACACAAAGCTCACATCACTCTAATCATTATGAAATCGTCACAGATGTGCACTGGAAAGATTTTCTGAGGAAGCTGGAAAAATGAGACCATAAATGCCTTCCAGCTGGCATTCCTAAACGTTCTTCATCTCATCGGAGGCATGTTCAGGTTAATTTCAGTTGATGACTGATAGCTTATCCAAATGTTACTCAAGATAATGTGAAGCGATTTTTCTTTCCTAGTGATGAACTCAGATAAGAGGGTGATTATTGAAAAAAAGTAACTAACATTTCTCAATTGAAAAAAAATGGTATCATTACAAAAACACAAAACTAAATTATAACATCTTCTCAAAAGAAGAAAAAGACTCAAGGTCAGAACATAAAAAGCATAAGGCTAATTACACACATGCATCTGGTATACATTCTAGTTAAGTACTGAGGGAGTTAACACCTTCGTGCCCAATTGGTTGAGGTCATGCCATTTACATCATGCTGTTCACGGTGCTGATGATAAGAAATGGGCTGCCTGCTAGCACTAAGTGCCAGATACAGACCATATGGGCACAAGGCAACATGAAATTAAAAACAAAAGAAAACAAAACAGTTTTCTTGAGTCTTAACATCCTTTGATAGCTTAAGACATGCAATCTATTACACATTTCCCTAATTCCTTTAAATTCCTCTTCTAGTCCTGGCATTGCTGCTGGCTGTATTTCAGCTGTGTAATATGAATGTGAAAACAAGCAAAGAGCATGATTACAAAATCACATAATCTAGAATCTAAGTGTTTTACTTTGGATGATATCTTTCTTTAAATGATAGCTACTCTCTTCATAGGAATAGAAGAATTCCAGAAAGAAAAATATAAAATGGAATGACAAGCTGTTCATATATATGCATATAGGCATATTCATACAAGATGAAGTGATTTCTTAAAAGTAGAGATAAAAATAATGGAATCATAGAACGTTAAAGTGATCTCAGAGATCTTTAGATTCACTCTTTTGCTTTACAGAAAAGGAAACTGAGGCAGAGCTATTTGCCCAAGAGCACATGGGAGTTATTGACAGAAATCAATGTATAATTTAGGTCTACAGACTTGTATTCCAGTGTTTTTTTTTAAATCTATGTCATATGTTGATAGAGCTAAAATAATAACATTTCAAAGAATTAATGATGGTTGAGAAATTGTTTTGGTGTCTAACAGACAAGTAGACCTAGGACTTCATAATTAAAAATAGTAAACTTCTAATCTACTCCTGAAATGATTGTTGCACTCTATGCTAACTAATTTGGATGTAAATTTAAAAAATAAGATTAAAAAAAAGAAAAATATAAAAATAGTAAACTTCTAACAAAATGATATATATTTTAAAGAGAAATTGAATACTACTTTAATATGATTTTATTTGTTAGGTGGCTCTTCTAACCACCCTATGCATCAAATTTTTTCAGTATTGATTTCATAGTCATACCGCACATCTTCTACACACAAACTAAAAATCGCATACTTCTCATGGATTGATGATTGATATCCTCTTTGGTAAAATAGGCCTATGTGAATTCATAGGTCCCTTTTATTTCCAGCAGATTATGGTTCTAAGTATCTTCACAATGAATCATGCCTTTTGAAGCTGTGGTCTTCTACATTCAGGGTACATCAAGATTTAACCTCTGCTGATTTTAAAAAGGCACTATGAATAAACAACTATATAGTGCTGTTTAAAATTACTTTTTTTTGTTAAAGACAGTTTTATAACTTCAAATTATGCCTAGATATTTTAGAACATTGTTCTCAAGATAAATGTTCAGGATTATCAACCTACTATTGATGGAACATTACCTATTGGTGTTTTTCTGTAACTCACACTTAAATGTATAAAATAGGAGGCCTTTGAGACTATTTGCATCGGTGCAGAACTTTCTGTACTCTTTCATATGTGAGAGGCAGTGTGTTTTTAAAAGAATTCAAAGGTAATAAAGAGTATTTATTATTGAGATTGCATCAGTCTTTTTATCTATATTGTTCTATTTAAACTCTATGATTGAGACCAATCTCTGATATCAGAACATCAGGAAGGCAGGTAATAAAAGTGAGGGGATAGTCATGGGTAACAGAACTTTTAGTTACAAAGCAGAGTGAAAAACTGAACTTAGAAGTTTAAATTTAAAGGTACCTTAAGTGATTTATTGAGAAATGTTTTGCTATTCAATTTTCATTTGATTGTAAGCTGCTCAAGGATTTCAAAAGACAAAGAGAAATGATTATTAAAGACCACAGTATCAATTATGACAAAAATCCTTCATTGAATTCCAGAAAGTCATTACTGATTCTCTTTTTTATGCTTGTCTCTTTTTTTCTTTTTAATTGAAATGCTAACACACATTATTACATTAGTTTCAGGTGTACAACATAATGACTCCACAAGTCTATACATTTTGCTGTGCTCACCACAAGTACAGTACCATCTGTCACCATACAATACAATTACAATATCATTGACTGCATTCCCAATGCTGTATTTCATCCCGGTGACTTATTCATTCCATAACTGGAATTGTGTATCTCCCCACAAAAGTCATCACTTCAGTTTTTGTTAAAGCCTCTAGAGCATGGTGGGACAACTGTTCCATTCATTCCAGTGCACATTTGAAAATACCACTGACAATATATGACAAAGATTTTGTGTCATAAAAAAAAGATTTTTTGTTCTCTGACACCATTTTTCAATAAAAGGAATCAGGGCTCTTTGGGAGAAATGGCTGACTCTAGGGCTGGGGCAATGAACAGGTAAGAAGAGCCTAGATCGATCATCTTGTAGTCCCAGAAAGAAAGAGTGCTCAAAAATCCAAATCCATAGTTGGGGGATAGTATGTCAAAGGGACACAGGAGCCAAACTGAAAGAACTCCCAGTTACCAAAACTGGAATAATTTGAGCAACAAAGTAAATGATGTGGTATTGGATTATAACCCAATATATAAAATAAATATCCATGAATACACACTGATAAAAATAAGTAATTGAATAAGTAAATGAGGTAGGGACAAATCTCTCATTCAGAAAAATTCCAAGTAATTTATGTAGCTGCGCATTCTTTAAGGAGATCTATCTTAACTCTCTATCCCTTCAGTATGAGCTGTGTTCAGTGACTTGCCTCCTAGGAGTAGGAGTAGGATAAAAAAAAAATAACTTTACAGAAAAGAAACCTGGCAAACATTTTCTCAGGTGATCAAAGTTAACTTTATCAATGATATGTCACATTGATAGAATGTACCCTTGATATAATGTGATAAGAATGGCCCTTCACCTCTATGGTCTTCTTCCCCAAAACTCAGAATCTCAGCCTAAGAGAGAAGACATGGTACAAACCCAAATTGTGGGACATTCTACACAATACATGACCTGTACTCCTCAAAACTGTCAACATTATGAAAAACAAGGAAAGTCTGAGAAACTTTCAAGACCAGAGAAGACTAAGGAGACATAATGACTAATGTAATAGGTACTCTGCTTTGGATCGTGTAACAAAAAAAGGAAGAGGATAAATATGGGGGAAAATCAATAAAATTTGAATTAAGTATGGCATTAATTAATACCGGTGTATTAGTGGTAGTTTGTTAGTTGTGACAAATACATGGCACTAATATGCAAACAATAGGGAAAAGTGGGTATGAGGTAGGTGAGAAGTCTCCATACTATCTTTGCGACTTTTATGTAAAACTAAAACTATTCTATGATAAAAAGCTTATTTAGAAGTAAAGGAATTTGATGATTTGTTTTCTAACGTTTCCATAGGTATGTTTCATGCCTTGACTGGTATTTTCTATTTGATTAGGTCTTATTTACAAAGACTTGGGAATAAAAGACTTGCATGATGGCAACAGTTGATATGAGTATCAGATAGAGAAATGGATTGTGTTTCAAATTATGCTGCCCTCTGCCACAAAGCTCAAAGCACTTTATAGAGTCATCACTCATTTTCTAGAGTGATAAAACTTATGAAAGTTGTAAATTGTAAAAGGCTATAAAACGTATACCATAATTAGTATCACTTTGCAATTTTATTATTATTCCTGAGAGCTCAATAATGTGTTGGCTGCTAGAGGAAATTTCTATAGGTTAGAGAATCCTTATCATAAAGGTAAAGCAGGAAGAAAATGGTCCCATTTATCCCCATAAAATAACGCTTAATGTAATTTTAATTTTATAGATGTGACCTTAAAATTAGACGTAATTATTCAGTTTGGTTGGTTTCGCTTGCCTTGGTCAAACCAAGTGTTTCATATTCTAAGTGTCGTATTTGATGATCTATTTTAATAATGGAAGCCAAAACTGATAATATCTTTTGTATGCATATGATTTGACCTTAAGCATGCAGACACGGGCTAACCTCATTAAGGCAAAGATGGGGACAGTAAGGCAAACTTGCTGAATATTTATTTTCTTGAGAACATACTCTATGCATATGAATGGGTGATAAAACATTTTTAATGAATTTGGACTTCTGCCATCTTTTGAAAGAAATCAATGGAGAAAGTGAGAAGAAAACCAGAGCTGGAATGCAAATCCACTGGTTGGATAGAAGAGCAGTGGCGGGAACCTGCACCCTGCTGTGAACTTTCTCTGTGGATTAAAGAAAAAAAAAAAGCTTTTTTGAAGTATAATTGAAATACCAGTGCAATATAGTGCACATATTTAGAGTGTGCAGTTTGACCATTTTTGACATATGTATGCAACCATGAAATAATCACTACAATCAAAATAGTGAACATTTCCATCATCCTCAAAAGTTTCCTTGTGCCCAGGTGTAATTTTTCCCTCTTGCTCCTGCCTGCATTACCTCTGTCCTCTACTCAGATGGTCACTGGTCTGCTTTCTTTTATTCGAAGTTAGTGTGCACACTTTAGAGTTTTATTAAAATAGAATCATTCAGTACTTAACTCTTTTTGTTTGTGTGTGTTGTTTTTAATCTGACTTCTTTCACATAGTATTATGAAATTCATCCATGTTGTAGCATATATCAAAAATTTGGTCCTTTTTATTCCATGGATACCTCAAAATGTGCATATTCATTACCTGTTTATCGCCATTTGGATTCTTTTCCAGTTTTTGATTATCACAAGTAAAGCTGCAATGAACATTGTCGTACAAGTTTTTATATGAACATTTCCTTCTTTTCTCTTGGGTAGATACCTAGGAGTGAAATGGCAAGATCATATATTAGGGTGTATGTTTAACTTTTTAATACATGAATAAACTATTTTCCAAAATAATTGTGCCATTTTACATCCTACTAGCCATGTATGAGAGCTTCAATTTCTTCATATCCTTACTAATACTTGTTTTAAAATGCGGACATTCTTGGTTAAGCGTCCAACTTTAGCTCATGTCATGATCTCATGGTTTGTGGGATTTAGTCCCATGTCAGGCTCTGGGCTGACAGCTCAGAACCTGGAGCCTTCTTCTGAATTTGTGTCTTCTTCTCTCTCTGCCCCTCCCCCACCCATGCTCCATCTTTCTCTCTCAAAAATAAATAAAACATTAAAAATTTTCTTAAAAAAATGCAGACATTCTTAGGGCGCCTGGGTGGACAGTCAGTTAACTGTCCGACTTTGGCTCAGGTCATGATCTCACAATTTTTGAGTTTGAACCCCACATCGGGCTCACTGCTGTAAGACAGAGCCTGCTTCAGATCTTCTGTACCCCCTCTCTTCTCTCTCCCCTTCCGCTGCTCGTTCTGTCTCTAAAATAAACTTCAAAAACAGAATTCTTATAGATGTATAGTGGTATCTTGTGATTTTAATATGCTTTCTCCTATCAATTAATGATGCTGAGCATCTTTTCGTGTGTTTATTTGCTATCCATATGTCTTTGGTGAAGTGTGTTCAAATTTGCACATTTCCTTTATTGAATTGTTTGTTATGATTTTGAGAATTCTTTATATATTCCTGATTCAAGTTCTTTATCAGCTATATGCATTGCAATATTTTTCTCCCAATATGTGTCTTGTCTTTTAATTCTCCTAACAGTTTCTTTGGAAAAATAGAAATTGTAATTTTGCTGAAGTCCAGCTTATTTTTCTCTATTAGTCATGATTTTAAAATCATAGTTAAGAAATCTTTGCCTAACTTAACAAAGATTTTCTTCTAGAAGTTTCATGCTTTTAAGTTTACACTATAGTCTACACAGCATTTTAACTTAATTTTTTATATGTGGTATAAGGGATGGAGTGAAGTTCACATATTTGCATACGAATATGTAATTGTTCTAGTACCGTTTATTATAAAGTCTATATTTTTCTCAACTCAGTTGTCTTTGTACTTTGTTAAAAACCAGTTTTCTAACAGGTACAGGCCTATTTCTGAAATTTCTGTTCTATTGGCCTATTTTTTTTTTTCCTCTTGATTCCAACACCATATTTTCTTGATTACTGTACCTTCACAATAAGCATTGGAATCAAGTAGTGTTAACCCTCTTTTTTTTTTCAAAGTTGTTTTAGACTATTCTAGATTCTTTACATTTCTGTATAAATTTTGCAATAAGTTTCTCTATTGCTATGAAAACAGTATGCAGGGATTTGGATGAGGATTTCATTCAAATAGATTAATTCAGGGAGAACTGATATCTTAGTACTGAGTTTTGCAACTATGAACAAGGCATCTCTATTTTGGTTTTCTTTAATTTCTCTCGGCAGTGTTTTGTAGTTTTTGGTGTACAGGTCTTACACATCTTTAGTCAGATAAATTTCTAAGTAGTTCATATTTTGTTACTATTATAAGTGATACTTTCTAAAATTTTAATTTCTACTTGTTCTTTGTCAATTTATATAAATAAAATTAATTTTAATATGTTGATCTTCTATCCTAAAACTTTGCTAACCTCACTTATTAGTTCTGGTAGTTTTGTCCTAGAACCCATTGGATTTTCTATGAATAATGGCAATTTTCCATTTTCCTTTCCAGTGTGGATGCCTTTTATTTACTTTTTTTTTAAAGCCATATTATTACAATGGCCAGAACCTCCAGTACAAGGTTCAATAGAAGAGATAAGACTAGACGTTTTTGTCTTGTTCCTGTTGCTAGGGGCATTTTGTCTTTCACTGTTAAATATAATGTTAGCTGTATGCTTTTCATACTTTTTCAGAATGTGGACATATTTTTCTTTTTAATTTTTAAAATTTTTATTTTGAGAGAGGGGGAGAGAGAATCCCAAGCAGGCTCCACGCTGTCAGCACAAAGCCCTAGGTGAGGCTCCATCCCGGAAACCATGAGATCATGACCTGAGCTGAAATCAAGAATCAGGCGCTTAACTGACTGAGCTTCCCAGACGCCCTGGATGTTCTTTTTTATTATTAGTTTGTTCAGAGTTTTTAACATGAATAATGTTTAATTTTGTCAAAAGCTTTTTTCTTCATCTATTGATATGATTTATTTTTTAGTTTGGTACTATGTTAAATTACATTGTTTGATTTTTGAATAGTAAATTAACCTTGCATTTTTGGGATAAATCTCATTTGGTTACAGTGTATTATTTTTTAATATATTGCTGGATAAAATTTGTTAAAATGTCATTTATATTTTTATATCTATACTCGTGAGGAATATTGGTCTGTACTTCTCTTGACCTGTATTCTTTTCTTATATGCATTGTAAAATGATTACAGTTAAGTTAATTAACACATCAAACACCCCACTTACTTACCTTTTATTTATTTATTTATTTTTGGTAAGAAAGCTTAAGACGTACTCTCTTACCAAATTGCAAGTATATATGCATGTGTACATGTATATATGAACTCATCATGTTGTATACTTTAAAATATGTACACATTTGTCATTTATATCTCAATTAAAAAAAAAGAAGAAACATTAACCTGAATACTCTTATGTCTATTAAACACGTTGAATATGTCATTTGGAAACTTTATCACAATAGTACCCATATGTCTTCATTGGTGAATTCTGCCAAAATGTAAGCAGAAAATAATACTAATTTTCCACAAAGTCTTCCAGAAAATTTTAGAAGAGAGAATATTCTGTAAGGCCAAAATTATCCATTTGTTTATTATTGCTTTTGTTACTTACACGTTTGGTGTTGTATCAAAAAAATTATTGCCAAGACCAATGTCAAAGAGTTTTTCCTTGTCTTTTCTTGTAGGACTTTTATGGTTTCAGGTCTCACATTTAAATCTAATCTGTTTTGAGTCATTTTTTTGTGAGTGTTAATTGGCGTGGTAGGGGTCCTGTTTCATAATTTTGCATGTGACTATTTATAAATTAACTCTAGTGTCATTATGAAATGACCTTCTTTATCCTAAATATTATTTGTTCTGAAATCTCCTTTTCTGATATTCACATAGATACTCTTTCTTTTTATTAGTGTTAGCATAGTATCCCCTTTTTATTCTTTTACTTCAGCCTATTTGAGTCTTTATATTGAAAGTGTACTTCTTGGGGTGCCTGAGTGGCTCAGTTGGTTAAGTGTCTGACTTAGGCTCATGGTTCGGGAGTTTGAGCCCTACATTGGGCTCTCTGCTGCCAGTGCAGGACCTATATCATATCCTCTGTCTCCCCCTCTCTCTCTGCCTATCCCCAGCTAGTGCTCTCTCTCTCAAAAATAAATAAACATTAAAAAAGAAAGTGTACTTCCTGTAAACAGCATATAGTTTTATTCAGTCTGACAATCTCTGCCTTCTAATTTGGGTGTTTAGATTATTTACATTAATGTGATTATTATGGCCGGGTTTAAATCTATCCTTTTGCAATTTTTCTCCTTTTTCTGTATTTTCTTTGGTTCACATTACTTCTCCTGTCTTATTTAGGATTAATTAAATATTTTTTAATGATTCCATTTATCTTCTTTGTTTATTAGCTCTCTTTGTTTTGTTATTTAGGTGGTTGCTTTACAGTTTGTGGTACATACATCTTTAACTTAATCACAGTGTACTTTCAGCAGTGGTCAGTAAAGTATGGCCAAACATGCCAAATCCATCCCACTGTTCATTTTTTTTGTAAATAAAGTCTGGCTCTCTTACTTAGTGATGCCACTGAGGTTACTAGTTGTCCACCAAAGTCTGTTCCCCAGCTCTTCCACAGTTAGAATTGTAGTTGGCACATGGCAGCCCCGCTGAGGATTACTTTTTTGGGCCCCTTGGAGTCACGTGTGTCTTGATGGCTACCTCTCACTGTTAGAACGTGAGCCCAAGTACTGGCCTTGCACGTGCTCTTCTCCACGATTTTTCCCCTTCCCATTAGCTCGAATATGAGCCCAACTTCAACTATGCAGATGAGAACATGTCCTAAGGCAACCATTCTCAAACATTTAGGTTTCATATCTCTTTATCTTTTGCAAATTACTGAGGCCCCTGGAAGTTCTGTTTATGTAGGTGATAGCTACTGGTATTTACCATATTAGAAATTAAAAGTGAATAAAATTTAAAGATTTATAATTCATTTTAAAATAATAATAAACCTATTACAATTTAATATGAAATGTACGTTTTTATGGAAATAACCATATTTTTCAGAAGAAAAATATTGAGATGAGTAACTTTTAAAAATATTTTTGTAAATTTCTTTAGTGACTTAATAAAAAGAATCTGTGTTCTCATGTCTGCTTCTAACTCTATCTGTTGTGAATGTTGTTTTGGTTGAAGTATGTATGTGAAGACAGTCTAGGCTTATACAAATATACATTTGGAAAAGAGAAGGGTGTTCTATTACCTTTTGGGATAATTGTGGATTTTTTCTTTTTAATTGTCCACCAAAGCTCAACAAATGGTAAAAGTTAGTTAAATTGTGGAATTCAAAACCATGTCAATGAAGTTTTCATACATTCTTACATTAAGATTCATTAGTCTGTTTTGTACTTTGTATTTCCCTGCATGATGTTATAAAATGGGTTTGTGATGTAATCATTTGGAGAATGTTTCACTGAATTAGGCAGATCTCCAAATGTTGAAATTTTCCAGTAGATAATATCAAAAAATTATCACAATTATTAATATCACTACCAGTTTCATCAGAAAAGCTTTTAAGTACTGGGAAGTGACTATGATCACAATAGTGGATACAAATTTTCAACAATTCTAATTTTTGCTTAAAAGCTTAAATTTTATTATTGGCAGCAAAGGCTCTCAGTTGTTTTCCTTAAAATGATAGACTCACTTTATTCATTTTTAAGAAAGTTTTGACAAATATCCAAGTATATAACTATGGTTTTGTCAACCCTTTTTTCAATTAAAGGCCATTCCATGAAAAAAGTGGATAGTTTATCTTGCAACTCAAATAATCACAGAAGTGTTTTTTTTTTTTTTTTTTTTTTTTTTTTATGAGACAATCATTATACTTGGATTTGCAACAGAAGTGCTTTATGTATATGTCCCATTTTGTCACCCAGGTTATTAAAAAAAAACAGGTACTCGTTCAAGATTTAATAAGATTAATATTTACTGCTTCTTCAAGGATGTTCTTAATAAGTAAAGTAAATGTGGCTTTTCTTAATGTTTATTTATTTATTTTTGAGAGAGCGAGAGAGAATGTGTGCACATGCACTAGGGTGAGTGGGGAAGAGCAGAGATAGAGAATCCCAAACAGGCTCCACATTGTCAGCTCAGAGCCAGATGCAGGGCTCAAACTCACAATCCATGAGATCATGACCTGAGCCAAAATCAAGAGTCAGGTGCTTACCGGACTGAGCTACCCAGGTCTCCAGCTTTTTGTTTTTTAACTGTCAGTGTGTGGTAGTCAAGAATACAATGAAACCTGGTACAGTTTGTTGTCAATACTTTTTATTACACCATTAGAGCTAATGTCAGCACTAGGCAAAAAGCAAAGAATGTCTTATTATTAGTATCATAATTATTAATAGCATTCATAATATTAACTAATTTATATGAATTATCAATTATCAAGTGATCACTAATTTATATGAATTATTGATAATATTATTGTGAAAATAGTTTTTACCTCATAAATCCTCTGCAAAGTCTCCTAATCCTCATGGAGTCTGTAGACCACATTGAAAACCACTGCCCTGTATTGCCAGAGAAACAAGATGGAAGGACCCAAGTCCCAGAATGATCAAACGGAATAGAGCTGTCTGGTGTCTGGGATGCTCATCTTGAACTGTTAAATCAAAGGGGAATAATTTTTGTCTTTTTAGACATCACAAAATTATTTTTTGGATCTCTTTGATGCAGCAGCCTAGGCATACCTAAAATAATAAAAAAAACCTTTGAGTAGAGGTCTTTATTCGATATCCTCATGTGGAATATTGCCATTTTTGTGTTTTAGTTCTTATGGCCAACTCTCTTGAAGCCCTTGGAACATGTCCCAGGGATAGTATCATAGGAAAAAGCACTAAACATATCTTTATTGATGCTCTGACTTTGAAGCAGTGTATCTTGATTGTCTCCTACCCTAAAATATTTCCTGCCTATTTAGTATGTCCACTAACCTCTTTGATTCCCCCTCATCAGAACATGAGACATTTATTTGAGAATATTAATCCTGAGGTACCAGGGGGCTGATTTCTAGTTCCAACTTGTTCTTTACCATTTAAACCAAAACACCTAAGATTCTTCATGCAGATAAGACTTTTAGAGACTTATTTTGATATCCCCAAGTTCCTAGGGTTAGTATGTTATTAATTCCTACTATTACCCTGGTGGCTAAACTAATAAGGTATTTCACAATATCAGTAATTGAATTTATAAAACACCTCAAATTGATTTACTAGAGGTGGTTGTTTGAATGAAAGGCAAAGCATTGGTAAATCAGTATGATGATGTTTAAGGCCTGAGTTTGTACAAAATATTCTGAAATAATTGTTACTGAATGCAAACCAATACACATTAGTGAAGAAGTCCTGAAAATGCTCTTGTACTTCACATTATGACATCTATCTCTATTCCCTGAATATCTTGCATATCCCTCAAGTAAAACTTACCTGTTACAAATTAAAAAATTAAAAAAAAGTATTTGGTTAGTATAGAATAATATTTATAGCTCTCACATTTGCTTTGGGTAAGAATCTAGAAACACATTTCAAATAGTTGTTATTTGCTGTTGTCTAGTCATTCACACTGTTGAATACCATTGCCTACAAGGTTTACCTTTAGGTCACTGCCATGGATGTAGGTTTGATTTATGTGCTTTCACGTAGCTTTGTTTTGCTCCATGAAATTATGGTAATAAGCAGGGCTGTGGTATTAAGCAGGCCTGAGTAAAAGTGGAACAAATCAATAAAGTCCAAATATATACTCTCTTGGTAACATGTAGTCAACTTGACAACCTCATTTTTACCTGTAACTATTAGTATGGTGTTAAAAATTCCTCTTGAATTTTGTTTATTTTGAATTATTATTTAATTTAGGAATGAAATACTATTTCCAATATCTGCATGTGTTTTAGGTTATTGTTTTCCATTTTAGCTACCTGAAATATGAAAATTATCCTTTCTCTCCCTGCCCTTCCCTCAAATACTGGAGGTGAATAAAAATTGCAATAGAGGAAAACAAAACACAACAAAAAGAAACAAAACAGGAGTAATACTTCTTGGTACTCAAACTCTTTGATGCTAGTTCTGAATACACTTGTAGGTATTCAGTAAATATTTTATAACAGACTGAAGAATGCTATGATACTACAGGATCAGTGAGAGAAGCAGGTAAATTATTCTCCTGTGAGGTCTCCATGACATAAAAATACCAATGTGGCTATTAATATCATAGATATATGTCCCAGATTCAGCAAGTAATGTTCTACATAATAAATGAGTTGTACATACATAGTGAAATCTTTTAGAATAGAGAGTTAGAGTTATAAGGGCCCTAGAGCTTAATTAATAACCATTTCTCTAGTTTTGCTCTGCTATTCCAAGCATATTGTGAATCCTAAGTGAATGCTAATGGACAACACAATTCTATATTGGATTCAATAAGCTGGTAATGTTTTTCCATTATTAAAGGCCTTTCAGCAAGAATAAAAATTTACCAGCTCACTGGTAGCTTTTGTTTCCCTTTAGAATAAATCTATAAAATATATGAAGTCAGTATTTCTTATATCACCTAGGAAAAAAGTTATTAATCTTGATCAAATGAGTGAGGTTTAGTGGCATGGCCGCATTAACTATCCTTGGTTACAAATTATTATTCAAAACTGTTGATCAAGAGCCGCTCATGAAATGCTGACAGGTCACAGGGAAAGGAATTCTCTGCCTGTATGCACACAAAATACACTAAGTGGATAAATTCCTTACTCTAAACACTAATGGTTTGATGTGGCAATGCTGGACTGGTTTTCTACAAAAGCCTTTAAGGACATTCCTGCCCTTATACCTCCTGCCTTATTCTTTCTCACTTGTCCAATCAGAACCCAGAAGTTAAGTAATTCTATGATATTTGATTCTATTTCAAGAATGAGAAGTCATATTTTATGCTATAGTTGATATGAAAGTGTTAAATGCACATGTGTATGTGTATACGTATAAATAGCTGTGTGTATGTGTGTGTGTCTGTGTAATTAGAAACATGCCAAACTATTGATTAAGTATCAATTCTTGTAAGGAATTGAATATTAATACATTTGACACAAAGGAATGTTAGAAGGGAGAATTAATAGATTTTATTAAAAACTCTTTTAGCAAATATAAAAGCCAAGAGATTAATATCTATGTTTGATGATCAACTTTATGTGTCAATTTGACTGGGCCATGAGGTCAAACATTTAGTCAACATTTAGTCAGACATTATTCTTGGTCTATTTTTATGGGTGATTCTGGATGAGATTAACATTTGAATTGATAGACTGAGTAAAGCAGAATGTGGGTGGGTCCGATTCAGTCAGTTGAAGGGCTGAATAGAGCAAAAGGGCTCACCCTCCTACAAGTAAGAGAGAATTCCTCCTGCCTGACTGCTTTCAAGCTGGGACAACTGTTTTTTCCTCCCTTCATACTTGAACTGAAACATTGGCTTTCCTTGTATCTCAAGCCGACTGGTCTTGAAGCTATACTGTTGCCTCGTCCGGGACTCCAGCTGGCTGACTGTAGATCCTAGGATTTGTCAGCACTCCTTGATTACATACATGAGCCAATTTTTTAGATCTTACTATGTAAGGTAAATAACTCAGAGATTACAATAAATAATGTAGTCAATGATGTGAATATTCATTTTTTGTAACTGGAAATATAATAAGCAAAATTTTGGAGTAGTGACCTAATTAGCCTACAAAAGAGTGTTATTTTATACTTATTAAACCAGTAAAAATTTTTAAAATTTATACCCAGCCTGGGAACATTTTGTTGAAACTAGTAAAATAATCCATTCTCATAGTAATGATTTGTTACAGCTCTTTACGATAGCAATGTGGGAAAATATATAAAATCCAGAAAACTGCTCACATCCATTGACTCCAGTTGTTGAGCATAGAAATTCTTCTTAGGAAAATAATGCTAAAGAGAAAAAAGCTATCTTCAAAAAGGAGATTGCAGTTTTGATATATAACAGTGTAACATTGGAAACAGTTGAATAAATAATACAGAAATGGTTTAGGAACCTAGTAAAATGAGTATTATATATCCACTAAAATGATAATTATGATGATAACATAAAAAGTATCCCTTATAACCAAGCTTTTTCCAGGAAAGAATTTGAGGTCCGTATAATGATACATACATTACTATAATAATTAAATAGGTTAAAAGTGCATATGAGTTTCAGGGGAATTGGAAATTAAGGTAGGAAAAACAAGATCTTGGGCTACAGTTAGTACCCAGCATACCTACCCTATTATCCTATTTGCTTTATTAGAAGTGGGCCACAAATTTAGCTCTGTGTTTCTAGCACCTAACTTGAAAAAAAAATGTATATTGTCTAAAAAAAGCAATAAGAACAAACCAGCTGTTAAATAGCAATTTTCAGTATGAAGTCTGACAGAGATTTTTGCTATTGAGTTTCTGCAAAGAAGGCATCTTGTAAATGTATTCAGTAGGCTCCTACATTTTAGGGGGAGGGGATTATTCTCCCTTCTCCCATGTTTCCATGGAGAAAAAGGAATGTCCACTCCCCACTCCAGGAGGGAAAGCAGGAGAGTTAGACTAGAAACTTCTCTCTCACCCCCTTGTGTGTATAGAGGACTGACTCACCTGATGAAGGAGTTTGGGAGAAAGTATGTGTATGGCTCAGTCTGTTCCTTGTTTGTAATTCTTGGAACCAATCTGTCTTCTGGGAGTCTGAATTTTCTGCAGCTCCAGAGCAAACTTCAGGGTGCACCTCAGCCTCAAAGAGATGAGGGATAGGCTGCAGTTGTTCACCTTTGCCTGTGACTCAATGGTAAATCTCTCTCATCAATCTTGGGTGAAGCATCAGGGAGCCCATTTTGCCACAGAACCAAGCTCTTCCTCCAAGGATGTTCTCAGTGGGAAGCTGAAATATTTATCTTCATCCATTAGATGCCTCTGCCTCTCTTGCAGTTGGTCAGGCCTTGGGTTTGAAGAGGGATGTTATTTATTGGCCCTGGAAGTCCCAGCGCTCAACAACATTCTTGCAGGAGATACTTTGATGAGATTTTTCAGGATTTTTTTGGTAATGTACCCTAAAGTATAAATGATGCTATTTGAGAAATTGTACAGAAACCACTGAGGCTGGAGAGTAATGACTGATGAGAAAGGTGACAATGTGAGAAGAGGCAGAAAAGCAGGTTAGGGACAGATCATGTGTGTAATGAAAATGCATTGGAAGGCTTTTGAATAGGGAACAGCATAGTTAGATTTTTGTTTCAAAAGGATCTCTCTGGAGGCTGAATGTGGCATGAATCAGGGCTGGAGACTTAAAGTTCCACAGACTTGGATTGAGTATGTAGTTTATTGGGAGTGGATTCTAGGAAGCATTGCTAAGGAAGGAAAGGCAGTGAAGTGAGCCAGAGAAGGGAAAGAAGCCAATAGAGGATGCCCTGAAGAGCAACTGGGGCTCAATCTCCATGGAGGACTCTGGAATTCTATAGAACATACCTCAAAGTTATCTCACTTGAGCTACAAGGAAGCTGGAAAGTTTACTCGAACTCTCATCTCTTATTGGTCGAGGGTTATTCCAGGGGGTAGTTAACACCCCAGCACTTCAGATCATGCCTCTGCAGCCAGAGAAGGTCCTTAAACAAGAAGGTCATATGTGCTTACAGTAGGAGATTGTGGTAGAATGGGAACAGTGAGTGCAGAGGGTCAGGCCAAGGGACTAATCCCTTTCCACAGGTTTCTCTGGAAACTCTTCCCATTTAGCCTGTTTTGCTCTTAGAAATTAATTCACATCATCTCCATCTAGAATCCTTCACCAGTTCAACTGATAAAACTCGAATATCTTTCCATCAAAGCTCAAGTTATGACATTCATACTGACATTAGCTCGAAGCTAAATGCATATATTAAGTGGAAATATCCATATGTCTACTAAACGAATCTTTGATCATTTTTGAGTGAAAAAATTGAAAATACAATAATTAAAATTTCAAATGCATTACTGCATTATGGTACTGTTTATATAGTAACAATGTAAACAAGAATTTCTATTTTTCAAAAAAGTTTAAAATTAACTTATATATATAAAGTTTGTTTGTTTGTTTGTTTATTTATTGTGAAAGAGAGAGAGTGAGAGCAGGGGAGGTGCAGAAAGGAGAGAGAGAGAATCCCAAGCAGGCTCCATGCTATCAGCATAGAGCCCCACGCAGGACTCAATCCCACAAACTGTGAGATCATGACCTGAGCCGAAATCAAGAGCCAGACACTGAACCTATTGAGCCACCCAGATGCCCCCATTTATATTGTTTTTAATAAACAACTTGTTTTCTCCCCAAAACTGAAAAAATGAGGTATTCTGTAAGTAGAGTAAATTTGGAAGATAGTTACTATTAGTGCATGTATCAGGGCAAAATTCCACCCTTGGAAAGATACCAGGACATTTATACCATAAACAGACGTCCTTCTCATTAACCCATTCTTCTAATTGTCCTGTTGTAATTTTGGCTAGACCAAAATGTACTGTTTACATCACTGTGACTATTAACAGCTAAACCATATTATAAACAATGATGACTTTTCCATTTCTACCCAACTTTTTGTTACCCTGGAGACCTTAAATTTTTTTCTGTCAGGGACCTTTTACACATAATTTTTCCTCAGCTTGTAATACCTGTCTTCCTACTTCCCACTTGTTTTACAAATATGTATTATTTTCCCTCTTTTTGAGACAAAAAGTAGCATGCTGTTAAAATGGGATACATTCTTGGTATTGGAATCTGTTTATCTGTGGATAAATATTCATCATCCAACCATTTTTATTGAGTGCCTACTTTGAGGTAGGCACTGTTCCACTCCCTGGGGTTCAAGCTGTGGATAAAATAAAGTCCATATCCTGCATTCTAGTAGAATTCAGATACTGTAGGGTTCCAAGCCAGCCAAGACAATTGCCTCTACATGCAATGCTTTTTGTTGTGTTTTTGCTTTTAAATGAGAAAATTTAATATTACCTCATGTGGAAATATATGCTTATCTGTATTGAGCTCATAAATTTGCAGCTAAAATGCTTACCCAGCTGAGGTTTATCATGTCCTTTAAGCTATGGGTTTTTAATGTGTCAAGTTCTTAAAGTCACTGAACAGAACTAGAGGGCCCTAAATTAGTGCAGACCAAAGCCAAGCCAAAAACATTTGGAACTTTACAGACCAATTAAATATAGAATTAACTAGTTTCAATTCCAAAGCCTCTTAGTGCAGTCACTGTGCTATATACAAAAAGAAATGCTTTATCTTTTAAATTTATTTTTGAAAATAAAGATGAGGTGACATGTGTTTGACAAAACTTTCTTTTTTCCCGCCCATTGTACCTTACTTAAACTAACCCTTTTCCTATCCTGTGGCCAAAAACTTTATTATTATTTTCCAGGAACATGCTGAAAATCTTACCTAGTTGTCCATCATCGTAATCTATGCAGTTTGCTGTCAGTTACCAAATTCTCTACCTGGCTATGGGTGACTGATAACATAGCTGGCTAGTTCAGGAAGGCCCAGATCATCAATTCAGGGCATGTGACAAACAAAATGACACCCGTATATTACTTCTTCCAGAAGAAAGCAGCTCCTCATTACCAGTATTGATTCTGTAAACATGTCGGTGCTGGCAAATACCTTTCTGACAATAACTGCCTAATGAAACTCCGAGAGAAATGACAAGCCTGCCATTAACCTTTGGAGCACCTGATGGTGGTGCAACAAAAATTTATCACTGATAAAAATTACTTGCCAATGGTTTATGGATCATTTATCTAAGAGATAACTATTAATGAAGCAGGTTTGGACCTTGAAGGGTTAAGCTTCCTGCAAGTAAGTTGCTAACATAATCAAGAGAACAATCATTAATCCTAATACTAGAAAAGAAGCATCGATACTTTTGTTATCTTAATTCAAAACCTTTTCCTGGATTCAAATTCAGGGACACATACTCAGCTACAATGATACAGTTTCATCCTAATTGTGCAGTCTCAAATTATTTATTTATTTATTTATTTATTTATTTATTTATTTATTTATTTATTTATTTTTAGTGAGGAACTTCTTATAAAGCCTGACATTTATCAGATTCTTCAGAAATAGTCTGTGGATTTTATTCTATTCCTTCTCTTGTGTTAGTAGAATAAGAAGCAGAGAATGTCATAAAATTTGGTTATCTAGGATTTTATGTTTACCACAACTTTCTAATAATTGAACATAAGTGCTATGGAATCCTGCAAGGTCCTGAATGCTCCTGAAGCATTTCATAAGGTTTTAAAATGTGTTTAATAATCACATTCTTTTCATAATTTTGTAAGTCCCTCAGCTGATGGCTCTTGGCCATCCGAGATCTTATTTTATTATTTTATTTTATTGTTTTCTTAAGTTTTTATTTAAATTCTTGTTGGTTAACATGTAATGTTGGTTTCAGAAGTAGAATTTAGTGATTCATCACTTACATACAACACCCAGTGCTCATCACAACAAGTGCCCTCCTTAATGTCCATCACCCATTGAACCTACTCCTTCCCATAACCGTCTTGGATTTTACAGTCTCCCTCCTCGATTCAGTGTGTAGTCAGAGTTGAGCTCAGGGGTCAATATTTCTCAAAAGTGTGCTCTGAAAATTAGTTGCGTCCAAAATACCTGGGATCTTGTTAAAAATGCAGGTCTCTGATCTCTACTCTGGCCTTTTGGATGGGGACTTGAAATCTATGTATTCTAAAAGGTGCCTCCATTACATTCAGGGTGCTTTAAGGCTAAGTAGAAATATCACAGGGGCGCCTGGGTGGCTCAGTCGGTTAAGCGTCTTGACTTCGGCTCAGGTCATGATCTCACAGCTTGTGAGTTCCAGCCCCACGTTGGGCTCTGTGCTGACAGTTCAGAGCCTGGAGCCTCTTCAGAGTCTGTCTTTCTCTCCCTCTCTCTCTGCCCCTCCCTGCTCACACTCAGTCTCTGTCTCTCAAAAATAAATAAACATTAAAAAAAAAGTCACAATGGATTTTAATTGTTTTCTTTCTTATTGTCAGAAACCTTCTAAAGCACAAACAATATTCCCAACAACTACAGCTTTACTTTGGTCTGTAGTGATGGGTTGCTATCAAGATTTGTTTCATTATTTATTTGTTTGTTTGTTTATTTATTGACCCCCCTGCCTAAGTCTTAGAGATCCCAGACCAGTTGATTTCTTAATTCATTAGAGGGATGCATCACTTTTATCTTGCAGTTTTGGCATTAGCTTGATAAAAAAAAAATCTAGAAATCAATTCTTTTTTTAAAAAGAATTTGATGTTTATTGATTTATTTTTGAGAGAGAGAGAGAGAGAGAGAGAGAGAGAGAGAGGTGCTCACGTGCACCAGTGGGGGAGGGGCAGAGAGAACAGAGACAGACTCTGAAGCAGGCTCCAGGCTCTGAACTGTCTGCACAAAACCCAACGCAGAGCTCAAACTCACGGACCAGACTGTGAGATCATGATCTGAGATGAAGTCGAACGCTTAACTGACTGAGCCATTCAGGTGCCCCTACCATGTCAATATTATTATTTCATAGCAATTCAGAAGCTGAGGATTAAACTCACAGCTTCTAGTTGAAAACTTCAGGTTAAACTGAGAATGAAAGGTTTGGATTTCTACCCTTTCTGAGAAAGTAAATAATTATGAAATAATGTCATAGGAAAACCCCAGTATGGACCCATGCTTACAGAAAGCCAGGGCTACCTTACTGTCCCACTTCACTGAAAAACAACTAACCACAAATTGTGGTATGAAGAACGATATGTTCTTTTTCTCCAGTTCTTCCAGAAAAATTCTATTATCACTTTGCTAAAACACTGGCAGTGTAACAAGGCTGGGAAATACAAACAGTTGAAAGTAATATTGGTCTGAAGTGGAGGAATAGACACCTAGAGAATTTCTCACTTCAAATTTTTCATCACGTATTTTGTCAGTCAACTACCCAATTCTCAGGATGTGGAGATGTGTTTGGAGGGCAATTTAAAGAAACATTAAGAACGAAATGAAAGAAGAAAGAAGCACGTGCAAAAGGGCTTTGTTTTATTATGTTATGAATAAAGTAAGCAACACAGTTTCATGTAATATTTGCACAACACAAAGAAAATTAATGAGAGTTCTCTAACCTTCAGGAACTGTAGAATAAATGACTTAAGCCTTGTGATCTTTCCACTGAAGTCATGGCAGGAGTCACAGTGAGTCTCAGGAACCTGTCACAAATACAGTAATTTGTAATTACTCTTTACTACTTTACTAGAGACTCACTTCTGTTTGAATGCCCCCCTCCCTGCCCAGAGAAAATATTATATTAATTCACATCCATAAAGATGATAAATTCTACCGTTTCCTATCAGACAGTGGATTAGGCTCCAGTTTAAACCAGGCTGATAGGGAAACGGTCAGTGTTCATTTGGAAAAGAATTACACAGAATTGTGGATATAGTGGTTAAGCAATGGACTGTAGAGCCAGGATGCCTGGGGTTTAGCCATAACCCTGTCACTTCCTACGTGTGTGAATTTGGGGAGGATCCTTAACCTCTCTGGGCCTCCATGTCCTCATCTGGAAAATGTGAATAATAGGAAGGATATACTTTATACATAGTTATGTAGATGTAAGCATTGAGAACGGTACCAGGTACATAGCTGAGGCCATCCAAACCAGTTTTTCTTACCATGAGCCGTTTGTCAGAGTTCCTGCCTCATTGCTTGGTGTTGACTAGGTTACTTTTCTGAGTCTGATTTCCCTAATCTTACAACTGGGAATAGTACTTAGCTGGAGTGAGTATTAGAGGTTTCCTTTTAAACATGGCTTTATACCTCTCATGGCTCTTTATCTGTGTCTTTTGTATTTCTCTTCCCACCTTCTACCTATGATGTGTGTGTGTATTCTAGATTGTTAATTCCTTGAGAAATAGAACATGTTTATACTCTATGACATATAAGTCAGTATCTTACATGTAGCAGCTATTCAAAAATTTTTATTGGCCAACTGAAAAAAATTAATATTAGTTTAATTTTAGTACTAGAGAATGTACAGAATACTAAATTCTGTGTGGGTTATCTTAGCTTTACATTATGAATTATAAACTACTTCCCAAGAACCTGGATAATCAACATAGTGATGTTTTCCATATCACATAGATACAGGAAGTAGGGTAAGTATTTGTAAAAATAGTAAATTTTTTCTTTTTCCTTTGGTAGTTTGCTATCATTTTTTCCCCCCTCTCATAAGCTCACAACCCCCTGGAAACCAGATGCATTATTTCCATACTTCAAATATAACTAATCCATATTCATTTTAGACATTTTCCCCAGGTAACTGAAACTGCTAAGATGAGCAAGAAGGTCCTGCTGTTACACCTTCAATCAGCTTTCAGAGTGCTATTCAGTCCCAGGGCTGTGCTGTGTTAGAGCCCCATTACCTTGGTACACACATGCTCGTTTCCCACTGTGGAGCTGTCTTGGCACAGACATAGCTTTTAAATTCATGAAGTCACAGGTCTTCAAGTATTCACAATAGTTTATCTTTTGTAAAAAAATATCTTTTAGCTTTGTATTATTTTCCTATGGCCACTCTACAAATGGCCACAAACTCAGTGTCTTAAAACAACACAGGTTTATTGTCTTCCAGTTCTGTAGGATGGAGAAGTCCGGGAGACTTCTTAAACAAGGTGTTGGCAGGGCTGGCTGCATTTCTCCTGGAAGCTCTGGGGAGAATCCATTTCCTTGCCCTTTCTAACGTGGAGAGGCCACTCACATTCCATGGCTGGTGGCCTTCCTCCTTCGTCCTGAAAGCTGGCAACAGCAAGTTAGTCCTCCCATTATATTACTCTGACCTTTTCTTCTGCCTCCTGCTTTCACATTTAAGGACCCTTGTGATTACGTTGGGCCCATTTGGATAATCCAGTGTAGTCTCCCTGTTTTAAGGTCACTTGATTAATGGCCTTAATTCATCTGCAACTTTACTTCCCCTTTGCCATGTGTGGTGACATTCTCATAGGTTCCAGGAGTTAGAAGTTGGACATCATTAGAGGACTATTTGCCCACCACCACTGTTCAAAACTATGTTAGACATCTTTTAAAACTGCACAGATTAGCACACGTTGGAAAATTGATGTTTTAAAATTCTGTTAAGTAATTTTGGGAAATCAGACCTCTATAAGGGAAAGACAGCTAATTGTTGGAAGTACGCTCAGGTATCAGTGCTAAAAGGAGGTTCTTTTCTCTCAGAAGTCTGGTCTCCACAGTGATCAACACAGCATTATCTGTTGTTTTGCAGCCTGTGTAAGAGGGCACTTACCCTGATTCTGGCATGAACAAACAAGTGACAAAACACAGAGCTCTCCTGGCAAACACGCTTTATCTAAAAGTCCACAGACTGAGGAATTTGATACATAATTCAGTCTCCTCCAGCTTAATGTGTATTCCATGCTGTGCTTGGCAACACGCTGGAGAGAACGGCAAGACATCCTTCACGTTGGATGGTTCCAGTGATTGACAAGTTGACTGCAGAGGGTAATGTATGATGAACAGAGAACACCTCAGGTTTACCTAAGTATATCAAAGTGCCTAGTGTCATAAATGAGCTACAATCTGAGTGGGGAGATTTGCTTTAAGTGGAAGCCAGCTTTCTGGATGCCCAATTTCCATTTTAGTATATATAGCTTATGATTAGTAGCATGGCCTTGGAATCAGGCATCCAGGTGCAAAGCCTAGCTTTTTCTTAAGAGATTTGTCATCAGAGACATTTTACTTTTTTAGCTTCAGTTTCTGCATCCGCATCTGTAAAATCAGGGTAATTATTGTTACCATGTAAGATGATTATGAGGAAAAATGAGGTAATGTGTTAATAATTAATATTTTAGTACAGGACTTGGCACACTGTAAGCCCTTAATAGATGGCACTGCCTTTACCTTTTCTCTTTGTAATCTGTTAGATCTTACTGCCTTACATTTCTGCTAAAATATTAGGGAGAATATGACAGGTTGTGTCTTTTACTTGTGGCAAAAAGCTACTGAATTTTTATTCCATTGATAAACTATTTGTTAAATTCTCTCATTAAATAACACCTTCGTTGAACAGCCTATTAGATCACCTAAGCGAAAGTGAAAAGTTCAGTTGAAATGGCTTTCCAGAAACATGGAGATGAAAATTCTTATTATGTGTCAAATCTCATTATTTGCAAAAATTGTTTATTCCTGCCTGTTTCCTCATCTCTACCCTTTTGGATCTCACACCTGAATTCCAAGTTGTTTCTCACATTGTCTCACATTGTGTGTCTCACAGTTGTGTCTCACATTTCTCACATTGTGTTTCTCACATTGGTCTCTTTTTTGTCTCTATTCCTAATTCACACTCAGAATCCACCAAATTCTAGGAGTCCATTCTGGGTTGTCCCATTGTCTGTATAACAGTAGATGTATTAAAGAGAGAAGAGGCAGCCAAAGAGATAGTTGCTCGAGAAATATGTACAGAGTGATGGGATCTATTTTTAAGGAAGGAATGGATCTTTAGACTGAACTTGATCTCAGTTGACCTTATAGTCAAAAAGACTAGCTGAGCATGAGCTAAGTGAAAGGCATCTGGTCATGGACATGATGTAGAGGCAGGCAGTGTTTCAGGATCAGAGACACCAAAATAGAAGTGGGTTAGCCGTAGGAAGTAACCAGCACTGGGCATTTGGCAGACTTTTCTACCAATAGAATTGAGAAATTCCATATGTAAAGTGATCTAGTAGCTAGTGCAAGGGAGTGAATGTAATAGCCCAAGAATGCTTAGAAGTGTGAGGTGATGGGAAGCCAAGGAATAGAACCTGAGCATGGCAAGGAGAACAGTCTGTTCTAGCCAGAGTAGACCAAATCACCTAGCTAGTGAGGTAGTGAGGAAGATCTAGAAATTCATCTCAAAATGTAGCTTACATTTATAATTTCTTTATATATAAAGTTTTTACGCTAAAGTTATGTGCAAATATTGTGAACATAGTTCTTAATGGGATGATATTACTTCTTAATGTGTAGATATCACATTAAGAACTATTCGTAGTTTAAGCACACCTGGGTGGCTCAGTCAGTTAAGCATCTGACTCTTGGCTTTGGTTCAGATAATGATCTCATGGTTTCATGGGTTCAAGCCCCATGTTGGGCTCTGTGCTGACAGTGCAGATTGGCATCTTGTCTCTTCTCTCTGACCCTCCCCCACTCAAGCTATCTCTGTCTCTTTCAAAATAAGTATACTTAAAAAAAAAAAAAGAACTATTAGTAGGTTAGCCCATTTCAGTGAATTCCTTTTGTGGTCTTCATGAAACCATCAATTAAAGACTCTATCGTAGAGGTATTCTTCCAGATAGATATATACAATATGTTAGATATCACACTCATTTTATCCAAATACCATTTTCCACAGGGCCAGGTAGGCTTGCTCGATCTATCTGCTTGTTTTTCTTCTTTTTTTACTCTTATTTTTTCCTTTTGCTTTTTTACTTCTTTTTTTTTTTTTTTTTCAGATGTATACTGGCCAATGGGTTCGAGCTCATGACCCCATATGTTGTACACATCCACAGAGGCTTAACAGAAAGTCAGGAATAAACCTTATAATTAATGGGTTCTGTACAGTCTCAGCTAGCTACCTTCTTCACTGGACTTGTGTTGATGGGCCCCCTGAATGTCTTTTACCTGAGCTCAGGTGATAAGCTTATTATGCAGCTTGTGTATAATGCAGCTCTTTTATTCCTCCGCCTACTGAATTGCCCCTGCTAGGGGTAAATCCCTCCAGGGCAGGGATCTTTCTCTGCTTTGTTCACTGATGCATCCCAACTGCTAGACCACGGCTAGTACAGGGCAAGCATGTAGATATTCATTGAATGAGTTGCTGTTGGGGAACAGGAGGCTTCACAAGGGTTCATCATTATGGGAGGGGAGGGGAGGTGGGCTAGAGATCAAAAGAAGGTTACACTATTGTTTACCTGGAGAGTAAACATTAAAAGGGTGCTGTGCTTGGATTGCCTGCTCCAAATACCTCATGGTTTTGCTTTCATACTACTTGCTCTAAAATCCTTTCATCATAATCCTAACCACTATTGCATTAACATGTTATCTTGAACATTTGTCCATAGGCACCACTTTTGAAAATATAGTCAGCTGATGAGACTGCGCTCCCCCCCCTTCCCACCAACAGCTTAGCCTCTCCTCAATGCAGGACTATTACAGGGAGGTGATAGCCACTATTATTTTGCCAAAGGGCAAATTATTAAAGGAATTATTAAAGCAGAGTGCAAAAAAAACTATTAGTAAGTATCTATTTGTAGGCTGTTGAACATATTAATAAAAATTTCCCAGTGATTAAGCTAAATATTGATACTCCAACATACGAAATTATCAGGTAAAAATGGTAATTTCAGTCTTCCATGTTTCCTTTCCTCCTCTTTCCTTTCTTCCTCTTGCTGTGTTTTCTCTTCCTCCCTTCTGTAACTATTCACTGAGAATATACAGTGTCTACAGTACAGACAAATGTTGGCTTGCAGAGCAGACTAAGTGGCTTGCTGTCCTGAGGAACTAACTCATGGTCTGATGGGAGTATCAGATGTTTCAGACAATAGGATCCTGTATGGTAAGTTCTCTAAGGAGATGTGTGTATATGAGAGGCTGTATGAGTGCAGAGGAGAGTAACTATCTTATGTATTTAAGGAAGGTTTCCAAAGGAGAAACCTTGAAAGATAAGGAATTTCTTCATGAGGTAAAGGAAGGTAAAAGGATTTCAAACAGAGGGAATGTGTCACTAACCGTGTTGGTTGCTCCTCAACCACCATTTCCTCCTTCGGTTTTCCCTTGCCATCAGAATCTTGACATTATTTCTATTTCTGGTGGTTCATGCATCATTTAAGGCTTGGGTACCCTCCAGCTTCAGGGATTAAATCATTATAATATAACTCAATAGGAACAGTTCCATTGCCCTTGTCATGGTAGTTGAAGAAAAGGCCACATCATTTATTTTTATTTTTTTTAATGTTTATCTTTTGAGAGACAGAGAGAAACAGAGCATGACCAGGGGAGGGGCAGAAAGAGAGGGAATCACAGAATCTGAAGCAGGCTCCAGGCTCTGAGCTGTCAGCACAGAGTCCCACACGGGTCTCGAACTCATGAACCATGAGATCATTACCTCAGCTGAAGTTGGATGCTTAACTGACTGAACCACCCAGGCACCTCACGAAAGGTCACATCATTTAATTCTGCCCCATGAGATAGATTTGAGGGAATATTTGAGGGGATTCTGGAACATTCTATGTGAAGATAGGATGGTCTTATCTAGCTTTTATATGCTGTTATGTCACTATATGAAATCTGAAGCTAACAGAGACATTGCCACAGCAGGAGACAAACTTGAGGGGTGAAAAAAAAAAGGCCACGTCTCTGAAATGGCATTAGGTCATAATTTCTCCAGCACTGGAACCACCAAGCAGAACTGACTCTGATATCTTCCTTGTTATGTTTGATCGTAAATCACTTTATTTTGTAAGTGATTTTGAGTTATGAAATCAAACTGATAAACCATAAGAAGACAAAGTCTTGGTTGCACAAATTATCATAGTTCCACATACTTATGTTAAGAACTTGACTGTGTCTTCTGGATTCCCTATCATGTCGAACTGAGTGAATAAGGGTGAATAAGCAATAATTTTCATGAGGCCAAGATTGGAGGAGTAAGACCTACTCTCACAAGCAGGAGATGCTATTAGGACTTAGAGAGTAGTTTGATTTTGTGGGAAATTGCAAGATGTCCTGGTCTAAATATGGGTGCCAAGGATAAATCTTGCTAAATTTATAATTATGTATTTGGGCCTTTCTGGTAGTGCATAGAAATTGAATCTGGCAGGAAAAGATAGTTTGGACTCTCTGACTTTGCTTTATTTAAGCCAGCAGGCTCACTAATTAGATTCATATAAAAGCCTGTACTCAGACCTTCAAGCTTTAACCCTGAACCACTTGTATTGATTTTGTTCCATGCGAATCATTTTCAGTTTATAGTTTTACAGTGATCTTTGGGTCTAACATGCTCAATACTCTTCACATACACAGTTTAGAACTCCCTCTAAACCTCAAAAAATATCCTATTTTGGTCTAGTAGGACCACCTCCTTTGGCACAGACCCCTTCGAACAACAGCTTTGCTCCAGCTTTATGCAGATTCTGAAAAGATCCACCAAAACCCCTCCTTTTAGAGCCAGAAAATTGACAAAGCTATTTTTAAAAAGCCTATTCTTTTAGTTTACCAATATCCAACATGTACTTGGTTTTTGAACACATAATTGCAGTAAGTAATTATCAATCTCACTTTTGCAGGGAACATTCAGTTATCTCAAAGTATACATTGCAAAATCACAAAGGGATTATTGAACCCACATTAATTAAAATGGACATAAATTTAGAAGACATACATATACCAAATATTAACAAACAGGTATAATAAATTAAAGGTCAATAGTCATGGTGTTTCTATTCCTAAAATGTGCATTTCCTTAGAAATGTGCTTAGATGTTAACAGAACAAAACATTGTTTCATGGTATGTTTATAAAGAAGATACAGATTTTCAGGATAACTTTTATAGGTTTTTTTTTTAACATAAGAGAACATTCCTGTAAAATGGACAACTTATTTTCTTCTTATTGTTTCCTAGAACTGTAGGCTAGACTGAAAAGCCATGAGAGCAGAAACCTTATCACTATTGTTGCTTCTGGAATCTTAGTGCTTAGCAAAATGTGTGGCAAAAAATGGGTGTGCTGCTACTTAAAAAAAAAAAAAAAAAAAAAAAAAAAAAAAAAAAATATATATATATATATATATATATATATATATATATATATATTTGACTCAGAAGTCTGAATAATGCATCTGATGTATATCTAATGGTCTGAAAGCTCTGTGGGGTGAATGCCACTGTGCTCCCAGAAGACTATGTGAGAGACCAGTTTCTGATTTGACTATGGATTCTTAGAGTTCAAGGGGTGTGGAAGGGTCATCTTCATTGACCCCTCATTCACTCAGGTAAAATACCATTTATTCTCTGCTCTTCTTAGCCTTAGGGTGCTTGTTAAATTACATCATTTGTCTGAGGAATTCTTTTCAGAAGAAAGAAGAAATCTGCATTCTCTGTATGACTGTATTTTCAGATCCATAGTACTTGTCTCTCCTGCATGGGAATGATCCCAATTTTTTTATCTGACTTTGTTCTTGATCCCCTCACCATCTTGAAATTTGACCCTCTCACCTTTCCCTGGAATACGGTAGTCTCCTTAAAAATGTGGTATCGAGGAGCACCTGCGTGGCTCAGTCAGTTAAGTGTCTGACTTCAGCTCAGGTCATGATCTTGAGATCTGTGATTTCGAGCCCCGCATTGGACTCTGTGCTGATAGCTTGGAGCCTGGAGTCTGCTTCAGATTCTGTGTCTCCCTTTCTCTCTGCCCCTCTCGTGCTCACACTCTCTGTCTCTGTCTCTCTCTCAAAAATAAAATAAACATTAAAAAATGTGGTATCAAGAATTGAACTAAATATTTCTGATGTATTCTTTTTACCCCAATTAAAAAAATTAATCCTAGAGAAAGTTGAAGGAATGTTACATGGAACACTTGCATATTCTTCACCTGCATTCACAAATTTTTAATATTTCGCTACACTTGCTTTATATCTCTCCATATATAGATAAACTGATTTTTGCCTGAAACTGTGATATTAAATTGCTGACATTATAACATGTTGCCCCTAAATACATTAACATGTATTTCCTAAGAGCAAAAATATTCTCTTAGGTAACCACTCTGCCATCAACCCATCCAAAACTTAACATTGCTATGATAATATACAGTCAACATGAAAATACTCCCAATTATCCCCTAACTGTTCTTTATATGTGTGTCTTTCTTCCCCTGATCCAAGATCCAATCAAGGATCATGCTTTGCATTTGGTTGTTACGTCTCTTTAATCTTCTTAAAGTCCCCTCATTTTGCTTTTCTTTGATAGTCTGAAGAATCTGGGACCGGTGTCTTATAGAACATTCCACAGTCTGGATTTGTCTGAGTGATTTTTCATTATTAGATTCAGGTTAAACATTTTCACCAGAATACCACATAGGCAATGTTGTGTCATATCCCTCAATTGCATTAGGTGGTGGATGTCTCATAATAATGGTCTCATGATTAGTGGCAAACATTTTGATCATTTGGTTAAGATGGTGTTTCCAGACCGTCCATTATAAAGGTCAGTCTTCTCCTTTGTAATTAATCCACAGTATGTGGGATAATACTTCAAGATTGTGTGGGTGTCCTGTTCTCCAACAACTTACACCTATAGTTCTAGCATCCGTTGATGATCCTTGCCTTCATCATTATTATGTTGACAGTTGAAATATTTCTAATGTTATTCCTTTAATCTTTATAAGCTGGAATTCTCTGTAGAAGAGCTTTGCTTTTCCTGATGTGCTTTGGGTACTTTTGCTCTCCTTTACTCTGGATATTATACTTTCAGTATTGCAGCCTAAGATTATAGTAAATTATTTTTCACAGGTCACAGAGTTCACTCATTCAAAGAACAAATTGTAGTTCCATTTGAACATGTAGAATTTTAAATCATTTATGGTATATTAGAGCATTGAAGTGTAAGAATTAATTAGAAATTCTCGTATAACTCATAGAAGATATTATTCCTTTAGCACCCTAACATATTTAGTTTTTATGTTTTCAAAGCCCTCTGTTGACTTAATGTACTTTTCTGGCCTCTGATTATACTTCTTACCAGAGGTTTATCTACCTTCTGTCACTGAGCTCCAGATACATGTCAAGCAATAAAAATGATCACATAATATTTATGACAACTATTATCATTCTGCCCTTAGCTACAGTCATCTGCCAGTGAATTTTCTCCACATCGGTCCTGTATGTTAACATGTCAGGACATAGGGGTGCCTGGGTAGCTCAGTCGGTTGAGTGTCTGAGTTTGGCTCAGGTCATGGTCTCACAGTTCATGAGTTCAAGCCCAATGTTGGGCTGTGTGCTGACATGTCAGAGCCTGGAGCTTGCTTCGGATTCTATGTCTCCCTCTCTCTGTGCCCCTCCCCCACTCGTGCTCTGTTTCTCTCTCTGTCTCTAACTCTCTCTCTCTGTCTCAAAAATAAATAAACCTTAAAAAATTAAAAAAAAAAACATGTCAGGACTTAAATATTTTTATGGTGTGCTAAAATTAAATGAGAATTATAAACACTAACCATAGGAATCAGATGATACAATACTGCAACTTAAACTTTTCTATAGAAAACCCTTGAGATACTGTTAATATTTAAGCATATTAATTAATTAGAAAATGGGCTAGTTTGAAATTAGAATCATCTGGCTCCCCTTCCCCCCCCCCCCCACAAAGAACACAACACAGACTGGAAAGACTAAAAATCATTTATCTTCAAGGACATGCTGATTGTTTTTTTTGTTTGGTTTGGTTCATAAAATCACTTGAATTCTTGGATTGGTGTTTCTCTCCTGAGTGTCATCATCCCTCAAACAAGCTTACAAAAGAAACAGATGTGGCTTTTCTTCCTGTAAAGACTGTAGGAGGCTGCGGCAGTTAAACATGCTTCTCAGCTGTGTCTCCATAACTGCAATTTGGCATAGCTTTTTAATTTATCAAATTGAAAAAAACATAAGGCAAAAATTATGAGTCATTTCTCTCGTTATTATACTGATTACACAGATTCAGCATGAACAAGGCAGATGCTAATTTGTGCATAAAGCACATTCCTTTTGACAGGAAAATATACATAAGTTGTGGTTGAAAAAAGGCAACAGGGGTACTGTTAGAACCATTTTTGGATTTATATGGAAAGCCATCAGTGAAAGACATGAGCTCCTGTGCTATCACATCAACAATAATTTCTAGATACAGAGCATCAGTAAAGGCACCCAAATAAAACTTGTCCTGTGAAGCAGGTGGCTTGGTGACTGGGAATTCTTTCACCAGTGGCAAATCCAAGCAAATAGGGAAGGTGAGTGTGATGAGAGAAAGCAGCATTATAGTCCCGATTTCCAGCACCATTTCTTCTACAGAAATCTCAGTGTGACCTTTGGTCATTCCCTTAACATCTTTAGGCCTCTGTTTTCTCATTTCTAGATTCAAGATATTTGGGTTCTATGCTGCCTTGTGTACCTTTTAGCTATAACATTTGATATATGGATTCTATTTTTTGAGTTATGGAGAATGAGTTTGTGATTTAAGCATCTATAAACTAATATAAATTTGAGTCAGATAACCCCTGTGACAGGTGATTTTCACCAAGTCCCTTTATAAAACTAGAAAATTTGGTATTAAAAGCAACTTCTTTCCTGATAATCTTATAAGTACTTAAGTGCCATAAATTCAAGACCCAGTCAGTGGAACAAGGATGATGTCTGCCAAGAATGATGGCAAAGCAGAGCTTTAGAAGAGTATAAGATTAAAGCTTAGAGTTAGAGGAATTTCCATGGTGATGGATGAATTTCTCCTATTTAGCCTGTATTAAAATCCAGCTCTTCTTTCAATGTCTAGGCAAAATTTTGCTTATGGCATAAAACTTTCTCAACTGCCATTGCCAACCCCCCACTTTCTCATTATTTCCCTACCACTTTGTCTTTTGTCCCTTTGATGTGATCCTCTTCTACAATTAACTATTTACATGTTAATACCTCCCAGTGTTTCCTAAATTTCTTGAGCATCAGATGCTTCTTTTGCACTTTTGTGTTCATTCTTGTCTCTTTACTTGTCATTCTCCCACTCATTATTCTCCCATCCCCCCTTCCAGACCATGTGGGGACCATATAGAGCATACTTAATATGTATTTGTTAAATTGAACATTACTTCAATTGACAAATGTAAATATATATGACAGAGCATCAAAGTCATTGAATTTGAAGAATTTCTTGATCGAAATGATCAAATTGGCCACTTGTCTTAGTGTTCCATAGAGGCCATCTCTGAGTATCAGCCTCATGACTCATAGTAAACATCTCACACCAATTGTAAGAATTAACTCCTCTTTGCTGCAATTGCTATTGCTATGTATTTTCCACTCTTTATTCTCACTATGATTGTAGATAGTTAAGTATTCTTCAATCCCTGGCAGACAAATGGTAAGATTTACATGACTGCGAGTTTCTAGAAGTCAGAGATCATGTCCCTGTCCCAGCTTTGTGTTTCTAGCACCAGGAATGGCATCTGGCACTAAGTATGTGCTTTCCTCAATGCTTATTGAATGGAACAATTCTGACTTTCAATCAAGGTTAGGGTTGGGTGGTGAGCAGTACAGAGAGATTAGCTTTTTCTTGGATTAATTCAAAAGAGAAGCGACTTCCAAGAAAATAGGTAAGGAATTGTAGCTCTCTATGAAGCCCATATTTTTTTTTTTTTATATTTTCAGACTAATTGACTAGTTCCTAACTAGTCTCAGTTCACCAATTACATTTCTTTTTAATCAACTCACATCAGGGAAGTGTGAGGCACAGGAGATAGAGAGGTATTAAAAAATGAAATTCAACTGAGAAAATTTGAAGATCTAATTGTCTTTATTCACAGATTTACAATTGGGCACCATCCTGTATAACAAATAGAAAGGAGCTTTGAGGAGCTGTATAAAATTTTATAGGCATAAAGGAGGAGGCGAAAGGAAGTTTCTAGTAAAGAGTGGATTGTTTTCAGTCACGGTCACCTTTCTTTGGGGAAAGGTGGAATCTATCAGGCAGATTACCTCACTAGTCCTGACCTGGTAATTCCAGATTGGTCAAAGGTTACATTACTGGAGAGGCTGACACTGCAATTAGTTAGGTATTAAGTCTTGGGGCCTAGCACAAGTGACTCCATTTTGGCCCTGTTGTTTCCTTTTAAAACAAACAAAAAACAAAGGGAATTATACTTACCAGATTGGATCATCTGCTTGACTAAGGTTTTTGTTTTATTTTTGGATTTGTCTGGGGTGCTGCTGAAAATAAAGTTTATAACTATTTTTTTTTCTCCTTTCTGTCATGTGATTGAGAACTTTTTTCTACTTAATGATCTGCTAAAAGAATACTGGAAGTTTCTCTCAGTGAATATTTGCCAGCTTACCATATGTGTTCTTAAGAGTTTCCACTAGATACCAACAGAACAAGTGAGGTAGTATTAGTTGTATTACTGAAGGAAGAAAATTAATCTCAAGTTGTCTCAGTAAAATCTGAACAAACTTTTGTTGCTGGAGTTAAGACTTTGGGTAAGCTCAGTAGTAATACATGTTGATTAATTTATTCTTCCGCCAGTCCTCCAGGTCCAAGGCCATGTATAAGGTGGGGTGTTTATCTGTCCAGTAGAGTTTCTACCAGTCTCCTCCTCTTCCATAAAATGCATATCAACTGTACCATCCACCTACATAATGTCTAAATTACAGAAGGCTTCCCTCAGGTAGCATGTGAGGGGACATATGGGAAACCAGGGACTGGGACTGCTGGTGTGTGTTGGTCAAATGCCTAATGCAGAACAATGATGTCTGTGGTAATCTTGAAGATATTCAATATATTAATTGCTCAGTTTCCTAATGTGGCATCTATACAGAAGAATATATAGAATATTATTTCCTTTAAATTCTAAAGAGAAAATAGAAAAATATTCCCTCTAAATGCTCTAAGAATAGAGGGGGCTTTGGAATCAGATAAATGGAGGAAATGCTACTTGCTGTATGCTTCTCTGGGGCATTCTTAATGGACATTAGTATATCAAGACGTTTGAGAAATTGTTTAACATTATTATCCCAGCATTCCTAAGCTTATCTGATCATTGTACATTTTCCTTCTCCTTTTTCTTCCCCCTCCCTGCTGCTCTTCCTCTTCCTTTTTTTTTTTTTTTTTTTTTTTGGTGGACTATCTATTATTTTCTTAAAGTTTATTTATTTGTTTTGAGAGAGAGGGGGAGAGAGTGAATCCTAAGCAGGCTCCACGCTAATGGCGCAGAGGCCAATGTGGGCCTCAAACTCACAAAACGTGAGATCTTGACCTGAGCCGAGATCAAGAGTTGGCAGATGCTTGACTGACTGAGCCACCCAGGTTCCCTGAAGATCTGTTCTTAGCACAATATTTTAACCTCTAATACCTTCTTCATGAAAACCCTAGACAAGTTAGAATTTCTTTTGAAATAAAGTCAGACTAGCAGAAAACTATAGCATTGTCTAGATGGTATAGCTCTGATGGTTTGCCCTCATGGACTTGCTGTTTGGTGCTATATTCTCGTAAGATTTTTATAAAATTTAACTTTAAACACTTCCTACAAAAATATTCTTTCAGGATGTTATCCATGCCAATGCTCACTGCCTCCCCTATGAAGTTGTGTATAACAATGTTTTTAATAAAACTTTCAGTTAATTACTAGAGAAACTTTGCTTCTCCTAAAGAACTGATATTTTCCCCTCATAGACAATGAGCATTATCTTCAAAACACCATCTCCAATTACTTAAGCATCAATAAATGTACAATCTCAGTTAACAAGATATCAGGAGATAGTTTGGTTTAGAGTATGATTAATTCAACAGCTCAGTGACATTCGTGGCAGCACAGCTTCTCATTTTTCTCAGCTCTGCCACTGTTAGTGTCAAAGTTGTTATCAGGCCAACGTGAGTCGTGGTTGTTAGATGGTTGCAGTAGCATCAGGAGTCAAATCTTCATGCAGTAACATCCAGATGAATAAAATATATCAATCTCTCTCTCAGTGTATTCTTGTTAATATCAAAGAAACATCTCCCAGAGGCCTCCCAGTTACCCCCTACCATCTCATTGGCTAGAACCAGACTAGGTACCCACCTCAAACAATTGCTAGCAGAGCACCTACAAGCAGAGTGAATGAAATTACATGAATAGCTTAGATTAGTCAGGATTTGCTGCCAATCCGTATAGTTACCGGAATAAAAGAAAATTTTGTTAATAAAGAGAGAGGAATAGATCTTGAACCATGGTGTCTACTAGAAACACTTAGAGCATCTCCTTTTCATTGAAAGTCATGCATGTGTCTTTGTGGCCTTTCTCTATGTGTTCTATTTGTTTCTCTGATATTAATTTAAGTTTCTTTTCTCCTGTTCATGATTTTTTTTGCATGCCATTTTTGACATGTTATTTCTGATGTTCACTTTGGATGTTTTTCAAAATTATATATAATATATGAAAACTGCAGCTTACATATCAGGTGCAAATTAAGAAATAGAAGGTGAGTGGGTAACTGCTCTGGGTTTGGACATATAAGATTCGTTGACATTCCAGCAGAATAGTTAGAACTTGTCAGTTCAAAGTGACTTTGGTCCAAGCCTGTAAAAACATGACTATAGTAATTGACTTCCCACAGAAGGTAAAAGTGAATATTCTCACATAATTAACATTTTTAATTTATAGACAAGCAATTGGGGTATTTATTGTCACAGGTATAATTTAATTAGCCAAGACAAATAAATTAGATTTTATACTTTTATAAGTATAATGGAATTATAGAGGCTGGCCTGGAAATTTCAAGTCATTGAAGATACCATTTGACCTCTCAAGGAAATTAATTTTTCCAACTGCCATTTTGAAAAGTTATAATTAGATTAAGCTATATCAGTATTATTGATTTATTTATTACAATGGATGCCATATAGGGTACTTTCTTGGGATTCTGGAAAGTCCTTCAAATGCCTTTTTCTTGCTTTCTTGCTTTCTTATTTATTTATTTATTTATTTATTTATTTATTTATTTATTTATTTATTTTGAGAGAGACAGACACAACATGAGTGGGGAAGGAGCAGTGAGAGAGGGAGACAGAGAATCCCAATCAGGCTCCTCACTGTCAGTATGGAGCCCGATGCAAGGCTAGAACCTATGAAACCATGAGATCGTGACCTGAGCCGAAACCAAGAGTCGAACGCTTAACTGACTCAGCCTCCCAGGTGCCTCTCAAATGCCTTTTTTATAAAGTACAACTGCTTGACATGTGAGATGGAAGGTATTTTGGGACTGAGTACATGTCAATTGGATCATAGAGAATATTTACAGGGACTAATTATATAAACTAAATAATAACAAATACAAACATAAAGTAAAATATGAAAAAAACCCTCACTTTTTTCTTGTCACATGGGGCCCTAATTTATATTACATTTCCTTTTGTACAAGAGTCTTACAAGATACAGAATGCATAGTTAAATATATTTGAAAAAAATGAGCATGTGTGGTAATGGGTAATATTGCAGATGAGAGACTAATGTTGGGAAGGCAAAGGTAGACTCATTTTAGAGGGAAATAAATAATGGGGAGACATAAACAATGTATAAGAGTGACGGTTCATAGTGATCTAGAGACAAATGTTTCAGTCATATAAGATGTAAGATAAGTATCTCAAAAGGATTTGTAGGTAAAGAGATAAAATTAAACATAGGGTTATGCAGACTTGGGAACACCTCGTGTGCTTGGTTGCTTGAAGTAAAACATACTGAATTAATATAATTACTTATACAAAGTAAGAAGAACATGTTGGAATCAACAAGAATCCTGGAAGCACAGATATAATAGGAGAAAATTTGATATTCTTATAGCCAAAAAAGAGGGAAAGGAGATGAAAGTGTGAATGTTATTAAGTTATTCCTATGTGATGTATAATGTATGTTTTCTTGGTCTTCCCGTGAAATGATTTTAAAAAGTTGAAATTTCTCATGAATGCTTCGTGGGTGGCTTGTATTTCAGGAATGTGACAAAGGCTGAGTCCTGCTCTCAGGTTAGTTTAGTTGAAACTTGGGAAGACAGCCACTTACGTGTTCCATTAGTTGGATTTTGTTCTGTAAATGGACTTATTTCATGTTTGTATTTATTTTGTTTTTGGAAGAAAATATTCCTTTTGTCTTTCTCCATTGCAGAGGCTTATAATTGTCTTGGGCTCAGCCCTGCTACTCTCTCTCAAGTACTCACATCCGGAGCATATCACCCATTTCACCACAAAGCCAACACTTCTTCAGAAAGGCCCTCCTGTTATTGACTTAGACAAAAATGACACAGGTATGTGGCATCATGGGGAGTAGGTGGGATAGCAAGACATAGCCCGTCTGGTATCTGCAATCTGCCAATAACCTTGATTGTTTGCTTTGGGATAGCCCTTGCTCTTGGATGACTTCCTGTGGTCTCCTTGAGAACCTCTCTGGAGTTCCTTTATGGACTTGGAATGCATGGATTTTATTTTTGTAGTAGTCTTCCTGCTTATTTTGGGCTGTGTGTGTGTGTGTGTGTGTGTGTATACACATGTATGCGTGTGTTTTAAACACTGACTCTCTGTCCTACTGATTTCAACTTTCTTCCAGAAATTTCACAAAACTTTTGCCCATCAGGGTAATTTCTGCTGTTTTCTAACTAATATCTATTTGTTTTTTATTATTATTGGATTTTGGAAGGAAAGAGAAATATATCCAATTAGTCAAGTCAGCCATTTTAAGCCAAAATCCACCACCAAAGGTATATATTCCTGACATATATTCAGGGTGTACCTTGGGCCCATCCAATGAACTGGTATTCAGTTTTTTCTTAATAGGTTAACAAAACTAAAATAGATGCAGTTTTTCACACATCATGGTTTCATGTCAAGGGGAAAACATCCACTTGGCCTAAGAAAGCTCTTCTTGGAAATGATCTGAAGTATACCAATTTTTGTATATATATCCCAACTCATGTAATTCTTATTTTGGCTTTAGACATTAACTTAAAAGTGGGCCCTGATTTTATAAACAGCAGTTACTTAACTTTTTGTCATTCTTGATCATGGCGTTTTGTCTAACTATGGAAAGCATGATAAGTAAAAGGAAGATTGATGGAATATGAGCTGTACTTCCTGTTTGCTGTTACTTTTTTACTCTTTTTATTTATTTTTATTTTTTTTAATGTTTTTATTTATTTTTGAGACAGAGAGAGACAGAGCATGAGCAGGGGAGGGGCAGAGAGACAGAGAGACACAGAATCTGAAGCAGGCTCCAGGCTCTGAGCTGTCAGCACAGAGCCCGATGTGGGGCTCGAACTCACAGACTGTGAGATCCTGACCCAAGCTGAAGTCGGACACTTAACTGACTGAGCCACCCAGGCGCCCCTTGACTCTTTTTAGAGCTGAAATCTTAGTCTGACTTGTTGAAGATTTTGTATTGTTGTATAATTAATATACACTGTTATGTTAATTTAGGGGCACAACTTATTGATTCACCGGTTCTGTACATTACTCAGTGCTCACCACAGTAAGTGTAGTCCCCATCTGTCACCATCCAAAGTTATTACAATATTATTAACTGTATTCTCTATGCTGTATTTTCCTCACCATGACTTATTTATTTTATAATTCGAAGTTATGAGTATTGATGAGTACTGCTAAATGCATATTCAAGGTAATAAAGAATTCTCAAGTACACTTAGTAAAGAATCAATTTTTTTGATATAATTTATTGTCAAGTTGGCTAACATATAGTGTATACAGTGTGCTCTTGGCTTCAGGAGTAGATTCCCATTATTCATTGCTTACATACAACACCCACAGCTCATCCCAACAAGTGCCCTCCATAATGCCCATCACCCATTTTCCCCTCTCCACACACCCCCACCAACCCTCAGTTTGTTCTCTTTAAGAGTCTCTTATGGTTTGCCTCCCTCCCTGTTTGAAAGTATTATTTCTTTCCCTTTCCCCATGGTATTCTGTTAAGTTTCTCAAATTCCACATGAGTTAAAATATATGATATGTCCAGTTCCATCCACATTGCTGCACATGGCATGATTTCATTCTTTCTCATTGCCGAGTAGTATTCCATTGTATATATAAACTACAACTTTTTTATCCATTCATCAGTTGATGGACATTTGGGCTCTTTCCATAGTTTGGCTGTTGTTAAAGGCACTGCTAAAAACATTGCTAAAACACATGTGCCCCTGTGAATCAACACTCCTGTATCCTTTGGATAACTTCCTAGTAGTGCTGTTGCTGGGTCGTAGGGTAGTTCTGTTTTCAATTTTTTGAGGAACGTCCACACTGTTTTCCAGAGTGGCTGCACCAGTGTGCATTCCCACCGGCAGTGAAAGAGGGTTCCCCTTTCTCCACATCCTTGCCAGCATCTGTTGTTTCCTGAGTTATTAATTTTAGCAACTCTGACAGCTGTGAGATAGTATCTCAGTGTGGTTTTGATTTGTATCTCCCGGATGGTGAGTGACGTTGAGCATAGTAAACAATTGATTTTTAAAATGTTAGAGTCAAAGCAGGCCAAGAATCATGGAACAGGTTTTGAGCGTAGAATTAAAAAGACTTAGAACACATCTTGATACCATCACTCCTCATGGCTCCCCTCCTTTTTTTAACAAGGTCGTTATTTATGTTCCTGCCCTCCTCCAGCTTCCTCCTCTGGGAATAATACCATCCTCCCATTGTTGCTGAGAGTAAATGAAAATATCCCTGGTACTTAGTAAGTGCTCAGTAAATTTAATTGAAATCTGTCATTGCTGCTTCAGCAGTAATTATAATTCCAGCCTCCATTGCTGCTTTCTATCCCCACATTTCTCTCTTCTCGTCCAGCCCTGGTTCTTTCATGTGTTGTGATTACTATGATCTGAAGTGCTTCTTCTGTCACTCTTGTTCTTGCATTTGGCCCTAATTAATCTTTTTCTTGACTTATTCATAAATATTAGATCAACCTTAAAGCCAGAAGTTTATTATTGTGGTTTTTTTCACCTTCTCCCCCCCCCCCACTATTTTTTTGGTTCTTTGACTTCTCCTTCAATGTCCACAAAGGCGAAACAGGGCATGTTGGATGGTGTACTTTTTGCATTTATTTAATTCTTTTAGATAGATCATCAAATAACAGGTCAACTGTAGTCCTTAATTAGTAAAATAAAATAATTGTAAAACAGGAAATGTAGGAGTGTTATAAATTGTACTAAAAAGATAATCATAAAATCATGTTATTTATTTATTTATTTATGTTTATTTTATTTTTGAGATACAGGGAGAGACAGAGCATGAGCAGGGGAGGGGCAGACAAAGAGGGAGACACAGAATCCAAAGCAGGCTCCAGGCTCTTAGCTGTCAGCACAGAGCCCAACACCGAATTTGAACTCACAAACTGTGAGATCATGACCTGAGCTGATGTCAGATGCTAAACCAACTGAGCCATCTAGGTGCCCCATAAAATCATTGTTAATATTTTCACTTTTTATATTTACTATACCAAATATAATTTTTAAATCATTTATAAATATAAACCAACTTTTTTAAAGTGTTACTATAAGATCTGTTTTAGTTCTAAGATTGTTAATAATTCTAAAATGGGAGTAATAATAATAAATGGGAGTAATAATAAAATGGCAGATTTGAAGGTCAAATTTCATACAGTGCACTCCTCCCTGCAAGGCACACATGCTCCCTAAAGTTCAGTCTAGATAAACTTTCTTTCTCCCTCAGCTCCCTTCTCGCTTTTGCACACACATATACACATGCAAAATTTCATGATTCTTATGTAATACTTAGGTTGTGTACACAAAAGTTAGTGTGCTCTATTAGTCTGAGGTCAAACAGTAATATCCGATGCAATGTTGAATTACAAAACTCACACTGTCACTTGATAGGGTGAAGAAAAATTCAAGTAAAATACTCCACACAAGTATTTTTGACTTGATATGAAATTCTCTTCCTACCCTCCCTCAGCATTTCAGGGGAATGGACAACAAAGATTAAATTATTATTTTTAAACCAAATTAAAACTCCTCAACAGGAAGTAAAGGTATTACATTTCACTGTAGAAGAGATAATAAGTATCCAAACTTCCTATTCTGTATTTCACATATCCATTGTGGTAGAGAAACCCAGAATTAATTAATTAATTAATTAATTTATTTTTTTAAAAAAATTTTTTTTTAACATTTATTTATTTTTGAGACAGAGAGAGACAGAGCATGAACGGGGGAGGGTCAGAGAGAGAGGGGGACACAGAATCTGAAACAGGCTCCAGGCTCTGAGCCATCAGCACAGAGCCCGACGCGGGGCTGGAACTCACGGACCATGAGATCATGACCTGAGCCGAAGTCGGACGCTCAACCGACTGAGCCACCCAGGCGCCCCGAGAAACCCAGAATTTAAAGGAAGGTTTAGAAGAACAAAATTTGGGAGAGGAAAAGAAATAATTTCTACTTGTCATAGATCTGTATGTCAAGTATAGTTCAAACTCCAAAACATTTCCGCAAGCTTTACATATAGTGATATTCTGATAGATTCCTGGAAAAAAAAACGCTCTGATATTTGGTCTATATATAACTTGGATCCTTGTCTTGGATCTAGATGAGTAACTGCTACCAGTAAGTTGGCAGCAGAGTATGAGTTTCAAGAAAACACTTAAGCTGTTTGGTATGTTTACAAACTCTCGACATTTCCATGTGAGCAAAAAATGGTTTAAACAACACAAATGGGCCAAAATTGTCTTTAAAGTTGATCTAATCATTGTCAGTGATTTAAAAATAGATGGAGGAGTGCCTGGATAAGTCAGTCAGTTTAGGTGTTAGACTCTTGATTTCCGCTCAGCTCGTGATCTCATGGTTGGGAGATAGAGAGCCCCATGTTGGGCTCTGTGCTGACAGCAAGGAGCCTGCTTGGGATTCTCTTTAACTCTCTCTCTGCCCCTCCCTGACTCACATGCACATGCTTTCCTTTTTCAAAATAAGTAAACTTAAAAAAATAGATGGAGAAGGCTAAATGCAAGAAGAATAACAGCTGTAGAACATATGTGCTCTATGACTATAATTCTTTAAGTTGTATTTGTACATTGGTATCAAATGTTTTAAGGCTGAAAACAATGCTGCGAGTATAATAGATATTTTGTGTGCCTTTTGGGGTATAGTAAACACTTTTTCTAGGTTTGGTGAATTTCTTACCTTGTACATCCCACTTTCCTAAGATAAAAGCCAGAAACTTGCTTTTCCAGGCTCCCTTAACAGCTAAGATGCAGGTATACAACCTTGCTTCTGCCCTTGCATGCTAACATATGAGGTCTGTTATTGGAGTGAAGAGGGCCACGCACTGGGAATTTCATTGATGATGAGCATAGTGGAGTGTGGCAAGGACACACCCAGTTTCAGAAGCAGCAATGGTGGATGGCCAGCTTCAGGCACCAGATGTTGCAAAAGTGAGGTACAGAGCCTGTGCCCAGATTGCGGGCCACTGAGTTCTCCAGAGTAGTTGTCCTGTTTATTCCTGGTTGTATAGCCTTTAAGCCTGCCTCTTCAGAAGGCTGTGAACTGCCTGATCCCATTTATCTAATTCATTTTCTACTGAAATTGTCAGAATGGGGACACCTGGATGGCTTGGTCAGTTGAGTGTCTGGCTCTTGGTTTCAGCTCAGGTCATGACCTCACAGTTTTGTGGGACTGAGCCCTGTGTTGGGCTCTGTACACTGACCACATGGAGCCTGCTTGGGATTCTCTCTCTCTCCCTCTCTCTGCCCCTCCCCAGCTTGAGCTCTCTCTGTCTCTCTCAAAATAAATAAATAAGCTTAAAAACAAAGAAAAAAACTGTCATAATGGGTTCTATAGTTGACAACTCACAACCCCAATTAGCAAAATTCATAAAATAATGGCATTACTACTGCTACTACTTTATATTTGTACAGAACTTTTGCAATCTTGAAAAAATATGTTTCAGCCGTTGGTTTCAAAATGATCTCTTTCAATTCTCATATCAACTTTCACACTTAGGGTGTGACAGTATTTGTAGTTTTCATTTGTCACACAGGGAAGCTGTGAACTAGTGAGGCTAAGTTACTTGTCCTGTCACAGAGCTACTTGGTGGGGATAGTTGTAGAAAGTAACATCATTTTTGGTTTGACTCTATTGACCTCACCATTATCTAGTTACATAAAGAAGTGAACTTTTGTTTTAATGTTTGCTTAAGCTTCTTGACTTCTTACATGGTTAATAGAAAATATTCCACCAGGGGGACGTTTTGAAATTAGTATTAGACATATAAACATTCTCTGTTACAAGTGACTTGCATCCAAAATCCATTCACTTTTCTCCAAGGTAAATTTCCTCTGGGGGATTACCTAGTTTCTGATCTTCCTCATCTGAGGCCTTCTGGCTCCAGGGATGGTGAGAGTTAAACCTGCATATCAACCTGACCATAGTGATATATTGAAGGAGGAACAGGCATATGATCCAAAGAGATGCCATCTAGATAATTCTGTCTCCCCTTAGAGAGGCAAGTTATTTTCTGCTGGTTTTAAACATGAAAGGATGCAGGCCTAGACTTATGGAAACTATCTTATCTTTTTTTTTAATTTAATTTTTTAATGTTTATTTATTTTTGAGAGAGAGAGAGAAAGAGAAAGAAAGAGAGAGAATGAGCAGGGGAGGGGCAGAGAGAGGGAGACACAGAATCCAAAGCAGCCTCCAGGCTCTGAGCTGTCAGCACAGAGCTCAACGTAGGGCTTGAACTCTTGAACTGCAAGATCATGACCTGAGCTGAGGCGAAGTCAGATGCTCAACCGACTGAGCCACCCAGGCGCCCCTGGAAGCTATGTTGTCTTTATAATGTGTGGATAAAGCCAACCCATGGGAGAGCATTGCTGAGAGATGGATCCTGATGCTACTGTGTGAGGCTCGAATCAATCTGTGCCTGGACATTTCAGTTACATGAACCCCTAAATTCTCTCTGCTGCTTAACAGAGTTGAGTTGAATATTTTTTCCCTTGAAGGCAAGAGTTTTAATTGATTCTTTGTGCTCCTAGCTTTCTTGGGCTTCACCCGTTAGGCATAATGCTAACAGTACTGCTGAATTTCACCCAAAGAGATAGGTCTGCCAGCTAAAAATCTAAATTGCTTTCAAAACTTAATGACTTGCTGTTATGTGGAAGGACTCCAAATAGTATTTTCTCAAGACTAGGCAAAGCTTTAAGGGGAAAGCAATACGTCAGACATTGGGAATGTTTAACTTTCTGAATGTTTCCTGTATAACTGTCCCTCTTTTATTATTATTTAGTAATAATGCTGCCTTTTCCTAATTTACCTCCCCTAAATTTAGAAATTACACTATAATCTCCATTACTAGATTTATATGACAGAAAATGTTCTTAAAGTTTTTTAAAATTTTTTTTATTTTTTTTTATTTTTGAGAGAGACAGAGACAGAGTGTGATTGGGGAAGGGGCAGGGAGAGAAGGAGACACAGAATCTGAAGCAGGCTCCAGGTTCTGAACTGTTAGCACAGAGCCTGACGCAGGGCTCAAACTCTTGAACTCCTTGAGATCATGACCTGAGCTGAAGTTGGACGCTTAACTGACTGAGCCACCCAGACACCTCAATAATGTTCTTAATGTTTTTTTTTTAAACTACTAATCAATTTATTGAAACTTGCAAATTTGGAAACCTAGATCCTCCTTAAGATTTTGCAATCTTAATCACTTCTAAGTACTTTCATATCTGACTTAAACAAAGTCTTCTTAGTATTTAAATAACTCTTATAAAACTAATATATTAAAGTTAAAAATACAGTGAACTTCATGTTCTAAGTAGTAACTAACCTTAAGTCAAAAGTCAATTCAATTACTCCTTTTAAGTTAGAATTATAAGGCTGTCACTCTAATAAGCCAAATATTACTAGTATATAAAATTTCAAATCTATACAGATTCCTTCTTAATCCCTACCCAGAGTTACCTGAACTGTTCAGTTAGAGGGAACAGTCCCCACAAAACTGCCCTCATTTCAGATACCAGGTACAAGCATGGGGTCTCCAGGATTACCCTTACTTTCAACCAGCTGGCAACAAATTTGGGAATTCCCATGATCACTCTTAGGTTAGATATTTTGCTGCAAGGACTTGCAGAAATCACAGAGAGCTATTATCACTTGCAAGGAGTGTACAGGGACAGGACACAAGTTAAAATTAGTCAAAGGAAGAGACATATAGGGCAGAGTCTGAGAGGGGTTCAACCATGGATCTGTGGTCACCCTCTCCCTATGGAATCATGCACAGTGTTACCTCCTCCTAGCTATGATGTGTAACAATGCACAGGAAGTATCGCCAACCAGGGAAGCTCATTCAAGCTTTGGTGTCCAAAAATTTTAATGGAGCTCAATCACATACTGTCTATGTGGCTAATCTTTTGTCTCCCACCCCTCCAGAAGATCAGGCTAATGCCGTTAGTCTCTAGTTACTCTGGAGGTCAAAACTGAAAAGGCAAGGCTCAAAGGCCCCTTACAATTGAATTGTTAGAATCTCTGGTGGCCAAAGGCCCCCAGCAAACAAAGACCTGGATATGCCAGGTGCCTAAGGATCACCTCCCAGGAGCTGAAGGCAGAGGACAGACTCTTTGGGTAAGGTTAATTCCTCACTGTAGAATTCCCAAAGTATTATTTCTTTAGTTTTGATTATCTTAAACATTCTTTAGCTGATTCTAAATCCTTGTGGGTTTGAAAGATATTCCTCACTGTGGAAGGTAATTACTGTCCCAGCAAACTGAGATTATTTTCCCCCTTGCTTTTCACCTGCCATTCTGCCTGAGGCTGTGGGTGTTTTAGGCAATTCTCACCATTCACTAAGACAACTACAATGATTGGTTTTGTCTTAAAACGTTCTAGATTTGCATCACATTTAGAGTTTGCTGAATTAATATTTAGATGAGTACCTTGAGATCCACAAGTAAAAGGTTGTCTATAGGGAAGCAGTGTTTGGACTGTGCAACGTGGCACATAATGTTGGTCGTATATTAGCAAGCTCTTTAAGAGAGGAACAATAAATTTTCATCTTGCTTTCACGGTTACAGCAACTGAGACTGAATTCCTTCTAAAGCTTACTTAGCAGCCGCAGTTTGGACATGAAGAATATTAATAATGCTTTGGGGTAATTTTGCAGCATAATAGAAAATCAACATTTGGGGATGCTCTGATTTTTGAAAAACCTTAGAGATTTGTTTCCACAAAGCATGACAACAACATGCAGCTGCCATTATGTGCTCAAAACAAAGGGAAATCACTGTATTTGTGAGGACTTTGGAAGCCTCACCTAAGCACACGGTGGGGCAAGTCCTGCCCAGATGGCTGCAGGACACAATTCATCGTGTTTCTTGTCAGTGATATAGCAGGATGCCCCCCGGAGTGGGAAGCTCAGTTAACAAACTCTGTGAGCTGTGTCTTTGTGTTCAGGGCAAATAGTATATACTCAGCCCCTTATATCCCAGAAATCTATTGTAGCATAGCTGATTATTTCACAGATTTGCAGATACCTCTCTTTTTCCTTAGAGAAATAATTTCCTAGTAGTGAGGTTTTAAAGAAGTTAGCTAGTTTTATTTATTTATTTATTTATTTATTTATTTATTTATTTCCTGACTTCAAACCCCCATGTTAAAGAAGAGCTTCAGTGTAATTGTGACCTGTAGTAGGGAGTGTCACTACCAAATAGAGCCAACATGTCAACATATCCTATCCAGGTTGAAATCAAGAGTGGTATAGACAAGTATACAAAATAATGTGTACTTAAATGAAATAATAACCAAATATATAATGTTTTATATGCATAAAGCAAATGCATAGAATTACAAAGGAAGCCATTTTTATGGGGATAAGGACATCAAAAAGCTAAGTTTGTAATATAGATATGCTTTTTTATTAAAACATTAAATAATAAGACCTACTGTTGGGTTTAATAGCTACCTTAATTTATAAGCAGCAATTACATTAAATGATGTTTGCAACAAGTATAAAGTGACAAAGACTCAAATACTGTTGTTACTACATAAACAAGGAAAAGTTAAATTTTCACTTGGGAGTTTGTGAAAATAAAGATGTCGTGTGTGTGTGTGTGTGTGTGTGTGTGTGTGTGTGTGTGTCTGTCTGTCTGTCTGTCTAGGTTTGGGGGGGTGGATGATGTTGGCCAAAGACCAAATTCTAGGTAAATTGGCTTCAGAAATGCAAACTACCTTCTTTTAATAGGCGCCTCCCTAAACCTAAATGGATCTTGAGAGATGCTTTACACTTTGCAGCTTATCACACTTTATCTCCCTTTGTTATTCTCAGTCTGTTTCCTCAAAACTGTTAAGCAGTAAAGAAAAAGAAAAAAAAAGTACCTCAGGCCCCTGGGGGAACCAAGGGAGATGATTTTGCGCTTAACTCACAGCCTTGGAGGTGGAGACAGTCAAGGGATTAACAAGATGGTGAGGCAGAGAAGAGGAAGGGTTTTCAGAAAATGATAGTAAAACAAACTGAATGCCTGCAGTCTGCAGCAGGCGAGGGGGGAGAATGTGGGAAACTGGTTTTGGAAGGTGAGCACTGGGAAGGCCTATGGTAGTTCCCTTACAACAACAGAGGATTCAGTCATCCAACATATGAATTTTAGCTATTATAGAAACATTGTGTATGTTTGTGAATGCATATTGTGTCTGTCAGTGTGTTGATATTTGTTTGAGCTTCTCAAAAAAAACCAAACAAACCCAGGTGTGGGTATTGTTCCTCCCATTTTGGGTATGAGGAAACTGAGGCACAGAGATGTTAACTACTTGTGTAAGGTCACATATTTTGTAAACAGCAGAGCCAGGCTTAGAATCTAAAGTTTATTCTGGAATACGGAAGGGATTGGGCTGACCAGGCCTAGTTTTGGTGTATGAAGTGTTTATGTCGAGCTTCCAGAATGTCCTGAAATAAATTTTTTAGTCTGCTGTTTTTTTCAGCATACAAGTATCTTATATTATAATGCACTTAAAATCAGGTACTTCAAGGATGAACTTTTGCCGAAGTCACCAAGTGTGTGGATTTCTCCCTGAGCTAGTATTTCACATGCCTCTTAAGTCCAAGTCTTTACAGCATGAAGTGAGAGCACTACTCTAGCTTGTCCATGGGCTTCTCCAAATTACCTGCTCAGCCCCACTTAGAGCTGGATGTGTGAACTAGCAGCGCATGAAGAAGTTCATTAGAGAAAGGAATTGGATTTGATTAATTTTTTTCTAAACACTGATTGACTAAGACAGTCCATTTTGCCAACATTTATATTGCAGTAAAGCTTAATTATGGATTATTTCGCCATAAGGCGAACTAGACTGACATAAAACAGAGAGTGAAAATTTACAGTTCCGTACAAATACCTATTTCTAATTTTCTGCTAATTGCTTTTCTATTTTATTCATGGTTTTAGGCACACACTTTTTAGAAATATGTACAATTGTGTTCCTGAAACAGAAATTTCAGAAAATTGTTAAAGACAAAAATATATCATAAGAAATATGGAATCAGGATGCAATATGACAACTTCTATATGTATTCATTAATTTTACTCTATTGACTTGGCATGAATAGTCAAATCAATAAACAAATAGATAAGCCAGTGTGCCATCTGATGTGGCTGTTTCAGAAAAGTGATTTTGCACTTGCATATCATTAGGTGTGTAGATGGTAGAAAGTTTTTCCAACTATAGGACACTGGCCTAATATATTCTGTCACTAAAGCTTCTATACTGGCTTGCTTTTTAAAGTGTTGGAGCTAGTCAAGTTCATTAAGGATTTTTGCTATCAGTTAGAGAAGAAAATTTTAGTGTGCAAAAGAGTCCAGAATAAAAAGTGGGAAGGGAAAGGAGATGCTGAAGAAGATATTTACATTCAGGGGCAGAAGTCCAAATTTTAATTGTGTGTCCAAGTTCATATTTGGTAATTACTGTTCATGTTGGTTTCTGACATGTAAAAATTGGGATGGATGTGCAAATCAGACAAGCATCAAATGGGAAGTGCAAGCACATTAATCTAGGGTCCAAAAAAATTCTGTTTTACTGATGTATCTTGGGTAATGAAGGATATAAAATCATGAGTAAGAATATATTAATTATAAATCTGAAGTTCTCAAGTTTGCTCACATCTTGTCCTTATTTGATCACCAAGACCTCCAATAAAAATGATTTCCTGGTTTGTAGCAGCACAATAAGGCATTTGAGGAGAGTCAGTGGGTTCAGTTCATCATTATAATTAGCATCCGGGTTTGTAGTTGTAGCAATAAAAATTCTGGGTTAATGGAACAAGGAACTAACTACTCAGTCTTGCTCAAAGGAGTAAGTGCATGCTTTTCACTATTTTCTTTTAAGGATGGGTTTTTGTGCCAGCATCTTTCTGGCTATTTTTTAAGTTTGTATCCAATGAATGTATAATTAAGCTGATGCTTCTTAACTAGCTAATTGCTAGTTAAACATTTTTTTTTTTTTTTGAGAGCCAGACATGTTTCAGTTTCCTCTTAGCATTCCTGAATTCAAGTCACTATATTTAAATATATACACTGGAGATTTACAACAAGTCTAGAAATACATTAGAGGCTGGGTGCAATAGCAAAGTGTAAGAATGGATCCACTGTCTTTACAGTGATTCCATTGTGCTAAGAAATACAAAGCAAACAGGTATGAACGGATTGAAGACCAGCTGATACAATAGAGAAGAGAGAATGAGAAAACACTGGGAGTTAAAGATGCCTCTGAGAAGGCTTCAGGGCTGGAAGGAGGCTGCCAGCCCTGAGAAATGGAAAATGTAGTAAGGAGGCTAAAACAATTCCAGGCAGAGAAAGCAGCATGAGCCAACCCATGAATTGATAACGAGCTTGGCATGACAAGCTTTCATAAACTAGAGGATGCCCAGAGGAAAAAGGCAGTCCTAAAGTTTGATGAGAAAAGCCACATAAAAGGTAGTCATTATTAGTTTCCAACATTTTGACCCAAACCCATATTTTGCCCATCTGTATGATTTGATCTTGATTTATTGAAACCCTTAGAAAATATCTTCGTTTTCTCTGTCATCTCTTTAGCTCTCTTTGCAAATTCTCAAGTGCCTGCTAATGTCCCACAGATCTTTCAAATCAAATATGTCCCAGCTGCAGTCATATTCCCTCTATTGAATGCCCCACAGGATCACCAGGGAATGTATTAATGAAGCAAAACTTAACTTGAACTTGTTGTAGTAAGGGAGAACATGAACCTGATGGAGTCTTAGCAGTTTCATAGAAGTTGAGCAGTTTCTCCAATCTTTGCAGAATTTTGACATCTAAGCCTATGTGGTTTGAGGATGACCCCTAAAGATGGGAGCTGATTGGAACTGCACTAAATCTCTGGGAGAACATCTTGATAAGCAAACTTCCCCACTTGGGAAGTGGGCTGTTTGCTCAGGTGAACAGACTCTTATCTTTAATAAAGTTATCTGTAGGAATTTCCTAAAACAATTGGTGGAATTATTTTTTTGCTTTACAGTCTTATCTTACAGTTTTTCTGGAACAACGAACTATGTGATGTTGATATAGGTGGTCTACAGATGTGTCTAAATCATGTGGACACAGATGGTCTTGATTCTCACCTCCCTAAACCAGGTCCTACTAAGATGTTTCCTGCTTGAGCCACTGGTAACACCCACCATTCTCCCTCTCTCCCAGGGGAAATAATTTGGTGTTACTTTGACTTCCCCATCCTCTAAAGCAGTCTCTCACCCTCAACTCCCATGCTTTGTGCTTGCTTCCCAAATGCTTTTCCAGCATGTCTTTCATTTCCACTCTTACTTTCACACAAAGGTTAGAGTTTTATTTCTGAAATAAATAACTTCTCTCCTAAAGATTTATAATAGCTTCACCATGCATATGTATATTAAACCATCATGTTGGTTTAATATTCATATACAGTATGCAATATGTATAAATACAACTCCAATATACAATTTTAATTTGCCAATTATAGTTCAATAAGACTGGGAAAAAAAGTTTCCCAACACTAAAGAATAAAACCTGAACTTAATAACACTGCTTTCAGGACCTTCCCTGAGCTGGTCCCAACCTCTTAGTTGACTTCACACCATTTTTGTGTGTGTGATGATTTCTTTAACACAGCATAGAACTTTCCTGGTTTTGCTTTATCTTACACACTCTTCTCCCCTTTCTCTGCTCAAAGACCAACATACTGGTCCCCTTTTTCCGGGATATTATTCTTTTTGTTTACTTCCTATTTCTCTCAGCCTCTTTCTAGTCTCCTCATTCATCAGTTGTGTTGATTAGTGTCCTGGGATTATGTCCTTGACTCACCACAATTTGTACTTTCTGTCTTCTTTTCAGATGATCTCAGCTATTTTAATGCATGCCATCGTTATATTTGATGGCTCTCCAATCCATATCACTCTTCCTTAACTCTGCTCTGACCTCCAGATGCAGACTCATCCATGCTCCACATATCCTCTGGGGTTCCTGCGGGTATCTCAGTTTCAACATGCCCAACACAAACTTTCTCTCACCCTTACCTCAGTATCATCACCCAGGGAACAAAGCTGGGTGCTTTCTCCCTCACCGTCATACCCCATCTCTTACCTTGCCTCGCCAATTTTACTTAGAATTTCTTAGATCTTTCCCATCATCTCTATCCCTCCACATTTGCCCCAGTTTATGCCTTACCAACACTTGCTTGAGATTATGTGATAGCCTCCTAATTGTTCTCTCTATACTGTGCCATTTTCAAATAAAGCTTCATTGAGCCACCTGTGTTTCTAAAATGCAAAATTGCTGTTTCTTAAAGCCCTTCAATGGTTCTTAAGAGCCTACAGAATAAAATTCAAGCTTCTGAACATGCAATATAAAGTTTTCTGTAAAACTGGGTCCCTCTGAATCTGTCTGACTTGATCTATCTGCCTTGTGTTTGCATTTAAGCAATTATAATTTCCTTTTATTTGTTTGCCTTTGAGATTGTATTTACAATGTTTCCTTTGCCTGGAATTTATGCATTCCCCAATGCTCCTGAATAATTTTGTTATTCTTTAAGATGCCATTGAGCATCTTGCTTAGGGAGACTTCTGTGATAAGGTAGCTTAGTCTCTGTATTCTCATAGCACCTGTGACACGCTATTGAACACACTGTAATGAAATGATTTGTTATAGGCTGTCCCTGGGGGATTCTTTAGGACTTTGACCATGACCATTTTGTCTATTTCAGTTCATCTTCACAAACATACAACAAAAGAGGTTCTTTAATTGTTATCACGTTACATGTGAGTGTTTGACATTCATGGAAATTTAGTAATTTTCCCAAGGCTATGTAGCTAGCAAGTGACAGAGCCTGAACTTGGACCCAGATTTGCCTGACTTTTAACTACTGTGCTATACTGAGATGTTATAGAGGAGATCAGTGTCTGCACATTGTAAATGCTCAATACATGTTATTTATTATTACTAACAAAATACATTTTAATTATTTATTTTTGTATTTCTAATACATGCCCTATTTTAGGGGCTCAGTAAATGTTTGTTTCCTTAAAACAATAGATGGCTTTTGTCTTATTCTCTGAGTTGAATAAATAATTTCTTACACTGTGCTCCAAAAGCACTGTCTTTTATTGCACAGCACTAATTTGAGTTGCATTAATGTGAATTGTTTAAACATTTGTTTCTCATATGGCCATAAACTTGATGTCAGGGTATGTATATCATTTAGATTATTTGCCCATATACCTTCTGTGTGCTCTTTGCACAAAAAATCCTAGTAGAATTAGATTATCTAAGTATAATTTACATACTTAAGTATGTAAGGTCGTAAGTGTATGGTGAGTGATGACAAACACATGTACCCCATCAAGATATAGAGTTTTCATTTTCATTAGCCCAAAGAGTTTCTTTATACCCTTTTCCAGTTAATTTAATATCCCATTCATTATGGAATACTATCCTGATTTTTTAATCATAAATTGAATCATATAAGTAGAACTTCATATAAGTAGAATCATACAGTATGTATTATTTTGTGTCTGGCTTATTTCGGTCACTTTCATGATTTTGAGGTTTATCCCTATTTGTGTGTATTTTGTACCTTTTCATTGCTGAATAGCATTCCATTTTACAAACATAGCATGAATTGTTTATCCATTCTTCTGTTGATGAACATTTTTGTTATTTCCAGTTTTTGGCTATTAAGAATTTGGCTGCTAAGAACATTCCAATACAATATTTCTTATGTATATGTATATTTATTTATCTGGGGTAAATTTGTAGAAGTGGGCAGCTGTGTCACTGAGTTGGTATATGTTTGATTTTGTGGGAAACTGCCAGCCCAATTTCCAAGTTGATTGTGTATTTTATCCTTCCACCACCAACACTGAGAATTCCAGTAACTCCTTATCTGTGCCAGTCTTTTATACTCTTACTTTTCAAAATTGTATTTATTCTAGTAGGTGTTTGGGGTATCTCATTGTAGGTTTAATTTGAATTTCCAGATAATTAATGACGTTGAACATGTTTTTGTTAGTTTATGGTCCACTGTATATTTTACTTTGTTTGAGTGCCTGTCAAAGTATTTTTGCTCATTGTTTATTGGGTTATTTCTCTTATTATTTTTAGTATAGTGAAGTTGTTCTTTATATATTTTGGATATTGGTCCTTGGTCAATGTATGTATTGCAAATATTTTCTCCCAAGTTGTGGTTTTCTTTGTCTTTTTAATTTGTCTTCTGAGAGATGGAAATTTTTAATTTGGATAAAGTGTATCTATATATTGTTTTCTTTTATGACCATTACTACTTTATTTGTAAGAAATCTTTGCCTACCTCAAGTTCACAGTATTTTCCTACTTTTGCTTCTATTTGTTTTATGCCTTTAGCCTTTATGTTTAAGTCTGTGATCTATCTTAAAATACTGTTTGTATATAGACTAAGGTAAGCATCGAAGATTATTTTTTCCATACGAATATCCAGTTGTCCTAATAGAATTGGGTAAAAATACTTCCCTTTACCTATTGAATCACTTTGGCCTCTATATTAAAAAAAAATCAATTGATTGTATAAGATTGGGTCTATTTTGGATACTCCATTATGTTCCAATATTAGCATATTTGTTTAATTTATGCTAATATTACAATGTTTTGATTACTATAGCTAAATAGCATAGGACTCTGTGCTGACAGCTCAGAGCCTGGAGCCTGCTTCAGATTCTGTGTCTCCCTCTCTCTCTGCCCCTTGCCTGCTCACGCTCTGTCTCTGTCTCTCAAAAATAAATAAACATTAAAAAATAAAAAAAAAGAATTATACTTCCCAGAGTCAGTTATCTTTTTTTTTTAAGATGAAATTTATCGTCAGATTGGTTTCCATACAACACCCAGTGCTCATCTTAACAGGTGCCCTCCTCAATACCCCTCACCCACCCACACCTCCCTCCCACCCCCCATAAACCCTCAGTTTGTTCTCAGTTTTTAAGAGTCTCTTATGTTTTGGCTCCCTTCCTCGCTAACCTTTTTTTTTTTTTCCTTCCCCTCCCCCATGGTCTTCTGTTAAGTTTCTCAGGATCCACATAAGAGTGAAACCATATGGTATCTGTCTTTCTCTGTAGAGTCACTTATCTTTTAAAGGGATTTTAAAAATCAGGAAAAATAAATTATACTTACCTACTTACTTACTCAGCTTGTATTTGTATGCCAATGTCTATTTCACTTTTGTTTGCTATGGAAATTTTCTCTGGATGGAGAATCCTAAATTGACACTTCTCTCCAGCTCTTTAAAGATGTCATTTCTTTCTCTTACTGGCTTTGTTTCTGATGAAAAGGCAAAGGTCATTTTATTATTTTCCCATATTATGTATGATCTTTTTCTCCCTTGGTTGCTTTAAGGATTTTCTCTTTATTATTCATTGTCAGAAATTTGATTATGATGTGTCTTGGTGTGATTTCCCTTATGTTTATTCTGCTTTTGGTTTGTGAGCTTATGGGACCTGTGTTTATATTTGCAATCAAATTTTGAAAATTCCTGGCTATTGTTCCTTCAAACATTTTTGTGCCCTACCTTGTCTCTTGTCCTTTTCTGAGACACCAATTGCATATTTGTTAGACTGCTTGATGTGGTCTCAGGGTCACTGAGGCTCTGTTCAGTTTTGTAACCTCTTTCTTTTTCCCTTATTTGTTCAAGGTTGTGTTGTTTTGATTGCCAGATCTTGAAAGTCACTGTTTTTTTCTTCTACTGTATCTAGTCTTCTGTTAAGCCCATGCAGTGAATTTTTATTTCATTATATTTTTTAGCTATAAACTTTCCATTTGGTTCCTTTGTGTGGTTCCATTTATTTATTGAAAATCTCTATTTCCTCATTGTACTCATAATTTATTTTAGATCTTTGAACGTGAAACATACTTATAATGCTATTTTTCAGTGTCCTTGTCTACTAATTGAATCACCTTTGTAACTTCTCATTCTATTTTTGTTTATGATTTTTCTCCTGATTATGGGTCATGTTCTGCTTTGTTGTATGTCTACACAGTTTTTATTGGATCCTAGATATTGTGACTGCTGTTTGTGAAAGCATGAATTTTGTTTTCTTCCTTAAAGTGTATTCTGTTTTATGTTAAATCCTTAACATATTTGAAGATTAGCTTGATCCTACTGAGGCTTTTGCAAGCTTTGTACGGCAAGCTTTAAGTAGGTTCTGCTGAAGTAGGCTTGCTCTTCAGTAGTTTTCTTTCTGAGGTCTCTTCTGAATGAATGTCCTCAGTGTTTAAGAAGGACTGTCCAGCCAGCTGGTCAGAATTCAGATGTCTCTCAAACTTAACACCAGTCCTGGTAGTTATTCTGGTTATCTATCTCCGGGTAGTTGTTCTCTCCTCAACTTTTTTTGCTTCGTTTCATGTAATCTCATTGCATATGATTGATTTAGTATCAAACCAAAGATCTAAGGGGACTCTTACATTGATTTCTGGAGAATTTTGTCTGACATGGGTCTCTCTTTGCCCTCAAATTCTGGGTGCCTTCACCTCTCTCACCTCTGAGATCTATCTGCCAATCTCAGTGGGGACACTGCTCTGCTTCATTTCTGCCTGTATTCTTTGGTTCTAAAAAATGCCTCATGAAACAATCTGGGCCAGCTGTGGAGTTTTTCTCTTATTTGTTTACCGTCTGTCATGGACCAAAGCCCTATGCTTCCCATTGCTTGGCACCTGAAATTTACATATGTATATATATGTACATATACATATGTATATTTATGTTTTTCACACCCCCTTGTTAGTCTTCAGGAGGGATAATCCAGGATCTGTTAACTCCATCATAGCTGAGCTTGGGAGTCTTGTTAAAATTAAATTAGGTCATAAAAAGTGGCTGCTAATGGTATAAATTTATGGGTTAAAAGGATATTTGTGGTGGGTTAGTGAATCAAAGTATTATTTATTAAAATATGTTTTAAGGGTCTTTGATCACTTCTTCATTCTTGTTATAGGGACTTCTATAGTTGTTTTTTCTCTACTGTCATTAAATAAACACTCCAACTTCTACAATGTCTTCCTTTTGCTCTTACAAGCAAGTTGTTATTTAGCAACAACGCTGCTGAAGAATACTGCTCATTGATGAGTGTGTGGCTTTCTGCAGTTTTTATTGTGCTAAAACTACTCCTCATTAATCGTGGAAAAAAAAACAAAACCATAGCTTGTGCATAAAAAAAATTACCAGAGAGAGTAGATTTCGGGGATATTGATGGACAGGATGCATCTTGCTAAACTCATCCAGCCCACTGAGCTGTGATGAGCATCTCACTTCATTTGGATGAGTGAACACATGGTGCATCTCATTTAAAAACCAAAACAGTTTTCAGAAATTTATGGTAGCATGAAGCCATAGTTTAATAATGTCCTTTTGACAATAGGCATGTCTGTAAAAAATGGCCTGCATTGACTAAGGGAGGACCTTTGGGGAAGATTTTAAAATGCTGATGTTACAATGACATTGGCCTAGTGAGCAGGCTATTTTCAATGTTTTTGCCTCTCGTGAAGATCTGAGCAGAAGGCAGCCATGAAACCAAGTATGTGGCAGAGAAATAAACAACCTGTAATACCTACCCTGGACTCTGACACTTATCAGATATTTTATGATTAGGGCAAAAAATCTGTTTGACTTTAGGGAAAAATGCAGAAGAGTAAAACTTCTGCAAATATAATGTACGGACATAGGTTTTATGACCTGAGGTTGCTTGGAGATTACAAGCCTTAGGGAAGAAGAAAGTGTTGGTCTTATTCTATTGGCTTTGGAGGTTAAATGGTGGACATTATGAAAAACCAGTTCTGTGCTTTCAAAGCCCTCTGTATACCAGAAAATGGAAGTGGGATACTTTGCTTTTCAAATATGCCTATGACGCCTTTCAAGTCCCCACTTTAACAGACTCTTGAGGAGACAGATTATTCTGAACCATGTGAACCGAAGTGAGAGTGGAGTACTACTTGAAATATTTTGCTATATACAGTGGTATGCTGGTAAACTGGCCCTCTGAGGTGGGGGAGGAAGCCCTTATTTGTAGTGCTTACTGATTTCAATGGTGTAGATATTTCCACCTCGACCGAGTTCAGATGACCAGATTTTAACGACAGGCTTGCAAAATTGCTGGATATTCATAATTGGCATAGGTTCATATGGGCAGCTCCAGCATACCAGTGGCTATATGATATTCTACAGTACAGGAGAGGAAATGTGGGAGACTTAGAATTCTGGCCCCATTTTTTGTGAAGTATGACTTTGAGAGAATAACCTTTCTGACTGCATCCAGTAATTTGTGATTTATTAATACCATAAAGTGTTGCCGTGAAAATTGTGTGAGATAATGATTGAGTGCTTAACACAATTCCTGAAACACAGTAAGCATTCAATAATTGGTAGCTATTATTGACTATGTAGTTTTGAGATAATCTAGTGCAGTGACATGACAGTTAACTGCTCTTTTAATCTGAGGATTGGGAAAATAGATTTAAAAACTACTATGAATTTTGTAACTTTTTGAAAAATATTTTTTATTTTAATCACAGCAGGTTCTATCTATACTTGAAAAATTATTTCTATGACGTCTTATTTATTTTAACTACAGACAGTGCTTGGATGCCTATGGATTTTTAGATATGTTTGAATAAATTAATGACTTCACAAAGATCAAAAATCTTGAAACCACCATACTGATAATTTTGCAGTGGCAAGTTGGGTAAGAGGAATCCGTCACCACCTATGGAGGTGGGTATACAAATGGATTCCTAAAACCTATAGTCATTGTGCTTCCACAGATGCAGTTGTCCAATCTGAATGTCAAAGTACTTTTGTAGACTTGACAATGGAATTGCAAGTGAGACCAAGTTTTATGTAAATTGGGTGGGACTGATTTCATTTTTCTAGGATCATGTTCTCATGAAGAATAAGTGCTTTTACTTCTATTTCTCAAAACCCTATTTTTTTGAGGAGAATATCAATCTATTTTGACCTCTGAAGAAAATACTGATGAAACTGGCTCATGTAGTAGTTTCTTAGGATGAAAATGTGTTTTTGTCAGAATCCTTGTAGAGTTTTGAAGTTCACTCAATTATTATTATATTTTGCTTATATCAGTTTCAATAAGAAGAATCTCTGAAATGTTAACTCTAAATTAATGAAAATACCATTAACATTTTATAGACAATATTTCAAGAGGTAGCATAAGAATATTTCTAATGCTCTTTTTTTTGGTGGAAATAACAAGATCACCTTTTTTTAATGCTATTGTGCCAAGCCTATCAAAATACATATACTACATTTTTATTCATATTTAACAAATGGCTCTGATTGTATTTGAATTCAGGTCTGTCGGTGGTAATAAGACAGCAGCTACAATAATTCAAAATGATACAGACAGCATCCATAGATTTCTGTAGCCTTCCACTTTTGTGTAATCTTAAAGCTTCCCTTCTCAATTATACTGTTGGAAAATCACTGAAAAATGCAAATGGATAGGAGGTTGTCAAGCAGTTATGTGAACTGGCAAGAATAATAATGTTGACAGTTCTCTAATCACTGAGCATACAAAAGCTGACAGGACAAATACTTTCTTTCCACCAATTGACTAAATGTGTATTATTGCTGCAAACTTTAAAAAATACAGGTGAAAACACACCATTCTCTGAGTTGCCCTTTCAAGCATTTTCACACTCATCATAGCTTACTGACTTGAGGAAAGAAATAATGCTGTTTAATACTGAATTAGTTATTCTGTAATCAGCTGTGTTGAATGCATTATAAAGACACATTTCTTTCTCAGCTAAGGAGCAAACAATGGCCAAATTATCTTATAGAATATCCAGACTAGACTACTTTTCAGAGTCAGTCTATTGTTATCCATTGATTGGGCATCCTCCAGGGAGTCGCCAGGACTATTGCTCTGTCTGCAAAGTCCTCACTGTCTAGTGAGCCAGGTGCTGGACCTGGGGGGCTCCATGTCTGGCTCATTTATCAGAGAGCTGGGCTGCCAATGCAGTGGCAGTATAATGGGCAGGTATAATGGGACAAAAAGTCAAGAAAGCTCACTGAGGAGCAAGCAGAGATGATTCTGCTGTTTGTCCACTTGTCTAGTTTGTCCGTCTCTGATTACTTTTTTCAATACCTGTATTAGTTTCTTACGGCTTTGGTAACAAAGTACAGTAAAACATTGGTTTGCACGCATAATTCATTCTGAAAGCATGCTTGTAATCCAAAGCACTTGTATATACAAGCGGATTTCAAGAACCATTGGCTCAGTTGTAACCATGTGACATTTGGTGTCATGTTACTACTCATATTGCAAGACATTGCTTGTTTACAAAGTTAAAATTTATTAGAAATGTTTGCTCATCTTGAGGATGAACTCACAGAACAAGTTACTCACAATCCAGGGTTTTACTGTACTTCAAGCTGGGTGGCTTAAAACAACAGAAATTTATTCTTTCACAGTTCTGGAGTCCGAAAGTCAAAGTGTTGCTCCCTCTGAAGCCTCTAGGAGAGAATCATTCTTGCCTCTTATGGCACCAAAAGTAACAATAATAAAAATGATGATGCTAACATCTATTGAGCACTTACTATATCCCAGGCCCCACTGTAACCATTTTACTTGTATTGACTCTGCCTTCACAGCTACCCTACTTCACAGATAAGAAAACTGAGGCAAAGAGAAGTTAGGTAAATCATTAAAGGTTGTACAAGAGTTAAGATTTCTCCAGAGAGCTGATTAGGAATGAGAGAGGTAAGGAGGTGGAGGCAGAGAGCTACCCATGGAAGCAGGAAGCATGCCTAAAGGCTCTGAGGCAGGATGGTCTCCTCTGTAACTGCAGTAAGTTCAGCAAGGTGGAAGGTGGTGTAAGGAGGGGGAGAAAGGCAGTCAAGTATCATATCCTAAAGGATCTTGTAGGCCAGTTTAAGATATTTGTCTTTATTTTGAAAGTAATGTGAAGCTATTGATGGGTTTACATAGGACAATGTCTTAACGAAAACTGTATTTTATTTTATTTTATTAAAAAAATGTTTTTAATGTTTATTTATTTCTGCGACACAGAGAGACAGAGCGTGAGTGGGAGAGGGGCAGAGAGAGAGGGAGACACAGAATCAGAAGCGGGCTCCAGGCTTGAGCTGTCAGCACAGAGCCTGACACGGGGCTCAAACTCACAAACTGTGAGAACATGACCTGAGCCAAAGTCAGACGCTTAACCAACTGAGCCACCCAGGCACCCACAAAAACTATTTTAAAAGAAAAAAGAACTGAGTTGTAATATGAAGAAAGGATTGGAAGGAGACAGGAGTCTCTGAGAAGGTTAAAAAGCTTCAGGAAGAAGGATTGCAAGAATAAATATTGTTAAAATGTTCATGCTATCCAAAGCAACCTACAGATTTAGTGTAACCCCTTTCAAGATACCAGTAGCATTTTTCTCAGAGCTAGAACAAATAATCCTGAAATTTGTATGGAACCACAAAAGACCTTAATCTTAATGGCTAGAGTGATCTTGAAAAACATGAACAAACCTCGAGGTATCACCATCCCAGATTTCAAGATACACTACAAAGCTGTAGTAACCAAAACTGTATGATATTGGGGACATATAGGTCAATGGAACAAAATAGAGAGCCCAGAAATAAACCCACAATTATATGATCAATTAGTGTTTGACAAAGCAGGAAAGAATATCCAATGGGAAAAAGACAGCCTCTTCAACAAATGATACTGGGAAAACTGGACAGCTACATGCAAAAGAATGAAAATTAACCCCTTTCTTATACCATACACAAAAACAAACTCAAAATGGATGAAGACCTAAATGTGAGGCCTGAAACCCTAAAAATCCTCGACGAGAATACAAGCAGTTATTTCTTTGACATCAGCCAGAGCAAATTTTTCTAGGTATTTTTCCTCTGGCAAGGGAAACAAAAGCAAAAATAAACTATTAGTACCACATCAAAATAAAAATCTCTGCACAGCAAAGGAAACCATCAACAAAACTAAAAGTCAACCTACTGAATGGGAGGATTTATTTGCAAATGACATATCTGATACAGGGTTAGTATCAAAAGTATATGAAGAACTTCTACAGCTTAACACTGCACAACACAAATCCAATAGAAAATGGGCAAAAGACATGAGTAGACATTTCTCCAAAGAAGACATCCAGATGGCTAATAGACACATGAAAAGATGCTCAACATCACTCATCGTCAGGGAAATCAAAACCTCAATGAGATATCACCTCACTCACGTGTCAGAATAGTTAAAAGTAAACACACACACACACACACACGCATACACATGCACACACACAAGAAACAATGAATGGTGAGAATGTGGAGAAAAGGAATCCTGGTGCACTGTTGGTGGGAATGCAAACTGGTGCAGCTACTGTGGAAAAGAGTAATAGAGTTTCCTAAAAAAATTAAAAATAGAATTACCATACAATCTAGTAATTCTACTACTGAATATTTACCCAAAGAATAAGAAAACACTAATTTGAAAAGATATATACAGCCCTATTTTTATTGCAGCATGATTTGCAATAACCAAATTATGGAAGCAGCTTAAGTATCCATCAACAGATGAATGGATAAAACAGAAGTGGTGTATTTATACAATGGAATACTACTCAGCTGTAAAAAAGAATGAAATCTTGCCTTTTGCAACAACATGAATGGATCTAGGGAGTATACTGGTAAGTGAAATAAGTCAGTCAGAGAAGGAAAAATACCATATGATTGCACTCATGTGCAGAATTTAAGAATCAAAACAAATGAACAAACAAAAAAAGAGACAGACAAAAACAAAAACAAAAACAGGCTCTTAAATACAGAGAACAATCTGATGGTTACCAGAGGGGAGATGGGCAGGAGGATGGGTGAGATAGGTGATAGGGATTAAAAGTACATTTATCAAAATGAGCACTGAGTAGGGCACCTGGGTGGCTTAGTCGGTTAAACAATGAGCACTGAGTAATGTATAGAATTGTTGAATCACTATGTTGTACACCTGAAACTAGTATAAATAACACTGTGTGTTGACTATACTGGAATTAAAATTAAAAAAAAAAAAGCTTCAGGAAGAATGTAATGGTGACTTGAATTAAACTTGTGACATTGGAGATGGACAGATACGGTCACATTTGTGATGACTAGGATGCAGGATTGGGAGCACAGGGCCAACACCGACTGTATTGTGATAATTATCTGTGTAGGTGGTGGTGCCATCTACTGTAATAAGAGAGTGTTGGACAAAGAGCAGGATTTATAGGGAGTGTTGTTGCTTTGGTTTGGGCACATTGAATTTGAGGGTGTATGTGGCATCGAAAAGGCTACATACACCAAGTTGACAACGGGAAATCTAGTTCTGCAGTTGAGAGACAATGTCAGGATGAAGCTATAATTTCTGAGGTCATTATAATAGTGATACATTTGAAACTGCAGGAGTGTCTTTGACCAGATGGAGGGAGAAGACTTTGAGGAGGATAAGGGTTTTATATTGGGTTCCCAGGATCCTCAGTATTTGAAGAATAAGTAGAGAAAGGAAAGTAAGATTGGAAGCAGGGCTGAGAGGTAGGAGGAGATAGATTAGAAGATGTGCCATGATGTGACAGAAGCCCAGAGAAGGGAGAATTTCAAGGCTATAAACATGTCCAGTATTCTGAGTAAGATGACAAATGAAAATTGTTAGACTTAGTAGCATCAAAGTCATCGATGGCCTTATCAAAAATAATTTTTGCTATGCGGAGAAGGCAATGAGTGTATTGGAATGAGCATATTGGTGAAATAAGGAAGCTGAAAAGTAAGAATTTTGTACTATCTTAAAGAAGTTGGTTTGGGAAAGATGGGCCAGTGGCTACAAGTGATGTGAGCCTTGGTGTGTGTCTGTTTTAAATTGGGGATTTTAGTTTAGATTGAACATAAATACTCATATAAAGGATTTAGTGGAGAGAGAGTTATTTAGGGCACAGGATGAAAAGGGGAAATTGATAGCCTGAGATTCCAGAAGTTTCAAAGTGTGGGATTTGTAACAGGTAAGGAGGAGGAGAAGGGTGCCGAAGCCGATTTAGGAAGTTGAGGGAGTTTGTATTTCATGGTTTCCAAATGTTCTGAATGATAGGAGGCGAGGTAATTTCCTGAGTGAGAGGAAGAGGGGCTTGGCATTTTGGGGAGAATGAAACCATTGTTGCAAAAGAGTGAGAAGGCTGCTGTAGAAATCTAAGTAAGAAAGCAGGCTAGTTCAGAGATCTTCCTCTTTGTTTTTTAGGTGTGTTTCCAATGTCTAGGGCAGAACCTGGTACATAGTAACCACTTAGCCTATTTGTTGAAAGAATTTGTTATGAATATGAGGTTTTGAGTTGACCATTGCCTAAGGGGCAAAACACAGAGCTAACATTCCCTCTTTGTCTTTGTTTGACTTTGAGTCCCTTTGTACAAGTTGAAGATCGTTCTTGGTAGACTCAAAAGGGACTACTGGCTTTAGAGATTTCAAATGATGTAACAAAATGTAGCTTTTTCTGCATTACAGTTTACAGCTACCAGAAAGCATTTCCACATCTGCACTCTAGTTCCTTTAGAAAGTCAGTCCATTTTCTGTAAACCCTTCTTTCTTTCAGATACTCTCTTTTTTTCTTTTGAGAACTGTTTGTTACAGACACTTCCACCCTTAGGAAGCTTTTGTCAAAGGATTGTTACATCTTTTTAAAAAATGTATCCACATTAAAAAGGGATTTGTCATGAAATGGGTGGCAATTATTTCATGTTTGGAATTATCATTGTTATTGGAAGTGTGGGGCCAAGGGCAGGCTGCTCCAAGATGGGCCACTTTGGCATGAACATTATTTTGATTTAAAAGTAATCAAAACCCAGCAGATACAGGAAAAACTCTCTTCTTTGTCCTCAACTGCCTAATTTTACATTGTAAAGGACAGCCTTTACCAGGAAGAGAGCTATTAACAGACTGCCCTTTACCTAAGAAAATTATCTACAAAATAGGGAAAACTTTGCTTTTCAAAACATCTCCTTTCACCATCCTGCTAATGGCCTTCCTCTCCTTTGTATCCTCTGACCCTACCCCTCTCCTTAGTTCATATAAGCTTCATGTTGCCTCACTGTTTAAAGTTTCCTGTTTGTGTGGATTCCCCATATGTATGCTATTCATTTTGATTTTCTCCTGTTAATCTGTCTCATGTCAATTTGATTCTAAATCCAGATAGAAGGACTAAAGGGCAGAGGAAAGTCTTCCTCCCTGACAGAAGAGACAGTAGCATGTTTCTTACATGCTCTCCCTGTGTCAGTTCAGTGTTACTGTTACCAAATGGGTTTGACAACTTTTGGCACTTCTCATGAAAAATTGATAAGTGATTTGAAAATAATTCATTTTTATCACTCTTGTTGGCTAAGTTTAAGTGGTTCAACTTTCAATTTTGTAATACTCTTGTATTACCACATGTTCTGGTGATGTTATTTAGGTTTCTCTTGAAAAGCTTATATTTTATTTGGAATTGAGATTAGCATAATCTACTGGTAATTTTCATTCTTGATAATTAATAACTTAGGATTCACAGAGGGAAATCTACTGACATTATTCCAGGAGCACATATGTGAATACATCTGATACCTTGATTAATTCCTGCATTCTTCTTGTTCTTTTTGTCTAGGTTGATTGGGTTCCTTTTTTCTAATAGTAATTGAGAATCTTTCCTTGACAATATGCTTGTAAATGAAGGTACTTTATTCTCTAGATTGCATTATGAGAAAAGAAAATTTTAAATATTTCATGTTTTAAAAGGTGATACTGGTTCACTCTATAGGACCAGAAAATTCTCAGAAAGGTGTAACAATGCCATCAAAGATAAAATACTCTGAGTATGACTGTCAAATATATTCAATTATGAGAATCATCTCAGTACCCTCGTAATAGCTTTTATTTGGTAGTTTAGAAAAAAATGCTATTCATCATCTAGAATTACCAGCTTTTAAAAATTCCAATGCAGTTTGTTTTCCGCAAGGAATGACTTGTACATGACATGCATTCCAGAATAGAGCCTAATACCTCTTGAATGGCTTGCATATAAGTGACTCATTATGGCCTAAGTGACAATTACTTCATTTTCATCATTGATCAATTCATTTCATCTTTGGTTAGGGAGATTAACCACCTGAGGTGCACCTGTTTGAATGCATGTATTGGGTCTGAATGTAAAGTAACTATAGGAAAAAACAAACCTGTTTCTACATCCTACAGGGACATAAGCAGAGTGCACTGTACATGGTAAATGCTTGATAAACAGTTACTGAGTAAGTGGAAATTTACTGGAATTCTCATTATGACTCGTTTTAGGTGAAGTGCATGTCTCTACTCTTTTTTTTTCCAGATTTACTTTTGTGCTATCAAAATGTCTGTGAGCATTGCAACAACTATTGCTAAAACATTCTTCCATTAAGTGTTTATTGTATATTTAGAGTTCATGTATTATCACATGTTTCAACTAACTGCAAGAAATGTGGAGCCTTTAACTACAGAGAAAACAGTTTTAAAATTCCAATGGCCTTATTAACGCTTAAGACTCTCTATGATGTGGCCTCAAATTGATGCATCTCCCAATGGACAGAATAGAGCAGAGGTCTTGGATTGTTTTAAAAAATTACCTTTTAATTTATTTAAAAAAGATGCTTATTTATTTATTTTGGGGGGGAGAGAGAGAGAGAGCGAGTGAGCATGGGCAGGGGAGGGGCAGGGAAAGAGGGAGAGAGAGAATCCCAAGGAGGCTCTGTGCTGTCAGTGTGGAACTGGATATGGGTCTTGATCTCATGAACTGTGAGGTCATGACCTGAGCCAAAATCAAGTCACATGCTTAACCGACTGAGATACCCAGGTGCCCCTAAAAAACTATCTTTTTAAAAAGAACATCAAAAATAGTCACTGCAGCCACTCCATACAAGTTGGGCCTCATCCAAAACCTACTTAGTAACCTCCTAAGTAGGTTCAAAATGACAAGAGAGAGCAGGGAAAGGAGACTGGGTTGGGATCTTTCTGGCAGTTAGGAGGTGGGGCCCAGGTGAGTGTTCCTCCATAGCTTGAACCTACCCATTGATGCCAAGGGACGGAGCACTAGGGCTTTCTTTCCGGTTTGCCCAGAGGAGGGGCAGAAAGGAAGAAGGAGGGGGTGACACTAAAGAGATGTCTGCACTCAGGCATCCAAAGTAGATCAAATTCTTTGTTGCAGAAGCTGTCATGGGAAGGATCAGAATTTTGTGAGGTACAGTGTAAACTTTTATCTTTGTATTGTTCTTAATGATCTATTTCATGGAGAGTGAGGAATCTTAGTGTTTGAGACCTCCAAGATTGTGGTTAGCCCTGGGCTACAACTTACCTCTCTGAGCTTTGTTTCCACTATTTTCCTTCACCACATGGAATCACAAGTCCACTCTCCAACCCTGCTCATGCTTTTCTCTTGTCCTGGAATCCTCTTCCTACTGCATTTGCCGGTGTGAGTCTTACCTCTTCTTCAAGTCCATTTAGTGTTTATTTATTTTTGAAAGAAGGGGAGAGAGGGGGAGAGAGAGAGAGAGAGGCAGAGAGAGAGGGAGACATAGAATCTGAAACAGGCTCCAGGCTCTGAGCTGTCAGCACAGAGCACAATGTGGGGCTGGAACTCAAGAACCGCAAGATCATGACTTGAGCTGAAGTTGGGTGCTTAACCGACTGAGCCACCCAGGTGCCCCATCTTCAAGTCCAGTTTAACTTGAACCTTTTTCTGGGAAGTAATTGCTGCTACTTCTAAAGTACTAAAGAATGTTTTGTTTCTCCTTGTAGCACTTTTCATTGTCTAACTGGTCTCTGAAAGCAGCTGGAGAGCAGAATCTAAGAACCTGATTGATTTTTTTTAGTATCTTCCACACTGTCTTCCTTGTAGGATGTCAGCTCCAAGAGGGTAGGAACTTTTGTTTTGCACATTGCTGTTCCTTTACCCTTGGAACAGTGCCTGGTGCAGAATACACTCTCACTAGACACTGTTTGGTAAATGAATAATAGACAAATATTTGTTGAATAAATGAAAGCTATATTCATAAAGACTGATTCAAACTTGTATTAGATTCTTAAATTGTTCTTTTATGTGTTGCTTCAATAAAAGAGAAACACATTTTATTGAGATTTTAGCATTTCAACTGGTTGACTTGGCAGTTGAATTAATTTGAAGGGAAAATCCACATTGGAGCAGACATTTACAACTGGGCATCTCTGAAATGGGTCTATAATATTTTCAGAAACTGAGACAGACTTTGATTGGAACAGGGAGTATTAAGTAACCTGCAGATCATTGTGAAGGTACTTGGCAATAGATATTTTGCTTTTGTCCCATCTCTGGTTTTTAGAGATCTATGCTAAATTTGTTCTTTTTATCACAGCTGTAGGCACAATTAGCAGATGCCAAGAGTCTGGCTCCAGCAGGCTGTGCACAAACTTCCTTTGGCTGTACTTGTAGCGACAGCATTTGCTGGAGACCAACCTAAGACAGTCTGTAAGATAAGAAGTGAGCTCAGTCACTGATCCTCATGAACGTATAATGATATCAGGTGGTCAGTCTGAGTGAGGGAGGTCTAATGAGGAAAGAGAAATTAGGAGTGAATCCCTCCAAAGCAGTAAATTTTGCCTCAGTGCTTAAGGCCTTACTTTTCCCCAGGGGAATACAACGCAGAAATGGACTCCCTAATTAAGGGCGTCAAAATCGAACATGAAAAATTCCTAACTAAACCAGATTTTAACTGATGGTTGATTAAAAAAAAAAAAAAGATAACCTTACTTTTTTACTTCTCCATGTGTCTTCACATTCAAGGACTTGTCTGCCCTTTATTTTAAAATTATACATGTCATAGTGGAAAGGGCAGAGAGAAAAAGAGGATACCTGATTATAGAAGGGGATGATTAACAGGAAGATTGGTAAGTTGATTACTAAGGAGCCTGGGGTAGGCTGTATTTTCCATTCCTTGAATCTGCACTGGCCTTGTGATTTGCTTGGCTGGAAGTGACATTGTATGAAATTCACAGCCCAGGCCTCAAGGGATCTTGCAGCTTCTGCCTTTGCCCTCTTGGATGTTTCTCTGAAACTTTCACGTAAGAACCCAATCTAGCTTACTGGAAGGTGAGGGACTGTATGTGGCAAGGAACTGCCGCACCCCCGGCCAAGAGTCAGAATCAAGCAGCAGACATGTGAGAGAAGCAATTCTGGACCTTTTATTTGCTGAACCACCAACTGAATGTGTGAGCAAGCCCACATGCAACCAGCACAGAACTAGCCAGCCAGCTTGCAGATTCATGGAAAACAATAAATCATGCTATTTTTAGGCACTAAGTTTTAGGGGGACCTGTTCCATGGCTAAGGATAACTGATGCACAGCCTGGTTTTAAATTTTACTTTTATTTAGTCTGACAAGTCTTCATTATTGCTTTCTAGCTTCTCAGGTATTTCAGAATAATAGCACTTCATTATTGCTATGTATGTTATATATCTCTGAAATATTCATTTGCGCACTCACTCAGTTTCGTGTTGTTTGAGGATCATGTAGGTGTTAGGAAGGCGTGAGGTGAGACTTTAGAGGTAGGCTGCTAGGAGACCTGTGCTCTTCAAATAAATACGGGGTGACAATTAGAAATGAAACAGAGTAGAACGGGTGTCACACATAGTAACAGGTAAGCATGGTCTCAGGTACCTAAATGTATGTGTGTATGAGTCATAATATAAATCTTTCTGTTACTTTGGGTCCTTATTTTTAAAAGTTTAGAAGCTGCTGGATAATATCATGGGAAATATCATATGCTATCCTAAAAAAATTTTTGTTTTCTCTCTACTTTGAGGTGTTATTAGAGAATTTTAGGCATGGTTGGATGTGTGTTTTTGGGCCGACAGTGCTGGTGGCTGTGTGATGGGTTTATCTGAAAGGAGAATGACAGAGGTAGGGAGACAAGTTAGAAGTCCAGGCTGAAACAGAGATAAGAAGAGTAGCTCTCTTTTAATAAGGCTTTATGAGTTAGGAGAGAAAGGAGTAGACTTGAGAAGTATTTGGGAATTTAAATCAGAAAAACTCTGAGGCCAGTTGGATATGGGGGTGAAGGGAAGGGGGAATCAAGGAAATGATTGATATTAGCATGTTCTGACAGATTTTATGTGGGAAGTAATGTTAAGAAAGGCGTCTGGGATGACTCACAGATTTCTCTCTTGTATGAATGTTATGGCCACCAATAGGGATAAATAATGTAGGAATAAGAGCAGCACTTATATCGGGGAATCTCTTAATTAGTTAGGGGCATGGCAAGGCTGTGCTGTTTGCAGGACATTCAATTAGCAGGTATCTAGACATATGACTTAGAAGCTAGAGAAACAGATGAGACATCATCATATGGTAATGGGAACCAAGATGATAGATACGCAGAGAGACTGTAAAGAGAGCGAAATAGGGCCAAGGAGAGAACTCTTAAATGTTGGGGAAACCCTGAAGTGGTCAAAGTAAAAGGAGGCCAGGATGATGGTGGAGGAGGAAGGCTAGAACCTGCAGTGTGCCAGTAATCAAGGGAAAGGATATTTGCAAGGAGCTGGGTTTAATAGTGTCCAAAGAAGCAGAGAGATCTAGGAAAATAAAGACTAAACTGATGCTTCAGATTTGGGAAGTAGGAGGTCACTTGTAAACATATCAATGGACTGGTGGAGCCAGCAGCCAGACGGCAGTGGGTTGAGCATTAGTAGAAAGAGACAGGCTGCTATGTTAGGATGTTCGAATGAGATTTAAGGGAGAGCTACTCTATGGCTATGGGGTTCAAGGAAGTTTCTGCGTTTTTGATTTGTTTGTTTTAATGCTTAAAGCCCTCGAAGAAGGAAGCAGTAGAGGAGGAGGAAAACATGAAAATAGAGGGCAAGAGGAAATGACAGTTGGAATAATAACCATTATACCCTCTAAAGGTAGTGGCCAAATCCTATTGCTTGTTATTTCCCCAAACTCCCTTGCGTGAGTTATTTCTGTTCATTGCTTCTGCCTTATCATTGTTCCGGCCTCCATCTCCTCTTGCCTAGATTAATACCCCCTCACTGTTGGCTGCACAGACACTAGGATTTAAAGAATTATGGGACACCTGGGTGGCTGAACATCTGACTCTTGATTTCGGTTCAGGTCTGGATCCCAGTGTTATGGGATCGAGCCCTGCATCAGCCTCCACACTGGGGATGGAGCCTGCTTGGGATTCTCTCTCTCTCTCTCTCTCTCTCTCTCTCTCTCTCTCTCTCTCTGTCTCTCTGCCCCTCCCCTACTCGTGCACACACACACTTTCTCTCTGTCTCTCAAAATATATAAATAAACTTTAAAAATATTTAAAGAAGTATAAGAATGGTAGCAAATAGGAAAAGTAAAACACTATATGAATTGTCCTTGTTGAACTCTGCCCACCATAACATAGGCTGAGGCACCATGGTGGTGAGACCATTTAATTTTTCTGGGAGGTTTGGAAAACTCAGAGAATGTGGCATTTGAACTGACTCATGAAGGATGAATTTTTTTTTTTTTTCCCCCTGAGGATGAGGACATTTTAAGTAGAGGGATGGCATGTGCGAGAGGGAAAACAGAACACATGGCCAGAAGGTAGGTGGGTGCTTTAGTCTACTTGGGCTGCCACAAGGAACATCACAGACTGAATGACTCAGACAACAGAAATCTATTTCCCACAGTTCCGGGGACTCGAAGTCCAAGACCAGGGTGCCAGCATTGTTGGGTTCTGGTGCACTCTCTGCTCCTGGCTTTCAGATCGCTACCCTCTTGCACGTGTGCTCATTATGTGGTGAGAGACAGAGCCCTTGTGTCCCCTTCTTTTCCTGTTAGGACACTGACTCCAGCATGAAGGCACCTCCTTCATGGCAGCATCCAAATCCAATTATTCCACCCAAATGCTGCCTTCATGGCAGCATCCAATCCAAAAGTTCCATCTCCAAATACTATCACACTGAGGGGTAGGACTTCAATACATGAATCCCGGAGGGACACAATTTAGGCCACAGCACTCTGCTCCTGGCCTTCCAAAATCCATGTCCTTCCATGTTGTTTTTGCCTGCAAAAGGCATTCGTTTCATCCCCAAATCCCCAAAAGTTCTAACTCATTCCAGCATCAACTCTAAAGTCTAAGGTTCAAAGTCTCACTTAAATATCATCCAAAGCACGAATGAGTGAGACCCAAGGCATGCTTCACCCTGAGGCAAAATTTCTTGTTAGCTGTGAGCCCATGTAAAAAGCGTTCTGAGACACATTTTCCAATGTGGGTTTGTTTGTGTATGTTACCACCACGCAGTTCTATGGGCACCAGTGGAATTTCCTACAATTTAACTCAGTTATGACACTAGCTACCCAGAGATAGCATCAGATCCTACAGGGTAAGGGTTCAGTCCTATAAGACTGAGCCTCCCCAACCCTTGCCCTTCAGGTACCAGTTGCAAGCTCAGTTTGTTTTCTTTACTTAGGGCTAGCTGGCTATAAATCAGAGGCTCCCATGACCCCCTCCTTTTGTTTGATTAATTTGCTAGCAAAGCTCACAGAACTGAGAAAAGCATTTTGCTTACTAGATTACCTGTTTATTATAAAAGGATGTAACTTAGGAACAGCCACATGGAAGAGATACATAGGACAAGATATAGAGAAAGAGTGTGGAGCTTCTGTGCTTTCTCATGGCGCAACACCTTCCCAAAGCTCCACATGTTCTCCAAACCCTGTCCTTTGGAGTTGATGGCTTCATTACATAGGCACAATTGATTAAATCACTGGCCATTGGTGACTGATTCAACCTTCTCTCCCCTTCCTGGAAATTAGGGGGTGGGACTGAAACTCTAACCCTCTATTCTTGGTTGGTTCCCCTGACAACCAGCTCCCATGCATTGGCATGGTCCAAAAGCCACGTCACTAACATAATAAGAGGCACCTTCATTGCTGTCATCACAGACATTTCCAATCCAAGGATTTTAGGAGCTCTGTGCCAGAAACTGGGATGAGAGCCACATATATATTTCTTATTATATATCACATTATCACGCTGTGAAACCAGGTAAGTTTTGGGCTTCCAAAGTACAATGGTGGGACTGAGGATAAACATTTCCATTACAAAAGGGAGAAATCAGAGGGCAAAAGTAGATAATGGGTCCCAAACAAGTCCATCACCCAGCAAGGTAAACTCCATTAGATCCCAAGGCTCAAGATAAATTCTTTTTGGTTCGATGTTTCACCTTCTAGATCCTCTGGGGTGTCAGACCTACCCCTGTGGTTCTGCTGGGTGGGGATGCCACCCTTAAAGCTCCAGGTAGTTCAGGCCCCGTGTATCTGGATGATCCCATTCCTATACCTTTGGCTAGAAGTTGTCCCTGTCTCCCTTGCTCTTAGCTAATCTGGCAATGTCCCTACACACATAACCCTATCATCTCTTTATTGAGTGATAATCCAGCCTTCCGTGTTCTCTTCTGAACACACTTTCTCATTATTTGCAATATGGACAGGATGAGAGCTTTCCAGATCTTCAAGTTTTAGTTCCTTTTTGCTGAACGATTCCTTCTTTATTTCGTCTCTTTCTTTCTACATTTTGATACAAGCAGTCAGGAGGAACCAACTTTAAGTACGTGTTCAGAAATTTTCTCAGCTAAATATCCAACCTCATAACTTGCAAGTTCTACCTTCCAAGCAGCACTAGAACATGAACAAAATTCAGACAAGGTCTTTGCCACTTCATGACAAAGATCGCCCTTCCTTCACTTTCCCATAACATATTCCCCATTGCTGCCCGGGATCATACCAGATATGGCCCCTAACATACATATTTCTGTAACATTTTGTTAGTGATTATAATTTTTCATATATATGTATATATATGAGGTTTATTGTAAGGAGTTGGCTCATGCACTTGTGGAGGCTGAGAAGTCCCAAGTTCTGCAGGCAGTAAGCTAGAGACCCAGGAGAGCCAATGCTATAGTTCTAGTCTGAGTCCAAAGGCCTGAGAACCAGGAGAGCTGATGATGTAAATTGAAGTATGAGTCCTAATCTAAAAGCAGAAGACTGATGTTCCAACTTGAAGACATTCAGGCAGAGAGAGTAAATTCTCTTATTCTGCCTTGTTATTCTGTTCAACCTTCCATGATGGGATACAGCCCACCCACAGTGAGAAGAGCAATCTGCTTTATTCATTCTATTGATTCAGATGTGAATCTCATCCAGAAAACCCTCCCAGACACACCCAGAATGATGTTTAACCAAATATCTGGGAACCCATGGCCCAGTCAAGCTGACACACAAAATTAGCCATCACAGTGTGTATGGAGGGACTTGTGGGGATTGAGGTCAGATGGGCAGGCCTGGAGCCATTTATTAAGAGCACACATTTTAAGCCTCCTCATAATTTCTCTTCTCTTTTAGCTAGTAAGAAGTCTTCAGTAGCAGTGACACAGGATCAGATTGTGCTTTAGATTTTTAAAATTATTATTAATGGTGGTGGTTGAAATTTCTTCAGAAATTTACCCTAAAGACCCAGAAGTGTGGTTAAGACAGAACAATATAATAGAAGCTCTCAAATCTAGAGTCACATACCAATTTCAGCCCTTATCATTTGTGTGAATTCAGCAAGTTACCCTTTCTACGTGTCAGTTTTTACATCAACAATATAGAAATTTCAGAGTCATTGTGTGGATTAAATGCTACCATGCCTAAAGTACCTAGAAAAAGGTACTCTTTCCCTAAATGTTGTCCCCTATCCTCTATTTAGACACAGTCAGCCTAGATGTGCAGCCTGGATCAGCAGATCATCAGACTTCATCACTATAGGAACCACAGTATTAAAGAATCATATTTCTGTATTTGAAATTTCTTTTTACTATTAATAAAACAGGGTATTGATTGATAGAAGCAAGTGGATTGACTTTGTTTTATTATGAAAATTTTCAAATATGCACAAGAGAGAATAGTTAACAAACTTCCATATACACATCACCCATTATTAATTATAAATATTTTGCTTTATTGATTATATTTATTGCTTTATTATATATATATTATATTATTTGCTTTATTGATTATAAATATGTGCTTTATTTATCTTTCTACAAAGTACTTGAAAGACCCAGACATTATGCACACACTGGTGTGTATCCAAAAAAATATGAAGTGTATTGCTGTATAACTAAAATACATTATCACACCTTACAACAATCAGTAAATGTTCATGTGTTTCTAACAATAATGAGAGTTTGGTGTACTTTTAGAACTATTCATATTTTAGGGGCCTCATTAACAAATGCATAGAAACTAGTACATAAAGAATAGTTAATTACTCCCAAATATATGTGTAATTTTATCGGTCCCAAAAAAGTGTTATCTATTTAGCTTGGCTTAATATTTGAAATACAAAATTTTGTGTGAGTTAATCATATTCACACAAAGATTTGTGGCATTGGTAACAATTTAAACTTGGAAAATCAATACTATTACAAATACAGATATTGTTTTCACAAGGGAAGGCTTCAGAACATTGGCAACAGGCTGACTTTGCTTGTATTCTCTGCAAAACGTGTGTTTTATGTGAATTAAAAAGCCATTGACATTCAATTCAGTGGTGTGTGTGTGTGTGTGTGTGTGTGTGTCTGTGAGAAAGAAAGAGAGACAGAGAGAGAGTGAAAAGGAGGGAGGGAGGGAGAGAGAGGAAGACAGAGGGAGAATATATATATATTTTCTCTCTTTTTAAGTGAAGTGACTGCTGGGCAATGACTTTCTTCATAAATCAGACACACAATAATAAAGCCTTATTGTTGAAATTGTTTTTATGCAAGTGTTACAAACTACTCAATTCAAAATGTCTTTATCCTTGAAACTGACCTTATCCTAGTCATGGATTGTTGGCATTTAATATTCAAGCTTCCTAATTCTTTTCTGAAAGGCTGTCGCAAGAGAATTGCATGTAGAATATATAATGATTTATTTAGCCTCGCAGTCCCTCATATCTGAGAACCAAAGAAAAAAGAAAGAAGACAAGCTGATGCTTTCATATTAATGGGAACAATTGCCCATGAATTAATTTAAAGCAATTGATAGCACAAAATTAAAAATAGTAACATAAGTATGTGATTTTTAAAAGTGGTTTGCTGTTCGGACCATTCATCTGTATTGGAAACATCTGTATTTTAAATTAAGGTCAGATATTTTAGCCTTGCACTGTTTCTGTGAAATTAGATTCACCCAGTCAGAGTACTAGAACCTTAGAGTTCATTCAGGCTCCACAGTAAATTTCAGTGAATTTATCTCAAGAAACTAATATTCACAACCCCAGAAGTTTGTTGTGAGATAAAAGGATAATGATGGCACAGGACTTGTAGATCATTCTTTCCTGCGTAAGTCTAATAAAACAAGACAAAACAATAAGCTACATCAACACATTTAAATGTTTGAAAGATTGAGCCAGACAGCTAGTTATCTTTAACAAGAAAGAAAAAAAGAAAGGTTTAATTCAAGTAGGTTATTGGCTAAAATCTATCTCAGTTTCCCCCAGTGTTTGTGTTTATGGTGAAATAGGCAGTATAAGTCGAATTTGCTTTTGGGCATGAGTAGTATAAACAGGATGACTCAGAAATGAAGGTCAGCTTTACTTTATTCCCAGATGCAAACTTGGAAGTACTTTTTGAAGTTCCGGGAGGTGGGTGGGTTACACGTAAACCAGTTAACTGCTATGGAACCCATGGGAAGTTACAGCTGCAGCAGCCAGGCCTATCTTTAATATGGGTGTAAGATTTTGGCTTCAAAAAGACAAGAAGCCACTTGACGTCTCTATTAGGATATCTAGTGCATGCCACCAACTTAACCAGTCCAAACTCATCTCTCTGAATCTACTCCTGTCACAGCTTCTTCTACGCCACTCGCCTAGGTTAACAAGTTTGCTTAGAGTCGTCCTTGACTCTTTCTTACAGCTTGACAGAGAATCCCGCAGTTTCTGCCTTTAAAACATATTCCGAACCCAACCTCTTTATCAATACCATCTGGGGCCCAGCCGCCCCGTTTGTCACCTGCGTTATTGTGGTAGCCCCCTAAATGGTGTCCATTTCCACTCTGGTCTTTCTACAGCCTTATCTTAACATAGCAGCTCTGATGATGTGTTTCAATCCATAGATTTCCTACATGAAACTCCCCAAAGACTTCTAGCTCTGAGTAAAATCTCAAGTCCATATTATTGCCGAAAAGTTCTACTTGATTTGAAGCTTATTCCACTCCTCCTTATTTATTTCTCTCCACAGTAATCTCCTTACTATTCCTCCAACACTCCAGACACACTTCGTGCCCCAAGACTTTGCACATGTTGGTTTTGCTGCCTAGAATATTTTTACCCCAGATAGCCACAGAAGTAGCTCTCTCTTCTCCTTCAAATCTTTACTTAAATACTATCTTAAACCTTTTCTGGCCTCCTCGTGTAAAGTTGCAATCACGGGGCACCTAGGTGGCTTAGTGGGGTAAGCATCTGACTTAGGCTCAGGTCCTGATCTCATGGTTTGAATTTGAGCCCTGCACTGGGATCTCTGCTTGTCAGCACAGAGCTCACTTCAGATCCTCTGTCTCCACCCCTCTTCTGCCGCTCCCCTGCTTGTGCTCTTTCTTTCTCTCAAAAATAAATAAATATTTTAAAAAATTAAAAAAAAATAAATTTGCAGTCACCCCCACTGTTCATTCTTCTCTTGGGTTTCTTTGCCTCTGTAGCATTTATTGCCCCTAAGCATGATTTATTTTAAGTATTTATTTACTTTTTATTATCTGTCTCCTCAACTAGAATATAAGCTTCCTGACTACAGAGAATTTGTTTGTTTTTAAATTGCTATACCCTTTGTGCTTAGAAGAGTATCTGATACATAGTAGGTGATACGTATGTGCAGAATGAATGAACAAATGTACCCATGGGACTATTTAGTAATATTTTGTGCTATGTGTTTTAAAAACATGCTACGGTACTGGAACTGTTGCTTTTTATGTTCAACACTATGGCTGAGAACTCTTTCTGTGTTAGTGTGTTTCTCAACCTCATTTGTCAGAATTGTAGTATGTCTAATGTGGGTATTACCTGGGTATTAAGGGACCTTTAAATTATGCCTAAGTTTTAATATAATATAATGTGGATATTCTGCCCCTGATTTCTTGAGCATCTGAGAGTGTATTTCTTGAGGGCGGTATAACAGATTTGCATTTTTTCAACTTTGCTGAGCTGGAACTATGTTTCTTGGAATTCCCTTTCCCACACAGTTTCCACATAGTGTGTGGAACATAGTGCCAAGAGGCATTTTTCATGAGATTTGGAAAGTGGAAGTTAGTAGAAGCCATATGCTTTTTTTGTTTGTTTTGTTTTTGTTTTTGTTTTACTGGCCCAGGTGATTTTGTAGCTCACACGCACTGCAGCCTATCTACTGGCTCCTGGGACTGCCTGTGGAAGGAAGCTGGGCCACACCTGCACCAGCTCCAGCCTGATCTCCCAGTGGGGCTTTTCTTCCTCCTGGATTTAGCTCCATGATGATAAGTGCCTGCTTTTCCTATAGGACATTCTAATCATCCGAGTGAGATGTTTGGTGGTGATGAGAGACGTGCAGATTCCCCTCCTCCCTTGTGGCTTCAGGTTCAGACTCCCAGGTTCCAGTTTATTCTTAATCTCCTCCACATGATATCTGTCTTTCCTTCCGGATTGCCTGTGGATTTCAGACTCCAGACTTCCAGACACAGAAACAGCTACACAGAGACTCTGCAGTCAGGTCCCACAACTGCATAAGGTCAAATCTCAAATATATCTATATTTCCTACATAAATATGCATCCAGTTTCCTAGTGGCTCTGCTTCTCAGATGAAATGTTGACTGATGAGGGTAGAAACTGAGAAACACTCTTGCCAGGGCCATAGGATTTATGCATTTTTTTTTTCATTTTAATAGATTAAGAGTTTGATCTCTCTTCTATGAAATGGTGGAAGCATTTCCCCCCAGGGATCTATAAATTGTGAATTGGTTTCATTTTTTTGCACCTTAATGATACTGTGCAGATAGTATAATGTGTTTTTTTGCTGGGAGGGTGCCTATGGAGGGAGCTGGGGAAGGGAAACAAGAGTGCTATGAGAACAAATGATGGCTAGTCCTCATCTGCACAGCTGGCCTCAGTTAACAGGACCACTGTGAATCAATTTACATTTTAAATACTTCTTTTGTAATGCCAGAAATCAAAAACATAATTTCAACAAAATAAAAGCTTAGATTTTTTTTTTTTTGACTGTCACTGAAGGTTTGTCGTTCATGAACAAAAGCAATTTTCCTCAATGTGTTCATTCTTACTCTTGGCAGATGTTGGACAGATGTTTTTACCATAGACACATGGGGAATTTCAGGAAAAACACCCTCCTAATTACTCAAAGCAGCCAGAAATTGTGTTTCATAACTTAGTGATAGAATTAAAAAATGTCTCACAGTTTAAAACACTCATATTAAGATACCAACATAGTTTGTTGTTTTTTTGATCACATCTACATTCTAAGTGTAAGTACCTTAGACCTCTGTCTTGACAGAGACCCGGTAAGATGTTTAAATCATCTCGGGGCACCTGGGTGGCTCAGTTGGTTAAGCGTCTGACTCTTGATTTTGGCTCAGGTCATGATCTTGCAGTTTGAGGGTTCCAGCCCCACACTGGGCTCTGCTCTGACAGAGTGGAGCCTGCTAGGGATTCTCTCTCTCTCTGTCCTTCTCTCTCTGCTCCTCCCCTTCTTGTGCTCTCCTTCTCTCTCTCTCTCTTTCAAAATCAACATTTAAAAAATCATCTCTTGCCCCTTTATTATTACTAATTGCAGTGGGTTTTGGAAGACACCGTCCTCATTGGATTCCCTAGTTTCCCTCTGATATAAGGAGTTTCTGTCAAGCAGCAGCTCCTATAGGTGTCAGTAACAAGAACTCATTTCAAGTAAAGGCATTTTCCTCTTTGGAAGAATGAGTGGAGAACTATGCTTACTGGAGGCAGGACCTGCTGGCTGTTAACACCATGCGTCATGGGCTTCCAAGACTGACCTTGCCCAGACTGAGCTTCACAACAGAAAAGTGACAGTGACTGACTCACAGAGTCCCAGAAATAAGGCCCACACATGCCTGTAACAGAATCAACACTCCTTGATGGTATTAGGTTCAGCAACTGGGGAAGGCAACTCCTTGTGAGATTTATATTTTGTTTCATAAAAATTGGACAAATGTAATAACCCACTAAACCGGGGGTTAATCACGATCTCTTCCTGGAAAGCTGAACTCCCTTGAGCAAAGAATGCCTACTCTATCCGTGTCTGAGGAGCTCTGCTGCTTTTCTCTCTGCTGGCAGCCAGGAGCCTGGACACAGCTGGGGAAGAGCAAGAGGTTAAGCTGCTCTGCAGTGAGATACCTCCAGAATAGTCCTGTTTGTATTCCAAAGGTGTCTATTATGTACTCTCAAGTCACTCTCCAGGGAATCTTAGAATATGTGCTAGCCTCCTCAGGTGAGGATTAGAGATGCATTCAAGCTTTGGAACAGCTTTACCGATAACATATAAAAACCTGAGCAGATTTGCCCAAGGACTACCTTGCTTTGGTTCCTAATCATCAAGTTCTTGAAAATAGGTCTTTTCACATCCTGTATTTTTTTTCTTTTTGAAATACTATTGGGGTTAGCTGGGTGGCTCAGTCGGTTAAGCATCTGACTTTGGCTCAGGTCATGATCTCATGTTCGTGAGTCAGCCCCATGTCAGGTTCGGTGCTGACAGCTCAGAGCATGAGTCTGCTTCGGATTCTGTTTCCCTCTCTCTCTGCCCCTGCCCCACTCATGTTCTGTCTCTTTCTCTCAAAAAAAAAAAAAAAAAAAAAAAAAAGAAATACTACTAAAGCTCACCGGAATTCAGGGGCAGCTGGGTGACTCAGTTGGTTGAGCATCAGACTCTTAATTTCAACTCAGGTCATGATCATCTCATGGTCCTGAGATTGGGCTCCCTCCCTTATGCTTGGGTTCTCTGCTCTCTCTCTCTCTCCCTCTCAAAAAAAAAAAAAAAAAAAAAAAAAAAAAAAAAAAAAAGAAGAAGAAAAAACCCACATACAAACAAAAAACACAAAACAAAACTCACTAGAATTGAGAAACATTTTTTTTTTTTTCAGAACACTTTTAATCTAGGGTTCTATATATTTCATCCTTCTCTTCGTCTAAGTTTCCTGTCAGTAGAGACACATTCAGCCTGGTCATTCCTGGTTGTCTCTAGAGCACTTTCTGCCTTTGCAGCCCCTTAGATTCCATTGTGCTACTCTCGAGCAGAAAATAATGCATTTCCAGGCTTTTATTTGATGTCCTGTTTTTCCTCTTATGCCACAGAGGGTCTCTGTTCTGGAAGGCTGCGTTAGGCTTATGAGAGTAGTTATGTTGTAAGGTATGGCATATATCTTTCCTGTGTAGCTTTGGGTCCAGAGGAGGCCTTGGCACAGCAGTAGCCTCACATGTACATCTGGTATCAAGCAGCTCATCTCACTCACCTCCTCCCTCTACCAGTGGCACCTCCAACACAGTTAGGCATAGCCTCATATGCAGATTTCCATACTTGTCTTTCCCTGCTTAACTTTCCGTCAGTGTTTAAGAGACTGTGGACTTCTTTCCATGGGGTGGTGGTGAAGAGCAGCGATCTCAGGGCCAGGCTGCATGGCTTCCGGACCTGGCTCTTCATTTACTAGTTGTGTAATCTCAAACAAATTACTTAATCTCTCTCTGTCTCCATTTCCTCATCTTTAAAATGGGACACAAAGATAGTATATTTACCACATATTGTCAGCATTTATGGAATTAATGTATGCCTATTTTCTTGAATGGTGCTTGGCCGATAATAGAACTATGTAAGTTTTAGCTATTATTTTCTGACATATTTGAAATGCAACAGCTATTTCCAAGGTATTTCTTTTCTTTTAAAAGGACAATTCTGGATTATTGATCTGTTTTAAGAATCGATCTGTTGAAAGAATGTCCAGACTGTTAAAATCTTTTTTCCCCTTTTCCTTTTCCTTGAGTATATGCTCTGTGCCCGTGTAGTGAGGTAAAGCACAAAAGGCATCCGTGTTGCTGACCCTCAGTGCACAGGGTTCCTTGCACAGCACTTTGGAATCTTTTACCATGATGGGGCATGTCTCCTAATGCATCCCGTTGTTTGCAACATGACGTAGATGACTTTCTTCATGTAGCCACGATAACAACACAGAAGGACTAACTATTGACCACAGACTAGAAGACCCTGTGGTAGGCACTTATACCTACAGCCTGTCTCTTTACAAATTTAATCTACAATTTAATTGTAGAAATACGGTGGTAAATACCACATGAAACCATGAAGAGTAAAAGTGGTCTCTTCTGGGAAGGAGAGACTGGGGATGGGAATGGACAGGGTGAGGGACTGCACTTGTCTTACTGATGTGCTTTTTGTAGAATGATTTGACTGTTAGCTATTTCTTCTGGGATTTACCATCATTATCCACAAAACATGCTTATATTTCCTTTTTTAAAATTATATAGGTTTCTGTATTATCTCATGGTTCCTGTTCCCAGGAGATGAGGAGTTAGCACCCTCACAGCCTTCCTTCCAACATCCCAGTAGATTTGGTTAGCTTACTGCTGCATCGAGACACTCTACTGACTGTAAATATTATGCACAGCTGAGCCATACAGCCGGTTTTTATTTCATTTTCTTTTGTTGTATACCGTTGAGTATCCTGGAGTTAATAGCTATAATTTTTATGTACTTTGTGTCAATTGCTTATGTATAATTTCTTGCTATCATCAAACATGACAGGCAGTGTGCCAGATCTGCTCTTGTTAGCAATAACTTTCCTCGAGCCTTCCGTCTTCCTGCTCTAACCCGGTAGTTATCCCGGGGCTATTCTTGTCATCACCAGGAGAGGAGATGTGATTCCCTGTTTCCCTCCTTTGTTGAATTTCTTTTTTCTTAAATCCCATGTCTTCCTTTTCTTGGTCAAGCAGGACACATTCTTCCAAGAAAGGGAACAGATAAGGTAAATTTTTTGAGGCTTTCTGTGCGTGCATGTCTATTATCACTTATTCTCACAACAACCTGAAGATAGTTTTTACTATACTCATTTTATTGATAAGAAAACTGAAGTCTAAAGGGGTTTGTTTGTATATTTATTTATAAATCTGACCAAGTTTATGAAGCCGTTATGAAATAAAACTGAAAGAGAAATGGGCAGAGTTGTATATGTATCTATATATACACACACATATATTTTTACACATATATACACACACATATTTTTATACATATATACACACACATATACACACACATAGTTTACATGCATATATAAAATGTTGAATTGGCTAGAATTTAGAAAGTAATAGAATTTCTTAATTTCATTTTCACAGAAATAAATTTTAGGTAATTAATCTGAGATATAATATAAATTTTTTTCTGCATTTAATCTCTTTTTCTAGTTTTGCCTAGCAAATTAATTTGCTGCTCCTCTTTTTAGAAATTTTAGTTTTAACCACACAGAGCTCATCATAACAAGTGTACTTCTTAATCTCCATTACCTATTTCACCCATCCCTCCGTCCCCCCATCCCCCTCTGGTAACCATCAGTTTGTTCTCTATAGGTAAGAGACTGTTTTTTGGTTTGTCTCACTCTCTCGCTCTTTTTCCACCTTCGTTCATTTGTTTTGTTTCTTAAATTCCACACACAAGTGAAATCATTTGGTATTTTTTTCCTCTGACTTATTTTGCTTACTTAGCATAATGCACTCTAGCTCCATCCATATCATTGCAAATGGGATGATTTTATTCTTTTCTATGGCTGAATAATATTTCATTGTATCTATATACACCACATCTTCTTATCCATTTATCTATTGATGGACACGGGCTGCTTCCATAATTTGGCTACTGTAAATAATGCTGCTATAAATATGGAGGTTCACGTATTCCTTTGAATTAGTGTTTTTGTATTCTTTTTACCACTCCTTTTGAATGATAATACTAGATAAAAATATCATTTTCTGTAATTAGAATGTCAACTCAAATATTAAAACATAATAATCAATGGAAACATTTTATAGATATAGCAAATTGAGTTGGACTATAATATACCATACAAATGTTGGTTTGGATATTTAAGATTTTCTTCATTGGCCTAATACCAAAAACAATAGAACTATTAGGATTTATAAATGCTAACTGAGTAGTTAGATAACATATTTAGAAGTACTGACTACAGTTCTTAGTGGAGAAACAGTTATTCACTCCCAATTCTTTATAGAATTATTTGACTATTTTACTCAAAATTTAGGCAGTGATCTAGATGACCATTAGTTGACTCCTTTAATCTTAACATGTTAAAAATTACTTCATATAAAAATGGGGGGCCTACTATCAAAATGATAGATCAGTATCTAATTCTGCCATAACTGTTATAGACTAAATGTTTGTGTCCCCTCAAAATTCACATGTTGAAACCTTAACTCCCAATATGATGATATTTGGAGGTGGGACCTTTGGGAGGTAATTAGATTTAGATCAGGTCATGAGATCATGACCTGGAGTCTCCATGATGGGATTAGTGTCCTTATAAGAAGAAGAGAGACCAGGGTGCTCTCTTTTCACTATTTAAGAACACTTTGAGAAGGTGGCCATATACAAGGCAGGAAGAGAGTTCTCATAGGAACAGAATTGGTTGGCACATTGATTGTATTGTTTAAACAATACAGTTGTTTTAACCCCACCCAGTCTATGGTATTTTGTGATAGCAGCCCAAGTATACTAATACAATAATCTATTTATTAAAGTTGGGATACTTTAAAGTTTTTAGTTTTTTTAAAATTTACTTTTGATAGAGAGAGAGAGAACAGGGGAGTGGCAGAGAGAGAAGGAGACACAGAAACAGAAGCAGGCTCCTGGCTCAGAGCTGTCAGCACAGAGCCCAACATGGGGCTTGAACTCATGAGCTGTGAGATCATGACCTGAGCCAAAGTCAGATGCTCAACTAACTAAGGCCACCCAGGTGCCCCAAAGTTGGGATACTTTAAAGTCTAGGATATTATAATATAGCAAGCAATATTTTATAATTAAAAAGGACACTTTATATTCTAATTTAAGGTATCATATAATTTGGGGGGTTGTATATTATTTTTTCAAAATCAGAGCCCTTTAATGGGAAACACTGATTTCACACCTTTGGCTGTGGGAATCTGAGCAAGTTTCTGTATCTGTGATATAGAGTTAATAATGTATACGTGTAGGATATTGTGAAGGTCAAGAAACATATGTCATCATTAGCTACCTAGCATCATGCCTCGTGTGTAATAAGTATTTAATACAGATTAGCTTTGTTATTAATGCCTTATATTCCCCCCTTCCTACCCACCCTCCACCCCCCCACCATCCTCAGTCTTGAGTTGGTAAAGAAAGACCCAAATCAAGAGTGGTTTTCTGACTAAGATGTCTGTATTACTCAGGATCAAGTCAGGAGACAGCACAGAGTGTTTTGAAACAGAAAAACTTAATAAAAAGAATTATTAATAGTAGAATGAAGTAACAGAATTAGATTGTGAGAGTTGAAGAGAATTGTAAAGAATATAGGGGTAGGAAATATAAAGAGCAGCACCTTTCCATAGGATGATGTACTTTGTCTGAGGAAGGGCCCTTGTCTCCCCTGGGTTGAGATCCAGGCCTTCTGGGAGAGGACTGGGGTGGCTCCCTGGATGGTAGAAAAGGCACTATGGTGTTGTGCTGGTAGGACTTGTCAGAAATCTTCACTGTGGATTGCTAGAGAAGTTTTTACACAAGGAATTGTTAAGCCTCAGAAATTTCTAGATCGTGAAGGTGGTTGCTAACTATTAAATAATGTGAAACTGGGAGGTGGGGAGGCCACCCTCTGTAGGAGTCTAGTCCACTTCTGTCTGCAGCTTGGCCCAGGGAACCCTAGATCATCTATCTGTGTGGGATGAAGGCCAAGGAGCTGGCTTGCTAGATGACTAGCTTTGCAGGGTCCTGAGCATATATATACATGAGGCTGGGAACAGAGTCCTAGGCTGGGGCATCAGCCCATACTGTCTAGGGTTCCTGGCTATGCCACCAATGCTTGAGTTGAGAGGTAGAAAGAATGCCCTAGAGCCAAATATTGGAGAAATTTGCACCCTTTTGGAACTCAGAAATCAAGTTTCCCTCTAGCACCTTCTGACAAGGCTTAGCGTCTTGCTGGTGACAGAGGAGAAATATTTACATGGCCCAATTATGTTATCGCAGAGCATGAAAAAAAAGAGTGAATTTGCAGTTGAGGTATAATACATCAATAACTAGTACCATGTCATGATCAGAAACATATATGCAAAGAAATCATTAAATTAGGATGAACTTTCTAGTGTATCTGGCACTGTGTGCCCTAGAGAGTTCAAGTGTAGGGGCACCTGGGTGGCTCAGTCGGTTAAGCATCTGACTCTTGGTTTTGGCTCAGGCCATGATCTCACTGTTTTGTGAGTTAGAGCCCCGTGTCAGACTCTGTGCTGACAGTGCGGAGCCTGCTTTGGATTCTCCCCTCTCTCTGTGTCCCTCCCCCACTCATGCTGTCTCTCTCTCAAAAATAAATAAATAAATAAATTTTACAGAGTTCAAGAATATTAATACCTAATAGGCTGATAAATATGACAAGCTCCATACTTGGGGTCTGACATCCAAAAAAGAATTTTAAAATCTGGTCCTTAAAAGAACTTAATGGATGGCTGAAGAAACAAGAATAGAACACAAGAAACAATTAGAAACAAACAGTATAGTGTATTGAGTGTTAAACAGAGCTATACAATCCTTTTTGCCAAAAAACTATAGAGGTGACAGATTTTTTTTCACTGTTGCTTTGTGTCTTTTGTTACCCCAATTCTCCAAAGGCACACTCAGACTGCTTTCTATTTAAGTATTTATTAAATTCCACAATAAAGTATGTTTTTATATAAGCTTTCAAAACCACAAGTAAACATTACTTTAAAATCGTACAAAAATCATATAAAATATTCCACATTGCACTCCAATTCTTAATTTCTCAAGTCTAAATATCATTGCTTTGTAGATTAGCCAGAATTTTTTTGGTTAAATAAATATTCTTGTCTCATCACAGTGATTTGTAGCCAACTTGCCACTTGGTATTCTTGCTATTGCTTTTCATAAGAAATGCATCTTGGTAATGAAAAGAACATGTTGGAAATTCAGTAGACTTGGTTTGAATCTCAGCTCTGTTACTTATTAGCTTTTTTGGCTTGACCATTTTGCCTAACCCAAGTATTTCAGTTTCTTTACCTTTGACAGGGAACTAAATCAATCAATCAATCAATAACAATATTGTTATAAAGATTAAACCATTCTATAACCTACATATGTACAAACTTATGTATCTGTGGCATTTGACATGTTGTTGAAACACTTATAAACATTAGTTCTCTTTTCACGTTTTAACAAGCACTGGAAGAGAACAAAAGGTAATCAGTTTATTTTCTGCTTGAAAAATAATAGAAGTGAATGGAGGAAAATTTGAAACTCATGGATAAATACAGTTTGGCTGTCATCTATCAGTGAACAACAGCATGATGCATATACTTTCCACATATTGACAAAGGCACAGAATTGACCCTACCAATCAGAAAGTTTTAACAAACCAAATGGTGAGTTTGGGGTGATAGCAAGTCCATTTATTTATCTCTTTCCTTCTCTTAGGACTATGGCTACTTTGGTGGCCTCAGGAAATGAGGTAACATTAGAGTTAGATATTCTGTGTAGACTTGGTTCCTGGGTATGAATATACTGAGAGTACATAGCATGTTTATGTGTGCTGGTTCATCTGGCTTATTCATGGTGATCTGAGGCCAACTAGAATAGCTCATCAGGTCACATGGTATCCTGATAAGCTTGCCTTCACCACGTGTTCTACTTTCTGCTCTCTCCCACATGACAGTAAATGAAACTGACAATCTCTTGATTAAATGAATCTTCATCTTCTGTCTGATCCATATTGCTAAATTCATAAATCATCTACCCTACCCATTCATTGCCCTATACTCCCCTGACTACATCACATGCCTTAAACTCCACAAAATACCAGGGAACAAATGTTAACAAATTCCTGAGAGAAAGCAGAGCTCCTTGAAGGAAACAGAACTCATTTGCCCTGCTTTAAATTTCTTTATTAAGGGGCGCCTGGGTGGCGCAGTCGGTTAAGCGTCCGACTTCAGCCAGGTCACGATCTCGCGGTCCGTGAGTTCGAGCCCCGCGTCGGGCTCTGGGCTGATGGCTCGGAGCCTGGAGCCTGTTTCCGATTCTGTGTCTCCCTCTCTCTCTGCCCCTCCCCGTTCATGCTCTGTCTCTCTCTGTCCCAAAAATAAATAAAAAAACGTTGAAAAAAAAAATTTAAAAAAAAAAATAAAATAAAATAAAATAAAAATAAAAAGATGGGTCACTGTAGAAACTTTAAAAAAAAAAAAATAAATTTCTTTATTAATTAGAATATTTAGAAATTATCAATTATAGGAAAAACATAGCTAAGAAGGGATTGAGGTGTAAGATATATAAGGAGATAAAAATTGAGCAAGTTCCTGTATTGAACAACTTCAGATACCATGCTCAGGTCCATTTTTTCATGAAAGCTGAAAGTAGTGGAGGATCTCAAAAACAATTTTGAAAAATCATGGAAAAAAGTGACAGAAGGCCTAATTTTTGAAACAATGAAGAAATTGGATTGTATGAACTTTGGAAAAGAAGCTTCAGCACAATCTTGGGAAAGATGTTGCAATGGATTATCAGATGGCAGTTTGCGAGCTCTTAGGAAGTAGTGTGATCTCTGGAGATCAGCAAAAGTTCTCTATGATCAAGTCATGTCAGGTTAATCATGTTTCCCTTCATCAAAACCCTAGAGGAGAAAGCAGGAAAAGACCTCTCTGACCTCAGCCATAGCAATTTCTTACTTGACACATCCCCAAAGGCAAGGGAATTAAAAGCAAAAATGAACTACTGGGACCTTATGAAGATAAAAAGCTTCTGCATAGCAAAGGAAACAATCAACAAAACTAAAAGGCAACCAACGGAATGGGAAAAGATATTTGCAAATGACATATTGGAAAAAGGGCTAGTGTCCAAAATCTATAAAGAGCTCACCAAACTCCATACCCAAAAAACAAATAATCCAGTGAAGAAATGGGCAGAAAAGATGAATAGACGCTTCTCTAAAGAAGACACCCAGATGGCCAACAGGCACATGAAAAGATGCTCAACGTCGCTCCTCATCAGGGAAATACAAATCAAAACCACACTCAGATATCACCTCACGCCAGTCAGAGTGGCCAAAATGAACAAATCAGGAGACTATAGATGCTGGAGAGGATGTGGAGAAACGGGAACCCTCTTGCACTGTTGGTGGGAATGCAAATTGGTGCAGCTACTCTGGAAAACAGTGTGGAGGTTCCTCAAAAAATTAAAAATAGACCTACCCTATGACCCAGCAATAGCACTGCTAGGTATTTACCCAAGGGATACAGGAGTACTGATGCATAGGGGCACTTGTACCCCAATGTTTATAGCAGCACTGTCAACAATAGCCAAATTATGGAAAGAGCCTAAATGTCCATCAACTGATGAATGGATAAAGAAATTGTGGTTTACATACACAATGGAGTACTACGTGGCAATGAGAAAGAATGAAATATGGCCCTTTGTAGCAACATGGATGGAACTGGAGAGTGTGATGCTAAGTGAAATAAGCCATACAGAGAAAGACAGATACCATATGTTTTCACTCTTATGTGGATCCTGAGAAACGTAACAGAAACCCATGGGGGAGGGGAAGGAAAAAAAACGGGGTTAGAGTGGGAGAGAGCCAAAGCATAAGAGACTCTTAAAAACTGAGAACAAACTGAGGGTTGATGGGGGGTCGGAGGGAGGAGAGGGTGGGTGATGGGTATTGAGGAGGGCACCTTTTGGGATGAGCACTGGGTGTTGTATGGAAACCAATTTGACAATAAACTTCATATATTGAAAAAAAAATCATGTTTCCCTTACTGAAAAGAATTTTGAACTAGACAGGGCACCAAAATGCTTTAGAAATAGTATAGGTTAATTTCGGGAAGGCATTTACCAAAATTTCTCTTTATATGCTGTGGATAATCATTAATTTTTTTGAGACATGGTTATTAACCTATATTACATGCCAGCTATTTTACTGGCACCATGCAAGATAGGAGAATCAACCTGGATGATGTTATAGCTGGATGGATTGAAAGCTTTCTAAAATCTGTACTTCCAGAGTGTGTGTTACCAGCTAAAGGAAGCTAGCTGTGGTAGCCCGTAATGCTATAAGAGTCCTGGCTGCCCTATATTTTTATGAAGATTGTTAACTACCTAGAATTGCTTGAGCTTAAGTGACAAATTTGAAAACAGAATCAAGGCTGGGAGATATCTTGACAGACTAAAGTAATGGGACAAAACAGACGAGGCAAAATTAATTGGAAATGACACAATCTCTTGCACTTAGTTTTGAGAAAGCAATTGCACAGGTAAAAGAGAGCCTTCATTAAAACAGATGCTCATATGAAAATATCTTAGCCATTGCATTTCACTAGAAATGATTTATGAAGTGTGACCTCTCTACCAAAAAGTTAACAGAATTTGAGCTCCCTGTCAGAGGTTGAGAGTCAGAATAAGAGTCCAGAATCAGGACTCAGCCTCATACTTGTCAAACTCTTTTTCATCACGTTGTGCTCAGTCTTGGGTACTGCATTTTAAAAGGGACATTATATATTTGCCAGCATGCCAAGTTAAAGGCAAACACTGTAGTGTATGTTTTGGCAATTTTGCCATAGAGAGTCATCTGAAATAATTGAAGGATATTGGCACAGAGAAAAGAAAACTATCAAAGGAGATATAATGATTATCTTCAAATGTTGAAAGGCTAAAATGTAGAAGAATTATTTAACTGTGTGTTTATGGCCTTCAGAGCCATAGGATACACAAAAATCTTTTTTGATGTGTGGGGTTTTGGGGTTTGAAATGAATGGAGAGAGGTAGTAGAAAGGGTTTACCTGAAGGAAAATCACTATAATAAAAAGCAGGGGTAGAGACTGTCTTGCAAGTAAAGCCTTTAAGATCAGACATGTCTGGATTCAGATCCTGGCTTTGAACTAACTGTGTGATCTTGGGAAAGTTGCCTAAATGCTCTAAGGTCAGTGGAATAATGATAGAATCTAATACAGAAGATTGATGTGAAAGTGAAAATATATGATGCATATACATAGAGATGTACTTGTAATGTGATCAATTACTGTTAGTCTGTCTTCTTTTTCTGTAATGCAATAGAAAGCAAATAGTATTTGGAGGTTAAATTAAGTCAGTTTTTGGTTTTATAAAATGAGAAACCTGTGATCTCTTTGGAACTAATGAGCTCTCTTTCACTGCAGTGTTCAAACAGGTTTCGGAAGAAGTTTTACATTATGTAAGACATTGGTCTAGAATGACCATTAGTTCCCAGCTTTTATAAGTATGATGATCTATATTTATCATCAAATATTTATCATGATTTTTCACTTGATAATATTTGTATTTTTATTATTCTTCTATTGAAATAAGCACAATGGAAACTCGTATGGAAAATACAAATGATAGCTGCAACATACCGACTTCTTACTGTGTTTTAAGCACTTTACAATAATGCTATAGTCAACTTTACCACAATAAACTCTTTGTAGATAAACTCTTTGAGGCAGATGAGCAATATGAGGTGTCTAGAACTTTAAAACATTGTACTAAGGTTACAGGATTTGTGGAGGACTGTATACATTTTAAAATATTAAAAACCTCAGTGTTCATACAAATAACTAGTGACCACATATCAAACTGTTATTTACCTTATCAGTGAGTAAATCAAAAGGTTGACAAAGATGGTTCAATGGAAGATATGAGAAACTCACGGATATGTATGGAGTAAGTGAAAGAAAGAAAGCTGGGAAAAATCGCTAAGTTAGAATGAAAACTGGCTAATTCCATGAAAGCAATAAAAACAATTTCTGGAGTTATCTTCTCTCTTGGACAGAAGCCACTTTCATCATTATTGAATAAAGTCACTTTTAGTTTCTCCAGGGAGCAAACTATGATACCAAAATTTATGTGTAAATGCTTTAAGGATTGTTATGGTAGAGAGGAGAAAAAAGATTGAACAGAGAAGTTGAGTTGTGATTCTCTCTCAAGGAGGGCTCATATGATCTAGCTGTTTCATGAACTGGGGGGAGGTAGTTGGACCCTTGTATCCCTTTGTATATCCTAGTTGACCAGTCATGGGAAGTTGGTTACCCTTGGGAGAAGGCATGACCTTGGGCAAAACCAGTTTTTTTCAGTGAGGCCACTCCCCAAGAAGGCTGACAACTGAGGGCTGTTTTCTGGTAGTATTCCCAGTAGCTGGGGGAATAAGACCTTTATTTCTTAAGGGAGATCTGGATAATACTTCGCAGTATCCACCACAAATAAAAAATAATTTGCATCTCATCAGTTTCTATACCTTGAAATCTAAGTTTGGGGTGTTGTTAAATGTCTGGGCCCTAATTGGTAGTAAATAGTAAGCCCAACAAAGTTATACTTCCCTAGGTGCTAGAGAGTTACAATGAGCTTACTAGATAATCATTAGCATAATAACCAAGGGTATGCAGCCATCTTTTGCTTCATTTAAAATTTTTCTTAGCAATAGCTAGGAGTGTAGCACTCCAAAGAAAGCTCTCAATTAAGACAGTGTCATGAAGTGTCTAAGAATTTAACATCTTCAAAGAACTCATAATTTGTAAAATACTAGTGTAAATAAACTCAAGATGTATTATTGCTTCAAAGTATGGACATTTCTTGGTGAAATATGAATGTGTGACACTCTTTCTAAAGATTTGCAATCCACAGATGGCAAATAAAAGCATTCGATAGTTTTAAGGCAATTTGTACCTTACATATTTGAAATGGCTTGTTTCCTCAGATGAAGAATAAACCGTGGATGTTTACTTTTCTTAATTCAAGTGTAATTAACATACAGTATTGTATTAGTTTCAACTGTAAACTAATAGTGATTCAACAATTCTATACATTTCTCAGTGCTCATCAAGGTAGGTGTGCTTTTAATCCCCTTCATGTATTTCTCCCACCCTGCCCCACCACCTCCCCTCCAGTGACCACTAATTTGTTCTCTGTATTTAAGAGTCAGGATTTTGTTTGTTTGTTCACCTCTTATTTCTTTGTTCATTTGTTTTGATTCTTAAATTATACATATGAGTAAAATCATATGGTATTTGTCTTTCTCTGACTAACTTACTTTACTTAGCATTATATACTCTCTAGATCTATCCATGTTGTTGCAAATGGCAAGACTGCATTCTTTTTTTATGGCTGGGTAATATTGCTCTCTCTCTCTCTCTCTCTCTCTCTCGCTCTCTCTCTCTCTCTCTATATATATATATATACACACACACACACACACACACACACACACACACACACACACATAGACACCATAAATTCTTTTTCCATTCATCTGTGGCTGGCCACTTGGTTATTTCTGTATCCTGGCTATGGTAAATAATGCTGCAATAAGCATAGGGGTGCATACATCTTTTTGCATTCATGTTTTTGCTTTATTTGGGTAAATGCCCTAGGAATTACTGGATCTTATGGTAATTCTGTTTTTAATTTTTTGAGGAACCTCTGTAACATTTTTTGTGCAATGGCTGGCCCCAATTTGCATTCCCACCAACAGTAACTGAGGGTTCCTTTTTCTCCACATCCTCACCACACCTGTTGTTTCTTATGTTTTATATCTTAGCTATTCTGATAGGTGTAAGGCGATATCTCATTGTGGCTTTAATTGCATTTTTCTCCAATGATGAGTGATGTTGAGCATCTTTTCGTGTGTCTGTTGGCCATCTGTAGGTCTTTAGAAAAATGTCTATGTAAGTCCTCTGCCCATTTTTTAATTGGTTAATTTCATTTTTTGTTTTTGTTTTTGGTGTTGAGTTGTTTTAAGTTTTTCATATATTTTAGATATTAACCCCTTATTGGATATATAATTTGAAAATACCTTCTCCCATTCAGTTAGGTTGCCTTTTTGTTTTGTTGATGGTTTCCTTTTCTGTGCCAAAACTTTTTATTTGTGTAGTCTCACTGGTTTAATTTTGCTTTTGTTTCCCTTGCCAGAGGAGACATATCTAGAAAAATGTTTCTATGGCTGATGTCAAAGAAATATTACTTATGTTTTCTTCTAATTATTTTATGGTTTCAGATCTCACATTTAGGTCTTTAATCCATTTTGAGTTTATTTTTGTGTATGGTATAAGAAAGTGGTTACATTCTTTTGTATGTAGCTGTCCAGTTTTCCCAACATCATTTGTTAAAGAGATTCTTTTTTCCATTGTGTATTCTGGTAAAGCCTTTTTCCTAAAAGTACCTTTTTCTCCACCCTCACTAGTGTTTGCAATTCTCTGAATGGGAACAAAACCTTGCATTTCATCATGAGTATTAATGCTCAAATTTAAATGGCCTTATAAACAGAAACATTATGTAGTGGACATTATTATTGCTGATCATGATTTTTAGAAATTCTCTCCTTGCAAACATACTTTGAAGTAAGACGCAACTTGATTTGCTCAATGAAATTTGAGTGCAATTATTTCCATGCAGGAGTATTTACGAGCTGGTGTGTGATTTTCTCTGGTCTCTTTCCCTCTTGTAGTAATTGTAGAAGCATGCATTGATGTAGAGATGCCAATAGTTTGAAGGGGCCTGCACTGCAGAGCTGCCACATGGAGGCTGGCTGGCCACCCTGGAGAAGTGTCCACACTCTGCAGGCATTCATTTGATTTTTGATCTTGTGAAGGTTAAGATACCTTTTTGTTTCAGCCTTCTCGGTTCTTTCTTTCTTTCTTTTTAAAAAATATTTTTAGTTCATGGAAGTTTTATTATGATGCAGTTGCATGGTTTTTTGTTTATTTTTCCAATGTGTTTGTGCTTAGAGTAATAGTTCTTAATGAGTCTTTAGTTTGGTTACTCTCTTTGCTTTTTTTTTTAAATGTTTATTTATTTATTTTGAGAGAGAAAGAGAGAGAGAAAGAGACAGAGAGGGAGAGAGAGAATCCCAAGCAGACTTCATGCTGCCAGCGAGGAGCCTAATGCAGGGCTTGAGCTCATGAACTGTGAGATCGTGACCTGTCCCGAAATCAGGACTGTAACCGACTGAGCCACCCAGGTGCCCCAATTACTGTCATTACTTTTTAAATGTCTCAATTATTTAGTTTTCAAATATTACTTCTGCTCCATTCACTCTCATTCTGTTATAAAAATTAGATATATATGACCTTTTTATTATGTCCATGTGTCTTTTATGATCTTTTTGTATTTCGTATTTTTAAAATTTCTGTGCTTCAGTCTTTCTTGTCTTTCTTGATATAGATGCCTTTTTCCAAATGTGTCAATCTGCTGTTAAACACATCTATGGCGTTTTTATTTTAAATTATAAGTTTAGTTTTATAATTTCCTTTTATAGATTGCAGATCACTGGGTAAATTGCCCATCTCACCCTCTATTATCTCGAACATATTAATTACCATAAATTTAAAGTCTTGGTTTTCTACTGCAATAGTCTGCATCAGCTATAGGGCTAATTCTATTGTCTATCTTTTTTTTCTTGGACATGTTTCTTTGTATGCCAAGAATTTTTTTAAATGAAATACAGTCATCGTACATGAAAAATTCCATTAGTTCTGGATGATGATACCTACCTCCAGAGACCATTATCTCATTTTCTGGCAGAGACAACTGGAGTCTATTCAAACTAGGTGACTTCAGACACTATAAAGCTTGAACTTTATTTCCTAGCATGTAGAACAATCTTTCCTCTCCCCAGAGTTTCCTTGCTGAGAGCCTGGGATGTTTACCAAGGCCTTTCCATATGGGATGTTCTTTACTCCAATTTTTGTCTCCCTAGCAAAGAATCAAGACTACTGAAATCCTAGGTTGATTTTTACTTTTTGGTTAGTTTTGGGTCTTCTGCTCTATGTAACTTACAAGTCAGCAAATACTTGAAGGAAAAATAGCCCACTTTTTTTTTTTTTTTTTTTTTTTTTTACCACTTCCAGAGCACTGCCCTGTACCTTATCTTGAACCCTCGAGTCCTGGCACCCTTCACGGATCCATATTTCTAATTTTGTTTCCTAAACCTTATGGAATTGCTAAAAGTTCTGCTGGTTTTGTGGCCTCTTAGCATTTGCCCTCATACTCTTACTCCACCACGTTAAAAAATGGTGCATACCCCAAGTGTGTCACAATGTGCAGAATGGTGGGGTAGTGTCAGTGAACTTTTCATCTGAAGATCTTGGGCCAATTTCTGGCTTCTCAGAAGCTTTACAGCTCTGAACTCTTCAAACAGGTTGTGTTCATGGCTATGCATGTATGCATTGTATCCATTTTCAGATTCTTAGTGGGGTGTTCATCTGCTATAAGTTCCTCCATCATAGCCAAAAGTTGAAGTCCTCAGTTACTTGTGGGAGGTACTTTTACCACAAATGAGAAACCAAAGAGAAAGTTGATGGCTACCCAAAAACTGTGTAAAGGAATAAAAGATGTATGGTAGCAATTTCTAGTGAAATCCCCCACCGATTGGTGATGGTTGTAATCTTTGACACTGCTACATTGTCCCATATTGGCTAATTAATTGATGAGTTGATCTCACCAACTGGTTGCATATTTTTGATTTAGATATTCATCTGCCTAAATAAATGGCCTGAACACAAAATCTCTTAAACTCCCTTACAGCTCCATAATGTATTAACTAATTGGTGGCTATTTAATAGACCTAGTAGTTTATTCACATGCTATATACTAACAATTTAAAAGTCTTCTTGGTAAATTCATGTAGCAATAAAGAAAAGTCAAGAGAAAAATCCCACCTGTCCTCTTGACGCTTAACACTTCATTCATATGAGAGGAAATTGTCTCTAAGCTCTGACAATGCAATGAGGGTGTTTATTTTTTTTCATGAAAGCAACTTCTGTTTTCAAATAAGGCATAGAGGAGCCACATTTTAAAAAGACAAAATTGCTTCCATTTTGCAATTTTATGATGAAATTATAAAGCTTTTCCTCAAACATCTGTCACATAATCTAGATTCAGAATTGCTTCATGCATTCAACACTTTGGAAACACTTTCACTAAGTAATCTGTTACTCTTTAGTGACTTAAAGCATAAAGTCACCTAGCCAATGGAATGATTCATAAAGCTACAAACATGGACATGAAATTGTATTTGTGAAAATGTGAAATTGCCTATAGGTTTTATCACTGTTCAGGGACTAAACTATCAGGAGTGCCTCACTTTTCCTTAGGCTAGCCTTTGCTGGAAGTCATATCTTACTGTGATACATGTATATTTTTTGATATCATAAATTGTTGAAATTTTCTATATTTTTCATTTAACATTTCTAGAAGTAGAAATATCCTATGGAATGGAGTCTTAATAGGAGATAAAAATCAGCTATTGGTGTTTTAAACTTGGTAAGATGTCTACTCTTTGCCCTCTGTGAAAGTCAAAGTTGTTTATTTGCTTTGTCAGGTAATAGAATAATATTCTCTATTCAACTGCTTAATCCCCCTTCCTCCACCTATGCCCCTACCTTAAAATATTTGCTCCAGCTTCAGCTTCTTCTTCCAACAAAGAGAAAGTGTTTCTTCTACCATTTTCTCTCATACTCACTGAGTATGTACACAACAGTTCTAAAAATTTTAAATCCCTATATTAATTTATGACTGAACATGTAAAACTGTTGGGTCAAAAATTGATTGTAACCACTGCACACCTATTAAGGTGGCCAATGTCCAGAACACTGAGAATACCAAATACTGTGAGGTTATGGAGCAACAGAAGCTCCTGTACATTGCTGGCAGGAATGCAAAATGGTACAACTACTTTGGAAGACTGTTTGGTAATTTCTTACAAAACTAAACATACTCTTGTCAACACTCCTTTGTATTTATCCAAAAGAGTTTAAAAATTAAGTCCACATAAAAACCTGTCCGTAGATTTTTATAGCAGCTTTATCCATAATTAGCAAAACTTGGAAGCAACTAAGATCTCTTTCAGATGAATGCATAAATAAACTCTGGTACATCCAGACAATGGGATATTGTTCAGAGTTAAAAAGAAGTGAGTTATCAAGGCACAAAAAGACATAGGGGGTATTTAAATGCATTCTACTAAGCAAAACCAATCTGAGAAGATGACGTGCTGTATGATTCCAACTATATGAATTTCTTGAAAAGGCGAAACTATAGAGACAGTAAAAAGGTAATTAATTGACAGGGTGTTGAGGGATTGGAAGGGAATGAATAGGCAGAGCACAGAGGATTTTAGAGCAGTGGAAATACTTTGGATAATATTATAATGATGGATAGATGTCATTATACATTTGTCCAAATACACACAATGTGCAAAACCAAGAGTGAACCCTAAGGTAATATAGACTTTGGGTGATTATATGTGTCAATGTCGGTTCATCCTTGTTTTTTGTTTTGTTTTGTTTTGGTTTGGTTTAAGTACCATTAAAGTGAGTGATGTTGATAATGGGGGAAACTATGCATATGTACTGGCAGGGTGTATATGGAAAAATCTCTGTACTTTCCGCTCACGTTGTATACCTGAAATTGCTTAAAAAAAAAAAAAAAAAGGCTTAAAAAAGGTGCACTGTACTAGGCTTCTACCTGGTATGCTACTGAATTTTCATCTTTCTGATCTTGACTTACACTATTTTCAATTAATATTTTTATCACCTAGCTTTATTATTATTTTTTATTTCCAGCAGCAGGGTAGATTAGAAAAAAATTAAAGAAAAAGATTATCCTATAAGACACCTAGAAATGTGAGAGAAAAAAATATAATGAATATTTTTATCAATGCATAGCTGAAATCATAGGAATGGGATGGGAAATCCCCAAAAGCCTGTAATTAAGAGGTAAGTATAAGCCAGAGTGATAAGCAGTGAGCTGAAGTTGTATGTATCTTTGCAAGTTTTATTAGTTATAGGAAAGAGTTTGAACTTTTTAAGTCCATATGAGAACTAGAAATAAAGCAATGGGTCCACTCAAGACAGAGTTAGAAAACAGATTCCAAATAAAGCTGAGACTCCACTCTCCCTAAAGGGTATGACCTCAGGTAAAGAAGAGAAGGGAGAAAATCCAACTACCATTAAAGAGAGATGTTAGGGAACTTTGTGTCAACAAGGTTAAAGGAGAAAGTCTCCCTAAAGACCTTATAACCACAGTGCTGTACTTCATTCAGTTTTGAGATTCAGCTTTAAACTACCTGCAAACCAAGTGTCTGATTTCAGCTCAGGTCATGATCTCACAGTCTGTGAATTTGAGCCCCATGTAGGGCTCTGTGCTGACAGCTCAGAGCCTGGAACCTGCTTCAGATTCTGTGTGTGTGTGTGTGTGTGTGTGTGTGTGTGTGTGTGTGTCTTTGCCCCTCGTGCTCTGTCTCTCTCAAAAAATAAACATTACAATTTTTTAACTCCCTGCAAACCAAAAAATTAACATAAAACTTGTTACCATTTTAAACCTTGTTCATCAAAGATTTTATTGAATGACATTTTAACAAAGACTTGAAAGATGTGAGGAATGAAGCCATGTGATACCTGGAGAAAAATGTGAAAAGTAGAGAGAACCAAGAACTCAATCCCCTGAGTGAGGCTAGAGCCTGAAGTGACTGAAGACTGGGTCATCCTCAGTGCACTTTTCCCATTTCATGGTATGTTGCTTTACTTTGGGCTCTCAGATGTAAAACAAGTCACTGGTCTATGTGACAGCAATACTGAGGAACCAGAGAAAACATAGAAGTTAGTGACACCAGGCCCACAGAAAAAGCAGACCTCAGACATCAGACTTTAGGTTTCAGCTTAGTATTATCATGACAAAACTGCTTAGCAGGAAACATCTTCTCAAGGAGCAAGACCCATTTGGCCATTCATTTGAGCTCTTCTGCTGGGCCAGATTTTGTCCTATTCAGAGACATGAAACACAATGAAGTGTTGTAACATAGGTCTCTTAGGAACTGATGATTGAAAATATAGAGAAAATGGGAAAAGATTATATTTGGCCAAGAATTTCCCCAAATTGATTAAAGACATAAAACCATAGGTTCAGGAACTTTAATGGATCTTGAACTGAATAAATAAATAATAAAAAATTCAAAGCTAGATACATAGCTAAAACAGCAGATCATGATATACATAGGGAAAACTTTTAACAATAATAATTTGCAATGGTTATTTACCTTCCTTTAAAACCAACAGACAGTTGCCACCACTTAATGATAATGATTGGACACTCCTGAGATACATGATTTCTCTCAAATGAAATCAGTCCTGTCTATCTGTGCTTATTTATTTATTTTGCCATGCCCAATAAGTACATCTACTTAGTTTACAGACCTTTGTATGTCATGTGCATTCTGAACTCAGTCTTCTCATTTGTCTTCTTCCTGAGTGCTTGCTCTTTGTGATCATCACTTGAAGTCTTACCCATGGTCTCGCCTCCACCTTGAGACCTTCCCCAATCATGCCAGCCTCCATCAATGGTGCTCACTATATCACACAATTGCATAGTGGCTGACATTGCTTCTATTTATGGCTGTGTGTCTCCATGCTCATGTGAAGTGTTATGTCAAAAGGACACATATAATGACATTGGTTTAAAGCTGTAGTTCTCTAACACTTGCATCTAACAGATTCATAAAATTGGGGGGAAATATAAAACTCCCAGCTCTTCTTTTTGATGAAAATACATTAAAAATCATCATCTACTCTCTATGTGATTTCATAAGAGAAAGGACATTTTAGCAATTAAAATCTAATAAGGACATAATCTCATGCAAAATTTAATAAATTTACCTTAATATGAAGCTCACTATATTGTTCTCATTTTTCTCTCTTTACTAAAAATAACAAATAAAATCTTGATCGATGACAGTCCCATCTGCTTCTAGGCAAGAATTTAGAAATCAGGGCTCTGCTGTTGTGTTGATTCCCCTTTTCCTACTGCTGGATTTATGGCCAAGAAAGATAAATAAATCTTTGACTAGATTAAGTAATCAAATCTGAATTTTCTTTATTTTCTCACATTTTCTTATTTTTTTTACCATGGATCATGTTTCCATTCCTCACCCCTCATCCCCAGTTAGGTCATTGAGAGTTTTTTGAACATATGGGTTACCAGTGCAAACAGAAATTTGTCTTTCAGAATTTTTTAACTGGAAGTTTGCTGTATCTCTTTGTTGCAGAAGCAGTTTTCATTTGTAGCTTTACTACACGTAGTAGCTAAAGGTGAAGGTCAACGTCTACTTCTAACTTTCATTTTATTGTCTCTTATGTTGGCTTTTATTTCTTACTTTTTTTCTTTCTTATTGTAACTCTAAATTTATTTACTGTTTTCTAGCATTCTTTTTCTCTAAGTTGGCCTGGTTTTCACTTCTGTGCTTTTCTCAGCTATATTTAGATGCTTATATAACTTTAGTCACTATTTCTACCCACAGTTCTTATTTATAATAATATTTTCCCTTGTGCACTTAGAATTCATTATTTTTTAACATTAGTTTTTCTATTAAAGCAATACAATTAAGTAGAGAGCATTTTGAACATATTTTTAAATTAAATAAAATCACTCAAAAATCTTACTCCCAAAGATAAACATTGTTAACACTTTATATATTCCCCATATTTCCTTATAGTCTTTTAGTGGGTCTTATACCCTCCCCTCTCAATAGAAAGTGGATTATATATATGATAACCAACAAAAGAATATCCAGAAGTCCTAAATGGAAAATAACACATAGAGGGAATGCATTTGCCTGTATTTACCACTATTAGCCTGTTACCATGATTAGAAAATAAGGTAGAGCATCAAATCATGGTATTTGAATTTGGAGGATGAAAAACTTATGACCTAAGGTCTTTGGCAGTCAAAATGACCATTATCTTGATCTATTCAACTCTGTTTTTGAGGACAGCAAATGAAATACTTTGGGCTTAAAAAGTGTCCCCATTGTGAAAACAGTTTTCTGTTGTTAATAAGTGCTATACCAGGATATCAACAAGTACTGATTTCAGAGGTTGCAGTATACCTGACAGACAGTTTGTCTGCTTCTTCCTAGAAGAAAGTGTTCTGTATCCCACAGGCTGTCTGTGGGGGTCATGCAACCCACCTACCCAGTTCCCTTCAACACTTACTCTCATTTATCTCACCACCCCCTGCTGATGGGGCCAGTTGTCAGCACCAGAACTCAAAGCCAGTCCCTACTTAAAGTGGCTTTCTTGTCCTTGGTGTTTGATTGTTCCTGGAAATCAGACTCAGGGAATGACTTACATCAGAGTGGAAGCCAAGTAGTCATGTCGACTCAAGGGCAGAGGTCTCTACTTAGTGTTGCAATACTGGACCACACATAGAGACGAGCAATGACAAAAGGCCATGCAGACTTAGAAAAAGAAATGTCTTCATTTTTCTACACCTGATGACTTTCTGATACAAGGCCCATTCTGCATACAGTGCGTCTCTCTCTCTCTCTCTCTCTCTCTCTCTCTCTCTCTCTCTCTCTTTCTCTTTTTGTTTTGTATTTCTATGCTTTGTATAGCATTCACCTCTTTTTTTGTTGTTGTTGAGCTCTTTTCGTTTTGTTTCATTCCTTGTAAGTTATGACTGAATGACAATCCCTAGGAAAAGGGATAAGAGATTCTGCCTGGATTGTAGAAAGATGAACGGAGGTTTAAGAAAACATCTCAAGGACTCGGTAGAGGGAAGGGTTGCATAGGGGAGACCAAAAAAAAAAAAAAAAGAAACAGAACCTAATGGAAGGAAACCCTCTCCACATAGACAAGCTTTGCTCTAGACTGATAAGTTCAGTAAGGAAATACTTACAAGTTTGTGTGTGTGTGTGTGTGTGTGTGTGTGTGTGTGTGTGTGTGTGTTGTATTGTGTTTTGTTGTTGTTTTTAAAAAAGCAGTTTTGTTGAAGACGAAGTGCCAAAGTGCGAAACTGTCTCCCGGATCTGGCCAGCATCTCAAAATTCAATTCAGGACTTTCAGCCTTAGATGAGCTGTCAGAGCTTTGGTCGGAGTTTTACCCAGAATCTGTGACTCCCTCTCCCTAGCTTTCTTTCTCCTTTTCTAATATTTTCCTCCTCATATTCCAGTGCCTGCAGTTGCCTACTGACCCTGTCTTTTGGTCCTTCAGTCACGTAACACTGTGATTTTCCATGTGTTTCAGCAATCTCTAGAGGTGCAGATTGGGGCCTGACCCCAGGCTAAATGTTTTATATAACAGGAAACTCACCAGATTCCTTTCCTTTCTTCCAAGTAGCATCTCACCTCTAAATTCTGCCTGCTTTTGTTCACTCTCCAGTGCCATCAGATAGTTGTTTTATTTATCTTTTTATCAAAGTTGAGTTTTTTTATCAACCTAAGGTGGCTGGTCTGATAAGAGCTACTTGGCCCCAGTGGAAGCAGAATGCTTCTGTAAGTCTATTTAGAGTCCAGCTTTTCTAGTATTAACTCCCTCTCTTTGTTTTAACCTCTTAGCCAGAGGCAGAACTGCTTCAAATATACATATGTATGTTTTTTCTAAATCCATATATGGCAGAAAGTGGCATTCTATTTCCCTTCTACAAGAAAAGCCACTTGGCTAGCTAAGTATGTGTCACAACTGTACTGAATATTGCAGAGCAGAATATTGGAGAGATAGGCAATGAGACAGGAGAAATTTCTATTTGATTCTAACAGAACCATACCATATGAAAGCAGCAAATTCAAGCTACAGATATGAAAATCATAATTGACTAACATGTTTTAAGACAATGGCCAAGGAAACTCCACGTACTCTTTGGCTGCTGTAGATAGATCATCCCCCTATAAAGAATGAAGAAAAATAATAGCAAAATTTAAACTACAAAGTGAAACCTTTATTGATTAGGACTCAGAAAACAAAACAAAAGCCTGAGTACCAGAAAATAGTTTAATAAAAAGAATGTTTATTAAGGTGTGGGAAGTGTTTAGGGAAACCAAAGATGGATGGAGCAGATTCCCAGGGTACAACAAGCACAGGGAACCATTTCTACCCTAAGTCTGAAGGAGCAAGTTCAGAGAACACCTGAGAGAGTCCCTCCCAGATGCTGTGCTAAGTCTGCACAACCTGGAAGGAATGGAGGCAGGGAAATAATTATTCTGGTCTCATTCTACTCCTGTCCTTCAGTCTCCTGCAGGTGCTTTCATTGGCTAAACTCAACTGGAAGCCAGAAGATTCTCTACCCTATTGATGTAGTCCATACATATTAGCTTCACAGGGCACATGATGAGGGCACACAGGGTGAAGAAGGGTGAAGGGGGGTGAAGGGTGGACCTGGAGGGTAAATCAGAAAAATACCCCAGCACAGAACTTAGGAAAATTTACTGCAGATGATGGAAGAAAGAATGTCATCCTAAAGCAAAAATGAAGTGCAGACATCTGACAACTATTAAGAACTATAAGAACTAACAGAGCATTTAAGAAATAGGTTTGGCATTTTCGGTAGGATATGAAAGGAAACGATCTCTATGAAACAGAAGCAGAAAACTTATAAGGAAATAAAAGGTTAAGATCTAAGTAAAGCTCAATAAAATAATTATTTAAAAAATTAAAGATGTAGAAGTAAAAGAATTAATAAGAAAAATTTATATGTTAGAAAATCAAACAAGTTTTAGTCAATACAGAAAACTCAGCTGATATGTAAAACCTTAAACATAGAAATTATAAACAATACATTGATGACACATAGCCAATAAAATTTAAGTTCAAGGCCAAGTTTACAAGTAAAAACAAGAAATCCCTGATGCCAGAAAATAAGAGGAAACAGTGAGTGGAGTATCTGGATTTAATCTACACCTAAATGGCTGGATTTTAACAACTTCACCAAGATGCTTGTGGTAGTCACAGGCCTGGTGTCTGGGAGACAGAGCTGAGCCTCCTAAATAGAAGAATCTACATGAGTTTCTTGTCCATTTCAAAGGACTAGAGACATTGCACGCTGGCCTTGGGTTATAGCAGAGGGCATCAAATCTTCATGGGTCACTGAAAGAATAGATGTAACCTGAGGGAAGGAGAAAATACAAACTTGTGGTTGTGATGTCTGAATGTGCACATTTACCCAGTGCACAGAGAGAAGCACAAAGCCTAGACATTTACCTAGAAACTAGAAGGACACCCTTACAACTTAGATCACTCAGTCCTCTGACAGGCAGATAGCTTCCACTGACAATGAGCTCATTTGTACAAATTTCAGCACACAGAAATAAAATAAATTGCCCAAATCAGAATTGGCAGCTACAAAAACAGGAAAATTCACATCCCATGAATCCTTTTAGACAAATCTAAAAGAGTTGTTATAAAAGAGGTTTAAAATATTCAGAGATCAAAGTAATATAACCAAAACTCAAGAACTAACATAATGGGGAAAAAGAGCAGTCAGGTATGAAGAAGGAAGTGTAAATTATAGAACTAAATATTGTAGTGATTAACATTAAAAACTCAAATGTTTAAACAGTTATGTTGTACACACATGTGAAAGAGAAGGCTGATAAAATGATATACAAATATAAAGAAATCACTGGGACTGAACCAAAACCAGGTAAAGGGATGGAAATATGAAATGGGTATTTCAGCTTATTTCTACTGTATTTCTAGCAGAGATTCTAGAAAATAAGGGAAAAGCATTTTCTGAAGAGATGATGTTGGAGAAAGTTCCAGAATTGAAGAAAGCATGAATACTCAGTTTAAAAATATGTATGAAATCCCAAGTAGAATAATTTAAAAACAAATCCACATATAGAATAACGTATCATCAAACTGCAAAACGTCAAAAATGATGACAAAATAATGAAAACTTACAGAATACGGATCACTGCCAAGTAATGACCGCTAGACTGTCCGTAGACTTCTCATGAGCAAGGATACATGCCATACCCAAATAGAGTAATATCTTCTAATTGCTGAAGAGAAGTAATATCATCTTTCCAACTCAGCCTCACCTAAAATAAACATATTTTCAGATACACACCTAGTAAGAGACTTTATACTTACAGAAAGTGCCATTTCAGAAGGAAGTACTTTACCACTAAGGAAATTGAATCTATAAGGAAGGAGTACAGACATAACATTTTAAGGTCTTCATCTCCTCTTGGCAGAAAATAGGATGTGTATTAATATTAAGCTTTGTTAAGACATGCGTGCACATAGCAATTTATAGATAGTTTTTAAAATAGAGCTTCAGGGGCGCCTGGGTGGCTCAGTCGGTTGAGCGTCCGACTTCAGCTCAGGTCATGATATCACGGTCTGTGGGTTCGAGCCCCGCGTCGGGCTGTGTGCTGACAGCTCAGAGCCTGGAGCTTGTTTCGGATTCTGTGTCTCCCTCTCTCTCTCTGCCCCTCCCCTGTTCATGCTCTGTCTCTCTCTGTCTCAAAAATAAATAAACGTTAAAAAAAATAAAATAGAGCTTCACAACTGGGAGTGTGTTTCCCATGTCTGGTACATTTGGCAATGACTGGAGACATTTTTGGTTGTCATAAGGAGGGGGTGTGCTACTGTCCTCTAGTGGGCAGAGGTCAGTCATGCTGCTAAGAAGCATCTTACAATGCACAGGACAGTCCCTTAAAACAAAGAATTGTACAGCCCAAAAGGTCATTTGTGCCACTATTGAGAAATCCAGATTCAAATAAGTAGAACAGAAAGTATAACTTTGAAACCAGTAGAGGAAAAAGTGAATTAAGGATGTTATCAAAACTCTAAAGAACTCCAAAGAATCAAAGTACTTACATGATGAAGAAATGCGATGATAGAAATGTAATCATTGTCAATATAAGCAAAATAAGCTTACTTAAAGGGCAAATATTCTCAACTTAAATAAAAAGAAATTAAATTCAGCTATTAACAAATTCACATTTAGAACTTAATGGCATAGGAAGTTTTATTTCCTTTAATTTTATTTTTTTAATATGAAATTTATTGTCAAATCGGTTTCCATACAACACCCAGTGCTCATCCCAACAGGTGCCCTCCTCAATGCCCATCACCTCCCTCCCAACTCCCATCAACCTCAGTGTATTCTCAGTTTTTAAGAGTTTCTTATAGTTTGGCTTCCTCCCTCTCTTTTTTTTTTCCTTCCCCTCCCCCATGGTCTTCTGTTAAGTTTCTCAGGATCCACGTAAGAGTGAAAACGTAGTATCTGTCTTTCTCTGTATGACTTATATCACCTCACTCCAGTCAGAGTGGCTAAAATGAACAAATCAGGAGACTATAGATGCTGGAGAGGATGTGGAGAAACGGGAACCCTCTTGCACTGTTGGTGGGAATGCAAACTGGTGCAGCCACTCTGGAAAACAGTGTGGAGGTTCCTCAAAAAATTAAAAATAGATCTACCCTATGACCTGGCATAGGAAGTTTTAAAATAGAAGGATGGAAAGTGATATTGACAAGGGGAAAGATAATATAGCAAACAGTATCACCATTAAAGTAAATAGAATTCAGAGTTAAAAGCATTATTATGAGGGCACCTGGGTAGTTCATTTGGTTAAGAGACTGACTTCAGCTCAGGTCAAGATCTCAGAGTTCCTGAGTTTGAGCCCTGCATGGGCTCTTTGCTGTCAGCAGGGAGCCTGTTTTGGATCCTCTGTCTCCTTCCCCGCCCCTCCCCCCCCCCCCCCACCTCTCCCCTGTTTGAGCGTTCTCTCTCTCTTTTTCTCTCAAAAATAAAAAAATAAAAATAAACATTTAAAAAATAATTATTATGTATAAATATGGACATTACTTGATGATGTAATTATTGTGAACCTATATGCACCTGACAGTATAAACCCAGTATATAAAGGGAAAAAACATCAAATAGTTTTTAAAAGAAATGATAAATTCTGTAGATCAAATAAGGCAGGATTAAAAGGTACAAACTTCCAGTTATAAAATAAATAAATCATGGGAATGAAAAGTACAGCATAGAGAATATCGTCAATAATATTGTAATTACTTTGTGTAGGGACAGATGGTAGCTACAGGTATTGTGGTGAGCAATTCTTAATGCATATGATTGTCAGATCACTGTGTTGTACACCATCACCATGTTTCAACTCTATATTGAAACTAATATAATGTAAAATAAAAACTGTGAACTGGGGATAATTTGTATAATATGTTTTAAAAGGTTGATCATATATAAAGAGAAAGGAATGAAAATTAGGCTGTCTTCTATCACCATGACATGACAGCAATATGAAATACTGTACAAACAGTTATGACTCTGAGGTAGGTAGGAAAAGCCTGTATCTTTCTATTTGCAGAAATAATAAGATTTTCCATATTTGATTGAGTATAAGAACACTGCCTAGAGCCAAAATTTAAACCTAGGATTTGTTTTTAAATGCTAAACGCAGTGGTTTTTCCACTCTAATTTATAGTGAATATGGGAAAGATGCATAAATGTATTACAACTTTAAACACCTCGGTAAAAACTCTATATCTTTGTAGAACAAATGATGAAAAATTTCAGCCCGGTTTTTTGAGATTTAAACAATGAATGTAAAATAAATGCTGTAGACTGTATAATTAAACTCTTTCTTTGTCTCTCCAACGCTCCTCAAAAACTGTAATCCTTCCCTGCTTAAATATAAAGTTAAATTAAAGAAACTTTGAGGAAAAAGGAATCACCACTTACAGACATTATAAAAAGTTGATTGTGGTCAGGGAAATTTCCTATGGAATTCTCAGTAAATCATTTAATTATTGCCTGAGGGAACTGGAAAGTTCCAGAAACCATTCTCAAGATTTTCCCAACTTCATATGTCCTCAGATCATGGGAATAAATCAAATCATGCCAAAGTTCTGTCAGAATTAAGTACAAATTTTACATTATTTATATATGAGTGTAAGACTTCATGTTGATATGGTCACAAACATTATAAAACATTATAAAGCATTATAAAATTTATGTCAGCATCACTGTGAGCTATTAAAAATGCATGTGAAACAAAATTACTGGGCTATAAATTTCCACATGAAGTTACATAAGTAGACGAAATTTGAAATGAAAATTGTATAAAACTTTCATGCAAGAAAAAAACCTCTTGAAAAAATGATTTTCCAAATGGCATATATGTAATGGCCAAACTCAGTGGAACTGGTAGCTAGAGATGTTTGAAGAGGGTTATCATACTAAATACACTAAAAAAAGTTAAAATATAATTACATGTTCTTCCTTTATCATTTGTGTGATAGTTTAAAGCACACTGTTCATGTCTGGAATTGAAGGACAGGAAAGCATATTTAGTATTTTTGGTGGTGTTATTGATACATCAGTACTCCCTCCTCCAAACTGAATCACAGTGTTAGAACACTGTTGATTATGAACTAGGGGAGGAAGGACTTCTGATAGCAAAGATGTGATGTTGTGATGTTTGTATCCAGCTGAAAGAAAAATTCCATGATCTGTATTAGAAACTATAACACACACACACACACACACACACACGCACGCACACACACACACACACTATACAAAGGAGTGAGAAAAAGGGAGAAAATTGTAAGAAACTGTAAGAAACTGTATGGAAATAATGCTTCAGACAATATCTTCCCAAGTGATGTAGTATTTTAAAAATATTAACTCTATGTTCATATGATTTCAATATTATTGGTGCCTCCTTAGTTATAAGAATCCTTATGAATTTGTATTTATTTTTATATTACTGAAAACCTTCATACTACATGTCATGCTATTAAATTATTTCACATTCTACTTAAATTTCTCTAATAAAATGGTAATGCATATATATATTTTTGAGCCATTGACGTTCTCAAGGGATATATGCCAATACCTTGATGAATCTCTCAAATTTTAAAAACATAAGTATAACTGACTTCATTTTTTTACCAACACTTTGTTTTTCCCTGCCATATCCTAACACTAAAATTTGACTACATTTTTATTAGTATCATTCTTATTTAATGGCTATTTTTCAGAAATAATATGTTTATTTCATATAGGGTGATAGAAAGGCTATGGAATGACAACTAAAGCATAAAATTGTGTTGTGATTGCTCACTGGCAAAGTAAACAATTTGCCAACACACACCAGAGTTGCAATGTGCAAATAAAATCCATGAACTGGCAAAACTATAAATTCCTCTAAGCCCTGTACTTCTTAAGTGCTAGGGGAAACTGTGAATGTTGAATCTTCAGATATTAAAAATCTACTTACTGTGTGTGTGTGTGTGTGTGTGTGTGTGTTGTGTCTGTATTATGGTTGACAGGTTTTTTTTTTTGTAAATGTCCAAATATTAAATATTTTATGATTATTCATATAAACAGAAATTTATATAAATTGTAATATGTATAAATATATTACAGTGTACAAATATATGCACAAATATAATATACATTTATTTATCTACCATTTTTCAAGTATTTCAAAATGCTATTTTCTTATATTGTATCATAGTATGTTAAATTAAACTTTGTATTCTGAGATAATTGTAGATTCACATGCATTGTGAAAAATAATACGGAGAGATCCCTGTATCTTTTACCCAGTGTTATCCAATGGTAACATCTTACAAACTATAATACAATACCACAACCAGAATACTGATATTGATGCAATCAAGATACTGGATATTTCTATCTTAGAAAGACCCTTTATTTTCACTTTTATAGCCATACACACTTTCTTCCCATCCATAACTCCTTCTTAATCTTTGGCAACCTTGAGTCTGTTCTCCATTTCCTATAATTTCGTTATTTCAAGAATGTTATAATAATGACAGCCTATACCATGAAAACTTTTAGGATTGGTTTTTCTCGTTCAACCTAATTTTCTCTGGAGATTCATCCAGGTTACTGCATGCATGGATAACTCATTCCTTTTTATTGCTGAGAAATATCCCATGGTATCCACTGAGAGATATCTGAGTTGTTTCAATTTTAGGGCTATAAATATCAATGTGTAAGTTTTTGTATAAACATAAATCTTAATTTCTCTATGATAAATGACCATGAATACAATTACTGGGTCATATCTTAGTTGCAAGTTTAGTTTTGTAAAGAAACTACTAAAATGTTCTCAGAATGACTGAATCATTTTACATTCCCACCAGCGATGTAGGAGTTATCCAGTTTCCCTGTATGTGGTTGTATCTCATTGGCTGATGATGGTGTACATCTTTTATGTGCTGTATGTTCTCTAGTAAAATGGCTCTTCATGCCTTTGCCCATTTATAACTGGATTGTTTTTATTTTTACACTTGAGTTTTCAGAGCTATTTTATATGCTGGAGATACCAATTCTTTTTTTTTTTTATATAGATTATAAATATTTCCCTTCATTCAGTAGCTCCTTTTCTCATTCTCTTATCAGAAACTTTCAAAGAGCAATTTTTAAAAAATTTTTATGAAGTTCAATTTATCAGCTTTTCCTTTCATGGGTTATTCTTTTGGTATTAAGCCTAAGAATACTGTAGAACTAGGAGATTTTCCTTTATTTTTTGTTCTTACAGATTTATAGTTTTACATTTTGTAGTTTAGTCTATGACCCATTTTGAGTTAATTTTTACATAAAGTTGTGAGATTTATGTTGAGTTCCTCTTTTCCTGTTTGTTTGATAGTTATTTGATATCTCATTGGTTCAGGACCATGTGTTGAAATGGTTCTTTCCTACAGTGAATTGTCTTTACACCTTTGTCAAAAATCAGTTGGGCATATTTATTCTATTTCTGGGTTCTCTATTCTATTTCAATCTATGTAACTATCCCAGTGCCAACACCACATCTTTCAGTTACTATACTATATAGTAAGTTTCATAAAATGAATTGGAAAGTATTCCCTCCTCTTCTGTCTTCTGAAAGTTTGTGTAGAATTGGTGTCATTTATTCTTTAAACATAAACATTTAATAGAATAATCAAGTGAAAACATAGGAGTTTTGAGATTTCTGCAAGATGTGTTTAAATTACAAATTTAATTTCTTTAATAGCTATAGGGCTATTCAGATTATCTACTTCGTATTAAGAAGTTGTGGTAGATTTTTTTTTTCAAGGAATTGGCCCATTTTAGCTAAGTTGTTAAATTTATGTGTGCAAAGGTGTTTGTACCATTTCTTTATCATCCTTTTGAGTCTGAATGGTCTTTGTAATGATATACTATTTCAGTCCTGACATTGGTCATTTCCTTCAGACCTGATATTGGTCTAATTTTTTTTTTTTTCCTTTGTCAGTCTTCCTAGAGATTTGCCAGTTGATCTTTGCAAAGGACCATCTTTTTGTCTCATTGATTTTTGTGTATTGTTTTCTGTTTTCTATTTCACTGATTTCTGAATTTCCTTTACCCATTCTTTTAGCTTTGTTCTGCTAATAACAGATTCTCTTAGGTTTTTTTTTTTTTTTTTTTTGAGAAGGTCTTAATTTCCTCTTCATTACTGAAGAATATTTTCACTGACCAAAGGATTCTAGATTGATAGTCCTTTTCTTTCAGCAATGGGACAATACTGTGCTGATTCCTTCTGGCCTCCATTATTTCTGATGAGAAATTCACTGTCATTAAAATTACTTTTCTCTTATAGGTAAGGTGTCATTTTTTTCTCTCTCCTTTCAATTTTTTGTCTTTAGTTTTCAGGTGTTTAATTATGATGTGTCTTGGCACGGATTTCTTTGGATTTATCCTGTTTTAGGATCATTCATTTTCTTGAACTTATAGGTTTATGTCTCCTGCCAAATTAAGGAAGTTTTCAACCATTATTTCTTTTTTACTTTTTCAGGCCCTCCTTCTTTTTCCTTTTCTTTGAGAAATCTGATGGCATGAATGTAAGATCTTTTAAAATTATTCCACAGGTCCCTGAGGCAGATTCTGTTCATATTTGTTTCCAGTCAATTTTTCTCCATTATTCACATTGGGTAATTTCTTTTGTTCTCCCTTCTAGTTTCCAAATTCTTTCCTCTGTCCCTTCCATTTTGCTCTTCAATCCATCCACTGAGATTTCTTTTTGGTTACTACATTTTTCCATTCTAAAATTTCCACTTGTTTCTCCTTTGTATCTTCTTTTTCTTTGATGAGAGTTTTCATTTCTTTGCTAAGGCTTCCAATTATCATTCGTTTCAAGCATGTTCATAATTGCAGAGAACATACACAGACTCATGGTAAAGGGAGACTGCATTTTGACACCTATGCAGCAGACCTCAGGAGCAAACAGTCCTAATAATTTAGGGGGATGGAGGACCCCAGGTACTGTCTTGTAGTTCTGTCGGGGGTTGGGTGTAAATTCAAGCAAAGTATACAGAAAACTAAACTAATGAAAAAATGAGATAATTACAGAGAAAAAAATGTACACAAAATGTCTCATAATACACTGCATGGTTCTTTTGTGAATATTTAGAGTCATGGCATTATCAGTGAATACTAAGTTCACCTAAGTTATGATATTTAAAAGGTAAGGGAGGGCAGTGTGTTTAAGGGGATGGTATTTGGGACAATGGGAATTCAGTGGAATTCATTGCTCATTTTTGTTAGTAGTAAGTCAATATGTAATATCTAAAATGCAAATGGAGAAAGATAACTATTAGCAGTTGTAAGAAATTTTGAAGGCAAATGTTACAAAAATGGGTAAAAGAGTTAAATGCGTTTGACTCTTAGAAGTGGAAGCTAGAGGCAGCGATGGCAAAGTAGAATATACAGCAGCGTTTTTGTTGTTGTTGTTGTAAGCCTGTAGATTCTAATCAAAATTAAGGTTATATTTTTGAAAACTATATAGATTTTAACTCGCACTTGAAGTGTGCTCTCCTACTATGGGAGCCAGTAACTAATAAACCTTTAAGTGACCCTAGATATGTTCTGTTTGTATTTGGAAGGACTTCTGAATTATGAACCACTTTTCAATAGTTGCAAGTTGAACACTAATATTTATGTTAGAAATCTCATAATATTCTGTAAACTGGTGCTAAGCCTCTATAAACTTTTTAAAGACTTTCAGCTAAATCTTCAAGGTTTCTCTGCTCCAGTTTCTTTGCTATCAAATCTATAGGAGAGAGAGAGAGAGAGAGAGAGAGAGAGGATGATGATGATGATGTTATAAAAATACTTTTAATAAACTACATCAATGAAAGTTTGTCACAGAACAAACTTGTAAAGGTTTTACAAATTTCCTTGTCCTGATTATAGGGTTCTCTTTTCCCTTAACTGAATATCCTCATAAATGCCTTTCTGGCTTCTCTGTGACATCCTTGATGTCAAAATCTGCTGAAAGGGAAGATGATCTGACTTAATCATACCTTAGCATACATTTAAGTCTTCATATCTGTTAGTGAGTTAAGCTGTTGTGCTAATGTAATAAGACCAAAATCTCAAGTGGCTTGGCACTGAGTTTCTTTCTCAGTCCCAGACCTTTATCATTTAACTTCCCAGGTGCTCATAGACCTTGAATGGCAAGTTAAAAAACAAAAACAAAAACAACATAACAAAAACTTCCCATGTAGGAAAGAGGATGTTTTATTGGACTTGTGACTAGAACAACCACAGGCTCCCTGAACTATAGACAGTTACTGAAAGGAAGACTGGGTCTTAGTGTTTCACTGGTGTCAAATGCATTTATCTTATTTCCAGCCATAGCTGCTCAGCTGTTAAGAGATTTGGATATGCTTAGTCAGGGATTACCCAGAGTCTGCCTACAATATGGCATTTCATTGCACAGGCCAATGATTTATTGCCATTTCAAAGATATTCTTTAAGTATTTGTTTAATATTTATTTAGTGGGTACAGGAAGGGCCTAACTTTTAAACTAATGAGTTGCCTACCTATTCATTTGTGTTTAAACCATGTAATTTATCTTATGTAGTAAGCATTATAGTGTGATTTAATTTATTTGGAATTATCTTTTACAATCTTTCTGTTACTCATAGCTTATAGAATGTTAGTTACTCTCAATCACTGAGAGAGGGGTAGTATACATGTAGTTACAGTCTTGTACAAATTTAAATGTCCTGTTTTGCTTATTTTCATGGTGGAAAAAAATGTTCCCTACTTTTCTCTAATCATTATTCCCTACTTTTCTTCTTTTTATTTTTTAAATATTTATTTATTTATATTTAAGAGTACGAGAGAGAGAGAGGGCGGGGAGGGGCAGAGAGTGAGGGAGACAGAGAATCTCAAGCAGGCTCTGTTCTGTCAACGCAGAGCCCAACGTGGTGCTCTATCCCACAACCCTGGGATCATGACCTGAGCTGAAATCAATAGTCCGATGCTCAACCAACTGCTCCTTTTTCTCCTTCTTTTTAACATTTAGTAAATTTAAGGTATATAGTGTGTTGATTTGATAAATTTATATATTGTGATATCACTACCATCTAGCATTAATTAACACCTCCATCGAGTCACATGATTACCATTTCTTTTTTTTTGTGGTGAGAATAGTTAAGATCTAGTCTCTTAGCAACTTCATAATACAGTATTGTTAATTACAATCACCATACTGTGCATAGATCTCCAGAGCTCCAGCACTTATTCATCTACTGGTTATAAGTTTGTATCCTTAAATATTTCCCTACTTTCTTTTGAAAGTTCCTCAACAAGTTGCCTTTCTAGAAGGTACATTGAATGTTTAAAACTGAGAGGATAAGTCCTGCTGCAGGGCTCTGGTCATTGCCCTGTGCACGTGTGATTTTAGCTGGAACCTTCTGCTGACAATGACTACTCAGTGTTGGCTGGTGTTCACCTGCTGGTCTCGGATGAGGGTGGGCTTGCCAACAGTTGCAATATGTGGCCAGCAAACTTGTTGCAGGAATCCCAGAACCGCTCAAGCAAGATAGGGTGATCAGCGAGGAGTGTTTTGAAACCTGTATCCACTTGAGGGCACTGTCTACTTCAGTGGAAGTATAACCAAATTACATTCTGGTAGTTATGTAAGGAATTCTACATGGAAAGCCCAGTAAATTGGCACCAGTGTCTGATTTACTGCAGTGGAACTTTAGCACTCTTTATTGGTGTGGTCTCAGGTAGCTTTCCGGCTTATGGCTCAACTGTGTTTTTCCATCCAATTTCATTGATGCTGTGACTAGTGGTATTCCCCACCGCTCCCCCTCAATACCATCTTCTCTAAGCTTTATTTGGTGTAATCTTGGACATTTTTGCCATTTGGTATATTTTTCATGAGTATATGAAATCAGTTGATGAGAGTGTTTCAGACCATACTGCCACGTAGAATGGATCTAACTGGAATTGCTTTTCCAATATTGTTGATAATTTTTCTGTTGCTTTCAATATTCCCTTTAGAATAAGCAAAACTCAACATACCTTGGGTTAAATTGCATAATCTATAAATGCAAAGCTAGTTGAAAAAGGTTATACTTGTATGGCATTTTATAGTTTATGAAGAGTTTTCCATTGTGGAAACAATCTTGCCCTGCAAACAGTGGCAGAAAGAAAAAAAAAGATTGGAGGGTTCTGAATATGGGAATTGGTAGGCTTTCTTCTCAGTTTCTAAAACAAAATATACTTTGACAAACAAAAATGAATTTATATATTTTCTTATCCAGTATACATTGGAAATTTGTGTTCTCTCGAGGGGTACATGTACTTTGATTCTGTGGGAGGTGTGTTTGTGTGCATGTGTGTGAATTAATCACCTTAATTTTAAGTTAAAGATCCACTTTATTCTCCTTCTGTTTTGCATCATATTTTAGTATTTCCTGGCATTAATTGAAAATAAATAGTACCAGACCCATAATAACTTCTAATTCCCAAGTTGTTCCCTTGACCACATGGATAGTGGCAGGATGAGATAAGGAGTTACATGTTTCCGTTCACTTCCAGTCTATTTGACATATTTAAAGATATTTATAGTACATGTTATCAAATTTATAACATTTTTATGAGGATGGGAGTGTTTTATATCATTGTTTATTTCTTTACCCATTTTATCTATATTTGAACACTTAAAAGACTAGCTAATTTGAGATATTTCATTTTTGAAAGACTAAAATATTTCAGGTTCACAGCACATCACATGGCATTAAAATGTTTCAATATATTTATTCCCATGGAGGAACACTGGGCTAAGAAATAGGACAACCATAATTGGACTGTATCAAGATTGCATATCCCTATAATTGACTAAACTTACTTGTAAAAATTAGTATTATTGACAAGAATTGATTGCTAACCTTCTTTTTTCTTAACTGAAGAAAGGTTGTTTTTTTTTTTTTTCCTGACTAACTGGGTGTTAACACATTAAAAAATGAATAAAATATTAAATAAAGCTTGCAAACAAACAAAACATTTCTACCTTTTCCAAAGTGTTGCAAATATAATATTTATTTATCAGGTATACAACATTAAGATAAAAATATACTAAGAACTAAATTATTAAAATACTAAATTTTTCCAGAAATACAAAAAGTAACAATAAGACTTATAATAATATTAATATAATATTATAATATTAAAGGGAGTTTCAATATTTGGAAAACCTGTAGGCAAAAGGGTTTTAAGTAAAGTAACTTTAGGAAAAATGGTCTATTTCTGTGACTGTAATCTTAAAGTTTCTAAATCTACTATAAAATTTATTAACATATATATAGATATTGCACATAGCTATTCAGAAACATTTTTACCCTCCAACACTTTCTATTTATACTATAATGTATACATATGTTTATGCATGTGCATATATTATATCTAGACCCATGTGTATCAGTTATGTATTGTTATGAAAATATTGCATAAGAAACAACTGCAATACCTTAAAGACTGAACAATAAGCATCTATTTATCCTACACTCATGTGCTCAAGTGCTGGTGGCTGGGCTTGCTTGTTCTGCAGTCAGCTGGAGTGAGGAAGTAGTTCTCCTGATTATGGCTGGCTCGCTCACACATTGGGAATGAACTGGTGTTGGCTGATGTTAGGCTGGCCTTGGCTGGAATGACTGGGGTGATATGGTTCTACTTGATGTCTCTTTCAACCACCAGCAGACTAGCCTGGCCATGTTCTTAGCTGGTAGTGGCACAAGAACAATGGCAGACAATTATGTGCTCTTTTTTTTTTTCCCCAAGCCCTGAATGTACCCACACTACAAACATCCTACTGAGAAAAACAAAATTACATAGTTGAATTCAAAATCAAGGGGTAGGGAAATATATTACATTATGTTTTGAGGAATGACATTCAAAGTCATATGGCAAGTAATGTGAATGGAGAGGTAGAGAATTGGAAGCATTAATTCAATCATTCTTCTGAAAATTTATATTTGGATTTTTAGATAAGACTCACCTGAATAGATTCAGGATGTTTTATAATTGTAACTCAGACATTGACTATCTATTGTGAAAAAAAAAAGCCTTGAAATTTTCCCTAATGTTAAATAAAGAAAACAGTTTTGCTTTGATAGATATTTTAATATGAAAATTTTCTTTTAATTATAAATTGCTAAGTGCAATTAATGAAGATGGAATTGAGTAAGGCTTAAAAGGATTTGAAGGTAAATGGTAAAAGGTAGAGAGGAAAATATTGAACATGATGTGTGTGATGGCTTTTCTGGAATTCTGTGACATTACAGTTCCTTTTTCACTTGTAACATATCTTGTACTTCTTCCCTCAAGTTCAGACATCACAGAAACACTTAATGGCACTTAAGTTGCATCAGGCCAAAGAAAACAAATGAACAAGCTAAAACAAATGTATTTCACTTCCAAATTCAAAGCATGAGACTGGGAAAAGAATTCAGGGGTTTGGAAACGAGTCCTGGCAGTCAGCCATTTCAAGGGTTTTTGCCTGGGGATTTTAGGCCCATAAAGATATACCAGAGTAGGAGGAGAGGGAAAGTATAGATCAAAGCTGTATAATCTAAATCTTGAAATTGCAGAGATGGACTATAATGAAGTGAAGCTGGTATCAAATTAGAGATACAGGCTTAGTTTCTCAGAACAAAGGAGTTTGAGTCTCACCCCTCTAATGCTTGTTATTGTTAAATATTTGTAGGCCTCACAGGCAATGCTGCAATTATCTCTCCCAGTTATTAAATCCACTCTGCATTAGTAATACTTTTGGAAACCTCATGTGCTGAAGTTGCTTCCCGTTGGAAATGCATGCTTTCCTGCTTAATGCCAGCTTAAGAAAGAATAAAGAGAAGTGGGAAAAAAGTACTGAAAGATGACATATTCGGAATTTATCTAGAATATGACTTTGTTGTAAAGAAGAGTGTTCTGAGAGACAAGAGAAAGAATAAATTAGTATAAAAACAAAGGGGAAAACTCATAAATCTCTTATAAATTGTGAACATGTAGAATATTTGAAAAGCTCTGTCTGGACTGCCAGAATGTTTTGTACTCAAATTGTATCCATGAGAGATAGTTTCTTATTAATTGGTCTGAATCATCTATTCTTGGGATTCTTCTTAGATCCATGCAGTTATTTTAGGAAAAAGAAAGTTCAAGGGACCAATAGATAACAGAGATAACATAAATCTGAATTTGCTAGTGCATGCTTTTAAAATCCATAGCTCCCATGATTTAAAAACTACCTTCAACAACTGGTTAGGCATTTCATTCCACTATCAGTTGTCCTTAACATTTTTGAGATAAAGGTCCCTTGAGAGGCTAAGCTAAACTCTTTTTCCATGGCACATTCAGAGACCAGTATTTTATATACACTTTGTGGAAAGAAACTAATGATTTTTAGTTCTACTGAAAAATAGGATAACCCTGTTGCGTTTTAAAGACATAAAAGTGTGCGCAATGTTGCTAATTATAAATGAGATGACCAGATGGAGAATGTTTATAGTAATAGTAATAATGATAAATTGGTAAAATGCTTTGTAATTAAAGCATTTTTATGTACATTGTATGAGTTGATCCTCAAAACAACACTGTTATTGTTTTTATCGTCATTATTTTATGATTAAAACGACTGAAACCTCACTACAAACAAATCTCTTCCTAACAGCATTAAATGGCACAGGTGGATTATGACTCTAGGCTCTCTATTTCGGGGACTATTACTTATACCACTCTTTTCTGTATGGTGTACTTCATATGTCTCATCTGTAAAGCTTGCTCAATAGTAGCTCCTACCTCACAAAAAAGTGCTGAGAGTGAATTGATCTTTAAAACCAAGAAAATTTTCCAGTTAGTCTAGAATCAGCAAGTATTTATCCTCATGGCTTCTATATAAATATCTCTTTAGAGATGGCCAATAATTGATGTTTAAAATCATATGGGTGTAATAAAAGATTCAGTTGAATTTAACTACATTAAGTGCATTTGATGAAACTAGTGGTCTACTCAATTTTGGACCCCTGGTAAATTGGAATTTCTCTTCTTTGAAGCCCTGGATACAACCAATAGGAGAGTGTGTTTGGTGCCTAAGCAAGTTGTACTCTAGAAAATTCCTTTATATTGAGGGTGCCTCACCTTCATACACTAGTCATCAGGCTGTTTCTGAGAAGGAGTACAAGGGGCACGTCAACAAATATACAGGCTTGATTTTGGTAAGAGCCTCCTACTTGAGCCCTACAGGCTTCTTTTCTTTCCTGGTAATCTAAACAGAATATGACCTCCTTATACTTCTATCTCAGTTTATCTCACTGCTCCTTCATCTTTGATGTGCACCTGTGCACACAAAGATTTTCTGCATACTTCTTAACATAGAAAGAGAGCAAGGAAATGAAAGAATCCTGTCAGGATTGGTGACTTTTACATTTTGTCTATATCTATAATCTCTATAACTGTTTAGTCTTAGTACTAGAGTTAAAAGGTATTAACATTCATCACTAGTTGTTTTTGTTTGTTTTTGCCACTATATCTCCATTTATTTCTTGGGTAGCTAAAATTTACTCTTGAATGGTTTCTTTGGGAAGAATTTATAGGCACTGTATACCCTGAGTTTTTATATATCTAAAGTTCATTGTTTTTATTCTTACGTGAGAATTTGGGAGGTAGTAAAATTATTGAGTCACACTATCTTTGAGGCATTATTTTACCATCTTCTAGTGTTCTGTGGAACTTTTGGAAAGTAGCCTGATTATTTACCATTTATAAGTATCTTCAATTAGCAATAATCATGCCTTGGATAAACCTCATTGGCTACGATACTGCCACCGCACAAAGCTGCATTTATAAATATCTTGGTCTTTGTACATTTAGAGGGCTCTTTCATTACCTTTGAAGTCCAGTGATTTTATTATTCTGTAATAAGATTGGTCATTCTGTATCTAATTTTTCCTGGTACATGCTGTACTCTTTCTGTCTCTGGATTTACCATTATTCCTTTCATTTTCTGGAAAGTTTTCTTGTTTTATATTGTTAAATAATTGTTATATTTCATTATTTTGATTCTTGCTTTCAGGGAAACCATTTATGTATATGTTTGATTCCATAGTGATCATTTTTTTCCTGGAGCCCTCCTTAACTCTTTCCACTTCATTTTGCTTTCTATTCTCAGTGTGATGCTCCATGTTCCTTGCCATATTTTGTCCTATGTAATTCTGTCAGATTAGCCTCCATTTCTGTAATGGTTTTACTTCCTACTCTTCTTTCCTAAGCTATTTTGGTTCCTGTTTCATTCCTTTGTTACATAGTTTCATGTACTGTAATTGTTTGTATCTTTTGAGTAGTTGCTTTGTAAAACGAACCATTTCATTTAAATTTTAATTTAAGACCTATTTTTTTGTCATCTGCTCTGTGGCAAGATTATTTTGGTGAGTGTCCTTTGCCATTTGCTCTTCCTATTTCCTCCTTCATGTGGTATTGTATTTGATAAGAACCAATGCTGATTAGTTTTTGACCATGTGTTACCTTTGAGTGAGGTTCTCATCCTGAACCAGTTATTTATAGGAGATTCATTATAGGACTGGGCAGTTTATAATGTGGTTGGGCTGTTTTTTTTTTTCTCTGTGTCTAACGTAAATGAACAGCTGTGGGTCTGCCTCCAATTATGTCACTATCTTTCACTCTGCTCACTGACTAAATGCTTCCTGAAAATATGGCATGTCAGTGGAATTCTTTGTTCAGCCTTACTGATCCAGATGTTTGTTGCCATATTAGTTCATGTAAGTTCCCTCAGTAACCTCACACATTCTGATGTTTCAATTGAGAGATACTGATTTGTGATACTCACCTTGGAAATTCTGCCGGTTAGTCTGAGCTCTGTAGCCGTTAAGTATCCATCCTTCCCTATTTACCTTCCACCATTTTTCCTTCTCTGAATTTGGATATTCTTGCTCATATTATTGTTGTTCTGATTCACAGATGCATTTTATATATTTATTAAAAGTAAATTTTAAAAATGTTTCTTATTCTCTTTTTTTTTTTCAGGGTAGTACTGCCTTTTACATTGGGGCATAAAATATGATTAAAAAATATTTTAAAGACATTTCCCAAAAGCATTGGAAAACTCTTATAAATGTGAATTAATTTTTCAGTATAAATAACACTTCTATTATTGAAAAGTTAAGAGTTTTGTGATAGAAAATGCCATAAAGGATACTTACATAATCTTGCACATGATAACCCAGATCCATTTGTTCATTTAATAAAGAAGAATTATATCTAGAAAACTTTTAATGGATTATTAAATTGAAAAAATTTAAGAATTTAATGTTATGTTGACTAAAATAGCTGACAGTGGGAGAAACTTCTCAGTAATTAACTATGCTGGACTTAAGACTTCCATAGTGCTTATAAAGATTCTTAGTTACAAAGAGCTTTATTTTGATGTTGTAAAATTCCCACAGATTTCTTATGATGGGATCATGATAAATACTCAGTTTTTGCAGTGAGGGAAACAGAGTGGATTTTTCCTCAGCATCATCAGGAACATGCCCATGAATAAAATCCTATTAAAAGAGCATTTGAGGGATACCTCAGTAGCTTAGTCCGTTGAATGTCCAACTCTTGATTTGGCTCAGGTCAGGATCCCAGGGTCATGGGATCGAGCCGTGCATCAGATTCAGCCCTGCTTAAGATTCTTCTCTCTCTTTCTCTCTCTCCCTCTGCCCCTCTGCCCCGCTAGTGTGCACTCTCTCTTTCTAAAATAAAACATAATTTTAAAAAAGAGCATTTGAAGCAGAAGTATATGTAGAGAAAATGAAAAGTTTTTAGAGATGAACATATGTTTTCAGAAGAAGGATTTGTCTGCATCACAAGTAAATGGGGATATATTGTTAGAGTGAGCCTTATGAGGGTTAGAACTGTGTCTTCTAGGTTCCTGTGGTTCAGTTTCTGGTTTGCTCAGATTTCTACTTCTCCTAGTAGGAAGTATGGATATGTGTATGTAAATGCTTATTGTACATTCAAAAGAGGTCATAAATCTGAAATATATTAAGTACTTTAACCTTGAATGATACCATAATTACACTTGAAATTATTGTTTAGTTCCATCATCCTGTAATCAGGAGCAATTTTACCATACCAGTCTGGTTTTAACCAATCTAGTATTAAAGGGACCACAAAGTATATTTACTGAAGTTAAAATAAATGATTAAGTTTATATTTTAAAAAAGCCAAGACATGTTTATAGAAGATTCAGTTAGACTGAGAGGATTTTCAAAATAAATCTTTTCAGTTTTTACCCAGTATTCTGTCTTCTTTGAGGACATTAATGATTTTTGTGATTTCCTATTTTTGCCCTTCATAATTTTTATGTCATGTGAAATTTTGCCAGTCTATATTTTTCAGATTTAATATGTTACTTACATTTTAGAAATTTACTAATATAACTTTTCTCCAATTGTCAGAAATGTCTTTATTCTAAAAATGTATCTATTTTTAGGCTATAAAGCAGCTCAATAATGCTTTTGATCAGATAGGGATTAAAAGGGGCTAAAAGAATGTTTATATTTAATAACAACAAAAAAAGGTCCCAACTATTCATACGTAAGGTCTATATATTTCCAGAACACTTTATCTTTCCTATCTTTTGAAGTTCACGTTTCCTGACCTTACTGTGATAAGATTTTATTTTCTATTTTTACTCCTTCTTTGTAATCTGCCCTACTTTACCATGCGTTCTTGTCTGTATGCTCCCCAGGGCCTATAGCCAGCCGCGGCCGTCACCCGCAAAACTAGAGCTGAAAGTACCTGTCATTTATTTGTACCTTGTTGTGTTTGGTGTAGGGCTGTTTCAAAGAAAGTGCTTTATAGACGTATGTGTGCCTTTGCTCACTTAATCATAGCTTTTCCAGTTATGGGAAACCCTTAATAGGTTCATGCTTTTGGTATGTTTTTTCTATCTCCTATCCCCCACTTTATTATACATAGGATTGCTCTTCTTTTTATCCCTCTCTACTTAAAATTATTTTTCTGTTGTGTAACCAACTCCTTTAGACTACTTATGTCATCACACCCTCCTAGAATCTTATTCTACAAGACCCTCGGCCACCAAAATCTGTTTAACAATTAGTTTTGGATATGCTGCTGCTTCCTTTTTCTGGTATTTTCACTTTTTTTTCCCTGCACTATGGCAGCCTTAGAGTAAAAATAAGTTTGCAAATGCATATTCTTCTAAGAACTCTTGCTGCCTCCAGGTTCCTCACATGTACTCAGTGGATTAGCTTGAATGATCCACGCATCCTTTATTTCCCCTACTAATGGTTGTGATAGCTCCTCTTTCGGCGAACTCCAAAGGAACAGCTTGGCCTACCATGTGCATTAAAGATGCTGCTGCCGCTCCAGGTCTCTAGTATCGATCACTGAAGCTCCACATCAAGGATGCTGCTGCATGTACCAAGGGCACCCTATTGCATCCCTGATGAGGTGTTTGTGCAGTTCCCTATTGTTGCCACAGTGATTGGTCCCATATTCCATTGCTGTAGAAATTAGAATGATTATAGTGAATGACTAGCATTTGCAGTTTGGTTTTGACCCTTTTAGGTTTTACTTTGTCTTTTGTTGCAATCTTGTCTGGCCAAAAAAAAAAAAAAAAAGGTGGGTAAGAAGCATCATGCTATGCTCAGACCCCCCCCCCCCCGACCCCCGATAATTGTACTATCTCCAGACTGATGCCGTGTTAGAATGTAAATGTACTGAAAGACCAATGGCTTAAATGTAATTTGTTCATTTAAAAACTAATGAAGCAAACGTGAAGTTATAAAACCTGGAAATTTACCCTTTAGTTCTAAACACAAATTGATAAAGTACCATTTTCCCCAATTATTTTTCTCTGTGTACTTCCTCTTCATTTAGCATATAGGATAAGAGTCAAAGCATTTACCTTCCTCGAGGCTCATCTGTGCTTAACATAGAGCTCTGAAAATAGGGACTATGTTATGTATGGTGATGATGAAATTAATTATTAGATGCAGAAACTTACTTGAAAAACATTAGTATGAACAAAGCATTTTCACACATTCAGTACTTTTGTCTATTAGTTTGACATAACCATGGCTAAGTTAAGGAACTTTTTCTCCAGTGGTTGAAACATAGAGAAAAAATAAAGGGAAGTCAAATACCAGTCAGAGAATGCTGATCAAGTGCTTATAGTACTAGAAGCTGGGCAACGTAAATCTAAATCCATAGAAAGGTTATGTAATTTTCTCCTGCTTACATTTCTTTAGGAATTAGATAGAACATTATCTGCCTTAAGTTTCAACAGTCATCCCTGGATGAATCAGAATAAGGAGGAAAGATAATTTTCAGGGCTTCTTTGCCTAAGCCCTGTAAAGGTCACAGGCACACCCAACACCTGTGGAGACTGAGAATGCTCTTTGAGTAATGGCTATGTCAGTAATTGTCACTGGTAAAAAACCCTTCCTAAGAAGTCTGGGATTCCGGGCAATTGTGGCTATGGAAATACATAGGCTTTTAGATTTTTAATTATGTAATTACAGAATGTTAAATTCCTATGCCTTTTAAGACCTCTGGTTAAATGTTTACCAAAAGGTGGACATTAGGATGATAGTTTATAGGCAAATTATCAGGTATCTGTTGATGAATAAGTTTGAGAAATTCCCTGTTAAAGAAAGTTAAATAGATTTCTTTATCACAGGGATTTTCAGGGTTTTTATTAGCTAGTGAACATCTGAGTGACTGAGAGAGATTTTGAGTCAAGAATTGAGACAGCTGCATCTAACAGAGACCCAATTATACTGGTTTAACTAAAGAGAGGTTTTTATTTTATTTTATTTTATTTTATTTTATTTTATTTTATTTTATTTTACTTTATTTTATTTTATTTTATTTTATTTTATTTTATTTTACTTCACTTCACTTCACTTCACTTCACTTCACTTCACTTCACTTCACTTCACTTTTTAATAAAAAGAAGTCCAGGGGTAGACAGCTCAGGGCTGGTTCAGTGGCTTCATTATATCGTCATGATCTGAACTCCTTCAGCCTTTCTGCTCAGCTAGTGTTATTGGGTGATTTTCCACCTGAAGTTCTCAGAAATCTTTATAGGCGCTGTGTTACAATTATTTTCCTAGGGGAATGACCCAATAGGTTTTTGCTTAAAGATCATGGTCAGAACTAGGTTATATGTTCTTAGGAAGCCTGAAGTCTATGAAAGTGAGACTTTTTAAGGCAGGACCATTGTCATTCTGAACCAAATCAGGATTCCACTGGTGAGGAAGTTGGGAAAAGTAGATATTGGGAAGCAAATAACAATTTTTGTCATTTAACATATTCATTGACCTCATTCCAGCTCCTTTATTTTTTTAATTCACTATCTTCCAGGGCATATGGGACATACTGATTCTAGTCTAACTCTTCATTTTATTTATTTTTAGTTAATTTTTAAAATTTTAATTTTGGAGAGAGAGTGAGCACAGTGGGCAAGAGAGGGAGAGGGAGAGAAAGAGAGAACCTCAAGCAGGCTCCACGCTTAGCATAGAGCCAAACATGGGACTCAATCCCATGACCCACCCTGGGATCATGAGTTGAGCCAAAATCAAGAGTTGGACACTCAACCAACTGAGCCACCCAGGAGCCTCCAGTCTAACTCTATATGTACACATTTTAAAACTAAAACCCATACATATATAAATATTTGCTTAAGTTCACATGCTTCCATTAGTTTCATTTTAAATTAAATTTTTGGAGAATTTGAAATAAATGTTCAAGAAAATAGCCAGTAGGTTAATTCGCCTATTTATTTGTCTTGAAAAGTGTGAAGGCATGTTTTTCAGCTATTACACTGTTAGCCACTTTAGGCCTCTCTTTATTCTGTTCTACAATTCAGAGTTTAAAAAATTATCTTCTCATTTATCTTCATTTGCAGATTGAGAGGTTTAGTTACTGAGATCATCATAAAAGGAGCAATTTCAGAAGTTTGAGCAGACATTTTTAATGTGGACCATTTGTCTCTGATATCAATTTTATCTGATTACTTTATTACATATGCATGCTACAAGTGACAGATAGTTTTAATATCTCCATGATTAATAGAATATTTTTCTTAGGTTCTCCTGCAGAGAAGAATATCATCATGAAATATTGATAAAGTTCCAAGAACAGCAAAATTGTCATGATACTTAAGGAAGTCTTTAAAACTAAGATTGTATTTTCTCTGACTAAGCATGTTGGGTATTTCACAGCTGAAGAATCAAATGCTCTATTGATTTTGTTATGGACAAATCATTTCATGAGATTTCTATGTTCAAAAAATAAAGGTCTTTCCAATGACCTTGGTTTTCATGGACTTCGGTCATATTTGACTGAATAAGATTAAATTTGTCAATGAGGCCAAATTTGAGAGTTAGTAAGTTAGAAATTCATATTAAAAGTCAGTCTGTACAAAGTTGGGAAAAATGTGTAATGAAAATCTGGCCAATATTCAGTAGACACAAGTGTGTACTTAGGAAAGAAAAAACTTGATGAAAAATATAAGATGGGTCATTTATAAATGTGTGCAATCAGTGAAGGAAATGATCTTAGAGAGATCTAGAAATATAATATCTATATAGTATATTGTCTTACTCATTCCTTGATCTTGCCTTGAATTGTTTTTATAATTTTTTAATGTTTATTTATTTTTGAGGGAGAGAGAGAGAGAGAGAGAGAGAGAGAGAGAGAAAAGGAAACAGAGGATCCACAGTGGGCTCTGTGCTAACAGCAGAGAGCCTGATGTGGGATTTGAATGCATGAACCATGAGATCACGACCCAAGCTAAAGTTGGATGTTTAACCAACTGAGCCACCCAGGCACCCCTTTCCTTGAATTCTTATATGCATTGTTTTTTCCATTGACTTTGGCTTGATCATATCACTAGTTTCGGCTAATAGAATGTGAATAGACATAATATTGAAAGTACTTCTGTGGATTGGCCATGTCTCTCCTCGAATGTCTGCTTTCTGTTAAGAGAACAGCATGGCCTAGGTAGTGACTATCCTTCAGCTTGGGACCAAGAATGTGAAGACACGTAGAGCTAAGTCAAGCCCAGAAGAGTTGTAGCCAACCTGCAGCCTTCATGTAAAGCGAGCAGGAAATACAGGTTTGCTATTGTGAGCCACTGAGATTTGGGGAATGTTTGTTGCAGCATTGTAAGCTGATTAGGAAATCTTTCAGTAATACAGGGCTGGAATACCCTGACATGTAAATGAATGTATAATGTCAAAAACATTAGTTACTCTTCCTGCTGTTTAGCATTACTTAGATTGTCTCTCATACCCTTTCTTAATTTTTCTATATATAACTTTGCCCTCATTCTCACAGGAAAAATATTGAGGGAACTATACTTAGAAACTGAAATAACAAGTATTCTAGAATTATACATCCATATATTTAAAAAAGTATTTATTGAGATAAAACTATTGCCAGGCTCTGCTTTATGCAATGGAGAAGGCAGCAACAAACAAAAATGGTAAGTCCCCGCCCTCTGGAAGCTTGGATTTTAGTCATGGGGACAAAAATCAATTTATACATGAGGGTCAATGGTCTGAAGAAAAACAAGGCAGGGTAAAAGAACAAGGAGTGACTGGGGGCAGGTGTTGTTATAGATATGATTGTCAAGAAGGACTCACTGGAGATGGAGTACCTGCACAAGGTACCTGATGCTACGGAAGAACCTGGGCTTTGCCATTAGCCAGACCTGAAGTTGACATGCAGCTCCTGTACTAATTAACTGTGTCACTGACCTTAGCTAAGTTACCTTATTTTTCTGATCTTGATTCCTTTGACAGGAAAATAATAATTATAATATAAATGCCATGGGTATGTTAGAGGGTTAATAGTTAAACACTTAAAGGGATCAGCACTATATTTGGCAATGGAAGTTGTAAGTAGTTGGCAGTTGACAGTTGACATTACAAGCATTAAAACCAAGGAATGGCCTAGGGGACCTGGGATCAGGTATTACTCTTACTCTCAAGTGGGATTGGGAGTGGCTGTAGTCCATAAGAGGAGTTTATACTGGTCTTCCAAAGAGTTTTTTATGGGGGGTGGGAGTGAGGGAACAGGCAATCAGAAAAGCAAAACACTTACTACATGGAGAGGAGAATAGGACATGGCAGTCAAGATACTGGGCATCTGAGTCATGTAGCTCCTGAGGCAACTCAAGAACCACCGGTAAGAGGAAGGAAGCGCAAATGGGGCCAAGTGAATGAGTACCTGCTTCCATGGGCCTAGGCTGCCCTTTATTGGCCTATTCTACATGGATTCTTTAATAAACATCCTCCTTCTCTAGCCTCAGACATCACTGTTCTAATTTCTCTCATTCTTCTAAAGACACAGACTCATAGAATGAAAATGGCAGCTAGTTGGAGTCAGAAGACCCGGATTCGTGTCGTAACTTCAAAATTATCTTAGTTTTGGGGTGCCTACGTGACTCAGTCAGTTAAGCAACTGACTTCAGCTCAGGTCATGATCTCACAGTTCGTGAGTTCGAGCCCCGTGTCGGGCTCTGTGTGAACAACTCAGAGCCTGGAGCCTGCTTTAGATTCTGTGTCTCCCTCTCTCTCTGCCCCTCCCCTGCTTACACATACACACACTCTCTCTCTCAAAAATAAGTAAATATTAAAAAGTATTTTAAATTACCTTAGTTTTTTTTTATCTCTAAAATTACTTTATGCAACTCTATCAAGAATTAAATGACAAAATGTATATTGAGAAACTTGTAAACTGAAAAAGCCCTATTCAAACATCTTTAGCCCCCACTCTGAAGAAGAAAATTTCATTAACTTATCTATTCATTCACTCATCTATTCATTCACTCATGTTCTCACTCACTAAACACTAATTGGGTAAGACATGATTCTTACTTTTAAGATCTTTTAAGTAGGGAGAAAAACCCTGATAACATCTTTTATGGTAAGAGAAAAAGAAGACATGCTATGAGTGTGACTTGATTGGATTATGAACATTCTTTCCTCATATTCTCCATCATTTGTGCACAAACGTCTTCCTTCCCCTCACCACTCCCCCAGTCCCATGTGGTATGTATGTACCATGGAATATTACTTGGCAATCAAAAAGAATGAAATCTTGCCATTTGCAACAGTGTGGATGTAACTAGAGTGTATTATGTTAAGTAAAATAAGGCAGTCAGAGAAACATAAATATATGATTTCACTAATATGTGGAATTTAAGACACCAAACAGATGAACATAGGGGAAGGGAAGGGAAAATAAAATAAGATAAAAACAGAGAGGGAGGTAAACCATAAGAGACTCTTAAAAACAGAGAACAAACAGAGTTTTTGGAGGGGAAGTGGATGAGGGTGGGCTAGATGGGTGATGGGCATTAAGGAGGACACTTGTTGGGATGAGTACTGGGGGTTATATGTAAGTGATGAATCACTAAAATCTACTCCTGAAACCATTATTACACTATGTGTTAACTAACTTGAATTAAAAAAAAAAAGAAAAGAAGAAGCAAACTTGCAGACTCAGTTTTTTTCTTTTTTTCTTTCAGAGACTAGGGAGGAATTCTGAACCTGGAAAAATGGAAAGAGAAATGAAAAGGGTGGAGTTGGAAGGACAGGGAGAACTTCTGGCCCTTTGTTATCCCCATGGAACAACCACCTGGCTGTGGTTCTAGGCTCTTGTCTGTTCCTGGGCAGAGGGCGGGGATGTGGATACTGTGTGCAGGAATAGAGGCAGAAAGGGGGATCAAGACTCCTTGAACAGCCAGTAAACAAACCATCACTTCCACGTATAATTCACAATGTTATCTTTTCTTTAACCTAAGAAATATTTGCAAAGGCTTTTATGTTACTTCTACCTAAATGTGTGTGTGTGTTTGTGTGTGTGTGTGTGTGTGTGTGTGTGTACATTATTTTAAAGGTAGATAATCTAAAAATAAAAAAATTTAGTTTAATACTCTAAAGTATTTTAGATACTCTAAAAATAAAGTTTTAGTTTAAAATTTGGTTTATTTTCAAGGGTTCTTTCACCCGCTGCAAGACCTAACATCTAACAGGAATGATTATTTACACTTTTTGTTTTTGGTATTTGCTAAGATTATTACAATTTATATAAACATTTTATTTTTAAGCCACAAACTTAGGCAATAAAGTATCAGTTAAATAATGTCAACAACTAAAAAATACAGTTACTACAAAGGCACTCAGTTAACATTCATACACATCATTGCCTCTGTGTGAATTAAACCCAAACAATAAGTATTCTTGTTAATCTGTCTTCTGAACATCTCCCACACTTCCAGGTACTTGATGGATATTCACATTTGGGAAAAACATTTCATTTGTTTTAAATTGAATTCCTCTTCCAAAATGTGACCCTTATTCTGGACTTTCTCAGAAAATCTTGGAATTATTATTTAAAATTTTTTTTTAATGTTTATTTATCCTTGAGGGAGAGAGAGCCAGAGCGTGAGTGGGGGAGGCTCAGAGAGAGAGAGAGAGAGAGAGAGAGAGAGAGAGAGAGAGAGACAGACAGACAGAATCCGAAGCAGGCTCCAGGCTCTGAGCTGTCAGCACAGAGCCCTATGCGGGGATCGAACCCACCAACCGCGAGATCATGACTTGAGCCGATGTCGGACACTCAACCGACTGAGCCACCCAGGCACCCCTGGAGTTATTTTTAATTAGTCTCTTTCCCTTTAATCCATGACCAGAATCCTCATCTAATTCTACCTGCAATACTCCATGTTATAGGAGTCCTTTCCAAGCCTCTGATATCATGGGGCTGTGGCATTACTCATCTCTCTTGGGAAGAATATGGTATTAATAGGTTGTGACTAATAGCCAAGTTGCAGAAAGACCCCTGTGCCCTTTTCCCATTCATTTCTCACAAGATAAATTATACATACTGTAACAAGGAGAGAAGACAAATTACACATATTGCAGATTCCTGTGAGAAATCCCTCTTTGCCTAGCCAATTATGTATATTTGCTACTTGAAGTTTATTCTAGAGAATAGAAGAAAATCTTGTCTTTTGGCACCCAAGTGAGGTTAAGGATGTTGTGATTTGATGTCAGCATTGAACATGCCTCACATGAATTAAGAACTATAATTGGATGTCACTTGAGGCCTTGGTTTCTGCTCCAGGAAAGGTAATAAAACAAGTTAGAACCTATTATCCCATTCAAATCATTGCTTGGTAATTGTCCTCAAGCCTGTCTGTGGGCTGTAGGCAAAGCTGTCTTTATGTGTTTGCCCAAGGACCAAGTAAGCTAGGTAAGGTTAGGTGTCCAAGCCACGTGGACTTTGAAAAAATGTTACCTTGCCAGAGGACTGTAAAGAGTGCATGTAATATCTGGTTATTGCTTAGGGTTTTCTTGATGCAGTAATGAAGGAGTAAAACAATCCTCTTTATGTCCTAAAACTTTTCTCCCATTGTATTGGAACTAAACCCAAGCAAGACCTGGTGAGACAAATGTCAGTCTCTAATTGCTGTAGGTCTGAAACATTAAAAGAATCATCATCTACCACGTGAATGCATATATGGGCACGAAAGCACTACATGTAGAAGAAGTGTCACAACAGTGCTGTTCTCAGCCCTGAACTGCTTGTCCGATGTCTTCATGGGGAGACATCTAAATCTTAACATAGATAATTTGAAGGTTTCTGATAGTATTATTAATTGCTAATGTCAATTTTATCATATTGTCTTGATAGATATTTCTTTTCTTTTTAATGTTTATTCATTTTTGAGAGAGAGAGAGAGAGAGAGAGAGACAGAATCTGAAGCAGGCTCCAGGCTCTGAGGTGTCAGCATAGAGCCCCACACGGGGCTCGAACTCATAGACCACGAGATCATGACCCCAGCAGAAGTTGGATGCTTAACCAACTGAGCCACCCAGGTGTTGCTCTTGATAGATATTTCTAATATTTATTTTTTATGTGAGTATAGTTGCCACATTGTTTGATGCATAGGCTAATGACTGCTACATGATTATGTCTTGTATCATAACATATTGTCTCTCTGTCCTAGTTATTTTTTTATCCTTATATTTCATCTTGACTAATATTATATGCCACTCCTGATTCTTTATTCAAATTTCTTAGCATCTCTTTGATCATCCCTATATTTTCTAACTCTGTTTAGCACATTAAGTATGTTTGTTGTACATAACAGATCTGTTTTTTTTTTAAACCAAATTTGACATCTTGTCTTTCCGTAAGAGACTTGAATTAACTTGTGTTTAGGGTATAAAGTAGTATACTTGATGTTACTCCTTTAATGTTTCTTGGTAATGTTATTTATTTTAATTTGTTTTTTTCTTTATACTTTACCATTTATTTATTTATTTATTTATTTATTTTTAATTTTTAATATTTACTGTTTATTTTTGAGAGACACAGACAGAGCACAAGTGAGGGAGGGGCAGAAAGAGAAGGAGACATAGAATTGAAGCAGGCTCCAGGCTCTGAGCTGTCAGCACAGAGCCCGATGCAGGGCTCGAACCCACGAGCTGTGAGATCATGATGTGAGCCAAAGGAAGACACTTAAGTGACTGAACCACCCAGGCACCCCAAATACTTTTCCTTTTAGAAGTGAGTTTTTTTTTAATTTTTGCAATACTTCACAAATATGAACCAGCCATGTGAAGGGGTCATGCTAATCTTTGCATTATTCCAATTTTGATATAGAAACTACAAGAGGTTGCATGGGTCAAGTGTGTTTTAGTTCCCTTTTGAGAAACTAAATTCTTGATCTCTCTTTCCAGAGCTTCTAGAATGATCTCTCTTTCCTGATCTTTTCCTTAAGCCAGATCCTGAGAGGCAGCTGTCGTTCCTATTTTTTCTCATAGCCACTTCCAGTCTTTCAGTAAGTCCTGTTCTTTGTGTCTAAAATACCTGGCCACTTCTCCACGTTATCATAGTTACCCCTCCAGTCCAAGCAACTGTCACTTTTCCTTTATTTAAAAAAAAAAAATTAACGTTTATTTAGTTTTGAGAGAGACAGAGTGTGAGCAGGGGAGGGGCAGAGAGAGAGGGAGACAGAATCCGAAGCAGGCTTCAGGCTCTGAGCTGTCAGCACAGAGCCCGATGTGGGGCTTGAACTCAAGGACCACAAGATCATGACCTGAGCCAAAGTTGGGTGCTTAACTGACTGAGCCACCCAGGCACCCCATCACTTTTCCTTTAGATAACTGCAGTAATTTCAATGGATTTCCCTATTCCCAATAAAGAAGAATATGTAACATTTGCACAATTCTTGTGAGAAATTCATCTTTGTATTTATCTTGTTTCTCACCAAAACATTTTCTATATAACCTTTAAAAAAAAAAACATAAAACCTGATCATTTTGTCTATCTTGCCCAAAGTCCTTCAATAACTTCCCATTCCCTACAGGATAAAATGTCAGATCCTTAGAATGACTTGATATGAATTTATATGATCTGACCCCCAGGTTTATTCTTTAACCTTATGTCATATATACATACTTTTTTTGCTCAAAATGTTTCAGACACACTGGCGTTCCCTCTGCTTCTTAAGGGTACCAAATCCCATTCATACTTCCCTATTCAGGAACCTCTGGTGCCCTGTTCCGTCTGCTAAGAATAATCTATTCCCCTATGTTTGTATCACTTTTTACTTCTTGTTGGTCAGATGTCTTCTTCAACATTCCCATCTCAAAAGAACGTTATTTAACTTGTTATTCAGTCAACAGCAAGGGCTGTACTTAATTACAGTTTATAATTAACTCTGTCTTTGGGGCATATGGATAGCTTAGTCAGTTAAGCGTCTGACTCTTGATTTTGGCTCAGGTCATGATCTCACGGTTCGTGAGTTTGGGCCCTGTGTTGGGCTCTGTGCTGACAGTGCAGAGCCTGCTTGGGATTCTGTCTCTTCCTCTCTTTCTGCCCCTCCCCCACTTGTTCTCTCTTTCCCACAATAAATAAAAATTAAAAAACAATAACAACAAAACCCAATTATATCTGTCTTTGTGTGCTTACTTGTGTATTGTCTTCTGTCTGTTGTCTTTCTCATGAGTCTATATATATGTCATGGTAATAGAGACCATTCTGTCTGGTTCATTGATATACTCAGTCCCCAGTACCCCAGTACTCAACACAGTTTCAGACACATCAGATAGTGCCCAGTAAATATTTATTGAATGATTAAACACATGATTTAATACATCAATAGTGTCAGTAAAATCCCAATTATGCCATAAGTGTATATTTAGACTCCCAAATTAACAAGAGCTGTGCAATACAAGAATTCTGATTCATTAATGATTAGCTCAAGCAAATGCAGTTAGGAAAGCCTTTTTTAGAACAGCAAACTTATATTTCCTAGGCATTCATGTTTATAGGACCCAAACTCTGAAAGTTTTGGTAGGTTCTGAATTTGGAAGCCTCTCTTTTCTGTTCCTACTTATGAATACTTATTATGTACAATAACAGTGACTTAAACTACTGAAAGTATCTTGTAACATGTTTTAATCTGATCAATAATGATACATTTATGAATACTGGTGGTTCTTATGTAGGTTTGTTTTTTTTTGTTTTTTTTTTGTTTTTTTTTGAGAGAGAGAGAGAGAGATCACACACAAGCAGGGGAGGGGCAGAGGGAAAAAGAGAGAATCTTAAGTAGGCTCCAAGCTGTCAGTGTAGAGCCCAATGTGGGACTCCATCTCATAACTATGAGATCATGACCTGAGCCAAAATCGAGAGTTAGATGTTTAACTGATTGAGCCACCCAGGAGTCCCTGGTTCCTATCTGAATATGTATATATGTATATACATATATGTATATACACACACACACATATAAAATTATGCCAGTAGCCTAAACTTTACTTTTTTTTCTAGAAGAAAATGCACTATATGTTTAAAACTTTGTTTTATTTTTTGCTGCTTTTTAGAAAATATATTTATAAAACTGGTACATTCTGGAATGTCTTTCTTTAGAAACAGGACTAAAAGAAAAAAAAATCCAATTCCAAACAATGATTAATGGATGAGGGTAAGAACCATAGTCTTGCCAGAAAAAAAGAAAAAAGAAAAAGTCTGACAGCTAAAATTTAGGATTGTGTCTGAAATCCCATTCAGGAGGAAACAGTAAAATATAAAGTTTAAAAAGAAGACACCAAAGAATGAGGGCAAGGTCAAAGTAAAGCATTCTATGAGACTTTAAAAAGTAGAACTTTAAAAAGTACAATAGCCTATTATGTAGTTTAATCTAAAGAAAAATGAAATGTCTCTATAAGACATCAACTGGAACTTAACATTTTCCCATTGTATGCTTCTCACTGATGGCACTTTGCAGAGATACCCAGCTACTTTCATTAATGTTTTTTTTTTTTTTTTTTTTTTTTTTTTTTTACCATATTGGTTTCATCATTAGAGTACAATAACATTTTCTTCCTTAATTGAAAAAGCAAATTTGTGACTGCAACATTTACTATTGGGAAAGAGTATCTTAAAAGTTTTGGTTCTTTCATTTTTTTTACTCTTTTAGAAAAAAAGAATATTACCTAGATCCATTGCCTTTAGAAGCAGTTGACTTCACAGCTAATAGAGAACGGTGAGAAACACATAACAAGATAAGAGATGACAGAAAATTTTGGCTAGCTAACCCATGTCCATTGCTCTTCCATTGCCTGCCAACGAAACAGAAGATGGAGAAGTTAAATGCTTAATAGCCTAGTAACCCTTATAACTAGAGGGTGGCTACATGCCATAGCTTTCTTTAACTAATAAAACATAACCGGAAGTCTCCTGGGGGGATTTGGGGAAGAGTATATATATTTTCTTCTGACAAAAATATTAGTTACACCCTTGGCAGTATCCTGACTCCACCTTTTCTGCCAGAAATGTGAATGTGTAGCCCGGTACTAAGGAAGCCTTTCTGAAGTCCTGTGGAAAAGCAGAGTGCTGCCTTCATGTTGCTGAGCCACTGAATAAATGTCAGCAGCTGCCCAACTCCAGACCTCTTGTTAGGTGAAAATACATTTCATTTCTTAAACCTTTGTTTGCTTTCACATGGAACCAAAAGCATTCCTAGCTTTACATGAGAAGGGAACTGAAACAAGTCCTTTAATAGACAGTGGATTTCAACATTCAGATACATATTCAACTGTGTGATTATTGATCCCTTACCATTCAGCGTGTTCCTTAAGTTTTAGTGTAGTTTTAAATTTTAATATTTGCACATGTATAAATACTACAAACCTGTAAATGAGAAAACCTGAAAAAGTTCATTAGTTTTCTACACTTTTTTGATTTTGTATTTTGAATAAGTATATTTATATAATTTTACATTATAAATAATGTATATTTTGAATAGTATTTTTAAATTTTAATTAATTAAAATTCATAATTTTAATGAAAACCAATGAATAGTTTTATTAATAAAATAAATGAATGGTTTAATTAATTAATTTTCAGGCAGTTTTTGCCACCTTTATTCAGAAAGACTAAATCAATAAACTAAAATGAAGTCTGTTGATCAAAAGTCTGAGAAATAAATAAGTATACATGAAATTGAAATGTAATTAAACTTTCACATGAGGCTTGTTGTAAGTATCATTTATACTTCTGAAGTTACTTTTTAAATTTTTTCAAATGTTTATTTATTTTTGAGAGAGAGAGAGAACACAAGTGGGGCAGGGGCAGAGAGAAGGGGACAGAGGAAACAAGGCAGGCTCTGTGCTGACAGCAGCGGGCCCAAGGTGAGACTCAAACTCACAAACTGCGATGCGAGATCATGACCTGAGCTGAAGTCGGACGCTCAACCGACTGAGCCACCCAGGCACCCCTACACTTCTGAAGTTATTATAGTAAAGCTTAAACTGCACTATGACTTTTAAGAGGCCCTGTATAAGTATCAGTAAGCACTGGGATAAAAAGGAAATATGGCATGGTTCTTAAGTTCAAGAAGCTCACAATCTGAAAGCTTCTCCATCCTGGCTGCACACTAAATTATAGCAGAGATTAAAACAACACCAGTCACCACCACAGTTTCCAGCCTGCATCCCCAGGATTATGGTTTCATTGGTCTGGGGCGGATCCAGGCATCAGCATTGTGTACTCCCCTTTGATTGTAACGTCCAGTCAGAGTCGAGAACCCCTCATCTAGTGGGGAAGTGTTCATATTCATTTCCAAGTAAAGCTAGGCAAAAAAGCTTTTTCCAAGGAGTGTTAATTTATGAAGTAGAATAGGATAGAATGTGTTTGACAACCTAATCAACATAGGAGGTAGCAGGCATCCTTAATACTCAGGACTTCAAAATGGCAATTAAATATTATGAATGGAATGTCTATAATGCTCATGATTTTTTCTGGGTAAACAATGGGTAGCCTTTTAATTATATTTCATTTATTTGAGATTGTTTCCCATGTTGCATTGTATACTTGGAAAAGGAAAATGAGGGCATAAACGAAAAGATTTTCTGTATTTAGTCTTCCTTTTCAAGTTATTTAGAAATTAATAATAGATGTACAGTGGTGATGATAATAAACAGGTATGTGAATATTTTGGTTATTTTATGTGAAGAGAATTGTTCTTGTAACAGATATTGGTTGAGCACCTGCTTCATGCCAAGTATCTTTCTAGATACTGGGAGCACACAGAGCAACACAGATGATACCCTTTGGTTCAAGGTCTACCGTCTAATGGGGTAATTCTGTTTGGTCAGAATGTTTTGCTTAGAAATGCATACTTTCTCTATGAAGCATATTTTTATAAGAAGTTCTTTTGGAATTTTTTAATGAGTAACTTTTAAAATAGCTTTTTATTTTGAAACAACACAAATTTGTTTTTGAGGCAGAGTTGGCCATTCTTTCAGGCTGTTAAAAAATAAATAAATAAAATACAAAACAAAAAGAGAAAAGATTTAGATGAAAAAAATCTCATAATCCCAGATTTAACTGTGGATTATATTCCACACTTTTTTTTCTTTTCTTTTTCTTAAAAAATTTTTTTAATGTTTATTTATTTATGAAAGAGAGAGGCAGAGCATGAGTAGAAGAGTGGCAGAGAGAGAGGGACACACAGAATCTGAAGCAGGCTCCAAGCTCTGGGCTGTCAGCACAGCCCTATGTGGGGCATGAACTCAAAAACTGTGAGATCATGACCTGAGCCGAATTCAGATGCTTAACTGACTGAGCCATCCAGGCGCCCATCCACACATTTTTCCATACACATAACCACAGATTTTAGAAAATGAAATCCTGTTTTTTATGAAGTAGATTAAGACATTTATAATTTAAAATGCATAGTAATCAAATTAATGTATTGTGGTGCAAACAAAACATACCAAGCTATTGTAAAAAGAAAAACTTCTAAAGCAATATCCTTGTCAGAAGAAACAGAAATTGACCCAGTTAGATTCAAAACTGAGAATTTATTTTAAGAATTCATGTAGCAATAAGAGAACTGGAAATCTTTTCAAAACATAGAGCAACCAGACCTCTTAAAGATGGGACGAGTGTTTAGGAATTGGAAGATTTTTCAGGCTCCAGATTAATTTTATTGATCAGCTCACTGTGATACTCCCTCGGCTTCAAGTTCTCTTCTTTAGGATCTCCCCTTACTGCTCCACCAGTGCAACTCAGCCTCATTTGCTCAGTTTCCCCACTGTGTATCTTCTTATGTCACTTGTCACTCTCACCTCCACTATGCTGAAAACACTATGCTGTGTTTTCAGCCAGTGGAAACTAGTTCTGCAGATGGTACTTTGCACACTTGGCCAATGAGCTTTGTTTACCCTGCTGCCCTTGCTATCAGAGATGAGTGGATTCTGCAATATGTAGTTTCTAACTCTTGGTCTTTATTTCTGTCATGTATTTTGACCTTTAATGCCTGGCAAGATGTATGAAAATGATAATGCTGGATCTTTTACAAAAACGAAAGCAAAAAAATTAAGGAAGTATGTTGGCTGATAAAATGAGAGTTTGGAGACTGAGATGCCTTCAAGGAAATTCCTTGAGGGAGGAATCTGAAGGGACAGATAATTTGGCATGGGAGGGGTGCGTTGTGGAAGCCCTTCATTTCAGCAAAGACATCTTGTTGCAGCAGCTAAAAGAGATGGCTGGAGGCAAGTTATGATGTCAGATGACTGTCAGTGTTTGATATAAGTGACAGTCCTCAGATAGATTGTGTCAGTAGCCTTCACACCACAGAATACATCTGTCTGGAAGATACCTGAAGAATTTCCAGGGGCACAGATAGTTTTAAGGGAATTCAGCTTCGAGGGATATACTTCCTTGAAACAGATCTGCCTGAATAATGTGAAGATGTTAGGTCAGTTCTCCTTTTACAATTGTCCTTCCCCTGCCTTTACTCCCACCCACACGGAAGCTTTTTCCAGAATGTAAAAGCCTCCATATCCCAATTAATTAGAAAACTTAAAAGAATGGTATCTTTAAGTCTTTTAAAATCAAGCCACCATAATATGAAGCTTATCTTTCTTTTTTTTTATTCAGCCATTTTTGTAAGCAGAATTCCAGATGGTCCCCAAGATTCCCACCCCCTGATGTACAACATTCTGTACAATCCTCCCTCCTGGGCAGGGAGTAGAACTGGTGGGTGTTTTGGGATAGCCACTCCCAAGATTACATCCCAGTGCATAAGACTATCTTAACAGACCAGAGGGAGAGATTCTTCTGGGCAGGCTTGCAAAAGCAACATGAAACAAGGAACTAAGAGTGGCCCCTGGCCGACAGCCAGCAGCCTAGTTTTAAGGCTGCCAGACACTGAATCCTGCCAAAAACCACCTTGAAAGAGAATCATGGAGTTCAGAGAACAATGTGGCCCAGCTGACATTGAATGAGATTACAGCAGCGTTGTGAGACCCTGAGCAGAGACCTCAGTTAGGCCAGGTTGGGCTCTTGACCCGAGGAAACATGAGAGAATAAATGCCTGTGGTTTTAAGCTGCTGTGTTTGTGGTGTTTTGCTATGCAGTGCAGAAAACCAAGGCAATCATTCAAAAAGTATTTACTGAGCACATACTGCCTTTCAGACACTGAGAGGTAGTCTTTAATGGCAGTTTCCATAATCTCTGCCTTCACAAGACTTACCTTTTGGTGGGTAGAATAATTGTAAACAGGTTTAAACGTAAAATTTCTAGCATGTTAGACCATGAGAGGTGTTAGAGAAGAAATGAAGTAGGGAAATGAATTGTGGGAGGGACAGGGCTGGAGAGTGGGAAGTATTGAAAGCTGAGTTTCACGTAGAAGGAGAAGGGTCTCGTAAGAGGGAAGGTAACTGGCAATGTTGAAGGAGAGCTTTTCCAGGCAGAGAGAAGACCAGTGCTCTCAGAGACGAGGGGTGGTGGGAGGTGGAACACATGATGTATGGTCGAGGGAGGAATGGCAAAGACCTAGGATTTGAGGTCAGAGAGGAAAAAGGAGACCCGATCATGCAGAACTTTAAAGGTCGTGGTGAGCTTTCTGGCTTTTATTCTGAGTGACATGGAGAGCCAACAGAGATTTTAAGCAAGGGAGTGATATGATTTGACTTTGCTTTTAACAGACCCGCTACAGCTGGTGTAATACAGTGTGGTATAGCGTGGTGTAGATGAGAATAACGTGGGGTAAATCAACAGGAAGCAAGGTTGGAAGCAGAGACCCCACCAGTTAAGATCCTGTTACAATAATCCAGGCAAGAAGGGATAGTGGCTGGGTCAGGGCAGTAGCAGTGGAAAGAAGTTATTAAATTAGAATTCTTTGTTTTCAACAAAATTGAGAGCAGACATTGTTGATAGAGAACTTTTCAGTTCTTTTTCCATTCCTTCTACTGATTTATGTGAAGAAGCTTTGTCAGTACTTCCATCTCTAAAAAATGAACTTGTAGAATAGAAGTGATGCTGAAACTTTATTCTAGTAATAATAGGATACATGGTATGTATCCATGGATACATGAACTAATCAAAACGTCTCCAGCTAGCTCATTAAGATGTATGTTTTTGTATTTAATTTTTTAGCAGAACTTTAATATGTTTTTCTCATTTATATATTAATAATAATAGTAATAAAATATAGTCCAAAGGAGGGTCTCTGACATGTAAAACCTCATAGTCATGGTAATAAAAACTAATTTCAATTTATATACATTTATAAAAATATTATTTGTAGTTCTATTATTTGATTTCCATCTAATTGGCAGTGCAAAACAAAAATGGTCCAGATAAACATATCTAGATACATAATGTACAAATACAAAAGTAATATAAATTGCTTATTGTTGATAAATAACCCTCAGTTACTGTGTGCAACGCTTGTGAATACCACTTTAATCAGAAATTAAAGAGAGGCGAGAAAATGGGCATTTGACCCTATGGGAAATATTACTTTGTTATTGCAAGAATACGTTGCATTCATGCCATCTGGCATGGGGATTTGATGAGTTAATTAATGTGGCCTTCTCTTACTTAAGCACTTTGTCTACGCAAATCCGCCCTGCTCTCCAAAACAGTGTCTGACTCAGACATCAGTGACAGGACACTCTACAAACCTTCGTGACATTGAGAGGTAGTCTCTGTTTGTGTGGAGTAGCTAGGCCACGAGATGTGCAAAAGCGTTTCTCTGTGGCTTGAACAGTGTTAACACTGAGAACAGATGTTTAGAGTTACGTGTCATTCTGTGTGAGTGTTCACTGCCAGATCCTGAGCAACAGAGGATGCTGGGGTTTTTTTAAATGAATTTATATGCTGTATTTTCATATGGGGGGTCCTTCTCGCTCAGGTCTAAGGATCCTGCTTCATTTAGAGGACACACCATTTTTATTTTAAAATCCCAATATTTACAAATGCAAAGAAAACTTTTGCAGCTGTTTACCTTTATGATAAAAACTGTACATTACAACTTAAAATGGAATATAGAGCACAAAGTTTGGCAAAATTATTTTAGGCCTACTAGTATAAAAAAAAAGTTTTGAAAACATTGCCTAAGAAGCTGTATATGGTGCTAATTCAATAGCTTTCCCATTTTTTAAAATTAAATATACCTGTGTCTCTAATTTAAATGCATGAAATGAAATTTATTTGGTCCATTTAGTTTCCTTTATACCTATTTGGGCAGAGGTTTTTTTTTTTTTTTTTTTTTTTTTTTTTGCCAGGACGGCTTGTGACCTATGGTTTCACCTATTATTTGACTACCCCTGGTCTATTCATCTCTGTCTGGGATCTGAGTCACATGTCTGGGACCTCTCCAGCACAACAATAATGATTATAGATGGAGTGTTCCATGAGTGTATTTATTAATACAAGCTATAAATTTCAAGAAGGCATTATACCACTGTCATCTTTAATTGGGCAGGGACAAATCCTAGGAGACACATATAAGAAAAGGAACAATTGCCATCATAGGAAAGGACGAGAAAAAGATTAAGGCTTGGTAGATACTACTATTTGATGCAGTGGTATCCAGTGCAGAGGAATAAAGTAGATGTATGAACCCCAAATGGTTAACATTTTCTTCTTTCTTTTTTTTTTAATGTTTATTATTTTTGAGAGAAAGAGAGAGAGAAAGCAGGGAGGTGTAGAGAGAGAGAGAGACCGAGAATCCTAAGCAGGCCCTGCACTGTCAGCACAGAGCCTGATGGGGGGCTCGAACTCACAAACTGTGAGATCACGACCTGAGCTGAAATCAAGAGCCAGATGCTTAACTGACTGAGCCACCCAGGCACCCCTGAAATGGTCAATTTTTAAACATTCTCCTATAACAAGAATATTTCAATTTTTCAGCAGAACTCTTTCTGATGGGTGCAAAACAGTGAGTAGCTAAATGTAGGTCTCTGGAGTCAAAATGCTGGGGTTCTCAGCTTATCTTCACCACTAACTACCTATGTGCCATAGGGCAGATTACTTAGTGTGTGTCTCAAATTCCATATCCATATACCAGACATAATAACAGTAACTTCTTGAGAGGATTGTGTGCATTAAATGAGACAATCATTGTTAGTCACTTTGAATAGTATCTGACACATACTAAACACTTAAGAAATGCTCACCAGTATTATGAATAAAAAGCTTATTAAGCCATTTCATGTCAATATATATTTTGAATGTAACATATGAGATAGGGTAATTCTCAATTAATCTGCATTAAGAGGGAAGGAGAGCTGTTGATAATACACACAACCAGAAATTGAATAAAAGATACATCTGCTTATTTTTCCAACATTTCTGGAAATTATCATCGATTTTTAAAAAATAGTTTTCTCTTTTGCATTGTTTCACTTTTTTTTTACGATCATCTCTTTTATTACAAACACAGAAAGCAATACACATAAAAAGCAATTCAGTCCTAAAACTGAAATGCTTCTCTCATTTGCCAATACTGCTACTAATTCTTTCATACTCCAATGAATCCTCTGAAATTACATACATTTAGAGATGAATGGTGGGCTCATTCCTGTTCCATGGTCATTTGATATGCATATGGATGCCCCTTTGAAGAGTAAAAGAGCTGTAAAATACAACCAAGTGATTCTAGAATTTAAATTCAAAGTGAAAAGACTTGCATGTTGTAGTAAAGTAATACTAAAAACAACATGAGTTCATTTATTAGCAATAATTTCCAAGTGTGCCTTGGTAAAATTATTACTCAATAGTCTTGTTTTATGATCCAAAGAGGGGAATTAAGGATATTTCAGTCCTGCTAAGTTGTTGTTTTAATTTTAAAAAAAGCAAAAATTTCTCATATTTCCAAACCACAGAAAATATTGCACATGTGTGTGCATGCATACACACTTTTAAAAGCCATGCCACAAGTTACTTTCAACTGTAAAGCCCCAGGAACAACCACTAGACCTTTGAAAAAAAAATCCATATGGATAAGAAGAAAAATTAGATTTGGAAATCCCAGTTGGAATTTTAGCCACTGTAGAGCCACTATACTCCTTTGTTAGGCACTGGGTTTATAAATATAGATTTTGAAAACAGCCTTTCTATGGAAATTTTTTAATCAAATTATTTTATTTCATATAGATATCACATTTCTAGTTTTCAGCTAGAAGTCCTTTTTAAGGTAGATGAATAGTTGTTCTTATTTAGTAAATACCCAGAAAGACACAGGAGAGAATTGAAATGTCCCAATGTGATGTAACACATTTTATTAAAATGTTATGTTAGAATTTAGAATAGTTAGACATGGCCCTTATCTTTGAATAAAAGGGGGCTTACTTCTTACTCTGAAGCTGGTGATACTGAGTTTCTTAAAATATACATGTTGCCAAAGCTCTAAGGCTGTGGTGCCACAACAGACTGGGAACAGCGGCCTACAATATATCAGAGTAGCAGAATTTTAACATAGTGGCGGAACCCAGGATGCCTGGGCTCAAATCCTGACTGCATCCCGTTCTAGATAAGCAAGGTATTGAAACTCTCTACTCCAAGATTCTTACCTATAATTTGAGATTAACATCATCACTACCAGGTAGTGTTGTGGTAAGGATTAAGAGTTAATACATATGCTTTGTAACTGAAGCTGGTACCTAGAAAGCATTTGATTAACATTATGTTACTACTGTTAAAATTGTATTGCTTTTGTTATTAGTCTTATTTCTATGGTTAAGATTGAATTTATGCATATGTAACATGGGGAGTTGGATCCATGATATGATTTCTTGGTTACTAAAATTACCTTTTTCCTCTCCAGCTATACTCCTTTATGAGATGTCTGAAATTATACATTAGCAACTTGCCCTTATTAGGACTATGGAGGTAGGGCAGAGCCACAGAGGGCCTTGCATGGCCAGCAATTATGCCGGTTTTATAGCAAAGTTGGATTGGACATTCTAGGCCATCCAGCCTGGTAGCCAATCATCCCAGTGGGTAGACAGAATATAGGGTAAAGGGATTTGGTCATTTGTAGGTCCTGGGCAGCAAGCAAATGATGTCAGGGAGGTCCGGCAGCAGATATAGCAACCTAATTATGGAGACTAGGGGTCAAGAGCAGCAGTCCCACTCTTAGAGAGTCTGGAAAAGTGAACTGTCCTGTTATGGATAATGGTATAAAGGGACAAGATCTCATTATTGGTGGACAGTGTACAAATCAGTATCCTAGTCACACAGAAGACAATACTCCATCCTAGAAAAATGAGAGAAAACTTCTCACGGCTATTTGCCCACAAGGCATTTTTACTTCGTGGTGAACTGTAGTTGTTTGGGGCACATTCTATCTGTACGTTATGATAATGGGACTCACTTTCACTTTAGGAGAATTAAATCTTTCCACTCAGCCCATGTGCTTTGGGTGAAGCTTTCCATAGTTTCCAGGGTTGGAGAAAGTGACCTAAACTAAATCAGTCAGCATCCCTCTAGCCACAGTGATTGATTTAAGACAGCCACAGCCACCAAATCAGCTTATGAGAGCCAAGAGGACTTACACCTAGAAATTTATGCTATCGTGGAGCTATCTGTTCTCTTTTGGCATTAAATGTGATACCGATATGACCCTGAATCTTCTTGGTATTTCCAAATAGATTCCAAAAGATGGAGTCTACTCAAAAAAGCAGAGCTAAGAAGTAGATTCTGGTTAGGTCTCTGAATCAAGTGTCTCTTGAACACCTAAGTTTTCATGAGCCAAAATGCTATCTTTTGCTTTAGCCAGTCTGGGAAATGTTTACTCTTACTTGCACGACAACAACAAATCTAAAATGACACATACTTTGTCACCTTATACTTTTGTTTTTACAGGGAATATTGTGTCTCAGTCATCTTTTTATTAATATGTAATAAGTCTTGTCAAGTAATTGACACATAACAGGTACTAAATATTCATATATTGAATGAAGGAGTGTGTAAGCGAATGAAGGAATGAATACAGCTAATTGGATATTATATGACCAAAGGTTCAGAGAAGGGGTTGGCAAACTGTTGCTGTGGGTCATATCTGGTCCATTGTCTTTATTTGTAAATAAAGTTTTATTGGAACACAGCCATTCCAATTCATTTGCCTGTTGTCTATGTCTGCTTTTGTGCTGTAATGACAGAGTTGAGTAGTTATACCAAATATTTTATAGCTTGTAAAGCCTAAAATATTTACCATCTGGCCTGTACAGAAAATGTCTGATGACACCCAAGGATATTTTACTTTCTGTGCCTGGGCGGGGGTTAGATCAAAGTTTAGTCCTAACAGAGGGCTAGATGGATGCTAGAGCAAGGAACCAAGCAAGGTGTTCCCAGCTTCTTAATCACAACATAATTGTTGCGGGAATGGATATTGTATCAAACGTAACATTTCATTTGGAATGAGCTTAATATATTGCACTATTTTAGTGGTTAATATAACATAAGAGGTAAGAGGTGAGGTGAATGGTAAAGTCATAAGGTCGTTACCATGTGTGTGTGTGTGTGTGTGTGTGTGTGTGTGTGCGCGCGCGCACGCGTGCGTGCTTGTGTGTGCGCGCGTTATTTATATGTGGAGGGGTGGAGTGAATAGGTGGGGGCCTTGTGTGTGGGGGCCTTGGCAGGAATGCTTGAAAAAGAGATAAGGGAGAAAAGGTTGCTGGAGACAGACTTTTCCTCCTACAATATTGCTTCAGGTTGACCCATTCTACTAAGTTTTAAGTCTCATTTGGTTTTGGAGGCAATACCCCATCCTCTTAGCATGCCAATTGAGTTTCTAGGAAGCATATGAGATAAAGAGGCAAAAATTCAGAAAACAGTCCTTCTAATTAATTAGGTCAATGGACAGTGTGTACTGATAAAATGGAAGGAATATATATATATATATATATATATATATATATATATCCAATTTTATTTAAAAAAGAATATGGTAAAATGTGATCAGAAGGGAAAAAACAACATGTGATTCTAAAAACAAGTGTTTCCATTAAAAAATTTAAAAACACTGTCTTTAAAATTCTAGGAATACAAATTCTAAAAACCTCCTTTGAAAATTTTTGAATGTTTTCCCATTTCAAATAATTGAGATCATATAAAATGAGCAGGCTTTGGCATTTTCAGCATATTAAAGGTGAACAAAACAGGGGCGCCTGGGTGGCTCTCTCAGTTAAGTCCGACTTCAGCTCAAGTCATGATCTCACAGTTCATGGGTTCCAGCCCCACGTCGGGCCTGTGCTGTCAGCTCAGAGCCTGCAGCCTACTTCAGCTTGTGTCTCCCTCTTTCTCTGCCCCTCCCTTGCTCTCTCTCTCTCTCTCTCAAAAATAAACATTAAAGAAAAAAATTGAAAAAAAGGTGAGCAAAACAATGAATAAATAACAAATATTTAGAAATCAGCATTTCCAGAGATGTAAACCTATCTCCATACTAAAAGAAAGAGCTGCCAAGCATTGTTTTCTTTTGATTTGCAGAAAAATTAAGCTGAAAGTAGTTTGGGAGACTAGCTTCAATCTAACCATTTAAATTTATTTAACCTTTTGTCTGCTAGCAAAACACACACTATATGCTAAGTCCAGAGAGTTGCTTTTGCCAGTAGAATTATCAACACAAAGGTTTGACTTTTCAGCATTTTTTTTTCTTCACATTTTGTATGTTAATGTGCCCTTTAATTCTTTCTAATTTTCATTGACAGAGGAATACATTTGTTTTAGAAAGAGATTTAGCCTAACTTGAAATCTCTCTAAAATAATTTTCCCAAATTAGCTAATTTAGGAAGAGATGTGAAGGGTACTATTACATGAACTTCCAAGATGATTGCTTTAGTAAATGCAAATTAAAGGTGATCAAGTGTAAGTTTATTGCCTTTTTTTAAAAAAAGTATGTTTGTTCCACTTTGCATATAACAAAGGATGAAAATCTGCTTTAGGCTTTAAATCATCTCTAGTTGAATGTTTTGCTTATAAACAGGGAAAAGAACTAATTGTAGGAACACTTACTTGCTGTAAGTTTTCAGACAGTCTCAACCATATGTAATATCCCTGAAAACTAGAAGAAATAGTAATAAAAATTATAATAACAAAATAGCAAAGTGTGTTGCCTGCCATGTCTACAATGTGGGCAGTATCCAGAAATTATATATAAAGACATTCTAATCAACAGGTAATCAGTAGGAAAAGGCAATAAAACCAATAGCTTTTTTTAAATTGAGCAAAGAATTAGAAAAGCCAATACCCTGAACAAGAACCCAAATAACCACGGAATATTTAAGAAGATGTTCATTCTTACCAATAATCAAAGAAATGCGAATTAAAACACCAAGATAGCATTTCATACCTCTCAAATCGTTTGGAATGTTTTATTGCAGTGAGTTGAGTTTTTGCAGGAAAGTAACTCACATTCCTGGTGAGAATATATATATGCAAGTAATTACTTTGGAGAGTATTTGGGCAATTTCTAAACGATGAAAAATGTACAAACTAGATGGCCACCCGTAGGTATAAGCTAGGGACCCTTGGGCATACGCACAAGAGAAAGGACCTAAGGTGTACATGGCAGCATTATATGAATATATGAACAAAATATTGGAAACAAGATTCCAACAACAGGGAATAGGAAATTAAATGGTGAAATATTTACACATTTGTATACTATGTTGCAGTTGAAGTAAATGAATTAGATTTCTATAGATCAGATTAAGAGATCTTGAAAACAATGTTGAGTTTAAAAATAAAATTGCATAAAGATATATATCTGTCTGAGAATACAACAGGGAACAGGATTTTGAAGGACTAAATCTGAGTAAATAAGTAAAAGTAATATTTAGGGGCGCCTGGGTGGCTCAGTTGGTTAAGCATCCAACTTCGGCTCAGGTCATGATCTCGTGGTCTGTGAGTTTGAGCCCTGTGTCAGGCTCTGTGCTTCGAATTCTGTGTCTCCCTCTCTTGCTGCCCTTCTCCCACTTGCACTCTGTCTCTCTTTCTCAAAAATAAGTAAACATTAATAAAGTAAAAAATATATATTTACTAGTAATATTTAACAATTCTGAAACAAATGTGACAAATTTTAACCTGTTTGAATACCGGATGGTGGATACGCAAATATCTATTAATATTATCTTTTTTGTGGTTTTGTATATTAAAAATTATTTCTGAAGGAAAATGCAGGATACTTGAAAGGATAATTTAAAAAGTTAAAATGTTTTTTCAGGGAAAAATGCAAAATTTCACTTGGGTTCTATTTATGTTTAATAATAAACTTAAGAACCTTGCTTATATGGTTAAGACTACTTGCTTACACAGCAAGATTATCTCATTGTGCAGTGTTTTTTTCCATTAGTTAGGCAATTTGATAAAAATACATATTACCAGGTTCCATCTCAAGAGCTGGTGAATCACAGTCATAAGGGGGCAGCCTGGAAATCTGTATCCTTTAACAAGGGCCTTGGCTGATTTTGAAATTTAACCAAGTTTAGGAAACCTTATTTGATGAAAAAGTGTTGAGAAGGCAAAAAAAAAAAAATAACTAGTTAGAAGCAGGTAAATAGGCAGTAAGTAGTATGGGAGATGTGTGTGTCTGAACCTAGAAAGCTCAGGAGCATGCAGAGTAAACAAACATCCACCACAGCAGTCTGGGATCAGATAATGTTGTAGCAAACATATCTGTCTCCCTATATGGTACCTGAGGAAGTTCTTGAATTAGAGCAGAGAACAGTGTCACTCATGGTGACCCTGAGTCATTCAAAGAAGCTAAATTATGCCTAAGGAAATTCTCTTAAAGGAAAGGAAAAACTAATATATTTCACAAGGGGTTCTATAAGAATTGTTTTAAAATATCTGTACGTAAAATTCCTCCTCCTATTGCCCTCACAATAGTTGTATTCTGGATGTGTTAGAGAATACACAAAAGGCCATAAATGGTGTGAGGCAGTTTTTCCAAAAACCCAGACTCTGCTTTCATGAGGATCTGGCCCCTGAGTAGTGGAAAAGACCATGGAGAGCATCCAGTTTTCGGTAGGAAATGGACTCAAATTTAGCATAAAAAGTATTAGTACAATGAGAAAGAACTGATATTTGAGTAATTACAATGTGCAAAGCGCTATGATAGCTGCTCTATGTATTGTTTTTGCATTCAAAGAGCTCGTTCTTTGTTTCTGCCACCTCTAGGGCTCTCTGTGATAAATATAGATGTCACAGTCCCATCTCACACAACCTCCTTGGCAACACACACAGCTACTCAGTACAATATAAAAGATCAAAGTTATGAACAAATAACACACACCCCCCCCAAATCCAACACTCAAACTGTGTCTAAAATATCTCTGTCATGCCATATCACCCAACTGGGTGACATGGATTGGCACATAATACTAATTCCTACCTAGTCATTGATTGAGCCCAGTATAATACACAGTGGAGATATAAGTATTGGTGTTACGGAACCAGGCTGGAATGCTGGCAGAAAAAACAAGCAGCACTCGGAGATGTTGGTGAATTTATTTAACATTGGCGGGCTCAGAGGAGACTGTTTCCCCAAAGGTCTGAGCCTGGAAGGCCAGTGGGGAGGGTAATTTATAGCCGACAGCCTCCTTATCTGTGGGGGTTTTCGTGTGCACACCAAAAAAAGGAAGAAGAAACCAGAGGAGGGATCCCTAAGCTAGAGACAAGAGTTTGTTTTAGTCTAATCAGCCATCTTTGGGGTACTTTATCCACTTCTCCAACACTCCCCGCTTTGATGCCTTTAAAAAAAAAACTTTTAGTAAGCATCACCTTTCAGTTTTACAGGTTGGTACTCTCAGAAGGCTAAGACATGTGCAGTAGTTTGGCAAGCAACAGTGGTTTCAATAAAACGTACCATGGCATTCAGTATACAGAGGCCGATGGATAAAAGTAAAATTTTGGAGAGGAGGGGTCCCACCAGGGCAGGAAGCCAGGATGCCCGATTTGTGAGATCCCATCCTTTCCATTGATTGAAATTTTTCTATTGTCTATGTTGAATTCTTTCCTTGAGCTCCTTAACCTTAGTTGTAACTCTTCCTGACTGATTTATGAAATAGCAACATTCCTTCCCCAGAAAGATGGAAGTCTCTCCTTTTTCTGAAGTGAGGGGGTCGAGGGCTCGCCTATTTTGGAGGGTCACTGAGCCAGAGAGTTTATTTGGCTTTGTAAGGTTACCAGAGAATCTGCCACCTGTTCCATGTCTTCATTTAACTCTTGAGATAGTCTATGATATAGTCCTACAGGTGAACCTACGCCCCCTGTTCCAGTTCCTATTACTGTCGCAATTCCTGCTCCCATCAGAACAGGTAGCAGGATTGCCCGTTTAGTCCAGGACTTGGGGCTAAACGCTTTTAGAAGCTGATCTTCAGTGTATATGGATATCTCTGGGGTTCGGAAGACAAAATAACATATCTGAGTCCAGTTGGCCTCTAAGCATCAGTAGGCTGAATTAGAACACAGATAGAACACCCCAGGGGTTGAACACAGGGTTGTATTCCTCTTTAAGGTTATATTTATTCCATATAGAGAGGTACCATTCATATCTTCAGGGACTGTACAGATTAGATTGTTGGCATTTGTGAGACGGATCCCAGTGGCCAGGGGTCCAATTAAGACAGAAGTGTTGGTTTTGAGCTTTTCAGGAGCTTCCCAGGTCAAAGGGATGGGAGTGGCTAAGTAAGCCCTCCGGTTGAGGAGAAGCACATCCAGCAGATTTGGGTGTGATTATCTATTTTATGGAGGACCTGGAGAGTAGTGTTAGTCCAACGCTGAAGTGGGGAATTGGTAAGCATCTGACTGAGGGCTGAAAGCCTCAAACCCTGGTAGGCTGCCGGGGGAATGGTCGCCTTTATGGCTTATATTACCCTGTCCTGGGTATCCTTTGTAACCTTTTCAAGGGCCCTGCCTTGCATCCCTTCCCCGTCTTAGATCCCCCATTGAGGAAGGTAAGTGTAGCAAGCTTCCCTCTCTAGAGGCCTTTGTTGTGACATGGGTTCCGGACATTTTGGGTTATCTCTATGGTCCAGTACTTAGTCCTTGGGGCACCAGGTGACTGACAGAGAGTGGGTATTTTTCCCCTGTAGCAATCTTTGTGGAGGGAGGTGAAGGCGCTGAATGCCCTTGACCCCCTTATTGTCATATAACAATCCTGGGGGCAAAGTGGGTAAGCTGCAGTTGTGAGGGCGAGAGAGGTTATCATAATATACAGGCAATACTTAATAGTCCTCCCATCCAGAGGAGGTATGTGAGATCCAGCATGCATCTTTTGTCCCACGTCCAGCTTGTTGGTGCAGTCTCTATCAGCCCAACAGTAAGAAGTAAGATCAGGGCTATGACACCAGTAAGGGGCAAGGGCTGGCAGAGCTGCATCCAAACCCCCAGACTCGGTCCACGTGTTGATTTCTCAAGCTTCTGCTGTGCGCAGGCCAGCCAGCTTCCGGGGTGTAGCTAGAGCAGGGCTGGAGATCTCAGGGGCCAGTGTATTTTGAGGGTCAGTTTAAGCGGGTTGACTGGATCTGAATCACTTCACCAGGTTGAGGGTTCCTCTGAGTTGGCCTTATTAACTCTGGAATGATGGACCCATGGGGTGATAACCTGAAACTGAATCCTCTGTTTGGTTGTATGTCTGTAAAGTCCACCTCCAAGTCTTCGAAAGGGGTGGGTTTCTGGTAACTGTCAGATCAGGTTTAGGGAAGGTAGGTTTGCATATTTAGAGATCCATCCTGTTTTCCAGTTGTTTAATCATATGCCCATGGGGTCTTATTATTATCCCCATAGTATAACAAGCACAGAAGATTGCCTATATATGAAATACTGTGACAATTTTCTGAAGTTTATCTCAAGTTGTCTAGTTTAGGCAAACAACAAACATTTAAAGGCAATCATAACTAGGATTTAACATCCATAACAGTGCATTGTTGAAACATAGTTATTCTTTCTAACCCCCCCCCCCCCCTACTTTCCAGAGATAGCCAAATTGAGACAAATGTATTTGTAGAACAAATCCAGTCTTCACAAATCTGGCCTAATTATTTACATAAGCTCAGCAAGAATAGTGATTGATCATGATGATCTTTTAAAGTTGCTTTGTTGGAACCTTTTATAAGGTATCTCCAGGTTGAACTTTTAGTAGCCTCTCCAGGCCAGAAGCCAAGCCAAATACTTGCCATCAGACAGACCTGCAATACCTGTAGAATTGGGTGAATTCCTCCTCATGAGGTCCCCAAGATATCCTGAGGTTCCTGCACCTGCCAGGAAGTGACCTTCTTTACTTACCTGCCCACTGGGCCTTGTGGGGGAGGGTTTTCTGGCCTGGAAGGGGAGGAGAAATGGGTGGCTGCCTTGGCAGCGGTGGTGGCAGCAACGAGTTCTCCAGGGGAGGAGTTTCAAGCTCAGGGGAGAGGGGAGGAAGCCTAAAGAGTCATGAAGAGGGGAACATAAGGGGAGCGATGAGTTGCTTCTTTGACTTCCTGGGGGAGTCTCCGGATAAAGTGGCTAAAACCTTTGCCTGGCTCTCATGGCTCTGTCCGGACCCCACAATGCTCCCGTGAGGTGGAGTCACAAAGACAGAGGGACAGGGCGCCCCTCCAATGAGGAGACAAGCCAGATGCCTGCCTGGCTGTGTCCAGAAGGAACCCAGGCGGTGCTCAGCCCCACAGGTCCCAGCCCTGCGACCCACAATCAGAAACATCCTGATATCGCCACAGACTGAGCGCCATCCATCATGGAATTGCAGATGGGCCCAGTCAGACTCCGTGGCCCCCTGGGGACCCCAAAGGGCCTGCCTGTGGAGCCACAGAATCGAACTTGGCAGGCAAGCTAGACTGAGTCACACATTCACATTCACATACACACCAGAGGTTATTATATTCCCTACCATAGAATCCCTACCTGTGAGACCTCTGAAGCCTTGGGGAGTGATCAGGTCCTCCTTCCACTCTTGCGAGTGGGCCTGACTAGATTGGGCCAACGTTGGGTCCAGGTTCTCACCTGCCAAGTCTCCTTGAGTTCCTCGGGAACGGTGGAGTGGGGCCGGTCTGAAGGGGACAGAGAAAGAGACTGCTGAAATTTAGGCAGGGTGTGCACTCTCCCTTGTGAGCCCTCATTCCATCACCACATCGCTGTTCTCCCAAACCAGTGGCAACAATGGGCCAGCTCGGTTGGGTCAGGGAACCAAGTATGTTACGGAACCAGGCTGGAACCAGGCTGGAATGCTGGTGGAAAAACCAAGCGGCACTCGGAGATCTTGGTGGATTGGAGATTTATTTAACATTGGTGGGCTCAGAAGAGACTGTCTCTCCAAATGTCTGAACCTGGAAGGCCAGTGGGGGGAGGTAATTTATTGCCGACAGCCTCCACATCTGTGGGGGTTTTCATGCGCACAGCAAACAAAGGAAGAAGAAACCGGAGGAGGGGTCTCAAAGCTAGAGACCAGAGTTTGTTTTAGTCCAATCAGCCATCTTTGGAGTACTTTATCCACTTCTCCAACATTGGGAAAATTTTATGTACACAGATCTCTGTTCATTCTGAGATCTTCAGACTATGAATTAGATTTCTATCACAAGGTAACAAGTTGGTCGTTTCCATTTCTGTTCATTGTTTACATTTAGTATATAATCCATTAAGTGTGTATATACCTTTTTTTTAACTACTGCTATGAACTAAAAATAAAAAAAAAAAATTGAATCACAAGCATGTGGAAGTCCTAAAGGACTGTTATGTACTTATTAGTTGGGAAAACCCTGGCTCAGGCCATGAAAACTGAGGCTGGAACCATGGGTCCAGAGTTAATTTAAGGGAGACACTTCCTCTAAGTCTGTGTTTTGTAGGTTCTTCTTTTCAACCTCACTTCCCCCCACCACCACGTGTTGCTTTATTCTTCTGTGTGTCTAAGTTTTTATCTATATCCCTGAGCTGGCATTGGTTTGAAGAACGTCTTGGTATTCTTCATACAAGCCCAAACTTGCTTCAGTATAGTACGATGTGTGGCCCAATTTCAGAAGCTTCTTTTTAGCCGTGTGATGGATCTAGTTTTCAGTCACTCACTCATATAGCTTACTTATGGTACTAAAGCCCTTTCAACTAGGTAAGGCACACTCATATCAACAGGGTAAGCCAAATGGCAAACTTTTTATAATCTTATTCACAGTATCTGAATTCTAAAATCAAGCTGAATTCAGTATAATGAGCTAGACTTAAAGGGAATAAAACTTGACTGTGATTTCTCTTTATTAGACCTACTTTCCTTTAGAGCTGCCTGGTTTACTGGACCATTTCCAACTGGCAAAGAGAAAAGCAGCCCCTGGTCTTTGGGAGCTGGCCTTGCACTGTTAGCTAGGCCTTGGTGTTGCTATGACTTGACCCAGTGCTCACAGCTAGGTCTTGCTGTTCTTTTGTTGGATGCAACAATTCTAGAAGGCATCAACATCAGGCAGACCATTCTGTGACTATGATGGGTGAAGACAAAAAACAAGATTACTCTGTAATTGTGTCAAAACACAGGCAAAATGTTAATGCTGTCCTAACCACAATAATGACCAAATGTCATCTTCTTCTGGCCAGTGAGTGGTTGATGCTTTTTTACTAATCATAACTTTAGCCTCACTTTAGTTTGCCTTCCTGGGAGGTAAAATTTATTATCAATGTTATATTAGAGATATCTGATTGTAAAATTGTTTCTACTTCTTGATAAAGCTCAATGAATAGTGAATCCCCACTGCCTTGGAATATCCCAGAGTTAGGCAAATAAAGCCAAAATCCTATAGTAAATTCTTTCTAGCACTTTCTGAGATTCCCGCTGTTTTCATGGTGTTCATTCTCCCTTGCTGCAATAAGTAATATACTCAACTTGTCTCTTAGAGTCTTTGACTGGAGGACATTGGCACAGTTCTAGGTCTCTCTAGATTAGTGAACCAGAACATTTACTCACTATACCTGATTTCTTTCTTGTCCTCCAGATTTTATCTACACCTGATTCTTGCAGTGGCTTATCCAAAGATCATCTCTTAAATCTGCCATCTGCTTGGATTTCTCTCCAACCTGACTCCACTTGTATCCAAGTCCTACTGACTCTCTTACTAAGACCCTAGATTATCAGTTTGGTTTCCCTGTTTGTTATGTCAGATATGTCATTCCTTACTAAAGTCAGTTAAATAAAGATTATTTGTATAACTAGTCAAGTTAGACAAAACAACTTCTAACCTCTTTTTCAATTCTCAGACAGGATATGTGTCTGAGCCTCATTTAATTGTACCCACAAAGATACATACTCTTATGGCCAAACTAATTGAAACAAAGGAGGCCAAATGGGATTTACTCTATTAAGTGGTGAAGGGAGAGAACCTCTACTAATTTCATTTGGAACTATGTTGAAAGAGCATGATTTTATTTAAGTACAAACTCTCTACTCACAATGATTATTTGATCCATCCTATTTAACTGGCTCATATGCGTTTATAAATTTTTATTAATTTGATACTCTTACCTTAAATATTGATGTTCCAGTAAGTATTCCGGCACAAGAAAAGGGATACATGTCATGCACGCATACATGATAAAATTATTGCTCTCAGTAATATATAAGATGTTATTTGCAGATTGTTAAATGAAGGGAAAATGGTGGAAAAGTAAAGAGAGGACTAGAAAAGGTATAGGACAAATGTCTTCTTGTCCCCACCTCTATCACTGAGGTGATTAAATGACTCCAATTTTTAGTTTTCCCATTTTTCAAATGAGATAATCTGACAAGATTTCTAAAATGCTATAATTTTATTCAACAAACATTCTACAAACATAAATTTGGCTATTCTTAGCCATGTACAACTATCCAAAACTTGCACAACTACTAGGAAGATCAAGGTTAATTAATGACATATATTTCTTTGAATTTACTTGTATATGACTCAATATTTGGTAAATGTTCTTTTGGAAATTTCTCTCTCCAAGGTTTAGGGCTACAAATAAATGTATGTCTGAATCTAGCAAACAGGAGACTGGGGAATTTTAAGGATTTGCTTAAAGTCCAAATGATAGAATAGTATTTATAATTTGACACATTGTTTCTCAATCTATTAATTTTTTCCCATCCATATTTAGATACTTTGCCATCCTTAAAATTTGCATTATAAATGTATGTGTGTATGGTGGGGGACTCCTTCCCATTATGAATTTCTGTGGGAAAAGGTAATATGCTTGTGGGAAATATACTATAGTTAAAAATACAGATCAGATACTGGGAAACAATCTGGTTTGCCAATTTCAGTTTATAGGGAGGAGAGTGAATTGCTTAGAGGCCTAGGACAACTAAGTTGCCTTGCAAAGCTCTTAAGAAAGGCCAGATAGGCCTCTCCAATGATTTAGGATTAATTTAAGACACTAAACATCCCCACAGAATTTAAATTACAGAAGTTGAGTCACAGCAAAAGTCTCATCATGTGTTCTATGTGCTTTTCTACAGGATCCCCTGAATGTCTGACTGAGACTAAAGAAAATTAAATTAGGTAGTCAAAAACAAAATCTTAGGGCATTTTGATAAGTCTGTCCTTGTTTTCAATAAGAGCAACTGCCCAGTTCCTTTTGTTTAAATATTTTAAAAGTAAGAATATTAAACTAGACTCCTAGGAAATTAAGCAGACCAGCTGCTGTACATTCTATAGTTCTGTTTTCCTCTTCAGCTAATTGTTAAATTTTCTACAACAGCATCTTTTTAGTGATGTGTACAGGAAGTAGAAATAGTAAGAGAGGTGAAAGTAAAGGAGCAGAAAGGGAGAAGATATGACTTACCAATTTAGGAATGAAATATGGAATGTCAGGATAATAAGAGAATAAGCACCTGTATATCGATTTGACAACTTAGATGAAAATGGACCAAGTCCTCAAAAACACAAACTACCACAACTCATTCAATATAAAATAGATAATTTGGATGATTCTATAACTAATAGAGAAATTGAGTTCATAATTTTAAAATTTCTCATAACAAAATATCCAGGCCCAATTGGGTTCTGGAGAACACTGTACCAAATGGTTTATGAATAATTAACATCAGTTCTACCCAGTCTTGTCCAAAAAACAGAATAAGATGGAGCACTTTTCAAATCATTATATGAAGCTATTGTTACCATGATACCAAAACCTGATGAACAGGACAAAAAAAGACAGGACAAAAAAAGAAAATTATAGATGTAAAAATCCTTAACAAAATGTTAGCAAATAGAATTCATCAATATACAAAAAGGAATTATATACCATGACCGGGTGGAGTTAATTCCAGACATGCAAGGTTGTGTCAATATTTGAAAAATCAGTTAATGTAATCTATCATATTAACATGCTAAAGAAGAAAAAAAATCACATGATCATATCAATCAATGCAGAAAATGCATATAACAGAATTCAACATCCATTCAGGATAAAAACTCAGAAAGATAGGAATAGTGGGGAAGTTACTCAACTTGATAAAAAACATCTATAAAAAACCTACAATTGGGGCGCCTGGGTGGCACAGTCGGTTAAGCGTCCGACTTCAGCCAGGTCACGATCTCGAGGTCCGTGAGTTCGAGCCCCGCGTCAGGCTCTGGGCTGATGGCTCGGAGCCTGGAGCCTGTTTCCGATTCTGTGTCTCCCTCTCTCTCTGCCCCTCACCCGTTCATGCTCTGTCTCTCTCTGTCCCAAAAATAAATAAAAAAAATGTTGAAAAAAAAAAATTAAAAAAAAAAAACAAAAAAAACCCCCTACAATTAACTTCATATTTAATGATAAAAGACTCAATGCTTTCTCCCTAAGACCAGAAACAAAATAATAATGTCCACTCTCACCATGCTTATTCGATAGTACTAGAGGTTCTAGACAGAATAATTAATAAAATGAAATAAAAAGCATATAGATCAGAAATGAAGAAATGAAAATTATTCCTATTTGCAGATGACATAATTTGTCTATGTAGAAAATTCCAAAAAAATCTATAAAAAACCTCTCAGAACTAAAAAAGTTAGTTAAATAATATGTAGGATACATAATACATAAATAAAAATCAGTTACATTTGTATTTACTAGCAATGAGTCCATGGGCACTGAAATTGAAAATACAATACCATTTACAAAAAATGGTAATATTTAGGCATAAATCTAACAAAACATGTGTAAGACTTAATGTGATGGAAATACACAATGCTGGTGAAAGAAACCAAGGAGGATTAAAGAAATGGAGAGGCATACCATATTCACAGATTAGAAGACTCAATAGCAAAGTGTCAATTTTTAGTTGATATACAGTATGAAATTGATACAGGTTTAACAGAATTTCTATAAAAATTCAGAAATATTTTTCTATGTATAAACAAAGTTATTATAAAACTTATATGAAAAGGCAAAATAACTAGAATAGGTAAAACATAAATGAAGATGAATCAGTCTAATCAATTTGAAGCTTCCTACTATATAGCTACAGTAATCAAGCCTGTATGGTGGTGGTAGAAGTATAGACACATAGATCAACAGAACAGAGCAGAGAATCTAGAAATAGACACACACACACAAATGCTCATATGATTTTTGACAAAGGTATAAAGACAATTCAATGGAGGAGACAGCTTTTTCAACAGATAGTACTTGAGCAATTGGGCATACATAAGCCAAAAAATAAACCTTGATCTAAATTGAATTTAGATCACTTTTTCTACAAAAAATAACTCAAAATGGATCATGGACTTAAATGTGAAATGTAAAACTATGAAACTTTTAGAAAAAAGGGAAAAAAAAATCTTCAGGGTCAGAGCTAGACAAAGAGTTCTTAGACTTTACAAAGAAAACATGACCCCTTAAAGGAAAAATTGATAAATTGGGCTTCATCAACACATTTTTCAAATTGCTTAATGAAAGACCCTGTTAACAGAATGAAAAGACAAGCTACCAACTTGGAGAACATATTTGCAAACCACATATTTGACAAAAGATTAGTATCTGGAATATAAAAAGAACTCTTAAAATTCAACAGCAAAAAAGCAAACAATTCAATTAGAGCATGAGCAAAAACTATGAAGAGACATTTCATGGAAGAAAGTCATGTGGAAAAAAACACATGAAAAGTTGTCTGACTTCATTAGCAATTTGGGAAGTGAAAAGTAAAATCACATACAGATCAGAATGTCTGAAATAAAAATAGTGACTCACCAAATGCTATTGAGGATGCAGAGAAACTAGATCACTCACACATTGATGATGGGAACGTAAAATGATACATCTACTCTGGAAAACTCTTTGGCAGTTTCTTAAAAAATTAAACATGCAAATACCATAAAACAGCAATTACACTCCTAGGCATTTATTTCAGAGAAATTAAGACTTAAGTTCATACAAAAGCCCATACACAAATGTTTATAACAGCTTTATTTATAATAGTCAAAACCTGGGTACAACCTAATTGTCCTTTAGTGGATGAATGGTTAAAAAAACGTGGCATATCCATATCGTGGAATACTACTCAGCAATATAAAAGGAATAAACTATTGATATATGTAACCATCTAGATGAATCCCCATAGAATCATGCTGAGGGAAAATAGAAATATCAAAAGGTTACATACTGTATGATTCCATTTATATGATTTCTGAAATAAGATTTAGAAATGGAGAACAGATTAGTGGTTGCCAGATTAGAGAGCATGGTGAGGGTGGGAAGGAATTGCGCATGGCTATGGAGGGTAATAGGAGGGATCCTAGTGATAGAAACATCAGAGAAAGGAACACCGTTCTTAAGTGCATAAACGTCAGCATCTTGTTTATGATCTTTGATCATAATTTGGTAAGATGTTATCTTTGAGAGGAAATTGGATAACAGTACATGGGATAGCTCTGTATTACTTTTTACCCTGAATGTAAACTAATAATTTTTGCAAAATAAAATGTTTAATTAAAAACAAACAAAACAAAACAAATTTAGGTAATTTTTGGTAAGTTTCTCCTTGTTTTCAATAGGAATAGCTAGACCTTTCCTATTGTTTACATACTTCAAAAGAATGTTAAATAAGACTCCTAGAAAATCAAGCAAAGCATCAATTGAATCAGATATTGTACACTCTGTACTTTTTCTGCTTTCTCCTCTAATTGTTAAACTGTCTATAAAAATACCTCTTTAGCGGTGTGCATAGACAGTAGAAACAGATCTCAGTTCTTTCCAATTGACTTTAATTCCCATAATTACAACTATTCAAAAAATCATTTTGCCTCCAAATATCAGGCTCTCTTATTAAGGAGAATAAAATTCCTTTTATTTTATTTTATTTTTTATTTTATTTTAATTACAGAATAAGCATGATTTTTGTAGTAAATTTAGGAAGTAGAAAAAGTATAAAAGAGCAGAAGAATTTTTTTTTAAACAACCCACAGTCTACTGTCTAGTATTTTGGTTTGTTTCCTTCTTATGTTTCTTCCATGAATTTTTTATATAGTTAAAATCCTTCTATGCATAAAATTTTGTAAAACTTTGGGTTTTTTTCAGAATTATATAATAAATATTTTAATATTTGTATAATGTTGCCATATGCTTTTCTTATAATTTACTTAGCCATTTTCCCAATTTAAGACAATTGAATGTTTAATATTTTTCACTATTAAAAATAATGCAGTTGAAACATTTTCTACATAAAGAATTCTTTACGCTTATTTATTTTCTTTCCAGGTTTTATCAGTGGAAGTAATGGGTCAAAATATATGCCTGTTTTAAAGTTCTTGATCTATATTACTGATGACTTTAGTCAAATTCCATTTAGGATACTAAAAACTTGTTGATAGTATTTAGGGAAAGATTTTTGAAAAATATTTTCTCAGGAAGCAGAGGAAAATTAACAGATATGATTATATCTTCTATTCTTGGATCACTTCAGGATCTGTGTACTCCTTTTTTCAGAATTTTTCCACTAATCAGAGAAAAAAAAATCAGCTTTGGAGATTGTACTGGGTGGAGACTATGTGAACTGTTTTTTGCACTACAGAGGCTAGAAAACTAAAAAGTCTATTTTATTTCCAAGATTCTCTTGCATCTATAGTTGTGGGTGCAAAGTATTTTTCACTAATTAAATGCTCTTGAGCAGAATTTGGAAGGTGGAAATGAGACGAAAGCCATCTTCCTATTGCCCTGGCTGTCGGTGCCTGGTCTGCATGGTCATGGAGATGAGGAATATTTCTTCAGGAGCCTTCCAATGCCATTTCCCTAGCTTGCTGTTTGCTGAAAGGACTTTGTGGGAGTAGCAGTTTCTTGATGACTATCCTGCAGCCACATAGTATGTTTTGATGTCTATAGTTTTAGCTGTAGCCTCCTGATTACCAAAGTTGAACATATGCTAGACCATAAAGAAAGCCTCAAAATTACAGAAAACTGTCATCAGTGAGTTTGTTCTCAGAATGAAGCAGAATTAAGTTAGAGATCAATATCAAAGAGACAACTTGAAATCCTCAATTGCTTGTAAACTAAACAACCTATTAGTAAGCGTTCCATGGCTCAAGAAGTTGTAATGAATATTAGTTATGTTATTTTTCTTAAAATGACTGTATATATTCTATTCTGGTTTGTTTTATTTTATTTTAGAGAGAGAGTATGTGAGTGAGAGCAGTGGAGGGATAGAGAAAAGGGGACAGAGGATCCAAAGCAGGTACTGAGAGCACAGAACCAGATGCAGGGCTCAAATTCACGAACCATGAGATCATGACCTGAGCTGAAGTCAGTTGCTTAACCCACTGAGCCACTCAGGTGCCCCTGTATATATTCTATTCTCAGGTTCATTGTCTAGCAGTCTCTTTTTCCAAATAATTCATTTTGAGTGGGAAGACAATCTACATCAGATGTATTGTACATATTGAACTAAGGTGTGTCACAAGACAAAACATTAAATTTCTTGCTTTTTGAGATGAGCTGAATAAAATTTCAACTCCTTGAAATAGTTCCAGTTGGAAAGAACATATTTTGAACTAAATTATTCTGAAGACATGGAATCAAAATTTATGGGATGTAGCTAAAGTAATGCTAGAGGAAAACCTATTTCATTAAAAATGAAATAAAAGTATGAGAGAATAAGAATGAGTGAATATTAATGGTCTAAGCTTCCCTCACACATCCCCAGAAAAAGAATGGAGAATTAAATCTAAAGAAAGTTGAAGGAAGGAAAGAATGAAGTTCAAAAAACAATAAAGCAGAAAGCAAATATGCCATAAACATCAATGAAGCCAAAACTTTATAAACCTTGAATAATACTGATTTAGAAAAAAATAGCAATATCAGAAAAAAAGGAGAAACAAAACTAAAGCTCCTACATACTTTAAAAGAAAGCAAGAAGAAACTATAGATGCACTTACAAGAATAAATTTGACAATTGGATGAAATGAACAAATTTCTTGAAAAACAAATCTTATCAAAACTTGCAAAAAAGAATAGGACATTTGAATAGTCATATTTACTAAAGAAATTGAAGCTGTTATTAAAAACCAACCCACAAAGAAAATGCCAGGCTCTAGATGCCTTCATTGGTAAATTTGTTCAGACATTGAAGAAAAAAATAATACAAATATCTCCAAATTCTTCCAGGAAATACAAACAGAAAGAACATTTCCCTCATTTTATCAGGCTGGTATCAAGATACCAAAATCTAACAAAAATTCTGTAAGAAAAATAATTATAGAACAACCTCTCTCGTAAGTATTAATGCAAAAGTTCTAAATAAAATAATAGTGTTGGGAGACAATTCTCCATGGGTCTCTCATGTTTCTGCACATCATATGAGAGAAGTACTAGGAAGTTTTGTTCTAAATTACCCTTTGGGGGATGCTTATATAACAGCCTCGGAAGATAGATGTAGTATCTTTTTTGAGCAAAGGGCAGATTTCATTACAGCTTGGGAGGATAGAAATACTATGTCACTAAATTTTATTTAAGAAGGCCCTTGTCCCTCTTACATTTGACCCTTTCAGATGGAAGGAATAAGGTATGCAAATAGGGGATGATTGGAAAAAAGATGAACTGTAGCTACCACAATGTTAATTTTGGGAAGTGGTGGAAGAACAATGACTCTTGTACTTGGGACAACAATGTCTTAGATTCTGGGATATGTGGGATAGGAAGGGGCGTTAATGATCTACTTTTCAGAGACTCCTCTGGTACTTTTTCCTTAAAGGAAAAATGTCCTCTCCTAAACTTTGCAAGCATTTTAAATTTAACTGACAGTTGAGTCTTCTATCTCCTGCCCAGATAACTTGACTGTAAATTGATCACTGCTGGACTTGACCTTAAGTCTATCAGAAACAGCAAGGGATAGTCAACTCCTGTACCTCTTATGCATTAAACATGTGAAGATATTCAGATGTCTTGGCAATTCCCTCTCCTAGCCGTTGTTCTGTTATCTTGTGGGCTGACAAATCTACCTGATTGATAAGGTGGAGAAACAGGATAGGATGGACCAACTACCTCGGCAGTTTTCCAAAAACAAGGACTAGACTCAATTGTTCAAATTCAAGTGGGAATCCTAAGGTCTGCCATGGCTGCAAGTGCCCCAACAATAGTAAATAGCACTTTATTTCCAGAGGTGCAACAGCTATACTTATATGGAAGTCAGGCATTAATTTGTCTTCCCCAAAACACAATGATTTATACTTTAGGAATCGTCATGAGATGCCTTCAGATATGTGGGAAAACACCACTAATAGATCATGTATCCCTCATGTGATTGTGGAGGTCTTTCTACTAAGGCTAGCCTCAGCTAATTGGGGGAGTTTCCTGTAGGAATATATAAGTCACATTTATGTGCACTCTTCTGGACATTTATTCCATGATGACAACCAAATATTTAAAATATGTGTTATGAACTTTGTCTCTGATTTTATCTAAAGTAATTAATGCTACTACCTCAGCCCTAGAACTTCAATTCTCTAGCCAGGGGTTTTATGGATGATTGAATTGCCCTAGGCATTCTCCTTGTAGGCAAAGGCAGAGTCTATGTAATAGTGCATTCTGTTGTACCTGGATTAATGCCTCTGGTCAAGGGAAAGTTTAGTTCAGATATTTAAAAAGCCATCTAGCTTTCTAAGGTAGACCCCAATGGTGTATGAAATTTGTTCACCTGGCTTGGTCTGGGAATCTGAGGAACATGACTGAGGTGAATACTTAATGTTGGTTTCATTCTGTCTGCTGTTATTAGTGCCCTTAATTAAATGCTAAATGAGATAAATTGAGCAGATTTGGTCTCAGCTTCTGTAAGTCATATTAATCAGGGTGGTGTACTCAGAAAAAATCATCAAAAGCCAAGAAGATGTAGAAACAAGGACTGAATAGTGTTGGGAGATAATTCTCTATAGGAGTCTTTTGCATTTCTGCACATCTCATGCATGGAACACCAGTTGCCTTGTTTGTTTGTTTGTTTGATTCTGTTATAGACTGGATTGTCTCCTCCAGAATTTATGTGTTGAAGACCTAACCCCCAATGTGACTGAATTTAGAGATGCGGCCTTTAAGGAGACAGTTAAAATGTAAATGAGGTCAGAAGAGTGGGACTTTAATCTGATATAATTGGTATCCTTACAAGAAGAGGAACAGATACCAGACATTTCTCTCTTTTCCTGCATGCATATAGTAAATGTCATGTGAGGACACAGCCATCCACAAACCAAGAAGAGGTCTCACCAGACACCAATTCTGCTGGCATATTGATATTGGATTTCTAGCCTCCAGAACTATGAGTTGTTTAAGCCACTCAAACTGTGGTATGTTGTTATGGCAGTCCTAGAAGACTTCTTTTCAAAAAGACAGCAAACAGATTGTACAACAATTAGCCAGAGCAAAGGGCAACCTGCTTACATCCCATTATAATAGATTGGGGTTCTCTATATTCAGAACCCCTCTTTTATAATGCATCCCGCTGCATGTGTAGGTTTTTGTGTGTTGTTAGACCCTGTTTGAATTGCCCTGTGGGCTCAGGGCACCGACATGAATGATGATACTCTGACTATTGCTATTGCCATGAATAAATAACTGTTCATTTTCTCTGACCCAGTCATCTCTTATCTTTTTCCAGCACCCATGAAACTATGGTGGGCTCACATGTTAAGATTAGTCAGTTTAGTAAGGTAAACTCTCAGACCCTTCACAGTTCCTGGTAATTAGCAAGTTCAATCCATCAATATATTAAAGAGAGCATACATTACAACCAAGTAGGGTATGTTATAGGAATGTATAAATAATTTACCATTTAATATTCAACTAACATACTTCATCACATTGAAGGAGAGAAGTAGAAAAAAAAACATATGAACATTGTGCTAGATACATCAAAGCATTTGATGAACCACACCACACCACACCACACCACACCACACCACACACACATCTCTTCATAAAATATAAATAGAGCACCTCCTTAATCTGAAAATGAGTATCTGTGAAAACCTTAGAGGAAAGAGTATATACTTAATGCAATATAATGCAATTATACTTAGTGCAATATTGAAAAATTTTTGTCTAAGATTGTAATGAGACAAGGATCTGTCAGCCATCATCAATTCTACATAGCATTGCGCTGAAGATACTGGCAGATCCAATCAAACCAAAAAAAAAAAAAAAAATGGAAGGAAGGAAGGAAGGAAGGAAGGAAAAAGGAAAACACACACACACACACACACACACACACCACACCCCACCACACACACACATCTCTTCATAAAATATAAATAGAGCACCTCCTTAATTTGAAAATGAATATCTGTGAAAACCTTAGAGGAAAGAGTATATACTTAATGCAATATAATGCAATTATACTTAGTGCAATATTGAAAAATTTTTGTCTAAGATTGTAATGAGACAAGGATCTGTCAGCCATCATCAATTCTACATAGCATTGTACTGAAGATACTGGCAGATGCAATCAAACCAAAAAAAAAATGGAAGGAAGGAAGGAAAAAGGAAGGAGAAAAGGCACAAGGGTTGGAAATGAATAAAGCTGTCTTTATTTGCAGAAGAGATGATAATATTGGCAGAAAACCTAACAGAAGTCAAACTATTAGAATTAATAAATAAATTTGGCAAGATTGTTGGGAAAATATTGCATTTCTATATATTAAACAATAAATAAACAGGAAATAAAAATTTTTAAGTGATGCCACTGGCAATTGCATTAAGAAAATCAAATATCTGGGAGCCTCACGGAGGAAAATAAAAACAATTAATGTGCTCCTTGAAACTCACCAGAATGTCTAAAATTAATAACCTATAATCCCAAGTGTTGGAAAGGGTATTGAACAACCAGAACTTCCAAACACTGCCAGATGGAGTATAAATTTGTACAATTCTTTTGGAATACTGTTTGGCAGTTATCTCCCTAAAACACAGCAATTCCATTCCTAAGTACAATACATGCAATAGAAATGCACACATATGTTCACAAAGGAAATGCATAATCATGTTCATAGCAGCTCTGTTTGCAGTATATCCAAAGTGGAAATTACCCAGATGCTTCTCAATAGTCAAATAAATAAATTGTTGTATATTCACACAGACCAGGTCTTGGCAAACTTTCTATAAAGGGCCAGAGAGTAAATATTTCAGATTTTGTAGGCAATACAGTCTCTGTCACAATACCTCATCTCTGCCATTGTAGCATGAAAATAGCCACGGATGAATATGCTATATCCCAATAAAACTTTATTAATTGACACTGAAATTTGCATTTCATAAACTTTTCACATGTCTTGAAATTGTGTTCTTCTTTTGATTTTTTTCAATCTATAAGAAATATAAAAATATTTTTATCTTGTAAGTCATACACACACAGGTGGTAAGCCAGATTTGGTTCATGGTGCCACAACCCTTGATGTGGAAAACTACCATACAGAAATGAGAGTAAAGAAAACTGCAACTACTTGCAATGATATGGAAGAATCTTATAATGTTAAGTGAATGAAGTTGGACACAAAATAATGCATACTATATGATTTCACTCATATGAAGTTCAAATATAGGTAAAACCAATTGGCAATATCAGAAATTAGATTACTGGTTACATTTGGCAGAGGTGGTTCAAACATAGCAAGAGGGGGATTTGAGGATGCTGGTGATGGTTCTTGACATGGGTGCTGGTTATAAAGGTGTGATCACTGTAAAAATGTATTGAGTTGTACCTTGTGATTTGTGTAACATTCTGTTTGTTGTATTTTTAAAAAAATTCAAAAATGCTTATAACTTTTTAATTTCCACTGTCATTTAAATTTTTTACTCCAGGGAAATGTTTTCCCTTCTTACTGGATAAAAACTTTGACAGCCCTGTGATTTTCTAGTCTTTCTTGAGTAATAGATGGTCCGGTGCAAATTTAGTTTTGACTCAGAAATTCTGATATATTAATCACACATCCATCTTTGTTCAAAAATACACTTCTCACATCTCTGTTCTCAACTGGAGTCTGTAGAGATTCACTACCTGGTTTCAGGCACTAGAATGTCTAGTTTCTTTCTTGTATTTAGTCCCCTACTTGCCAGTAATTCTTAAGGGCCATTTGGCTTGGTGCACAGAGAGAACGGGAACAGAAAGTTCTGGTTTGACTGGTATTTTTTTGGCTTTATGTCCTTATTTCATTTATTTTTTTGCTAGCGAGGTTGAACAGCTTTCATGCGCCTTAGAACTTTTGGTTGAAAAACAACATAGCTGGACCCTTCTGGTTCTGATGATTTGGCTGTCTAGATATCTGCAGACCTTCACAATGAAGTCAGCTAAAAATACTGAGTAAAAGATTTTTTTAAACCCATGTTTTTAGATTTGTTAAATTCTAAGTATATGACTGAAATTCTCCTAGTAAATAAGTCCATCCAAATGCATGGTGGGACTTTATTAATTATCTCAGGCTCTTAAAATTCTACTTAGAAAAGCAGACTTCAAATCTAGCATCTGAGTTAATTCCTATCCACAAATCAATTCCAGAAAATAAATAAATTACTGAAACTGAGTGTTTTATCCTCTCATAAAGATATTTCCTAATCCCGGAGGCTAAGCCTCAGGTTGGAAAGTAACCAAAAGACTGAGGCCAGGTCATGTGAGGGGTACCAGATTCCCCAATGTGTCATATGTTTTCTTTTGTTTGTCATCTGTTTGCCATACTTGAGACTCTGACAATACATTGGGTAACTTTTCCTTCTCCTCAGAACTCTGTAGATATTATTCTGTCTGCTGGCTTGAGTGTTGCTGTGAATAAATCTTCTGCCAGATGGATTCCCTTTTGGACTGCATCTTCTCCAAAACCTTTGTTTTGTGTAGATATTTCTATCTATACATCTGAGTAATTATTTATCCTAGAAATTCACTAGCTTCACCACAATATGCCCCTGTGTTGATAATATTATGTCAGATTTTCTAGAGGTGCCCTTTTAATCTCCAAACCTATCCCTTCTTTTTTTGTTTTTTTTTTTTTTTTGGAAAATATATTCTATTATATCATTGTATACTTTTTCTATACTGTTGGTCTTCTCAACTGTGGTCATACTCATTGAATACTCTTAAGTTCTGTTGTTGTTATCCATTACATCATATCTGTTATCTTTCTTAAATGCAATTTTATCACTGTTATTTTCTCCTGCCACTTGTGACTATCTTGAACCTTCCATTCATGCTTCAAATTAGGTTTTAGCCATTCCTATGATGTTTCTTGCTTCTAGTTTATATATTAGTTTTGTAGTGGAATAGTGTTTTGTCCTTATCTGACTGACTTAGCTCTGCATTATTCATCACATTCTGTTGGTGCAGTGTCTCATTTTCTTTCATTGATTTCATTTTCTTTTTAATTTTTTTCTATATAAAAAAACAAATGTTGTAGAATATTTTCTTCTTTACTCCATATTGGATTGTTTATCTGTCTTACATAATTGAGTTTCTTTCTATTTTTCTTCACTTGAATTTTTACATAGTTGTCATGCTATTTCTCTTCATCTTATCATATTTAACAGAGTTAACAGGGTCAACTCGATCTGAACCTTCTGTATGCTCAAGTATAGAATGAATAACTTGATCTAGACTCTCTTTACCTCATCCGGGATCTGTTGGTATTTGCCTGCAGAGCACCTGGTGGTGGATGTTTTTCCAGCTTGTCTGTTACATGAGAGATGGGTGAGTAGGATTCAATTAGTGATATGAACAACTGTTGTTGGTAGACCATGTCTCTGATATTTTTGATAATTATATTAAAAATCTCAGGGCACCTGGGTGGCTCACTCGGTTAAGCATCCGACTTTGGCTCAGGTCATCTTGTGGTCTTTGAGTTCAAGCCCCGCGTCGGGCTATGTGCTGACAGCTCAGAGCCTGGAGCCTGTTTCAGGTTCTGTGTCTCCCTCTCTCTCTGACCGTCCCCCGTTCATGCTCTCTCTCTGTCTCAAAAATAAATAAAAACGTTAAAAAAAATTTAAAAAAATCTTATATTGGCATTTATTCTACTGTTCAGGTGCCTCTCTACTTCTGAAGGACTGTTTCATTCAGGGTTCAACCAGAAAAGCATAAACATAAATATAAATTTGTATATATATATATTTATACACATATCAATATATATTATATAAATTTATATTTATAATATATATTTATCAATATATATTATATAAATTTATATTTATAATATATATTTATCAATATATATTATATAAATACATAAATATTTATAAAAAATAATATATATATATAGGATTTGGCCTTAGGTAGCTGGTTAAGCACTATCTGCAAGGCTATTTTCTTTACAGCCGGTTCTGCAGTTTAGAGTCTTCAGAGGAAGTAGCTGGGAAGGGAAGATAAATGTAAAGTAGGGGAGACCAAGTACAAACTAGAACTCAAAAACATGAGTTAAAATTTCTCATGAAAGGACTGAAACCCATGTCAATTCTTGTTGCCTCTAGTGTTGATGGCATGTGCATTTTGCAGATGCCAGGCCTTTCCTTATAGAATTAAACATACACACATGGCCCAGGAGTCAGAGAAACAGGGGAATGGAGGGGAAAATAGGACAATTGCAGGCTCAGCAGTACTTCACATCAGTGAGTTGAGTCAGCAAATCAGCAATATGATTGAGCTACAAAATGGCGACTGCTTCCCTCCCTCCCTCTGAATCTCCCAAGGATCAGTCTCATGGACAATCCTAACTGGAAACACAGGAAGGGAATTGTGGGAAATGTAGCTCAAACTAGCCAAATGGACAAAAAGTACAAAGTTACCTTTGGATTTTTTTTTACTGTTATCCTCAAATAAAGTCTGCCTCGAAGCCTTTATTTCTGATAGACACAATCAGACCCAAATTTTATTTCCTATTTCATTCGCTTCTTCCCTGAAGTCAATCAAGAAAGTGACAAAAATCTAAGCAATCATGATGTAAATTAAAGTCAGATTTGCATTTTCATGAGAATAAAGAGAATAGTTTTTATGATTTATTATACTCTGTATTTTGATTTGATGTTCAAATTCATAGAAATTCACTCCAATGACAATTACTTTATTCAGGACTATCTATGAAGCTGGCATTAATATGACTGTTTCTCCCATGTGCAATTAAAGAGAAACAAAAGAGAGGGTTTTAGCCAAACTTCACTGAACTTTTTTTTCTCTCAAAAGCTTTGTTTAATCCTGAACTGCAAAGTCCTCATCAAAGAACTTCCCTGAAATTACCTTAGCTACCAAGAGCATTTTTACTCAATGAAAAGCCTTGAAATGACTCAGTTCCATCAGACAGTTATTTCAAAAGCCATAATTAACATCCAATTGTGAAAAACACAATAGTGACTTAAAACAAAATTTAACTGGTGATGTGAAAACAAGAGCAAAACCTCATAATGAAAAAAAAAATTGCTGCCAAATGACAAAGTATAAAGAAATCTATGTACCTAATTTAGCCTATGGCTGAAGAACATTGTTACTTCTGTCAAGAACCAAGAACTTGCTTGATGGCAAATCTACACATTAAAAATCCAAAGACACAAACTTAAGCATCTTGAATCACCCAATGTTTTCTCTGCTTGCTGGATTTGATCATTATGAGTTGTTAGCTGCATACACCAGAAAATAAAACAATTTAAGAACTTAACTCTAGCCTCAGTCTTGGTCCTGTGATTATGATGCTTGTATGTATACTGTTTGCATACTTTTTAACTTTGCACTATAAAGCTATTTTCTACTAATTTAAAGCTGTCTCCATTCTGTTTTTACATTTTGTGGAGCATGCTGCAACCAAGTCACTTCAGAATTGCCCAGTAGGGTATGTAAAATTTTCTCAAGAAAAGGTCTGGGCCTTTGATTTTGTTTTTTGTTTGTTTGTTTGTTTGTTTTATCTGTAAAATGAGGATAATAACGCCTATATCTGATTATCCCACACAATTTTTTAGTTATTCAAAGTGAAATTTTTTAAACTGTTCTGTACAAATGAAAAGTGAATCATTATGGTTGAGCCTGGACTGACAGTGTTTTTGAACGTTTGCATAAGAGATCAACAAAGCTCTTTAAAATTTAAGTAGTTATCTCTTTTCTGAGAAGGGAAGATTCGAATTTATATCTTCAGTCTCAACTGAACTGGTAAGTAGAATTCCTCAGAAATATTCTGAACACACTGAAATCAGTAATTCCCTACCAATCAACCCACACATTAAAAGGAAATGAGGCTTACTTTGTAGTCATGTTGGTGTATTTAGAACATTCAACTATTTATGAAGTATGAGAATTGTATATGATTTTGCCTATTTCTTTTGCTTAGGATGAATTCTTATAGTTGTTACCTTTTAGATTGTCATCCTGAAACAAGCCATGTTGAACTGTCTCTCTGAATTTGTTCCAGTGACTGTGAAAATCAAGTTCTTCATTTACATAATGGAATGATGGCTAAATAAATCCTGAGAAAGGCAACTGACAAGTCTTAAAGTATAATTTTCAAAAGGTTAAAAAATCATGGCTGTTATAAAGGCATAAAATCAACATATGTCAAAAATTTTATTTAAATCATTACTTTGATTTACTCATCAATTAATGTGGGAACCAATAACTGGTTCAACTGTCTTTCCAGGAAGCAAACAAACATACAAAAGCCCTGTCTGCCAGTTTTTGTAGCACAAGTACTCCCACCATGGCTGATTTCTTTTTCTTTCTTTTTTTTTTTTTTTGAGAGAGAGAGCACAAGCAGGGGAGGGGCAGAGAGGAGAGATGGAATCCCAAGCACAGAGCCCAGTGCAGGGCTCGAACCCATGAACTGTGAGATCATGACCTGAGCCTAGATCAAGGGTCAGATGCTTAACCGTACTGAGCCACCAAAGCTCCCCTTACCATGGCTGATTTTAAATTTTATTTTTTATTTTTTAAAATTTACATCCAAATTAGTTAGCATATAGTGCAACAATGATTTCAGGAGTAGATTCCTTGGTACCCCTTACCCATTTAGCCCATCTCCCCTTCTACAACCCCTCCAGTAACCCTTAGTTTGTTCTCCATATTTATGAGTCTCTTCTGTTTTGTCCCCCTACCTGTTCTTATATTATTTTTGTTTCCCTTCCCTTATGTTCATCTGTTTTGTCTCTTGAAGTCCTCGTATGAGTGAAGTCATATGATTTTTGTCTTTCTCTGACTAATTTCACTTAGCATAATACCCTCCAGTTTGTAGTTGCAAATGGCAAGATTTCATTCTTTTTGATTGCCAAGTAATACTCCATTGTATATATGTACTACATCTTCTTTATCCATTCATCCATCAATGGACATTTGCTCTTTCCATACTTTAGCTATTGTTGATAGTGCTGCTATAAACATGGGGGTACATGTGTCCCTTCAAAACAGCACACCTGTATCCCGTGGATAAACGCCTAGTAGTGCAATTGCTGGGTCGTAGGGTAGTTCTATTTTCAGTTTTTTGAGGAACCTCCATACTATTTTCCAGAGTGGTTGCACCAGCTTGTATTCCCACCAACAATGCAAAAATGATCCTCTTTCTCCACATCCTTGCCAACATCTGTTGTTGCCTGAGTTGTTAATGTTAGCCATTCTGACAGGTGTAAGGTGGTATCTCATTGTGGTTTTGATTTGTATTTCCCTGATGAAGAGTGATGTTGAGCATTTTTTCATGTGTCAGTTGGCCATCTAGATGTCTTCTTTGGAGAAGTGTCTATTCATGCCTTTTGCCCATTTCTTCACTGGATTATTTGTTTTTTGGGTGTTGAGTTTGATAAGTTCTTTATAGATTTTGGATACTAACCTTTATCTGATATGTCATTTGCAAATATCTTCTCCCATTCTGTCAGTTGCCTTTAGTTTTGCTGATTGTTTCCTTTGCTCTGCAGAAGCTTTAATTTCCTTGCCTTTGGAGATGTATCAAGTAAGAAATTGCTGCGGCTGAGGTCAGAGAGGTTTTTTCCTGTGTTCTTCTCTAGGGTTTTGATGGTTTCGTCTCACATTCAGGTCCTTCATCCATTTTGAGTTTATTTTTGTGTATGGTGTAAGAAAGTGGTCCAGGTTCATTCTTCTGCATGTCACTGTCCAGTTTTCCCAGCACCACTTGCTGAAGAGACTGTCTTTATTCCATTGGATATTCTTTCCTGCTTTGTCAAAGATTAGTTGGCCATATGTTTGTGGGTCTGTTTTTGGGTTCTCTATTCTGTTCCATTGATCTGAGTGTCTGTTCTTGTGGCAGTACCATACTGTCTTGGTGATTACAGCTTTGTAGTATAGCTTGAAGTCTGGGATTGTGATGCCTCCTGCTTTGGTTTTCTTTTTCAAGATTGCTTTGGCTATTTGGGGTCTTTTCTGGTTCCATACAAATTTTAGGATTATTTGTTCTAGCTCTGTGAAGAATGCTGGTGTTATTTTGATAAGGATTGCATGGAATGTGTAGATTGCTTTGGGTAGTATCAACATTTTAACAATATTTGTTCTTCCTATCCAGGAGGATGGTATCTTTTTCCATCTTTTTGTGTCTTCTTCAATTTCTTTCATGAGGTTTCTATAGTTTTCAGGGTATAGATTTTTCTCCTCTTTGGTTAGATTTATTCCTAGGTATGTTATGGTTTTTTGTGCAACTGTAAATGGGATGATTCCTTGATTTCTCTTTCTGTTGCTTCATTGTTGGTGTATAGGAATGCAACCGATTTCTGTGTGTTGATTTTATATCCTGCAACTTTGCTGAATTCATGAATCAGTTTTATCAGTTTTTTGGTGGAATCTTTTGGGTTTTCCATACAGAGTATCATGTCATCTGTGAAGAGTGAAAGTTTGACCTCCTCCTGGGCAATTTGGATGCCTTTTATTTCTTTCTGTTGTATGATTGCAGAGGCTAAGACTTCCAATACTGTGTTGAATAACAGTGACGAGAGTGGACATCCCTGTCTTGTTCCTGACTTTAGGGGGAAAGCTGTCAGTTTTTCCCCATTGAGGATGATATTTGCGTTGGGTCATTCATATATGGCTTTTATGATCTGGAGGTATGCTCCTTCTATCCCTACTTTCTTGAGGGTTTTTATCAAGAAAGGATGCTGTATTTTGTCAAATGGTTTCTCTGCATCTGTTGAGAGGATCATATGTTTCTTGGCCTTTCTTTTATTGATGTGATGAATCACTTTATTTTTTTTGCAGATATTGAACCAGCCCTGCATCCCAGGTATAAATCCCACTTGGTCATGGTGAATGATTTTTTTAAAGTATTGTTGGATCTGGTTGGCTAATGTCTTTTTTTTTTTAATTTTTTTTTAACGTTTATTTATTTTTGAGACAGAGAGAGACAGAGCATGAACAGGGGAGGAGCAGAGAGAGAGGGAGACACAGAATCTGAAACAGGCTCCAGGCTCTGAGCTGTCAGCACAGAGCCCGACGCGGGGCTCGAACTCACGGACCACGAGATCATGACCTGAGCCGAAGTCGGACGCTTAACCGACCAAGCCACCCAGGCGCCCCTGGTTGGCTAATGTCTTGTTGAGGATTTTTGCATCCATGTTCATCAGGGAAATTGGTCTGTAGTTCTCCTTTTTAGTGGGGTCTCTGATTTTGGAATCAAGGTAATGCTGGCTTCATAGAAAGAGTTTGGAAGTTTTCCTTCCATTTCTATTTTTTGGAACAGCTTCAAGAGAATAGGTGTTAACTCTTCTTTAAATGTTTAGTAGAATTCCCCTGGAAAGCCATCTGGCCCTGGACTTTTGTTTTTTGGAAGATTTTTGATTACTAATTCTATTTCCTTACTGGTTATGGGTCTGTTCAAATTTTCTATTTCTTCCTGTTTCAGTTTTGGTAGTGTATATGTTTCTAGGAATTTGTGCATTTCTTCCAGATTGCCCATTTTATTGGCATATAATTGCTCATAATATTCTCTTATTATTGTTTTTGTTTCTGCTGTGTCGGTTGTGATCTCTCCTCTTTCATTCTTGATTTTATTTATTTAGGTTCTTTCCTTTTTCTTTTTGATCAAACTGGCTAGTGGTTTATCAATTTTGTTAATTCTTTCAAAGAACCAGCTTCTGGTTTCATTGATCTGCTCTACTGTTTTTTTGGTTTCGATAGCATTAATTTCTGCTCTAATCTTTATTATTTCCTGTCTTCTGCTGGTTTGGGGTTTTATTTGCTATTCTTTTTCCAGCTCCTTAAGGCATAAGGTTAGGTTGTGTATCTGAGATCTTTCTTCCTTCTTTTGGAAGGCCTGGATTGCTATATACTTTCCTCTTATGACTGCCTTTGCTGCGTCCCAGAGGTTTTGGGTTGAATGTTATCATTTTCATTGGCTTCCATATACTTTTTAATTTCCTCTTTAACTTCTTGGTTAGCCCATTCATTCTTTAGTAGGATTTCTTCATTCCCCAAATATTTGTTACCTTTCCAAATGTTTTCTTGTGGATGACTTTGAGTTTCATAGCGTTGTGGTCTGAAAATATTCACGGTATGATCTCGATCTTTTTGTATTTACTTGGGGCTGATTTTAAACTACCAATGTGAAGTCAATGAGCTTTCAAAGTTCTCATGAGCCAGTCTGAACCAGCTCCAGCACAGTACTGTTATAGATATAAAAGAAATGTTAAAATAAGGTATGTAGAATGTGCAACTGGTTAATATCTCAAGGAGAAATAAACATTTAGTTATTTTTCACCAGACAGAAATAATTTGCATCTCTGCTGAACAAAATATATAACTTAACCTCTGCTGTTATAGAGTCATAAAAGAGCCCAGTCAGAAAAGTCAGCTCAGCACTTCACTGGAAGAACATATAACAATTTCTTTTGTCTTTTCCATGTTATTAATAATAATTTCTGATAGAACAGATCGTTAAATCTATGATAAAATAATGTACCTCTGATACAATTTAAAAGTGTAAGTTCCCTTACTATGCTGTGAGGTACTTGAAGATAGAAAATCCTTTTTTAGGAGCTTCTGGGTAGCTCAGTTGATTAAGCATCTGACTCTTGATTTCAGCTCAGGTCATGATCTCACTGTTCATGAGATCAAGCCCTGCATCGGCTCTGCACTGACTGCATGGAGCCTGCTAAGGATTCTCTCTCTCCCTCTTCCTCTACCCCTCCCCTGCACACACACTGTAAATAAATAAATAAATAAATACATACATACATACATACATAAATAAAGTAGAAATTATAATTCTTAATGGGACAAGGCAATTGAGGATTAAATTAACAAAATAAGACAGTTGAAACACAATGGACACCAAGTTTATTATAATTGAAACTGAATAAACAGAAGTCATAGCATTAATTGGTCATAACTTTTTACATTTAGTTATCACTGATTAAATAAATAATGAAAAAGTGAAGAGCTTAGCACAATAGTTTGTACTGTGGTCCATCCATTAATTTACTAAAAATTTATTTATATGCCAGGTATTGTTTTAAGTGTTAGAGATATAGCAGTGAAGAAAAAAGTTGAGCTTTAATTTAGCAGAATTTTCTTGTTAGTGTGAGCATATATGAAGGTTTAGAAGCTGAGGACAGGGGCTCCTGGGTGGCTCAGTCAGTTAATCATCTGACTTCGGCTCAGGTCATGATCTCACAGTTCATGGGTTTGAGCCCCGTGTCAGGCTCTGTGCTAACAGCTCCTAGCCCGGAGCTTGCTTCGTATTCTGTGTCTCCTTCTCTCTCTTCCCCTTCTCCACTCTCACTCTGTCTCTCTGTCTCTCTGTCTCTCTCTCTCAAAAATAAATAAACATTAAAAAAATTAAAAAAAAAAGATGAGGACAATCCAGAAGACTCTGAGAAAGATGTGAATGAGTCCTGTTAGGTACAAGAATCAAAAGTGAGTGGTGTCTGAGAGGCCAAGTGAAGTATTTCAAAGAAGGTGTGATCAACTAGCTAACTCTAATGCGGTTACTAGGTTGAACAAGAAATGACTGAAAATTGAGAAACTGTATTTACAGATTTTTTTTAATGTTTATTCATTTTTGAGAGACAGAACATGAATGGGGGAGGAGCAGAGGGAGGGAGACACAGAATCCAAAGCAGGCTCCATCCAGGCTCTCAGCTGTCAGCACAGAGACCAATATGGGGCTTGAACTCACGAACCGTGAGATCATGACCTGAGCCAAAGTGGGACACTTGACTGACTGAGCCACCCAGGCGCCCTTAACAAGAGGGAGGTCTTTGATGAATTGACAGAGAACTTTGGGTGAAGTAGCAATTAAAGCCTTAGTGGAATGTTCAGAGGAGAATGGGAGAAGTGGGGACAATAAGTTTGGACAACTGTTTTTGGAGTTTTGCTTTGAAGTGAAATAGAAAATACAAGTTTATCAGAGTGTGACATCAGGACAAAGGACAAGGGAGTTTCTTTGTATTTTTTAAAAAATTAAATAAAACGAGAATATTACATGTTTAGATTGCTGAGAGGTATGGCCCTCTGGAGAGGCAAATATGATGATGCAGGAGAGAAAGGAGCGTAGTCCCTGAAAAAGGAGGGAGGGGGTGGGTGGAATTATGAGAATGTATTTACTCAAATCTTCAGTATTCAGTGGTTAAAAAAATTATAGCTATAGAGTTATTAGCATGTATCACATAATGCAGTACATTTATATTTTTGACAATAGCAATCCATATATTATTGTGAACCCTAAAGTTTGAACTATTTTAATATTTTTATTGTCAAATAAAATAGAGATAACTACGCAAGATAAAAATGTAGAACCATTTAGGTCAAGAAGTAGAACACTGACAACAACCAGAAATAACCACTGTGTCCCTTCCCAACCATATTGTCTCTTCTACCTCGAAGTCACCACTTTCTTGACTTTAATGGTAATCATTTCCTTGCATTTCTTTATAGTTTAATCACATAGTATGAATCACTAAGCACTATAATTTAGTTTTCACTTGCTTTAAAGATTTTAAATAAATGGAGTACATATAGATGTACTCTTTTATAATTGGTTTCTGTAGTTTACTTTCTGGTTTTGGGATTCAGCCATGCTGTTACTGTAGATTGTTCATTACCATTGTTTTTAGTACCTCATTGGATACTATAATGGCAATCCCCTTTCTGTTGCTTAAGGATGCTTAAATTTGTTTCCTTTTATGAATAGTCCTGAAATGTGTTTGCTTTTTAATTGGGTATGTCCTTAGATATAAAATTGGTGGGTTATAGGGTTTATGTACCTTCAACTTTGGTAAACAATGCCTGAGCATTGTCTATAATGTTTGTATCAGGTTACGTGCTCATCAGCATCTGTGTGAGAGTTCTCATTGTTGCATATTCTCTCAAAAACTGTATTGCCAGTCCTTTTATGTTTATCTTTTCTGGTGGTTGAGAACTGGTATCTTTTGGTGATTTTAAATTGCATTTTCCGATGATTAATGAAGTTGATCATCTTTTCATATGTTTATTTTTCCCGTTTGATGAAAAGCATTGTCTCTTGATAGTGTTTTATATGAAAAGAACTTTATAATTTTATTGTAGCCATATTTATCAGTTTTTATTTATAAGCAATTATTTTTATGTCTGAAAAAGTTTTTTCAATCCAGATACCATCAAAGATATTCTTTTATGTTATCCTTTGGAGCTTTGTTGTTTTACCCAGCACACATCAATCTCCAATCTCTCTGGATTTGCAAATAGTGTAAATATAGTGTGTATACAGTGTAAAGTACTAGTCAAATTTCTTTTTTTTTCCCATGTGGATATTTAATTAATGAAGTATTATCTATTGGAAACAATAAATGTATCTTTCACTACTGCTCTGCAGTGATATCTTTGTCCTATATCAAGTATTCATTATAGGTATACATGTATTTCTGGATTTCATATTGGATTCTAACTATCTGTTTATTAATTATTTTACAAAACCCATGATTTCTTCATTTCTGTAACTTTATAACAAATCTTGACATTCAGTATAGAAATACTTTTCACCATATTTTCTATTTTAAGAATGCCTCAATTATTCTTTACAGCATATTTATATATTTAAGTATCTTGACTAATTTTACTAGTAGAGAATGTCTTTAATTCTTTGCTATCAGGTCTGCTCACTAACTCCAAACATCTAAGCATATATATTCATGCCAACTTTTCTAGGTTATCAACAGAAGGATTAATCCTATTCCACGAATACAAAAAGTGCAGGGATATATGTATATATATGGGTGTGGGTGTGGGTATATATATGTGTGTGTGTGTGTATGTGTGTGTGAGATTTTATATATATATATGATATATATAGACTTAGTAAGAAACTTAAGGTCTTACATTCTCTTCTTGTGTCAGATTCATAATATTTTCCTGTTCATAAAAAAGATTTTTTTAAAAGAAAAATAAAACACAAAGTCTGATTACTGGTTTATCTTAAGGGATGGGACCTAGTGCTGATAATATTTGTGTAGAAGTGAAGAAAGAGAACAGTAAGCACAATGTCTGAATGCACCTCTTTCAGTTTAAGGTCAGGATGTTGGGTACTTTCTGTCTTGATTTAGAAAATCACATCGGGAACATAAAAGGCTCTTTTGTGAAGTTAGCTATGAATTATTGAGCTGTAGTAGGTTTTGTTCTCTGTCACAGAGACATATGAACACACATATATCCTAAGGAAAAAAAATTGTGAGTTGGGTGGTTTGACTTCAGTTTTACACTCTGTGATTTCTATTTCAGCCCTCTCATGCCTATTTCCCTCCTTCAGCCCAATGTATCCTATAAGCCACAGTGCTCGCCTGAGTGCCTAATCTATGGTTTTCACCTCTGCCCCTTTCCCTGGTACCACACTGGTACCAAGGTATCCTGCCATGATAACAACATCCTGGTAATACTTGCACATCGTATCAGATACAAGTCGCAGCTTTTGGCTTCTGACTCTGACTGACTACAATGACATGAGTAGCAATAAATAAAACTTTAAAAAGTAGCACATATCTACCTCTATAATCTCCTTCTTTCCTTCTAAAATTTCCTGCTACCATCTTACTGAGTTGGTTAATCACATTTTGACGACAGTAAAATTATGTTGAAAACACGAACAAGGAGGCATTGAGTGTTTCAGATGAGGTCCTCCTTAAGTAAAGGAATATATTTTGTGTTTTATAATTTATCTGTTTGTGGATCTTTGTGCTTTTCTGGGTTTGGGATGTTTGAGGTTACTAGGTGGTTGGTTTATTAGGTAAGGAATATTAACATGTTAGACTTTGAATATCTATCTCCTAGGGCTTTGGAAACAATCTGATTTGCAAAACAAGTAAACAAAACAAGGATTAACTGACATTTCTAATCATGAGAGTGTTTCAAGGAGGAATAATTTAAATTCAAAATATATTTTAAAAATAGATTTTTTTGATAATCTTTTGTATCAGTGTTTTGAAGTGATTTACGTGTCCTTATGAGACCTGTCCCTAAGAATCTTTTTAAAACACAATGTAGTCTTTAAGAAATTACTGGAAGTAAATAGAATATAACAGTTTGGGGAATAAACCTGTCAAAATTAAAATGATAAGTATTTTCTTTTATTAGAGTAAAAGTTCAGAGTTATCTGTATTTAATACATCTCAAACATGGCATGTGACTGCATTTTCACTTCCCAAATTTTGGCTAGATCATCCTATAGATTCCCAAGGATGAGCTTAAGCAAAATACCATTTCCTTGATATTTCCACATGAGAGACTTTGAAAATTATTAGAGAGCAAAGTTTTCAGATATATTGGTCTTAGGAAAGTAAGAATACTATACACCAGAAGAAGTATTGGCTTATGTAAAAGTAGTCTTTGTAATTTCTACTAACGACCTACATTGATGTAATGACCACTTACTCTACATCATCTTCTGACTGAAACTCAGTTTCTTATATGTGATGTTATTTGTTTCTAGAATCATGACAGTTGGGTATTCTCATTTCAGAGTTAAAAAATAATCAGTTATTATAATGTTATGCCTGAAATCTAGTAGTTGTTGTAATTCAAGAAGGAACTGGTGCTTGGAAAGGAAAATATCTATGCTTATTTTCTTCAAACCTTCATAGACCTAACTATGTTGTGATATGAAGGAAGCTCATTTTAGTTGAAATAAAGCGTCTCATATTCAGAAAGGCCCATTTAAAAAATCACAATTTGGGGGCACCTGGGTGGCTCAGTTGGTTAAGTGTCTGACTTCAACTCAGGTCATGATCTCATAGCTCTTGGGTTAGAGCCCTTTCGTCGGGCACTGTGCTGACAGCTCAGAGCCTGAAGCCTGCTTCAGATTCTGTGTCTCTGTCTCTTTCTCTGCCCCTCCCTGGCTCATTCTCTGTCTCTCTGTCTCTCTCAATCTCAAAAATAAATAAACATTAAAAAAATAAAAAAAAAATCACAATTTCATCATTTACTAGCTTGGTTACTTTAAGGCATTTAGTTGCTCTCTAAAAGTTTTGAATTTTCACATTGTAATGTGAATTATTACAACCTGTGTCATAGGAAAACCATACTGATTACGGCACTGTAAAGCATCTTAAATAACGCGTCACTCACAAGTGAATTTAGTACATGTGTTCAAGAATGACCTGTGCTGCTGGCAGTGACTCTAAAGAAAAAATGTTGTCTTACTGGGCTCTTAAAAGGTAGCTAGTTATACACAATTGAGGCTTAAATTATTCCTGTTTGTGGTAACAAGAAACTTCACCAAGCATTCCACTTACTTCCATATATGTCCTGGTATCTTTGCAGTTAGGCAGAGCCTCGTGATTAGCTCTGTCCAAGGAAATGTCACTTAGGCGACCTGTGTGAGTTTCAGGGATGCAGCAGTGAAAGAACTGTAAAAGATTCAGGACTCTGCAGCCCTTCTTGGCCATGCTGTAATAATCAAGGTTACTGGGTTGAGAGGGTGAAGCTACATGATGCTGCAATCCCTGAGTCCCTGCCTGAAGATGTGGAGTAGAGGTCCCCAGACTGCAATGAACGTGTAGTGTGAGCAGGAAGTAAACCTTTGTTGTGTTAAATCATTAGGATTTAGGGCTTAATTTTTTATGATGGCATCAAGTAGCCCATTGTGAGCAATACCCTGGTTTAAAGTGGCCCCATTTTCAAATATATTTTCCCTTATGAAAAACTGAGAGCTTTTTCCCTGAGATCAGGAACACGACAGGGATGCCCACTCTCACCGCTGTTGTTTAATATAGTGCTGGAAGTTCTAGCATCAGCAATCAGACAACAAAAGGAAATCAAAGGCATCAAAATTGGCAAAGAGGAGGTCAAGCTTTCGCTTTTTGCAGATGACATGATATTATACATGGAAAATCCGATAGACTCCATCAAAAGTCTGCTAGAACTGATACATGAATTCAGCAAAGTTGCAGGATACAAAATCAATGTGCAGAAATCAGTTGCATTCTTATACACTAACAATGAAGCAACAGAAAGACAAATGAAGAAACTGATCCCATTCACAATTGCACCAAGAAGCATAAAATACCTAGGAATAAATCTAACCAAAGATGTAAAAGATCTGTATGCTGAAAACTATAGAAAGCTTATGCAGGTAATTGAAGAAGATATAAAGAAACGGAAAGACATTCCCTGCTCATGGATTGGAAGAATAAATATTGTCAAAATGTCAATACTACCCAAAGCTATCTACACATTCAATGCAATCCCAATCAAAATTGCACCAGCATTCTTCTCGAAACTAGAACAAGCAATCCTGAAATTCATATGGAACCACAAAAGGCCCCGAATAGCCAAAGTAATTTTGAAGAAGAAGACCAAAGCAGGAGGCATCACAATCCCAGACTTTAGTCTCTACTACAAAGCTGTCATCATCAAGACAGCATGGTATTGGCATAAAAACAGACACATAGACCAATGGAATAGAATAGAAACCCCAGAACTAGACCCACAAACGTATGGCCAACTCATCTTTGAGAAAGCAGGAAAGAACATCCAATGGAAAAAAGACAGTCTCTTTAACAAATGGTGCTGGGAGAACTGGACAGCAACATGCAGAAGGTTGAAACTAGACCACTTTCTCACACCATTCACAAAAATAAACTCAAAATGGATAAAGGACCTGAATGTGAGACAGGAAACCATCAAAACCTTAGAGGAGAAAGCAGGAAAAGACCTCTCTGACCTCAGCCGTAGCAATCTCTTACTCGGCACATCCCCAAAGGCAAGGGAATTAAAAGCAAAAGTGAATTACTGGGACCTTATGAAGATAAAAAGCTTCTGCACAGCAAAGGAAACAACCAACAAAACTAAAAGGCAACCAACGGAATGGGAAAAGATATTTGCAAATGACACATCGGACAAAGGGCTAGTATCCAAAATCTATAAAGAGCTCATCAAACTCCACACCCGAAAAACAAATAACCCAGTGAAGAAATGGGCAGAAAACATGAATAGACACTTCTCTAAAGAAGACATCCGGATGGCCAACAGGCACATGAAAAGATGTTCAACGTCGCTCCTTATCAGGGAAATACAAATCAAAACCACACTCAGATATCACCTCGCTCCAGTCAGAGTGGCCAAAATGAAGAAATCAGGAGACTATAGATGCTGGAGAGGATGTGGAGAAACAGGAACCCTCTTGCACTGTTGGTGGGAATGCAAATTGGTGCAGCCGCTCTGGAAAGCAGTGTGGAGATTCCTCAGAAAATTAAAAATAGACCTACCCTATGACCCAGCAATAGCACTGCTAGGAATTTATCCAAGGGATACAGGAGTACTGATGCATAGGGGCACTTGTACCCCAATGTTTATAGCAGCACTCTCAACAATAGCCAAATTATGGAAAGAGCCTAAATGTCCATCAACTGATGAATGGATAAAGAAATTGTGGTTTATATACACAATGGAATACTACGTGGCAATGAGAAAAAATGAAATAGGGCCTTTTGTAGCAACATGGATGGAACTGGAGAGTGTGATGCTAAGTGAAATTAGCCATACAGAGAAAGACAGATACCATATGGTTTCACTCTTATGTGGATCCTGAGAAAAGTAACAGAAACCCATGGGGGAGGGGAAGGAAAAAAAAAAAAAAAAAAGAGGTTAGAGTGGGAGAGAGCCAAAGCATAAGAGACTGTTAAAAACTGAGAACAAACTGAGAGTTGATGGGGGGTGGGAGGGAGGGCAGGGTGGGTGATGGGTATTGAGGAGGGCACCTTTTGGGATGAGCACTGGGTGTTGTATGGAAACCAATTTGACAGTAAATTTCATATATTAAAAAATAAAAAAAAAAAAAACAAATATATTTTCCCTTATGAATTATTAAACGTAAATAATGAATTTTTGTTAAGAATTAGATTACACGCACTGAGATTTCCAGATTAACACAATTATGAAATAGTTATTGAGTATTATCCTGTAAGTTTTCATGTAACATTAACATGCTCACAGGCCAGTGAAAATGAGGGATCAGATCAGGAAAGCCTATGAGCACATCCTTGAGCACGTTAATGAGCATCTGTGATGACGTTAACACTGACAAAATAGGTTGGTTGCTAAAATTTATGGGTGTATTTTGAGTTTGCATAGCATTTTGTAAAGTACCCAATTCACTACTTGCCTTCAGATGAAAGTCTGGCTCCAAGTGATACTGAACTCTGGGAGACACATCTAAGAATAGCATATTGAATTGTAAGTGAACTTGAGCTTCAATTTTAAGTAGTTAGAATTGTCTTCCTGGAAGTAAAAGGAATCCTCACAAAATCTATTGTATTTATAAGATAAAACGTCTATTAATACCTAAAGAAGGCTTCAAAGCAGTGCAGAAACATTAACTGAGTATCAGAACATGTCTATGAAGTAGGAAAGAACTATCTGTCCCCTTTTTAGGCCAAGAAAAGGCAGTAGGTGGTAACTAGTTCACCTGAAGATAATTAATTTAGTAGTAAGTTTAATAGGCTTTTGGTTTCTAGAAATTAGACCCTATGGGGTCTCGCAGCAGAAGGTAAGTGTGCTGACTGCACTAGAGAAACTTGATCTCATGTCCCAGCACCACTCCACTTATTTCCAATGTGATGTTGGGCAAATTTACTTCCATGTAAATTAGAATAATTATTCTCAAGAGGTAACATAAGACTTAAATGGCAATATAGACAAAGTGACTGACTCATTGCAGGCATATTGTAAATGGAGTATTTCATCCTTTATTTATTTATTTGTCTATCATTTATTCCATTAAGAGAGCTAATGAGTTCACTTCTGAGGGTGCAAAAAAATCAAAACTCATGTTATCATTTTAGCCATCAGGTAATTCTCAGTTGATACTGCTCTGAATGTACATGTGAACTATTTATTTAACAAACTGCACAATGTTAGGGTCCACCAGGAGTTAGAATTCTTCTCATATCTGTTCCAGACTCTCTGAACCAAAAGGAATCACTTTCAATTTACTGAGGATCAAGACAGACTCCCAGTTTGAAAGCAACAGTAAATCTGCAAAGATACTTTATAATTGTCACCACAAATGATTTTTTTTTTTTTACAATTCTCCCTTGATTTACAATTGACATTTATGAGGTGGCTCAGTTCATAATCTTGATGTCGTCTCAGGTCATAATCTCAGTGTTGTGAGATGGAGCCCCACATTGGGGGGGCTGTCTCTGTCCTGTCTCTCTGACCCCCACTCACACTCTGTCTTTCTCAAAAATAAATGCATAAAAATATTAATAAAAAACCTTACATTATGGATTTCATAGGATCCCCATATGAAGAATCCTCTCAAGTTCAATTCCTTATGTGCTATATATCACTATTCTAGAGATACAAGGTAAATAACTCCCATTCATGAAGTTACGTTTCTAGGACTGGTTAATTTAGGCCAAATGCTGGGATATGGAAGGAAAAAGCACTATTTTTTGGTGACAGAAGCCATCTACTTTAATTAACAGTATATTAGGAAAAATAATTTAGCAGCATGTTGTTTCAAGCTTTAGGAATGTTTGAAGGCTATGTATACTGTAATTGCAATTTTTATTTGAAGGGAAATTAATTGAAAAAAATTTTTAAAGGTTTATTTTTGAGAGACACAAAGAGACAGAGCCCAAGCAGGGAGGGGCAGAGAGAGAGGGAAACACAATCTGAAGCAGGATCCAGGTTCTGAGTGGTCAGCACAGAGCCTGACGATGGGCTTGAACGCATGAACTGTGAGATCATGACCTGAGCCAAAGTTGGATGCTTAACCAAGTGAGCCACCAAGCACCCTAATTTATTTTTAATAGAATTTTTTAAAAATGAAGGATAGTTGACACACTATCTTATATTAGTTTCAGGTGTACCACATAGTGATTTGACAAGGAATTTTTAAATTTCTTGTTTGGCATTTTCCTGCCTCTTTCTTCTATTGCCCTATGCCTATTCTTACAAAAATTAGGTTTAGTTTTTTTTTTCCAATAGTTTCCAGGACAGAAGTCAGATTTAAAACCTCTTTGACATAAAATCCCACATTATAGAAAAAGATCACAAGGTTATGTTAATCTATAAAGAAGAATTATAATTTATGTCTCTCATCTCCTCTGTGGTCTCCTGTCTAATCACATCCTCTTTGGCTGACCTCAAACTCTTCCTTCCATATATACTGTAATTCTCTAATATAGCTCTTTACTTTCTCTATAAATAGAAAGCAAAGATCTTGCCAAATCATAGAGACTATGCTGTGGTTGTAAAATCTGTGGAGATCAGGGGAACCCAAGGTCATCTCTTCAGACACCTATTTTGCACTTAATGAAGTTGAGACACAGACCATAATGATATCCAAAGACCAGCAACCGAAGTGAGGCAAAGCTGAGATTTGAACTGTCTTTAGATCTTCTGGGGAAAGAAACAAAAAGCATTTACTACACAGGTTTATTTTTATTAGTAGGACTACATATTGTTGGAAAGTTTTAGTTGGTTAGAGTGACTTCAGCAAAATGGTGGCACAGGAATTTTTACCCCTCATCCTCCCCATCCTCCACCAGAAACATCAATTTGATCAAGTATCTGTGCTTAAAATTACCTTCACAAGAGTCAAGGATTCCAGGTGAAGGATTTTAGCACCTGGGTGAAGCACAGAAATAGGAAAGGACATGTTAAAGAGGGTAGAATAAATAGATTCACACCACCCCCATGACTGTTCCCCTGAGCTGGGGCAGAGAGTGACAGAGAGACACATCTTTCCCACAAGAGGAGAATAAAGTGTGCTGGATTTCATGATGGGCTCTAGATCCACCCAGCCCTAGATGACTCCCTGTAGGCTCCCATGGACCCAGGCTCCTGATCATCCTGGTGCTTGCTACCTCCAGCAACACCACTGGTACCCATCAGCTCTTGTGACCTCAGGCAGCTCCAGTGGCCCCAGATGGCATCCTTGGCACCAGTCTTTTCTCCCACCTGAACTTATCAACTCCAGCAGCCCTAGGTGGCTCCTGCAACCCCTAGAAGTTCCCATGACCCCAGGCTCCTGACAGCCTCCTAGGAGCCCAGGGCTCTGGCTCCTTCTGGTGCCTATGGGCTCTAGCAGCACCAGGCAGTGTTTGTGACACCAGGCTGCTGGCAGGCCCCTATGAATCTGGGCCCTAGATTTATCCTGTGGCCTCTGGCGCCTGTGGCAACAGGCTACCAGTAGACTGCTGTGAACCCAGATGCCCATCTCAACCTGGCACCTGCCAGCTCACAGCAAACACCCTCCAGCTCCAGCCACATTGTTATCACCAGACTTTGGGGGCGGGGGTGGGGTGGGGAGGGTGTGCTGTGAATCTAGGTCCTTGGCTCACACTCAGAACTTCTGGCTCCAGCAAATCCACTCAGCTGCCATGGTTCCAGATGGCTTCTTTGGCTCCAGGCTCTCAGAAAACCCCTCTGAACTTTGGCTCCTAGCCCACCCAGGCATGGCCAGTTCCATCAGGCCTGCACTAGTGGCTTCCACAGCTCCAGACAACTTCCTTGGCTCCAGGCTCCTGGAGGACTCCCCTGAAACTTGCCTCCCAATCCACTCCAGTATCTTCCAGCTCCTACAGACTTAGGCAGAACCAGTGACCCCAGGTTCCCAGCTTACCTCACTATCACTGACTTCCATGGCACCAGGTATTTAAAGGACCCTGTGAACCCAGGTTCCTAACTCACCCAAGTACTGGGTGTGTCCTCTGACCTTGGGTGGCTCCTAAGGCCTCAGGATCCAAACCCATGCCCATGGATACATGCTCCAGGGGGTACTTGTGAATTCATGGTTCTGGTAGGGCCCAGCACCAGGTTGACTACTGCCATCCCAGGGTTTTGACCCACCCCAGGCCCACACTGCCTAGGAACTTCACAGCAAGCACACCTGCGGACACCATCAAACTGCCCTCCCAGAATCTCTGGATGGGCTGACTGGTGAAGGGCTTTGTTTGTTGAAGGCAGTTCATAAAGACTGGAAGAGGAGCCTACATCCTCAAATGTGTACAAACAAACACAAGGGCCGCAAGGATCATGAATAATCAAGGAAACATGACACCACAAAACAAAACTAATAAAATTCCAATAACTGACCCCAAAGAAATGAAGATCTATATACTGCATGACAAAGAATTTAGAATAATTCTCTCAAATAAATTCAGTGCACTACAAGAAAATACAGAGAACTAAATAAAATTAAGAATGCCTCAACAAAAGAGGCATTGGATTCTGAAATCCAACAAAAGACAGCATTCAAAAAAAAAATGACAACAACAAAATCAAAACAAAACAAAACAAAAAACAAGCATAAATCCTAGATTTGAAGACTACATTGACCAAACTGAAGAATTTAGTAGAAAGCTTCAACAACAGACTTCACCAAGCAAAAGAAAAAAAAAATAGAGAACTGAAATATAGGTCATTTGAAATTATACAGAGAGGCAAAGAGAAAGAGAATGAAAAACCTATGTGAATTTATGCAATACCATTAAAGTAAAAAATAAACAATTTATGTATTATTGAATTCCCAGAAGGAATAGAGACAGAGAAAAAAGCAGAAAACTTATTTAAAGAAATAATGGCTGATGGTGCACCTGGGTGGCTCAGTTGGTTGGGCGTTCGACTTCAGCTCAGGTCATGATCTTGTAGTTCATGGGTTCAAGCCCCGCATTGGGCTCTGTGATGACAACTTGGAGCCTGGAGCCTGCTTTGGATTCTGTGTCTCCCTCTCTGTCTCTGTCCCTCCCCTGCTTGCACTCTGTCTCTGTCTCTCTCTCTCTTTTAAAGGTAAATAAAGATTAAAAAATAAACAAAAAATAAAAATAAAAAAAATAAAGAAATAATGGCTGAGAATTTCCCAAATCTGGGGAGAGATTTTAGATACTTCTAGATAAGGTCAAGGAGCTAATATATCATCCTCAAATTTCAACACCAAAAGACCTTCTTCAAGATACATTATTATAAAACTGTCTAAAATCAGAGACAAAAAGTTGTAAAAACATCAAGTAAAATAAAATTTTTCACATGTAAGGGAAACCATATAAAATTGTCAGCAGACTGCTCAGCAGAAACCTTAAGGCCAGGAGAGAATAGGGTGATATACTGAATGTGCTGAAAGAAAAAAAAAAATGTCAATCAAGACACTTTACCCGGAAAAGTTGTCATTCAGGAGTAGAGAGATAAAGGCTTTGACAAATAAACAAAAGCTGAGGGAGTTCATCATCACAAGACCTACTTTATAATACATGCTTAAAGTTCATCAAATAGAAGATTAAAGAGCTAACTAGTGACAAGAAAACATATGAAAATATAAAACATGCCAGTAAGGCAAGTATGTCATCAAATTCAAAATATTGTAATACTGAGGCCAGTGCCCCTACTTCCACTCCAGGCAGAGGGGAATCTTGTATAACCAAACATGTAAATAAGATCCAGAGTATCATAACAATAACTAAAATTTCCAGGATGAGATTTTTTTTTAAATCACTTATACCAATAAGAATGAAAATCTCCATTTGAATGACAGAAGATACTCAACAAATGTTAAGACCAAGATGACACCGATGTTGGAATTATCCAGCTAGGATTTTAAAGCAGTCATCATAAAAATACTTTAATGAACAATTATGGACACACTTGAAATGAATGAAATCTCAGCAAATAAATAAAAGATGTAAAGAAGAACCAGATTCAGACCCAGCTGCCATGCTAAAAGGAAGCCCGAGTGTCCGTGTGGAGAGTTTGCATGTAGAACTACAGCCACTGGCTGACGGCTGCAGTTCAGCTCACATCTGGTGGCCAGCACTAACTGCCATTCACATACTATGTAAATTTTAGATTTTCCAAGCATCCCAGCCCCCATCAATAATATACCAAGCAGAATTTCACAAAATCCTGAAAAATTATAAAGTGTTATTTTTTTTTTACTACATTTGTTTATGCAACAAGAGATGGCTAAAACATACGCTTTATAGTTTATGAATCACAATAGAATCTAACATGTAAGGTTATAGCCCAAAAATGTTGTGGCAAAAAGAATAGGGAATATAGAAGTGTAAGCCAATGACAAAACCTAAAATATTATTCAATGAGTTGAAAGAGTTGTTATTCATATGTGCCAACAAATGAATAAAAATGTTACCAAAATGGGGTCATGCTTTACCATTTTTTACCAGGTTTTAGGAATGAAAAATTCAATAACTATAATAAAAAGCTCAATGGATGGGCTCAAAAAAAGGGTAAATTGTATGCAAAGTTAAGTTATTATCAGTGTAAAATAGACTGTTATATCTATAAAGTATTTTATGTAAGTCTCATGATAACCACAAAGCAAAAACCTATAGTAGATACCAGAAAGATAAAGAGAAAGGAATCTAAGCATACAACTACAGAAAGTCACCAAATCACAAAGGAAGAGAGCACAAGGAATGAAGGAACAAAGAAATACAACACAGAAAACAAAGAACAAAATGACATTCATAAGTCCATAACTCAATAATAATTTCACATGTATATGGACTAAACAAAAGGCATATGTTGGCTAAATGGATTAAAAAAAAGGAAAACCCAACTCTATGCTTCACATAAAACACTCACTTTAGCTTTAAGATCATACATAGACTCAAACTAAAAGGATGGAAAAAGATATTCTGTGCAAATGGAAAACCAAAGAGAGCAGGGGTACCTATGCTTATCTCAGAAAAAATAAACTTAAAGTAAACATATTAAGGAGAGACAAAGACAGTTATTATATAATGATAAGGAGATCAACTCATCAAAAAGAATATAACAATTGTAAATGTATGTGCACCCAACAGTGGAGTACCTAAATATATTAAACAAGTACTAACAGATTTGAAGGGAGATATGGATAGCAATACAATAAATAATATTAGAGGACTTCACTACCCCACTTGCAAAAATTTTTTAAAGTTTATTTATTCTGAGAGAGAATGCATGAGCAGGGGAGAGGGGGCAGAGAGACAGGGAGAGAGAGAGTCCCAGGTAGGTTCCATGCTCTGCACTTAGCCTGACACAGGACTCAGTCTCACAGACAGCAAGATCATGACTTAAGCTGAAATCAAGAGTTGGTTGCTTAACCAACTGAGCCACCCAGGGACCCCTTCAGTACTCCACTTTTAACATTGGATATTATATCCACACAGAAAATCAATAAGGAAACACTGAATTTGAATTATACCTTACAGGAAATAAACCTAACAGACACATACATAACATTTCATCCAAAAGCAATGGAATACACATTCAAGTACACAGGGAACATTCTCCAGGATAAATCATATGGTAAGTCACAAAATAAGACTTAGCAAATGTAAGAAGATTGAAATCATACCAAGTACATTTTCTGAACACGATGGTATGAATCTAGAAATCAGTAACAGGAGGAAAACTGGAAAAGTCACAAGTAATTGGAAATGAAAAATAACACATTCCTAAACAATCAGTAGGTCAAAGAAGAAATCAAAAGAGAAATAAAAAAATCATCTTGAAACAAACAAAATGGAAACACAATGTATCAAAAAACTCATGGGATGCAGCAAAAGCAGTTAGTTATAAGAGGAAGTTTATAGTGGTAAATGCCTATATTAAGGAAGAAGAGAGGGGCACCTGGATGGCTCAGTCAGTTGTGTCCAACCTCAGCTCAGGTCATGATCTCGCGGTCAGTGAGTTTGAACCCTGTGTTGGGCTCTGTGCTGACAGCTCAGAGCCTGGATGGAGCCTGCTTTGGATTCTGTCTCCCTCTTGCTCTCTGCCCCTCCCCCCGCTCACACTGTTCTCTCTGTCTCTCACAAATGAATAAACGTTAAAAAAATTTAAAAAAAAAAGAAAGAAGAGAGATCACAAATAAACTTTATACCTCAAGGAAGTAGAAAAGAACAAACTAAGTCCAGAGTTAGCACAAGGAAATAAATAAAGATCAGAACAGAAGTAATTGAAATGGAGATTAAAAAAAATAATGAAAGATCAATGAAGATGAGAGCTGGTTTTTAGAAAAGATAAAATTGACAGACTAACAAAAAAAGAAAGAAGATGTAAATAAGTAAAATGAGAAATGAAGAAGAAACATTACACCTGATAGCACAGAAATACAAAAGATCATGAGACCCCTTGGACAATTATACACCAACAAATTCAATAACCTAGATGAAATGGATAAATTCCTAGAAACATTCAGCCTGCCAAAACTAATTATAGAGAAATAGAAAATTTGAACAGACTAGTAACAAGTGAAGAGATTGAATTAGTAGTCAAAAACCTACCAACCAAGAAAAGCCCAGGATCAAATGATTTCATGGTGAATTCTACCAAACATTTAAAGGAGAATTAACACCAACCCAAAAAATAAAGAGAAAGGAACACTCCCAAACTCATTTTATTAGGCCAGCATTACCCTGATACCAGAAGCAGATAAGAATACTACAAGAAAAGAAAATTACAGGCCAGTATTCCTGGTGAATATAAACACAAAAGTTCTCAACAAAATACCAATAAACAAAATTCAGCATTGTATTAAAAGGATCACCCTCCATGATCAAGGAGGATTTATCCCTGAGTACGAGAATGATTCAACTTATGCACATTAATAAATGTGATATATCACATCAATAGAATGAAAGATACCTCAATAGATGCAGTAAATGCAGTTGACTAAATTCAGCATCCATTAAAGATAGAAACTTTTATCATATTGTATATAAGAGAAATCTACATCAACATAATAAAAGCCATATATAAGAAACCCATAACAAACATCATACTCAACAGTGAAAGGTTGAAATCTTTCTCATTCCATCAGGAACAAGACAAGGATGCCTACTTTCACCACTCTTATTTAACATGCTACTGGAAGTCCTACACAGAGCAATCAGGCAAGAAGAAGAAAAAAAAAGGAATCCAAATCAGAAAGGAAGAAGTAAAACTGTCTGTATTTTCAAATGACATAATTTTATGTGGAAAGAATCCTAAAGACTGCAAAAAAAAAAACAAAAAACAAAACAAAACAAAACAAAAAACTATTAGAACTTATCAACAAATTCAGTAAAGTTATAAGGTACAAAATTAATATACAAAAATCAGTTGCATTTCTGTACACTAACAAGGAACTATCTGAAAAATAAATAAAGAAAATATTTTCATTTATGATACTATTAAGAAATACTTAGGCATAAATTTAACCCAGGAGGTGAAAGTTCTACATCCTGAAAGTTATGAGATATCGATGAAGGAAACTGAAGACACAAATAAATGAAAAGATATTCCATTTTCATGGGTCAGAAGTTAATATTGTTAAAATGTTCATACTACTCTAAAACCATCTACAAATTCAGTTTAATCCCTATTAAAATTCTAATGACATTTTTTATGAAAATAGAAAGAAAATCCTAAAATTCATATGGAATTACAGAAGACCCTTAAATAACCAAAGCAATCCTGAGAAAGAAGTACAAAGCTGGAGGCATAACAACTCCTAATTTCAAGCTTTATTACAAAGCTATGATAATGAAACAGTATGACACTGGCATAAACATAGGCACATAGACCAATATAACTGAATGGAGAGCCCAGAAATAAACTCTTACATCTATGGTCAAGTAATATTTAACAAGGAAGCCAAGAAGACTCAATGGGGGAAAGGACAGTCTCTTCAATAACTTGGTGTTGGGAAAACTGGATAACTACATGCCAAAGAATTAAATTGGCCCCCTATCTTAAACCACTCACAAAATTTAACTTCAAATAGATTAAAGTCTTAAATGTGGGACCTGAAACTGTAAAACTCTTAGAAAAAACTAGGGAATAATCTACCTGACATTAGTGTTGGCAAGGACTTTTTGTATTTGACACCAACAGTGCAAACAACAAAAGCAAAAATAAACAAGTGGGACTACATCGAATTAAAATGCTTCTGCATTTTAGTAAAAGAAACTATCTGCAAAATAAAAAAGGCAACCTACAGAATGGGAGGACATATTTGCAAATCACCTATCTGATAAGAGGTTAACATCCCGGGTTCCTGGGTGGCTCAGTGGTTAAGCATCTGACTTCGGCTTAGGTCATGATCTCACGGTTTGTGAGTTTGAGCCCCGTGTTGAGTTCTCAGCTGTCACTACAGAGCCTGGTTGGGATTCTCTCTCTCCCTCTGTCTCTTTTTTTACTAAAATAAATAAGCATTAAAAAAAGAGGTTAATACTCCAAATATATAAGGAACTCCTATAACTCAATAGCAAAAAAAAAAAAAAAGAAAAAAAAGAAAACAAAAACAAAAAACAGAACACACAAACAAACAAACAAAACCTAAATAACCCAATCTGATTAAAAAATGGGCAAAGGACCCAAATAGACATTTTTCCAAAGAAGACAGAATAGATGGCTAACTGGTACATGAAAAGATGCTCAACATCACTGATCATCAGGGAAATGCAGATTGAAACCACAATGACATATTATCTCATACATGTTACAAACTATTGTCAAAAAGACAATCAGCAAGAAGTCTTGGCAAGGCTGTGTAGAGAATGGAACTCTTGTGCACTGTTGGAAATGTAAATTTGTACAGCCCCTATAGAAAACAATATGGAGTTGCCTCAAGAAAATTAAAAATAGAATTACCATATGATCTAGCAATTCCAATTTTTGGTATATATTTGAAGGAAATCAAAACACTATCTTGAAGAGATAACTGTGTCCTCATGTTCATAGAAGCATTATTCACAATAGCCAAAACATGGAAACAACCTAAGTATCCATCAACAAATGAATAGATAAAGAAAATGTGGTACATACAGGCAATGGAAAACTATTCAGCCATTAAAAGGAAGGAAATCCTGCCTTTTGAGACAACATTGGTTGACCTGGAGGGAATTATGCCAAGTGAAATAAGTCAGATAGAAAGACAAATACGTATGTTTTCACTTATATGTGGAATGTAAAAAAGCTGAACTCCTAGAAATAGAGAGTAGAATGGCGGTTGCCAAGGGTTGGGGGTGAGGGAAACAGAAGTTGGTCAAAGGCACAAACTCCCAGCTTGAAGATGAATTCAGTTTTGAGAATCTAATACACTGTATGGGGAACATAATAAACAATATTGTAGTGCATACTTGAAACTTGTTAAGAAAGTAGATTTTAAAAGTTAACACCACAAAAAAAAAGGTAATCATGTGACGGAATAGAGGTGTTAAATAACTTTACTGTGGTACTTATTTTGCAATATATATGTGTATCAAATCATCATATATGTACATTTATGTATATTACATGTCAATATTTCAGTGAAGCTGTGGTTGAAAAGAGAAAGATTTAGTGGTTGGGACTGGTCGTTCAGCACTGAAATGTGCTGAATAGGCAGTAAATATGATACCATGGGTCTTCTTCACATTTAGTGTATTCTGCCCGATATGCAGATCTTGGTTAGAAAAAGCAAAGAATATAGATGGTAAATATTGCATGCATGCTCTTATGTAATTTCAAGTAACAGGAAGATCCTTGGCTTAGTTAGATACTTTCATTTGAACTTGGCAAGAAATTTAGCTTTGGAAAACCTCAACAGCAGTGGTTCATATAATGTAGTATGGGTCAGCGTGATAACAGAAGATTCCCAATTTGCTTCATGTAAAATTCTGCAGGCAAGTAGTGGAATAGAGTAAAACTGTCTTCTTCAACCAACCAATCCCTTATCTTTCTTATCTCCCAAGAAAAACTGCTTGAATATTCAAAAGTTTCTCAAGACTGAATGCATCTTGCAGACAGTTGTGTCTAACATTTGGCAAATTTTATGAGACACTAATTTGGAGAGAAGTCCTAAATTTAGTCTTCAGATCTCAATGCTGCTTGCAGTTCTATTCTTCTGATATGCAAAGCCAAACTGTCAAAGCAGATTCTGAACATTTGGGAACTATTCCTGATAGGAGACAATCTTTTCACTTGAAAGTGGAACTCAAACTATATTTATAACATGAGATGTGCTATTTTTATAATAGGTTGTAAAAAAATAATAAACGACCTTTCCTTTGTATTTAAAAATATTTAAGAAGCCTCTCTCTCAAATAAAATATTTCTCAATATTAAAAAAATCAGATACTCGTTAGTGATAAAGCAAGCCACACAATGGTTTCACTGTTTGGCAGTAGATGCCTTTATTTAAATCTGATAATGTACTGTGACTATCAAACAGAAGCTGTATGTACAGCAAAATAAAATACTATTTTTCCTGTCCTGGGAATCCTTTTGTAATAAAATATTTTACTTCTTCACTGTATTTTCACTTCATTTACCACTCTACCTAACAGAATCTGGAAAAAGAAATTGTAGAACTTAAAAAGCCAGGCAAACAGATACATGTAACATCAATTATGTCTATTAGATTACCCACCTTGTTTTGCCAATTGCAAATCATGCTTTTTGAGTTCTAGTAAACATTATTATTTTTCTGCCTTGTTTGCTCTGCTTCTATCATGCAGGTAGGAATCTGGTATATTTATTGTACTTAAGCACTTACTTCTTACTCGGTTCCAGGAAATTTGACTTTTGTTTTTGTTGTTTTCTTTGCTCCAAGATCCTCATTTTGGTTGCTTAGGGAGTAAAGCCTTAACTATTTCCAGTAGTAACATGTTTTTGCTTTAAGCTTTAGTTACAAAAACTGAGACCCCCTACTCACTTTCAACACTCCCAGAGGCTGTTAAGCTGCCTCCCTGTATTTAAACACCCCTTTGACACCTAACTCCAGCTTCTCCTCGCTGGAAGGGTCTGCACATGTGCATGCTTGGTTTTACTCGGGTTGCTCCTCTAGGCGCTTCCACACAGTCCAACCCTTCCATGTCGTGCTGTGGTGAACTGCGTGAAGATTTTGGCAGGGACAGATTTCAGATGCGCCAACTGCTGATTTTCGACCATGAAATCTGCCGTGGGAAGCTACTGATACATTACTCTTTTTTACTGTTTCCAAGGTAGGGTTTTCAGGCTTCTTGGAAACTGCACTTCCTCCTCCTCCAGGTACCTGGATGTAAAGGGAGGAGGTTTCTGACAGGAGAGAGAGGTACCCTTGCCTTCTTAGGATGTGCTTTTTGTACCTGGTCCATTAGGACATTTTGTTTCTGGTCTCACAGCATATCCATGGACTCCCCCACTTAACCTTCCTCCCCCCACCCCCTCGCAGATTACTGACTGTACCCCAGTGTCAAACCTAGATATTACTCACACTGCTCCTGCACTATTTGAAGATAAGGCTTATTTTTCTCATTATGAAATATTTTGTGCAGATGTGATGACATATATGAGAGGTCTAATAAATCATATCAAAATGGCCACCTGTCTCCTCACTGCATAAGTTTTAATAATAAACATTTCACGATCTGGCAACAAAATTCAGAAGAAACTCACAGTATTTCTTAAATCAATGTAATGAAGTACTTATTATAAAAGAGAAATAGAAAGCAAAATTAAATGTGTTTCAATCTGTAAATGTTTGAGTACATGTATATTATAACACTCATGAAGCAGTTACATTCCTCTTGCATGCTTGAAATAAATTTGTTCTGACATAGAATAGATAAGATCAAAAACCATTTGATATATGAACAGAGTTAAGGATGGACACTCAAACAAACAAACAAACAAGTCTAAAGTTCTGTAAGTAATTATAGACCAAGGGAAAGAAGAGGTGGAAAAAACAAGTAGAGATAACTGGCGAAGGCAAAAGACAGGCTGCCAAAATGGAGAAAATAAGAACCATCGTCTCTCAAGTGATATTCTGAGCTGGATTGGAAGCTGCAGTGTGAAAATTACTCCATTTGTTGTAGCCCAGAATGCTTCCATAAGCACACTATATGCTAAAATCCTTTTCAATTACATATGTAGCTGGAAATGCTAGAATATATTGAGTGGGCAGAATGTGCAAATAAAACATTAGCTTTAAAATGTCTTTATTCCATTTAAACTTCCCTCTCTGTAAGATCTGTTACTTTACTGAACTTCTAAAATAATTTCTTAGAAAAATGTTTTAGTATTATCACATATTAAAATACTACCAATTTACATTTGTAAGGGTTTAGTTCAGCAAGACAGTTGGAAGACCAATAAAGCCAATAGTGTGTACCTAATCATGAATTTCTGAAATGCCCCAGTAGAGAGTGTTACTACCCACATTAACAACTCTGAAGTCCCTAGTGTCCCTTTTGCCGCCACAGACTCCTGCATTCTTGCCAAATGCTACCCTGGACTTTGTATTTGTAATTCCCCTGGTTTTTCACATAGTTTTAATATGCATGCATGCATTCCTAAGAATATAACTTGTTTTAGGTATTTATGAAAATCATATATATGTAATATCATACTACATATTGTTTTCTGGCATCTTGCTTTGTCATACAGGGTGTTGGTGAGAATCATCCACGTTGATGCATGTAGCTCTAGTTAATTTTGAGTGACAGGCTTCTATGGAATGAATGTAACATATGTATCTATTCTCTGATCTGTGGATGTTTGGGTTTTTTTCAGGGTTCCTTTTTGTGTTATGAAAGCATTGTTATTAACATTCTTTTACATGTCGCCATTTGCCCATACACAAGAGCTTCTCTAGGGTATATATTTAGGAACAAAATGTATGGGTTATGGAATACACTTTTATCTAAATTTAGGAGGTAATGTGAATATTTTTTTTTTCAAAGTGATTGTAGTAATTTAGTTTTACCAGTGTTAATGTATGTTCCTATTGCTATATACATCTTAACGAACACTTGGTATTGTAAGAATTTTTAAATTAATTTTTTTATTGAAAAATAACTGACATACATTGTTGTATTAGTTTCAGGTGTGCAGCATAATGATTCAATATTTATAGACATTACAACATGATCACCACAAGTCGGGGTACCAGACTTTTATTTTTGATAAAATATGATATGAAATGGTATTTCATAATGTAAATATTCATTCCCTCAAGGACTAATGACATTCTTTTAAAGTGAGTATGAACTATTTGAGTTTTGCCCTTTTATGAAATTCCTGTTTGTATCTTTTGCTCATTTTTCTACTGGATTTCTTGCTGCTTTTGAATTCCTTATGTGTTCCAGATATGCCTCCTTTGTTGTCTATATGGGTTGCATATCTCTTCTCCAAGTTTTTGGCTTGTCTTTTCATTATGATGTCTTTTGATGGAAAGAAATTCCAATTTTATTTAGTAGAATTGATCAAAATTTTAAAAAATGATTGCAGTGTTGGTCTTTTAAGAAATCATCCTCTTCTGCAAAATGATAAATTCTTTCTCCAGTTTTAAAGTTTAAAAATTTTGGCCTTCCTGTTTAAACCATGAGTCCATCAAGAATTGATTTTTGTACAAAGTATAAAGAAATCAATTGTGCCCTCACCATTCACTGAGTATCATTCTTTCCCTTCTGATGTTCCATCCAGCACTGTTATAAAATATTACACAGAGGGTGCCTGGGTGGCTAACTCGGTTGAGAGCCTGACTTCGGCTCAGGTCATGATCTGACCATCTGTGGGTTCCAGCCCCATGTCGGGCTCTGTGTGTTCCAGCCCCACGTCGGGCTCTGTGCTGACAGCTCAGAGCCTGGAGCCTGTTTCAGATTCTGTGTCTCCCTCTCTCTATGCCCTTCCCCTGCTCAAACTGTCTCTCTCTCTCTTTCAAAATAGATAAACATTTAAAAAATGTTTAAAAAGATACTACGCAGAAATAGATCTGTGTTTCTGCTTTTATTTAACTGTATTAATCTGTTTAGCCCTGTAAAAATGACACACACTTTAAATACTACAGGTTTTTAATATGTCTTGATATTTTCTAATCCCCTCAAATATTCCACTTGGGGAGTATCTTAGTGAATTTTGGAACTTTGCTCGTCTAAATGCATTTTATAATCCATTATTTAGGTTTAATCCTAATGTGTTTTGTTTAAAGAAGTTCTATTTAGTTCTTTTTCAGATCTGTCCCATCATATTTGATGGTCTCTTGTTCCTAGTTCATGCTTAGAATTATTTCTTTTATCTCTTTATATTAAACATATTTTTTTGGCTGATTCCAATATCTGACATCTCTGTAAATCTGATTCTTTGTTTCTACAAATTCATGTTCATGCTCATTTTTTTCCCTTAGCTGCTTTGCATAGACCTAAAATAGGCCACATCCTTGTCCCACTAGCACAGAGTTGGTGAAACAAGATATTGCACTGACTCTTTGTGACTTCTCAGCTACTGGCTGAGGATTTCTTGGTGTGTTGTCTAGGTTTTATTTTGTATATGTGGTTATCTTTTGTTCTAATTTCTATGTGGCAATATAAGTTTAAAATTATATACCATTAGATATTTTGTTTTTCTTTTATTTACTATGATATAGTATAATATAGTGGTTAAGATATTAAATTCTATTACATTACTGTTTGAATTCAAATCCAGACTTTACCAATTACCAGCTCTTCAAAGAAAAATTTACCTACATGATACTTAGTTTCTCACATTGTGTTAGCATAAATTTGATTGGTATATTGAGCTACTGGTAGTATTGAATGAGTGAATTAATGTAAAGAATACACAGTGCCTAGTACATAGCAACAACTCAATAGGTATACATTATCATTAGCTCTGTTTTCCTCCTCTAAGCCCCAGGTACTGAATCTTTCACAAACTTGATATTAGATAAAGGTGTAGATTGATTGACAGGTGCTGAATGTCTGACTGTTAGACTACCGGTACCTGTAACCCACTCCAGAAATTGAAGATGTGGTACAGATGGGGAAGAGGTTCAGTATGCATTGTACAAACAAAGGAAGGCTACTGTAGACAGCACAGATATATCTTGAGTGTGATGGCTGCCTCAGGGCAGTCCTACCCCTGTGATGATGCTCTTCTCCTGCATTCCCAGGAGGTCTGAAGGCTCAGGGCAGTGGGGAATGCAGCAGGGAGAAAGAGGATCATTAGGTCCCCTAGAAAGTACGTAAGTTGTTGTGGTAATTTCTACTGGGTTTTACTCTGAAATTTAGTCTCTAAAGAACAGATCAATCATCTTAACCATCTTTTCCTCCCTTTACTTCCGAAGAGATAGATTTACTAATTCAGGCTAGTCTTAGTTTATTTTGTTTAGAGTATTGAGAGATAGAGTGTATGCATTTTAAATGTAATGAGAAATGCCCATTTTTTGCTTTAGCCTAAATTTAAACATTTTATATGAAGTTAAATTTGAAAATGTAATTAAAAAACCTTTTTGTTTGTATGTTTTTAAGATATTTCTCCAGATATCCCCTTTCTTTTGATTGTCCAGGAGCCTCTTGCCTTGTCATTACTTATTTCCTCTCATGTTTTGAAACGATACATCCTCACTAAAGCCAAAAGGATTTCGCAGCTCCCACTTTCTTTCACATTAGCTCAACTGGTAATTTTCTTGTGGATTATCATATACTACTACTGTTAAAATATTCATTACACGTTGAATCAGACCTCAGCATAAAATTATTCTGAGTCTACTAATTAGTCAAGGTGAGACATTTAGCACATTAAATTACTTAGTTTTATTTCTATTAATGACTCAGCTTATTATACCTGAACATTTTTTTTAGATCCTTTAAAAAAAATTCTGCAGTTCCTGAAGAATCTACTTACATTTCCTAACTTTGGGCTTCATTTGTTCTTCTTTTTCTATTTTCTTGAAGTGCAAAGTTAGGTTGTTTATTTGAGATGCTTCTTGAGGTTTAAATTTATAATGTTTAAGCTTACTCTCTAGTTTATACTTAATGCATACATATTGCACACATTGCAAAAAGAGTTGCAAAATAAGTATTTTCTAAAGATGTTTTATTTGTGAACATAGCATTGGAGAAGACTAATTTTGTAGTAATAAATTGCCCAAATAAGTGTATGCCAGGGTTAATTCCTCACTTTTTACCCCATTAATTTGCTGATTTATTCTTATCTTTCTAGTTATATGAAAAGATCTTTTTAGTTCTCTTAGGACAAAGACTTTGAGATTAATGCTTAATCTGGGTTTATATTTGAAGGGGTCTGTAGCTTAGCAATGAAGAGTTGGTATCTTGGAACTCACTTCTCTTTTAAAAATTATTCTTAGATTTGAAGAAAGATAAAAATTGCTTTTAAATGAATAAATATCTTTTAACTGAATACTTAAAACTACATTTGCTAGCAATTGTAGGAGAAGTTTTTCAATTTCAATTTACTGAAATTCAGTAAAACCTTGGATTGTGAGGAACTTGTTCTGCAACTGCTAACGCAAGATGACCAAACATTTCTAATAAATTTTAACATGATAAACGAGTGATGTCTTGCAATATGAGTAGTATGTGATGATGAATGTCACATGATTACAACTGAGCCAATGGTTCTTCTCTCTCTCTCTCTTCCTCTCTCTATCTCTCTCACTGTGGGATTGTGGATGATTGTCTCCCATGCTCAGATGCTTGGTCTCCAGCCAAGGTGTTTGGCAGAAATCAGTGATTTTTCAGAATGTTGGAATGTGCCCATAACTGGCACTAGTGTATTTTTTGTCACTTCAAAGCACCTATGGACAGAACTTTGCTTTTCCATACAAGAGTAAGCTTAGGAATGCTTTACTTCTTTCTAGGTCAGGCTGCCTGCAGATATAGACCCTTTCCTCTGTTGCCTTATTGCCAGTTACATCAAATACAGTATATGACAAGAGTTTATGAATACTGTACTGTAGTCAGTGTATCCTGTACTGTGCGAGTGTATACAATGGCCCCCATGTAGAAAAAGATTCCATTGAGTCAATAGGTAGAAGTGATTCTGTTAGTGATAGTGAAAGTCGTCCTACAGAGTAACCCTCCTCTCTCTGTCTCCCTCACCCCAGCCATGAAGGTTTTCAAAGGTAAGTGCAGGTTAATTTGTTTTTCTTTGTATTTTGTATTTTCTTTATTATTTTATATTATATTACAGTATTGTAATCATTTTTTATGAATATTTTTGGGTTGTGGAACAAATCATATGAGTTTCCATTATTTCTTATGGGGAAATTTGCTTTGACATACAAGTGCTTTGGATTACAAGCATGTTTCCAGAACGAATTATGCTCCCAAACCAAGGTTTTATTGTATATCATTCTTGCTAAATGATGAGTAAATGTATTGTTCCTTATTAAGGTAAATATTTGCATACAGGTGAATCTTGAGATTGAGAGAACACCAACAGGAGGAGACAAATTTGTTATGGTGATTTCATGTTTATCGATTATAGTATCTACCAGTGACTTCTCTGAGGTCTGTTTCCATTTCAGTACATAGGTAGGAATTTTACCAAATTTGCTCCTGTTTATCTAGCGTCAGTTCTAGAGCTTCACTCATCTTTCCCACAGTCTACATCAGGGCTTATGTAATCGAAAATGACATTGTAATTATTATTCCCACATACTCCAATGTGGTAAAGTAGTATATTTAAATGTTGACTGCAATCTGCTGTAAGAAACACATTTAACTTCCCAACAGTGGACACATGTATATGTGCACTCACCTACTGCAACTGAAACAAAATATCAATAATCAAAGCATAGTTTTACTATTTAAAAATTTCTAGATACTTCTATTTTATTTCATTAAAAGTACTAGTTGGGACACACTAAATTTATGTAATGATTCATAGTTTGAAAGATGCTGTTCTAAAAAATATCTATGTAAGGTAAATATAGCTTTATATGCTGATTTGTTTCCCCTTTCTTAATTAAAATTTATATTGTTGCCAGTCAGAGCATAAGATAACCAGTGTTTCTACAATAAGGTGATAAAACTCATTCTAAAACAAAGAAAGCTCTCATTTTCATTTCGTTTATTCTCTGTAAAATAACAAAATCACCTATTGACCTAATACTTTCTCTCTAGACCCCAGGTTTTAACTATATCATTCTATACATGGAGGTGAAGTATCTCATGGGTCTTCTTATACTTGGGAAAAATACATTTACCCAACATTTCTAGTTTACTTACTGCTTCGTAAGCTTTGTGTGAGAAGTTTCTGACATTCAGCTGTAAGGCACACAAGGAGAAAAAGAAGTCTACAGAGGAAAAGTCATGAGGAAAAAAAATCCTTACATTTATATTGTGTGTATCAGTTTTCTTGGTTGTAATGAGGAAGAAAATACAAATCCATCTCCTGTGTGTTTTTGAGAGAGAAATTGCTGATGATTTGACAATGCTGCAGCTGCTATTACCAGCCAGGCAGACTCAGTTATTGGCTGTTTCATTCAAGTTTTGCTATTAGATGTGTTGAAATTGACCCTGGGGATGGAAAGTGCTTCTCACAGTTAGGTCATGGGGTTGTAGAAAAGAGCAAAAAGCTATCATATAGCTTCCCATCTCGTGGCTCATCCAAGTACTCTTAGAACTTAAGGCAGGGAGTTCTGTCTCATTTTTCTCCTTTTTGCTTGAACTTTTTCAACAAAAAAGAAAAAGCGGATTTAAATGCCTAAGAGATGAAAAGCTTAAAACCAAGGCTATATTAAGAAGGTTCACATAGCGTCATGGCCCCATACTATTTTAGATGAAAACCAAAGAAATGATTGAAAAACTTACCCTTGACAAAAAATGATGTCACATGGAGTCTTTATTCAAGTTCCCTATCATAACCAGCATCAGCCCTTCAGTAGTTATATCTAGGATTAATTTGTTTGAAGAAATTCTATTTTGAGGGTGTAGAAATAAGAATAATAAGCATTTTTAAAATGTTTTTTTAAATGTTTATTTATTTTTGAGAGGGAGAGAGAGACTGAGTGTGAGTGGGGGAGGGTCAGAGAGAGAGAGGGAGACACAGAATCCCAAGCAAGCTCCAGGCTTTGAGCTGTCAGCACAGAGCCTGACATGGGGCTCAAACTCATGAACTGGGAGATCATGCCCTGAGCCAAAGTCAGATGCTTAACTGACTGAGCCACCCAGGTGCCCCAGAATCTATTTTTTGAATGTTTATTTATTTTTGAGAGAAACAGAGAGAGACAGAGTGTGAGCATAGGAGGGGCAGAGAGAGAAGGAGACATAGAATGCCAAGCAGGCTCTAGGCTCTGAGCTGTCAACATAGAGCCTGATGCAGGGCTCAAACTCATTGGTCTGTGAGATCATGACCTGAGCTGAAGTTGGACACTTAACTGACTATGCCACCCAGGCGCCCCCAAAACAATAAGAATCTTAAAAAGTTATTAAAATATCTTACAAATTATAGATGGTATTTGGTTCAGAACCAGAATACCAAGGATTTTTTTTAGGATGTTTCTACAAAGCGTTTTTCTTTTTTTTGGAATTTCTTGCAAATGTACAATTTAAGTTTGACATAATTGATATTGACTTTCTCATTCTATCAGCTTGGGTTTAGGAACAACTATATCATGCAATCTACAAAATACAGACAATTTTTCTTCCACTATAATAGAAGTTTTCAGAGTTCCAGAATTGACTCTAAATTTGTACATTTTCAAGTAAACAGGAGCTTCCAATGCTTCAATTTTGTAAAGCTTCACAAAATAGAATGTCCTTTCTTATAAATGAGAAAATAACACAAACATGAAAAAAAAAACACACTAATCCCTTCCGAGGCATTGCAGATTCACTTTGCTGATTTAAGTAAATAGCATAAAGCACAGTCACTTGATCTGGTAGCTTCAGTGCAGACTCCGCATGCTGAATCTCCTGGCACTCTGTAACTGCAATGGGGCTTAACTTTGACACCAGGGGTCTGTTTCAGCCTTAAGCCTAGATAATTCCACGTTATTGCCACTTATAGTTATCATTTTAGTAGTACTGTTCTCCTATCTTTTGTTCTCTCTGGTATTCATTCTTAACCCCATGATACTCTTATTTAATCTGCCTTCTTGATATTCTTCTTTCTACCAAACCTTTCAGTTTTAGCTTCTAGAATCTCTATTTCACACTAAACAAAGTAATCTAATTGCTAAATCTTTTTCACTCAATATAAGTTTTATTTTTATTTTCCTAGATAAACCTTGCCCTTCCTTGTGAATACCAATGCCCCTGGAGCACTTTAGGTAGAGGTAGTCATTCTCTCAATATACCATTTGTGGTAGGCTGAGTGACACTCCCTCTTCCATGTCCACATTTTAATGTCCAGCAACTATGACTATGTTACCTTACATGGTAAGAGAGAGTTTGAAGATGTCTTAAGTTATGGAACATGAGCTGAGGAGATTATCGTGGATTATCTGAGTGGGGGCAATATAATCACAGGGGTCTTTAAAAAGGAGTGGGGGGGGCAAGAAGATAAGAGTCTGAGAGAAAGAAGTTATGAGGAAAGAAGCAGAGGTCAGAGAGGAGAGAAGATACATGCTATGCTTCTGGCTTTGAAGATGGAGGAAAGGGACCTGAGGCAAAAAATGCAAGTGACCTCTATAAACTAAAAAAAGCAAGGGAACGGATTCTTCCCTAGATTTTTAACAGGATTAATGGCCTGCCAACATCTTGATTTTAGCCTAGTGAAACCGCTTACTTTGAGAACTGTAAAATAGTAAGTTGGTGTTGGGTAAGACACTTAGTTTCTGTGATTTTTATTATAGCATCAATAGGAAACTAAGGCATCATATTCATCACCTTTTGTGGCAAAACAACCTTCCCCTTTTGAGATTTAGACATCTGTTTATAAATCCTTAAACTCCCATTTTCTTGTCACAGTCATAGAAGATGCTGACACCTGGCTCTTATCCATATCTTGGTCCCCCACCATCCCAGAAGTCCCCCACCCTTGTTCTGCTCTGGATTTTGTCTCCAAGAACTACTATTTCACTTCTCTCTAACCTTACTTCATTGTTTATCCTGGAACCCATGATTGATCTCTTGAACCTCTCTTAATTCCCTTGGATCCTCATCTTTCTGTACCTCTATAAATCCTCAGCCTAGAATTAATTTTACTGTCTGCCTCTTATATGTGAGCTGTTGAGATTTGCTAGAATAAAAATTTTCAAATACTTAGATTACTTAATACAAATTCATGGTCCTCACAGTTAACCAGGTCTCTAAAACTAGTCATGAGAAGTCATTAGACAAGTGGAATCTGTGAATTTGCTTATTGTCCAGTCAGTGCATGAGAATATTCTTCATAGTATCTGGTATCATCTCTTCCTGTTCAGGTCCAGGAACTATGGCTTTATGTTCTTTGTCATCAGATGAGCTATTTTTGATTAATGTCATATCTCCCACCATTAGTAAAAGATAGCAGTACTGTTATTCTTCACAAAGTTGCTATTAAAAAATAGATATCTCATTGCTTCTTCAGTTTCTAGACATCATTTTTTAAATTCTGGCTACCAATAACTCATAATGCTAAATCATCCATTGTGTTACCCATGAATACTAGCTTCCAGTGACTCTCTCGTGAAGGTTGTTACTATGTCTTGTTGATGATGACCAGAAATCCAAATTTTACCATAGTATTCTGATTATGTTAAGTTTACTGTTCAGAATCCTACAAACATAGAACAAGACATGTTCCAAGCATGTCTTTTTTTGAACTTTTCAGGTTATATTTATGGAATTCTAAAACTGTGATTCATTTCAATGTTAACACACCCCTGTCTTCCACATATCATCACAACTAAGGAGGATAAGCAAATGACAGTTGGATAAAGCAAGTAGAGAAGTCCATTTCATGCAGGGACTATCTATCCCTCTTCTAGTACAACTACACTCACCATGTCAATGAGAAGCAGGAGAGGCATTAATTTGATGCACCATATGGTCTTATGAGCAGTGGTCATGAAAGCCTTTAGAGGAGATAGGTGCAGCATCTCCCATGGATGGCTGGAAACGTGGCACAGAAACTCCTTCTGAGTGCTGTTGGTGGAAGGCACATAGGATAAAGGATCTCTGCTGCCAATCCCACAGCCTTTGGTTACATTTGCAATCAAAGCAGAACATGAATGGGTCTGTGGTTTGGGCTCAAGAGTTGATAGGGGACCACCCTCATTAGTAGCTCAGAGCCCTGACCTTGTCTTGTGTCTCATGTGAGTGTCACTAAGAATCACATGCTAGTGTCATTCTGGCAGCCCATTCTCACTCAGTTCCATGTAAAACAAAACAAAATAGATTATGTCAGCAAGGCAAGAGCAATCTGCTCACCTTGCCATCTTCCTGGAACTGGGACTAATGACAGAGGCCAGGGCAACCCCAGAGGCATGAGTTCCAAAGCTCTTTAGGGCATTTGGTGGATTTCATGAAAGGAGCATAGAGTCAGAGAGTGTCCTTGAGAGGAGAAATAGGGCCCAGAGTCCACATATTCTTAGGTGGCATGGCCATCCCCAGTCCCAGGCATCCAAGGGGACTTAGACAATTTTGAGGAAGGTACTTCTTGACCAGGAATAGTGTGGAACTTGGTCCAGACCTGCTTGTTGATAGCATTTCTGTCCCTCGCCAATCCAAGCATTAGAGGAGGAGTTATATTTGTGGAAAATATGCCAGAACTTGGGATCTGCAAAGGCTGAAGGGTGGTACTTCCACTTTGCCAAGCCTAAGTGTGGTACTTCCTCCAGTGCCCATTTCTTCCTTTCAAAATGAGTTATATCTATTTCTGTTTCACCACTGCCCCATAAACATCAGGTGGTGAGATGTCCTTCTTCTGCTTCAAGGTCAACTGTTCCATCTGTGTTCTATTATTTTTTCTCATCTTCTTGGAAACCTCACTGTGAGGTTTTTATCCTCTCTGCCATATCTTCAGTTTCTCCCTTTCTCCTTCCACTTTGCCTTTCTTTCCTAGCCAGAAGTGTTTTGTTGATTATTTTCTTTCCTATTTCTCTCTCTCTCTCTCTCTCTCTCTCTCTCTCTTGTTTTGAAAGAGTCTTCATGAAAAAAAGTCTATACTCATTTTTCCCTTTTGCTTTCCATTGTTTTCCTCAAGTTGTTATAGTTTGGGTTTCCTCTATCCTTACTGCTCTGACAAGTTATTAGTAACCAATGCATTATTGAACCCAATTATTTTAGATACTATACTTGTATCTTTTGCAATTTAAACTGTTGCAAGCACTTTTCCTTGAGACTCATGTATGCTGTAATCTTTGTCATACTTCTCTGACTGTTCTTTTTTGGTTTCTTCATGGAATTCTTTTCCATGAATCCTTTGAGCCTCTGCATTTGCTACTTGTATTAGTTTTCTACTCTTACCTAATAAATGACCACAAACTTAGTTTATAACAAGACTCATTTATTATTTCTTAGTTTTGTAGGCCCCCTCTTAGGTTCTCTTAGATTCTCTTCAGATTCTCACAATCTGAACTACAGGAGTCGGCCTAGCTGTGTGCCGTTTTGGAAGCACTGGGGAAGAATCTGCATCCAAGCTCATTCAGTTTGTGGTAGAATTCAGTTCCTGTGGTTATAGGATCAAGGTTCCCATTTCTTTGCTGGCTATAAGCTTGGGCCACTCCCACCATTCCTTGCTGCATGGACACTTCTATGCAAGCCATCAACAGAGAATTTCTTTTCCATTGAATCCCTCCCAAACTTTACATATCTTTCACCAAGGAGAGTCCAAATGATTTTAAGGTTATATTCTGCTAGGATATATCTCCCTATTTAAAAATCAACTGACTTGGAACCTTAATTACATTTGTGAGACATCTTGCCATATAACAATCATTAGAGTCATATCTCATCATATGCTTAGAACTAGATGCACTCAATAGGTGAGGATTATATGAGGGAGTGGATCATGAGAGATTTTAGAATTCTGCCTACCTCACTCTCTTCCCCATCTATCTGTTCTCTTGAGATGGTTTCAATTACTACCTATATGCTGGTGAATCTCAAATGTATTGTCAGCCCCAATCTCCCATGATTTTAAGCTTCTATATACCAGCACACCTTCAGATGCCAGCTGTTTCTGTTTGCAAATCTCATCACCATTTTAAAAGTAACATGTTTCAGAATGAATGCATTCTTTTATGTTTATCCTTAATCATTCACTCCTCCTGCTGTATTCCCTGTCTTATTTAATTTATCAAATCACTGAAGCCAGAAATCTTAGTGTTATGCTTATTCTTTGCTTCCATTTATCCCATGTATTTATGCAGCTACATAATATGTACATTAAGATATATATGTATATATATATACACACACACACACACACACACACACATATATATATATATATATATATATATATATATATAATCTTATATGACCAATTTAACTTCTGCAGCATTTTGTTCAATATCTACAAGCCTCTCTTTCATATTTACAATCGTTACTCTAGTTCAGGTTCTCATTCTTCTACCTTGATTATTAGAATACATTTGCATTGAAGTCTGACATACATACAGAAAAGCACACATATCATAATTATATGGCACAATTAATTTTGCAAAGTTAGTGTACTCGTGTAAGCAGTGCTTGTGGATATGCAGCTACACAATGGATATAGGAGAGACTGGATCTCTAATGATTCTCTGGGATGCCTCCAACTATTTCCATCTCCATCTTAAAACTTAAAGGATAATTACAACAACCAAAGGAATGCAGGATCAAGGAGGATTCAGATACTTTAGATCCTTCAGGAATAAAGATTTAGGTCAACCTACAAAGGGGGTAAACATTGGCCACCTGAACATTGGTTCTGTGTGTATGTGTGTGTATTAAGTGTTTTCTCTCTCTCTGTTTCTCTTACCTCTTACTATTTTATGTATCATTTTTATTGGTAGTTACCTTTAAAATTTAGTTTTTTGGTAACAGAACATTCAGAGAGAACTCTAAGTTTGAGGAGCAATTAACAACAGAGATAGATACTTTGACTATCTCAGGGCAGTGGATACAATCATTATTGGGACTTCATGTGTCTTCACTTTTGGGAGACAGTGGGAGGTCTTTATATATAGGGTAATTGTATCTTATTAGGTGAAATGAAGTTGTCTTGTTATTGAATAGATATTTAAATATATGTAAAAAGGTATGTAAAAGAGATCCTGAGTAGTCAAAGGGGTAGAACAGGATGGTTATTATGCTGCTGTATCTCACTAACAAACTCATCTTTCTATGCTTAGTCTTGGTGGTGCCGAAATAACCGTATTTCCTTTATATTAGTGCTTCCTCACTAGACTGTGCAAGTAGGGAGCACGAGAGGGAAACTGAATGGTTAGAGGAGGGAAAAGGGACCTCCTTCCTCTGCTTCTTGTTTCTGTCGGTATTGTTTCAACAGTGGCCCCTAGTCTGGCTATGACAGTTCCATCTTGTAGCTTTGCCCATACTTTCTTAAAACAGACTGTGTTCCCCTCTCACCATCATATACGTATTCCCTTAGCCAACTGGCACTCTTTCCTCTTTGTGAACTCTGTAAGGTCTCTTATTTCAAACCTGTATGATTTAAGTTGTAAGAATTTTAACCTCTTCCGTTTTCTTCTCTCAGTTCTTTGCATGAAAACTTTCAGAAGTTAATGCATTTGTCATACCTCCTTCCTGTTTTCTTGTTCCCCTCCTTCCTTCCTTCCTTCCCTTTTACTGTTTTTCAAGTTCTTTTTTTTTTTTCATTTTCAAATCAATTTTATATAGGTATAATTTGCATGCAGTAAAATTCATGCATTTTTACCGTGCGGGTGACTTCACTAGTTAATTGGTGCATCAGTGCCATCAAGATGTAAGATACTTTTAAAATCCCCGAACGTTCTCTTTTGCCCTGGCAGTGAACTGCCATTCACTCGAAGCCCTAGGCAACGTTTGATTTTTTTCACTACTGTATATTCATTTTGTCTGTTCTAGAACTTCATGTAAGTAGAATCATATAGTGTATTTTTTTGCATCTGGATTCTTTTACTCATAATAATGTTTGAGGAATTTATCCATGTTTTGCAGTGGTTCATAATTGGCTCCTTTTTGTGGTTGAGTAGTATTCTATTTAATTAATATGCCTAAATATATTGTTTATTCATCTGCCTCCTGATAGACATTTGGATTATTTCCGGTTTGGTGCTATTATGAATAAAATTGCCATAAGCATTCACATTCGAATATTTTTATATGCATATATTTTCATTTCTCTAAGAGTGGGATGGCTGTATCATATAGTAAATATATGTTTAACTTTAGAAGAAATTGCTAAATTCTTTTCCAAAGTATAAAACGAAATGGATTTACACTCTCTTCAGCAAAATGTATGAGAATTCTGGTTGTTATGCATCTTTACCAACACTTCATCTTGTCAATTAAAAAAAATTAGTGATTCTAGTGAGAATTTAGTTGTTTATCACTGTGGTTTCACTTTTTAATTTTTCTAACGACCAGAGATGCTGGGCATGTTTTTGGTCACTGTTAGCCATTTATGCATTTCATTTTGTGAAGTGTTTTTTTTTAATGTTTATTTATTTATTGAGAGGAGGAGGAGGGGCAGAGAGAGAGTGGGAGACAGAGGATCCAAAGCAGGCTCCATGCTGTTAGCATGGTTCCTGAAGTGGGGCTTGACCGCATGAACCATGAGATCATGACTTGAGCTGAAATCATAAGTTGGATGCTCAACTGACTGATCCACCCAGGTGCCCCTTGTGAAGCATTCCTTAAAATCATTTGGCCATTTTAAACATTGAGTTGCTTGTCCTCTTATTACTGAGTTGTGAAAATTTCTTCTAGATATCAGTCCTTCTTCTGATATATGCATTGCGAATATTTTTCTTCCAGTCTGTAGCTTGCCTTTTAATATTTGAAATGGTATCTTTCCAGGAGCAGATGTTTTTAATTTGAATGAAACCCAGTTTATCAGATTTTCTTTTTATTTTTTTCATTTTATGGTTAGTGCTTTCTATATTCTAAGAAGTCTTTGCCTAATGAGGACTTTATCCTGTGTTTTATTCAGAAGCTTTTAACTTTGGATATATGATCCATTTTGAGCTTTTTTTCCCCCTCCTTCTGTGTGGTACAAGTGAGAGATTAAGTTTATTTTCCTAAAAAATATCCATTGTCCCTGTACCATTTGTTAAAAAAGGCTGTCCTTTCCATTACTTTACTTTGGTGCCTTTGTTAAAAATTAATTGATTATATATGTGTGGGTCTATTTCTGGACTTTGTATTACTTTTCATTGATCTGTATGTCTATTTTAACACCAACACCATGATATCTTGGTCACTATAGCTTTGTAGTAAAACTTTAAATCAGTGTCAGTCCTTCAATTTTTTTTTTCAAAATTGTTTTGACTATTCTAGATTCTTTGCATTGCCATGTAAATTTTAGATATAGGATGTCTATTTTTATAAGGAAAAAACCCTGCTGAGGTTTTATTTGAGGTACTTCAAATCTATAGATGTAACTTGGGGGAAAGTTGACATCTTAACAATATTGACACCTCTAATGCATGGAGGTGATATCTTTATTTAGGTCTGCTTGAATTTTTCTTAGCCTTGTTTAGTAGCTTATAGAGCGTACAGGCTTTGCACATATTTTGTTAACTATTGCTAACTATTTCATGTTTTTGATATTTGTATCATGTGAATTGTCAAACGTACTTATTAATTCTAGTAGCTTCCCCCACCCCCAGATTCCTTAGAATTTTCTACATACAAGATCTCGTGGTGGCTGCAATTACAAATTGTTTTACTTTATATGTTCCAATCTGTATGACTTCATTGCTTTTTCTTGCTTTATTGCACTGGGTAGGACCTCAAGTGCAATGTTAAATAGAAATGATTATAGCAGACATCCTTGTCTGTTTCTCAGTATTGGAGAAAAGGTTTTTATATTTTAATCTTTAAGTGTGATGTTAGCCATAGGTGTTTTATAGATGGTGTGTTAGTTTCCCAGAACACACACACACACACACACACACAAATTGGGTGCTTAACGCAACAGAAATTTATTCTCTCAAAATGTAGAAGCTAGAATTTTGAAGTCAAGATGTCAACAGGGTCACACTCTTTCTAAAAGCTCTAGAAGAAGAGTATTCCTTGCCTCTTTCTAGCTTTTAAAAGAGAAAATGGCCATGTGAAGTCAGAGGCAAAAATTGGAGTGATGCATTTATAAATGAAGAAATCCCAAGGACTGGCCATTTTCTCTTTGTGTGTGTTTCCACATTGACTTCTCTGTGGCTTTACATGGTCATCTTAAAAGGACATCAGTCATGGGGCGCCTGGGTGGCGCAGTCGGTTAAGCGTCCGACTTCAGCCAGGTCACGATCTCGCGGTCTGTGAGTTCGAGCCCCGCGTCGGGCTCTGGGCTGATGGCTCGGAGCCTGGAGCCTGTTTCCGATTCTGTGTCTCCCTCGCTCTCTCTGCCCCTCCCCCGTTCATGCTCTGTCTCTCTCAGTCCCAAAAATAAATAAAAAAAAGTTGAAAAAAAAAAAAAAAAAGGACATCAGTCATTAGATTTAAGGTCCACCCTACTCCAGTACAACCTTATTTTAACTTAATTAGTCACAACTGCAAATACTCTATTTCCAAATAAGGTTGCATTCACAGGTAGCAGAGATAAGGACTTCAGCCTCTCTTTTTGGGGTAGAGTCCAACCCATAGTAAGTGTATTTTATTGGGTTAAAAAAGTTCCCTTGTGTTCCTAGTTTTCTGAGTGTTTGTGTTATAAGTGGGTATTGAGTTTTGTCAAATGCTTTATCTGAATTTATTAAAGTGATCATATCAATTTCCCCTTATTTCAATACAGTAAAATACATTGGTTAATATTTTACAATATATTATGGAAATTTTTTCCTTCTATTTTTTTTTAACATTTATTTATTTTTGAGAGAGACAGAGACAGAATGAGAGTGGGTTAGGGGCAGAGAGAGAGGGAGACACGGAATCCAAAGCAGGCTCCAGGCTCCGAGCTGTCAGCACAGAGCCCGACGTGGGGCTCGAACTCACGAGCTGTGATATCATGACCTGAGCCGAAGTTGGACGCTCAACCAACTGAGCCACCCAGGCACCCCTGAAAATTTTTAAATATTCAGCAAAGTTGAAATAATTTTACTGTGAATATTGATATACCCACAATTTGTATTCTACCATTAGCATTTTACTCTGTTTTGTCACATATACATCTTACTGCCTATACTTCTACCTTTCATTAATCCATCTTTTTTTTAATGCATTTCAAAATAAATTACACATACCAGTACACTTTTTACTAAATACTCCCTCATGCATGCCATTACTAAAGTTCAATCTTTGTGTAATCCTTTTACTTTTGAGATAGAGTTTACATACACCAAAATCAGTTTCAAGCAGATTGTAGAAATATAGTTGAAAGCTTAATACAATGTTTCTATAAGTAATACAAGATGGTAGCTTCAAGATATTGTGGTAAATATTTTTTTCTTTAACAGGATACAAAATATCCTGATTATAATTGAAAAAGATTGTAGTTAATTAGTAAACATTTCTTTCTACTCATTAAAAGATACCATTTAAGGAATAAAGGAATAAGCCACAGAGTAGAAGGAGGTATTTGCAATGTACTCAATGAAGAATATATCTTATGATAACACGAGGATCCTCACTAGTCAATAAGTAAAAGGCCACCCAGTATACAACAACAACAACACAAGTCTGAAACATCCACCACAAAACAGCATACCCAATAACAAGTGAAAATATTAAAACATGTCCAATGTCATTAGTAATTAAAACCATAAGGAGAAGCTCCTAAAGTCCACAGGATAAAGAAATCTAAAATAACGACTGCACTAAACATTGGTAAAGATGCAGAACAATGAGAACTCTAATATGCTGCTAATCAGAGTATAGATTTTTGTAACCGCTTTGAAGAACTGTTTGCCATTATCCAATGTTGGACACATGCATATTTTATGAAGTGGAAGTTTTAGTGCTAGGTATATATCCAACAAAAATATGTGCCAATGTTCAAGAAAAGCTATATTTAAAAAGTTCCTATCAGAATTATTTGTAAGAGCCCCAAATTTGAAAAACCCAAATGTTCACCAATAATGGATTAAATAAATTGCATATTTTCATACAATAGAATACTAAACATCAATGAAAGTGAAGTAATAACAGATACAGGAAACAACACAGATGAGTATCACAAACACAATGCTTAGTGGAAGGAGACTTACACAAAAGAATACATATTGTATGTTTTCTCCCATAGAAATTTCAGAAACAGGAAGAGGTAATCAATGGTGTTTGAGATGTAACAGAGAGAGAGATTCAGAGGGGACACATGAGAGACTGCTCGATCAGGGGAACTGTTAATGTTACGTTCTTTTAATATGGTGACAGTTACTTTATTCACATTGTAATAATCCATACAATTTTTGCAGTTTTCTGGAGCTATTTCATTCCCCAAAAGAGAATTAAAAAGAAATAACTTTATATCATACCTGCCCTTGTTCCTCCCCTTTACTAGCATTGGTTATGAAGACTTTTCACAATATGGCCATTACTTTTCAACACCTTTCTCTTTGTCCTTATGCTCCAGCCACACTGGGCAACCTGTCATCCTTGAACCCATACAGAATATTTCCACTTCTCTGTCTTTGCTCATCTTGCTTGCCCCTCTTCCTTCAGCCTCCAAACTGCTTCCAATCATTTTTCAATTACCATGCAAAATGCTACGTCTTTTTTATTATATTTTAAATTAGTGGGGTGTTTGGGTGGCTCAGTCGGTTAAGCGGCCAACTTCAGCTTGGGTCATGATCTCGCGGTCCATGAGTTCAAGCCCCGTGTCGGACTCTGTGCTGACAGCTCAGAGCCTGGAGCCTGTTTCAGATTCTGTGTCTCCCTCTCTCTGACCCTCCCCTGTTCATGCTCTGTCTCTCCCTGTCTCAAAAATAAATAAAACGTAAAAAAAATAAATTAAAAAATTTTTTTTTTACTTGAGAGAGAGTGGCAATGGGGTGGAGGGACAGAGGGAGAGAGAATTGCAGGGCTTGATGCCATGACCTTGGGATCATGACCTGAGCTGAAATCAAGAGTCAGACACTCAACCAACTGAGCCACCCAAGTGCCCCTCAAATGCTACTTCTCATTCAAAATCCTTCCATTTCAGCATCCTCTCTTCTTTCTCTACTATCTTGTGCTATTTTCTACTTCCCTTTTGATCATTCCATTCCATTTATGGTGATAGTAATTTTAGCATTTGCTCTATCCTATCTCCCATCCAAATCCCAATTAAGGGAGAAAGTATGCAAAACTAATGTTTGAAATAAAAAATGTATGGATCTGGGATTTAGACTAATGGAGATTTATTATGGAGAATTTCAAACATGTAATAACATATAAAGAATAGTATAGTAAATACCCCTGGACCCATAAGCCAGCCTCCACAATAATCATAATTCTGGCTCAGTTCAGTTTTGAATCCTTTATTGACTGACTCACCATGGGTAATTGAGATGGAAATTAAAGTATTGCCTGTAGGATGGATATAAAATGCACAGAGACAAGGGTAAATTTGGACGTGGGCATAGTTATATATTCAATAACATCTTTTTATTTTGTACGTAAAGTTGCATTTGACTTGTTTTAACTTTAATATTATTGTGCTAATAGCTTGATTTTAAAGTTTCTATCCTTTCTTATAGATGAGAGTTCAAATGGTTTAAGTTTCATAATGGTATGAACATAACTTTCTTCTCGATTTCAGAATAGCGTGATTTTATCTTCCCTTTTCCTACCTGTTCCTCTCTTCATCCCTTCTCTTCTTCCTTCCTTCTGACATGTTCTCTGGGGCTACATTTTCAGAGCACTCAACTCTGAAAAACAACACCCAGGGGATTTCTGGAATGTTAGATAATAGGACCTCAAAAAAAGTGAGTTTCCCACTCCCATCCCTTCAAATTGTGTGTGTGTGTGTGTGTGTGTGTGTGTGTGTTTATATAGTAATGGCAAGTACAATATGTATTATAAAAGTGGAAGGGAGCCCTGGGTTATTATGTGCTAAGAAACTGATTTCTAAATATCTATAAAAAGATGATTTTTCTTCATTATCTTATTGAGAATTACTTTCAGTGAAGACAGACAAATGAGAAACTTAACAGAAACCCATGGGAGAGGGGAAGGAAAAAAAAAAAAAGGTTAGAGTGGGAGAGAGCCAAAGCATAAGAGACTGTTAAAAACTGAGAACAAACTGAGGGTTGATGGGGGGTGGGAGGGAGGGGAGGGTGGGTGATGGGTATTGAGGAGGGCACCTTTTGGGATGAGCACTGGGTGTTGTATGGAAACCAATTTGACAATAAATTTCATATATTGGAAAAAAATTCATGTTATTTTAGAACTGGGGAGTTTAGAACCTAACAGAATGGACAGAGAACACTTTCTTTGTGAGATCTTTTATTTTTTAATTTAATTTTATTATTTTTTAAATCTTTTAACGTTTATTTATTTTTGAGAGACAGAGAGAGACAGAACACGAGTGGGGGAGGGGCAGAGAAAGAGAGACACAGAATCTGAAACAGGCTCCAGTCTCCCAGCTCTAAGCTGTCAGCACAGAGCCCAACACAGGGCTCAAACCCACAAACCGTGAGATCATGACCTTAGCTGAAGTTGGACTCTTAACTGACTGAGCCACCCAGGCGCCCCTTGTGAGATCTTTTAAACAAGTTTTTCACGTATTTTTAAACGTATATATATTTAAGAAATAAGAATGCACTATGGGAAGTATAAATAAGACTTTTGATAATTAGTAATGTAGAGTCTTAGTTTTTCTGTCTAGGAAAGAGTACTTCCATAAATAAAAAAAACATGAAAAATAAATACAAATCATTAAGGCACCAATCATCCTTTATTATATCTATTACTGAATAAGTGCACAAAGAAACATTATTCTCACTTTTTTAAAAATTTTAATGTTTATGTGTTTTTGAGAGAGAGAGAGAGAGAGAGAGAGAGAGCGAGCAGGGGAGGGACAAAGAAGAGAGGGAGACCTAGAATCCGAAGCAGGCTCTGGGCTCCAAGCTGTCAGCACAGAGCCTGATGCAGGGCTTGAACTCACTAACGGTTAGATCATCACCTGAGCTGAAGTCAGATGCTTAACAGACTGAGCCACCAAGGAAGCCCTTCACTTTTCTTACAGTAAGAGCTTATTTATTAAATAATTACAGCCATACTCCTGACAAACTGTGTGAGCAATAAACATCAGCAGCCAGTTATATAATAAACTCTGTGCGGTAATAAATAGGTTTAATTTTAAGTGATTTGTTCCTTTTAGGATACTTGAATATTAGAGTGAGTCTCTTAAAGTTTTGTGAGTGGCGGGTGAAGGGAGAAGAGTGATAAATAAGTAGTTAATAATGTATTTTCCATGGATCTGTACAATGCCCCCAAAGAATGGTGGTCATCAAAAGTGTTAAACTACAGTCCATACAGGTTGGTTTGGATGATGGGTGAGAACAGTATAAATGGATAGCCATGTTTCTTGTTAGCATTCCTGAGATGCTTTATTTGTTAATATTCACTTCACATAGACAAGCCTGTCTTTTCAAAGGTTTTTCATCACAACGTATATTTTTTCCACTCAAATTATTTGCATTTTCTGCTGAACCTTGCTGAGGAAGCTGACATTTTGTGCTACCCAGCCAGTGTGACTCACACATTTTGTTTGGTCCAGACTGGTTCAGTGACTCTTGCCATCCCTACTAACACAGTCATTATTGTGGCTTGCACTTAAATTGAATGGTTGATTAATGCCTGCTCCCTTCTATCTGCACTAAAGCAAAAACATTTGTACAATCATTTTAACAACCACATTACAGATCATAAAGATAGACTACAAATATGAAGGCAATATTTGTTCCAGAACAGCAAAGGATTTTAATGTTATATTGTTGCTAGGGAAAGGGAGGATAGGGAGACAACTGGAGGTGAGAACCAGATGATTTAGTAAAGCCTTTTTAAAGAGCATCTCTGAAACATTAGGTATAATCATTTTGTATTTAGCTCATTTTATTAGCACATAGTTTTTAATGTCCTACTCCAAAGTTTATTTACTGGGTTAAGTTTAATTAAATGAAAACGTAGTTCTTGGTAGTCTTTGTTAAAAAAATAGAACAAAACAATTGTTTTAAATGACAGGAGAACAAGAAAAACCCTATACACTTGCCCCTTGAACAATATGGATTTGAACTTCATGGGTCTGCTTACATGAGGATTTTTTTCAATAAATACTCTACACTACTGTAAATGTATTTTCTCTTTCTTATGATTTTCTTAATAAGTTTTTTTTCTCTAGCATACTTTATTGTGAGAATACAGTATTTAATACCTATACAAAATGTGTGTGAATCGACTTTATGTTTATTATTAAGGCTTCTGGTCAACAGTAGGCTATTAGTAATTAAATTTGGGAGGGAGTCAAAAGTTATAGGTGGGGTTCAAGGTAGCAATATAGGAGACTGAATTCACCTCCATCATAGAATATACCAAGTTACACCTAGTAATAGAATAGTTGCTCCTGAAGAATAACTGAGTAAGGGCTGACTGCACAGCTACTGAACAACCAAAGACAGAGAGAACAGGGAAGAGACCAGCAACAGAGACAGAGATATGGTAATAAAGGGAACCCCTCTTCCCCATGCTGTGAATGGCAGTAGGGAGGGATAGTACTGAGGGACTGGGAAGAGATCCCTCTGTCCTTGGGCACAGAAACAAAACAAAACAAAACATCACAGTTTAAAAGAGCAACTAGCATATAATAGAGACAACACTAGAAATCTGCCAGTGGATGAGCTGCAGGAAAGCTCTCCAGATCACAGTGACTGGAAATCAACACCGTTTACATTCCCATTCCACCTTCAGAGACAAGACGTGAGCATGGTGTGGACACCATAACAGGCAAGTTTGGTCATCTCAGTGAGCTTGTGACTTCAGTGAGCCCAGTGTTCACAAGCCCATACCAGCCCTAGCCACACTGGGTCACAGAAGAAAAGCTGTAGTTTAGAAAGGCGGATGGGGTGCCTGGGTGGCTCAGTCGGTTGAGCATCTGACTTTGGCTCAGGTAATGATCTCACAGCTCATGAGTTTGAGCCCCACGTCAGGCTCTGTGCTGACAGCTCAGAGCCTGGAGCCTGCTTCAGATTCTGTGCCTCCCTCTGTGCTCCCACCCACTTGCATTCTGTCTCTCTCTAAAAAATAAACAAAACATTTAAAAAATAATAAAAAGGCTGAGGAACTGCAGGAATGATCTCTTCCTCCCTCTACCTTAAAAGCCCAGGCTGGAGCGGGGTTTGGCTACTATAAGAGGCAGCTTCCAAGACCTTAACAGGCAGGTCCTGATGCTGTAACTGGTGGGGTCCAGTCATCACAGAAATCTTGTGACTTCAGCAAGCTCAGAACTCCGAGCTCATGCCAGCTCTGGTTGCCCTGAGACACAGAAAAAAATACCACAGCTTAAAAGGTCCAAGGAACTGTGGAAACATGATCTTCCCCTCCACCCTAAATCAGAACAAGATCTGTTTCATGGTGAGCTTTTAGACCTCAGCAAACCCAGGGACCACTAGCCCATGCCAGCCACCTTGTGGTGCTAGGGCATAGAGAACAAGCCATGGTTTTGTGTTTTATTGGGTTTTTTTTTGTTTAATTTTTATTTTAAAATGTAATTCATTATTATATTTATTATTATTGCTTTTTAAAATATGTCTTTTTTTCTTTTTAATTTGTTCTTTCTTGTTTTCTTTATTTCTTTCTCCTTTTTTATTTTCTTCTTTTCTTTGTTCTTTTACTGCCATTATTTTTTCCTTATTCTTTCTCAAAAAAGCCACAGTTTAAAAGAGTAACTAGCATATATAGCTAAAGCTCCAAAAACACACAGTCTGCATAGGGGAAACCATACACAAAACCTTCAGCTTCAGGAGATGTAGTCATTTTGCTTTTCCATAGAAACAAATATAGAAAGTCAAGCAAAAATGGGAACATAGAGGAATATGCTCCAGAAGAAAGAATAAGAAAAAGACATCAGGAAAATAACTAAATGAAACAGAGATAAGCAATATGCCTAATAAAGAATTTAAAGTAATGATCATAAAAATAATCACTGGGCTGCAGAAAAGAATAAAAGAACTCAATGAGACTCTCAATAAAGACATATAAAATATTAAAAAGAACCAATAATATTTGAATAATACAATAAATGAAATAGAAAACACACTAGAGAGAAACAACAGTAGATTAGAGGATGCAAAAAAACATATCAGCAATCCAGAAGACAGGGTAATGGAAAGCATACAAGCTGAACATCAAAAAGAGAAAAGAATTTTTAAAAATGAGGATAGATTAAGAGATCTTTGGACAACATTATGCGAACAAACATTTACATTCTAGGGATCCAAGAAGAAGAGAAAAAGAGACATTTTCCCTATCCTAGGTAAGGAAATAGACATCCAAGTCTATAGAAAACCTATAAGGCTGTCAGCTGCATTTTCAGCAGAAACATTGCAAGCCAGAAGGGAGAGACATGATATATTCAAATTGATGAAAGGAAAAAAAAGAAAAAAAGAAAAAAACCCTACAACTAAGAATACTCAGCCTGGCAAACTTTCATATTTGAAAGAGAGATAAAGAATTTCTCAGACAAACAAAAGATAAAGGAGCTATCACTAGTTAACCAACCTTAAAAGAAATGTTAAAGGGACTTCTTTAAGTGGAAAAGAAATGACCATAATTAGACATAAGAAAAATATGAAAACAAAGATGTAAAATATGACAACATATACACAACATGTGGAGAAAGGAGTAAAAAGGGAATAGAAACTGAAAAAAAAAAAGATTTTTTGTTTTCTGTTTTCTTTCTTTCTTTAAGAATGTGTTTGGACTTCAATGACCATAAAATTAACATGGATGATTATTTATTTAGGATGAAGTATATAAACCTTTTGGTAACCACAAACCCAAAATCTATGACAGATTTACAAAAAATGAAGAGAATGAAAGCCAAACAAAACACTATAGATGGTCATTGATCACAACTAAAGAGAGCAAAAGAAGAAGAAAGGAACAAAGAAGAACTACAAGAAGAACCAGAAAACAACTTTTAAAAATGGCAATAAATACATACCTATCAATAATTACTTTAAATTTAAATGGCATAAATGCTTCAATCAAAGACTTAAACTGCCAGAATGGATTAACACCCACACACACACCCACACCCACACACACACACACACACACGTGTGTGTGTGCGCATGTGCACACACACAAGACCCATCTATATGCTGCCTATAAGAGACTCACTTCAGACCTAAAGATGCATACAGACTGAAAGTGAAGGGTTGGAAAAACATTCATCATGTGAATGGAAATGAAAAAAATTGAAAAAGCCAGAGTAGTAATAATTACATCAGATAAAATAGACTTAAAACTAAGACTGTAATAAGAGATAAAGAAGGGCATTACATAATGACAAAAAGGGATCAATTCCACAAGAATATATAATAATTGTAAATATCTATACACCCAACACTGGGAGCATCTAAATGCATAAAGCACATATTTACTGGACATAAAGAGAAAAATTGATGGTAGTGTAATAATAATAGGAGACATTAACATTCCACTTACATCAGATCATCCAGACAGAAAATCCATAAGAAAACAATGTCTTGGAATGACACATTAGACTAGATGGACATAACAGATACACACAGATAATTCCATCTAAAAACAACAGAATACACATTCTTTTCAAGCACACATAGTACATTCTCCAGATAGATCACATATTAGGCCATGAAACAAGCCTCAATAAATTTCAGAAAAATTTAAATCATACCATGCATCTTTTCTGAACACAACAGTATGAAACTAGAAATAAATCACAAGAAAAAAACTGGAAAAAACACAAACATCTGAAGACTAAACGTGTAATAAAAAAAACAATGACAATGGATCAATAAAGCAATAAAAGAAGAAATAAAAAAATACATGGAGACAAATGAAAATGAAAACACAATTGTCCAAAATCTCTGGGACATGGTGACAACATTTCTAAGAGGGAATTATATAGCAATAAAGGCCTACCTTAAGAAGCAAGAAAAAATCAAGTAAATAACCTAATGCCTAAAGGAAATTAAAAAAAGGACAAAGCCCAAGGTGGATAGAAGAAAGGAAATAAAGATCAGAGAAGAAATAAATGACATAAAGACTAAAACACACACACACACACACACACACACACACACACACACACACATCAATGAAACCAATACCTTGTTTTTTTAAAAAATAAATAAAACTGACAAACTCTTAGCCATACTCGTCAAGAAAAAAATGAGAAAGGATCCAAATAAATTCAGAAAGAAGAAAAGAGAAATAACTATGGACAACACAGAAATACAAAGCATTGTAAGAGAATAGTATTAAAAGCATATCCCAGTAAACTGGACAACCCAGAATAAAGAATAAATTCCTAGAAACATTCAATCTTCCAAAACTGAAGGAGAAAAAAATAGAAAAGATTAACAAATTATAAATTGCAAAATTGAATGGGTAGCCAAAAAACTGTCAAAAAATAAAAGTATAGGACCAGACAATAAATGAGTTCTACCAGAAATTTAAAGAAGAGTTAATACCTTTTCAAACCATTCCAAAAAATAGAAGAGGAGGGAAAGCTTCTAAATATATTCTACAAGGCCAGCATTACCCTGATACCCAAGCCAGACAAAGACACCACAAGAAAAGAAAACTATAGGCCAAGATACCTGATGAACATAGATACAAAAGTCCTCAACAAAATATTAGCAAGCTTCACACATTAAATACATTACATATTGTAAATACAAAAATACAAAAAAGATCATTTACCACGATCAAATGGAATTTATTCCTGAGATGCGAGAAAAAGTATTTGACAAAATTCAGCATCCATTCATGATAGAAACTCTCAACAAAATAGGATTAGAGGAAACATGCCTCAGCATAGTAAAGGCAGTAGAGGGAACATACCTGAACATAATAAAGGCCATGTATGAAAAACCCACAGATAACATCATCCTTCAATAGTGAAAAACAGAGCTTTCCCTCTAAGGTCAGTAATAAGACAAAGATATCCACTCTTATCACTTTTATTCAACATAGTACTGGAAGTCCTAGCCACAGCAATCAGAAAAGAAAAGGAAATGGGAGGAATCCATATTGGTAAAGAAGTTAAACTGTCACTTGGAAACAATATGGTACTATACATAAAAAATCCTAAAGATTCCACCGAAAAATTACTAGAATTCACAAATTCAGTAAAGTGGTGGGATAAAAATTAATACCCAGAAATCAGTAGCATATTGATACATTAACAACAAAGTCACAAAAAGGGAGATATAAATAGTAATAACATTTATAATAACACCAAAAATAATAAATTACCTAGGAATAAACTTAACCAAAGAAATGAAAGACCTATACTCTGAAAACTATAAAACACTGATGGAAGAAATTTAAGATGACACAAACAAATAGAAAGATATGCCATGTTCATGGGTTGGAAGAACAAATATTGTCAAATTGTCCACATTACCCAAAGCAATTCCTATCAAAATACCAACAGCATTTTTCACAAAACTAGAACAAATAATACTAAAATTTGTATGGAACTACAGAAGACCCTGAATAGCCAAAGCAATCCTGGTAAAGAAGAACAAAGCTAGAGATTTCACAATTCCAGATTTCAAGATATACTATACAGTTGTAATCAAAATAGTATGATACCGGCACAAAAATAGACACATAGATCAATGGTACAGAATAAAGCCCAGAAATAAACCCATATTTATATTGTCAATTAACTTATTACAAGGGGGGGGCAAGAATATACAATGGGGAAAAGATAGTTTCTTCAATAAATGGTGCTTGGAAAACTGGACAACAACATGCAAAAGAATTAAACTAGAGTATTTTCTAACACCATACACAAAAATAAATTCAAAATGGATTAAAGTTCTAAATGTGAGACCTGAAACCATAAAAATCCTATGATAGAGCTGAGGCAGTAATTTCTTTGACATCAGCCCTAGGAATATTTTTCTAGATATGTCTCCTAAGGCAAGGGAAACAAAAGCAAAATAAAATTATTGGGACTTCATCAAAATAAATGGTTTTTGCACAGCAAAGGAAACCATCAGGAAAACAAAAAACACAACCTATGGAATGGGAGAAGAAATTGCAAATGATGTATCTGATAAGGAGTTAACATCCAAAGTATATAAAGAGCTTACACAACTCAACACCAAAAGAAAAAAAAAAACCCAAAAAACAAAAAATCCAATTAAAAAATGGGCAGAGGATATGAATAGACATTTTTCCAAAGACATGACAGATAGTCAACAGACACATGTTTTCTGATGCTCAGTGTCCCTCATCATCAAGGAAATGCAAATAAAAATCACAGTAAGATATCACTTCACACCTGTTATAATAGCTAAAAGCAAGAGAAGAAACAACAAGTATTGGTGAGGATATGGAGAAAAAAGGAACCCTGGTGCACAGTTGATAGAAATGTAAATTGGTACAGCCATTGTGGAAAACAGTATGGAGTTTCCTCAAAAAATTAAAAATAGAAATACCATATGATCCAATAATTCCACTGTTGGGTATTTACCCAGGGAAAGCAAAAACCCTAACTCAAAAAAATATATGCACCCCTATGTTTATTGCAGAATTATTTGTAATAATAGCCAAGACATGGGAGTAACCTAAATGTCCATCAATAGATGAATGGATGAGGAAAATGTGATAAACACATGCACACACACACACATACACACACACACACACACACACAGGAATATTGCACAGCCATAAGAAAGGATGAGATCTTGCATTTGAGACAACATGGATAGACCTAGATGGTATTATGCTAAGTAAAATAAGTCAGACTGAGAAAGACAAATACCATATGACTCCACTCGTAAATGGAATCTAAAACATGAATAAACAAGCAGCAAAATCAGACCTATAAATACAGAGAACAAATTGATGGCTGTCAGAGGGGAAGGGAGGAGGTTAGGCAAAATGGGTTGAAGCGGAGAGGGAGATACAGTACTCTATTTACAGAATGAGTAAGCCACAGGAATGCAAAGCAGAGCATAAGGAATATAGTCAGTGATATTGTAATAGCAATGTAATGGGACAGATGGTAGCTCTACTTGTAGTGAACAGAGCATAATGTATAAACTTGTCAAATCACGAAGTTTTACACTTGAAACTAAGGTAACATTTTGTGTCAACTATACTTAAAATTTTTTAAAGTTAATGAAATCAGTGAGAATTTTTCTATAGTTCAAATCTAAGTGTTTACTACTAAATTGTTAGCTTTTTGTAATTTATAGATTGTTTTAGTTTTATCTATATTAAAAAGGTTATTGTAAAAAATTATAATAAATTTCTGCAGAAAAGGAGATGTTAGTTCAAGGATTCATTTTTGACATGTTCATTACTGTGAAGTGGCCTCACGTGTGCCCTCCTCTTTTACACTCCTTGGTAGACCTGTTTACCTGCCCATTTTATCCTCTCTCTGTTATACTTTTAGGTGGAGCACAGCTCTGTGGAGTGACCCATAGTTTATATTTCCAAGAAGTTATCTCTGTAGGTGCTGCTAGACATAGACCCCGTCATTCCTTTTTGTTTCAGAATTATTTTGTAAATTTATTTTTATTTTTTATTATTTTTTTATTAACATCCAAGTTAGTTAGCATATTAAAATAATGATTTCAGGAGTAGATTCCAGTGATTCATGCCCTATGTATAACACCCACTGCTTATCCCAACAAGTGTCTTCTTTAATGTCCCTTGCCCATTTAGCCCATCCCCGTACCCACAACCCCCTCCAGCAACTCTCAGTTTGTTCTCTATATTTAAGAGTCTCTTATGTTTTGTCCCCCTCCCTGTTTTTATATTATTTTTGCTTCTCTTCCCTTATGTTCATCTGTTTTGTATCTTAAATTCCACATATGGGTGAAGTCATATGATATGTGTCTTTCTCTAATTTCATTTAGCATAATGTCCTCAAGTTCCACCCACATTGTTGCAAATGGGAAGATTTCATTCTTTTTGATTGCCAAGTAATACTCCATTGTGTATGTATACCAAATCTTTATCCATTCATCTGTCGATGGATAGTTGGTCTCTTTCCATACTTTGGCTATTGTTGATAGCACTGCTATAAACATTGGGGTGCATGTGCCTCTTCAAAACAGCCCACCTGTATCCCTTGGATAAATACCTAGTAGTGCAATTGCTAGACACCCCTCATTCCTTAAACACAATGCCAAAGTGTGGATTTATATTAAATTTAACCAAAATACTAAAATAATACTGTATATATATTCATATGACTATCACTTTAGAACCAAACAGCAATATACATGTTCTTACAGATATAAGGGTTATTTTTTTGATAAGTAAAAGCATATTTAATATTAGGATTGTCTTTGAATAGCCAAAGGCTAGAGGATTTGAATATCATAGTGATTGCAGATTAGGATCCAGAGTACTACCTAGATAAGGTTTAGTTTCCAAATGTAGAATTACAAATTCAATTCTAATAACAGTCTTTCATTATATCATTATATCACTTCGACTCAAAGTGAATTATCATTTGAAAGCCTTTCAACAATGGAACTTGAGGACATTATGCTAAGTGAAACAAGAGAAAGACAAGTACATGTGATCTTATATGTGGAATTTAAATAGACAAAAAACCAAGCTCTGTAATATAGAGAACAGATTGGTGGTTCCCAAAGGTAGAGGGTAGGGGGTGGGCAAAAGGGGTCAAATGGTGCAAGCTTCCAGTTATAAAATAAATAAATCATGGTGCTGTCATGTGTAACATGGTGACTATAATTATTAATACTGTGCTGAATATTCTAAAGTTCCTAAGAAGGTAAATGTTAAAAGTTCTCATCGTAAGAAAAAAATCGGTTACTCCGTGTGGTGAAGGGTATTAACTGGACTTGCTGTGGTGTTCATTTTGCAATATATACAAATACGGAATCAGGATGTTGTACATCTGAAAGAGTGTTGTATGTCAACTATACCTCAGTAAAAAAATAACAAAAGGCTTTCTGTACGAGTAGCTTTTAAATCTTTTTAACACTTATTTATTATTGAGAGACACAGAGCATGAGCAGGGGAGGGGCTGAGAGATGGTGAAACACAGAATCTGAAGCAGGCTCCAGGGCCTGAGCTGTCAGCACAGAGCCCGACACGGGGCTCGAACTCACAAACCACAAGATCATGAGCTGAGCCGAAGTCGGACGCTTAACCGACTGAGCCACCCAGGCACCCCTGTATGAGTAGCTTTTAAACTTAAAAAAAAAGTTACAGGTAGACTTTCAATTGTTCAGGGGGTTGGCACCACTAACCCCCAAGTTGAAGGGCCAACTCTAATATCACATTAAAAGGTATACATGTGCTTTATCTATAGATCTGTTTTCAGTGTGTAGTTTCTCCTCACTCTTTTTTTTTCTTTTTATGAAGATAGGTTTAGTCCATTGTTTTCCCCAGATTTTTTTAACACTATAATTGTTATTTAAGCTAACTTTGGACTTTTTGAGTGAATTAGCTATGATTTCTTTTGATTGGTGTCCTCCCTTGCCTAATAAAGTAAGGATGCTATTGTTGCCTTCATTGTCATTCTTGCCTTTACTCCTACTTCTTCTCTTCCCCATCATTAGCAAGCTCTTACAACACATCATGTAAATAGTAGCTTACTATGCAAACTATCCATTAAAACCACTCTACTTCATGTCTGTTTTATTTTTTGGATTTATGAATGTAGCCAGTAGAGTCAATCTATCGCATGTTGCATTTTATTATAATAATACCTATTATTTGGTACATATGTGCTGCATCTCCTGGCAGGTATTCATAGCACTTTAACTGGCCATTACTTCTAGTAGGTCCTTAAATAAGTAATAATGGCAATAACTGGTAGAAAATTATAGGAAAGATTTTTTTTCCAGGGCTTATTTATTTCCAAAGAATAGCAACTCTATAGATAACTCTATAATTGAGAGAACAGATTTACTTAGTATTTTCATCAGTACCGTACCTTTTTTAAACAGAGGGAAAGCAAACTTTCAGCTGAAGGAAGTTGCCGTGTCTCACAATTGAAGGTTAAAGAGATTGACCTTTCACTCGAATTAAGAATGAACAACCTGTGGTGCAAAGGTGAGATGAGAAGGTTCAACAACATATGAAGCAGCCCCAGATTATCCATAATAGAGTAATATACTAAAAAAAAATTAGGCCATTTAAAATGTAATAAAATTAACCTGGCAGTATTCCAGCCTGTCTGTAAAAAGCAAATGATGATAAGAGAGAGAGAAAAAAAATGCATGGAAAAATGCCCTGTGAAAAAAGAAAATGCAGTTGGGACTCAAATTGTGTTTTTCCAGCAGATTACTGTTGACCTAGGTCGGCATTCTCTAGTTAGCCTTTATCACGTCTTGTCATTTCTTTATCCTGAGTAATCAGTTTACAGCGTTTTCAATATATTGGTTTATGCTCTAATCCAAATAAAAGTGCTGTTATTGCAACTAGCTCAAGAGTCTACTATCCAATTAACCAGTTTTCCACATATTTCAGACATGCTTGCAAAGTTCTGCTTCTTGCTTCCTAAGAGTTTTCTATTCAGTGAAAAGTGACTCACGAGTTCAGCCCCAAATAGGAACCTGTTCTAAATGTTTTGTACCATGTTCTTGAAGCTGTATTTCATAATTCACTGAGCAAGAACTATTATTAATGGAATTAATGGAATATTTTTGGAATATTAGTGGAATAGTTTTTGCTAGTGGATCTGCTTTGCAGGACCAGCAAGGGAGGAGAAGGGCAAATCAGTGGAAACTACCACTTTCAGAAAACAATGAAAATAATGTGGCTGACTGAGCAAGGGGCATTCCATTTTTCTGAAATGCTATTTGCAAATGTTGCATATTCTATTTCTCTCTTGAAGATACCTAATATGCATTGTGATATTAAAGGCTCTGGTATTAAACTTTGTTTAGCCTAGGACTTCCCAAATTTATTTGGGCAAATAATGTCTTTTTTTTTTTTTTTTTTTTACCATGCACTTATTAATATATCCAAGACCTTTTGTTTGTTCCACACACATTTTGGGAAAGAGTATATATTATCACTTCCAAGAAGAAACAGTCACTGAGAAAGATGGCCAGAATGGAAGTAGAGGAAGTAACTGACTGACTGATAGACTGCGACTACATGGGTGGCATAGAACACAACTTCTGAGGGTGTGAATAAGAGTGTTGGAACACAGCTCTGATCTAGGCAGAGTAAGAAATAGCTAGCTGTTCAAGCTACATTATTTGACTTTTGCTTATGCCCTGGGTGGAAGAATGCAATGCCTCTAGAGGACAGGTATGGGAGTAAAGAAATAGGAGCCTACTGCAGAAATCTGTCTCGAATCAGAGTTGGAGGGGTGCTTTTATAGCTTATATAATTGTCTCAACTTCGACCCTTTATAAAAAACAAAAACTTAGCACGAGGACATCGGTCATCCAAATCACCTCCCAGATAAGTAAGCATCTTAGAGCATCCATTAGTATTGTTATGGCCTCTCCCTTCAGGAGAAAGAACTTGTATGGAAAGAATAGGAGCTTCAAGGTTAGGTTGACCCTTGTTCGGTATTCTCTCTCACAATTTACTAAATGCAGGATCTTGGGCAAGATATTTCATTTCTCAAACACAATTTTTCAGGTGTAGTTAATACTATATACCTCACTATACTCTCTTTTGCCCATATTTTCTTGAGGCCCAGCCAAAGCAATAGAATGTTTCATGGAGGCACTATGCTGAATGTTTTGCCTGTGTGATTTTGTATATTTCTTGTAATGACCCTATGATAAGCAGGTACTATTATTATCTCTATTTTACAGAGGAGATAACTAACGCACAGAGAAATGTCACAAGGCTACCTAAATGTTAAGCAGTGAAGCTTGGATTTTAATCTGATTGAGTTTACTCTTAAGACTGCAACTCTGTCTAGATGCACAGTTGCAAGAGGGAGAAGGTGAAATGTCAAGCTCCTGTGTGTTCCCAGGTGTATGGCATTAACATATTAACAGTTAAACCAGGATCCTGATAGCTCTAAATCTCCAACTGCTTGGAAAACTTAAGTACACTTAGCCTTTCCCAGGTGATCATTCTGATAATCGGCTCTTTTCACAGTACCTCTCTCAAAAGCAAGGAGACTGGCTTCTCCCCTGCCTTCCGTAGTGAAGCCTGCAGCCCATTTGATCCTGATGCAGATGCAAACTATTTAGCTTCCTTACTCTATCCTCTTCCCTGTCACAAGTTAGCCAGGTCTAAATGGCTTTACACATCTGTTGTCATTCCGAATTTGACTAACACTATCAACTCCTCTCTGACTCTTAGGGTTTATTGCTGAATCAAGCTCATAGAAATCTTTCTTTTTGGTGATTTCTCTTAATGTCACTACAGTCTTGGGCCTTTTTTTCCCCCTTCTTGCTCAGAGTTCCACAGATATATGTATATATTTCTGACCCAGTTGTGGATAAAACATAGTTCAAGAATGTTCTCCATCTGAGGGTAGTTCCTCAAGTCCACTGTAAATCAGAATTTCCAAATTGATATATGTAGAGAGGTATGCCAAGGAATATGTTGCATGGGACTAAATCTTAGTTTCTACTGATCCAGGTCTCTGATACATAAACATGTTAATTTCATAGTGGGGTATTGGAATTGTCTCATACTGGCTCAGAAGATTGTTATATATTTTTTTTTAAAACTCTACAAGCCAGGAAGTAGGCTGTGGTGGAGTAGGTACGATATGGAAATCAGCAAATGTTGCGAACCAGTGCTTCCTCTATCTTCCTTCATCCCACGTCCAGAGAGCGTCTTGTTAAACATTTCTCAGTACTGGTCCTTCTTTTGCTGAGTGCTAGGGGAAGTTGGGGGTGGGGGCAGGCTTTCAGGAAAGAGGAATGTTGAAGGTAGGAAAAATAGAGTCACCCATTTGTAAATCCAGCTGAGGAATTTCTGAGGAGCTGAGATTCCCTTCTGGCAAATGTAGTCTATCTTTTGATGCTGGTTGTATCAGGATAAGAATTTAGATGTTTTCTGATTCATTTAATATGGCAGTGGGCCAAAAAGTATGAAATTAAGGATATAATTTTATTTTTGTTGCTGCGATTTCAGTGAGCTAAAACTAAAATCTTGTTTCCTAAGTAAAAATTAACATGATAAAGAAATTAACAACCCAAGATATTTCACTGTAGTTTGAATCAGCTTTAGGTTTAGAGCAGTAGGTTTTTCGTTTGTTTGTTTATTTCTTTTGAGAGAGACTGTGAGTGGGGGATGGGCAGAGAGAGAGGAAGAGAGAGAATCCCAAGCAGGCTCCACACTGTCAACACAGAGCCCAATGTTGGGGGTGGATCCCACAAACTGGGAGATCATGCCAGAGCCAAAATCGAGAGTCAGACGCTCAACCGACTAAGCCTCCCAGGCCCCCCTAACGCAGTTTTCATCCCTGTGTGCGTAGTAGGATCACCTGGGTGCTTCATAAGCATGCCACAGTTACTGCCCTTCCCCAGATCACTTAACTCCGATTCCAGGTGATGGCAGTGTACACCAAGGATTGAAAACAGCTGTGTAGAGCTCTGGACTCTTCTCTTGTGATGTATTTAAGTATCTACCTATTTAAGGTAGGGTGTAGGCCGCTTTTCAGAAGTGTTGGTGTTTCCTCAGAGATGGGAGGTGAACGCAGAACTGTGAGTGGTTTGATTTTAATTTTTGATGTTCTTGCAAGTTTTTAGTAACACTCGAGGCGTGACCTGAAATTGTAGTAAGGTAAAATTTGTGTAAAACACTGGGGAGCAACTAGAAAGTTCAGAAAATCAGTGGTGAACCAAAAGTATTTTGTTGTTGTTGTTGACTGTAGAAATGAACCCCAACTGGGGAAGGGGAAGACTTTCTTTGAAAACATGTCCTGGATACTTCTCCACCTAGCTCTGTGATATTCTTTCATTTAGAGAGATTGTGTGTAGAAACTGAAGTAGTCCTATCCAGATTTGTAAAAACACACCTTATCTAGAAGTGTATGAAATGGGGCCTCCTCATCAATCCCTCTTGTGGCCCTAAGTAGTGGAACAAATGATTTCCCACCTCCAATATTTTTAAACTTAAAAACTAAACTTTAAGGTAAGTATGAGAAAATCCAAGGAAGTTCTGACTTTTTCCGAAAATATGTTTACTACCTTTTAAAAACAAATATAAAACTCTTAAAAACGTTTTTGGTGCCCCAACGTTTTTCACAGGCTGCCTACGGGGCTGAGTAACATCGCACTAGATCTAAAACGATTTCTCTGTTTCTGCTGACTTCTTTCCTGGAGATTTATTAACCATGAATTTCCAATTTTTGGTATGACACAGTGACTGAGATTACAGCCTGAAGATGATAAATTATCACATAAAAAATGATAGATTTTGAAAGGAAAAGCATGAAAAGTCAGAATAATATTAGAAACCTGGTCCCAATGACAAATGCTGAAATAAGAGGCAGCTTTGCCAGTTAATCATAGTTGTTTGAAAAGCCATAGAAAGGTTTTAAGTAATTTCTTTCCAAAAAGCACTCTGTGTTTTAAAAAACCTTAAAACAACTCCATGAATTTAACTTATGTAAAATCTCAGTTCAAGTTTTAAGAGTAGGTTGAATTTCTATTTGATAGGCTTTCTCTAGAACGGACTTGTGTTTTCATTTTATCCCTGTATGTGAGAGAATCCCACTTAGTTGACACACACACCTACCTCACTATAATAATCTTAAAAGCAAATGTATTTCAGTGCAGTTACGTTAATTTCATATTAAAGGGGTTAAAGTAAATTTACTTTTTTAGTTTCTGACATTAAGAGGGTTTCTGTGAAGAAATTGGGAAGTCACATTGAAATTCACTTTTTCTGAAGAGGATCAGGAGAGCAGTTTCTGGAGAAAAGCTCATAAGAGGATTTCCGTGTCTTCAAAATTGTTTTCAAACTTGCTTATGAAGAAGGTGAAAAATCTAAGTGGCATATGTTAAATGATATGGCTGATAGCTTTAATATGCAGATTTCTTCTGGTCTGTTTTTGAGTTCATATTGCATAATGAGTAGTTGTGACTTAATTAGGGAAGCTGACAATCCTATGACAATTAGGTATCTAAGGATTCCTTCTAAAAGTACAAATACCACACAGTCTGATTAACAAGAGGACTTCAGCGTTGTTAGAAACTTCGGGTTCTGTGGCATCTTAAAGCATGGGAACACATTTGAATGTTTAAAAAATTTTCTTTTGGGAGAAAGCACGAGTTGGGGAGGGGCAGAGAGAGAGAGGGAGACACTGAATCTGAAGCAGGCTCCAGTCTCTCCACGAAGGGCACAAACTCAGGAACCACAAGATCGTGACCTGAGCTGAACTCAGGCACCTAACTGACTGAGCCGCCCGGGTGCCCCTTGAATGTTTAAACCATCCATGAATGTGTCCTGAAAATCTAAGTGGTGAGATTAAAATATCACCACCACCCCCCCCCCCCAAAGGGGTGCCTGTGTGGCTCAGTTAGGCATACAACTCTGGATCTCGGCTCATGTCATGATCTTACAATTCATGGGATTGAGCCCCACTTGGGCTCTGCACTGACAATGTGGGGCCTGCTTGGGATTCTCTCTCTGCCACTTCCCTGCTCACGCACTCACTCGTGAGCACGAGCGTGCTGTCTTTCTCTCTTTCTCTCTCAAACAAAGTAAAAAAAAAAAAAAAACCTACATAAAGGATAAACAAGTAACACTTGTCTATAGCTTAATGATAATACTAAGTGGACCCATCTGTGCATCCACCACCCATATGGAGATCCGGAGCACTACAAACACCCTAAAAATATCACCAAAGGTAATAGTTCTGATTTCTGTCACCAGAGGTTTGATTTGTCTGTCTGTGTAATTGAAATTCTACTGCACGTCCTTGTGTTTACTTCTTTAGCTCAACATTTTATCTGTGACATGTAACCATGTTTTTCAATACTACATAGTGCTCCATTGGAGGAGTATACCAGAAACTTAGGTGTCCCATCTATTGATAGACTTGTGGGTGGTTTCTAATTTGTTGCCATAATGCTAATGTTGCTATAAATAGTCCTGTATGTGTCTTTTTTTTCCCTTTGTTTTCTTTTTAATTTGAGAGACCCACAGCGTGAGCAGGGGAGGGGCAGAGAGTGAGGAAGAGAGAGAATCCCAAGCAGGGTCAAAGCTGTCAGCGCAGAGCTTAATGTGGGGCTCGATCCCACAACTGTGAGATCACGACCTGAGATGAAATTAAGAGTCAGATGCTTAACCAACTGAGCCACCCAGGCACCCCTTGTATGGGTCTTTTGATGTCCATATATACTCACTTCTGTTGGGTGTATGCCCGGAAGTGGAATCCTGAGCCATAAGATAGATATATTTTTATGTTTTTAAGATACTAACAAATACTTTCCAGAGGGGTTTTCCTAATTTACACTCACACCAACAATGTGTGCATTTCACTAATGAAGTCAGGAGAAAATATGTGTATGGCAACCAGAGTCAATCCTATGTTTTACCAAAGTAAATATGATAAAATGGAGGTTTGTATTGGGGCTGGAGATGTGGATTTGGGACATATATGCTCTATGGATGGCACTGCAGGGTGGTGGTGGTGGGCGAACCTAAGAGCTTTAGGAAGTGCCTAAATTTAGGTGAAAGTGGGGAAGGGCCATGAGAAACAAATGTCAGACTTAGAGAAAAGAAATCTCAATGTTAAAGCCAACTGGAGAGGAAGATACGCAGGTAAAAGGAGGAGCCTACTTTATTATAGTATACAGAAAAGTGTTTGAAATGAAGGAATTGCTATTGGATTTGGAAATCTGGGTTGACCTTGAGGGAAACCCTTGGAGAGGGGGGAAGAGTGGATAAAAGTGCATTTGCAGTGGAATAAAGAGAAGGGGAAAGGAACTGGTGAATGTAGAGAGCTTTCCCAAGTTGTCGGTGCTAGAAAGATGGAGAGAATAAGGGGCTGGGCAGAAGGCACTGCATAACTAAAAATGATTAAATAGAAGGTAGTTTAAGGAGTATTCTAAGAGACTGGCTTGAAAAACTACAAGTTCGTTTTGGAGAGACTGGATTGGCTGATCAGTCTATTTTCCTTTGGGCTAGGGGAATCTTGATGGGGTAGGATAAAGGAAGAAATCTGACCCTTGGGAGAGTTTAATGTCTTTTTTTTTTTTTTTTCTTTTTTCTTTTTCCTGTTGGAGTATTTCGAAATACTGTGGGGGGAAAACTAACATTTGAAATTCAATGAAAATGTGGATTGGTTAGTGAGGAGGCAAAATGATTCAAATATTCCAAAGTCTTCCCTTTTTCAGAAGCCTAATTTTCTAATGTTTTTCACATTCTGTTATCTTAAGCCAGGGTTTCATAATAGTATTGACATTTTGGGATAGAATTCACTGTACAGAGGGGCTATCCTGCATATTGTGGGGTGTTTGGCAATGTCTCAGGCTCCTACCTGTAAGATGTCGGTGGCCCTCTCTCCCCTCTGCCAAGACAACCAAAGGTCTCTCTGGACTGTGAAATGTCCCCTGGAGCAAAATTGTCCCCCTCATCCCTCCTAGGGAACCACTGGTATGGATCCTACTGTCCAGTGAGATGATTACACATTCTTCAAGTAAGTATTGGGGAGAGCAAGTAATCAGTCTCAGACAGTTGATAATGTGTAATACGCAGTGCCAAAGGAAGTATTTGAAAGGAAGAACACTGTTTATCCCACCTAACAGAATTTATTTCTTGCTGCAGTAGAGCTGTGGTTGTTCATTTCTGAGCAAAGCAAAGATAGGAACTTGTATAGTGTTTGTGAAACCATGGAGTTGCATAACTGGTAAATTTTGGAAGTTGAAAATATTCAAGGGTAAGTTGCTCCCAGCCAGCAATGTTGATGGACTTTTTTCAGAGGGGTGGTTGCTGAAGTATGTCACATTGACAGCTTGGGACTGGTTTGGAACTGGTTCAGGTGGTTACTTCTATAAAGTCCTTTCCAAGTAGGGTAGGCATTGCTTATGTTAAGCAGTATAATGTTCTAAAGTTTATGAAAAAACTTCGAAGTATGGAACAAATGTTTCATTTTTTGTGGCCGCCAGGCTTTGGAAGACCATATTTAGGTAGCCTGATTAAATAGTGCCTCCCAAAGTTGTGTTTTTTATTTTAAGTGAGTATAAAAGTTTCATATTGGTGACCTTACTAAACTGTTGATTGGGTTACACACTATATAAAAATACTATAGAATGACGATTTCTAAAATAAGCATTTCCCCTTATTTTCTAGCCCAGCTTGTCTAGTCTCGTCTGTTGGGGTGTGCGTCAGGGGGCAGGGCAGGTTAAGATTATTTTATAACTATATCCTTACTTGTTTCCACCTGCATGTCTTTTATTCCTATGCTTCCATATTTACCAAGAATCCTGCATTGCCCTCTCCTACCACTCCTCTACTTTCTCCCCATCTTTGGTGGAAGCTCAGCATACAGGATCCCATTTCGGTAAGGAAACCAAGTCTAACAAACGTAATTAAAGCAAAGGCCTAAGCCTAATTATTGGCCCACTGGGCAAGGGAAAATGGTTAGGAAGCAGCCTAGTGGACACCAAGGATGAGGCCCCTTCTGGCAGATACAAGTTCTAAAAGCAGTGAATCTCCTGTGGCTCCTGCTGACTGGTGAGACCGAGGCATGGTCAGGATGGAACTGGGACCAGCAGAGACCAAGCCTATAGGGTGAGGACACCTGTGAGTCCAGTTGACAACTGGAAAGGCCTACAAGGATCAGATCCAGTCTCAAATTATCCAAAATCCATTCCTTAGTCACCCTATCACTGCTTTTGACCAAAGCATATTAAACTTGACAATTAGGACTTAGTGTCCTGCTGTGTTTTCTTAGATTGTCATTAGCTCAAGGTGCTCTAACAAAATACTAGAGAGACCTGATAAATTAAATGAAATTTTGTTCTGGAGGCTGAGAAATCTAAGTCCAAGTACTATGTGGTTTGATCTCCAGTGAGGTTTCTTTCTGGCTTGTGGATGGCCGCCGTTTATGTCCTTACATGGCCCAGAGTCAGAGTGAGTAGGCATGCAAGCTCTTTAGTGTCCTTGTTTAAAGGCACTAATCCCCTCATGAGGGCCCCACCTTCATGAACTCCTCTAAACTAATTTCTTCCCAAAGGCCTCCCCTTCAAGACTATCCTATTGGAGGTTAGTGCTTCAATATAGGCATTTTGGGGGATATAGTTTGTCCCATAGCAGACATTTTAAGATAGTTTTTAAATATATATATCCTTACTAAACATTTTGCTATAGTAAGCACAGTAGGTAAATTTTTCTGGTTAATTGATCTCTACATCCTATTTATATTAGGCATTTAAGATTTTAGAAGTATGCTTTTCTATAAGTTTGGGCATACTTCCTCAAATTTCTGCTAGATCAGACATGTCAGGTAATTCATGGTGTCCAAGTTAGCCTTTGGAGGGCGGAAGAAGGCAAGAAACAGTACCACTGAAAGCAGCCTTGTTCAAATGGCCAGGGGTGTAGCAAGGTTACCTTGAAGATTTGCTTGCAAATCAGTAATTAAAAGCAGATCCAGGGGTGCTGATTTTTAACTTAAAAGTCTTCTTTACTCAGGATCTAGCTCTATTCCTGGGAATGGATTCGAAAGCTGAAATAGGTAAAGAAAAACATCTACCAAACATCATTGTACTGGATTCATCCTGCTACATGGATAGCTAGCTGGAATTACTTCTTTCAGAAAACCCAGTTAAAATTTCCATTTGATTAGAAGGCAGGTAAACAGGGGGGTTATTTTGGACCTATAGACCAAAACATACCCTAAGGAAAGAAGCCAAGCTCTGCCAAGACCCCTTTCTCTAATTTAAAAGACCATAAGTTTCCCTTTCTACCTGCTTGTCTGTTTCAGGATAAAAATACAAATTATCTTGTTTTACAGTGTGCACACTTCCTCCTGTAACAGGGCTCTGCTTTCCCTTTAAATGTGAACTATGGATTCTTGAACAAAAATCATAAAAATTCCATCAGATTAATACGTAATTTCAGATTTTTCCCAAGGGCTTTTGCCTAACTTATTTTTATCAGCATGAAAACCTCCTGAGAATGTGGTGAGCTCTTTCTTTATGGAGATACAACAGCTGGGAGTCTGGAAGCATTTCCACTATCTACCACCCACAGAGCCTGATTTTTAAGTTGTTTTCTTCAATAGAACGAGACCAGCGATTTTCTTTTTCTTTCTGAGACCAGTGATTTCTAACCACAGTCACATCCAAGCTTCTTCAGGAGTTGTCAGCTATGTATCTAAATGTTCTGTTCCTGATGTTTCTTTTAAAAAATGCTGGAGTGTATTGTGCTAAGCAAAATAAGTCAGGCAGAGAAAGACCGATATCTTATAACTTGACTCATATGTGGAATTTAAGAAGCACAACAGATGAACCCAGGGGAAGGAAAAGAAAAATCAGACAAAAACAGAGGGAGACAAACCAGAAGAGACTCCTAAATAAAGAGAAAAAACTGAGGGTTGCTAGACGGGTGGTGGAAGTGGGTGATGGGCATTGAGGGCACTTGTTGGGATTAGCCCTGGGTGTTGGTGTAAGTGATGAATCACTGAGTTCTACTGAAACCAATGCTAAACTGTATGTTAACCTGAATTTAAAGTAAAAACCAAGTTACATTTTGAAATTTAGATCTATGGAAGTGTTGTGAAGAAAAGTAATGTTGCTATGTATGCTTCACTCAGCTTTCTGTAATGTTAACCATGGTACATCTATTAAAGCTACAAAAATAACCTTGATATAGTACTGCTAACTATGCCTGTGTTTGGGTTGGCCTTCCCAGTTTTTCCACTGATAGGTTTTTATCTGTTCTGGGATCAAATCCAGGATGCTATCTTACATTTAATCAGCCATCTCCTTAGTCTCCTTCAATCTGTAACAATTTCTCAATCTGTTTTTGACCTTGACACTTTTTTTTTTTTTAAGCTCTTAACAAATGTACCTTTTCACACATGTGAGATATCTTATAACCATTGGCTAGAATACTTTATCACACATATTTAAAAATTTCGCCTTTTTTGATATTCAAAAGAACCTTGACGGGTAGGAGCAAAATACTTGAATGAAAACATGAATTCCCAAGGAAGACTTGACATGTTGGTATAAATGCCTTTTTATTGGCTTTCCTACTTGTAATATCACAATAACCCAATCCAATGAAGGCTTCTCAAGCATTCTTAAACATTCAGAATAATCTGCTTAATGTGTGAGCTTCTTGTGTGATAATTGTATTGCATGTTCCACGAATGCATAAATGTTCTTAAGCATGACATTATAAGGTCTTTCATGGTCTGGCTCTCATTCATCCTTGAGATTTCCTGTCAAGTTCTGTGTTGAAGGCATCTTCTGAGATACCTCCTAATAACCCCCCTCTTTTTTATATGTGTCCCTGTGTAATCCCTCTCGTTGAGTATAGGCTGAATTTATTGACCAGTTTCTAAGGAATAGCATATGAGAGAAGTAAAGATTGTAAAGATTGTTGTAAGAAAAGACTTTGTGGCTTCTGTCTTGAGAGCATTCTCATTCTCCTCTTTGAGAGAAGCCAGTCACCATTTGTGAGCACCCCTAATGAGAGGCCTACCTGAGGAGGAGTTGATGTCTCTGGCCAAAAGCCAGTGAGGACCTGAGCCAGGCCAATAGCCATGTGAGTTAGGTCTGGAACGGATCCTTATCCAGCAAAGTCTGGAGGTGACTGCTGCCCTGGCCCACTGTTTGATCACAGTTTTAGAAGACCCTGTGCCAAAGGACCATGGTTGAGTCATGCCTGAATTCCTAACTCCTGGACATCATGAGTTAATAAATTATTGTTTAAGCCACTGAGTTGTGGGGGTGATTTTTAATATACAACTAACACGTTCTATCCAATTTCCTCATATCCTGGTGCCTACATGTTTAGTCAGTTATTTTGAGACCTAATGGTGACTAAGTCCATACTCAATGCAGCCAAACTGTATGCTAGGTGCCCAAATCAAAGACCCCAAAATGCAGTTGAAGGACTCTGCATTTAAGTAGAAAAAAATGTTGGCTACTAGTAAGTGCTATAATTGAGGAATGAATGAATTTCTGTGAGTTTAGAAGAGTAGCTCTATTTGACTTGAGAAGCAAATGAATACGAAGAAATTTTTGAACTAGAGTTTGAAAGTAAGCAGGGTTTCATCGAATAGAAAAGACAGAGGAAAGAATGTGAACAAAAGTGTAGGTATACATACTGTTTAGGGGGAATGGCAAGTATGATCATGATTGGGGATAGAGGCATGTAGGATGAGCTCTGTAGTGAAAGAAGACTGTTGTCCATTTTCCTCCCTGCCTGTTGTGATACTCTTGTTCATCCCTCAAGACCAAGTTCAAATTTCCTTGTTTTCTTGAAACCATCTGACTATCCCTGCCTTAGTGATGTTTGCCCATTCAATTACTGCTGTCTCCTATTGTTCTTAAAGTGCTATGCTAGCAAACTCTTGGGAATGGTAAATAGTATCTTTTCTTATGTGTATCCAGAACATTGCTGAGCACATAAAATTTTGGTAAACCCTTATTGATTATTAAAGATGGTGTTTAACTTCTGTGTTCAAGTTAAAATGCTTAATCCAAATATACGTACACAGGCAACAACTCGAAAGCATCGCTGAAATACATGCCTGCTGAGATGCTGAGAATGCAAATACAGGGAAATAGTGAAATGTATACTGATATGTAGAAGCACAGACTCGAGATCAGTAGGCAAATAGAGACTTGGGCATGGACAAAGCACAAGAAAATGTACAGACAAGGCCGAGTGCTGTGTAGATGGAAGGTGTAGCCTAACTGGAATAGAGTTTTGTTCAAGGAAGGTGTGTGAGAGGTGACTGGGTGGCATAGGTTAGCCCAACTGAGATGTAAGCCCTGCTCCGTGAAGGATAAACCAGTTTGATATTGGCCTAGGTGGACTGCCTCATATGTCGCAGAGAAGGGATTTATAGAATTGTGGCACCAAGGGTCCTTTATCCCTAACCAAAGTGTAAAATCTGAGGGATACATAACACTGTAACCTACCTGTGAACTCTACTTTTTTTTTTTTTAATGTTTTTTTTTAATATATGAAATTTATTGTCAAATTGGTTTCCATACAACACCCAGTGCTCATCCCAAAAGGTGCCCTCCTCAATACCCATCACCCACCCTCCCCTCCCTCCCACCCCCCATCAACCCTCAGTTTGTTCTCAGTTTTTAACAGTCTCTTATGCTTTGGCTCTCTCCCACTCTAACCTTTTTTTTTTTTTTTTTTCTTCCCCTCCCCCATGGGTTTCTGTTAAGTTTCTCAGGATCCACATAAGAGTGAAACCATAATGTTTTTATTTTTTATTTTTTTATTTTTTTATTTAAAAAAATTTTTTTTAACGCTTATTTATTTTTAAGACAGAGAGACAGAGCATGAACAGGGGAGGGGCAGAGAGAGAGGGAGACACAGAATCTGAAACAGGCTCCAGGCTCTGAGCTCTCAGCACAGAGCCCGGCGCGGGGCTCGAACTCCTAGACCTCGAGATCATGACCTGAGCCGAAGTCAGATGCTGAACTGACCAAGCCACCCAGGCGCCCCTGTTTTTATTTATTTTTGAGACAGAGCACGAGCGGGGGAGGGGCAGAGAGAGAGGGGGACAAAGAATCCAAAGCAGTCTCCAGACTCTGAGCTGTCAGCACAGAGTCTTACGCGGGTTTCGAATTTACTCACCAACTGCGAGCTTAAGACCTGAGCCGAAGTTGGATGCTTAACCGACTGCGCCACCCAGGTGCCCCTTGTGAACTCTATTAATACAGGGTTATAAATCCCTGCATGTCCCACAGAGTGGAGATTTCAAGGAGTCATAAGATGTTCTACCTGAACTCCTAAATTAGTCTTAACAGGTACCTTGTGGCATCCATGTTTGTATTGCTTGCTTTCTTTCCCCATGCCATTCACCTCCTCCCTAGAATGGAACCACCACACCTTCTGGCCCCGACCAGCCTGCTGTTGTACCACCCCTTCCACAGAGCATCAAGAAGGTTTCTGCTGGGAAAGCTCTCCCTGCAATCTCTGATGGATGGAGCTCAACGCATTGGAGCTTCTGGCCATCTTTGTCATTACAATCCTAAGAGTCCTGTTCCCTGTGTCATAGATATGTGATGCCCTTGTGTTAAACGAAAAGAAAATAAGTACCTTCAATTCAACTTGTAGCTTTACACCCTACTTGCCCTTCCTGCCTCCCAGGGCTTGATCATGCATCCAACCAGGAGTAAGCAGATCAGGGAAGGGTGCTGGACCCCAAGAAAAATCTTAATGATAAACATGATGTTTCCTTTAGATTTTTCAATTCACTACCAAGGATGCATTACTCTATCAAGTGTATTGTGTCTGAACCTTTGCTTATTCAGGGACTCCATACTCCCTCATATATAGACTACTGGTGGGTTGACGAGATCTTCTCAGGCATTTCTAAGATGGTGGGCATAACAGCTGGAGCTTAAGCCAGGACCACACCTATACCATACTTGTGTCTGAACAAGGGGTGGGAGAGTGGGTAGAGTCAAGATAGGGACAGGACCAGGGAAAATAGGAGGGAGACTGTTGGGATGGAGAAGGGGAGAGACCTTCTGAATGGATCTTTGTAGACATGGGTTTGTTGGTTTTGTTTGACATCATTTTGTTCACTCTGGGCATGTAGCTGTATAGATAGGACCATTCAAAAGTGGGAGTCAAGCAAGGGACGAAAATAAAATGTGGGTGTATAACTATGTTATGCAGTATGACTTAGACTAGGACAAGCAGGAAGGTCATCTTGGAAATTATTGCTTGTCACTCCATACCTGGATTATATCCTGTTTTCTACTTGGCTGCTAAGAAACTGAGTAAGTTCTGTGCTATTAGGAGCTGTCATTCATCCTGCTTTACAATGATTACCTTTCATCTTCGTTTCAAATCCTATATGTGCCTCTTCAGTCTTGGTGGTCTTCAGATTTTATCTTGAAATTTTTTCCTTCTACGTTGTATCTTTGGAAGTAGACTATAAATAATAAAAATAAGTGAATGAAGAAATGTGTTGGCATTAATGGAAAGACGAGGGATGCATGATACTTGAAGCCTCTATAAAGAGCTAGGAATTTTACAAGCACTGGGTTAAGAGATGTCACTGGCACCTTGATGCTGCTGGTAGTGGTGTGACTGGAAGTTGGAGAACAAGGTGAAGATGATACAGTAACTCTCAAACTTCAAATGGTGAGAACTGGGGCTAGGGCTCGGAGACTGCTGTTGAACTCTAAGGATGTGCCGTGTCTCCACAACCACTTGAAAGATCAATGACCAAAACTGGGTAATGGGCTGAGTAATAAAGGGTCTAGTAAGGGTCTGTTGTTTTTAAAAGTTTTGGCAGATAGAGGAGCAGGAAGAATAGTGTAATCAGAGTTACCCGACAGTACACATGGCATGGATGTCTTTGTCATTAGCACAGAGTAGCAACTACATGTGCTAGGTGTTAGAACTTATTAGCGAGGGCTCTTGATGTTCAAAAACTTTCAAACAGCAAACAGGCATACTTAAGAAATTCTAGAGTGTGTAGCATAAAACTTTGAAAACCCAAATGCCTATAGGGTCCAGGAAATACCTCTAAATGAGTGAGGTGGACAAGGTATAATACAAAGGTCAGGGTTGGGGGGTGGTCATGGCAACCTGGAAAGGATTTGATCCACCAGAGAAGGCAGCTTCTATCAGCCCCAACTTAACATACTCTCATTACTCAAGATAAGCTAGAAGATCAGACTTTTAGTTAAAAAAGGGGGGGGGAACTAATGAAATGTTGACTTACAGTTGCAATACAACACATAGACCAAATGAAACACGTGTGTGACTGCATTAAATGTGTAGGCCATTGTTTTGTGGTCTTTGGAAGAAGATTGAGTCCTATCTCTCCAGGGATCTGGAACACATACTGTTATTTACACAGAGTAGTCTGGTTGGGAAAATTGAAGAGGTAAGATGGCACTTGGTTAAGTAAGTACCTAACCATCTCTGGCTGAGATGAGATGAGAGTAAAATCTAATTTCTGGTAGGTTTAGAAGGGTGGTGTGGGGTTTTCTGAAGTAGACCCCTTCATCCTGTGTGAATACAGAACCTCTAATAAAAAGATTTTTAGCAGAGGCCACTCCTCAGTCAATGCAGAACTGAGGCTATTGGTTGGTATTGAGGAGTCTGGATTTACTGTAAAGCCATGAGTAAGCCTTTTGGTATAAGGCTAAAAAATGTGGCTTCTAAAGCTTTATTATGACAGCTAATCCCAAAGTGGATGAAATGTTCAGTAAAATACACATTATTTAATATTAACTGTATGTGAGAATGAAACATCTAAAACCTTCCAAGCTTCCAAAGATTTATACATGAAATGTAAAGTTGGTTTGGGGTTTCAATCCTAGTTTTGTTTTATGACCACAGTAAGCATACTTAGATGGTTACTATATACTTAAGGCATGCAGAAAATCCTCTGTACTTTTTATTTCAATTCTTTAAAATCCCTGAAACAGTTTTTTTTTGGGGGGTGAATGGCTATTCTTATTATCCTATAGTTGATACTTCATTGATACTTCAGGATACTAGTAACTTGCTCAAGGTCACATAGGTAAGTGGTATTGTCAGGTCCTAGAGCCCAACTGGACTGATACTGGAGTGTGAGCTCCACTACGTAAACTTTGTCCGTTTGATTTGACTATAACAACAGGTTTCTAATTTCCCCTGAGCTGTGAAAACAAAATGTGATATGTTACACATTTTTTATAAACTGTAAGACTATTGATGACTTAGTTGACATTTACCCAGCACCTACTAGTTTCCTTGAAAGTTGCTAGGTGATTTTACTTTTGATGGCTGTAATCATTATTTAAAACTTTTTTAACATTTATTTATTTTTGAGAGACTGGGGTAGAGCACAGGTGGGGGAGGGGCAGAGAGAGAGGGAGTCCAAGAATCCAAACTGGGCTCCAGGCTCGGAGTTGTCAGCACAGAGCCTGACACGGGGCTCAAACACATGAACTGTGATTTCATGACTTGAACCAAGGTCAGATGCTTAACCGACTGAGTCACCCAGGCACCCCTATTTCTTTTTTAAATTATTCCTCATATGAAATCCTACATGTTAATTTGTTCCCACTGCCCTCATTCAAAAGGGAAGACCCCTTGCCCTATTCATTTTGTTCTAGTACAGTTTACATTTTTATGTGTGCCCACTTTAACCTAATTATATGGTTTCCCTCTGGGACTGGCTAGAGATAAAGATGAAAAGAGATGCAGCCCACCTGAGGCTCCTGTTCACTGAAGGATTATATTCCCCCTGTGCCATGAGCCCAAAGCTGGAGAACTTTGCTTCTAAACGGTGAACACTTTTTTTCCTTTTAAAATAAAAATCATGGCCCACTGCTGAGCATATATCCAGAAACACTTAGTTAGTGAAAACCACAGGAAGAACTATTGTAGAATGTGAAAACTTTGTCCTAACACAATTTCATCTGAAATGTTATATTCTTTGACTCTCCAGGGAGAGAAAGAAAGGAAACAGAAACAAATGAGAGAATAGGAATGGATATGAGGAGGAGTCCAACCAAGCAGTAGGTTGCCATACAGAAACACAGAGAATGGTTTCTACAAGTCCCATAAAAGCCTATCATAGGACCAGGAATCAGAGGAGCTGGACCTGAAGACAAGTACATCACATAATTTAAAAAAAAAAAAAGGATCAGTTTAAGAGAAAAGTAGGACAGCTGTTCTTCTCCCTTTCTAAATGGCTTGATACCTATGTTGGTCTGGCAAAGAAAATGGCTTCTTAGTATTGGTCAGTATACTGATAGCAGGTCACCAGAAAGCTAACTCCCCTCCCCTTCATCTTCTATCTTGAGGAAGGAAAATAGATACTAAAGAAAGGGTGGTGGGGGGACAGGGATCAGCTGTAGCAGAAAAGAGCTATTTATTTTGAGCATTATTTTATGCTAGACTATCAAGTTATTGAGAAATGACTTTGGAAGATTTTTACTTGACTGATGGGAATAGTTCAGGGCATCAGACCCAGGAATCACTGGTCCATGATTACATCTCATAATTAATAAAAAGCGTTCAGCAAAATTTTAAACATGGTAGGTACTTGTTTATTGCTACGCTTTGAAGTTGAAGGACATCTTGAATGTGAAATGTATAGAAGTCAAATAGGATATTCTGCTTGTCAAAGCTTACTTACACGTGAGGCACAGTGCTGGTACTAGAACTTAGATTATGTCTGTTCTTTAAAATATCTCAGTCTCTTACCATTGAACATAGAATTAAATCCAAACTCTTAGGACGACGATGCCCATGGCCCCATGTGATCTGGCCTCTACACTTCTCCAATTTCATCTCTATGGCTCTGCCTACTACTAGCTGCTTTCCAGCTGCCCTGACCTTCTTCAGGTGTTGTAAACACTCCAAGCCCTTTGCCACTTGAGGTTTTTTTTCTACTCTCTTCATTTTGCCTGGACTGTGTGGGGGGGACAGGGAAAGGGAGGGGGACAGGGAGGGATAGGTGGTTCCTTTATACCCTTGAAATATCAGCTTTATATCCTATTCTTGAAAGATCTTCCTTGATTCCCCTTCTTAAAATAGACTTGGCATCCACGCCTCAAATCTTGCTCTCATTGCTTTGCAACATCCTCCTTTTATTGCTTTCATAGAACTTGTCAGTCTATGTTCTCGTTTACCTTTCTTCTTTAGCTATATTCCAGGCTTCATGAGGGCAGAGACTTAGTCATTGTTAATTTTTCTTCTTTGAAAGTTTGTTTCTTTATTAAGAGAGAAAGAGAGGAGAGAACCCCAGGCACTGACGGTGTGGAGCCTGATGTGGGACTTGAAGTCACGAATCATGAGATCATGACCTGAGCTGAAACCAAGAGTAAGACCCTTAACTGACTGAGCCACCCAGGCTCCCCTCTCAATTTCTATTAGATCCTCAAATGATTGGTACACTAGACATAGAATAACTTGCTAAGTGAATGAATGTGGGGAATGGAACCTCATTTTATGTCAAACATTGTGCTCAGTGTGATCTATATTTACGTAGTTAATGTGATAGTATATTTCCATCTCCCTAATAGAAAAAAGTGGGAACTTAGATCTTGTGTTGCAGAGGTCCTTAAAGAATGCCTAATCATTAGAGGGTGAGCTCATTGTATAATGGATCCCTGTTTTGTGTTCTTCCACTATGACCTGTTGAAATCTATAGCAGACTGAATTAGCCCTGTTCTTCATGCTTCCAGTGAATTGTACGTGTGTGTATGAATATATCTTTATAAAATAAACATCTTTGGGAGCACAGACATGCTCTCTATTCTCCATAGAAGTAAGAAATGCCCATTATGTCAACATTTGTAATCTTTTAATTATAGTTCCTTACATTATTGTAGCCATTTCAGAAGGAGTTTTCAGGCATGTTAGCTCCTTACATTGCTTCTGGTCTCCAGTAGGCAAGCAGGGCAGGTGTTGTCGTTATTTTCCTGCCACAGATGCTGCTGCTCAGGTTATGTGTTGTTAAATGGCTTGTCCAAGGTCTCCTGGCTGGGAGGTGATAAAGCGTCCTATTGGCCTCCATCTTTTATCTCAGAGCAGAATTCTGTTGTCCAAGAGCTCTGAAATAACTTCTCCTGGTTCTGCTTCTCCTTCTCCCCACCCCAATCATCTTTTTCTCCTCTTTGAGGATTTCCTGAAAGTCAGTGTTGTGACATAGAGTTTAAACAGAGGTGACAATGAAGGGGTTCTTGGTAAGGAAAACAAATGAGCAAACAGATTTATCCTCCTGCTTTCCATCTCTCTCCAATGTCCCCCTGCTACTATCCCCCCAAGACAGGGAGATGGTCTCCATGGAGCCCTTACTTCAGAGTACTGCTCCATAATAATTTAATGGTAACAGTGAAGAAAATATCCTTTTGATCATTTGACTAGATATGCTAATGAAGCACATCTCCAATTCTCTTTCAAATAAGTCCTTCATCTCTATCCCCACTAGCCCTAATTTCAGTTATTATCTTTTTTTTCTATTTTCCTGACTTGTCTGCTTCAGCCTAGCCCCTGTCCCTTCCATTCTATACTGCGAATAGCTTCCATTCTAGAGCACAGATGTAATTATAGTGATTTTACATGTGAGGAGAATGAGTGGCTCCTCATATGATTATATCCTAACTCCACACACTGCAGTGTCATCTAAAGCTCTTGACAATGGATTACCTTGCTGTTCCAGCCTCCCCTCCTGCTATGTACTGTACTCTGATTTTACAAGACTGGTCTGTGCTTGCCATGCAGTCTCCTACCTTTGGGCTTTTTTTGTGTTGTTCCTGCCTCCCGAAACTTCCTGTAGTCACTTTTGTATAAAGTTCAGCTCAACAATAACTTCACATTTGATGGTTGCCTGGACTCTCCTTTATTACTCCTATTTCCAAAAACATTTTTTCTTCTAGCCTTGCCTCCATGGCAGTTTGCTTAGACATCTATTAGAGCTACAGTTACAGAACTGTTTTTAATATTGTGGGCATGGTCTGTGAACAGAATAGAAAGTTTAAGTAATAATGGTAGCTACTTGTCATTATATTCAGCATCTTTGCTTCACAGATGGGGTTTCATGGAGAGCAGGGACTACTTTCTTCCTCTTTGTGGCACTAGAACCTAGTATAGCACATGGCATGCATTCTATTATTAGATTAATGTTGGACTCCAGGGATTCTTCTAGGCACTTGATATAACATCTTTTTTACTGTAGTTCTCTGAGGTGGCCATGCTGCTGCCATTTTGCAGGTGAGAAAACTGAGGTTCAGAGGAATGTTTTCATAGGGGCACTATTTGAACTGATGTATGTGTCTGACTCCTAAACTGTCTTCTTCGTTATGAGATATCCTTCTATAAATTGATAAAATATGAAATATCCTCTACCTTTCAATATGTAAAAATAATCCACCTTGTATTCTATGAAAGTTATTAAAAGTGAGTGGGAATTAAAGTGACTGAACATCAAAGCCAGGAAAAGGAGATAGGAAAGGACTTTTGGGGGACTCATGGAATTAGGTGATGGATTATGTGGGACAAATCAGAATTTCATGTAGGCAAAATAAAGTCCATGATTTACTAGGATTGCTTTCTGCCACCCAAGTGAAAACTTCTCCTGAATAAGACTAATTGCTTAAAAATGGAAAAGATTGCAGTTGATAAAAGTATAAAATATTTTACAAATGCTCTAAGATGTAACCTGAGTCCTAATCTCCTTATAAGACTGGCAGAAAGGCTAACTTCCCAGGCCTGACCTACTGTCTGTGGTTTTTATTCTTTACAACCCTCAAACCATGCAGTATTTGGCACATTGAACAGAGAAATCACGTAATCACAGCATTTTCCACTGAACATCTGCAGCACCCTTACTTGGCAATAGGAAGTGCCAGAAAATTGTGGTGGGGCCTTGGATGAGAGGTCATAAAAACCCCTAATAAATTCTCTTACATAGTGACATAGTTAGAGGGTTATTGCTATACTTCCAGGTTGGTTTAGAGACTTTCAGAATTTTTGATATTTTTAAAAGGAACAATACATTTCCTTTTTGCAAGAAGGACCTTTCCGACCAAGGAAGCTGCAGTGACAAACTTTTCCGGAGATGAGAGAATAGTGGGCACACACATGTTCACCAGTAATTTTAGAAAAATGAACGAGATGTTGGGGCAAATGCTATGTTCTCTACTTGAGAATGGTCATAAAGGGAACGGAAAAGGACTATGTCTTTAAAGGAAGCAAATTAGTTGCAGGCAGCCTCAGACAAGTTGAAGAAACATCTGGAAAATCTGATAATAGATTGACTTCCTGAAATGTGGATTGACTATGATGACTTCAGACAGGAAGCTTAAGTTTCTTATCGTAACATTGGAAAAAGACCTAAAATTATAAAGTAAAACTGTTTAACTGCATATAGAATTGTAATTCTCTAAAAGTGTTTTATAAAGTCATAGAGGTTTAAAATGCTTCCAGTATGCTCAAACAGCTATCAAACATTTCCATGTCCTCTCCTTCAGAGGGAATATTTAAAGAAAAATATATGTACTTGTGTCTATTAAGTTATAATATTATGATCTCTTCAAGTTACCATATCTTGGAGGCAGTTTTAATAGCAATAACATTTCATTCCTCCAAACCTGAATTTTGATAGGGAAAGTTTTGACTATGATAAAGTTGAAAGCACTGACAAGGAGAAATTAAGAACTAAGAAAGAAATGAACCATGTTTTTCCAGTGAATATGGCTATTGGCTTTCCAGGGCCTTAATGTAGGGCTATAAGAATAATTCTGAGGGATTAAAAAATGTATGTACATTTTTTTTTTCTTAGAGATTACATACACATGACAGTACTACATGTGACATGTGAGTATATATTATTTAGGGCATTCTCTCAGGAGATTAAGAAAAAGACATTAGTACCATATTTGGTGATATTCTTAATTCCCTCATAGTTAATGAATTGCAGGGCCCTCGTATTTTAAATGACACCTCACATACTTAGCAAAGTATCTTCTTTGATTGAAGGATATTTTTAAGTGCCTAAATGTGAATATTTCTTGGGGCTTGATGTTTGCTATCTCTATACATGAAAGTTTAGCTGCTTTACAATTTCATGTTAAAAGAGTAAGAGTTACCCATTGCCTTTTCTTATTGGGCAGGGACACAGAGTCTGGCCCTTTGACCACAAGTTGCATATAATTAGGAAAAAGCCACCATTCTTTCACAGGAATTGAGTAACGAAGGATGCTTTTCTGTGAATGCAGAATATCCAATGTCCTTTCACATATGGCTTGTAAATACATGCCTTTGAATCTTGGAAAAAGTTGACACATTAATGTCTTACCAGCTACACTTTTACATAAAAATGAAACCTTCAGTTATTAATCACATGCAGATTTTCTTCTACATTTGTTCTATACATCTATTGTCCCATTTGTACTCTGCCCGAACAAATTGGCCAGTCTTCCCTGATGGCGTCTACTTCCTGCTGTATGTGTCTGGACTCTGCTTCCTCTCCCTGTAGCATGCTTTCTCATTCTTGTGCTTCTCAGAGTCTTTCCCCTCTTTATAGGAGTGACCAGCTCCTATAAATGTAGGAGCTAATGTAACCTCCCACTTAACGCTATATTTATCCCCCATGCAATAATTTTTTGCCCTTTGAGTTAGCCTTTCTTTAGTACACTTAATTCAGAAAGTAAATTCTTTAGATTTTTAAAATTTAGAGAGAGAGAGAGTGCGCGAGCATGAGCAGGGGAGGGCAGAGAAGGAGAGAGAATCCCAAGTAGGTTCTGCACTGTCCACACAGAACCTGACACAGGGCTCGAACTAACAAATTGTGAGATCATGACCTGAGCAAATTTTATGAAGTTGTGTAGATTTCATGGCATTGATACTTTAGCCCATGAGGGGACTTATTTATCTGTTTAGGTACCAATATGTTTACAACATGTCCTTTGTTACTTGAAAACCTAACAACTGTTTATTGTAAAATGTTTTAAATAATGCAGAAGCTTCTGGTGTAAAAAGGTGAAAGTTCATTCCTACTGGTACTCTTCATGGCTTACCACGTAAACAGTTGGGGTTTTTTTTCGTTTTTTGTTTTTTGTTTTGTTGTTGTTTTTTTTTTTTTTTTTTTTTTTTTTTTTTTTTTACCTGCTAGAGGGATATACAAAGTACTAGTATATATGTATGGATATTTCAAAGTAGCAGACCTGAGGTTTGAATTTAGGTGGTCTGGCTCCAAAGTCCATGCTCTTAGCAGCCACCTCTTTATATAGTTGTCTTTAAATTTGCTCCTGAATGTCTAGGTAGTTTTCATTCAAATTTTAGTACCATTGTTCCAGAAACCCTCTGGTTCTCTCAATAAAATCCTGAAATGCTTTATCCAAAAAACTATTTGTCTTTTAGAGAATTCCACATTGTTTACCCAAGTTGTATAGTACATTTAAAAACTGTCTTGGGGCGCCTGGGTGGCTCAGTTGGTTAAGCGGCCGACTTCAGCTCAGGTCATGATCTCATGGTCCGTGAGTTCGAGTCCCGCGTCAGGCTCTGTGCTGACAGCTCGGAGCTTGGAGCCTGTTTTGGATTCTGTGTCTCCCTCTCTATCTGACCTTCTCCCATTCATGCTCTGTCTCTCTCTGTCTCAAAAATGAATAAACATTAAAAAAAAATTTAAAAAACAAAACAAAAAAACTGTCTTTAAGGAGAAAGAAATGTCTGTCTACAACCTGGGCCTTTCCCATGACCCCCTGTACCCCGCCCCCACCTCCCTGCTACACCCCTTGCTGCCACATGAATCTCAGTCTTAATGCTGGAATTGCCACATTTGATATACTCCCCACCTCTGAGTCCCTTTTCCCCTCTAACTCCAGAGATAGAGTAAGGAGAGATGGGCTTGATTTACCATTGAATCCTTCAAATGCACAAACTAAACCATGTGCATCTTCCTCTCCCTTCAGAGGGAGCAGAAGGTGGCAGAGCCCCACCAGCGGGGGCTTTTATTGGCATTGAGGACCCTCCCCCAAGGCAAACTTTGCTCTACAGGGCGTCTAATACCCTAAAACCCTAATGCATCTACAACCCTATGGTTACAAGATTGTAGTTTCAAGTGCATTTGGGCACTTGTCGGCTAACCAGAGGACATTACAACTACTGAAAACAGTATTTCTGTGATAAGTGTTTTTGAGTCCAAATAACTGATCTTTGCGCAGAGCTTTGGAAATCGCCTATATCTGGAATACATATATAAATTACACGTACAAATTAGATGCCCAACTTCATTTTGTGAAAATTTTCATAGTTGAGGTAATGCCAGTGAACATGGAGCTTCATTTTCAAATAACCCAAACAGTATTTGTAGAGTAAATTCTTGAATACTGACTGATTTGTAGAAGGAACTGGAGGAAAGAGCTTTGCAGTCCAACAGTTCTAGAGAATACCAAATGATTCGGCTAGTAAAATAACTATATTCTAAGCAGCTGATGTCATGTCTGTTTCTCCATTTATAAAATGGAAACAATAGTAGTATTTGCCTCGTAGGATTCGTGAATGATTAAAGGAGTCAGCGTATAAGAACCAGTTAAGAGTGCCAAGCAAATATTAAACATGGTGATACTGATCATCATTAGCACTGACTGGTAATCCCCGAACCCTTATGATGGACAAATACACTCTATAGGATACTGAGACACCAGAGAGCAATCTCAGGCTACCCTAAAAGTGCATTAGGCAGCTAGGTCTAAACAACTAAATAATCTTTAAACCCTTTTTTAAGGGAATAAAGAAAACTGCCAAGTCTGCTCTTCTTGACTGCTACTGGGTATGGGGTTTCTTTTTTAAAGGTGGAAAAAATGTCCTAAAACTAGATTGTGGGGATGATTGCTGGTGATGTACTAAAACCATTGAATTGACACTTTAGGTGAGTGAGTTATATGGCACATAAACTATATCTCAGACTTTTAAAATCTGACATTTAAATTCCAATATCTAGAAAGAATTTTCCCTGTTAAAAAAGGCAAATCAGAATAACACAGAGGCTTTTCAAAAGTAATTTTCATTACTTGTGAAAACTTACATGCAAGACATAAGGTCCGGGCATAAAATTCTGGTACCAGTTTTCTGAATCAATTAAGCAACATGTGTCTGAATAATTGTAATATTACAGAGTTGACCAAGAAGCTCTCACCTTTGTGTTTCTAGTGGTCACAAGGTTAGGTTTCTCACCCAAGCACCAAGTTACATAGAAACTCCTTACCAGTCCTATCAGTCCTATTCTGAAGGAATAAAACAGTAAAATTGGATTCTTATCTGTAAGACCTTATTTACCAAGAAGTTTTGTCACATTTTTAAATACAGAATTTGCTCTACATCTTGTAAAAACTCCGTGAGAAGGTCTCCTCAACCCACAGTCAGGGAGGTGAAACCAGGGATAATAAGCTGTTTTAGATCTGTTACTATGCCCCTATCTGAAGATACAATCCCTCCATAGTGGCTACAGGAAAAGCCCAAATTTATTTTTCTTATCAACATATTTAGCTGGTAATGATTGGTGTTGACATAAGCCCAACTGAAAAGCTTAAGACGGATGACCTTCTTTTCACACTGGCTTCTCTGCAACTATGATCGCTGAAGCTCTATCTACTGCAACGAGATACTGTATGGGTTCTGTTTTCCACTTGGTGAGCTTGGTCTTCTGATGATAAAACTTGTGGGAAAGCATACTACAAACTATCTATTTCCTGTTTTTAATCTTACATTTTTAGTGATTCTTCAGTTTCAAAGTATTCCAGAAACACATCACTTCCTGTTCTAAAAACAAAACAAAACCAAAAACAAAACAAAAAAACCCTATTGGAACATTAAAGTCAAGGATAATGGGGCCTAACAAAATAGTGAAAGAGTCCAATAGTGGCCCATTAAATTCAGTAAATAATTTCAGAATATCTCAAGTTATATAGCTAATGAGAAACAGGTTCAGTGTATGGCTATAAATGAAAATAACTGGATATATAAATAATACTATCCAGCCTTTTTAAATCAATGTAATGGTCTGATTTCCTTTCCTCCCCACTCCTCCCTTTCTGACATACCCTCCTCCAACAGAAGAATTGAATCAAACAGTTTTGGGTTTGGACTTCTGCTCAGATCTTAATCTTGATTTCTTATTATCATAAGAGATGGGAGGCCAGTGCCAGCTAAAGAGGCTCTTTCTAGGAAGAGAAAATGATCATGGTCACCAGGGCATTTTGGGTTGCTCATTTGGTTATTGATCCCCTTCCTTCAGCCATGGCTGCTGGGACTATGACTTCTGTTACCCTTTCCAAACAAGTCTACTTAAGACTAACACAGCCACTGTTGGGGAAAAGAAGCATGACTTTCCAGGTTCATTCCATGGGAAAACCACTTTTATTTTTTGAAATCCATACTTAATGTACATTATTATGGATTTTTAAATATTATTCATGGCCAACCCATGGCTCTGATTGCTGTGGTAATTCTTTGTCCAGTTTTCTTTTTATCCCCTAGAATTAATATTTCTGATTTTGGTTGGTGGTTTAGCTTTCTTCTTACCTATACTCAAATCTTAATTTTCTATTAGTACTAAAAATTTGGTTCTACAAGATTCAGACACCAAGTAATCTTGTGTGTTCTTTATCTTATTCTAAAGTTGTCTGTTTCTGTCTTCCAATGAGGATTGATTGATCTGTAGACCTGTCCACTAGAAATCTCTGTCTACCATCATCCTGTGAGTTCCCTCATCTCTCTGGTTAGATTTCAGGTTTCCTGAATCTACTTTTACTTGGCTCTATTATTTTGATCTATCCTCTAGCTCCTTCCTAAAAAGGAAGATAAATTTTGACATACTGTGTCTGGAGTAATTCTCCTAATTGATCTTTTGTCTAGATACAGAATTCTATATTGGAAACATGACCTTCAGAGTTCTGAAGGCATTGCCCCATTTTCTTCTAAGTTCCATATTTAAGAACTCTGATGTTATTCTTAAACTTACTATATTGCATGTGACTTTTTTTTCTTTGATCTATTATAGAAACTCCTAAGATCTTTCAGTTATCCTTGATACTTAAATAATTTTGAAAGTCACTTAAAAATTGTTTTCTTTTTTTAAACTGGTAATTCACATCCTTTGGGTAGGGGGATGGAGGGAATTGTGTAATCTGAATTAATCTTACTGGTTTGATTTGTTCACAGCCTCACTTAGTTGTTGTTCCTGTTGCCAGAACTGTGTTCCCATTTCTCACCTGTTGTGATCTTGTCTCCCCGTTCTGTTTGACCTTGCAGATCTATATATTTTAAAAATTCTTATATGTTGTTACCATGGAGTTTTGGAAGAACATGGAAATAAATGCATGTGTCCAAACTACCATAGTTAATTCTACTGAATATAATCTTGAGGGTTCTAGCCTTAGTCTAGCTTTTCAAGATCTTCCAGACCATAGTACTGTCCTTTATCACTCTGTTGGTATCACCAAGGTCTGTGGTATCTGCAAGTACAACTTCTTGGGAGTCCAGTATGACTATAGGTATTTAATGAATTTTCTAAGGTTCTTATCACAGCAGGTCATCAGCTCTGCTTTCCTAATTTGGCTGGCCTTTGTAAAACTCTGCCTAGTCAGTATACATGGCCTTTTGTCAGTTATGACCAAAGATTCTGAGAAGTTTATCAAGATACTTAAAGCAGATGTGCACGTCCCCCCCCCCCACTGTGTTTGTGTATGTGTCCATAACAAAGAGTAGTTAATCATCTACCTATAACCAAAAGCATCTTCACTTATGGATTTTGAATAACTGTTTTGAGGCTAGGACCTTAACTGGTGTGGCTAATCACAGTGTCAGTAGCTGATAACTTTGAATAGTCTATCATTGCCTCACACTTTTTAGAACCTTCCATTATCCATGCTGATAGTATCTACTTACTAGGGATTGCTGGTGACCCACAATGTGTACACAGGGTTCTGTATGGACCTTAGGTTTAACGGGAAGGAGGGTTAAATTAAATCAATTGGCTGGAAAATGTCAATATCCTGGAAAGAAAAAGGCTTCCTCACAAATTCAAAAAAGGCAAGATTGAAGGAGAATAATGCTCTGAATGTGATCACATTCTATTTAATTCAAATATCAAAAATTAAATTATATAAAAAGAGCTGTAAGTTAACATCTCTAGAAATTGTGTGTTTGCTACTTTCAAAGTCAAATATTTGAGTTTTAGTTTCTTTACCATAGTTTGACTTGATCCCAACCCTCATCTGTTACAAGGTTGATAATTGGAAATTTTTTTTTTTAAATCATCATTGTATATGCCATATCTCTGTCTACACTGTTAAGTGAAACTGTTTACAGGAAGGCACAACACCTAAAAATGGAATATCCTAACCGGTCACGCTTTTCGTCTTTCACTTTCAAGTTACAAAGACACATAACCAAATTATATATTAAAAAGATGTAACAATTACTTTTTTTAAAAAAATCTTTTAACATTTACTTACCCTTGAGAGACAGGGGGAGAGGCAGAGAAAGGGAGACACAGAATCTGAAGCAGCCTCCAGGATGTCAGCACAGAGATGGACGAACTCCCAAAACCATGAGATCATGACCTGAGTGGAGGTCGGATGCTTAACCAAATGAGCCACCCAGGCACCTCACAATTACCTTTTTTGAATACTCTACCCCATGACAAAAACTTGAGCCCCATCGAAGGTAGTTTGATTTTTAAATAACCATTTTGTGTTTTTGCTTTCATTCAAGAATTTGTTAAAAGTGACAAAGTCGATCTGGATAAAGTAAAAGATGGAAGAATATTAGGAAAGGTTGATAATAGTCTTGCAGTAGTTAATAATGGTGCTTGGAGGTAAATTGTTTTACATCAACTCCAACACTAAATAGCTGTGAGTTTAATTACAACAATGCATAGTGCTCCTTTAGACTTGCTTAGTTTTGATATTCTTTGCTAAAAATAGAGTCCCAGGAGATGGGCATGCCCACCAGCCAACTGCCATGCTGTCAGTTCCTAGGACAGCAGTTTGCCCTGCTGAGAATTAGTAGTTTCTCAGAGCAGAAACTCTGCCTTGGCTCATTACTTATCTTGATTTAAAACAGAAGACTGGACTCTCAGAAGCAGGTGTTGGTGTGTCTAAAGTCCAGTGCAGGGAAAACAAGAGACTCCTCAGTGTTTGCCCTGTGATCGTGATACAGCCATCACTGCTTTTATTTTAAGGATTTTCCTCCCCATTTTTTAATTTTTTATGTTTATTTTTGAGAGAGAGAGAGAGAGAGAGAGAGAGGAGGAGAGGAGGAGAGGGAGGGAGCAAAAGAGAAAGAATGAGCTGGAGAGGGGCAGAGAGAGAAGGTGACAGACTCCAAAGCAGGCTCCAGTCTCTGAGCTGTCAGCACAGAGCCCAGTGTGGGGCTGGAACTCATGAACCATGAGATCATGATCTGGGCTGAAGTCAGAGGCTTAACCAACTGAGCCACCCAGGTGTTCCCCCCCCCCCCCCCATTTCTTAATAGTAGTGGTTCTCGAAAGAAAGGAAGAAATACTACACTTTTATGTAACCTCAAGAGAAGCATTAGGTACTTGGGCACGTGGAAGCATTATTAAAACAAAATGGTTCTAATTGTATAGCAACCTGTAATTACATGTTACAATTAGGCCAAGGCAGTTCCAGTGTGATTCATTATTTCACTAATGCTGCTGCTTTTTTTTTTTTTTTTCCACCCCTCCTCTCTTCTCTCCCCCTGGGGAGATGGAGGGAAAAGAAATCCCAGCCAATTTTTCTTCTGAAACAATTTAAAAACATTAAAAACTGTTACAGCAAAAGCTTAAAGTGAGTTCTATTAACACTAGATTGGGCTAATATGAGCAGAAGTATTTGTGTAGCCTATATAATTATTACCGGCACTATAACTAATAACAGCAGACATTCCCGTTAGCAATCAGAATGAGACAAGTACGTACTTAATGCTGAAAGATCATGTAAACATAGATGCATTAAATGATCTGTCCCTCCAAAATTGTGTGCTATAATAACTGGCTTATGTTGGAAGGGCACAAGTGCCACGTTTCCAGAAATAGCCCCCCACCGCCCATTGGCTTTATACTTGTAAAAGCCCAAAGGCAGAGAATAAAGAGGTTTGGTTGATAAAGATTTGAGATATAATTCTGTCTTGGGAGAATGAGAAGGAGTGGAAGGGCATCAAGATTGTTGCCGGAGGGAGAAAAATGTAAACTGTTTTCAATTACATAAAACTGAAGGGGGCATATGACAGAGCTTAGCCTTGGAAAGGAATGTGATAGATGGAAAGCCTTATGAATACTAAAACAGTTGAATTCTTGCCTCCTCATCCTTTGAATGCAACGTGTTCAATAGTACATTTGGGTCACGTCTGCACTGACTGGGGTAAATCTTCGTGTGGTGTTATGACTGCTATTAAAATTTCCTACACAAAAATTTGCCGTAGGAACAGAGAAACTTCTACAGAGGTTTCAATGGCAGTTCATACAGTTGGAAAACATTGTGAAACATTCTTTTTTCTTTTATGTCCTATAATTATTGCCTGTGTTTCTCAAAAGAAATTCTTAGCTTAAAAGTCACAGATGAAGGAGCATTTCTGTCAGATGAAACTCCTAATATCAGAAATTTTTAAAAAAGGAATCAACATTCCTCGTATAGTAAAACTTCTTCTTTAACTTTTCCAAGTAGATGCAAAAACTGAAACATGAAGGTTTATAAAGACAGGGACAATTAGTTTAACCTTTTTAACATCTGCTATAAAATTCCCACCCAGTCACTGAATTACATATTTATTTATTTTGGGATACCTGATCACTTGACCGGCTATATTTAATCACAAAATTAAGAGATCTAGTATACAGGGCATGAGGTGAAAGGTGAAAAGTGATTGCCATAAAGTGTGCCATGGGAGGTGTGGGTTTTGCGCTGCAGGTAGGAGAGATTCCTCACTATAAGTAATGGTGCTTGAGAAGCTGGGTTATATGAAGGAAGAAGATAGGCCAAGATTTAGTCAGCTGGATAGGATGCCAGAACCAAAGAGGACAGTCATCCTTATGTGACCATGTGATGTGGATTTGTGTTGAACCTTCAGGGTGTTGCCTCCTGTCTTACTAGATATTTCCAGCTGACTCTCAAAGCACTTGGCACTATTCAGTCACTGATGGTTTTTATATACAGTTAGATACTTCAATTAAAGAATGATCATCAAAATACTTAAAATTTAGTGTTTTTTATTTGGAGAGCATGCACATGAGAGGGGGATAGGGGAAGAGGGAAGGGGGGAGGGAGGGAGAGAAAAAGAAGATAGGGGAGGGAGGGAATGGGAGGGGAAGAGGGGAGAATGGGGAGGGGGAGGAAGAAGGGAGGGTGAAAGAAGGAAACTTAAGCAGCTTCCATGCCCAGTGCAGAGGGCAACGTAGAGCACCTGCTGGGATCATGACCTGAGCTGAAATCAAGAGTTGAATGTTCAACTGACTAAGCCACCAAGGTACCCCCCCAAAGCATTTATAACTTAGGTCTTAATATTGATTACCAAATTCTTGTCAAGCTGTAATAGAGAATTCCCCAAAGAAAGGGGAACATCTGTGAAGACCTTATTAAGTCAACTAACATATGCTTATATGCTTTGGGTTCTTGTGATCCTTGTTTTCTGAAATCTACTCATTTCTGTAGCTGTTTATAGTAGAAAAGAAGAACTGGAAAAGGAGGTAGAGAAATACGAAAGCAGAGGAGAATCAAAAGGATGTGATAGGAAATATTTAAAATATTAACAAAAAGTCAGGTTTCCTTTTTTATGGGAGATCCCACATTGGCCTTTCCACTCCTTAGTTCCAGAGCCCCCTCTCTAATCAGAGGTGCTTTTCTTGTGTACTCCTTTGCCACAGAAATCACTTTATATTTTGGAGATGTTCAAACCCAGTGTATTTTCTGTATCTGATTAAGATGTGGTTTTAGATACTTCATCCCAGGGGCTTTAGTGTTCTAGACTTGGAGCTTCGGTGGCTTGGGGTTCTGAGGACTTCAGTGAGTTTTAAGGATACAACATGGCATGAAGCACCTTTTGCTTGTCACTTGAGATTGCAATAACCTTTTATTGGCTTTACATCCTTACCTGTTGACAGGTTGGTGTATGAAAACCCATAACCCGAAATCTCTATGCTCCCCCAACCCAGAAGTAATAGTTTCTACTTTTTTCCTTGAAAGTTTTATTATGACATTAAAAAAAGAAAATGGCACTATTAAAAGCCTACATGATATATGTAACCTTTGCTTTCCTAGGCTATTTATTGCTATATGTACTGTCATTCTCCTGTTACTTTTTTCAAGTTTTCCTACGGCAAGATTTATAGATCTGCATGTGATTTGACAAGGAGGACAAGATTCTTTTTGGTTTTACTAGGTGGCAAGAAGTTTCTTAGGGTTAGGGTCCTGTTCTCTTCCTCTTCGTTGTCTTTTGGACCCTAACATGGAGCCTCACATCCAATGGTGCTCTACTGATGAATTTGAAATTGAAGTGTGAATGCATTTAACTAAAATTATACATAAACCTTGTAGATTATTGCCCACCTAGACCCTTTAGACATTTCCTACCAATTTCTTCATTGTCTTGGGGCAGGATTAGTCTCTGGGGTGTGTGTGTGTGTGTTTGTGTGTGTGTGTGTGTGTGTGTGTGTGTCGCAGTCTTCTTGCAATATTGGTTAGTATTGAACTCGAACTGTGGTCACTACTCAAATACCTCATGTCTCCATTACAAAGGAGTTTTATCAGTTCGCCAACATGGAGAATGTCATCTAGTCTAGTTGGCCTACTTATTATGAAGCCTCTTACACTTAGACTAGTTAGTCCAGATATTTTACCTTGGTTTTGCTTTAGAGGAAACCCAATTTGTATAATACTTGAGGTAACTTAAACGACTAGAACAGATGGTACTCAAACAGTGATCTTAACTAGTGAATACTTCAATGATACTTGGAGATTGTGGATAAGCTTCCCTGCATGCAAGACCCAATGAAGTATCATTTTATCACCTTACATGCTTCAGTTAGTACTCCCCAGTTCAAATTTATCCTACAACATTGACAACAAGGATAATAAAGTTGAAAAATTAGTATTGCCTCTACTTTTTTCTTTCAGCCTCTCAACACCTTTAGAACTATCCATGTTGAGATACTATCTGCGAGTGGACAAGGAAGGCCTTTATAGTTAGATCTAGACTTGAAACTGAACCCATAACTTGTCTACCCAGGGAAACTTGGGAATCTGATTCACTTCTCTTAGATAATCCTCACCTGTAAAACAGAGACAATACCTAATTATAGGGCTATAGATAAATAAAACTTGAGGTTTCCAGCACAGTGACTCTCAAGGTAAGTTCATTGAGGGCAATAGATTACCCCCTCCTCAAATATACATGGTTTTGATCTTAAGCGTTTAAAATTAATGCATGGGGGGAGAAAATGTAAAATTGCTTCATATGATGATTATCTTTTTGAATTGACCAAAATGTTAAGCATAAGAGGTGATTTAGAGAAGTGTAAAGTAAAATGAAAATGAGAATTTTTTTCATGGAAGATGATAAACCAATGGGGAAAAATCTTTGGGAATCAGAAGAGGTATCCGCCAGTTCTATTTCTGCCCCAAATGCAATATATCAAGCATGAAATTTCTCTCCTTGCCTTTTAACATTGTTCGTCATGCTAGCTCTTCCTGTGAGGCATTCTCAAAGTCATCTGTATTAGACACTATTGTTGTTTTCCTCTTCCTCCCTGTGTCTGAGTCATCAGTTTTTCTGCTTCCTGATTCATGGCTTTGTCATCTATTTCTTCCTTTTTATTCTTACTGCTAGACTCTAACCTGACCCTTAGGTTCTTTGCAAACAATTGCAATAGTAGCCTAACTCAGTTTCCTGTTCCATACCACCTCCCCCCCAAAAAACCACTCCAAATTTGTGCCTAGATTATTGAAATTAAGTATCTTTATTGATATCTGCAAAATTTTCTCTTACCTGATTAGGGTGGCCACATTATACAGCTCAAGAATATACCATGGACTACAATATAACTGGAAATGCATGGAGTTGTGCACTGTATAACCTATGTGGCCTTGTCCTGAGGTCCATTACATAATATGTACAAATCATTTCAACAATTCGTGGACACTGATTCTCCCTGTTCATACAATAGGGTCCAGAGAATAAGAAAAGCCTAGGATTCAACATCCTTCATAAATTAGGTCAGACCTGCCTTCCCAACCGTATGTCCCAGTATTTTCTGGTAAGAATCTGCTGTGTCATCCAGACTGGTTTTGCATGACTGTTATTCACAACAGACTACAGGGTACCTATGTAGTACCACTTGCAAAAGTAGGTCATGGGACTTCTTTCTAGGTATTCTTCCAGGTTGGGTTTTTCCCTAATGGAGAATTCTTAAATATTAGAGAGGTCCAAGAGAAAAAAATTGTATGAATATTTAACTCTTACCTATAAAGAATTTGAATTGTAATATACATTTATATCTAGGTATATAAAATCCAGGTATAAACCCATGCATTCACTAATCATTTTGTACTATGTTAAAACACTACTACATAGTGTCTTTGGTATGTCTTTTTAGGTTTCAAAATCTTTGAATAGAGTATATTGCTTTTCATATTGGCTATATATATCTAGGAGTGCAAAAGCATAGCGAATATAACATTTGAGCATGTAAAATCTCACTGAAGATCATTATATGAAAAGTGAAAAAGCAAAATCGAAAAAGCAAAACAAAAATGATTAAAGGAAAACTGATATGGATATCAAGTATTCATGGCATTTTATTCATTCAACAAATATTCAGTGTCTGCTACCTATTGGGAGCTTCTCTAGACACTGGCCATTGGGGGAAAGACCATTACTTTTTATTATCCAATTACTAATTATTGAGAAATAATTTTGCTGGAGGAGAGGAAAAAACACAGAAAATGGTTAAATACTTGCCATTTTAGGGAGGATTAAGAAAGATTTCTCCAAGTCCCTGGAAGTGATGGCTTCAATCCAGGAAGTAGAGCATTTTAGACAAAACAGCATGTACAAAGGCCTTAGGCAGGTGACACTCAAGGAAAGGGAGGGGGGGGGGGAACAAGTTACAAATTGGCCTTGGAGACCAGTCAAAATCCTTGAACTTTTTCTGACAAAGAAGGAACTAATGGGAATTCTGAAGAGAATAATGACCTTATGTGACCAGGATGTCATGATAGTTCCCAGAAGAGGGTGGTGGTGGTAACAAATACAGTAGCAATCAAGGTGGTGAGAAGTGGTCAGATTCTTAATACACTGTGGATGTCAAGTTGTTTGCTGCTGGATGTGGGAGGAGGAAGAGAAGTCAAGGAGTCATTCGGGCTTTTTGATAAGAGCAACTGGGAGAATGAAGTTGCTATCGAATGAGATGAGAAGAGTTGTAGAAAGAGCATCTTGATGTGGAGGCAGAAAATCTTAAGTTCACTTGGGTGCATGACCTAGATAACCAAGTGGAAATAAGGGATAGGCAGCTGAATATATGGGTCTGAAAATCAATGGAGAGATTCAGTAAGGGATATGAACTTGGCAGTTGTCCTTGTGGCACTTCAACATCTAGAGATTAGGAAGTAGGAAGGAAGCAACAAAAGAAGACAAAGTGGGGCTCTAAGATTCAAATGACTAAAAATTTCATGGAGGGAGTGCTTACTATATCAAATGATCATTAAAATGAAGTCAGGAATTAACCAATGACATTTGCTTCTATAGATGCTGTTTTGTCAATATAATTCTGAATCTTTCTAGATCTACTTAGCATTTTTGTGGTATGAGATTTCCTAATTTTAAATAGTAGCAAATATTAGACAACTATAATGCTAGTATTGTTCCAGGAAACCTCTGCTGATGTCTCTACTGCTATGAAGAGTTTCATGCAAAAGCACTTCGGTTGGCAGGCTGGTGACTGATGGTCTTGGAGGCAGAACGTTGTATATTTTATTGTTTTTATATTTTCCCCAGTTTTATGGAAATAGAGTTGGCATATAACATTGTATTTAAGGTGTGCAACATAAAAATACACAAAACATTGTTAACTATAGTCCCCTGCTGTACATTACATCCCAGAATTTATTAATATCACAGGTGGAAGCTTGTACCTTTTGAAATTCTTCACCCATTACCTTAATCCTTCCACCCCCTGTTTCTGGCAACCACCAATCTGTTTGGTGTCTAGAATGTTTTTGTTTTCCAATTTCACATGCAAGTGAGATACTACAGTATTTGTCTTCATCTATCAAACTTATTTTGACTTAGCATAATACCTTCATGTTGTTGGAAAGGCAGGATTGTTTTATAGTTGTATACAATTCCTATGTGTATGTATAGTCACACTTTTGTTATCCATTTATCTGTTGAAAATACTTAGGTGGTTTCCAGACCTTGGCATTCACAGGTAAGGCTGTTGGGAACCTGGGAGTACAGATTTTTTGAGATCATGATTTTTGTTTCCTTGAGAGAAGTACCCACAAGTGGAACTACGGGAATATATGGTGGCTCTATTTTTAACCTTTTTTTTTTTTTTTTTTTAAATTTTTTTTTTCAATGTTTTTTATTTATTTTTGGGACAGAGAGAGACAGAGCATGAACGGGGGAGGGGCAGAGAGAGAGGGAGACACAGAATCGGAAACAGGCTCCAGGCTCCGAGCCATCAGCCCAGAGCCTGACGCGGGGCTCGAACTCACGGACCGCGAGATCGTGACCTGGCTGAAGTCGGACACTTAACCGACTGCGCCACCCAGGCGCCCCTATTTTTAACCTTTTGAGGAACTGTTTTTCAGTGTTTCAAACTGATTTTGCTTAGGCTGCACAAATGTATGTCCCCACCAACAGTTCACAAGGGCTCCCTTTTCTCTCCATCCTCCTCAATAGTTGTCATTGCTTGTCCTTTTGAGAACAGCTCTTCTACTGGGTGTGAGATTGTATCTTGTGGTTTTGATGTGCATTTCCCTGATTAGTGATGTTTAACATCTTTTCACATACTTTTTTGGCCATCTTTGTGTCTTGGGAAAGATGTCTATTGAGTTCTTTTGGCCGATTTTTAATTGGACCGTTTGTCTTTTTTTGCTATTTTGTGTGAGTTCTTTATATGTTACGTATTAACCCCTTATCAAATGACTTGTAAGTATTTTCTTGGGCTCTGTATGTTGCCTTGACTGTGCAGAAGCTTTTTAGTTTGATGTAATCCCACTCATTCATTTTTTTGTCTTGGGTTTTGTTGTCAAATCCAAAAAATCTTTGCTCAAACTTAAGGAGCTTACCCCTCTGTTTTCTTCTAGGAAATGGTTTATGGTTTTTCAGGCCTTCATGTTCAAATTTTTCATCCTTTTTGAGTGTGTGTGTGTGTGTGTGTGTGTGTGTGTGTGTGTGTTTGGTAGAAGATAGTGGCTCAGTTTTATTTTATATGACTGTCTCTTTGATATTTTGTAAGGTTTTGACCCCTGTGCATTTTTAACTCTAGTAGGTGATAGTAAACTTTTAAAAAATCAGTTCTGGGCCACAGAGCAGATCTTGGTTAAGTTTTTTTTTTTTTTTTAATTTTTTAATGTTTATTTTGAGTAAGAGACAGAGTGCAAGTGGGTGACGGGCAGAGGCGGGGTCGTGGGGGTGTGGGGGGAGACACAGAATTCGAGGCAGGCTCCAGGTGCTGAGCTGTCAACGAAGAGCTGGATGTGGGTCTCAAACTCACCAGCTGTGAGATCGTGATGTGAGCCGAAGTCGGACACTTAACCAACTGAGCCACCCAGGCACCCCAAAGTTTGTTACATTAATATTGTTTTTGAGGTCAGAATTCAGTGTTCTGATACCACCTTAATCCCTGACCATACTTGATTCAATCCCAATATACGTTCCTTACAATCAGAAAAAAGTAACACTAGATAATGAATTATTAATGTCTTTACTTGATTTATCCATGTAGTGCATGTCAAATTAAAAATTGTTTATTTTTGAGAGAGAGAGAGAGAGAGGGACAGACAGACAGACACACACAGAATCTGAAGCAAGCTCCAGGCTCTGAGCTGTCAGCACAGAGCCCAACACGGGGCTTGAAACCACGAACTGTGAGATTATGACCTGAGCTGCAGATGGACGCTTGGCCGATGGAGCCACCCAGACACTCCGTATGCCAAATTTTTAATATTTTTATAGCCTTTATTCATTCATATAGTAGTATTCAGATAGTATCTTACACCCATGCAACATATGTCCTACGACAGATGGCCATATATACATTCAGGATTAATAAATGCTAACATTGCTACATGTGTTCAAGTTTTTACAGTTGATGAAAGACTGAAGATTTGGTTGGAGCTGGTCCTTATTGATCTCTCATACCTCCTTGACGCGGTGACTGCATGGTGGAAATCACTACTGTGTTAGTCTCTTCATCTTGCTCAGTCTTCATACCGTACTCCAATAATGTGTCCATAGAATAGTTTTTATATATATCTTTAACTGCCCTTACTGTAACTTCTCATTCAACCTTACTTTTTAGAGTTCTGTCAATCGATGTGTAGGTTTCCTATATTCCTTTCACCTCTTATATAGTATTTAGTTGTATCATTACACTAACAATCCATGCTCCTATTAGTGACTCTTGAGGTTGTTGGTAATCTTTCCCCTGTTAAAAAGAACTGTGATCATGTAAGCATGACCACTTATAGGACCTGTATGAATATTTTCTGGGATGAGTAACTCTACATCAAATTCAATTGAAATGAACATTTAACTTGATGAAAAATTGCTTTTAAGGTAGTAAGAATTTACACTCTCCCATTAAATCATAAGTTCCTATTTTTATAAATTTATCATACTTAATATTGTCAGATTATTGCCAATTTGATAAATTGTGAAATGTTTTCTAATATTTTTTTAAAAATCTACCCAACAAGACAGATCTGTCATGTTTTAGTAACCTGAGTTTCTTTGTCAATGAATTGTATGTTAATCTTTGATAATTGAATTATTTTCCATTTTGCTATGGTACTTCTGTTCTTGATAGCATTAATCTGTGTGTGTGTGTGTGTGTGTGTGTGTGTGTGTGTGTGTGTGTGTGTTATGCATTGCTGATATCTTTCCCCAATCTGTAGCTTATTTTTGAACTTTGTACATGGGACTTACAAATAAGATTTTAAAAATATTAAACTATTTTTATATTTTTACCTCTTTATGCTTTTTGTGTCTTAAGTCCTTTATTTTACTGACAGACAGTAAAAATATTCCATATTTATGTACACATGTGGAAAGAGAACTTTTAAAGCTTTATGCCTTGACTCGCTCCAGATTTTAAGTATGGTAAATTACTAAACTGCATCATCCTTACCCTGTATGTATGTTGTCTCAGCATTGTAGGATATGCCACACTTCACCCACTGGCTTATGTCAGTGCTTTCATATAGCAAATTCTATCTATATTGCTGTGAGCCTTTGGCAGTTCTCTGTTCAGTTCCATTGGTCCCCTTGTCTATTCCTGAACCAGTGGTTAACCCTGGTGTTGCAAGTCAACTCTCCTCATTCTTGTGCGTCAATATAGGCCTTGGTATTTGGGACCTTGTATTTCCTCAGTGAATTTTAGAATGAACCTATCAAGGTTCATGAAAATTACAGCTGATATATTGATATTGGATTATTGAATGTGAAAATTTTAAGAAAATTTCCATCCTTCTAGTGTCTTCTCAACATTTTATATATATGATTTTTTTTTTTAATCCTTTAGTAAAGTTTTATCCTTTGCTCTATGTCGATGTTATAGAGTTATTTATAGCTACTTTAGAAACGACTCTTACCCTAACGTAGATACATTTTTGGTTACATTTTCTATGTAACTTTTGCCAATGTATATATACTACATTGTATACAGTTCGCGTAACTAGAACATGCTTGTTAATTCTATTCAAAAATTCTATTTAAAAATTCTTTTGTCTTCTGATCTATCCATTGAAAGAGGGGTGTAAAACTTGATGATCAGAAGAGTTATCAATTTCTCTTACAAGTTCCCCCAGTTTTTGCTCTGTGAATTTTGGAGATAAACTATTAAGTACATATGTATTCAGGGTTTCTAAATAATGTCTGACTTAAACGGAAAATGACTCACTTTATACTACGAATGGGTTTGCCAAAAGATGTTCTTTTTCCTGATATGGGCCTTTGGTTTAGAATTTGGCAAGTATTTGTCATGTTTCAATTTTATCTAAAAATTTGCAAAATATCAAGGCACACCAACATAAAGATTCATCAGAACATTTACCCATGCTGATGTAAAAATAAAATTGCCAATAGAGCTTAAGTCTTCTTGTGTCCACTTCTTACTGCTTCTCTCCTCTTCTCCCTGTGTGGCATTGTCCTGAATTTGTTCATATTTTCCTCCTATTTCTCAGTACTTGCACTAGTATGTTTATATGTGCATACATAGATATACTTAAATAAAATACAAATAGAATGTGAAATATGTATGACTTCACTCATGAGGACTTGAAGAGACAAAACAGATTAACATAAGGGAAACAAAAATACAAAAACAGGGAGGGGGACAAAACATAAGAGACTCTTAAATATGGAGAACACACAGAGGGTTTCTGGAGGGGCTGGGGAAGGGGGGATGGGCTAAATGGGTAAGAGGCATTAAGGAATCTACTCCTGAAATCATTGTTGCACTATATGCTAACTTGGATGTAAATTAAAAATTAAAAAAGTGAAATATGTATATATCTCGATGTCTGTATACCCCATCTACTTAAGTATTTATATGTATGTTATTTATATACTATTTGCCTTCAGAAAAGCCTGTACTTCCATAATGCATTTGTTTTCTTTGAACATATGTACAATATTTATAATGTTTTGTTTGGCTCCCTTCATTTTAATCTGGATAGTATCTTGGATGAATTTATCAATTTTTCTGATGCACAGGTTTCCATTTTTTTAATTGTAAACAGTGCGGTTATAAATCTATCTTCTCTGTATTCTTGTGTATATGTGAGAACATCTTTCAAGAATATATACTGAGGGAATTGCTGGGTCATAGGACTATATCAATTATATTCCTTCAAGGAGCATATAATTCCAGTTAATTCGCATCTTTGTTAACATTTGGTATTCTTAGGGTGCTTGGGCAGCTCAGTTGATTAAGCATCTAACTTGGGCTCAGGTTATGATCTCATGGTTGTCAAGTTCAAGTCCCACGTCAGGCTCTGTGCTGACAGCTCAGCCTGGAGCCTGCTTTAAATTCTGTGTCTTCCCCTCTTTATGCTCTTTGCCCGCTGTGTGCACTCGCACACGTGTGTTCTCTCTCTCTCTCAAATATTTTAAAGATTATATTCTCATAAAGTGAATTGGGGAAAGTCTCATTTTTCTATTCTTTGAAATTTGCATGAGTTTTTAACATATTTTTTATATATTTGTTAATACTCACCTGTAAAATCATCCAGTTTTTATTTTGGTACTTCTGATTGTTTTTAACTACTGATAGAAAGCACTTTTTTTTTGTTCTTTTTTAAGAAAACACACTGTTCTATTTTTTCAGTTTGATTTGGGAATATAACTGCAGCAAATCTTATATATTCTTTTCTCAGATTTATTGCCAAAGTATTTCTTTCACTCTTAGTGACTTCTAAAATTTCTACCATCTGTAGTCCTAGTACTTTAAGTTTTTATGCTTTACAGTTTCCTTAACTACTCTTTTTGGAGAATTAACTATTTTATTGTTTCAAAGAAGTAATTAGCTTTTGCAATACTAAATTTTGGGGTGTAGTTCACAGGGTTCTGCTTTTTCTTTATTGTCTTAGGATTTTTTCTGAAATTTAAACTGAAGTTATTGATATGACCATTTAGGGATACACATTTCCTACAACATGGTTCTCACTGTATTCCAAAAACTTTGTATAGGTTTATTTTTTAAAATTTTATTCCAGTATTCTTTAATTTCTTAAGGTTTTTATTCAAATTTCAGTTAACACTGCTTATAGCAGCATTACCTGCACTAGCCAAATTATGGAAACAGCCAAAGTGTCCATCAACTGAGGTGTGGATAAGGAATATGTGGTATGTACGTGCGCGTGCGCACACACACACACACACACACACACTGGAATATTACTCAGCCATGAGAAAAAATGAAATCTTGCCATTTGCAATGATGGAGCTAGACAGTACTATGCAAAGTAAAATAAGTCACAGAAAGACAAATGCCGTGATTTCACTCATGCGTGGTATTTAAGAAACAAAACAAATAAGCAAAGGGGGGGAAAAAGGGGCAAACCAAGATAGAGTCCTAACTATAGAGAACAAACTGATGATGACCAGAGGGGAGGTGGGTGAGGGATGAGGTAAATAGGTGATAGCAAAGAAGGGGAGGGCACTTGTGATGTGCTCTGGGTGTTTAATGGAAGTGTTAAAACACTATATTGTACGCTTGAAAAACTTTGTATAATTTTAACTCCTGTTTTATGTATGCTTTCCATTATGATTTGTGGATTCATTAGCTACTTAGAATTGTGTTGATAAAACTTAAAGTGGTCTGTCTTTATTTTGGTATGAATTTCTAACTTAATTGTGATTAGAGAATATGTTTTGTAGGTTAAAGATCAGTAAAAAGGTTTCTCTTGAGCACTATAGTCAGTTTTAGTAAAGGGTGTTCGGTGTGTTTGCAAAGTATGTTTTTGTTTCTCTGTAGAGGTCTACATATATTCATGAAATCAACCTTATTAATCCTCATCAATTTTGTGTCTACTTAAGATGTCAATTTAGAGTGATATATTGAAAGATTCCACTATAATGGGGGATTTGTCAATATATCTTTATATTTTGAGGTATAAAAGATACTGAGATTATTTGTGCATACAGCATTATATTTTTAAATCAATATACATTTATAAGTTAGACATACAGTGTTTAACAGGAATCAAACATTTAGTATAGTTGGTCTTATCACTCATAATTTTTGCCTTAAAGTCATTTTTGTCTCATGTAATTTTGCCAAGAGCTATTTTCATCATTGCTGTTAATAGTTGCTTGACATATCATTTCCTATTATATTTTCTCTTAAACATCTTTACTGAAGTATAACTGACATTCAATAAACCACACATATTTAAAGTATGTAATTTGGTTGGTTTGACATACATAAATACTATGAAACCATCCCTGCAATCAAGACAATAAGCATATTCATTGATTCCCCAAAGTTTCCTAATGTCCTTTTTCATATTTTTTTCTCCATTGTATCTTATATTTTATTGGGGTCTCTTGTGAATGGTACAGAGTCAAGTTTTGTATGTCTCTCTATACAATCTGATAAATTTCTCTTTTAATAGGCTGAGATTATTTCTCCTAAACTACTCATTTCCCAAAGTACAGTTTCTATATTCTAGTATGTTGGTACAGATCTCCTTAAGTTTTTGTTTACATGAAATTGGAGTTACTTTGTTCTCCTTCTTGGAAGACAAGTTTGTAGGACACACAATTCTAGATTGATTATTCTTTTGTCCATTTTGAAAATGGCTTTGTTGGGGTTCCTGGGTGGCTCAGTTGGTTAAGCATCCAACTCTTGATTTTGGCTCAGGTCATGATCTCAAAGTGGTGAGATCTAGCCCCATGTCGGCCCTGAGCTGACAGTGTGGAACCGGCTTGAGATTCTCTTGCTTCCTCTCTCTGCTCCCCCCATATATGTGTGTGTGCTCTTTCCCTCTCAAAAATATACTTAGAAAAATGACTTCATTCTTTCACTGTTGCAGATGAAATGGCCAATTGTCCTCTTGTCCTTGTTCTCTTTATTTCTGCCACAGTTCCTATTTATACCAGACCTTGTTACTTGATTCTTTTACCCACTCAAATCACTAGATCTGTGGTTCAACCATTCTCCCTTCATCTATAATGTGATAATTGCTCCACATTTTTTTCCTTTGAAAAGTTCAATTTATGATTTCTAAAAGATGTTACTTTGCAAGTCTGCTTAGACATTTTTAATGTCTGCTTAGTTTTTTATTACTCTGTCAAGTTTCATAAAGCAGGTCACCTGGGTGGCTTGGTTGGTTGAGCATCTGACTTCAGTTCACACCGTGAGATCATGGTTCGATTTGTGAGTTCGAGCCCTGCATTGGGCTCTCTGCTGTCAGCACAGAGCTTGCTTCAGATTCTCTGTCTCCCTCTTTTCTTTGCCCCTTCCCTGCTCACACTCTGTCTCTCAAAAATAAAAACAAGAAGAAAAAATTTCATAAATATTTTTCATATTCAGTATCCCAAAAACTTAAATTTCCAATAGCTGAAGATGACATATGTCAATTCTTGTTTGGCTGACTTTTCCTCAGTGGCTTATTTTTCTGTAAATTAGCCGAACTTGGAATTTTTAGACTCCATTGAGAACACTTTGCTCCAACGAGGGTTTTTCTATTTGTCTTTGCAATGTTTCTTACAGCTAAAAATATATTGAAGTATCCTAAATTCATATTAATAAGTGAAGGAGGTAAATCTGAAAAGGCCACATACTTCATAATTGCAACTACATGATGATGAGGAAAAGGAAAAAATACGGAAACCACAAAAAGATGAGTGGTTACCAGAGGTTGGACAGGGGTGAATGCGCAGAGTAGAGGTTTTTGAAGGCAGTGAATATACTCTGATACTATAATGGATACATGTGGTTATATATTTGTCCAAAACCCATGGAATGTAGAACCCCAACAGTGAACCCTGAGGTAAACTATGGACTTTGAGTGAGGATATGTATTAATGTAGGTTCATTGGTTTAAAAAAAATTCCAGTGAGTGATCTTGATAATGGGGAGACTATACATGTAGGCTGGCAGAGTGCATATGGGGAATTCCTGTAATTCCTCTCAATTTTGCTGTGAACCTAATACTGCTCTAAAATAAAAAGTCTTAAAAAAAATCAATGACCTTTGCTCTTCCTAAGCATTTGAAAAGTGGTATTCTCTTGTATTCTAGCATTTCCTGTTGCTAATGAGTAGTCTGCTGTCAGTCTGTTTCATTCGTGGAGGCAATCTCCTTTTTCTCTTTGGTCTCTTTTCTATTAGACTTTTAGAATTTTTTTTGCAATGTATCTAGACAGGAATTGTTTTTCTCTGAATTTATTGGGCTTCATTAACATGAAGCCTACTTTTTTCATAGTATTGGTAACTTCTCCATTAGTCATAGTCTTTAACTTTCTCTTTTTAAAATTCCTATTGGATGCAACTCAGACCTTTTCATGCTATCCTCTAAATATCTTAGCAACTTTCACTTTTCAACTTTATAGAACATTGTGATTGTTTCATCATATTACCCCTCCAGTCTAGGTCTCCAACAATGAAAGTAACATCAGTGCATCTACTTTTTCAAAGAATAGGAAATACAGTTTTCCTTTAAAAAGAGTACAGAGATTTATAGACTTAGAAATTTTAAGACTTACAAATCTATAGAAACATATTTTAGCATATATTTTTGTAAAACAGAATTCTCTTCATAAACATTATGACATAAAAATTGGTCCTTCATGTCATCAAGTATTTTGGGTCACTGTTAACATTTTTCAAATTAAATTTTTAGTTTTTATTTTTTGAAATAGGGTTAAAGTAAGCTCCATAAATGCAATTAGTTGATAGATCTCATAAGTCTCCATCTATACATGTCACTTTCTCTCTTTCTGATGAACTTTGGTCATTGTTTGTTCCTAAGGAGTTTCGTAAGTACTTGATTTGATTGTATCTTCATGGTGTCATTTAACGTGTTCCCTGTATGTCCTGTACATTGCAATTAGATTTTACATACTGTCAAATGAAAAATTCCATTATTGGAGAGGCAAGTTTATTTCACAGATGGTGATTTAGAATTTCATCAGCTAGAATGCCTGGTCTAATTTTCATAACTTTTAGTAGGTATTCAAAATCATTTCTTGATATTAGTTCACTGGAAGTTGCCAAACATTATGGTTCTAACATTCTTAATTTTTTATTGAGCAAGATATTTCTATAAAATGAACCTTGGTTTCATCAGCTCTTTGATTACCCTGAGGTATATTTGGAATAGGAAAGGCACTTTATTATTATCTTTTAAATTGTTGGAGAGAAAGAAAGAGAAAGAGCATGAGTAGGGGTAGAGGCAAAGAGAGAAGGAGACACAGAATCCAAAACAGTCTTCAGGCTCTGAGCTGTCAGCACAGACCCTTGATGTGGGGCTTGAACTCATGAACCACGAGATAATGACCTGAGCTGAGGTTAGATGCTTAACAGACTGAGCCACCCAGGAGCCCCTAGGAAAGGGAATTTAAATGCTTGATTCTTTGCTTTAATCATTTAGAGAAATGGTGATTAAGTTTATTCCTTTTCCTTTACAGTTGACAAATGTGGTCTGTTTTTCTCTGTAGTGTTTGTTAAAGAGAATTCTTAATTCTCCAATTTTTCAGTCTTTGGCCAATAGAAGACTAGTCAAAATCAGTCTGAGAGCTTTCTTGGTCCCTGTCCACCTCTATTTTGCCCCATAAGTGTAGTAGTTCTTAACCTTTCATCATGTCCTCACTTCTCTGAAATTTCAGGTTCATCTTTTAATTTTTCTTCCCAACTCTAGAATCAGCTAATTCTTCAAGAGGCTGTTTCCTTTATTTAGAGATACCAATCTGAGTGCTAAGTATATTCAGTGTATTGTTTTGTTTTCCTTGAGCAGAGCTAGGAAGTGTGTATTCTCAAAATGCATGAAGTATTCTAGTAATTTAAATTCAAATTAGGACCATTCATGGTTTTCACATAAACTCAGTGATCTTATGTGTTCTTCCCTTTTCTTGTAGTGAAAACCCTGATCTTCAGAACAGCTGCTTTGTTCAACTCCTGTACAACAAACATTCTTAGTCTTGATATTGCTCTTCTATCACCAACAAAGTGAGTTTTGAAAACAGTATAACTTATTTTCAGTTCTTTTGGTTCTTAGATCATATGCCTTTAGAGATACAGATTGTGATTGAAAGTCACCTGGGGCACCTGGGTGACTCAGTTGGTTAAGTGTCCAACTTTGGCTCAGGTCATGATTTCATAGTTTGTGATTTAAAGCCCTGCATCGGGCTCTGTGCTGACAGCTCAGAGCCTGGATCCTGCTTCGGATTGTGTGTGTCCCTCTCTCTCTGCCCCTCCCCAACTCTGACTCTGACTCTCCTTCTCAAAAATAAACATTAAAAAATTAAAAAACATAAAGTTACTTGAAATGATTTTATGTATAGTTATGCTACCAGTAGGATACACGTTTATGATCAGTTATTTCATTTTACTTTTTAGAAATCCCTTTGCTACATATTTATTTTCTGGTTCTTCAAATTTTCTCATGACCACCTATTAGTAATCCTGTATATCTCCTGTTTTTTAGGTCCACCATTTGTTCTGGTATGGTCCCTTCTCAATTCCTGCTTGGATACTTACTCCATATGGGTCTTGTAGTTGTTAGTGGTTTCTTCCTGTCTTCCAGAATTTTTGTTTTGGTCTTAGGTTTTTGATTTTTTTTTTGAGCGGGTTATATTATTAATAGTGCTGTATGTATTTTCTGAGTTTTAGGCTTGAGTTTCCTAGCTCCTGTTGGATTTTTGTTGTTTTGGCATAGGGGGAGGAGTTTGAGATGAAAAAAAAAAATGCCATGGGTTGGTATATATGCAGTTTCCCTAGCTCTATTGAGGCTGACAGGTCAATGACACTCAGGAATAAGGATATTGAGATCCATATCTTGGATTCTGAATGCCATTCTCCATGTATTGGTTTGTTAGGATTTTAAACCCACTTGTTTATGAATTAAGGGAAGTTTTAAAGGTGAATTTGTTGACATTATGCAAGTTGTGTTGGGAGTGTTGTCACTGACATCTGTTTTTGATAAGCACTCAGTAGCTCAACCGGTAGAGGAGCCACTGGGGACTTAGCCATAAGAACATCTAGAAGAGTGGCTATAACATAATTGATTTTAAATACCAGGAATTTGTGAGGACTTTCCAAGAATGATCAATCTAGGTACAGCTACTCCTTACTGATCTAAATAGCTTTCTGCATTTTTTTGAGATACTTGATTCTGCTGTGGCCAGGCTACTCTTGGATGGCAATGGTGTTAAACCATGCAGCAGTCTCAGGAAGAGAAACAACATCTGTTCCTGCTTTGGCAAGACCGCTTCGCATAAGCAGTGGTGCAAACCATGTCATGGTCCCTGGAATAATAACCTTCAGAGCAGCACATCTTGACTGCCAACACCAGTGCCATTGCCTGCTAGCTACATGCCTGAGCAGTGAGGGACCTAAGCCAGCAGCTGATACCAAGCTTTCAGTTGGAAGGACTAACATGATCGAGAACTAGCTCGAACAAAGGTGCACCTCAACTAAATTTGGACTCTTTCTTTTCTCCTTGGCCTGGAACAATACTGCAATTAATCCATCATTGGCTTGAAGTATATTATTTAATAGCTTATTAAGAGACCTCCTATATGCTATTGGCTTGTGAAAGATAATTATAAATTACAATTTCCACAGTGAACCTGTATTAAATTGGCAAAGATAATCGATGTATCAGAGTGTAATTCTCCATGAATGAAATAGTCTCCAATAAAAGCAACCAGGGGTTCTGGAAGTGGTACATTACAAGCCTGGCTTATGTGATGGAAGTCATCAAAGATGGGGGAAGAGTGCAAAAACATAGTAACCAATCTACAAGATGGCTAAATACAAAATAAAGTGAGAAATCTATATTATATCATCTGTAGAATAATAAGTCTATACTGATAAATAACTGAATGAATAAATGGGAGAGGGGAATGGGCAGTTCTTCCTTGCAGAAGAATTCTAATTCATGTAGGAGGAATGGGAAGAATAGAAAGCCACCACTAGAACAAAGTAATAATCGTGGCAGAAAACCTACACAATGGATGCTAAAAGTTAATGGGTAAGAAATAGTTTGAGGAGAAGCAGTATGATGGCCTAGTCCCAAAGGATCTCCCTCAAGATATGTATTAATTAGCAAGGGAAAAGTAGTAACCTTGCAATGCATAAATGGATAAACAACAACTTGACCAATTGAAGTCAATATCTGTAATAAGATAAATTGACATCATGTACCTTTTGATCCTTTTATAAGAAAAGTATAACTTCTTTGGTACTAACAGAAGTGATTAAACTTAATATGTGAGACAACGCACAAATGAAAATTGAGAGACACTTTTTAAATTGACCAATATTAAGTAGTATCAAGGTTATAGAAAGGAAGGGATGCAGAATGGTCACAGATTGGAGGAGAATTAGGAAATGTGAAAACTAAGTGTGAAGTGGTATCATAGACTGGATTCTGGAACAGAAGGACAGTAGTGGAAAAGGTGCAAAAAAAGTGAGTAAAACCTATATTTTTGTTAATGATATTCTAATGTTAACTTGATAGTTTCTGTGACTCTACTATGGTTAGGCAATATGTAACATTAGAAGAAGCTAACTGAGGGCTTATGGGAATTCTGTGTACTCTTTTTATACCTTTTGTGGGTCCAAAATTTCTTAAGACCATTCTAGAGGCACCTGGGTGGCTTAGCCGGTTGAGTGTCCAGCTTCAGTTCAGGCCATGATCTCACAGCTCGTGGGTTCGAGCCCTGCATCAGGCTCTGTGCTGACAACTCAGAGCCTGGAGCCTGCTTAGGTCTGCGTGTCTCCCTCTCTCTCTCTCTCTGCTCCTTCCCCCACTCATGCTCTCTCTTTCTCCTTTAAAAATAAATAAAAACACTTAACAAAATTTAAAAAAAGGCAATTCTATGCCACTGCCATAACCACAGTCAACTTGTCATAATTTGCACTTGGTATTTGGGTAAGTAGCATTTAGTACTTAATTACTAACTTTGCATTTTCCTGATTTTGTTTGGTTACTTTTTTTTTTAAGCTACCCATTGAGTTTTTAGATTTTTATCTGTTTCTGTGTCTTTTTTTGTTGTTCACTATTTTATATAAAGTCCTTTTAGATACTTATTTTTAGTAATGGTGCTAATATCCTATTAAATCAGATTCTCTTTCATGGTGTTTGATCTCCTCCTATGCTTTGTAATCCCAGGGTATTTTAAGTTCACCCCCCCTTCCAAATTCACGAATCAATTTTTTTCCCCAACAGTGGTGAATAGACGGACTTTGATTTTTTTTTTTTTTTTTTTGTCCTGGGTCCCGGAGGGTACAGTGGTCCCAGTTTAATTTCCCAGCTTCATGTTCCAGGCTCCTGACTTACACTTCTTGTGCCCCTACTTCTCTCCCGGGGTCCTTGTCCAGTGAAGTTTCATAATTCTCTCTATGGGACTGGAGGGATTTCTGTTTGAGCTCTTCCACCTTCCATGACCTGAGACCCAGTTTGATGTCTGTGCGTGGGCACTGGAAACCCAGGCCCGGGCCACCCAAGCCAAAATCAAGAACTAAAATCCCTGTGGCCGGCCATGCCTTCAGCTATAGATTGAAGTGTTCTGGCTTTAATTTCTTCATTTATAGGAGTGCCTGGGTGGCTCAGTCGGTTAAGCGGCGACTTCGGCTCAGGTCATGATCTTAAGGTTTGTGAGTTCGAGCCCAGTGTCGGGCTCTGGGCTGACAGCTCCGAGCCTGGAGCCTGCTTTGGATTCTGTGTCTCCGCCTCTCTCTGCCCCTCCCCTGTTCATGCTCTGTCTCTCCCTGTCTCAAAAGTAAATAAAACGTTAAAAAAATTTTTTTTCTTCATTTATGATACTGGGGAGCAGGGGTGGGAGGTTGGTCCTTTATTTTGAGCTTGGTACCTGCTTGCTCTTAAATAGGCTTTTTTTCAGAATTTTTGTGTTTAGAACTAAAGATAGGCTTGTCCAACCATCCTTGTCTCTTGTATTGACAGAAGTTTTTTAGCTTATTTTTTAAAGCTGTTCACCTGTGTTCCCTGAAAAACATAAACGAATTTTAACATTCCTGCAATTTAAGAAAAAAATAATTCAATGTTTTCTTTAACTATGAAATGGTTCCTCCTTTACTTGTATGTAAGTAATAATTTATGTGAACATGTCTCTGATGCTGAAATAAAATGTAACTTTGGGGGAATTCTTCCCAATAATGAAGATTATTTTAGCAGAGTGTTTTTAATTTATTTTGTAATTTTAATTTATTTTTAATCTTTTCTTTATTTTTGAGAGAGACAGTGTGAGCAGGGGTGGGGCAGAGACAGAGAGGGAGACACAGAATCCAAAGCAGGCTCCAGGCTCTGAGCTGTCAGCACAGAGACTGATGCGGGGCTGGAACTTAGCAACCATGAGACCATGACCTGAGCCACCCAGGCACTTCTAGCAGAGAGTTTTTAGTTGGAAGTAAGATGAATTCAAATGTTCTGTGGTCTCCATACTCTGGATGCCCCTTTATCTAACTTGGAGGCACGAGAGAACGTTGGATTCTTCTTTGTGAAAAATAAAACTTTCCCTCTAATATCATACATTCACATTTAAAAAAAAAAAAAAAACAATGGGACACAATCAAGCTTTTTTCTACTTCCATACAAGTCAGGAAATAGATTTATTCTGTAGCAAATTGTTATAGATGACATTTATGTTTGTAAATAGACTTTCATAGGGCTTTCTTCTAGTAAAATGACATGTGTATGTTGGGTTTGAATACTTAGGACAGTTAATGCACATGCAAATACCTCTGGGTGGTCATAATCTTGTTCACCACATTCTTGAGAGGAAAAACAAGCTTATAGTTTCTACTAAGTGCTCGTGAAACGCTGATGCCTTGACAAAGCTGAAAATTATTACCAAATTCCTGGATCACCAGCTCACCATGTGAATCTGCCTGGGTGGTACCAGATAAAGAGACTTGGTGGCACATACTTGATTGGGAGGCTAATGATACCAGTTTGCTTGGTGGGCAGACCAACACGTGTGCTGGGCATAAGGGAAATGAGCAATGCATTTTCAAAACTTAACCATGATTTTTGAACATACTTGTCTTGGAAACTTTTCTTTCTTAATAATGGAAAAAGGCATGTCTGTCAGATACTTTGTGCCAAAGAAACCCAGCTTTAGAATAAAGGTAGCCAATAGAAAAAGATGGGACTATCACAGAATTCCAGTAATAGGGGCTGAAATTAGATCCTCTGTCCCATGAGAGGCTAAATAACGATCAGAGGGTTTCAGATCTGGGGAATAGGCAGGTACTTTCAGAGTTAAAAGAATACTCTAACACTTAAATAATTTAAGTTTATTTAAGAAAACCTCCTCTTATATCCAAATTAATAGGCTATCTTTACATTTGAAGCAAGTTAAAAACACAAATAGCAAAAGAAATCGAAAATCTTAACTAGATACGAATACTTTTGAAAAGTACCTTTATTCACTGTTAATTGAAAAAACAAATTTGAATGTAGGCTGTCTTTTCTTTGGTATTATATTATCTAAACCCCTTTTAGTTTGGGCTCAAGGGAAGTATGCCTTGAGGATGGTAAAAAGGGAGAAATAATGTGGAATGTTTTATATGGGGGAAACCTGAATTCTTAAAATTATGTAATAAAGAAGCTACCACTGTCCTTTCCACTGTGCAGATGAGGAAACCGAGGCACAGAGAGATCTAAGTAAGTCTTGAAGTAAGTAGTAGGATCAGGATGTAGCTCCCCGGAATGAGAATCACATTGTCAGAGTTAGGGAAGGTGTACAGGATTGATAACGTAATAGTGACCTGGATTCCCAAGTGGTTGAATTAGTGGATTTTAGCCAGGAATTTTCATAGCTAATTATAAAAGTGATACCACATCAAACAAACTTTCATTCCTCCATTAGCAGGCTCCCCCTTTTCTATTTGCATTTCTGGAAATTATTTAAACATTTTTTTTTTAACATTTTTGAGACGGCACGAGCGGGGGAGGGGCAGAGAGAGAGAGAGAGACTCTGAAGCAGGCTCCAGGCTCTGAGCTGTCAGCGCAGAGCCTCATGAGGGTCTTGAACCCCCAAACCGTGAGATCATGACCTGAGCTGAAGTTGGGCGCTTAACCAACTGAGCCACCTAGGTGCCCCAAATTTCTGGGAGTTATTTTAATAGAATGTAAACAAGGCTCACTATCTCATTACCAGCACGTAGAGTCAGTTTCTATTGTGGAAAAAAGCTGCTTTGATTTCAGAACTGGGTCATTTAAAACTGTGGCCCTTGATGCAAAATACATAGTTGTGTAATCAACTGATTCTCTATATCCCTAAACTTTCTGTAAAGCTCTGATTGCTTTTGGTGGGGGGTAGGGGGTGGGAGGGGGAACAAAAACAACTTCTTCTGTGTAAATTTTCTTACCCTAAAGAGAACGAACATTGATTTTCTGAATTCACTACTAAATATGGTTCAATCCAAGAAACTCTGGCTAGGTATTATCTCTGTGACAAAAGCAATTACAGGGTTGTCTTTTTTTTTCTTCAGTTGCCACATTAGATAATAGCTATAGTCTAGTGTTTGATTTTAGAGGCATAGCATGGATCACCAAGTCTCATTTCCTTAATAGCTATATTTGTGTAGTTGTTCATCTTTTCCTTAAATATGGAGTTGAAATCTGTTTTTCAATCACTTTTATTCCATGGAGTTTTGCTCCTAGTATCATCAGATTCAGTCTGGCCTTTTTTTAACCTGAAGGGCTATTTGGATATTCTCAATCAACTGTCAGGTAGCGTCTGCTAATTACTTGTTTTCAAGCAAAACATCCCTAGTTTCTTCAATCACTGTTAAAAATACAGTTTTCTTGCTTGTCAACTCCTTACTTGTCAATCCAGCCTACTTTGCTAATTCCTCAGTGAAGTGCTTCCCAGATAAAATAGAATTCTTCAGATTTGGTCTGACCAGCCAGAGTGCAGAGTGTTCTGGATGTTTTCTTCTTCTAATGGATTTCACTAAACTGGGAGAACCCTGAACAGACCATCTCTGTAAGAAAAACATACCAAAGAAGGGACCACATAGACCTGATGTGGATCTGACTTGTATAAAAAAGTATTTTTTTTCTACTACTCAAAGAAGCCAATATGAAGAAAGGTATCTTCTAAGCACTATTCACATAGCTTTGCTTTTCTCTGCATGGAATGTTCTGTCTCCTGCAACTACTTGGCAAATGGCTGATCATCTTTTTAGCTCATCCTTTGTGAGGAATTCTTATCTGCCCTTGCTTAAGTGACCCTGTCCAAAACTGATGTCACAGCTGATGGGACAAAAACACCTAACTTAATGGTGTGCGTGGTGTTGTCCAGCTCAAAAAGCTGAGTGGGGCCTAGCAGGCATTCTCTTTGGGGGATGTGTGAAACAGACTGGACCTGTAGCTACAGGAGCAGGCAGGTCATAGCTTGTGGCTACGCTGGCCCTCTTGTTCCATGCAAGCTGAGGTCCTGGGGATGACCCTCCATAAAGAAAATAGAGCAGGTATGTAGGCATAAACAGACCCCATAAGTAAGAGACCACGCCTCTGGAGATACTGTCCAGCTTCCTGTGGCCTTCTGGTTGCTACCATTTCTAATCCATGACCACATTTCAGTAAATCCTACTTGGCTTGAGGTAAAGTGAAGGACTCCTCACTGTTTAAGGCAAGAGCGCTTGCAGAAGCATTTTCCACATGGAATTACCACTTTCAATCTGTGCTGTCCCACTATACATAGCTTTACAATAATACCTGCCACCCTTCTCCCTACTAGATGATGAAGCTTCTTGAGAACTAACATAGTCTTACCACCTATCTCTTGGTATAATAAGTCTTTACTGTGTGTATTTGTTAGTATATGAAATACTATTGGTCAGACTGTAGATGCTAGGTTATAATTTTCTACTTGAAATATAGGTTAAATTTTTGAGTGTTTTGTATTTGAATAAAGATTGTAAGTTTTTTCCTGGAATGCAGTTAAGGTATTGGGAAAGAGTTTGATCTTCTTGGGACTTAGATTTAAAACTCATTATGTGGGACCAGAGCAATACCTAAGTGAGTGAGGGTAATTATTCTTTTTTAATAAAACAAAACAATTCCGAGTCCCATTGCCCCTACACCTACAGGATTTTTCCAGCATGGCTATGGTCACAGTCAGGATTTTGGCCCCTTGTAGGTACTGCTCACCGTTTCCTCTAATCCTTTCAGAGGGTTCTTTTCCTGGCTTCAGTAGTTTCTTCCTATGTGTGTGCTAACAGTTCTCTATTGAATACTACAAAGGGACCCTCTGCAGATCTTGAGTTCTCAATCTGTGCTCCTCTCTCTTAAATGTCTCATCCTGCAAAGTTAAGCTGCCTTTCTCTCCTCCGACTGTGGGCACTGTCTTAGCAGGAAGAGCAGCAGGCTCTACTTGGCTTCCCTTTTGTCAACTCAGTGGCCTGGAAACTGGCTCAAGACTGTGCTGGAGCCATCTTTACTTCCTATTGCCTCCTGTGTCTCAGAGCTTACTGTCCTTCATTTCCTTAGGTCCAGTGTCTTAAACATTTTTTTAAGGTGTATTTTGTCTTGAGGAAAGATGGTAAACCACCTGTTCTATCTTGGCTGGAAATGGAAGTTTTATAACTTGTTGACTTATTTATTTGGGAAAGCTTGATAAATACTGCAGTGAGCATACTTGGTTATGTTTTGTCCAGTTGCAAGATTTTCCTTGATTAGTACCCCAAGGAGATATATATCATTCTCTTATTGTAAAGCAGATCCTTTGTGCTGTAAGCGTCTCTGACATCAGCATAACGTGTTAAATCTTTGGTTTCATTGCTGCTCAAATCAAGGCTGAAGTTAAATGCAATGAGTTAATAATGGATTAAGATGTTATCACATTTGCTGTAGAGGAAATCCATTCCAGTGAACCATTTGAGTAAAAATAGTTTCCCAAGAGGAACTTAACTCTGGAAAGATAATGATCTGTTGTAGATGCCTGTAATTTACAATTATGTTTGGTTAGCTTCTGAACTGTGAATATGGGAAGTGTTGCAAGACTTAGGATATGTTGGTTGATATGTGATTCATGCAATTCATTTCTGAAGCTCAGGGGAGCCAAACCTATTCAAGGGAGGGAGTGTGGGCCTGCATGTAAGAAAGTCATTCAAATAGAAGCATGCATGGCTCTGTGAGCATGAAGCTACGTGAGAAATACTACTAACGTTGTCATCAGAGATGGTAACATACTTAGATTTTCATTAAAAATAAGGGAAATGGCGAAATAATTTTACCTCTGTCTAGAAGAGCATCCTCTTATTTTCTGAAACCATGAAGGAAAATAAGGAAAGAAATCTATCTTCTTGCCAGGTGTTTATGCCTAGAGAATAGACAGTTCCTAAAATAACGATCCCTCTGCCACCAAGTAGAGCAGAGAAGCAAATCAGAGTCTTTGGACCTTGGGGGGAGTACCTAGGATCTCTGCTATGGGAAAAGCCCCTACCACTAAACTGGCATTGTAGAGCTTCCCTGTCTTCTTGCATTCTGGACTAAAAGGTTGCTGATACTGCAGGTAGTTACGCATAAAGGGTGTGGTTTCTCCAAGCTGCCCTACAGAGGACTGATCTCAGGCCATTCAGTGAGAGAAGAGCCCGGTGATTGGCAAATGATAAATAAAAACTATTTAGGGAGGAGGTAAGCAGAACTTTTCATCACAAATGACCGAATGGCTCCTGAGGATGAGGATACAGGGTGGTTCTGTCAGTTGTCAACCTCTGCCTCCTCTCACTCTGCTGTATCCTATCCCAGATCTTTGCTCTGGGATTGGAGATGCTATGGCCTTCGTTCTAGGGATCAGTTAAAAAAAAATGCATATAGTATATATGATTTCTCTCATTAGCTGTAAAACTAAAAACCCACTGTTTGTTCTAAAGTGCTACCGAGTTAAATGTCCTTGATTTCTGGGGTCCAGAAATGAAATTTGAACCATTTTTAATATAAACAGCAGTTACAGAAGAGTAGATTAAAGGCTCCAGCATAGCCTACAGGCAGTAATGTGTGCACTTAGATTCTGGGACCCAGGCCACCCACCCTTGGACCTGAAAAATAGCCTTTTCCATGGACTCCAGAGGCCTGAGGAGTGGCAGGGGCTAAGTGATTAAATTGTAGAGAGTGTAAGCTACAGGGATGGCTGATGTCTAAGGGATTTTTCTGACCAGTTTATACCTTGGGCCCAGAGAAATCGGGTTCTGGGCAGCAAAGTAAGGTGTAAGGATTACAAATTGAGGATAAGGTAGTGGGCAGACCGTTGGCTCCATCAGATTAGTGACCTTGCAAGACTGGCAATGTCTTGTATGAATATGTTTTCCTGAAGGTAGTGCTGGTCATCCCAATCTGTCTAGGAGCTCTGTGTGGTGTTCACAGACTCAGGTGCACAGTGGATCGGTGGTCCATATCTTCCATCTTTTGCCTGAAGCATGGGGCATGAGTTTTGAATACAATGGGCTCTGGGCTCTTAATGTGATGCTGGCCAACACCTTGCTATGATGCCCTGTTTTCACTGTTCAGTCTCCAGGCCTGTTGTATTTAAATCTGAACCTCTCATTCCCTGCCTGGTTGAACTTGCAACCTTGAGGTACCCACTCCAGCTCACTTTAATTCTAAACCCCAAGACTCTCCTTGGGATGGCACTGTTCTCTTAACCTGAACTTACTGTCCTGCCACAGCTATCTTTTTTTTGTTGTTGTTTTTCTAAATCCACTGTCAACTGTCATCTATGAATTCAGAATGTTTTATTTACACAATAATTCAGAAGGGACTAATGCTCACTTCAGCATAGGGCTGGTTTTGCTTATTTGAAGTCAGAACCAATAACCCTAATGGTTCTGATGGGCTGTGAATATTCCTCTGAACTTGGTCAGGTTAAATTGAAAATACTTGTGGAGAAAACATACTTGTATGTGGGTATGTGTGTGTATATGTAGAAAGAGATCTAGAGCAACATAGAGAAAAATACAATAAAAACTAAAACATAATAAAATACTGATGAAAATTTTCATAATGAAAGGAAAATTAATGGGCAGCACAAAATGTAGTGGGCCCATTCTGAAGAAGCAGCTGGTACTTTAATTTCATAAAGAATAATGTCCAAAATAGGAGAGGATTTTTTTCCTTGGTCCAGTCAAGGAGAACACATGATGGAGGAACCTGAATTAGAACACTTGTAATATAGGAGACTTCTTCCTTATCAGTGATGACAGAATTTGAAATGTATTATGATGGAATTAGGTCTTTATCTCTTGACGCACCTACTATATTCTGTTTGTCCTAGTCTGTGTTTGATGTAAGCAAACTTTACCTATCTGTGGTGGGCTGAGTGGGTGGGTACAGTGGGTGTTACTGTTGGTTCCAAAATTTATCTAAGGAGTGCGTGGGTGTTCTCTTCAAGTTCACTAACTTGGTCCTTCAGTATTGTTGAGAGCCTACCACATGCAAGAAGCTAGGCTGCAGCAGTCTCAACTTACTTTCTCACATAGACAGACCTTTTACTTGGAATAGCCTTTCATGTACCTTCCTGAAAAGAAAACTACATTTAAAGCCTTGGTAGTAACAGGTAAACCTGGGGTGAGAATTCAGGCTGTAGCCTGGGGTCCAATAACGTACCTAATTCCCCAAATTTATATCTGAAGTTGAAGACCCAGAGAAACTGAATGGTTTACCGGCTGCCACCCAATGATGGAATCCTTTGTATCCACAAAAGGAGAAATTTTATAGTAACAAATGAAAGCAAAAAAGACCAGCACCGTGAACTAACTAAAACATTTGGAATCACCATTCTAGGTAATATTTGTAGGGTATCTTCGGTCATAAGAACTATGCTGGGCCAAGACCCTACCTATAATAAGCTGTTTCCCCAGCTGGGGTGCAAGTACACTGCTATTTTGTGAAGTGTAATGGTGAATTTAAACATATTTTTAATATGTTAGATTTAAAGAAAATGGCAGGTACAGAAGAGCTGAACCAAACTGAACATCCGTAGTCCATGAAGTAAGCTTACACTGTCTATATTCATTGAGCTTCAATGGCAAAGCTAGCATAGCATAGTGTTTTTTTTTTCCTGCTAAACAATAAACGTATCTACACAGATCCACCTCTGTAAGATGAAAACCCTTATCTTCTCTAATCAAATCGGTTTCCTATTGCAAAGAGAAAAGGGAACAAGAAAATAAAAATCAATAAAACTAATCCTGCCATTGTATCTGTAAACAAGTATGTTCAAATAGGAATTCTTTCAGCTATAACTGCTTGTAACTCTGATCATTTCATTGTGATCATATTCTTCTGTATCTAATACAAGTCTTATTATCTCAGCTCTTTTCCAGTCCTACCAATGGGTAACCCCAAGCAAATGGATGTTCTCGTTCTAATTCTTGATCTATAACCGAAGACAGGTAGAAACACACAAAAATGTCATTTTTAAAAATCAAGATAGAGTGAACAATAAACTTATCTCATGTTGGGCTTTGACCCATAACAGCAGAATTATTTGTTCAGGGCATTAATAATAGAATTTGAGTTGTGAAGTATTAGCATTTTATTACCTATAATCTTCCATAGGGGATAGAAACTGCTAATTTATGTGGGCTAATGAATTTTCCATTGTTACTAATAAGAATTTAAAAATTGCATAAGAAGTATTTTCATTTGACAATATGTAACTGAAAAGAATGCTAAAGTACTATGCTGTTCATCAAAAATGCCAGGAGAAGGGTTAATTTCTATTGGACCAATTTTCAGAAACTTCCGCAGGTGTTATTACTGAGTGTTGTTGATGCTTTTGTTCCATGTGTGTTCAGGTGCTACTGCTCTCCCCCCAACAGGAAGTGATTTAATCTCCTTATGAGACATACTATAGTTGAACTTTTTTCTATTAACTCAAGAATTAATTTTTTAAAAGATTTTTTTGATGTATATTTTGAGAGAGCACAGAGTGGGCTGGGGTGAGTGTGGGCAGAGAGAAAGGGGGAGACAGAGAATCCCAAGCAGGTTCTATGCTGTCAGTGCAGAGGCCCAATAGGGGCTCTCTCCCAAACTTTGAGATAGTGAACTGAGCGGAAATCAAGAGTCAGACCTTAAACCAACTGAGCCACCCAGTGTCTCAAGAATTAAGTTTTTACATTTAGTTGATACGGACACTTAGGCTTAGCTTTCTAAATCACAGAGTTTACAATTTTATATAGTGTTTTGGATTGTACAAATTCTGCTACCTTAGTCCTTCAGCATTGAGAACATGGCATAGGATCCTTTGACAGAGCAATAATGTTTCATATTGTAATGTCTAAAAGTTGTATAAAATTAGACTGTTTTTAACAACATAAAGGTGTCTACCAGAAGCTTAATTCTGGCTATGGATGTCCTTGAACTCTGTGAAACTGAACAGCAGTTGTTATTTTAATGACTCTGGTGTTTGACTTCCATTTTAATATAGCCATATTTCTGAACTTGACTATAGAAAAATCTCTCCACAAATTCTGCCTCAAAGAAACCTCTCCATTGACTAATAGGTAGGATTAGGGTATTCCCCTATGAGTTTAGATACAGAAAAGATCACAGTAGGTGGAGTATTTGATTTAGCTTTGAAGGCCTAGTACAAGGTCATAGATGCATCATACCTATATAAATCATAAGGGCAATGGCCCGATTGAAACTAGCCCCTTTAAATCATAAGGCTACATAGCCACTCCATACCAGAGACCTGTGAAAGCCCATACAAAATCTACCAATGCCAGTTAGATCATTGATACATTATGTAACGGTTACTAGACAACAAGGGAAGACAAACAATAAAATGGCTTTAATGGGTAATTGACTAATAAATGAACATGTAGATAATTATAATCTAAGAGGGACTGTGCTGAGTTGTCTGTGACCAAATGTGTGCAACATTTCTATTTCTGCCTAATCATTTTGTAAATCTTATCTACAGGTTTATTCCAACTAAATATTTGAACCGTAAGGAATATTCTATAAGCAGGATTCTTGAACCTCCATATTAATGGCATGTGGGACAGAGGACTGTTCTTTGCTGGGGAATTTTCTCAACAGAGTAGGATGCTTGGCAACATCCTTGGTCTCTAACTACCAGATGCCAATTGCTCCTTCCCCCTCCCTACCCAGACTGAAGTTGTAATGATGAAAAATGTGTTCAGACGTTGCTCAGTGTCACTAAGAAGTAAATTTTTCCTGGTTGAGAACCAGTGCTATAGAGCTAAGAAGTGAAAAAAAGTCCTTTCTCTCATCTCCTTCTCTTTCAGTCCTCTTGGAAGATATTACCTCATGATGACTTGGCATTCTACATAGTTACTTTAAAATGCTTCTATTAAATACAACTACATTTTACTGAGGGCTCAGGAACCAAAATTTCCCTCTTAAGACTTTTTTTTTTTTAATTAAAATATCGTCCCAACTGACTTTATGCAAAAACTAAATTTCCGGTGGAGTATACTACCCCAATAGTGTTCTGTACAATAATGGTAATAGCAATCTGTATGGAGGGAAAATAGATGTCTGCTCAAATTAACTGGTTGAATTCAAAATAGGGACATTAGATGGGATGCATGAGTGGAAGAGGGATAAATGGAACTAAAAATTCTTTAACATCTTTTGGAATACAGTGTGAACAGCTATTCATCACTTGTTTTTTTCTTGAGCTTTTAATACATGTATAAGATAGGAATGTGTTTATTGGAGGTAACTGATAACAACTTTTGTTTAAAGTCAAAGGCAGCATCAGTTTGGGGCCAACTCCATGCAGCAGTAGTATGGAGAATCCCTGTCCCATGGCTTACCTCTGTTTTCTTGCATGCATGGTGTTGGTGTCTTTTCCTGATAGCCTTTCTCATACTTTTGAGATAATTGTAAGTTGGAGGTCTTCAGTTCTTTCAACTTTAGACCCAGGAGGGAAGAAGAGAGGGCATCTGCATCTGAGGGTGGAATCTATCTTACCCACAGTTCTTGAACCATAACGGATGAGAAGGAATTAATAGTACTTAGTTGGCTGGAAGAAAGTTAAATGATTTTTGAGTACAAAAATAACATTTTCTATTCTCACTAAAAAATAAGGCCATTTATAGGAGAGATCATTTCTTAGACTTCATCTTACTCCCTTGAACTTCCATAAGGCTTTTTACTCAACCAACCTACAATGCAGAATTTGTAGGTTAAAAAGAGCTTAGAAATCCTATACCTTATTCTCACAAAGAGATAAAAGCATTTTTTTATGTTTAAAACAAGGTGCAACTTTTAACAGAATTTCTAGGGAATAAGAGTGCCAGGGGAGAAAGAGGCTATCCTATTTTAAAGTAGTAATCATTCAAATGACTTCCCTGAGGTCGTAGATAGTAAGATGATAAAACTTCCAGTTATTCACACAATATCTTGAAGAGAAGGCAGATAGTTTGTAGGTAGGGGAAGAGAACACACCTATTACTAAGGATTTCTTTCAGTAACAAAGTTGACTTTACAGATACAATAAAAACATAAAGGGAAGCTCAATGAATCTCTGGATTCTAAGATACAGAACAAAATAATCTAGGTATTTACAATCAGATTAAATAAGTTTATTTACCTCGTGTACTTGGAAATTTGTTTTGATAAGAAAATTAAGCTTAGGAAATGGGAAGTCTAATGTCATATCTAATTAGATACATTTAGAAGCTACATTGTTTTGATAGCACCTTAGGGGGGATTTCAAAAAAACAAAACACTTCATCATCAACAAGAGTCATGGTTTTGATCAATACCATGCTTCATTCATCTCAAAGAAGGATAGCATGGTGACCCCATTGTGCTTTCTAATGGCACATCTCCATATGTGAGAAATGTAATTGTCATTTCACAAAACACAGAGCACATTATGTTAGATGAGGTCTTCTGTTCTTCAATCTTGGCAAAAGCAAGAGCATTTTTATTTGTACAACAAATGGGTTTAGTTTGAAAAGAATTTTTTTCTAGTGCAATGAAGACAAGATTTAAAGTAATACTGAAAGCTGTAAGTTTTTTATTTATGGAGAAATTGCGTAATTCTAAATTATGTAAATATGTTCAGATGCACTGTATGCATATATCCAAATGTGATTCATTGAAAACAATATGCTTAATTTTTTTTTGCCAACTCACACGATGAATCTGATCTTGTAATATTTCAAAAAGATTTCTTGTACAAGTTGGAGATGATTACATGTTTATAACTTAAAGCAGCAAATACTGATTTAGCATAAACAATTTAAAGAATAAAACCACAATCAGAAATGTTAGTAGGAAACATTATAGAAGCACCTTTGGCATACTTTAAAGAGGTCTGATTTGTTGTTGTTGTTGTTGTTGTTGTTGTTGGATGAAGGCTATTCAGCTATGTTTGGCAGCAGGCATTAGTTAATCATCTGGGAATCCTTGCTTACAAGATAATTGCTATGCTGAGTTTGAGTTTATATAGTTGGGTGATGTTGGTAGCTACAAAAAAAAAAAAAAAAGTCACCAGTTCATTGAGCATTTACCTTTTAGAGAGAATTGTTGACCTGGAGTGTTGAGTGTTTGGGGAAATGTTCTGGCAGTTAGCCAGACATTTGTAAATGTTTTAATGATCTTCCTGTATACTTTTTATATTTAAACAAGCCTGAATAAAGGGTAGGTTAGTTATTGAGATTTCTGATATTTAGGAACAAGTTGCAAGGTATTTGGTCTCCCTGGTCCTTGACTTTTTTTTTTTTTAACTACAAAATAAAAACAGGAATAGATACTTACAGAATTGTTTGGGGGATTATGTGAGAGAAAGGATATGAAAGAGTTGAGCATACAGCCTGGGACCCTAGAGGCTCAATGCATGTTTGATCTTTTACATCCACAGTACTCTTGTTTTCTTAGGTGACTTCCAACTTCTGGCTCTCTCTTGTTCCTCCCCAGCCTAAACCTATAACCATGCAAAATGACCTCTTACTGGAGGTACCTGTGGTTTTGCCTTAGACCAAAGATTTCAATGAAAAGTGTTATATTTTCTGGGTAGACTTTGTAGGCATTATATTCCCAAGACAGCTAGGAATATGGGGGGGGGGGGATGGGGAGAGGATGCAGTCATTATACTGTAATATACCTAGAGCCAGAGAACAAACATCTTGTGATATGACTCTCCTGAAACCAACTTCCCTCACATACCTATCTTCTCCACTGCCTTCATAGGAATGAATATCTTTAAGTTCAGTAGATGATGTAAAGGTGAATTTTTATGGTAAAGGCACCAGTAAAGTGTTAATTTAGGCTATTTCCTGAAGGAAAGTAACTCTAATTGTGAATCAGTTTCCCAAAGAAGGATGATGTGGATAAAGATTCAAAAGTATAGGGTAGGATACATAACTTTGACAATGATAATTGAATTTCTGCTAATCCTAATGTTTTGAGGGTTTTTTCAATATTTTATTTAAACTATCGGGGCATCTGGGTGGCTTATTGGTTAAGCCTCAGACTTGATCTCGGCTCAGATCATGATTTCACAGTCTGCGATCCAGCCTCCTGTAAGGCTCTGTGCTGACAACACACAGGCTGCTTGGGATTGTCTCCCTCTCTTTATGGCTCTCCCTGGCTTGCTTGCACACATGTGTGAGCTTTCCTTTCTCTCTCTGTCTCTCAAGATAAATGCACTTTAAAAAACAAATTCTAGTTAACATACAATGTAAGTGTGTTCAGAAGGAGAGTTTAGTGATTCATCATTTACATAGAACCCCCAGTGCTCAATACACGTGCCCTCCTTAATACCCAACACCCATTTCGTCCATCCCCCGACCACTTCCCCCAACCAACCCTCAGTTCTATTTTTAAAAAAAAAAATTTATTACGTTTCTTTATTTTTGAGAGGCAGAGAGAGACGGAGCAAGAGCGGGGAAGGGGCAGAAAGAGAGGGAGACACAGAATCCGAAGCAGGCTCGTAGGCTCCAGGCTCTGAGCTGTCAGCCCAGAGCCCGACATGGGGCTCGAACCCACGAACCGCGAGATCATGACCTGAGCCGAAGTCAGACACTCAACCGACTGAGCCATCCAGGCACCCCAGTTAGTTCTATTTTTAAGAGTCTTTTATGGGCTGGAGTGCCTAGGTAGCTCCATTGGTTAAGCATCCGACTTGGGCCCAGGTCATGAACTCGTGGTTTGTGGGTTCGAGCCCTGTGTTGGGCTCTGTGCTGACAGCTAAGAGCCTGGAGCCTATTTCAGATTCTGTGTCTCCCTCTCTCTGCACCCCCCTCCCTTGCTCGTGCTCTGTTCCCCTCTGTCTCTGAACAATAAATAAATGTTAAAAAAATAAATATTAAAAAAAATCTCTTATGGGGTACCTGGGTGGCTCAGTCAGTTAAGCATCCAAATCTTGATATCTGCTCAAGTCATGACCTCTGTCATGAGACTGAGCCCCATTTCAGGCTTGTGCACTGGGTGCAGAGCCTGCTTGGGATTCTCTCTACCTCTCTCTCTGCCCCTCCCCTACACTCTTTAAATAAATAAACATTAAAAAAAGTTTCCTATGGTTTGTTTCCCTCTCTTCCTCCCCCTTCCCTATGTTCACCTGTTTGGTTAAAGTCCACATATGACTGAAATTCTATAGCATTTTTCTTTCTCTGCTTGAATTATTTCACTTAGCATAATATACTCTACCTGTATCCACATCCTTGCAAAAGGCAAAGTTTCATTCTTTTTGATGGCTGAGTAATATTTGCGTGTGTGTGTGTGTGTATCTATACACACACACACACACACACACACACACACACACACACACACACACACCATCTTTATCCATTCGTCAATCAGTGGACACTTGGGCTCTTCCCGTGTTGGGCTATTGTTGATAGTGCTGCTATAAACATCAAGATACATGTACCCCCTTTGAATCTGTGTTTTTGTATCCTGATAGCACAATTGTTGGATTGTAGGGTAGGTCTATCTTTATCTTTTTGAGGAACCTCCATAGTATTCTCCAGAGTGGCTGCACCGGTTTGCATTCCCACCAACAGTACAAGAGTGTCCCCCTTTCTCTTCATCCTTGCCAACCTTTGTTGTTTCCTGTGTTGTTAATTTTAGCCATTCTGATAGGTGTGAGGTATCTCACTGTGGTCTTGATTTGTATTTCCCTCATCATGAGTCATGTTGAGAGTCTTTTCACTTGTCTGTAAGCCATCCAGGTATTGTTGGAAAAAATGTCTATTCATGTCTTCTGCCAATTTCTTCATTGTATTTGTTTTTTGGGGTGTTGAGTTTGATCAGCTTTTTATAGATTTCAGACACTAACCCTTTATCAGACATGTCAAACAAATCCTAATGTTCTATAAATATTTTCTGTTACTAATATGGATATTTGTAGCCTTCTCTAATAGAACTACAACAGTGACCAGAACAGTGGCTAATTAAAAATTGTTTGATGGTAGGCAAGGAAAAAACCCTGCTATTTACCATTTGAAAATAACCTTTGTATGCAGATTCAAATGGAATAGTTACAGCTACTTGCCTTAGTTTTAGTAAGTAAGTAATCATGAACTTTAGCAAGAAATAGTCAATAAACTAATGGCATATTGAATTTTCAGTTGTCACAGAAATCTGGAACTAAGTAGTATTAAAAACAAATTATTTAATATAATGGTATACTTTTAAGGGTTTCAAAATGGAAATATGTGAAAGTATTTGAATTCAAAGTATTTCTTAGATACAAAAGGCTATTGTTTGCAGCAAATTTAGTAACAAGCTTGATCTAATAACTAAAAGTAATTTTTCCCCCATACCATTGACAATTCTGTCTCTGTTTAGTGGATAAAGTCAATGAAAGCAAAATCAGAAATCTTACATACAACCTGACAGAAGAAAGCTCCATACATAGTGCTTCCATAAAAGGCAGAGCTAAAAAGAATCTTAAAAAAAAAATCTTCCTCCTCACTTATATCTAGGACCCTGGAGGCATCAACAGAAAGAAGTTAATATTTTCCCAATTCAATGTGACCCTAGAGGCCCAAGCAGAGTTTTACTTGCGGTTATTTTTGTATTTCTAACCTTTTACGAAGAGAGAATTGGACTTCTAATAACTTAAAAGTAAACATACAGAAAACTGAAAATCTGAGGCTGTTACATAGAACTCTTTGATACAATGGACTACCAAATTAAAAAAATATATATATAGAAACCAAAGGAAACAAGATATAAAGACTTAAAGTAGAACACTGGCAAACTCTAATAAGGAGAAGAAATAAGGCCACCAGAGAGCCTAATATTGAAACACTATATTTTCAGATAATAGAAAGGAAGCAATGTCTCCCTCTGGGACTTCATAAAATGGGATTCTGACCTACTGTTTGTGGGCAATGAAGGTAAAACAGAAGTGAAGGTATAAATAAATGTTCAAGGGTTTTTCTGATAGGAAGTATTCTCTCAAAAGGATAAAAAGCTATGGAAGAAAATATATAAGAAAAGTTCCCTACAGACTCTCTAAGGGGTTATTTCTAGTCCCATAGGGAAATAGGTAAGCATGGTGAATGTAAAGTTGAACATCTTGAGATTCTAGGAAGAAGAAGACTAAGACAAATAGCTAAATCCTTTCCTCCCTCATCATCTGCTGGCAGCTGTGAATGAATTGGAGGTGGGGGCAAGGCTTAAGCCTGGGATATCAGGTAAGAAACTGTTAGGACAGGCCAGACAAGAGTTAATGAACACGTTGATTGTGGTTTTGTGGATGCAGTGAAAGAAAGTGAGGGACAGAATACGTGGCTATTTAGAAAGTTAAAGCCTCTGGGGCACCTGGGTGGCTCAGTCGCTTAAGCATCTGAGTCTTGATTTCGAACAGCTCAGGTCATGATTTCATGGCCCAGGGCCTACTTTGGATTCTCTGTCTTGCCCTCTCTCTGTCCCTCCCCTGCTCGTGTTCGTTTGTTCACATTCATATTCTCTCTCTCTCTCTCTCTCTCTCTCTCTCTCTCTCTCTCTCTCTTTCTCAAAAGAAAGTTTAAAAAGGTTTAAACACAAACAAAAGTTTAAAAACAAAACAAAAAAAAAAAACGTTAAAGCCTTTGGATTTGGGTTTGCTAAGTAAATGGAGAGGGAAAAGGAAAAGAAAACTCCCTGGAAGAATCGAGCATGACACCCAGGTCTCTGGTTTGAAGAGGAAGAGATTCTAACTTAAGCAAAGTGACTGAATACTCAGCATTTTGTGTGCATTGTCGACCCACTCCCTTTGTGAAGTGAAAGCCAGAGATGCTGGGGATATTTTCTTAATTTCTTTGGCTTGTGTGATGCCTCCTCAGTGGATAGGGCCTTTCCTAGGGCTCACGAATGTCCACATTGTTTGAAGCAAGAGACAGGGACATCCAGGGCAAAGTGAGGGATGAATAGGTGGAACATAGGATTTTTGGAGCAGCGTAACTTCTCTGTATGATATTATAATAGTGGATACATGTTACATATTTGTCCAGACACACAGAATGTACAACCCTAACAGTGAACCCTGATGTAAAAGTGATAAGCTTGGGGTAATGATGTGACAATGCTGGTTCATCAATTTTCACAGATGTACCACTCTGAGAGAAAATGTTCATAATGGGGGAGGCTATGCATTTGTGGGGACAGGAGTCTATGAGAAATCTGTCTTCTCAATTTTGCTATGAACCTGAAACTACTCTAAAAAGAGTCTTTTTTTTTTTTTTTTTTTTTTTTTTTTTTTTTTTTTTTAAGGCAGCAGTTAGAGTCAATACAAAGTGAATAACCACAATTTAGAACCAGGTGAGATGGTCGGGGTTGGTGCAAAGTGGAAAATAAATTGTGACCTGTGTTGACATACTACAATGATTTAGGCAGCACACAATTTTGTGTTTAGGGATCAGAAAAAATAGTACAGAGACATTTTAGAAAAAGAATCCCAGGGAGAAACTGACTGGCATTATTCTTGATTCTTTTTATCTCAGTATAAATACAAGATCTGCAATAGTTCCATGGAGGAAGCTCCAATTCCTGTGTCATAGAGAAACTCAAGAACACATAGACACTATTATTTTGCAGGATTTTTAGGTTTTCTTTTTTCTTTAAGGCTCTTTCTTACTCCCGATAATGTATTACATATAGGCTGGAACGTCAACATGAGGAACATGTTTTCTGTTTTCAATCCCTACAGAATAATCTCTAGGAATTGAAAAATAATTCATTCCAACACATTTTTAATTGAACACCTGTTAGGTTCCAGACCCTGTTCTAGGCGGTAGGGATATACAAGTAAAGAAAAATTCCAGCTTTATGGAGTTTTCACTCTTCCTTGACTTGAATATAAATAAACCTATTTCCAGCTGAGATCACAGTACAAGGAGCTAAGAAGATTGACAAAGGAGAAGGGGCTAGAGAGGAAGGTGGCTGCTCTTTTCCACAGAGTGGTCAGGAGACTTCAGTGAATGAAGGACTCCTGTGCATATTGGGAGGAAACTGGCTTCAGGCAATGTGTGGGGGATGATTGCATGGTTGAGGAGAAGCAAGGAGGCCAGAATAGTTGAAATAGGGAGGTGGGAGGTATCCAGTGGTCAGATCATTCATTCAGTACCTTGTAGGCTGTATTAGTTATCTGCTGCCATATAGAAAATCACACTAAAACCTAGTGTCTTAAAACAGTAATACTTCTGTTTTAATACAATAATAATTCTCACAATTCTGTGGGTTCACCGGGTGATTGTTCTGCTGGACTTGCTGGGGTCTCTTGTAAGCGGACATCACCTGGAAGCTTAGTTAGAGCTTAGGCTCTAGAATGTCCTCCCTCCCTTGTCTGAGGTCATGGCCATTATCTGAGGTCACTGTCATTTTCGTGTTGGCCTTCTTCACATAGTGGTAGAAGTATTCCAGGAAGACGAGAGTAGGAACTTTAGGTCTCTTGAGATCTAGGTTCAGAGTTTGCTCACAATCCCCTCTGACACATTTCAATAATCAAAGGAAGCCACAAACCCAGCCCAGATTCAGAGGGCAGGGAGAGACTTGACCCCTTGATGAGATTAGTAGTAAAGAATCTGTGAGGCCATTTAAAAACAACCTCACAGGCTGTAGGGAAGGACTAGAATTGCATGGTAAGAGTCAGAAGAAGTGATGGGAAGATTTTGAGTGGAGAAGTTATGTGCATGGATCTCTTTTTCAAAGATCAATCTGGCTTCTGTATGAAGAATAAACAAGACATCAGTTAGGAGGCTAACACCAAATGGTATCTTCTCTAGCATCCATAAAACCTATAGAACGATGTTGACAGCTTTTAATAGTGGTGATGGTCCTAATCCATGAGTTCCCTCATGGTTCAGCTTGCTGCAAAGTAGTATTAAATCTGAACAGATAATAAAACTTCCTTTCCCAGAAAAGGACCATGACCTGACATGTGCTATCTGTTCACTTTCAATTATTTTTAGTTAAATTTAGTTTTCAAATTAAAAAATCAGGAGCTTTCACCTAAATCTATATTCCTGGCTTCTCTTGAAAAATTTAAGTTGTCAAAAAACTGGATTTTTCACAGCCTTTTCCACCAAGCCTACCTCAGTCATTCCAGTCCTGCTTGAACTTTGACCCTTTATTGCAACCTCCGGGTCACACAGACTTAATGGCAGAGGTGAGGCCAGAAACTCTAATCTCTGTGTTCATTCTGGTTCATTCTTTGCCTTTGCAATTCTAGTTTTATTACTAAACCAAAAAAATAACTACTAAAATCTTGTTTTTCCAATAGGGTAAAGAAGTTTATAGATATTGCATCTTAAAAGGGTGGCAAATGGCTTTATGAAAAAAAAAAAAAAAAAGAAAAGAAACCTATAAATCACTGAAAAGAAAGGGCATTTCAGAATGAGGATCATGGGGGATTATCAGATGACAATGAAAGGACAGAATTTCCTACCCACTGAGGTACGTGGTGAGGGTGACTCCAACTGAAGACAAGCCATCAAGAATCTTTGCATCATCCTGTCTTGTGCTTTCTGACTTAAGATTCCCCCCTCCTTAGCAAGTATCACATCTTTTAACTTCTTATGAATATAGTATATAAAAAAAGACACATTACTTTGTGTGTGCAGAGATGGGTTAGGCATACAGTGGAGTAAGATTCCTGCTGCAAAGCAACAATTTAAAACAAAAGTTGTCCATGTAGAACCTTCCCTAACTTCATTGTTAACTTTAAAATGTAATTTTGGGGAAACAGTCAAAATTCCAAGATATGGTTTCACATGTTATCCTTAGATATATTTACGTGGAATGCTTGCCACCTTTTTAAAACTTTATTTTGAATTAAATGTGCACCGGTGCCACTCTGCATGTCACAAGATGGTTTGTGATTAGCAATTTCATTTCTTTGAGGCTTGTGTTAAAGAATTCAGAGAGCTATGTCATGCATCATGGAAAGGGGATGTGCAAAATAGCACATCTCTTCAACTGTAACTGAGGTAATTAATTGCCTATTTCTGTACAGTAGCACAGATCCACACACCTACACACTCAGCAGAACGTCTTTAGGTTTCTCCAGAAAATCACTAATTAGCACTTGAGCTATTTAAACCATATTATTCACTAAAAAGAATAGTATCATAAGAGGTAGTCGATACTTAGTCCAACAGAAATGTTTCAGTTCCTATCCCTGTAAATGTTAGAATAAAAATACTGTCTATTTTTGATTGCCTTTCGATAAATGAAAGGACTAATAGTTTGTGACTATCTGTTTCAGAATGTCTAAGATGTCTTTGGACAATACATGCACATATATGTGTGTATATATATGTTTGTAAATGTGTGTGTGTGTGTGTGTGTATATATATATATATATATATATATGCGCATGTATGTATATGTATATATGTAAGTATATTTTTTGCCTCTTACTTGGCTTACAATCAAACCATGATGCCCTGGAGACCTTACCCATAGCTTCCCTTACCTATAGTCCTTGCCCTGCTAAATATGAAGCTTATAGTATTCTTCTGTACTCTGTTATTTGGCTGTTTCTCTAAGGTATTGGCTATTGAATCAGTTGATGTGTGATAAATAGAAACATCTCTTGACCGTAAATCCTCCGGTAACTCCTAGACTATCGCTGAGGGCATAGAAAGTGCCAAGGTGTATAAAAAGGTTAATGTGATGAAATTCCTTCAAAGGAGGATACTTGTATTTCTCTAGGTTACTAAAGCAGACTCCTCCTAACCCAGGTTTTAAAACTGGCCTCTACTTGATCTGCTCTAGCCAGACTAGTCCCCCACCAAGCATTCCTTCAGCTTTCCCTGCTTTCTTAGAGTTTGGAATTTAGGTAGTCTATCTTCTCTACTCAAATTTTACTCACCTTTTAAAACTTGGCTTCTGTCTCTCAAACCTTCTTGATAAGATCTGCCTCTGGACAATTGAGCTTATCTCTGAGGTGTCCATTCCATGCCCTGAGCAAAGCACTGGGGCTCCAAAGAGGGCAACTCTTGGCTCCCACCCTCAGGGAGCTGGCTGTCCGGTAAGAGAGTCTGTGGTCACACTGTGTGTCTAAGGCTTCGACAGACCCCTGAGGGTGATGTGCTCTCGAGGAGAGGTGCTATGACCACAAAGTTGAAGTGAACTGAGAAGATGCTGTGGATGATCAGAGGATGCCAGAGGAAGGTGGCATGTAGGGATGCTCTGGATGAGATGCAGGATGCGGCAAGGCTTTGGGTAAAATGAGAATGAGATGCCCTTGGACGAGTACAGATCCTAAAATGGGAGGAAAAAACATGGTGAGAGATACAGCCAGATGGGTGAGCAGGAAGAAAACTGTCAGGATCCCACTGTGCGATATGGAGGAGTTTGAGTTTTACCCTGAGTTACCGGAGAGCACAGAGGTGACAGAACTCAATCTCTAAGGTGTCTTCCTGCTCTGAAATTCTGTAACTTTTTTTTCTTTACCTCAATGCTTATACTTAAAACATTTGCTGAAAACTAACTTGTTTAGCGGAGGATTCTTCTTTATATCTAGATTATATCTTCTATAACAGACTGTATATAACAGATGATTACAAATTGCTTATGAGTATTCTTTTTTCTTTGAAAAGTTTTGTCTGGGAGCCAAAAACTGTATCTCTTTCATTCCTGCAGCACCTAGTACTATAAATACTTATTGAATGAGTGACTCAAAGCTATGGAAGGAGTCCCCAGCCTGAGTCTGTTATCTTCCTTTCAGTAGTACCAAGATTTAAGAAGCTGCGTTAAGACACATGTTGCTTCATTTTTTGCTGCACAAATACTGACTGAAAGCCTGTGAGGTACCAGTACCAAGTCCTACAACACTGAACATGACAGTTGAAGTGTCTGTACTCTTGGGTTTTATATTCTACCTTATTTCTTGCCTTTCTGCCCTTAGCTCTGTGATTAAAAAGGTTCAAGGGAATTAGAAAATACTTGTCGTACATCGATCATTAGAAATAGTTTGAAAGGACCTGGAATTGTACTTGAGATTTAATGTCTCTTTATAGGACTTGTTCTTACTGCTGCAAAGATTTTTGGTATAGTGGAAGGAGCATGAAATGCCATGGCAGACTGTGTTTGAATTTTCATTCTGCCATTAGTAGGTATGTGGTCTTGACAGTCTACCTTTTCTAAATCAGTTCATCCATCTGAAAAACTGAGCTCAGTAGGTTAACACATGACATTTGTTGGATGTGTAGCAGGTGTTAGTTTCTCATTCTATTGTCTAGAAGTATGTTGACTTTATCCTGGAAGTGGAGTGATGAGAAGAAGTTTTAGTCAGGCCAGTGGAGGCCCTCATGGCTTCAGATGTTGAGGTGCTCCAGTAACCTACACCACACTGCAGCCCTTACACCAAACTGCACAACAATGAGAAAATGTCAGCATGATCTGTCAGAGCAAATGGATGGCAAAAATAGAAATTTTCTCTTACCTGCTGTGAGTTTTAAATGCCTTATATGAGCCCTGAAAGGAAGGTATTAGTCATCTCCATTTCACAGGTGAGAAAAACTGAGGCTCAGAGAAGCTAATTTGCCAAAAGTCATACCGAAGCTGAGAACTGACTCAAAGTACATTCAACATCAAAGGTCCAAAGCTTCTCCAAGAACCACAGCATATTGACACTATGGATTATGAAAAAGTAAAGTGCTGTTGTTGTTTGAGTCTACTGCTTGGTTGTAAGAGATAAAAGGCAGAGACCTCTTTCCTAAAGTCTAAGAATATTAGAAAGAAATTGTGCCCCAACAGTCCTGCTCAGAAGCACAAATCCTTACATTGTTTGTGTAGGTTAAATTCTGATGAAGAAAACTTTTTGAACATTGGGGCTGAAGGGCATTGAGCAGGACAGTGAAATGTTAGTTGGGACATTGGATATATTTCTCTAGAAACAAAAATGTCATTGACTTGTGATACTGTATGTTCCAAATATTGTCCATTTTCATGTTTTTAAATATAATACATAAAGGGTAACATATGTAGGTTCCAGCTACTGTTTTTCGTAATTGTCTCTCCTGATCCCAACTGCTGATGATAAAAGCTGAGATTCACACTCTTTTTAAAAATATTTTAATGTTTATTTAGAGAGCAAGCGCGTGGGATAGGGACAGAGAAAGGAGAGAGAGAATCCCAAGCAGGCTCCCCACTGCCAGCACAGAGCCCAGTGCGGGACTTGAACTCACAAACCATGAAATGGTGACTTGAACCAAAATCAACAGACATTTAACCAACTCAGCCACCCACGTGCCCCTGAGCTTCTCACTCTTTGCAAAATGTATAAGGTAAATGATACTGGAATTTAGGGTGCTGTTAGTTCTCCAAGAGTCTTGCTCATTGCCTAGTGATGCCTCTACTTTCCTTGTCCAGACCCCTACCCATATCTGAGATTCCTAGTTCTACCATATTTCTCCGTATAAATTCATGATCTCAAATCCCACTCAGGTGTCCCCTCTGCTCACAGTGCCACCTTCTGCTGTAGTCCGGTGCAGAATTGACCTGAATGAAAGTAATGTATCTTAAATTAATTCATTCTTTGAATAATAAACAGATTATTTGCAACCAAAAGAGAAAAAATACCATGGAAGAGTGAGAACTGGTGCATCAGGCATACTATGAGAGTCAGGTATGATTAAAAGTAAAAGTATGTTTGAGTGGGTAGTGAGATATTCTATGAGAAAATTCTGTGTTAAAAAGAGATGAGGTAAAAACTATTGAGTTAGTTTTTCTAGCTTTGTGTGTGAGGAAGGAGAGGTGAATAAAATAGATTTGAAAGGATCTGCAAAGTGTGCATCAGTAATCTTGTTTTCAAATCTAAAATATACACTGTTTAATGTTTATTTATTTTGAGAGAGAGAGAGAATACGAGCAGCAGAGGGGCAGAGAGAGGGACACACAAAATCTGAAACAGGCTCCAAGCTCCAAGCTGTCAGCACAGAGCCTGATGCGGGCTCGAACTCACAAACCAGGAGACCATGACCTGAGCCAGAGTCAATAGTCAGATGCTTAACCAACTGAGCCACCCAGGTGCCCCTGAAATACACATTTTTAATAGCTGTTAAATGTAAAACTTTCTGTAATATCAATATTATCTTGACTGTAAAATGTGAAACTTCTCACATGTTCCAGGTGACTTCTGTCTCCTAGGTAGCATGGAGAAGTATGCAGATCCCACAGCAGATCAACTTCTACATATCGGCCCGCTGCCCCATTTCTCCTTACCCCAGTACCTCTGACAGATAGAATTTTGCATATTACAAACTTTAGTTACATCCAGATATCACTGTCCTCTTGTCTCCTAACTGCCTACATCACCTGGTTAGTTGGGGCTCCATTACTACAGAGTGTTCAGTAGATTCCAGAGAGTAAGAGACATGATCTTGAAGTCATCACCAGAACTCCAGGGCAATTTTATAGAGGTGGTAGCAGCCTTAAATGCCACAAAAAATGCTTTGCCACAGCTGTGCTGGAAGCCAGGAAAATAACTGAGCCATCACTCTGTTAACATAGGAAAGGCATCACTTTTCATGGGCTCACCCAACTCTGCCTCTCACTTAAGATTTCTATGAGTTCAAATACTTAAGAATGTAGGAAAAAATAAAAGAAAACCCCAGAAAACTAAACACGTTGCTAGTGTACTAGAGTCTTCTAAACTGCATAGCATACAAGGCACACTGTCTCCAGTGCACTTTTCTGTTCATCGCTGCCTCCAATTCTGCTCGGCATCACATAAAGTATGTGGGGAAGCCCTGGCTCTCTATAAGCTTTGACAGGCAGCCATTCACAGGGCCTCCCCTGACGACTCTGGCTTCTGGATGCAGAAAAGAGTTTTCTGTCAGCAGGATTCATTTACATTCTAACTGACAAGGTTTTGGTCTCCGTATCTTTGTTTTATGCCATCATGTCTGTTCAAATTAACACTAAGCTCAGTTGTACTCCTTTGACCAAGGGTCACATTCTCATCTGGTGACTTACTCTGGATGCATTACAACAAAGGCCATGACTGTCATTGAGCTGTCTTTTACAAGAGAATATCAGAATCTCCTTAGGTATAAAAATTAGTCCACTGATGTGTGTTTGTGAGCATTAACTTCACTCCATTTACAGCCTTATCTACATTTCTTCTTCTTCTTCTTTTTTTTTTTTTTTGTTAGATTGAAAACTCTGTACAAGAGTGTGGGCCCATTAGGATGTGAATGAATAACTGGTTTCTCTAAAACACCATTCTTAGCATAGTGATCTAGTTTATCCTATCCTATAGGACTTAGGAATCCCTGTGGCTTCAATTCCGATGGTTTTGATTCTGCCTTGTGGGCTAATGACTATATATTATTCCCTTCTAGTATTGTAATTTGTGCCAGCATATCAGGGGTGAGTCTGGGCATATGAGGCCAGATATGTGTGTAGACAATTCCTGGGGCCACTATAGTGAGGAATGGGGTAGATGGCTATGTAAGTAAACCAATGGTCTATATGTAACTTGATCCACTTGAAGAAAGCCAAATCATCTGCAAATTAACAGAAGAAAATTCTCATGTTACGCATCTTTGATTTGTAATTTAAAAACTTGGGCCATAGTAACCTTTTAGAATTTTAAACTGTAAACATTTTTTCATTTGCTAAGTGTCATATTAAAATTCAACTATTTTTGAGAACTTTATCTTTAGATTTAATAATACCTTGGACTGAGACATGTTGTCATACTGGCCAAATTTGCAAATGTGATGTTTCCTTTTAAAATGGCCATTTACTTTCCATGTATGGGTCGATCTCTTTGTCAATTAGGATGGATATGGACGTAATGCTGTATATCATGTCTAGAGCGAAGTTTGATTCAGAAAGAACTTGTTTTGTTGAGGGCCATCATAGTAAATGAGTCTTTGAGCCAAAATTTGATAAATCTTTAAACCTATATCAAAGAGAACCATTTAATCAACACATTTGCATTGTTACTATGGCCAAAAAAAGAAAAAAAAACTTTTTTGTTTTTTTGGACAATCTAGGCAACATACCTCAACATCTTTTGAGTTGGGTATAGCCTTGACCCTCCATAAATGATGTACAGAAGTGATGTGTTCCATTTGTGTGCTATGGAGAAGCTGCTAAGCTTTCCCTTGCTTTCCTCTTCTAGCAAATGGCTGCATGTGATTAAGCCCTAAAGTTTGTAGAGCCACAAAATGGAAAGAATTTGGTTGTCGATGATCGGGGGAGAACCATCTTTGCCAACCAGCTATAGCATCTTGGACTATTAGATGAAAGAGAAATAATTTTCTGTTGGAACTATTATATATTTGAGTGTGTCCCATATGTCTGGAATTTACATATATGTTATTTAATTTTCAGGTAGGGTTGTGATGACCTAAATATTATTATTCCAAATTTTTGGATGACTGGAGATTACCAATGGTTATGAGACAACTAAAAATCAGCACTGGAATCTTCCTGTGGTTGAGAACAATTTTAGAATATTCTCAAACCTTTGGGAATTAGGAATTTTTCTATAATCAGAATCCTTTTTAATCTTGTTGAAAACTTTCATGAACTGACTGGATTTTGCTTGACCAAGTGAATTCCTTTAGCAGAAATGAATAAAATAAAAAATCTCCAGTCACCTTTATTAGGAAGTTCTTATTTTATGTAGGTTTCAAACAAACTTCTTTATATTCCACAGAATCTTCAAGATGTTTAAGGGTGTCCATCAGAGGCATATGTTGACTAGATTTCTTTTGTTCTGGCCATAACCAAACTATAGAACTATGTAACTACCAGGTTTAGTCAAGTTTGGTGAGCTATGAGAATTTTGTTTTTTCTACAACTCATCAGGGAGGTTGGTCATCTTTAGTCTACTGAAACATTTAAGGAGACATGTTTTTATTTTATTTTATTTATTTATTTTTCCTTTTTTTTTTTTGCAATATTTGAAATTTATTGTCAAATTGGTTTCCATACAACACCCAGTGCTCATCCCAAAAGGTGCCCTCCTCAATACCCATCACCCACCCTCCCCTCCCTCCCACCCCCCATCAACCCTCAGTTTGTTCTCAGTTTTTAAGAGTCTCTTAAGCTTTGGCTCTCTCTCCCACTCTAACCTCTTTTTTTTCTTTTTTTTTTTTTTTCTTCCCTTCCCCCATGGGTTTCTGTTAAGTTTCTCAGGATCCAAATAAGAGTGAAAACATATGGTATCTGTCTTTCTCTGTATGGCTTATTTCACTTAGCATCACACTCTCCAGTTCCATCCACGTTGCTACAAAGGGCCATATTTCATTCTTTCTCATTGCCACGTAGTACTCCATTGTGTATATAAACCACAATTTCTTTATTCATTCATCAGTTGATGGACATTTGGGCTCTTTCCATACTTTGGCTATTGTTGAGAGTGCTGCTATAAACATTGGGGTACAAGTGCCCCTATGCATCAGTACTCCTGTATCCCTTGGGTAAATTCCTAGCAGTGCTATTGCTGGGTCATAGGATAGATCTTAAGGAGACCTGTTTTTAAAGAGTTGTTTGAAGCACACGCTAGTTTGCCATATATTACATGTCCTAGAGACTGCTGCAGTATTTGCCTACCTAATGACCATTTTCTTCTGGTAACAACACACTTTTGCTGTGGGGAAAAATCTCCCTCTTCCTCTCTCAGTGCATGTGTTTATGTGAGCTGCCCTTCCCTGGTACCCCACCCTCTATAGGCCTCATGAGCACGTGCTTAAGGGCTCATGCTTTATCTGGCTGTTGAGTGTTTTCCTTCTCACTGACTGTGGTGACTGGTACAGAAAGAGGCAAGGATCTTGGTTGATCCAACAGTATGCAATCTGGGACGTTTGTTGGCACCATGGGGAAGATGTCTTCTTTATGCCAGGCTGTAAGCCCATAGCTTCTGCGGGCTGCCATGTGAAATGTTGGCCTGTAAGGGAGTGGTTGGTATGGAGGAGAAGGGAAGGAAGGTGAATAAAGGGATATTGGGTCCTGATGGCAACATTTGCCCCTTGCCTGAAACTGAGCCATTCCTGGACCAGGCAGAGTGCCTTACCATTGCGAATTGGGTTCTTGTTACTTGTTTCATGAACATACATAAAGACTGAATGCAAGATAAGTAAATGATATATAAATCATCCCGTTTCATATGCCACAGTCTTTTTCCTACATGCTTATCATAAATATTTCAATTCCTGCCAAGTAACTTACCCAAAGGAGACAGATTTACAAAAGCTAGAAATAGTCCAACAGGATTTTAGAGAGGTTTTTTTAATTAGCAATTCGTGACTCTGTTCATACCTAATTATCAGGGAGTTCTGTAGAGCCTTTTTTTTTTTTTTTTTTTTTTTTTTTTTGTAATCCCTGATTTTACCTGCACTTGAAAAGTCTACATAAGACATCACATGTGCATAACCCATAATTCTACAACCATTGATTTGGGTAGTGAAACACATAAATCTTTGTGTAAAAAGGCAGAGATTATAAAAGATTTTTGCCAGGAAAGGTTGACAGTAAGTTCACAGAAGTATGTACTCAAATTAAAATTGTATTTTTGAATATGCCTGGATAGACTCCAACATTTGACACATCACTGAAGAAATGAAAAGGAAACCAATCCTTTCTGGGTGTTTCAAAATGCTTAATAGTTTTAAGCTAACTTCATTTTATTCAAATAATGATGTGGACTTCAGGCATGAATTTGATTTTTTTTTTTAAATTATTTCAGGGCCTTAGAAGAAAACCATATAGAAATCAGCATTGCCATTGTATATTTTTCATTCTGTAAGTAAAAGTAAGTGAAAAGTATTTAAGACAATATTTTTGTAAGTTTAATTGTTGGGAGCGTCTAATACTTGTGAAAACTGGCATTAAATAACACTTGTAAAATCTGTTTTAGGGTAATACTAATCAAATGTGAGAAACATTTGTAGGACTTGAAAGATTAGGGATGGAAGATAGGAAGTGAGGTTTACATTTAAAAATGCAAAATAATAAAATTTTATTTAGAGAAAATCCAGTTTCCTAACTATGATTCTGCATCTTAGGATAGCCACCGTCTGATGGAATATCTTTAAGTTAAAGTGGCCAAAACTTTATTTTCTGTATACACGAACTTCCAAGTTAAATATTAGTATACAACTCATAGATTTCTACAATGGAAGATTTTGGAATTACACAAACACATATTTTAGGTCAATCCATAAAAAGTCATATATATACCTGGTTTAATCAAGCCTTAAGTTAGCAAGGAGTTAAAATCCACTCAAAATAAACTCTGCCATTAAAGCTTAATAGTACATTCAGACCCAGCTAAAGATAGAATTGTTGAACAGAAAAATGGATAGGACTAGAGAGTCCTGAATGCAACACAGGAGAGAGAGCTATGATACCACAAAATACGGAGATCAAGTAAGATCTAATATATTTAAACAGAACTTAAGGAAAAGTGAGACAAATGAGATATTTGAAAATGTAATACATGAGGGTATTTTACAATGGATGAAAAAATACTAGTCAAAAGATTTAAAAACACCAGTAAGTCCCTAGCAATATTTAAAAAAAAAAGTCTATACCAAGACAATGTGGTAAAAGTGGCAAAACAAAGAACTTCAAAGTGGCCTGAAGAAAGGGTATTATGAAAGCTTACCCCTAAGATATCTCTGCCCTATGATCTTCCAGCCAATGTGCTGACACTTTGTAATTTCTAAGGTTGACTATTTTCAGGTAATTGTAATAATACTCTAGGACAACAGAGACCAAGTCTAGGCTTCCTTCATGGGATAATCTGTCAGATATTTAAAGACAATTATCACTTACTGACAATATATTTTTTTCAATCTTCAGATTCTGTAATTATCTTACAAATGGCAGAAATTTAAGGGTTTACATTAATCTGTCACTGTCTTTAAGCTGAATATTCTGTTGTTAAATCACCCAGTACACAACACAAGTGAACACCAGTTTCTTGGCAAGGTCTGGTCAGGGCAAAGGTCAAAGGGAAGAGCATCTTCTTTGCTCATACCAATCTATTTCTATAAAGTCACCTTGAAAAGTTGGCTGTTTTGTGATAAACACATCATACTTGTTGTACTTGTCACACTTGGGTCAAAGACAATTAAAGATTCTAAGTACTTTGCAGATAGGGTACTAAGTCATACCTTCTAGACTTGAGAGTTACCTTGGGGAAACAAGTGAAACTTGAGATTGTCAGTTTCCTGAAACAAATGAAATAATTACTTTGACAAGAATGTAGCTCAGTGTCTGGCTTATGGAAAGCGCTCTCTCTCTCTCTCTCTCTCTCTCTCCCTCTCCCTCTCCCTCTCCCTCTCATATATATATATATATATGTATATATATACATATATATATATATGTACACATATATACGTAACTCTATATACACACATATATACGTAACTCTATATACACACATATATACGTAACTCTATATACACACATATATACGTAACTCTATATACACACATATATATGTAAATATATGTATATTTCTATTTTTACTTTTTATTATTATTTTTTTAATTTTAACGTTTATTTATTTTTGAGACAGAGAGAGACAGAGCATGAACAGGGAAGGGGCAGAGAGAGAGGGAGACACACAACCGGAAGCAGGCTCCAGGCTCTAAGCCATCAGCCCAGAGCCCGACGCGGGGCTCGAACTCACGACCGTGAGATCGTGACTTGAGCTGAAGTCAGACGCTCAACCGACTGAGCCACCCAGGCGCCCCTATTTTTAGTTTTTAAAGTTTTCAGCTTATTTTGGAAGAGAGTGGGCCTGAGCAGAGGGAGGGGCAGAGATAGAGCGGGAGAGAAAGGAAATCCCAAACTGGCTCTGTATGGTCAGTATGGAGCCTGACATAGGGGGCTTGACCTCAGGAAACATGAGATCAGGACCCAAGCTGAAACCAAGAGTTGGATATTTAACTGATGGAGCCACCCAGGTGCCCCCAAATTACTCAGTATATAGGCATTATTACTGATTGTATTTATGGTCCTGTCATTGTGCATTCTGCAGAGTGACTCTCATAATGCCATTTCACTACCATGTGATAGGTTGTATCATCTTAACGTGGGGGAAGTAGAACTCATAATGGCTAAAGGAATATACCCAGTAAAAGATATGGATTGACAGTCACCACCATATACCTCTTAACATCTTTTCTGATACAATCCATTTGCTATTCCTTTTGGCTTTGTAGTGAATTTATTTCATAAAAAGTGCAAAATTCTTGTCTAAGTTAGCAGGTAAAATTACCTTTACAATCCCCCAAATCAGTAGTCAGAACCAAGTTATTTAGACCCTTTCCCCATATCTTCCATTCTGCTTCTACACATTGCAACAAATCCTTCTGGGTTTAAGCATGTCATACTGCCGTAAGTGAGGGGATGTCAACACATAAGCACAGCTGAACTTGAGCAAGGCATCTGCCAGAAATATGTCACAGTGTTGTCATTGATAACTGGAATAATTTAAAATCTGTGGGATCAAGCTTACTAGATGATAGTTCAGTTTACTATTCTCCAAGAGGTGTTACTGGATTTTTTTTAAAGATCAGCATTTTCAAAAGAAGCAAAATTTGAGGCAATATCATGGCCAAAGATACATCTTTTAAATAGGTAGGTCACCGTCACTCAAAAGGCACGAGTCTTTCTTAAAACAACTAGTTAAAGCTGTATACATATATCAAACCAAAGAGAAGATAAAATTTTAGAATTCATGTTTTTAGTATGTCTCAGACTTGGTGTTATGGAAAGAGATCATTTGAATTTTTACTTGGTTTTAATATTAAGATGGTTTGATAGGTTGTGATGTTTAGCTTATTAACTATCAAAAAGGAGATTCTGTAATTAATACGTATTCTTCAATATCACCTAAAGTTTTGAGCAGATTGTCACTGTTGCAAAACACGTCCTTTTATAATGTTCATTTTCAAAATTCAACTGGTATACAAAATGGGTGTGCTTAACCTTGGGTTTAATTGCTAATCTCTACCACTAATCAGACTAAAAAAAATTGTCCAGGGGCACCTGGGTGGTTCAGTGGGTTAAGCATCTGACTTCAGCTCAGGTCATGATCTCATGGTTTGTGAGTTTGAGCCCCGCGATGGGCTCTGTGCTGACTGCTCAGAGTCCTGGAGCCTGCTTCAGATTCTGTGTCTCCCTCTCTCTGCCCCTCTCCTGCTCGCACACTCTCAATCTCCATTCCCCGCCCCCTCTCAAAATAAATATTAAAAAAATAAATAAACATTGTCCATATATTAAATATTCCCATTTGTGTGGTAACATCCTGGAATAGGTATATAAATGTCACCCAGGCAACTGTCTTTGCAGGGAATTCATGAAAGAGGGAAATCTTGGTGATAATTAGAGGGGCTTATTTTACAATCAGAAAAAGGGGATGCTTTCTGAAGTGACTTAGCATTATTAAATATTTCTAGGTGAAGACAAGTGAGGGAAGAAGCAAAGGAGTGAGAGATAGGAAGAGATGTTTGTGAGTTAGAACTTCTAGGGGCGCCTGGGTGGCTCAGTCGGTTCAGCGGCCGACTTCGGCCCAGGTCATGCATGATCTTGCGGTCTGCGAGTTCGAGCCCCACGTCGGGCTCTGTGCTAACAGCTCAGAGCCTGGAGCCTGTTTCAGATTCTGTGTCTCCCTCTCTCTGACCCTCCCCCGTTCATGCTTTGTCTCTCTCTCTCTCTCAAAAATAAACCCTAAAAACAAAACAAAAACAAAAACAAAAAAAAACAAAAAAAACTTCTCTATCTCTTACGAGGAAGTAAAGCAAGAATAGTCATTGTTACTACCCCCTTAGTTTCCATTGGGACCAAATAAATGCGTGTAAGGCATTCAGAGTAGAATAGAAAAATCATTGGAACATTCATCCGTGGAAGAGCAGCAAGGTGATGCTGCACCAGAAATCCTTTTTACATAAGGGTGACTGGTCATCCTAGTTCTGTTTCACGTCATGAAGAATGTGTAGATAAATGTTATATTCTAGAAAAGGTTTAATTTATGTAATTTGTGGCCTTTCATAATAATGAGTCACATATAAATAAGTTTCAATATGATTTATCTCCATTTAAATAAATGAGATCCATGAATTTAACCTTTAGTTTGTACCTAGACAATGCTGATGTTTTTTCTGAGGACCCAAATTTTTCATTTGTCCTTTAAGTTACAATTTAATATAAACCTTCCGTTATCATTTAGAGTTGTTGGATGCCTCAAGTTTTCCCTTGCTTGCCTTCTGCTTGATATCGGTCTCCTAATACACCTTTGCAAAACCCCGGTTCAACTCTGACACTTAAACATACATCCAATCTTGAAACTCATTTCCTTCTCAACTTGGCAGCAGGAAAGCCTGGGGTGAGAAACGGATGAAAAGGGCACAGAAAAATACCACTTAGATGATTTGCCAGTTTGCGATGATTACCTATAAACCAGCCTTTGAAATGTCAGATTCCTCTATTTTCTTGTAGCTTCCCTTAAAACTTTAGAGAATGACATGATACTTTCCTGCCAAATTTAGAAAACACTGCTATAAATTCAAAACAATGTCTTTTTCTACCAACAGGTAATCTTCAAAGATTATTTTTAACGGGAAAATACAATTTTTATTACTCCTTGTTAAACCACAGTTATGAAGTATATGAAAGTTTGCCAAAGGAAAGGAATGGAGAAATTGTCATCTGGAAAAAGCAGTTTTCCTGTCTAAATATTAAACATTATTGATACAAATAATAATCACCTTGCACATGATGCCAAGAAACAAAATCAAAATTTGTGTAGCTCATTCCTTTGCATCCTGGGAGGGTGGGCTTTGAATATGCAGTTAAATTATACTTTAGAAGACTTGTTCAACAAAAGTTTTTCAGACTAAGAATGTATTCTGTTTTGTAATACACAAAGAATTACCTTTGATATCAAGAATAGACTTCAAGATTCTTACACAAAACATTCTGGAAAGATGGATAGTTCCTTGCTTTTCTGAACAGACCATACAACTTCATTTTGAGTTTCCTGTACTCTTGGGAATTACTTTAAAAAAATGAAGTTCTTAAGACCCACAACCATCACCTCTGCTTTTTCAGTAGATGAGAAATGAGAATTATTGTTCAGCCTGGCATTCATGTAGACATATCTGCGCTGTTGTAGACAGGAGAAAAAGTTCCTATCAAAGTTCATTGAAATCTCCTTTAAAATCATCTGCACTTGGCAACAATGCGATACTATGAGAAGATCTGCAACAACATTTGAAGCATGTGCTAAGGGAGGAAAAAGGCTTAAATACTACACTAGTAATAAGATTTATAAACCAATTTTAATTTTGAATTTCATCTTAATTGTTAGAGCCTCAAAAATAAGTCTGGCTACTTGGCCCTTGATTTTAATAAGTCATTAATTAAACTGTCATACTATATTGTTCTTCTCTTCCATTGGTCAAATGGTGAAACTGGAGGAAGATGTGTAGTTATCAGAATGATTTCCAGTCTATTTTCACTTTATCACCTCTGCTGCTCTATAAATCTGATGGCTGTGGCAGGTTAGTTGTTAAAATCTGATGTCTGAATTATTATGAAATCTTCTTACTCAGATATTGAATTAATAATGTTTTTCCAAAAGTAATATACTCAAAATTGGACTATCTAGAATGGAAATAGAGTTGATAATTAAGATTTTTAAAGAATTTGCCAATAAACTAATCACAGGTTTAGCGGTTGAGATAAGTTTAATTGAAGAAGTATGTAACAGGTGGCCTTATCATTGATTTCTGCATTTATGACCAGAAAATTAGTGGACATTATTAAATGATTCTTCTATTGATGAGTTTATTCAACACATGTGAAGGAAAAACTGAAATTAAGATACATTTTTGAGCACTGCTGGGAGTCAGAGGACCAGGATGGTACTTGTTTTTCAGATGCTTATTGCCTCTGTAACCCTTTGCAAGTTTTGTTGTTGGTGGTGGTGAATGCCTGTCCATGCTGACGCTTACCCCAAACACCTTTGCTCCAGATCAGCTGTACCCTGTTTTTCTGAGCTTCAGCTTGATCCAACTATGGTTATGTTGACATGGGTTAGAACAGTCCAAATGAAGGGAACTTCAAATGTTCAAAGAGTAAAATGTCTGGGACAGTAGAGCAAAGGGTCTAAGATCTTAAGCTCCAGAAACAGGCCATGATTCAAATACCAAGGTGCCTTCTTTCAAACTAAGTGAACTGAGTCTGGGGGTCTTGGAGCCTCGGCTTTCTCTTGTTTGGGAGGAGGTATGGTGATACTAAAAACAAAAATGAGTAACAGATACCGGTGCTTATTATGTGCCAGGCACTATGCTAGATTCTTCATCCATTAAAGTACTTACCCTAGAGGTCTGTTGGGAAGTGTTAAATGAGATAATGAACCTGGAACACAGAGGAGGCACTTGATAAATAGTTAACCTTTTCTACCACGATAACGTTTTACCTGGTGCTATGGCTCTTCCTCCTCCTTCTTTTCTTCTTCCTCCAGATAATAGGTCTAACCGGAAATAGCCTTCTCAATAGGGTTGCCGGATAAAGTACCGGGTACCCAGTAAATAAAATTTGAGATAAACAAGTAGCTTTTTCGTGTAAGTATTGAATGGGATATACTGCTACTCTATTGCATGTTCGCATAGGATATGAAAAATTTATCTGAAATTCAAATTGAGCTGATGAACTTTTACTTTCTTTTGCTAATCTGGCACCCCTACTTCTCAAATGTGTGTGTAACTTGTCTCAGTGGTGGAAGATTGAGGACTGTTAACATAATTTAGTCATCAGCTGTTTAAAAATACATACCAGAACATTTCCTAAGTTTGGGAGGGCAGTGGCATCCGCTGAATCCCCAGGGAAGAGATGGGGAGTGTATCTCATTGGGTTATGACTGTTTTATGTACAACATATTTCCTGGGTGAATAGAACACCTTTTGAAGGATATAGACTCTATTCCTGGCTATCTGGGTCACTACTTCCATGCAGTAGTTTTATGTGGATGACTATGCATGAATCAGGAACGATAAGAAATAATTATTAAAAATACATTGAAGGATTTAAACAACTGTTCTGAATTCATTAAGCATTTCAGAGAAATTCTCAACTTTTTATGTGGAATCCAAATTTTTACCAAACAGAATCTTGTGATTATAAAATGCATCTAAGGAAACTTAAGTCTTCTGCTAATTTCTAACCTCATAAAGAGGTAATGCTGAAAGATAAACTTTAATATTTTTTTAAACCTTTTGAGTTTTTTTGTCTACTCTCCATATTTTTCTAAATTATAATTCATGTATTGCAAAAATTGTTATATTCTTATAGCACAGCAGAAGACTACACATGAGGAAAGGGTGCTGATTTTCAAAATTGAGACACATTTCTACCCTTTCTTCCATGTCACACAATAATCTAAAGATAAGGCATTCCTCACACACTATTTGGAAGTTATTCTCCCAAATGCCAGAGTTGAAAATTAACATGATGTGCTTTTATCTATAAAATCATCATTTTGAGCATTAATATCAGTCTAGGTAAGCACTTTTGAACATTGCCATGGTATTGCTGTTTTAATATTTCATTAATTTGTCAACTAGTTGTAAACCAAATGAATACTTTTTCTAAATAATGATAAGCTTAAAAAAATGACAAACTTTTATATACTTCTTAAAGCTCTTGATAATAAAACATTTATCATTATAATCCCATGCTTCCCTTTTGGAAATTAGTAACATATATGGCATTCTCAAATCAATTCCATCTTTATTCATTTGCATGAATGAGAGCACAATCACGAAGTGAATTAGGTTGGCCTCTCATGACACTCTCCCACATATCTACAACTTTGTTTCTTCTCCTTGACACTTTCTCAAACATTGGTGGGAGGAATGAGCAAATGAATATTGAAGCAATCAGATGGCCACTGTAGAGACCATAAGTTTCAAGGTGACTGGCAGTGCATAGTATTTACTCCTGTGCTAAGACAACTGTCTAGGATGGACTGAGGGAAAGAGTAAAATATTCATCACTGGAACCTCTTTTGTCACCTCTAAGAACTGGCTGGGGGAAAGCATTTTCTAAACAGTATAGGTTCTGTTTAGATTTCTAAAAGAAATTTCTTTGCTGCTATGTGAAGAAATCTCATAGCAATAATTATTATCATCTGTTTGATATTTTATATTTCATAAGAACTTCTACCAAACATTTTGGGGGAATTATTAGCCAAAGAGCAAGAAAAACACCCTCTCCCTGTGAGACTCTGAATTGATAAAAGGTTTCATTTGCTTTGTTTTTACATTTGTTTTAAATAAGATAGGAAATGAGAGATTTAGAATCTCAAGGGACATAGAGCCGTGAAAAATGTCTTATTTTATGTCTTTTTAAAATTTTTCTGAAGATGATAAAAATGAGACACTTACCCTCAGTCCTCTGCTGATGTTGTTGTTTTTATTTCAAAGAAAGAAGAGTGAAAAGTCCCTTGTCTCCTTCTCCCTTATTGGGGAAGAGTAGAAGGATGAACAAGAAGATTCAGCCATCGATGTAATCTCTATGACACCTTGTCACACTTTCCAAGGTATAGGGTGGCAAAATATTTCTTCTATCCCAGGAAACTGATGGTGATTATATTAAAAATTGGCTTATTTAGGAGGCACTTAAAGATGCTGTCTGTTACTCTTTAAAAAGAAAATGCTTGAAAGAGTACCATGTTTAATTTCCCGAGACAGGAAGTTAAAACTGTTAATGGAGCATCTCAAACTTCATGAATTACGAATTGCATTTTAACAAGATTCCAGGTAATTTAAACTTTGAGAAATACTATGTTAGCACAAGCTGTATTATATTAAAGCCTTGCAACAAACCCATGAGGCAGATTATTGCTGTTATCCTTAGTGTGGTTTTAAGGGAAACTGAGGTATTAAGATGTTACTCAAAATAATCTGAAATTCATCAGGAATATAGCCTTTAGTAGTAATACAAAGAATAATACAACAATTAAGATAAAAGCAGTAGCAGCATAATACACAAGTGGCTAAGGTTCCTGGCCCTGGAGTCAGACTTCCTGGGTTCAAATACTCACCAAGTATAAAATCTTAAAGTTGATCAATATATGTGTCTTGTTTTCTCAATAGTAAAGTGGGGGTTTTGAAAGCACCCACCTCATGGTGTTGAGGGGGGGGGATTAAATGAATAAATAAATTGTTTAGAACCATGCCCAGCATGTAGTACAAACTCTATATGTTAGACAGTAGTGACAGTAGGAATCATAATAATTGTAATAGTAACATGTTTTCCAGAGCTTACATATGTTTCATCAGATTCCTCTAAATAACCTGACTGTCCTCCCTATCCTGTGGTGGGGGGGCTAAGAGACAGTGTGGCCTGAAGTCACACAGCTAGTGAATAGGATGCTGGCATTGAAACCTCAGAACCATAATACTACTCGAGGAGTGCCTTAAATATAGGTCTTTTTAATGTAAGCTGTTTTTCCACCAACCTGTCTTCTCGCCAGTCATAAATGAGAAGAGCGCTTTTAGATGACCAAGGACTTATTAATATTATTTGATTCAGAATGTAATTAGCAGAACTTTAGATCTGCCCCTCTGTTTTGCTCCAGCTCCTGTTCTTTCCCTCTTTGCTCTGGCCCTAGAGAACAGTCATTCTTTGCTTCCCTCAGGTTTCAAATCAGCATCAAAACAATATTAGAAGGTAATCGAATCCTGAACTTAGAGTTCCAGCTTCCCTAGGATTCTTCCTAACAAATCGCCTTGTAGCATGTCCCTTTCAGAGCTTTTTGAGGGAAATTTGCATTTTGATAGAGAACTCCTGAAGATGAAAAGCTTTAACTTAGGAATGACCACCTACTGACAGAGCACGGCCCTCTTGTACCTGACATCCCCTTGGATAAAACACAATTAAAGAGGAATAAAGTTTTTCTGGAGAGCCTGTGATCTCAGCCTGTAGGCAAATGGTGCCCCAGATAATAGCACACCTGCAAAAGGCTTTACAAAGCAGGGAAGTGGAACATAATAACCTACACATCTTGGGAGGTGGCGATTCTGATTATTTGAACCTCGCTGGTGGTTTTCATAACTAAATATTCACAAATTCTCTGTGATGGCCTATTAAGTTGAAAATGCTGCCTATACCTGTACATGATTGAACGTGGATGGACTTAAGCATGATGTGAGCATATGCTTAGGCGGGCAACATAGATACTACTTGCTACCTTAAAGAAAAGGTAGTCTGAATTGAGAAGGCAATACTCTGGGGGCCCAATACTGTCCCAGAATGTTTGTACAATTTTAGGAAATCTGGAATTATTGGCATAATGGAAACATACACACATATAAGTACCTTTTCTAATGTTTCATAATATGATGGACTTAGAGGTCTGGGGAAGTGATACATTTGGTTGGTCTTAACAAGTACATGTATAAAAGAGGCTTGGATATGTTGGAAGACTCACTTAAAAATTTATAGAGTATTAGTGAAGTACAAGCTTTTTGTTATGTTAGATTGAGGTCTTTGACCAGACTGAAATTCTAAGTCCTTGAATAAGATGGAGACATTATCTGTTGAATCTTGAAAATGAAAGCCATCTACTGTCTGGATACTTTTTTGTTTGAAAGGATGAGGAATGGAATTAGGCTAGAGGTCTACATTTTATAACTACCTCTTTGTAGAGCGTCAGAGGTTTCTCTCTCTTGGGTAAGGCAAAAGAGATACTATAGGTTGGTTAATGAGATGTATTGGCCTAAAATCAAAGAAATGAGTATGTGTGTGCCTTTAGGGGCCAATGTTCCAGAAAGGAATACTCCCCAAAAGGTCTAGAAGATTTGCAAAAATACATGGCAAAAAAAGAAAAAACAGCTCCTAACAAACCTGGTTAAAAAGAAAAAGAGATATTGGATCCAAGAGAATATGTAGTTAATTGATGATTCATTTTCACACAGTAGCTCAAAACTTGGAATAATGGAAAATCATGACTGGTTTTTCGTTTGCTTTATCTCCACACATTTTCTAATTTCTTTTGTGGAGCAAGTGGGAAGTGATATAGAGGTGGCTATTGGAGGGGCCAAGGACAGGCCACCCCAAGATGGGCCACGTTGGCATGAAGATTATTTTGAGTTAAAAGGCAATTGAAATCTGGCAGATTCAGGAAAAGCTTTTGAGCTCCCACTCAACTGCCTAAAATGAATTTAGATAGTTCCTTCCTGGAACAGGTTCTCCATCACCATAGATAAACTATATTATGTGATTTGAACTAGGTATGGTAGACAGGAACCTAGCAAGACCTGCTTGCTTGATCAAAGTCTTCTATGTCCCATTGTTTCTGAGTGGCCCAGCAAACACTTGTTTACCAAGCATACACTCTTTTTGCATTTTCCCATGAACTGCATTCCTTCTCTTTGAAGTCTCAAACCCCTACTACCCCTTTCTCCTCAGGTGTGGATTCCCTCCAAGTTCACTATTATATTTGATTTTATCCTGTTACTTGATTTCATGTCAATTTTTTTTTTTATTATTACTTTGAGGGAAGGAGAGTGAGAGACAGACAGACAGATAGAGGATCAGAAGCAGGCTCTGCACTGTGGAGAAAGTTCAATTTGGGATTCAAACACATGAACCTTGAGACCATGACCTAAGCTGAAGTCAGACTTTTAACTGAGCCACCCAGGTGCCCGTTTCATATCTGTTTGATTCTTAAGGTCCTTCTATAGCCAGACTAATAGGGGCAAGAAGTTCTTATTCCTCAACACTGTAGTTACTAACTTTTAATGAGTTTGGAGTCTGTTCAACCAAATAGCTCTTTCTCACTCAAAAATGCTAGAAGGTTGTAAAGGGGATATTTGTGACTGAAAAATGACTTAACACAAATACAGAGAAATCTTAAACAGGTAAGAAATAAAATGGTAATTCATTGAACCACGGTTTATTCAAGTCTGTTTTGTCCAGTGTATGACTCAACAACGTTTAAATAATACTTCTTGAGTAAAACGTATTTAATCCCTTAAAACTGCTTTTTTTTTTTTTTTTGGCGTTGCAACTATATAACACTTAGCATACTTATTAATGATCAGGAGAACATCAAAAAAAACGCCATTTACAAAAGTCAAAATATACCAGCACTTTAAAAACAGAAATAGTCTGGGAATATTTAGCTCCTCAAAATTTCATACTACCTTTGTAATTAAAAAAACAAAACACTAAAATTGACCAAATTATATCACAGGATCAGGGTCATGATCTCGGGGTCATGGCATTGAGCCCTGCCTCGGGCACTGTGCTGAGCATGGAGCCTGCTCAAGAAACTCTCTCTCTCTCCCCCTCCACCCCCTTCCCCTGTTGGTTTTACTCACACAGTTTCGCTCTCTAAAAAAACCAAGAAAACAACAGCAACAAAAAAAAAACACTACAGACTTGGAGTGCAGGAGTGAATGAAGGATGAAAGTGTCAAACTGTCAGAATCTTAGGAAACTCAAGGGAGGATACATTGAAGTAATAAGGATGATTTCATGTACCTTTTATGTTAATGACAAAGACACTCAGTATATTGGGAGACCTACAGAAAAATTAACAAGGAAGACAAAATGAGAAGAATTTGGCCAAGATATATTTGAAATATTCATGGCAGTAGACAATAGATTCTTAAACTGGATTCCTAGTACAACTCAGTAAACTCCATTTAATTATCCCTCTTTTAAAGTAAGCCCAACTGTAAACCCCACTATATTCATGGCTTAAATTAAGAATGCTTATGTACTAGTGTAACAGGGAAATATTTCCATAAATATTCTATTGCTTAAAATAGTTCCAGAACTATGGTAACACTATAAAAATGACACTTAGGCCCACTTCTCAACAAGGAACATTCTAAAACAGTTAAATGTAAGACAATCTACCTTAAAAAGTTAAAGAAGAGAGTACCACTTGTAGCAACTGGGGTTTGCTTGAAACCAAAGCAAAAAAAAAAAAAAAAGGATATAATTTAAAATCTTCATGTACTTTGGTTTTATACAGAAAAGTATAGCCTTTTATAGGGGAGTTTAATTTGGTGAATGTGAATAAAGTTTTTAATGCGTGTGCGTGTGTGTGTGTGTGTGTGTGTGTGTAAAACCTGCTTGTTTCTGATGTCAGAACTATGACATCCATGCAATAGTCACTAGTTACAGTAAGAAATGAGAGGTCCCATAAAGGCAAGCTACATACCAAATCACAAGACTTACTACTGAAAAATACATAAATATAAAATACCTCAGTTTTTATATCGATTACATTTTAAGTTGGTAATGTTTTGGATGTATTGAATTAAATAACCTATTAGTCTCATCAGTATCCTTTTACTTTTCAGTGTAGCTACTAAAACGGTCGAAATTAATATAGGTGGCTCAACATTCTATTTCTGCTATGTAATGCTAACTTAGACCATAGAAATTCTTAAATAAGAAACTGTTGGTTGCAAGGTTAGCTATTTGGACAGTTTTGTCCCCCTCTGAGAAACAATGCTAGATAAGTTTATGGGGTTCCTAAGAAAGTTGGGAAAACCTGCTTAGCCTTTATTGTACCGGAAGCATAATACTTCATGTCACTACCATAGAACAACAATTGATCAAGTTATTTATGTAAGAGCAAAAAAAAAAAAACAAATTAATAATTTTAGGTGGGACAGCAGTGGCACTCATTCCTGGGTTGGAAGTGTTTCGGCCTTGGTGTTGTATGTAAATGTATGTGTCTGTGGTCACACATCTGTGTTAGGCATGACTAGAAGAGTAATACATGAATAGATGATGGCATCTGGATTAATAAGAGAAGGTAGTTTCTACCTCTCCGTGGAACTGATAAGAAAACAAGTCTTGATACTTCTATTTCGAGAACACAAGTCTAAGATGGAAGTGATGGGTAGATCCTATAGGATAAGATCGGGCAGAATTGTACTAGATCTCTCCCCCTTAATTTTTAAAAATGTAGGAGTGCTTCATACATTTATAATTAAGCATGAATTGCTGGCTTGATGAGGAATTACTTAGAAACCATTTTTAAGTTAGCAATTATCTACTTAAGTTCTTTGGCATAATGAACACCGAGAAGCAAAATTTCAGGGAATTAGAAAATGCTAATTGGCCTGAATGGAAAAATGGTACACATAAGAAATTTACATTTCTCTGATTATCTGTATGCACAGTAATTAAAGTTTATTGAAAATCTCTAATCCAGCGGGAAAGCTTAAATCAGTAGTTCTCAGGGTTTAATGTGCATCAGAAATATCTGGGGAGTTTGTTAAAACATTGGCTACTGGGTCCCATGTCCAGTTTCTGACTCATAGGTCTGGCATGGGGCCTGAGAACTTGTATTACTAAATTTCTCAGGTGCTGCTCTGGGTATGGCAACCACGTTTTGAGAACTACTAGGCTCATATTTTTTCACAGTGATCGAAAAGCATATCAGTAAAAAGTTTCCCTTTATGTTGACCGAGTTTTACAAAAACCCATAAAAGATAATAGAAAAAAATTACATAAACAAACACCCATTCTAAAACTAAACATTATTACCTTAAAAGCATTGTTGCTTAAGGAATTCATCTCTCAAAACAATGTGTGTGTAGTTTTTTGTTAACAATCAGCTTGTTGTCTTTAAAAGCTGCTGCTTATTTCCAACAGAAAAAGGATGCCAAAATAATTCTTGCATTACATGAACAAAATTAGTTTTAAACATCCTATGTTGAGAAAATACACAATTTTATCATCGTGTGAAAGGAATTAAATTTCCTAAAGCAAAAAAAATGCAATTTATATTAATGCCATTTTCTCAGTTCATAACCAAGACTAATGACACTTTGCTTCAGGACTTCATCACCACTTTATTGCTTGAAATTGAGGTTTTTGTGTTAGCTTAATAGTTCTAAGGTAAAATCACTTAAATCTCTAAAACACATGAAGAAAATAAACCTGTCTTTTTCAAAAATCGAATTCATGAAAGTTACAGTGTTGTGCATTTTTACATGCATTCCCACTGAATAACTTTTTTAGAAAATGACACTGCGAAGCCATTTTGCATTCTATATATGTTAGCCGAAATATCATTTTGACAATCATTCCATTTACATCTACTTCCAGTGCTCAATATTTAGTACTTAACTGTTTCACTTCACAGCTGTTAACATCTACGCTGCCAACATCTAAACTCACTCTTCTTATTCCAGTTACTCTATGATCTGAACTTAATCCATTTGCTCGTAATTATTTCCTCAATATAAACCTTTGTGAACTTGGTTTACAGACCTCGAAATCTGCCTTGTGTTTTCTTACCTCTGAGCCTCAGTATGAAATTTCCTTCTTTTTCCGCTAGTCATACACATACTAACTCACCTTCCTCCACAAAGTCTTTCCTTAATAAATTTGGTCCCCTTGAACACCCAATATCGGACATGTACTATTAGCTAATTTTGCCTGTGTTAATAAATAACTACTGTTTGTGTTATTACTATTTACCAAAGCCTAAAACGAGTCATTGGTCTAGCATAATCATCCAAAGGATGTGTAGATACTATTACCATACCCGTGTTGATCTTGAAAATTCAAGCTCAGAGAGGTGAAGTAGCTTGCCCAGTCAAGTACCTATTAAGTAGTAGAGCTGAGTTTTTGCTCCAGATCTCCATATCTTGTAAAGTCAAGTAGTACATGTAACCAACCACCATCTTACATTACATGGCAGCTTCCAAATTAAATATGGGCTATTAAATTTTTTTAATGTGCAAGGATTATTTAAGTATACAGAAAAGCATATATACAATTGTACTTCGGTTGGAATTAGCCAATTAAAGTTTTAAATTTAAGAGGTATATAATTCTTAAATCTTAAAGCTCAAACAACTAAGTCTCTTATTTTTATGAACCTAATAATTTTGTGTTGCAACTTACTTCGGTAAATACCAAATTAGTAAACTGGGTAGATGAAATTTTATGAGATAACATTTACAATGAAGTTTAATTAAATTTCCTTAGCCATTTCAAATTATAGTACCAGATGAATCTGACTTTTTTTTAAGACCTTCCAACAACAGGATAGATTGGTACATCTATACAGCTATATTCTTCCAAGCATGTAAGCAACTCTTAGAAATCTAATGAAGAAAACTTCAAAATTCAGTAACTCATATCCTCCTGAATGTGTATCTAAACATGTATGTACTTAAGCCCCTGCCCCAACTAGTCATTTATCGGTTCATTTTTTTTCATCATTACATATTTTTACACTTGAAGGAGTTAACAAGATTATATATGGAGGTAGCCACTTAGCAAAATAAAAAGGAGGTTTGGCAGGCAGAGTGGCCATCTTGGCAGGACTGAGACCACTTGATTGAAAATTCAGAACCATGATGGATTCAGTGATGCTTTAAAAGTATGGACTGGAAACAGGCTGGGGGAGTCTTTCAGGATTGCTTGACCTGAGCTGGCACTAATGGAGCTGGTTCTCTTATTTTGGAAGTACAAATGTTCAAATTCCCTGTGCTTCATTTTTCTGTTTTTGTCATCTAGTATATTACTGACTATCCTCATCTATTCACTGAACCATGTCTTTTATAGATTTTATTAAGAAATTTGAGTTGAGATTGTACACTACCCAACCACATTGTCATTTTTTTTTTAAATTTTGAGATAGGGAGAGAGCATGCAAGCGAGTGCCGGGGGAGGGGCAGAAAGCAAGGGAAAAAGAAAATTCCAAATGGGCTCCATGCCATTGCCATCAGTGCAGAGCCTGAAGAGGGGCTCAGTCTCACGAACCATGAGATCATGACCTGAGCTGAAATCAAGAGTTGGATACTTAACTGAGTCAGCCAGGCACCCCCACATTGTAATTTTTAAAATCCATGTTATGTGAGATTCTTTACCCTGAAGGGATTTGCAGCCTAGGTGTTTCTTTACAGGTGTTTAGAAACTCATTTGTGCCTTTTCTTTAGCATATCTCCTAGTACTTGTCATGATCTTACACAAAATTATTGCTCAGATTATCACAGTTCAACCGTGAAAATCCCTTTAACTCCTTCATTGCTTTATGTTAGAAAATGTCCTGGAACTATTCTTATTTTCATCCCAGGGAGCTATGCAATCTGCTTTTCTCCAAGGAGCTCTGATTGTAGTTAAGATTAGCATTAGAGGCCAATATTTGGGTGCTAAAGTTGAGTTCCCAGTGAGGGCTGTTGGTAGACTCTAGATGCCAAGGATACTCCATGTCAGTAACAGCTAAAGAAAGTAAATATTTTGGGGTGCCTGGGTGGCTCAGTCGGTTAAGCATCCGACTTCAGCTCAGGTCATGACCTCAACGGTTTGTGAATTTGATCTCCGCCTCAGGCTCTATGCTGAGAGCTCAGAGCCTGGAGCCTGCTTTGGATTCTGTGTCTCCCCCTCTCTCTGCCCCTCCCATGCTCATGCTCTGTCTCTCAATAATAAATAAACGTTAAAAAATTAAAGAAGGTAAATAACTTATAATTTGAGTCTACATCAGCTTTACTAAGCTTTAGTCAAATCATGTTTTAAATTAGTCACATTTATTTTTCTTCTTTTTTGAGCTAGTCGTCTCTGTTCTTTTACCAACTTGAACATATTATGCTACTTACATGACACATCTGAAGCTACATATTGATTATAAATGTTCTCTAGCCCCTCTTTGAAGTGTACTGAGATCATTAACATCTCACTGTGGCTGCAGTCACTGTTTTCTCTCTTAGAACTTTTGTGTGTCTCAAGCATCATTCTGTTGGCATTACATTGACAAGATAATTAAAACGGGATTTGTAAGTCATTTGTTCTTACAACTTATTTCCCAAACAGTTTTATAAATGGTTAGATTCCAAATATTCCATAAAGGTCTACTTAACCCATATTGTAGCTTTGAAGCCATGAGACTGTGTCCTGAGCCACTGGGTTGGAGGGAAGAGATGGAAGAGAAAGTTTTATTTCCCTTCTTCCAGATATAGAAATGGTCTTGAACACAATTCTGAAAATCCAATAATGCTTTGGGTGTTATTCAGTCTTTAATCACTTACTCATTTAACAAGTATTCTTTTATATCTGTTAGACACTATGAAATTGGGGACAGAAGAATTGAGAAGTACTACTCTTTACTCTCAAAATTCCAGAATTGTCACTGAGGCATAATTCTGACCAGCTGATGTCCTTAAGCAGGTGAGAAGGACAGACACAGTGCACATGCCCAAAATGTGGTGCTAGACAGAAGTACTGATGCTCCATCTAAGATAATTGCCAAAAAACAAAGAGGTGGGAGTACAGATCCCTGTATGTGGGGTCATTGTAGCAGGAAGTAGTTCTTCTCCCCTACTCAAGCTATCTACGTGCATAAAACTATTATTGGACTCTATTCCACTGTCATCTTTTTTTTTTAATTCTTTTGCCTATATTGCATTGTCTTAAATTTTACAGTGGTATGTTTTAGTATCTGGTAGTGCAAGCTCTTCACTTCATTCTTTTATGGGCATATCTTGAATATTCTTGATTTTTTTTCTTTACATTTTAAAAATTAGTTTGTAATGCTACCATACTACAACGTTGGAATTTTTTTATTGGAATTGCCTCTCTAGATCTACTGGCAGAGAATTGGTTTCCCAACAATACAGAATCTTTCTATCTAGGTGATTCTCAAAATGGTTAAGCATTCAGTCATAGACGTCAACACATCTATTCATGCCAGAACAATCAGAGTTGACATTGCCTGTATGGAACTGGCATTAAGGCATACTGAATGAATGTTTATCCTTGTTACTTTCCATAGGCAATGAATTTTTACTGTCCTTGAAAATAGCTTCTGTGTGTGCACAAGATTACTTAGATTTTTGCATTGATTTTTCCATTTATTAAAAACTCAGTTCTTTATTCTGTAGCTACATCTTGTAAATATGATTCTATTTCTATACCTAGGAAATACCTAAGACACTTTTGATTAATGTGTGGCTCTTCTATAAACTTAACCAAGTCATATAAACATTCTAAGTCTAATATATAGACTTTATATATTCTATGTAAGTATTTTTATAGGTTAACAATAAAAAACATGCCTAGTACTTCAGTAATTCATACAAATCTAATAAATAGGATTCTTTTGTTTGCTGCAATGTTACATATACTCATTTCAAATTAAAACCATGAGTCTTAATCAACTGCTCATTAACACAATTGGATTGGAATCAGTATTGACTGGCTTACTCTAATAGACCGGATTTTCTTTAAAGGCAAAAATATCTCATTATCAAATACACAAAAATAATATTAAAAAATTAAGATAATAGCTTTAATTGCTTAAATTTGTTAATTTTGAATTATTCAGGGGTTAAAAAGGACTTAAAACCATAGGGAAATTGGTTGAGATTACACCATAACCAGTGATGAAGATTATTTTCTAATATCTTCCCTGTTTGTTGCATCAAGATAACAGAAACCTCATAAAAGCCAGGTAGGAAGATCATCTGTTTGTATTCCTTGGAAGGCTTTATGTAATATTAAAATTATCTGAGTTTTTTTTTTTTCTTTAGAACACTTGGGAGAAGTCACTTGTACAACTTCCTACACCTAGTACCGTCTTTCTAGGAAGATAATAAATTACTGAGTCACTTCCTCTAATCTTTTTAAAAAGAATTCAATTAGGATTTGCTGCATCTTTAAATAATTCTTTACAATTTAATATTGACAATTGCTTCTCTCTTCCTTAGTCAATATTTCCAGTTGATGATAACTATCAATTGTTTTCAAACTACCCATGGTTCAATTTGTTGTCCACTTCATTTTCTATTTCAATGACTTCTGATACTACTTTAAAAAAAATTAATGTTTACTTATTTTTGAGAGACAGAGGCAGAGTGTGAACAGGGGGAGGGCAGAGAGAGAGGGAGACACAGAATCCAAAGCAGGCTCCAGGCTCTGAGCCTTCAGCACAGAACCCAACATGGTGCTCAGACCCACAAACTGCAAGATCATGACCTGACTGAGGTCGGCTGCTTAACCAACTGAGCCACCCAGGTGTGCTGTGATACTACTTTTATACTTTGTGGTTATTCTTTTTCTCAATTTTCTAAGTTATATGCTTAGGTCATTAAATTTTACTCTTTGTCTTTTGCAAACATATAAGCCTTGTTAACCATGAAAATAGCCAGTTATTTTCCCAGCAAAAGAGGTTTATTTGGGAATAGAAGAGGGACTGCAACTTAGGACATGCAAGCTATGGCAAACCACAGCTTCAGGTTAGTCTGGAGAACAAAGGAGAGGGAATGTTACTTTATGGAGAAAAAGGTAGAAATTTGAAGGGCTGTTTTGAATAGAAGTCTTTTGGAGTAAACTAGGAGTTTGAAATATGGTGGCTTTTCTTTGGCTGAGTTATGACAGTCTTTCATTGGCTGGAGTGTTGCAGGGCAAGGAGAAAAAAAATCTACCTTCCTTCTGAGTGTGTTGTAGAGGTGTAGGGTTCTTCCTATTAGGAATTCAGGTTATGTCTCTTCCTGGTGAGTCTGCAAAGGGCTGCAACAAGGGGTACGTTGTGAGAACTTTGTCTTCTGGCCTCCTGACTCCATTTAAATTTTTTTTTTAATGTTTGTTTATTTTTGAGAGAGAGGGAGACACAGAGTGTGAGCAAGGGAGGGGCGGAGAAAGAGGGAGACACAGAATCTGAAGCAGGCTCCAGGCTCTGAGTTGTCAGCACATAGCGTAAGGCAGAGATCAAATTCACAAACCGTTGAGATCATGACCTGAGCAGAAGTCGGACGCTCAGCCAACTGAGACACCCAGGCGCCCCTCCTGACTCCATTTTTAATGAGGTTTCCTTGATTCAGTTTCACAGCCTTTACAGCTTTACTTTCTGTATACATATGTTTAGTTTTAATCCCACAGATTCTGAAATTATTTATCATTATCCCATATTAAAAATTATCTTTTTTGATACATGGATTATTTGGAAATATATAGGTCTATACCTGTTCTCTGTGACTCACATTCCATCTGTACTCCTCTATGCTTAGAGAACATGGTCCGTATTCTCTATAATTCTTTAAAATATATTGGCAAATGGGGCATCTGGGTGGCTCAGCTGGTTAAGCGACTGACTCATGATTTCAGCACCGGTCATGATCTCAGGGTACGTGAGATTGAGCCCTGTCAGCACGGAGCCTGCTTGGGCTTCTCTCCCTTGCTCATATGCATGTGTGCACGAGCTCATGTGCTCTCCCTCTCAAACTTGGTAAAAAAAATGACAACTATTTTATAGCCTACTACATAGTCCCTTTTCATAGATATTCCGTACCTGATTGAAAATGTTTATACTCTATTATTGGAAACAAAATTCTGCATGTGTTCACTAGAATAGAACTGTAAAAGATGATAAGTTCCTTTTTTTGGAGACAGAAAGTAGAAAGCTTTTTATTTATCCTGACTGTAAGCATTAGGTTTCTGAGTAAGAGATGGATTACTTACTCACATAGCAAACTTTGTGCTAATTCTCTAATGCCTCATTTCCCTTTTGGGGCAATATGGTGAGTGTACATATCACCTTATATATTAAAGTAGGGGTTCTTTAGAAGAGAATTGGAAAATTATGAATCTTGGAGCTTGTATAGGGACTAGTGTAGAGGTGGTTTTCCTCCCCTGCTGAAGGGGGAGAGAAACCTTTCCTCTCTGGGAAAGGAAATGGGGGAGGTCCCCAGGTTGTTAGAACCCTTTGCAATGTGAACAAATAAATAGCTCCAGGAAAGAGAAATAGGGAAATATCCAGGAAATATTTCTCAATCTTCAAGGCTTGTATTTCTATTCATTCTTTAAGGCTTGTTTTCTATTTCTTTAACCCAAGTTGCAAGTCATGTTTACTCAACGACTCTGACCATGCAGAAATAGGGGAATATTACTTTCCCACCACAGAAACCCTGCCCTCTCTTGATACCTGCCTTGGAAACCTGAACTTAGGTGGGAAACTAGCCCCAGTTGCAAGTTGCTGGTTATTGTTCAAAAGGCATGCCTTGGGGACTCAGCCATAATCAGCTTGGGGATTTCAAATGGATCCCTTACCCCCACTACTCCACAACATGCCCTCCTTTTAGCCTCTACTCTGCTCACGAGGACTGGAAGGGATGACACGGAATGGTGTTTAGGCACTCCCTCTACATTTTGGAAGCAGGAAGTCGGCGCTCTCTTGACTGTACTTCGACCTACACCATTCCCTGCTAAAATACAGTAAAATTTTAGGTAGTAAGTAGAACCTTGAAAAATAAAAACAAAGTTCAGTGATTGAACTGACGTTACACAAAGCTAAAATAAATGAACTGCTTAAATGTTTGAATTGATAAAGGCTGATGTTACGTTAGCATTTCTTTTAATGACATCTTTTTAATGTGTTTTTTCCCCTCTGTAGATAAGACAATAAGCACAAACTCAATAGAAACTGAATTCAAAGGCATAAAGTTAGACATTAAGAACAGGAAGATTCAGTGAATAATGACCAAGACCATGAAGCTACAAATTAGTGAATAAAAGTAAATTCTCTCTGAAAACAATAAGCAACCAAACACCATTTTATTACATTGACAAAGTGGCACTTCTTTCCTAATATGCATTTCATGATAAACACATAAAGACACCAAAAAACTCCAATTTCATAGCATTCCAAGCAACACAGGTATAACTCTAAGAGATCCACACAACTGGATTTTTTAAATCCCATTTTATGATTTTTAAAAACAAAGACAATTTGGGTATTTGTAAAGTTTTAATTTTTTCTATTATGTATTCATGGAACAAATATTTAAAATAAACAGTTTAACATCAAGATTTTTAATTATACTGGAGAAGCAGCAGCTTAACTGTATTTTTCTCTTGGAAATTAGGCAATCAAACAGCACTTCTGTTGAAAGGTTTAATTGGTTGTTAGTAATATATAGACAATCCATTCACTTGAGTTATAGGTCACGTATGTCTGATGTATTTTGGTCAGACTTATGTATTCAGACCTAATACTGGATTTTGGTAAAAGGCCTGGATGCTTTCTTGAATGTTTTATCTGAAGGATAACATTTTTCTCGAAACCTGATAAAACTTGTTATTACTGTTTTTATGTGAATTAAATTTGAGTTTATACCCAGCAGATCCCTAAGCAGATATGTACAACTGAGGCATTAGGCAATAGGTCAGTCTATATGTATTTGAGAATGACATCAGTAAGAACTTGATGATGCTTTAGATTAATATGCTTTATGAAAATTCTGTAAAATTTGTGGAACATATTTCTCATTTTTTTTGGCAGCCATAACAGAATCTTCTTTGACTTCCCTTTTTATTTCCATTATATTACGTGAAGTGAAAATAATTCTTCACCGTGTGTTAGACTTCAAGGGAAGATCTGTGACTGATAGGTGACAGAATAGATACTAATACATTCCACCTTGGTTTGGTTGATGTAATAATGCTTTAATTAGTATATAATATACAATCATGTCCTTTATATATATTCAAAAATATATACATATTTAAGCTATTAATACATGCTTGGCAAAACAATCTTTCCAGAGTCATTGGACTAAATTAGTGTTCTTCAGACTTGTAGCCTACATGAGAATCATCTAGAGGGCTTGTATAGATTGCTTACAGAATGTTAGTTTAGCCAAATTTTACGTGAGAAAGGGACAGTAAATATACCTGTGTAAAATTTTGGAATCATGTGTGTAAAATGGAAATTAGATGCTAATGAAAATCTAAGATTACATACGCTAGGGAGTCAGAATTTACTCTCTAAGGTGTAGTAATTATACCTATCTAGTAGTAGTTGGTGTGTTTTCCCATTGACGTGTGTTTTTACTTGAGAAGCATGCACCTGTCACTGTCGTTAAACTCTGATGAATCTTGAGAAATGTTTTCCTTCCATTCCATTTTGATTGACTTGGCACCCATAGGAACATGTGGAAATGATTTGGAATTGATGAACTGATTGCTCTGTCAGTGAACTCCCTAATTGGCCTCATTTTTTCAAATCTTTTTCTATATATTTGTCTTTAGCAATGATGTGTCCTTTAGATATATCTGATAAAGTTCTTCTTATCCTCTTATTCTTTAGAGGGAAAAGGATGGAAGATTAAATACATAGAGGAGTTTTCAAAATATTAAGACAATTTTTAAAATTATCAGTACCAATTGTCCTTTTAAAAAGATAATTAGCTTTATAAAAGTGTGCTGTCCTTTGCTTATAACAGGTTAAATATAATGTGATGGAAAGAGCTAAACAAGATTAATGAGAAAAAATTGAAAACAATGAATTACAAAATCTTTCGTTTGTATATACATGTAATCTATATTTTCTTCGGACTTCAGCTTAAAATTACTCTAGTAGTGAAGTGATTAGAAATATTTCTGGAAGAAGCAGTTAAGAAAGCCTGTCAATTAGCAAGAACATCAACCCAAGAATAGTGAACTCAGGGGAAAAACATCCCTTCCTTAACATCAGATAAAGTGATAACCTCAGAAATAGAATTGGGAGTAAGGTATAAGGAATCAGGATAGATAGGAAACATTTCTTGGAGAGAGGTTTGTTGGATTTTGCCACGGTGAGGCTGTGAAAAATGTACATCTGAGATTATGTCAATTTACAAAGATCTGGCAAGGATTATTTAGTCCTTGTTTGCTCTGGTGGCAATATGGCAGAGCTTCCCAACTTGGGTACCTTGACACACTTCAGTGCCTCAGTGGTTACAGATGTGTCAGCATAGTGATCCCTTCAGCCTTAGCAGTGCTTGTGTAGATGTGGGACAGCTGACCTCAAAAGCTGTCTCCATTCTTGAGCTGGCCCTGCCATAACCTCAAGCTGCCTAAATTATTACCATTTTCTATGTCTGATACACACAGACGCGCACGCACACACACACACACACACACACACACACACACACACACACACACACACGCATACATACGTTGAAAAAGTAGATAAGGATGTGAGGGCAAACTGGCTGTGGCATCTGTTGAGGGAGCTGATCTGGCTGGCTAGGCATGTGTTCCCTTCCTCCCTCACCACTCTATGTGCATCCCTCCTGCAGCTATGACCTTCACTGATGGAAGAAGTCTGTTCTGTTAAGGGTCTGTCAGTAGCTGTGCTCCCTGCTACAATTTCCAAACAAGCTCCCAACATCCATTTATAGGATAATGTAGGGTAGTTGAGCTTCCCAAACTCCAGACATCCCTAAATGAGGTGCTGTATGTGGCAGTCTTCGTTTCTTAAAAAAAAATGTAAGTAAGGTGACTCCTTGAGTTCCCTTTTCTTGAAGTCAAGCCAGTCTACTTGCTGTCTCCTGCCATGCTAATTAATTTCTAGTTTTGTGGCTTACATGTCTGGACTGTCCTCCTTTCTCCAAACTACTATGCACAGAGTATTTCTTAAATAAGATCTAAGAAATGTGAACCATACAGAAAAAAAGACTTTAACTGAATGAAATAACTTAAAACTTCTGTTCAATGAAAGACACTAAGAACAAAGTAAAAATACATGCCTTAGGCTGGGAAAAATCCATGAGAAGAAAAACTAATAAAAAAAATGGACAAAGGAAAGGAACAGACAGTTCACATAACAGGTAACTGAGAAGCATCTAAAAGGTGCTTAACTTTAAACAAATTAAAACAATAGTGAGATTTCAGTTCACAGTATACAATTGGCAAAATTGATACAGTTACCAAAAGTAACTGAGGATGTGAAGAAATAGAAAGTTTTCTATATCAGTACAAACAGATTCGAGGATGATTTGACAGCTGGTAAAGTTGAAGATGAAGACAATAACAGTTTCACCTTTAGATATCTATTCTTGAGAACATTTATACCTGTGCAAAAAGATGTTCATTTAGCAAAAATCATAAACAACTGGACTATTTAAGCAGAGAAATGAATTAACCTAAAACTCTTAGGCCTTTAAAGTGTTTGAAATTCAAGTGTATCAACATACACAAATACCAAAACAGAAGGAAATGGGAAAAACGCAATTATATGTACTGCATGATACTACTTATGCAAAGTTTTGAAACTCCCAAAATACATAGATTTTGTAGTAAAGTAAAACACATGAGATCCAAGGGCATAATCATGTATGGGAATGATACACAGTAGCTTTGCAATACTGTTTACCTCTGAGGAGGGAGGGTGGGGGGAAGAGAGACCTGGGTATTAGCTGAAACTATAACGTATCATCTTTAAAAAAAAAAAAACTAAAAATATTCAAAGTCAATATTTAATCTCCTTGAGCATTTTACTGATACTGTATTCTATAGTTGTCTGTATGTTTACAATGTTTCGATTAAACATTTTTTAAAAGATAGAAGTCTAAAACTAGGCTTAATTTTAGTTGATTATAGATACAGATACGTATGAACACAGATCTCTACATAGATACATACCTGTTTCTAGGCAGACATCTATAGATATCTTTGTATATCTCTGAGGCTTGGTAATTTCCTTTTTTTGATGTAGGTGTTTTTTTAGATTAACTTCACCATGAACGTATATATCCTTTAAGGGTTGAGGGTGTGATTTCTAGTTCTCTTCTTTCCTCTTCAGTGAGCATTGAAGTGCACTAGGCATCTTGTATGTATATAATAAATGTTAACTGTACAAAATGTACTCATTAAACTGGAAATCCTCATATGCTAAACAAAAGAGTAACAGGTTTGCCACCTTGCCAGTTCCCAAATGTGTTAATGTAAAGTTTCTTTAACTTTCTCTTTTTAATGTTCTTTCTCTTCTTTCCTAAACCACTGTCTCTTCCCCTCAAACATCCATCCAAATCCATCCAAATCAAGTAAATCAGGGTTTCATTAAAAACCTCTCTGTTCCACCCTCCAGCTTAATAAATAAAAACTCTTGGGATGAGCATAGAGGAAACCTGTAAATGTTGGTTTTGACCCAGAAGCATGTCAGATCCCTGTTTAGATGTTTTTGTCAGAAGGAGTAGGTAGGAAAAAAGAAAAACAAAACAAAACACCCTGAATTAAGCACCTCATTATTTAGGTGTAGAAGCTAAACAACTTGAAGGACCATCTAAGAAAAATAATTTTTGAGAAAAATGACTAGAGAAAGTCACAGTTGTCTGCATGGAATTGACATCTTGCTGGTAAACTTTCAAATCTTCCAATTTATAATCCATCAATGTTTGGAGTTCTATACTTTAAGTAGTTGATGCATTGTTTTCTGTGAAGCAGGTCAAAGACTTTTGGGGGAGTAAGAATCAATTTGAGAATCTTAAGGTGTTGCTAGACCCTAGCTCCAGAAAAAGAGACACAAATATACGAATTTCATATAACTTTAGGGAGGCTATAGACCAGCTGAAGCTTATCTCTCGAACCCTTAAGATTCCACAGACTCCAGGTTAACATACTTGTCCTAAACAATTTGAGTAAGTGCTTGTTTAAAACTAATCTAAATAGATGTTCTTACTGGAGAAGTACTTAGAAGATTTAAATAAATTGTTTTTCATTTACTGGAAAAGATTAAATGATACTATCATTTCTGCAGATTGTCCTGTAGTTGTAAATTATAGAGGTTCCTAGAAACAAAATTCTACAGATAATTGTACAAAATTTATACTCTTTCAACTAGATTTCTGATCTTTAAAACTTTTCTATTTACTTATTAAGACAATTATGCCCAAGTAGAAACACAGTGCACTGAATTATTTTAGGCTCATTGCCTGATTTTACTTAGACTTGGGATACATAATGATTAGCGATATTGAATTTGAATGAAGCCAATGCAGAGGAAAATAACTGGTTTTTACTAATAAAGCCACCATTTCCTTGGTGGGGTCCCTAATTAATGCAACTATATTGTAGTAAAAGCAAATGACCCTTCTAAGCTCAGACTTAAGCATCATTGTACCCTCTTCCTGCTCATCATCTTCTGGAGAACATCTTTGCTTGGTCTCTGGCTCCTCCTAGCTCCCTTGTTTATAGAAGGGTACTCCCTAAACTCCTTTTCTATTTTCTATGTGCTTTTCTGGCTTCCCTTCCACTGAGATGCAGGTCTTTGACTCCTGGTCACTTACTTAATGTAGTCTATGGATCAGTTCTCCTGATTTACTACTTCTAATCAAGGGCTCTGGACCAGTGAATGACTGAGATTTATATACATATATACATATACATGTATATATGTATAAATCTAGAACCTTGTGCTTCTACATGTAGTACAAATGATTTAAAAGCCTGGATCTTATGGTATTACAATAAACACAGCAACATTAAAATAAAAATCAAGAAATTAAGTGTGGAAAAGGGATATGGACCATATGGCTGGTATCTATAAGTAACTGAGGTCTATATAAAAGAGACCATAAAGGGGCAGAAGGAAACTGGTGCTGCAATGGGTATAAAAACGTGAGTTGCTGTTTACCACTTTTTTCTATACTTTGAGCATTAGTATTTACATGATCATGTCTTCCCATAGAAGTTGTCACCTATCAATGATAGTGGTGATTATTATTATTTATTGAGTACTTCTATGTTAAGTGGGTTTAGGTCCTTATTTAATCTTCACCTTAAGTCTATGAGATAAGTAACTATAAAACTGCCACTTACCTATGTTTCATGGTCAGAGAATCTATCCATGTTGCCATGTTGAAACTAAGGTTTGAACTCACCAGAGTTCACACTCGTATTTGCTATACTCTGTTATCTCTCTCATGGGAAATCAGTTCCAATAGTTGCACCTCCACTCCCTTTTTCTATTCTCCATACGGTTTGACTTCTGACAAAATCTTACCCATCTTATGGATTTGAATTCCATCTATACCTTGACAATCCCAAGATCACTTCTCCAACCTGGATCCCCCTCCTCCTTGAGCTCTAGACTGCTGACTGCTGTACTAATAATTCCGATTGGATTTCTAATAGACATTTCAAATTGATGATCTAAAAACAAAAAACAAGCTCTGTTCCCCCCCCCCCGCCCCCCAACCAGCGGCTTCTGCAGATTTTCTTGTCGGATAAAATGGCGAATCTGATAATTGATCAGGCCAAAAATGTTAGAATCATCCTTGACGAAGTCTTTTTATATAACCCCAAATAGTACTTCCAAATATATCTAGAATTTGACCACTTCTACACCACCATTGGTACCCCTGCTGGTCCCAGCCACTCTGGTCGTCTACTTGGCTGATTATAATGGCCTCCTAATCCATGTCTGTGCTCTCAGTTTTGCCCAAATATGCTATTCAGGGGGAATCTTGTAAAACAAGTCCAATCACTGCTATTTAAAAATGCCTCTAAAACAAAATGCACAGGCATTCCATTTCTCTCCGACTTGGACCCTGGCATCATGGGCTCTCATTTACTCATTCCACTTGGCTTTCCTATACTTGAGGCTTGCTTAGATCTCAGAGCTTTAGCATTTCGTTCTATCTTGAGTAATCTTGCTCCAAAGTACAGTCTTTCTCCAAATATCTGTATGGCTAGTTTTTCTTCTTCCTTTACAACTCTGTTCAAATGTCAGATTTTTCCTAACACATTCAAATATCAAACCCTCTCCTCAAACTCAGACACCCCCTTCTCCTTAACCTGCTTTATTTTTCTCTATAGAATAAAATACTCCTATATATATACATATATATATATATATGTGTGTGTATATATATGTGTGTGTGTGTGTATATATATATATATATATATATATATATATATATATGAAATGTATTTATATATTAAAATGTAAACTCCATGGTGGTGGGGGTTTTCTTTGGCACACCTTCAAATCCCCAGCTCCCAGAGCCATGTCTGGCACATAAGATTTGTTGAATTAATGAATTTAAACTTCCACCTACCTGCACGAGATGGCCCATGTTACTGACTTCCCAGGAGTATGTTTGTGTATATTTTTATTAACCACAAAAGTGATTCACCATGGAAAGCAATTCTTCAGATGAAAACAAGAAATTCAGATAAATATATGAAATGACTGTTATTTTTGACCAAATATTAATAATTAGAATAAAGTGTGGAAAAGTTGAAGCACACTATACTTTTTAAAAATTCAGCACTGTTTCTATCAGTCACTGATAATTCTACCTGCTGCCATTGTCACACTGATGCTCTGGGCTGCCCAGGCCTCTTGCTCTCCTGTCATGACGACGGATGCTTCAGGTGGCTGCAGTCTGACACTGCTCTGCAAAGAAATCTCTATTTCAGTTTCTCCCAGAGTTTCCTCTCCTATATGGTAAAAAGGGCCTCCAAAGAATATTAAAGGGAATGGAGAAAAGCAAGTACAAATGTTACACACTCCTTAATGCTCAGAAATAGCTTTCCCTATCACCCAATCTGTGGTAAGGGACAACCAGATACATTTATCATTTATTGAGTATTAAGTCATTTTTAGGTCCCCAAATTTTACAGTTGTGAAGAGGGAGTGGAAGTTGTTCAATCAATATGAGAAATAATACCTGCAAAGTTACATCCTCTTGGGGAAAAAAAGTGTAATAATGGTAAGAGATCATACTGCTAATACTTACCTTAGAAATTTGAGTAACTCTTTAAAAGAATATTGACTCCTCACCATACACCAAGACTTGTTCTAGGCATGAGATCAACTTCCTGCCTCGTGGAGCCAACAATTTAGCAGGGAAGACAAAAAACATAGTTATCCCAATAATGGATTCAATTTGAAATAAATCACATTAAGCCGTGCAGGGATAAATACTAGCTTTACCGGTAAATTATGTTGTCAAACTTGTTGAATATATAATTCTGAATGAAAAGTGGGTTGGAATAACCTGTAACTTAAAATTGACAATAAACAGATACTCAAATATGGTACATAGTAAATGCATTAAATCACTTCTTAGATCAATAACAGACTTAGGAAATATCAACACAAAGCACAAGGTGAAATCTATACACACTGTGCTATTAGAAAAGCACATCATGAGTATAAACACTGCTTCCTCAGAGGACCCTTTTTCACCAAATTTCTAAAGCTTTTTGCTTCCATTATTTTCTATCACAGCACTCAATTCCAATCCAGATGCTAATCACTATCTATTCTATCATAAATATGTATTTATATATATATATGTATATGTGTATATATATTTATAAATATATATGATATGATTTATATATGATATCTTATATATGATATTTGATATGATACATGATATATATTATAAATTATTTATATATGATAAATAGAAATATATATGTTATATATATATATATATATATATAAAATTTGCTATCAATTTTTTGTATTGCTTACCTATTGATTATCTCTTCCTGTATTAGTGTCCACTTCTCAAAGGCCAGAGTATTGGTCTCTTGTTTTCCTTTGTATTTTCTTCAATCCTGAAGAACAGGGTGTGGCATGTAGTTGTTGTTTAATATTTTTTCAATACGAAAATTATAATAAAACATAAAGCAAGCCATCCTGTTATATTCCGACTATGTGTGTGTGTATATATATATATATATATATATATATATATATATATATATATATATATATTGCTGTGTGTGTATCAAACATTGAATGCCCAGTTCAAGGAACTTTTGTTCCTATAAAACAGTGTACAAAAAATTCATAAGCATCTACCAGAGTTAAATGGCTGTCTTCCACACTTAAACAGTCCAGTAGATTGATCAGTACCTTTACAGCACCTGTTGGTGGAATTAACTGTGTTTAAATAGTGCATAAGACAAATAAAATCTCCCGTACAAAATTATATCCAGTTTTTAAAAGCAACATTTATACTTATCAAAATTTTTTTGCATTGCAAAAGCAGCTTGAAGCTGACCAGTGAGCCTCAATACTAGAAATACATATGAGGAAAGATCCGCTTAAAAATTCTTGAATAATGCTCACTGACGTTAGATTCTTACTCTGGGTGTTCATATTAAACAAGGCCATGGGCACTCCTGACCTTCTGTGCTTGAGTAAATGGCAGGCTCAGAAGAATGAGCCTTCACAGGTGTGCTCTTGATAAAGTATCGTCACGCTACATGCAGCCACACAGCTGTTAGCCCAGGATCCAAAAACTATGCCAAGTACACATGGCATACAGTTTTGTGACGTTACCTTGATAAATTAAGGGAAGGTGTAGGGTGGAGAGATTACTGATACTTTACAAGAAAATACCAATTTTAAGTACCTTTAATAGAGTGAATATAGCTTATAAGCTCAATTTGGATTGTTTAACTAGGAATTCTTTCTTCCCAGAAATACTGTGTAAAACCTTACATAGGAAGATTTTCTAGTTTACCTTTAAAGAAGTAGACACACACTCATGTTATAAAACAAGATTATATTCATGTAAGTTTCCTGGAACACCCCTATTCTATAAAGTTTATAGCAATAAAATGTAGCTGTGCCATTTCCTAATGTCAAAGATGTAATCATGTTCTAAAGCATTGGTATCATTTTGTGACCATTTTCCTGAAAGCAAACCTTTGTGTTACAGAACAAAACAAAACAAAAAACCAAACACTGGGGGAGCCTGGGTGGCTCACTTGGTTAAGCATCTGACTTTGGCTCAGGTCATGATCTCATGGTTTGTGAGTTAAAGACCCACATGGGGTTTCTGCTGTCAGTACAGAGCCTGCTTAGGATCCTCTGTCCTCCTCTCTCTCTCTGCTCCTTCCCCCACCTCAAAAATGAATAAACATTAAAAAAAACTAAACATCTTAGAAAAATATTCATAGCAGCTTTTTCATGAAAGCAACTCAGTTCAAATATTCATCATCTGTAGAACAGATGAGTAAATTACGATTTATTCAAAGAATTTGGATACTCTGCATCAGTAACAATGAAGCACAGCTCATCCATAAATTTTGAAGAAAAAGCCACAGAAAATGATGTATTAAAAAATCATATGGGTGAAGTACAAAAATATATAAAACTAAACCATCTATTGCCTAGAAATACATAAACATGTGACAATACTATTTAAAAAAAAGCAAGAAAATGAGTAGCACATATTAGGTTAGTGGTTCCAGAGGAGGATAAAAGGGGATTTAAATCAGGAAGGGGCAAGCAGAAGGGTTCTCTGACTCTAGAAATGTCCTATTTCTTAAGCTCAATGATAAATATGTAGATGTTTATTCCATTACTATCCTTTAAACTGTACCTCTATTTTATACTCCTTGGAATATGTGCTGTAACTCAAAATAAGAAGTAGGTAAGAAAAAAGAACTCTACTGAGAGTAATATGAACCATAAAAAATATGACACTGTAAACTTTAAGCATGAACAGAAGTGGCGTTAGTCCCTGTTTATCTTTGTGGTATAATACAAGTGAACAGTTAACAAACAAGTGAGAATGATTTTTTGGAACATACTGTTTCATAGATGTGTCCTTTGATAGTTATGTCGTTTGTTAATCTTCCATCTTTGCTAGGTTTTTTAGCAGGCTAGCCTGTGAACAGAAAGGAGAGGATGTGGTTTTAAACTCCTCTATAACTGCAGCAGTATGTAAGTTTTCAGTTTTCATTCCATTTATTTTTTAAAAAAACATGTAAGATGGGGTGCCTGGGTGGCTCAGTCGGTTGAGTCTCTGACTTATGCTCGGATCATGATCTCACAGTTCATGAGTTCAAGTCCTGTGTTGAGCTCTGTGCTGACAGCTCAGAGCCTGGAGCTTGCTTCAGATTGCGTGTCTCTCTCTCTCTCTCTCTCTCTCTCTCTCTCTCTCTCTGCCCCTCCCCTGCTCATGCTCTGTCTCTTTCTGTCTCAAAAATAAATAAAACATTAAAAAATATTTTTAAAAAAATGTAAGTTACTACCAATGTGTATACATCACTTGAATCATAGACTTGCATAATTTTGTCCCAGCATCAGATAAGATGAACAGATTTTAGCCTGTATGTTAAGCTCTATAACTTGAGAATGGAAAACAATGTAGCTATTTCTTACATCACTTAGCATATCTTTTCACTATACTGAGTAAATGTTTCTAAATTATTCAGAATTAAAATGTACTTAATTTTTTATCTGTTCTGTTAGCATTTAAAGTAGACTTACTTTCATGGCTTGCAGGAATCTTTGTAACCTTTACATACATAGCCATTTCACTCAGCAGAAAGTATCCTCTGGATAATAAAGCTCTAGAAATGAGCTTGGGAAATCTCAGGATGATATATGGACAACATATCTAATATATATAGCACAGCAACTTACACATAATAGGTTATAAATAAATAACAGTGGAGTCGAATGTATTTGAAATTTACACCTAAATAAGCACAAGTTTTGTTTAAACTCTGGATGAACTTAGGAAAATTTCAGAAATGCATATAAAACTTGAAATGGTTTTCTACAAAAGTTTCTATTTTTCTTAAAAAAATCTCAGGAATTTTAAGATTACAAAAATTTTAAAAGACCTGCCCTCACTAATAATTAAATGTCAAATATAGAAAAGTAAAATGAAGAATTAAAATCCTTTCTTAGGGACTCTGGAGTTGAAAAATTTGGATTTTAGTCCCAGCTATTTTGTCTTCTTGGGCAAGATAGGTTTTTTAATATTTTACTTTTTACCTTTGATTGGGGCAGAAAATAAGGGGGATGATTTTCAAACTGTCCATAAAGTAGACTGATGGTATGACCAATGAGTTGATTTAAAAAAAAAAAAACAAAAACACAAAAACACCTGGATTTAGTTCTTGCTCCATCGTTTATTAGATATAGGTTACTGATTTAAGTTTTTAGTTTTCTATGAAAAACTTAAATATTGGGAGATTTAGGTGAAATATATAGAAGTTGTGGGTTTTTTTTTTTTTAACTAACATTCTGTATAGGTATGGGCTGAAACTTTAAGAACCTCAGCTACATTTCTCACCCACTTGTGGTCCAGACCACCAACACAGATCACTTTTCATGCTGATACTATAAACGTGAGATGAGGCTTTTATGCAAGACACTGACTACAGGTGACTTAATAACTATATGCTCTCAAGATGCCTAAATCTTGTGAGTTTGAGTTTTGCCATTTTATATTTCTTACTTGGCTGTTTCTTGCTGTCTTATGTGTACTTTTAAAATATTAATAGCTCTTTCCCGACTTCTTGATGTTGCTTTACTCTCACAGTTTAGCTTACTTCATTGCATCCACAGGGGCTCCTACCCTGAAATTAGGAAACAAGAAATACTGATCAGGATTTAATCAGGTAGAGAGTATGGTATATCCGTTGAAATTCCTCCATTTCAAATTCCTCCTTGCATGTTGCAAGTGAATAAAATGCTTGTGCCTGCTACAGTTGGAATGATATATAGCTTATCTGCTTAATTTGAGATTAATTTTAGCTTAACTCTTAACTCTCAAACTGTGGACACAGTCCTACAAAAACTAAAATCTGTGATCCCAAAGAATTACCACTCTCTGCCTGATACCCCAGTGCAGTGTTTTCCAAAACACAACTTAATTTAAAGCTCACATGTCCAATTGTTGATGTCTCTTTTCTCACAAAAGCTCATCAACCTAGAACATCCTGTCTTTTACACACCATTCCCAGAGTATTTTTTTATGTCCAGTTAACTGTACCTACCCTTTAACATAGTCAGGGACACTCCCATATATTGGTAGTGGGGAAATAAACATGTACAGGCAGGTAAAATTTTCAGGACAGTAGTTGATCAGTGAAGTCTGGCCTCTGCCTCCCTTTCAGTTTCCATCTCCTACCAACTACCCATGTTTGCTAGACCTCTTGCCTTTTTTTTTTTTTTTTCTTATTCAAACAGGTAGACTTTATTTTTCTTTATATATATATATATATATATATATATATATATACACACACACATATACATATATACATACATACATGTATGTACATACATGTATACATATATGTATATGTATATATGTGTGTATATATATGTGTATATATATGTATGCATATATATGATGATATATAATTTGTCAAATTGGTTTCCATACAACACCCAATGCTCATCCCAACAGGTACCCTCCTCAATGCCCATCACCCACTTTCCCCTCTCCTCACCCCCATCAACCCTCAATTTGTGCTCAGTATTTAAGAGTTTCTTATGGTTTGCCTCCTTCCCCCTCTGTAACTTTTTTTCCCTCCCCTTCCCCTCTCCCATGGACTTCTGTTAAGTTTCTCTGGATCCACATATGAGTGAAAACATGATATCAGTCTTTTTCTGCCTGACTTATTTCACTTTGCATAATACTCTCTGGTTCCATCCACATGGCTACAAATGGCCAGATTTCATTTTTTCTCAATTGCCAAGTAGTATTCCATTGCATATATAAACCACATCTTCTTTATTCATTCGTCAGTTGATGGACATTTAGGCTCTTTCCATAATTTGGCTATTGTTGAAAGTGCTGCTATAAATATTGGGCTACACGTGCCCCTATGCATCAGCACTCCTGTATCCCTTGGGTAAATTCCTAGCAGTGCTATTGCTGGGTCATAGGAGAGATCAATTTTTAATTTTTTGAGGAACCTCCACACTGTTTTCCAGAGTGGCTGCACCAGTTTGCACTCCCACTAACAGTATAAGAGGGTTCCCATTTCTCCACATCCTCTCCAGCATCTATAATCTCCTGATTTGTTCATTTTAGCCACCCTGACTGGCGTGAGGTGATATCTCAGTGTGGTTTTGATTTGTATTTCCCTGATGAGGAGTGACGTTGAGCATCTTTTCACGTGCCTGTTAGCCATCTGGATGTCTTCTTTAGAGAAGTGTCTATTCATGTCTTCTGCCCATTTCTTCACTGGATTATTTTTTGAGTGTGGAGTTTGATGAGTTCTTTATAGATTTTGGATACTAGCCCTTTGATATGTCATTTGCAAATATCTTTTCCCGTTCCATTGGTTGCCTTTTAGTTTTGTTGGTTATTTCCTTTGTTGTTTCCTCCTTCATGAGGTCCCAATAGTTCATTTTTGCTTTTAATTCCCTTGCCTTTGGAGATGTGTCAAGTAAGAAATTGCTGTGGCTGAGGTCAGAGAGGTTTTTTCCTGCTTTCCCCTCTAGGGTTTTGATGGTTTCCTGTCTCACATTCAGGTCCTTCATCCATTTTGAGTTTATTTTTGTGAATGGTGTAAGAAAGTGGTCTAGTTTAATTCTTCTGCATGTTGCTGTCTGGTTGTCCCAGCGCCATTTGTTAAAGAGACATTTTTCCATTGGATATTCTTTTCTGTTTTGTCAAAGATTAGTTGGCCATACAATTGTGGGTCAAATTCTGGAGTCTGTATTCTATTCCATTGGTCTGTGTGTCTGTTTTTGTGCCAATACCATACTGTCTTGATGATTACAGCTTTGTAGTAGAGGCTAAAGTCTGGGATTGTGATGCTTCCCGCTTTGGTCTTCTTCAATATTACTTTGGCTATTCGGGGTCTTTTGTGGTTCCATACAAATTTTAGGATTGCTTGTTCTAGCTTCAAGAAGAATCCTGGTGCAACTTTGATTGGGATTGCATTGAATGTGTAGATAGCTTTGGTAGTATTGACATTTTAACAATATTCTTCCAATCCATGAGCATGGAATGTTGTTCCATTTCTTTGTATCTTCTTTAATTTCTTTCATAAGCTTTCTATAGTTTTCAGCATACAGATCTTTTACATCTTTGGTTAGGTTTATTCCTAGGTATTTTATGCTTCTTGGTGCAATTGTGAATGGGATCAGTTTCTTTATTTGTCTTTCTGTTGCTTAATTATTGGTGTATAAGAATGCAACTGACTTCTGCACATTAATTTTCTATCCTGCAACTTTGCTGAATTCATGTATCAGTTCTAGAATACTTTTGGTGGAGTCTGTTGGGTTTTCCATCTAGAGTATCATGTCATCTACAAAACGTGAAAGCTTGACTTCATCTTTGCCAATTTTGATGCCTTTGATTTTCTTTTGTTGTCTGATTGCTGATGCTAGAACTCCCAACACTATGTTAAACAACAGTGGTGAGAGTGGACACCCCGTTGTGTTCCTGATCTCAGGGCGAAGGCTCTCAGTTTTTCCCCATTGAGAATGATATTAGCTGTGGGCTTTTCATAAATGGCTTTTATGATGTTTAAGTATGTTCCTTCTATCCCGACTTCCTCAAGGGTTTTTATTAAGAAAGGCTGAATTTTGTCAAAAGCTTATGCTGCATCAATTGACAGGATCATATGGTTATTATCTTTTCTTTTATTAATGTGATGTATCACATTGATTGATTTGCGAATATTGAACCAGCCTGCAGCCCAGGAATGAATCCCACTTGATCGTGGTGAATAATTCTTTTTATATGCTGTTGAGTTCTATTTGCTAGAATCTTGTTGAGAATTTTTGCATCCATATTCATCAGGGATATTGGCCTGTAGTTCTCTTTTTTTTCCTGGGTCTCTGTTTGGGAATCAAAGTAATGCTGGCTTCATAGAATGAGTCTGGAAATTTTCCTTCCCTTTCTATTTTTTGGAACAGCTTGAAAAGGATAGGTATTATCTCTGCTTTAAATGTCTGGTAGAATTCCCCAGGGAAGCCATCTGGTCCTGGATTCTTATTTGTTGGGAGATTTTTGATAACTGATTCAATTTCTTCACTAGTTATAGGTCTGTTCAAGTTTTCTATTTCTTCCTGTTTGAGTTTTGGAAGTGTGTGGGCACACAGGAATTTGTCCATTTCTTTCAGGTTGTCCAGTTTGTTGGCATATAATTTTTCATAGTATTCCCTGATAATTGCTTGTATTTCTGAGGGATTGGTTGTAATAATTCCATTTTCATTCATGATTTTATCTATTTGGTTCCTCTCCCTTTTCTTTTTGAGAAGCCTGGCTAGAGATTTATCAATTTTTTTTTTTTTTTTTCAAAAAACCAACTCTTGGTTTCATTGATGTGCTCTACAGGGTTGTTTTTTTTTTTTTTTTTTAGATTCTATGTTGTTTATTTCTGCTGATCTTTATTATTTCTCTTCTGCTGGGTTTGGGATGTCTTTGCTATTCTGCTTCTATTTCCTTTAGGTGTGCTGTTAGATTTTGTATTTGGGATTTTTCTTGTTTCTTGAAATGGGCCTGGATTGCAATGTATTTTCCTCTCAGGACTGCCTATGCTGCATCCCAAAGCACTTGGGTTTTATTTTCATTTTCATTTGTTTCCATATATGTTTGAATTTTTCCCCTAATTGCCTGGCTGACCCATTCACTCTTTAGTAGGGTGTTCTTAACCTCCATGCTTTTGGAGGTTTTCCAGACTTTTCCTTTGGTTGATTTCAAGTTTCATAGCATTGTGATCTGAAAGTGTGCATGGTATGATCTCAATTCTTGTAAACTTATGAAGGGCTGTTTTGTGACCCAGTATGTGATCTATCTTGGAGAATGTTCCATGTGCACTTGAGAAGAAAGTATATTCTGTTGCTTTGGGATGCAGAGTTCTAAATATACCTGTCAAGTCCATCTGATCCAATGTATCATTCAGGGCTTGTGTTTCTGTATTGATTCTCTGTCTAGATGTTCTATCCATTGTTGTAAGTGGGGTATTAAAGTCCCCTGCAATTACCACATTCTTATCAATAAGGTTGCTAATGTTTGTGATTGTTTTATATATTTTGGGGCTCCTGTATTTGGCGTATAGACATTTATAATTGTTAGCTCTTCCTGATGGATAGGCCCTGTAATTATTATATAATGCCCTTCTTCATCTCTTGTTATGGCCTTTAATTTAAGTCTAGTTGGTCTGATATAAGTATGGCTACTCCAGCTTTCTTTTGGCTTCCAGTAGCATGATAAATAGTTCTCCATCCCCTCACTTTCAATCTGAAGGTGTCCTCAGGTCTAAAATGAGTCTCTTGTATATAACAAATAGATGGGTCTTGTTTTTTTATCCATTCTGATACCCTATGTCTTTTATTAGAGCATTTAGTCCATTTACATTCAGTGTTATTATAGAAAGATATGGGTTTACAATCATTGTGATGTCTGTGGGTTTCATGCTTGTAGTGATGGCTCTGGTACTTTGTGGTCCTTGGAACATTTCACTCACAGAATCCCCCTTAGGATCTCTTGTAGGGCTGGTTTAATGGTGATGAATTCTTTCAGTTTTTGTTTGGGAAGACCTTTATCTCTCCTTCTGTTCTGAATGATGGACTTGCCACTTGGCTGCATATTTTTTCGTTTATCACATTGAAGATTTCCTGCCATTCCTTTCTGGTCTGCCAAGTTTCAGTAGATATGTCTGCTACTACCCTCTGTGCCTGCCTTTGTATGTTAAGGTCCATTTATCCCTAGCTGCTTTCAGAATTCTTTTTACCGTTGTATTTTGCCAGTTTCACTATGATATGTTGTGCAGAAGACTGACTGAAATTACATCTGAAGGGAGTTCTCTATGCCTCTTGGACTTCATTGCCTGTTTCCTTCCCCAGCTTGGGGAAGTTCTCAGCTATGATTTGTTCAAATACACCTTCAGCCCCTTTCTCTCTCTCTCCTTCTTCTGGAATTCCTATGATACAGATACTGTTCCATTTGATTGCATCACTTAGTTCCCTAATTCTCCCCTCATACTCCTGGATTTGTCTATTTCTGTTTGTCAACTTCCTCTTTTTCCATAATTTTATCTTCTAATTCACCTATTCTCCCTTCTGTCTCTTCAGTCCATGCTGTGGCTGCCTCCATTTTATTTTTCACCTCATTTATAGCATTTTTTTAATTCATCATGACTATTTTTTAGTCCCTTGATCTCTGTAGCAATAGATTCTCTGCTGTCTTCTATGCTTTTTTTATCCCAGCAATTAATTTTATGCCTATCATTCTAAATTCTTGTTCGGTTATATTGCTTAAATCATTTTTGCTCAATTTGCTAGCTATTGCTACTTCCTGGAATTTCTTTTGAGAAGAATTTTTCTGTTTTGTCATTGTGGCTAGTTTTCTGTCCCTTATGCATTTTAAAAGCTTGTTGTGTGCTCTGCACCTGTGAGCACTGCTATATTAAAGGAGGGTCATACAGTGTCCAGGGCCTGGCCCTTCAGGAGGTGTGTTTTTGGAGATTGTTACTTATTCTTTGTTGTGTGACTTTGGTTATTTTATTACCCTACTCGTAGTGATATTTTAGACCCTCCACCAGGTGTGCTTTGATTTGTTCCTTGGAATAGCCCTAGAGTTAATCCAGGCAATGCTGCATTGCTTATCAGTAGTAGCTGTCCACAGGGTCTGAGCTGCTCTGGTGGATACGCAGTTTATCAGTGCAAAGGGGCATGGTTTGGTGTAATCTGGACCCATCTCCACTATGGGCCCCAGGACTGATCCCTGAGGCCCTGCCTTGGTGGTGGTGGTGGGGGGGTAGGAAGAGGAATCGTGATCCCCCAGTCTCTTCTCCATGGCTGGACCTGGTGGACTCTGTGTGAGTCGTCCTCACTGTGCCGCAGGCACAGATGGGGCGGTCCTTCTCACCTCGCCAACTCCCCTGACCCTGCACTTGGCTAGGATTCAAAGACCTGATCCGTGTGCTATGGCAATGGGGAAGCACCTCTCAGTGCAGCCTGATATGTGGTCCCAGCTGGCTTTGTCTATGCCACCACATTCAGGGAGGACTGACTTCTGTTGCAAACTGAGAGCTGTCACCCTTGCTGGGAGTACCCAGGGTGGCAAACGCAGGCAGGATTTGTCTTTTTCCACAGCACCCCAGGGAGACGGCAGCCTTTTTCTCCTCCAGACTGTGTCCTTGGCCCAGTCATTGCACCTGGGATTGGTGGGCGTAGGCAGGTTCTGTACTGTCATGCAGCCCTCTGGGGAGGGAATCAGTTTTTCCAACTGCAGACTGAGCCCCTGATCTACCACCACACCCAGGCTCCTCTCCTCCCCAGGTGCACAAACAGGGAGCCAGCTCCAGTGCAAAGAAAGCCCCACAGTGTTAGAGATCAGATCCCTCTCAGTCCCAGGTCTTTCTCCTGTCCAGATAGAGTCCTACACTTGACTAGCTGCTCTTTCTCTTCCCTTTGTCTTTCTGCAGAAGGGGGTTCCTCCCCTCCGTGCCCATGCGGCCGTTTTTTATGTCCCCCAGTTCTCAGTTACCCACCTATCTTCTTTCCAGCTTCCCCATTTTCTTCTTAGTATATTCAGTCTCTTTTCCTCCCAAGTTCTGGTGTTCAAAGTACTTTTGGCTTCTGCACTTCTTTGCTTGAGAGTTGTGGGAAGTATGGATCCCCCTACTTCTCTGCCTTGTTGGCCCCTCCTCTGCTATTTTCCTTTCTTAGTCTTTGTACTTGCTGTTCTGCTTGGCTGGTCCATTTTTTTTTTTAAATAAACTAGGGTTCTCCACAAAAAGAGTACACACACACATACACACACACACACATATTTTCATGCAATTTTTTCAGAATTTATGTGTGTGTGTATAGATCTATAGATAGATGAAAGACATTTATTGTAAGGAATTGGCTTACATGATCATAGAGGATAAGTCCCAAGATATGCACTTGGCAAGCTGGACACCCATGACAGCTGATGGGTAATTCAGGTCTGAGTCTCAAGGCCTGAGAACCAGGAGAGCCAGTGGTGTGAATTCCAGTTGAAAAGCTAGTGGGTTCAAGACCCTAGAAAAACCAATGTTCAGTTCGAGTTTAAAGGCAGGAAAAGACTGATGTCCCTGCTCAAACAGCAGAAGGATTTCCCTCTTAGCCTTTTCATTCTATGAGAACTTCAGATGACTGGATAAGGCCCACCCACATTAAGGAGTGCCATCTGCTTTACTCAGCAACTGAAATGCTTGTGTGAAATTTTTTGTACCATTCACATTCAATTTTTTCTAATTGAAATGTAAGTGACACATAGCTGACATAACTTTGTATTAGTTTTAGGTGTGCAGCCGAATGATATATATATATATATATATATATATATATATATATATATATATATATATACACACACACACACACACACACACACACACACACACACATACATGCATGTGATCACCACAGTAAGTTTAGTTATCATCCATTACCACACATGGTTACAATTTTTTTTCTTGTGAAGAGAACTTAAGATCTATTCTCCTAGCAACTTTCAAGTATACAACATAGTATCCTCAACTATAGTGATCATGCTATATGTAAAGTTACTAGGATTTATAACTAGAAGTTAGAATCTAACTGAAATGTTAATCTATCCAGAAACACACTTCTAGACACACCTAGAATAGTGTTGAAGCAAGTGTCTGGGCATCCTAGGGCCTAGTCAGGTTGACACCTAAGTTTAACCATCCTAACACCTCAGGTAAGCACCTCTTCCATGAAACCCTTTCTGTCTCTCCAACCCAATGCAGCCATTGCTTTCCCTTGAGATGCTTAGGAGAACATTATCCTGCTTTGTATCCTTCAGAACCCTTACTATCTGAAATTGTTCTGTTTAAAAATAAAGTGTATTGATGTAGAAAATGCTAATGATGCACAATGCTAAGTAGTAAAAAGGATACAAAATTGTTCCTAAAATATTCAAAATGGTAAATGCTAATCATGTATTTATAGAAGCAGAGAAGACTGAAAAAAATATATCAGTATTTTATCTTTATGGTGGACTTCTGGATGATTTTTGTTTTTATACATTTTTCTGTATTTTCCATTTATATTCTAATAAACTATTAAAAATAAGTTATTTTTAAAGATATTTCATTCATGTCTCATTTGTGTCTTTAAAATGACCTCTCATATGTGTATTTATATACAGTACCACTTAGCAAGCACCTAATAAGTGGTTAATCACCAGGTGAAAAAAATATGGGAAGTAATCTAGATTTTTTTTGGATAACTGTTTTTTTTAAATAAGATTTAAAAGGCACAATTATAGTATCATATTTAATACTCAACATGCAATTCTGAGTATATTATATGGAATTGAAAATTACAATTACATGAATCATTAAAATATTTACAAAGATGTCTAACAATTCTTTTGCTCTGTTAAACATACATGTTTTACTAAGTACTGTTCTCCATAATTTTATAAGCAAAGAAGTATTTTAAAATAGTAATCAATTGGTATAATCATACTTAATAATTGAGCGAATAAAAAATAAGGATAGTAAAATTAATAGAAAAACCTACAACCTACAAAGATAATAAAAATCTATAAATAGGAATATCAAAATATGGATGAGTCAAGACCCCCCCAAATTAATTTCAAGATGATTTCTAAATCAGTTGAAAGCTTAAAACCTTGTCATACCTAAATAATGCATAGTGTATTTTAGGCCACAAAAATGATCCTTTGATTTTCAAGACACTTAATTATGAATCCAAGTATTTCAATTTTGTTCAACAAACAGAAAAATGATTACTTTTAGATATTGTTCCTCTAAGTGACCTATTGGCATTTCTAATTTAAATTTTAGTCCAGCTGATTTCCAGATCTTCTAGACCTGTAATTTCTGGCTGATGGCCTAGAGCAAATAGAAGAGGGCCAACATGTATTAGTGGAGTATCTCAAAGTGTTCCATTCATTTCCCAACCTTAAGGCAGGTGTTCAGCCTGGCCTCCACTGTGCTCAGCAAGTAATGGGCAGAGAGGAGAAATCAATGTGATCCACCTTGAGAGAGGCCAAAAGTGTTGAGATAGAGAAAGAAAAATGTCCAAACTGACAAGCCAACAGGCAGAGAGAGACAGGAGCTGGTGCTGGTTGAGAGAGAACTGAGGAGAGGAGAGAGAGGAGGCTGGGCACCTGTTAAGCAACCTAAGAGACAGAGAAGATGGTGAAAAGGGATTTTATGACAATTGGTTCTGTGACATGAATGATCTCCTGGGGTATTTTCCAAGAGAATTCAATGAAAGTTTGAGTTGCTTACCATGTAGTATTTAGAATGTTACATTTTGCTTCTTTGAATGTGATACTGTGTAGGAGATGGGCCAAAAAGACCACCTTTGTGGGACAGGATGAAAGCTATGACCTCCATTTCACACAAACTTGTATTAAGAGTTTTATAGTTTAAAAAAAAAGAGTTGTATAGTTTAAGCACTAGGCTAATAATCTAGCATACAAATAACATCATAAAATACTATCGTCTTTACATGTAAACACAGCTTAAATCTGATCACTTTGCATCCCTTCTAGGTGGCCACAAAGCCTTGACCATTCTCCTTGATACCCACTTGATCTATAAAAGAGCCAAAGTGCTTCTTTTAAAATGTAAACCATATGACATCATTTCTCCGACCATAACCCTCCAGTGCTTGTCATCCAACTCCGTAAAATCCTCACCAAGATTCCATGTGCTGCTTCCTTGAGACTTCACTGACCTCTCTTGTGTTGGCTTTCACAATGAACTCTTGTGTAAAACAGGTCCCTGCCCCCATCATTCTCTCAATCCATACTTTTTTCTTCATAATATTTATCAGTAGCTGAAGTTAGATCTTACCTTTATGTATTTAAATCTTACCTATATCCCCTTCTAGCATGTGAGCTCCATAAAGTTAGGAACTTTGGTCTGCACTCACCTATAGCCACACTGCCAGACCAGTGTTTTTTATATATGAAGTTGAATGGATGAATGACAGATGAATGCATTTCTAAGAAAACTTCCTGTCCACAGAAGTTGACAATGCCTACCATGTGCTAGGTACTGGGATGGTTACCAGGAATATAAAAATGAGGTAGAAATGACCCTCAGAGTGCTTAGTGTTAGAAAAGCCAGAAATTACATAAAAGGCTAAATAATCACAACTGATTACATGTGTAAGCTAGTAAAAATCCAAGAAAAAACAATTTACATTGAACCTAAATTAAGCTCTCCCTTGAAATTTCAAGGCTATATTTAAACAAAGCAGATTGATGTTTCTGTAACATTTGCCATTTTTCTCTTTGGTGTTCTCTTTTAGGAAGGAAAAGAATAAATATACAGTGGTGAGATCGGGGCAAAAAGGGGTTAGAATCCTATAGTGTGTGAGAAGTTGAGGCGGGAAGTTTGTGAAAGCAGAGAAGCAGAGCACGAGAAAAGAGGACTTATGGTGTGTGGATGGGTAGCTTCTCAATTGACCATTTCTATATGCTCCATGGAAACACAGTTCAAGGACAGTGGTTTATGCAGTCCCCTACTGTTACCCCCCAAAATGATTGTGGTCTGAAATGCTCTAATGACCCCAAAATAATGATTTTATAATGTATAACATCTTATTATTTATCAAGTGACTTGGAAGGTTTAACAGTCTTGATGAAGATAAATCATTCTCACATAACTTTTAAAATGTCAAACTTTCACACACAAACATTTATATATTTTTATGTAACTACTGTTCCTCAGAACATCCCTCCCTCTCCTCATATTTTATTCTTAGCAGAGAAATCTGGGATTGGCCTCATCAGACACACTTCTCCCCTACTTTGCCTATTACCAGATGGTTTATAAAAATATAACCAATTCTCAGAATATTTTTTTCTATTTAATGTTTAAAATTTTAAACCTGTTTCTTTTTTTTTTTTAAAGATGTTTAATGAGGTTTTGGTAAGAACTTTATAACTGAGAACTCTTAAGTGAAAGTTGAAATTAGAAAGATAAACATACTTGAGAAAAATAATACTTTATATAATATGCATTGTGGATTTTTTGCGTTGTTGTTTAAGTGCTTTATCTAATTATGACAACTCATTCTAGGTAAATTACAGCAGTTAAATGTTTCTTTGACAGTGTCTGAGCTCTGTTCTTGATCTGTTTCTGGTTCTGTTGAAAAGCTCAGCTAGAAACTCTTTTGATAAGTGTCTTCCTGTCATTACTAGAGTCTTGCTGCCATCCTGCAACCTCTTCTAAATTTACTTTCCCTTTATCCTCTTTCTTTCTGTAATAGCTTACCTTACCTGTGCATCTCCACTTTCTGGAAGTTGCTTATGCTTTGCATATCTAACCACTCTCTGGCAAGTCTCCTGCATGTGGTCACAGCACACTTGTGCATTTCCTCATCCGGTTAGACTCTCATCATCCTGAAACTCCCTCCTTACCATTAAAGCCATATGCATCTGTGACCCCTACCATGAAACCTCCAAAAACATCACTAGTCAGGGAGGTCTCACTTTCTGCCCAGGATCAGGGAGAGTTGTGTCTTTTTCTAATGTAGTTTTCTCCTGGATGCCATTAAAAACATAATTACTATGCATTTATTAAGAATTTACCATGTGCCATGCTCTATTCTGTCTCTTTTCATCCTCATGATAATCCTCTGAAGGAAGTACTATTATTAGCATTTACAAATAATTTGTTTTTCAGTAATTGTGGCTAGAACGGACCAGCGTAAAATTACCCCAAGTGTCTTGGTTAACTGACTTCAGAAACCAACTGAAAAGACTTCGCATTTTTTACACTTTTGTGCTTATTTTTTAAATTTCAACTTTAAAATTTTTCAGATATATTTTTTAAGAAATGTAAAGATTCAAAATGACCTCCCCCCAAATTTGTGGCTTCTCTTTATTTAACATGTTATTCTATAGCAAAGTAAGTTCTCCTTAATTTAGAAGGTGTACATTTCAAAAAAAAAATAGTACTAGTTTTAAATTATTGAAGCAAATGACTAAAAAAGTAAATTTAAATACATATGTAGGGGTGTCTGAGTGGCTCAGTCGGTTGAGCATCTGACTTCGGCTCAGGTAGTGATCTCACAGTTCATGGGTTTGAGCCCCACATTGGGCTCTGTGCTGACAGCTCAGAGCCTGGAGCCTGATTTGGATTCTGTGTCTTCTCCTCTCTCTGTCCCTCCCCCATTCATGCTCTGTCTCTGTCTTTCAGAAATGAATAAATGTAAAAAAATTAAAAAAAAATACACGTTAGGCATCTGTACAGCCTGACACATTGGTATGCAAATAACAAATGGTTTTTACTTATGAGGAAAAAATATAAAATCAACTGAATCACCTGTAGGAAGCCTAGCCTGGGTGTGTGAATCCAACAGTGGGATTGGGGGAATGGCTGAAAGTTTAAAAATTAATCCTTTTAATGTTGTACTAAAAGCTTTAGCCTTAATTAACTAGAACTGAGTTTTCACTACAGCAGTGTTTAAGATTACAATTATAATAAAAACAACCAAAATGAAATTGCATGTAAGTAAAAATGTTTTGATATAGTAACTGCTATTATTTTCTCTGTATTTTAATTGCCTTTCCTCTTTCAAACAGTAATAAGCAGTAAGGATATGCAGCACTTACTTTCCTCTGGGAAGGGATGACTTAGCAAAAGCAGCAGGTGAAGCAAATTCTTGACTTTTGAAACTAAAAAACCAAGGACCAGCCATAAAATAATCTAGAAGGATGTATGATCAGTTCAAGCCTGTTTTTACTATCCCTAAGATTAAATCAAGTTTGCTAAATGAAACATAAGAGAGGGAAAACAGGGAGTTAGATGTTGGTCAGCAAGCATACTGCTTCTTGTCCCCCATTTTTGGACAGATGCAGGTCTGGAGATGTAGAAGGTAATAGAAGCTTTGCATGGTTTGAGCTCTTGGTTTCATCAACCTAACACATGTCAGGGTAAGGGTCAGCCTGGTGGCATTGCCTTAAACTTAGCCAAACAGAATTGGAGGAGAAATGGCTTTGGAGTGTCCAGCAGAATAGCCTGAAGCAGCCTGAGGAGTTGCTGTGCAGCCCAGGGTGGTGGGAAGAATAGCAGAATCTTTTCCTACATGGTCAGGAGTAACACAGATACAGTGTTAGCAACCAGCAAGGACAAGGAGGGGGCAGATGTGATGTCTGTGGAACAGTTGCCTGTTATGGGTGAAGAAGGGTCATTTTATACCCCTTGTTTGGGAGAACTGGGCTGCCCATTGGTAAAATTTCTCGTTCTGTACATTTTCCCAGGAAGCCAGTTCATTCTTTCTCACTTATTAACTCCTGCCACCAACACTGCCCTCTTTCAATGTTCCCAGAATTCTAATTCTGTGGGGAGTTAACCAAAGGTATCTCAAGATTCCAGACACCACAGAGACCCTGAAGGTTTCAGAGAGCTATTCATAGCTGAATGAAGGTACACACCTTGTGTTCTGCCACAGAGAATGTTAGAAACCAACACACTGAAAAAGTAAAATTACATTAAGTTAAAAATTGGGTTTTATATGCCAAATCATGACATACTGGCATATCCAACTGACTGTGTTACTTTCACCTAGTGAGGAGTAGATGGATGACAAAACTGCAAATGTGTCTGAACATGAGCAAGATGCTCAGGGGGCACCGGGTGTCTCGGTTGAGTGTTTGACTTTGGCCCAGGTCATGATTCCGCGCTTTGTGGGATCGAGCATCGCGTGGGGCTCTGTGCTAATAGCTTGGAGCCTGGAGCCTGCTTCAGATTCTGTGTCTCCCTCTCTCTATGCCCCTCCCCCACTTGTGCCATGTATCTATCTCCCAAAAATAAATAAACATTAAAAATATTATTTAAAAGATGCTCAGTATGCTGATGACATCATATGTGTAGAAGATATCATGAAGGAATTGATTTTATTGAATCTACCCATTTTAAAGAAATAAAAGTCTAATATCTTTCAAGTGGTTCACAAGAACTGGGACTGATAGATGCTATGTCAGTTGCCTTAAAATGTCATTTGGAAGTCAACGAAGAGTTATAAATCCTAGAAGGTAGACCTCCCTGATGTCTTAGGCCAATTACAAGTCACGTGCAGCCATTTGGTTCTTGGTGTTTTGTTTCTAGTGCTGTGCCTACAAACTACCTAGAATAGATTTAAAGTAAAGAAATGGACAAGCAAATAGTCTAAGAAATTGAGATGAATACATCTATATAGATGACAAACACCTTAGTTACATAAAGGAATATTATTGAATTTAAAATTCACACACGTGTGTAGCCTAGCACTACGGCATATTGATGCAGCTATAATAAGAGATAAGCTAATACTTGTGAAACTTAAGACTAGAAGGGACAGGAAAAATCAATGAAGAGTTGCAAAACAGTATGATAAATGTTTTCTACAAGTGTGCTCCATAAAGGGAGGGAAGGATATCATGATCAGATACACATGTTCAAAAACACCCTATAATTGATGTAGTATTGAACTTGAAGGGAGACTAACCATTGCCACAGGTAGGACTGTAGGAATTTAAACTTGCACACATGAGAGACTTTGGTAGTGGTGGTGAAGGGAAGAGGCTAGGTGTGAGAATGAGTCCATAAGTAGCAATGACTGACCCTGGTTATTAGCTTGAAATGGAGGAGTCCAAGAAAATACGTAGAATTTTGGCATGGGCCACTGGGCAGTGTGGAGGAAGATAATAAGGTTTCTTTCAGAGATGTTGGATACAAGTCTGCAGGATATCCCAATGCAGCTGTCCAGGAGAAAGTCATATATATGGGTTTAGAATTCAGCTTTATGTTTTGGTCAATAGGTAATAATGTGGGAGCATTTTGCAGTTCAAGGTTGGGATGTGAATTTAATTATTTTCTGTGGACTAAGTATAGAATAAGTGTATTCCAGGGTTTGGATCCTGGGCATCAGAACCAGAACTCCCTTGTTCTCAACCCAGCTCCAAGACTTCCTAGGAACATTTCTGAACCCGTCTGTGGATTATTTTTGTCATCTGTAAAATGGAGACTGCTATGATACCTACCAAACAGCTTGGCTTAGAGAATTAAGTGATTGGATACATGTAAAATTCTTAGTGCTTAATAAATGTTGACTATTAATGTTGAACAGCATGAAATTGCCATTTTGAAAGTCAAATAGTCAAATATTAACAATTTTATATTTAATTTTATATCTGTCAGAGCCCAAATCTAGTATATTTCGGCTTCCATAATTTAGTCCCATTTGAAGTAACTCCATTTAATCTACCTTTAATGATGTAAACAGGTACCACAATCATCTGGGACTATGATTGGCTAAATGATGTAATTCTTAGAGTAAAATTTAAAACTTCTGTCTGACTTTGCCTATAATCTCCAAATTTATTTCAATGGTAGAAGCAGAATGGTGTCTTATTTATTTCCACTAAGAAATAACAACCAAAAAACTTGACAACCGTTACTGAAATAAATGTTTTGTTCAAACACAGTTGTATAGTGAAGATAATCATTAGTATCAGCACCTTTGGAAAGGATTCAGATATGCTGTCACTGTTGGGGGGCCGGGAACCCAATTTACCAACTAATCTCTGGTACTTAGAAAGCTAAATTATTATGGAATTGCAATTCAGGTCTTTATTCACCCACTTACCATCTGCTTCCTTGAGGCCACATTCTAAGTAATTGAATCAAAAGATGAAAAACATGAACCCAACATAAAAGATCAAGCTGTCTTGAAGCAGTATGCATTGCAATATTATATTAAAGAGTGAAAGTGAATTTGTGTCCTGGTAGTATTTCTATAAATCTGAATATTGTGATGAAGTCATCCCAAATCCCTTGTGTAATAAAACACTGAGCCTTGAGGTTCTATTCATAGGAGAGATCATATAAAATCAAAATTGGGAAGCTAATCCAAGTCCTCTGTGTCATCACATACGTGTTGGAATTCTAGCTCAAAGGGCCGACAAATTCTGAAATGTGTTTAAAATACCACAGGGGGTGCTTGGGTAGCTCAGTCCATTAAGTGTCCACCTTCAGCTCAGGTCATGATCTTAAGCCTTATGAGTTCGAGCCTTGTGTCAGGCTTTATGCTGACAGCTCAGAGCTTGGAGCCTGCTTTGGATTCTGTCTCTCCTTCTCTGTCTACCCCTCCCCCGACTCATGCTCTGTCTCTGTCTCAAAAATAAACATTAAAAAAAACAAGCAAACAAACAAAAATACCGCAGAAAAGACCTGTGTGGTCGGGCTGGATTTTAAGGGAAGGGGGTTGCAAAATATTTGCACACAACATGAAAAGTAAATGTTAGAATATGTGTTTAATACTTAAAGATGGTTGACTTCTGAAAAGGAATCAAAGATAGGTGCTGTTTGGCAGTGAATATAACAAAAGAATGTTTTGGAAAAATAACATTTTCCTACTGACTCCTCTTCGGAAGATTTGATAATTCTGATCCCTCCTATTCTTCATGTCTTAATAGTCTTTAATGAATGCTACTTTTCCCTTTAAAGGCAGTGGCTTCATTATATTTATCATGTGACTTGGAATTTTTGTGATTTTTGTTAAATTATCTAGCCTTTTAATTTTTAAAAATGTTTATTTTAGAGAGAGAGCATGTGCACGTGTGTGAGGTGGGGATGGGCAGAGAAAGAAAGAGAGAGAGAATCCCCAAGCTGGTGCCCAGAGCTGGATGTGATAAGGGGCTTGATCCCACAACCTTGAGATCATGACCTCAGCAGAAATCAAGAGTTGGGACGCTGAACAAGTTGAGCCACAGAGGAGCTTCTCTAGCCGTCTTTATAAAAGTAAAGTACAGAAATCTAGAATTAAAAAGTAAATGCTGAACTGAAAAAATCGTGTTCATAAGAGGAAAAAATACCGTTCTTTATTCTACTAGTGCCAGGTAATGATTAAAATGTCAATTGGAAAGGGGCTTCTGGGTGGCTCAGTCAATTAAGCATCTGGCTTCAGCTCAGGTCATGATCTCAGGACTGTGAGTTCGAGCCCCATGTAGGGCTCTGTGCTGACAGCTCAGAGCCTGGAGCCTGCTTCAGATTCTGTGTCTCCCTCTCTCTCTCTGCCCCTCCTCTGCTCGTGCTCTCTCTTTCCTTCAAAAATAAATAAAACAAAAAAAAATTTTAAATGTCAATTGCAAAGTAATTCTATGAATTCTCGGATGTGAGTTATAATTGTCAGTATTTTACTACTATAGCAAGGTTTAGCTACATGTACTTATGGATTTCATTTGTATTATAAATATCCCTGTTATGTATTTAAAAATGTTTACAGAAAAGTAGACTTTTAAAGCTTATGTACGATCAGTTTTAATTTATATAGCTCTTTATGAACAGTTAATGGCTGCTTCTCTGATTTAACTGGGGTGAAGTCTAATAACGACTCTTTCTCCTCCCTCAATAAGAAAGGATAGCTACAGAAACTCTGTAGCAAATATCACACTTAACAGAGAAGGTTTTGATTCATTACTATTAAAGTTAAGAACTAAAACAGGAGGACTGCTATGAACACTATTATTTAATATTGTGCTGAAGGTCAAAGACAATGTAATAGCCCAAAGAGAGCAAATACAAGAAATATAAAATTTATCCATTATGATTAGCCTTGGTAGCATATACAGAAAGACCTCAATACCTTTAAAAAGGTGGTTTCTCTCCCTTAAAAAAATAAAAGAAAAAATCAGAGATAGTCAGGGGTAGTCAGTCAGGACCAGGGTAGCAGTTTTACAGAGATCAGAGATCCAGACTCTCTCTTTTCACTCCTCCAATGTTGCATATTGCTTTGTAATCCAAGGTGTAATTGCTGAAGTCCCAGCCATCATGAAGGAAAAAGTGGAAAAAAGTGCTCACCTCTTCCCATTTAAGGAGGCTTCCCTGAAGTCCACAGAAGGCTTTGCTTTAAATCTCAATGGTCAGAACAAAGTCACGTCTGCACATTTAGTTGCAAAATTGCCTGGGAAATGTCTTTTAGAAGAGTTACAATGTACCCAGATGAAAATTGTGATTAGGATTATGACAGAGAAGGGAGAGCAAAGAGAAGGGAGGCAGAGAAGGGAAGCAAATGTTCCATTCCTTCTCAATGTTAGGATTGTCTACATAGAGAATCGCAAAGGTATTCTAGTGTATTTTCAAAATGAAGAAGAAACTTCTTCAAGGTTGCTATATATAGGGTCAACATGTGGTCAATTGCTATATAAGCAGTTAGAAGAACAGCAAAACCAGATATCATTCACAAAGACAAATTATACTACATATAGAAATAGCTATTGAGATAGATAATTTTGTGGAAAATTACAAATATTGAAGAATTAAAAATAGCTTAAAATGGTGATATATTTTCATGAATAAGAAAATTCACCATTATAAAGAAACCTATTCCCACTAAATTTATCTATCAATTTGAAACACATTCAGTAAAAGTCTCAACAGTGTTTCCAGTGTTTCATGAAAATTGAAATGGTCTTAAAATTCATTTGGGAGAATGAATGGTAAAGAATATCCAAGAAAAATTTGCAGAAAACAGAGTATTTGCCTAACAGATATCAGGAATTACTGTGATATTAAACCCCGGTATAAGTTATACGTGGAATATTAATAGTGAATAGCAGCCTAGAAACAGACCTTTATACAAACTGAATCCTGGAAATACAACATAGCTAATGTTACAAATCAGTTAAAAAATGATGCTGGGGCAAATGATGATCCAAACAGAAGAAGAAAATCTGTTCTATAAACTATACATAAAGTGGATTAAAAATATAAAATTAAAAACAAACCCTAAAGTTATAGAAAAAAATTTAGGAGACCATCCTTCGTATACCAGGACGTGGAAAAACTTATTAATGACCCACAAAGCATTAGCCAGGAAGAAAAACTGATAAATTGGACTACGCTGAATTTTTAAAACTTAAGTATAAAAGAAAATCCCACAAAAGATGAGCAATAGAGCCGAAAACACTAATGGTGAACATTAATAACTACAAATCTATAGGAAAATGGGCATCAACCTAGTAGAAAAATGTATTTGAACAGGTTGTGAACAAATTGGCCAAAGAGAATTCTATGAAAACATGTTTTTTTCCCCCCTGCTAATCAAGAAAGGGAAAATGAAATGATGCTAGCATTTCAAACCCATCAGAATTTGGCCAAAAATTAAATATTTTTCTGGTTATTAGTAAAGCCATGAGGAAGAAGGCTTCTGTTGAGAGGTACGTCTGTGCAAACATTTCAGTCCTCTGACAATAGTTAAAAAAAAGTGAGCTTATTCCATAATTACCCTTTCTAGATATGTGTATATCTGGATATAAATCTGTGTCTAAGTGCACACTCTACAGATAATCTCGTGTGTGTGTGCACATGAAAACCTGTGCAATGATTTATTGAATAATTTTTCATAAAAATGAAAACATACTAATGTCTATCATTGGAAGACTAGTTAAATAAATGATTGCATATTCCACGTTTATGAAATCAAGTTCTTGGTTGTAATTGTCAAAATGAGTGAAACAGATGTAATATGTGGTCACATTAAATTTAGAAAACAATTAAAAATAAGTCACAGGTAGTATATAGTACATACATATAAATACATATAAAAACAAGTACGTATAAATAAAATTGGCTGAGGTTTTGAAAACCTACCTAACAGTTCTATACTGTCTTTATATATAGGTACTTGACAAAATTTAAAGTGTTCTAAAGTTAGGCAGACGTAGGTATAAATTGCCACTTCTTTCACATACTTATGCGACCTTATACAAGTTAATCTTTGTTGTGCAAGCTTTCCCATTTGTAAAATGGAGTGGGAGCCTATACTTGAGATGAAATTGTGTAACCCAAGTGAAATGTTTGGCACAGTTGCCTGCTGCATAGCGAAACTGAATGCATGGAAGCTGTCATTACTTCCTGCCATACGTGTGTTTGAGGTCATTATAGTATCCAAGAATGATCTAGACTGGGTCCTAACTCAAAAACCTTTTCCATGGGGCTCTTCCAACACTTGAGGCGAAGTCAGAAAGAGTAGAATTGTTTGAACATGCAAACCCAAGTAAATAATCAACTGAAATCTGTATTTCAACATATCAGGTGATTACATAGCATAATTCCTTTCCTGCAAACATATCCTTTCAGAAGGAATTTTTAGTCATTTTATTTGGGGTAAAAAGAAACGCTAGGAGAATTTGTCACAACTGCTGACACTGATAAAGGCCCTGTGTTCAAATATAGTCATATTAAGGATTAGGTCTTCAACAGAAAAATTTAGGGGTGGACACAATTCACTCCCTAATAGATTATAAACTGAGCCAGGGAATGTCTGTTTTTGCACCCTATTATACATTGGGTATTTTGCATTCTGTAGATAAACAGCACCACCCCCCCCATTAGCCGCATTTTAAAGATGAGGAAACCTGGACTCTGATTAATGAATTTGCTCAAGTTTCAAACTGAGAATTAAACTCAAGCCTGTCTGATTATAAAAACTCTAAGGGGAGCCTGGGTGCCTCAGTCAGTTGAGGATCCAACTCTTGATCTCTGCTCAGGTCATAATCCCAGGGTGGTGGGATCAAGCCCCATGTCATGGAACTTGGTTAAGATTCATTCTCATAGTCATTCATTCATTCATTCATTCTCTCTCTCTCTCCACACACACACACACACACACACACACACACACACACACACACACACCTGTTCTCTCCACCACCCCTCTTTGTTGTGCACTCTCTCTCTTTCAAATAGAAAAAAATAAGTGAAAAAACAAGTAACTTCAAGAAGCAGAATTTATCTCTGTTCCCTGCCACACATCTTCCATCTCTAACAAGGTGACCAACTACAGCATCAGTTTAAAATTTTCCCTGATAATTTGCTGAACTGAATAAATACAAAGATAATATTAGTTCAGTAAAATTTCACAAGGGTTTAAAACCTCACAAGTCAGTAAAAAAAATGGCGGGTATTTATAAAATGGTTCTAAACCATTTAAACATAGAAAACTTGAGATTGTTCAGAGAAAGTGTTTAATAGGAAACTTCTTTTTACAGAAATACAGTTGAAAGAGGCAGGGATAAAAGTATAAACGTGAAGGTGCCTGTGGATCTCAGTAAGCAAAGAACATCCAGACTAGAGGCTGAATTGATGTTTTTACCTTGCAAAGCAAACACTGTATTTCTCTTGGATGAAAGCTTGGGAGTAGCCTGGATAGGGCATCTGAACATGTAGGAAAATAGAATGAATACAGTTTGGATTCTGATTTGCTTCTGCAGATTAGAGACCTGAGGTTGTACTTCCCAGTGATTTTTCTGCTCCTGCAGAGGCTTGAGACATTCTATAGGCCTGTCTAAATCCAACAAGGCCAAGTTGAACTCAAAAGACTGTGAATCCTTTAGGGCAGAAACCATACCACTCATCTTTGTTTCTCTAAAGCCTAGGTTAATTCAAGGCATCAAGTGAGTGCTCAACAAATGAATGAGTGGATAAATAGGCCCCTAATCCAAGTTTATTTCATCTTCCAAACTTTTAGACTACTTATCTTTCAGTGTAACTATATATCCAGAGGACTTTGCATCCATGCAGCTAGGCCACTCAATGATTTTTAACTCTGTGCTCCTTTTTTCACACCCCACAGCCAGTTTGTTACATCTAAGTCCTTTTCTCTTCCTTTGATTTTCGCTGATTCAGTCTTCTCGTACCCAAGACGATTGCAATAGGGCCATATGTAATTTTTCTGTTTATTAAGATACTTTAATGCTCCTTTATTTTAGAGAGAGAGACAGAGAGAGAGAGAGAGCGTGCACAAGTGGGGGAGGGACAGAGAGAGAGGAAGGCACAGAATCTGAAGCAGGTGTCAGGCCCTTTAAGCTGTCAGCACAGAGCCCAACGCAGAGCTTGAACTCAAAAACCGTGAGATCATGACCTGAGCCAAAGTTGGACGCTTAACCGACTGAGCCACCCAGGCACCCCCATATGAATTTTTCAATCTCTATTCTCTCTATACTCATTCAACCTCCACACTAATAGAAGGGACTTTTTTATTTTATTTTTTAAAGATTCCCAATGGCATCCAATGTCTATAGGTAAGACTCATTTCTAGCATGGGTATACTACAGACACATTAGCTTCCTCTCAGCACAATATTGTACTTTTCCATAGAACTTTGCCTTTGCACATGCTGGTTCTATTTCTTTACCTAGCAAACTCCTCCCAGTCATTAAAGCTCAAAAGTAGCTCCTCTGTGAAGCCTTTCCTGTTTCTCCAGACACAGCTTTTTCTTGTCTTCACAAGACTTTGTATATACTTGTTTTTTAGGGGTGATCACACTGTAAATTGGCGATTTTTTTCCTTACAGTTTTATTGAGATATGATTAACATACAACACTATAGAAGCTGAAGCTACAAAGCATAATGACTTGACTTACACGTATTGCACAATGGGTACCACAATAAATTTAATTAACATTTATCATCCCTTAGATACAAAAATTTTTATCTTTGTGATGAAAACTTCTGGGATTTACAGTCCTAGTGGCTTTCGAATATACTGTATAACAGTGTTAACAATAGTCTTCATGTTGTATATTCGATCCCTACCATTCATTTATCTTACCGTTGAAAGTTTGTACCTTTTGACCATCTTTGTCCAATTTCCCTTCCCCATCTCTGGCCTCTGATAACCACCAATAATCTGTTCTCTGTATCTATAAGTTTGTTTTTTTAATGACACATATAAGTGAGATCATACAGTATTTGTCTCTGCCTTATTTCACTTAGCATAATGCATTCAAGATTCGTGAATGTCAACACACATGACAGAATTTCCTTTTTTATGGATGAATAATTTTCCATTTTATATATATTCATACACAGACCCATACACACACACACACACACACACACACACACACACACACACCCCGTATTTTCTTTATCCATTCAAATGTAAATGGACACTTAGGGAGTTTGCATGTCTTGGTTATAGTAAATAACACTGGAATGAACATGAGAGTGCAGATATCTCTTTGGCGTAATGATTTTCTTTCCTTTGGAAGTATACCCAGGAGTGGATTTGCTGGATCATATAGTAGCTCTAGTTTCAATTTTTTGAGTCTCCTCCTACAGTTTTCCATAATGGCTATACCAATTTATAGTATAATCAACAGTGTACAGGAGTTTGCTTTATGAACAAGTCCACTTATTTATTTTTTTATTTTATTGCTTATGCTTTAAGTGTCCTATCCAAAAACTCATTGTCAAGACTCATGTCAAGGAGTTTTTTCCCCCCTATGTTTTCTTCTAGGAATTTTATGGTTTCAGCTCTTAAATTTAAGCCTTTGATCCTTTTCAAGTTACTTTTTAGGAGTGGTGGAAGATTGGGTCTAGTTTCATTCTTTTACATATGAATATCTGATTTTCCCAGCCCCATTTTTTTGACCAGACTCTCTTTTCTTTAAGTATTCTTCACTCTCTTATCAAATAACAATTGACCATACATGTGTGGGCTTATTTCTAGGTTTCCAATTCTGATCCTTTGACTAGATATTTGTTTTTATGTCAGTACCCTACTGTTTTGATTACTATTCCTTTATAATATAGCTAGAATCAGGAAGTATGATGCCTCTGCTTTTTTCTTCTTTCTCAGGATTGCTTTGTCAATTTAGAGTATATTATGGTTCTGTATAAATTTTAGTCTTGTTTTTCTACAGGCTTAAAATTTCTGTTGGAAATACAAATTTTAAAAATTGTAAATTTTCATTGTAAAAATGCCCTTGGAATCTTGATAAAGATCGTTTTGAATTTCTAGATGGCTTTGGGTAGTATGGACATTTCAACAATATTAATTCTTCTAATCTGGGAGCATGGAGTAAAACCTTTCCATTTGATTTCTAGTCTTCCTTGATTTCTTGGATTAATACCTTGTAGTTTTCAGTGTAAATACCTTTTACCTCATCAGTTAAATTTATTCCTAGATTTTTTTTTTGTTTTGAAGCTATTGTAATGGGATCATTTTTTTCTTTTTCAGAGAGCTTGTTTGGTGTACAGAAATGTTATTTATTTTTGTATGTTAGTTTTGTATCCTGATGCTTTACTGAATGAGTTGATTACATATTATGTTATTTTTTTGGTTGAATCTTTAATTTTCCATACATAAAATAATATCATCTGCAAATGGAAACAATTTTACTCCTTCCTATCCAGTTCCAATTTTTTTTTCTTCGTTGATTACTCTGAGTCTTCCAATACCATGTTGAATAACCATGAGGAGAAGGGCACCTTTGACTTGTTCTTGATCTTAGAGGAAAAGCTTTCAACCTTCTACCATTGAGTATGATGATAGCTGTTAGCTGAACATATATGGGCTTTATAATGCTGAGGTACATTTCTTCTTTACCTAATTTGTTGAGAGTTTTGTTTTGTTTTGTTTTACCATGAATGGATGTTGAATTTCATCAGCTTCTTTTTCTGCATCTATTGAAATAATCATATGACTTTCTCTTTTTTAATATAGTACATCACATTTATCGATTTATAAATGTTGAACCATCCTTGCATTGCAGAGGTAAGTCCTACTCGATCATAGTGAATGATCCTTTTAATGTGCTACTGAAATCAGTTTGCTAGTATTTTATTGAGAATTTTTGTATCTATGTGCCTTAGAGATATTGGCCTTTAGTTTTATTGTAGTGTTCTTATCTGGCTTTAGTATCAGTGTAATTCTAGTTACCTAAAATAAGTTCAAAAGCATTGCCTTTTCTCTTTTTGGAAGAATTTGAGAAAGATTGCTATTAATTCTTCCTTAACTGTTTGGTAGAATTCACCAATGAAGCTCATCTGGTTCTGGGCTTTTCTTCATTGGGACATTTTTGATTACTGATTCAATCTCCCTTCTAATAATTGGTCTCTTCATATTTTCTCTGTCTTCCTGATTCAGTCTTGGTAGATTATGTTTCCAAAGTTTCATCCATTTATTCTAGACTGTCCAGTGTATTGGCATATAATTGTTCATAATTAGCTATTGTGATTGTTTTGTATTTCTGTGGTGTCATTTGTAATGTCTCCTCTTTATAGTTTTGTTGATTTTCGTCTTCTCTCTCATTTCTCTTGGATAGTCTAGATAAAGTCTTATAATTTTTATCCTTTTAAAGAACCAACTTATAGTTTTGTTAATATTTTTATTTTATTGCTGCTTTCATATATTTATGCCATAATGTTTATTATTTATTTCCTTCTACTAACTTTGGGATGGCCCTCTTTTTCTAGTTTCTGAGATAAAAAGTTAGGTCATTTGATATCTTTCCACTTTCTTGATGTGTAGGTTTATTTAGCTATAAAATTTCCTCTTACAACTGCTTTTGCTGCATCCCGTAAGTCTTGGTATGTTGTTGCCATATTTGTCTCAAGATACTTTTTAAATTTCTTTTTTAATTTATTTTTTGATCCATTGGTGGTTCAGAAACTGGCTATTTTTTAATAGTTAACAACCGTGGAAGACATTGACATAGTAGATTAGATGGCTTGGTGGGGTTTATTGCTTTTCAATTGAATATGAATATTGATTTGACCAATAGATTATGGTAGAAGGAACACTGTACCAGCTTGGGGCCCGATCATTAAGGGAATGGCAGCTTCTAGTTTGGCCTCTTGGAGGCTCAAATTGCCCTATAAGGTGTTTGACTACCCTAAGACTAGTCTGTTATGAGAGTTAAAACTAGCATATAGAGAGGCTGCGTAGAGAAAAACTGAGGCCCTAAGTGCATCAGTTTCACTTATTTGAGGCACACCAGCTGAAGTCCCAGACATGACAACCCATTTACTTTGTCGTGCCTCAATTCCTGACCCACAAAATCATGAGTTTATTAAATGTTGGTGGTTTTATGCCACTAAATTTTTGGATGGTTTGTTATGCAACAATAGATAACTAAAACAACCTTCAACATTTATGGGTATTTTCTTAGTTCTCCTACTTCATCAGTTGCTATGATGTCATACTTTCCCATTGTTTAAACACTGAGGCCTCAGACCTCTAACCATTTGTTACCTGCACTCATTTCCTGGAAAAGTTTCCTTCAGTCTTAAAGCTTTAAATGTCCTCCTTACACTATGTTTCTCTAACCTCTATCTATAGCTGTTACAGTATACCCAGTAGTGTCCTTGATATCTCCGTTTTAATGTAGGCATCTCAAACTTAGCACATTCAAATTCAAGTCCTGACCTTCTTCAGCAACACAGTATTTTGACCAGTGTTTGCCATCTGGGAGTATGGTACACAGATGCAATAAATCTCTTAAATCAACATCATAGAGGTTACCTTTGATTTCTCTTTTTCTCCCAAATCTCATGTCATACCATCAGTAAACACTGTTGACTCTACCTTAAAAACATACTCCAAGATGAGTGATACTGTAAAACAAGGATGAGGACATAGACGTTCCTGCTCTCAACCTGCCAGTGGCTTTTCATCATGCTTATAGAAAAATCTACCATAACCTTTACCATAACCCTAAATAATCTAGTTCAAGTTGACTTCTCCAACCTCACAGCCTTTTCATTTCCTCCCTTATTCACTTTGTCTACACATTGGCCTTCTTGTTGGGCTCAGGCATCCTAACAGGATTCCTACCTAAGGGCTGGAACTCTTTTTCTTGTGTTTTCCCATGGCTATCTCCTGAAATTCATTCAAGTCTTGGTGAAAATGTCACATCCTGAGAAGGTTGTCTCTGTCAGCCACAACTTCAGTAGGAACCCCACTCTCCCTTGAAGTTGCTTTAATTTTTCATCATCGCACTTTTTACCACCTGCAGCTACATGTTGCCAACATTTATTTATTTGCTTGTTTATGCCAACACCATTATTCTGTAAACCCTTTGATGCCAGGTACTTTATCTTGTTCGCTCTTATACCCCCGACACTGGAACAGTGCCTGGGGACACTACACATTAATTGACTGATAAGCTCCTTAAGATTAGAGACTATTTTATTCATCTTTAAATTCTTCCACCCACTGCCATGAATAGTTCTTGATACAAATTAGATAGTCCAAGAATATTTGTGAGCATGTTGAAATTAAGTCTGGATGTGATTCATAACAACTTCTGAAGCAGTCTTCTTTTGATTCAAGTCTTTAATCAGGTAGTTTGTGAAAATAAATTTCCATAATTTCTGGGTAGCAAAGGTTCTGGTTTCCATCTTCCAAAGTGTCCAGCAAATCTGAATGTTTGTTCTGTTGCTGACAGGCTCCTCGAGTAAGGTGTACTTTATTTGTTTTGATATTGTGATATTTGACTATCTTTGATTACTTTTTTGTAGTCGTTTGGGAAGATACATGAGCCATGCATGCAAGTATTCTGAGTGAATCATTTCTTACATTTGAGATACAAATCTGAGTTAAAATAGAACGATGAGGGAAAGTGTATTCTCTTGAGACACACTTTGAGCATCTCATCTAATTGGTAAGGCAAAAGCAAGGCACATTCACGTATTCCAGACTACATAATGTACTGGAGAAAAGAAGTATATTTTAAAAATGAAAAAAAAGGGGCGCCTGGGTGGCTCGGTCGGTTAAGCGTCCGACTTCGGCTCAGGTCATGATCTCACAGTCCGTGGGTTCGAGCCCCGCGTCGGGCTCTGTGCTGACAGCTCAGAGCCTGGAGCCTGTTTCAGATTCTGTGTCTCCCTCTCTCTGTGACCCTCCCCCGTTCATGCTCTGTCTCTCTCTGTCTCAAAAATAAATAAACGTTAAAAAAAAAAATTTAAAAAAAAAAAAAAAAAAAAATGAAAAAAAAAATTGAACTTCTCAAACACAGCAGGGCTTCTACATGCCTCTTTTGAGCCATATGTATATTTTTAACTTCTTTCCAGATGAAATAAAATCTTTTTTTCTAGGCATTTCTTAGTACTCTAGAGACCTGGGGATGCTCTTGATAGGCCTGTGATAGCAGAAACACATCAGCATGTCTGGGTCATTACTTTTCACTGATAGAGTTGTCCGTTTAACCACTCTATCTCCTCTTTTGTATTTTAAACACTGCAGAAATAGGAATGCTAATTTGTCACACACCCCTTTTGTGTGCTTCCTTTATTTTGCCAACTAAATTATTCAATCAGTTTTGCATAGGGTTTGTTAATCCTCCCATGTATGTATGTCTTAATTTTTTTCCTGTTAGAGGTAAAAATATGGTGTGCTGTATTTCTAAATAAAGCGCCTTTTTGGCTGTTCATTGTGCCCTTTCCCTGAGGTATATAATTGGCTTCTTCAATCATAGATCTCAAAATATACCCCACCTACTGAGTCAGGAAAATGTAGCATTGCTAAGTTTAAATGTAACAATTCTATGCATTCGAATAAAATATTACACTGAGAAGATATATTATCTTAGTCTGCCAGAAAGCCACTTTAGTGTTTCAGACAACAAATTGCTCATGGTACATTTTCTACTACAACATATTCCAGAACTGAATAAAAATAAAAGGTACGATTCTGACTGCTATCACTAACAATTTGCTTCTTTTTATGGCACATTTTAGATTTTCTTAATGTGGGTGATTTAATTTCACAAAGAATGTTTCATCTCAGTGTCTGGGTGTACCTTACCTATCATGTTTCTGCGGTTATGAAAATGAACAGATGCCACGCATAAAGGCTCATATTTTTGAATCCATGAATTATACTGAACTATGACTAGCAGCTCTCTGAAGCAGTGTTGCTTCGTGTTAAGGGCAGGTATCCTGGAACTAGATTGTTCAGAGGCACATCTCCACTCTGCCACCTACTAGGTTTGGGTAAATTATGTAACTACCTTGTACCTCAGTTTCCTCTGTGAAATGGACATGATAGCACTAAATTTATGGAGATGTGTTGAGCTTTACAAAAATAGGTGTACTAGGTAAGTAATAACTAGTTTTATTTCTAAAACCTAATTTTCGGGGTGCCTGGGTGGCTCAGTCAGTTGAGTGTCTGACTTTGGCTCAGGTCATGATCTCATGTTCATGAGTTTGAGACCTGCATTGGGCTCTGTGCTGACAGCTCAGAGCTTGGAGCTCGGATTCCTTCTCTCCCTCTCTCTCTGCCCCTCCCCTGCTTATGTTCTGTCTCATGCTCTCTCTCTCAAAAATAAACAAACACTAAAAAATTGAAAAATAGTTTTCCATCCAAAATATAATATTAGATCCTTACTGTGTATCCGAGATTGTATCAGGCACTCAGGGATACAACTGTGGTCGTGATAGACATGGTCTGCCTACTTTCTAGAAAATCTGATTGAATTTTAAAACTGTATAAAAGGTACAAAACCTTTGTGGATCCCTGACCACTTCTTAGAACTACAACTGCTACCATCCTGTTCCATCATCTCTTGCCTCCAAACTGACCCTGCACTTCTACCTTTGACCCTACAATCTACTCTCATTGTAGGAGCCAGAAGAACCTCTTCAAACAGTGAGTCTGATCATGTCCTCTCTCTTTTAAAACACAGCAGAGGCTCCCTTTTCACACAGGGTGGAAACTGAATTCCTTAAGTGGGTTTGCAAGGTCTAGCATGACCTGCCCATTCTTCTCTGATTTCTTCTTCATATTTCACTTACTCTGTCCCCACCCTAGTGGTCTCTGTGCTGCGTCTCAGCTCCCCCAGACATTCACCTCAGGGCCTGTGCACTGGGTGATCACTCTGCCTGAGACCCTCTTCCTCTAGAAAGCCATATGACTAATGTCCTAACACCTTCAAATTTTTGCAAAAATACCTTCTTAATGAAGCCTACCCTGACTGCTCTTTCTCTTTTCCCGTAATACTTAGCATCTTCGAGCCTAAAATATAGTTTATATATTTGTTATATTTTCTGCCTCCCCATTCTCTCACCAGATTGTAAGCTTCACAAAAGAAGGGATTTGTTTTGTTTACAGACATATCCCAACAACACAGAACAATGCACTCAGTAAATATTTGTTTAAATCAACTTTTTCAAATATGCTAAGTCAGACTGCTGAAACTCAATGATAGGTTCTTTTCAAAATAAACGGGCAGGAAGAAAGAAGGAAGAAAGGAACTTTATACCTTTATTCTAGAGTCTACTCATCTAGATATGCTTTTTAAGCCTATATATCTTCTTTTAAATATCTTTCAAGTTGCTATTTATCTAGTGTGGGATGATGTCATACTTCGGAAACAATGTGAATATGGTAAATGAATAAATTGGTTAAAATAATATTTTTAGAAAGGAAGCAAGGGAGGAAGGAAAGATGTGACTCAAATAATGAGACCAGTTGACTTGAGTCACTGGTGAGTTGGCAATTTCAATGCTCTGGACAATGGAATCAGGACACTCACTGGCTAACCTCACATGAAGATTACTTTGAGCACTAACACTTACTTTCATATGTAAGACTCAATATTTTCCAAAATCAATAAATGTTACTTATCCATAATAAAAACCAATGTATAATTCTGTCATGCAAATTTACCGACTCAAAGTTAATACTAAACGTTTTAAGGCTCTCACATTTGGATTGGAGCCCAAAGAGATGCAGTGTAATACAGCAGAAAACAGCATGCATTTAAAGCCATGTGGACCTGAGGTCATTTCCCACTTACCTCCTTATACTGTATGATGTTGGATAATGACCTGAAGTTCTCTGAGTAATATGACCACAAAAATGCCCATCCCACCATAAAAATCACTGGCAGAATGAAAAGAAATAAAGTGAATATAGTAACAAGCAATCACGGTCAGCTCAGGAAACTCCTAAGTAAGCCATTAATACCTACCAGGTATTGGGTAGAGGACTTGACTCACATCATCACAGTTAGCCCTTATAATAAGCCCACCAGATAGCAGTATTTTTTTTTTCCCTGTCTTGTGGATAGGGAAATCAGAGCTTAGGGAGGCTGAAGGAAACAAGGGCTCATTCACTTCACCCTTTCCCCCAATTTTTTAAAGCCTTCATTAGATTTTTATTAGCTTCAGGAGTACTATAAGAGTAGGCTATCAGTACGTCTGTTTTTCTTGAACAAAAAATAAAACTGAAGAAAGCTGTTGAGTAAACTTAATAGAAACCTAACCCGCAAATGTTATGTTTTAATTTTTGTCACGGTGCATTTTGTGTTTATAATGCTTATAACTTGAGCTTCTCAATTTATATCTTCAATTTTACATAGGTTACTTTACATTTTGGTGTTTACCTCTTTAGTTCTGCAGACTCGGAAGTTACTCATCACTCCCCTTAAGATGTCTTATGGACTGAAAGCAATTATAAAATTCACTAAATTATCTTGGAAAGGGGTATGGTAGTGTTTTGTCCATTCTGCAAAACAATCAGAAGTCAAGAGAAATGACTTCTGTCAACATAAAGAACAGAATAGTTGAAAATATGGTTGTGTAAGGAAAGAAACACTTAGATTCAACTCCTATTACCTTGGAAACACTATTTTTATTGCTCTGTCTTTTGATAATGAGAGTACATGTGCTTTGAAAGTGATCCAGGTTTCTTTGAATAATATTTAAGTGTTTGTCCCTCAAGGTAGCTTTGAAATGATCTGGCCAAACTCCTCGTGTTAGAGATGAGAACACGAGGTTCAGAGAACTGAAGTGTCATTGCAAACACCATCCAATCAGTAAGTGGTAGAAGAGAAACAAAGCCAAGGCTCTGGCCACCCACCTACCCACTCTTGTTTATTTCCACTTCCTGCAGTTTTCCCTGAAACATTGCTCAATAAAACTTAAAAATACAATTCTTGGGCTCAAGGCAGACTTGTAATTGACCAGAACAAATGGAGACAAGCGTGATGGACAATGTCAGAATTCTGAAATAGCAAATAAGGCCACTTTTCATTTTTGGGGAAAGGAAAAAAAAACACACTAAAGGTTTGGAAATACCTGAGAAACACCTATTGACTCTGACCAGCACAGATAAGATATTCAAAGTTTAAACGACACTGAAAACTCAGGGACTGGTGTTTCAGAATTTGCCTGAAGGTGAAAGATGCCTAGATGCTGGCCCTGTAAAGAGAGATAATTCAGCCCTAGAAGGAGTTAACTTCTTGTATTTAAAGATTTTCCAAATAGAATCAAATGCTTTATTTAGTCCCTTTAATCTGTGAATCTTTGTGGAAAGGGACTGGGGGCTTTCTTGTCCAATCCTAACGGCCTAGAATGTGTGATGGTCTCCCCCTCACAGCACCCAATAACAATTCATGGATTAAAGGCATGCTGAGGCATTACCTCTAACACTCAGGTGGCCTGTGTTGGAAGTTGTCCCAACAAATGGTAATATCACAGCTGTTTATTACGGGTCTTCATTACATGTTCAACCATCACATTTGCCCTTTGGCCTTTTCCCCAGAAAAAAAAAAGCCCTGATGCAGAGGCCATGGGTGTAACTTCTCTGCGGGGTGCTCTCAGGCTGTCCTCGTTTTGCCCCCAATTTGTTTCAGAGGAATCAGAAGAAATTACAGGCTGCCATAGGGTTCATAAGTCTGTAAATATTCTCTTTCAAGAAACTCCAGTGTATCAACATCCAAATAATAAGTTGTGGGTGGGTGTGTAAAATAATTACTGTCCAAGAATATTTTCCAGATGATTCATTTAAAATTTTTTTCTGATGTGATGGTGTGTAAATGAGAATACCAAGCCCATCAAATTAAGCCTGGGAAGAACCCCATATCTGCATTTTCGATAAGCACCCTGGGATTCCAGTGCAGTTACTCTGTCCTTAAGGTATTTAAAATATATGATCTAATACGCACATATTTAATTAAGTGCTTTACTCCTTTCTCTTTGCCATTTTGTAGCATAAAATCTTGTTCTCTAAAACATACTTCCTTGACAATAGTACAATCAAAGCTTTAAGAGCTCATTGTTAGCTGTTTGGTTTTAGAAAATGAAATGTGTAAATGCAAGATTAATTATACCAAGTAAGAAAAGACTTGTATTATAGTTACTATTAAAATGGTTGTCAGGGACAATTGACCGGAAGAGTTAGGATATTACAAATGAAACCTGACAAATGGTCTCTTGAGAAAACACAAGAGCAACAGAAGGAGAAACCTTGGGCTTATGTGGTCATAAAATCAAAGTGAGATTTCCTGAATGTCAAGTCAACAAAGCAGGCAGTAACGTTTTTATGGTGGATACATAATCAGGGATAAAACTGCATATTATCTGGAATGATATAATTTCCTTTGATCATTGAGTTCTTTTGGCCAAATTTATATGTCAATAAATGCCACATGTGAATACTGTGGGAATTATTATTAAAAGGATTTAAAAAAATATATAATCAGTTTTGAGGTAGAAACAAACTCATGTCAAAATCATTGATACTGTTGCTGATACTGTTCTGACATTGTTGATATCACTCATTGCTTCTGAAACTCTTTATATGTATCCTGAGTATTAGATAATTTAGGGAATTTTTATAACCTTAGACTATAGTGAAATTTGTTATAACTCCTAGCTTGTGTTTCATATATAAAAGTCACCCTCAGGGAATGTGGGAACAGGTGAAATCAAACTTGTTTTGAGTTCTTAAGGGAAAAAAGATATAAGAATTGATTCCAAATTATGTGTTTTTTTTAACATTTTAACTTTATTTTTGAGAGAGAAAGAGACAGAATGCGAGAGGGGAAGGGGCAGAGAGAGAGGGATATGCAGAATTGGAAGCAGGCTCCAGGCCCTGAGCTGTTGGTACAGAGCCTGACGCAGGTCTCAAACTCACGGACAGCGAGATCATGACCTGAGCCGAAGTCAAATGCTTAACTGACTTAGTCACCCAGGCGCACCCCCCCCCGCCACGCCCAAACTATGTTCTTTTAATTAACAACCATAATATATACAAAAAATCCTAACAAAAATAGGACAGTGTAGTTGACGTTAATTCTAAGCAAAATTCCACAGCACATTATGCAAAAAATGCTTTTTTGCTTGTTCTGTCAAAAAAAATTGCTCAGTGGCACCTGGGTGGCTGAGTCAGTGAAGCATTTGACTCTTGATTTTGGCTTGGGTCATGATCACACAGTTTGTGAGTGTGAGCCCTGTGCAGAACCCTGCTAACAGTTCATAGTCTGCTTGGAATTCTCTCTTCTGCCTCTCCCTCTGCCCCTCCCCTGCTTGCTTGTGTGTGTGCATGAGAGTGCGTGCACATGTGTAGTCTCTCAAATAAACTTAAAAAAAAAAAAACAAAACAGGGAAGACAGCAGAGAGTGCACCAAAACCCATCTCTTGGGTTTTTCATTTTTGTTTTTGTTGCTAGGGTTACTAGAGTTGTAATAAGGGAAGAACATTAGCTGAAGTGTATCTTGATTTCATCTTGAAAACATCACTCATTCATCTGAACATGACAGAATTGTGAGCTAGTAATAGCAGAACTGGGTAGATTCACCACTGGACAAAAGTTTGTAAATACCAACTAGTCATTGAGTGTCAGAAAGGTGTCTCTAGACGTGGCCTGCTGGACTGTGCCTTTGGCTTTTTCCAGAATGATCTAATTACCTGATTAGCAAATCACAGAAAATGGAAATGGGGATCTTATCTCTCCATTGACAGAATTTGAGGCCAGTAATTTTTAACAGAAACAACAAGCAAGATTTAATAACCTGAAACTGACAAGATATGTGTAAAAACTATTTTGAAGCCAAAAATCATCTAAAAGTAGGATGGAAATAGCATAGTTGTGCTCTGTGGTTTCATAAAAGTTAAGGGTGTCCTCAGTTGCATTAGCAGAAGTAATAGGGAAGTGATTGCCTAGTTATACTTAATTGTTTTGGAATCTCACTTATTATACTTTAATCAATGCTGGGAAGCAGATATCAAACCTGAGTATATCAAGTAAGAACAGCCAAGGTGGTAGGTAAAACCCACTGTTTCACACTATGGATGCCTAAAGGAAATGGGGAGGCTTAAGTGGAAATGATTCATTGTAACACAATAAATGTGGATTTCAACTCTTCTCAATATACTCTAGAAGTGGACAGACCTAGGGCTCAAGGGGGAGTTTATTAGGGTGGATTCCAGTTCAACAGAAGGTAGCATTTTTAAATGATGCAGTGTATCTGAATAGAGCAAGTAAAGGAGATCAAGCAAAGATTGGTCTGGAGATGAAGACAATGGTACTGAAGCATCACATCAAGTAAGGTTCTAGATTAGAACCTGGGATTTTAAAGTGGGCTCTGTGCAGCCCTCAGGTTCAGGGTGTGCTTTGACAGGTAGTAGGAGATAGGAGATGCTGATTGGGTGGATGCCTGGGGCTTACAAACCAGTTCTGTTTGTTTGGATTTGGGTTCCTTGTAAGAACTTCTAAGCTAAAGTTTCAGTGGCCAAAAATCAAAGGGAAAAAGAAAAGAAAAAGGGGGGAAAATACAAAAGGCAATAATTTAAGTTCTCTTCTTAAAGTCTCTGTCAGCTTAGGATTCTATGTAACAACAATAACAGATATATTTGAAAGGTGTTAAAAATACCTGAAAAAGATACTTTCTCCTTAGAGAGTTTCAGAAAATTGTGTTCCCAAGGTTAGGCATGTATCTGTGCATCCAACACTCTCGTGTGCACTCTCTTGTATTCTCTCTGGTACATAAATGTGCATTTTAAGTGTTTTTGTATTTCTGAGAGAGAGAGAGAGAGAGAATGAATGAGAATATGAGTGGGGGTAGGGGCAGCAAGAGAGGGGGACAAAGGATCCAAAGCCAGTTCTGCTCTGACAGCAGAGAGCCTGATGTGGGGCTCAGACTCCTCACAAATTTTGAGATCATGACCTGAGCTGAAGTTGGATGCTCAACTGACTGAGCCACCCAGGCACCCCCACAAATGGGCATTTTAAGAGCTCTCTCAGGGCTAAGCTGTGGATATTCTCTACTGGTTTGTCTCATATATCCAACACTCATGATTCTGATCTTCCTGCTAGTGTAAAAACTAATAAAAATAGTTTCTCGTGTAACTCAAAGATCTAAGCACACTTTGTATACGATTAAGCTGAATATAAAATATCCAGTTACCCTTCTGGGGGAATTGGGAGAGTGTCTTTCTTCATTCATTAGTGTGGTTCCTGGTCCCCAGATATAGAGTCTACCTAAGGAGGCACTCACGTGAACCTAAAGCTCTGAGTAAACTCTTTGAGGTCAAGACTGTATGTGTATATACATTGCTGTGTTACAAAGCTAACTACTATATTTACTTACATATGCTGTGACATGTCTATAATTAAATAATGAAAGAAATCAATTATTACACAGTAGGATTATCAAAAATAGAACTGGTTAAGAGTACCTAAATTCATATTCTTTCAACAAATATTTATTGAGCACCTTCAATGTGTCAGGCATGGTTCTAGACACAAGGGACACCACAGCAAAACTTGATCTCATGACAGTTACATTCTAGTAGGGAAACTAAGACAATATACAGATAAACGTGTTAGGTGGTGATAAATGCTATTAAAGATAGAGCAGGGTCAACGGATAGAGAAGAGTGGGGCTGCTATTTTCTATAGATGTATGAAAATACAAGGTTTATGCAGCAAAAAGGGCCTCAATGTGGATGCTCATAAAGAAAAACTAGGAGGTCCATTTTCATAATGTTGATGTTTCAAAGGTTTTGTGTAGAGCTGGTATCATCTGCCAGCTTTAGCACCTCTCTATCCTTGGTGTGCATCTTTTACTTTGTGGTTTGTTTGGTTTCCTTTTGACTTCCTCGAAATGTCCAGGGTTCTGCAAGATTGTGTTACTTGCAACTTTTCTCCCCTTAGTTGATCTGCTAAAAATAGAATTCTAGAGTAGTTTCACTTCTTTTTTCTAATTTTCAGCCCACATGCATACTTTCTCTTAAATTCTTTTCCAACATAGATGCATTTTTCTACTTATGTACATTTACTCCCATATTTTCATTTTTATAAGTAAGTATATCAACTTTGTCATTGGCATATGACTTTTTCTTTCTCTGCATAATATTATAATAATAAACAAAGCATCTGCTTCCTCAAGAAAGAGTTGGAGATCAAATTTGTGTTTTCATATTATAACTAATTTTTTTTTCATGATAAATCCAAGAAATGCTCTGTTTACCATAGAAAAACAAATATATTAGTTTGGATTTTCAAATAAAAACTTCAATGTTACATTTTATCAACATTATGGTTGATTATGTGGTTATTTCATTGGGAGACCCTTGTACAAATATAAAAAATGTATAAATAATAGCATTGCTTAAGCTATAAAATAGATTCTTGGCAAGATTTGTATTAGACTGTGAGGCTTATATGCATCTTTATAATTTTTTTAAATGAAGCTATAGTAACGTTCTTTATTATTTATTTTGAGACAGAAAGAGAGGATACACAAATGGGGAAGGGGCAGACAGAGGGGTGGGGGGAAAGAGGAATCCCAAGCAGGCTCCACTCTCAGTGTAGAATCTGACACAGGGCTCGATCCCATGACCATGAGATCATGACCAGAGCTGAAACCAAGAGTCGGACACTTAATTCGCTGAGCGGTCCAGGAGCCCCAATAACCTCTTTCTTGCCCCATACCCCATATTGTTAAGTGCTTATGAATATAGTGTCTCTGTCCCACAAGTAGAATTTATTTTTATTTTTATGCATCTGGAAAAGGTGAAGGGACAAAGTGATGAGTTGGAAGCCTTTTCTTAGGGGTTAGAGGGCCTTTGATAATATTTTAAAGCATGATCCAGTAATGGTTTATACAGATTAGGGTTAAAGATCCTATCTGGTATAACAGTCTTATAAAATGTGTTCGGTGGTTGTTAGCTTATTACACATATCTAAATATTTTATGATTGTAGATACATTCTTCTGCATTCCTATGGAAATATCTTTGGAAGTTTAACCTATCAAATTACATATATATATATTAGAAACAATATGTTACAATTTATAGTGCATACTGTGTACTCACAGATATCCCTATAATATCTCTCATTTTGCAGCTTCATTATAACTGAATTTGGGTGCAGAAAGCAGTTGACATGTAAAGAGTCTAAAGGTTAAAAACCACTTGAGGCAACGTGGTGAGATTAAAGTGTTCTGAAAAAATAAAATAGATAAATTAAAAATAAGGCCTTCAGGTTAGGCCTGGCTCTGTCATTAAGGTAATTCACTGTCAATTCAGGCAACTGAGTGAAGGCTTCTGGAGCACGCTCCCTTACAGATGTCAATCAGAATGATAGCTGTGGGTGTCTCAGACACCAAGTAATTGTGGAAATGGCCAGGGTTAGGCAAAAGTGACGTGGAATCTGGTGAACTGGAGACCACTTGCCCTGCCCAAAGGCATTACATTAAAAATATTGGGGCACCACCAGAGTTGAACGCTGTGCGCTGGGTCCAGGATGATTTGCACGCCCTGTTCGCAGCGCAGTTTCTGGCCACCACGGACAGGAGAGTCCTGGAACACCAGTCTCACGCGATGATGCCATATGTCCGTGCTCACATTGATCGTAAACAGGGTAAATACCATTCCCATGGCAATTGGAATAAAGATGAAGTTGAGGGTTGTGACCTGTAGTAGGCAGCAGTCCTGGTCTGGGTTGGTATGAACATCTTCGTACTGAATGGGAGGCTGCAACCCTCCCATACACTTGCTCTTTAATCTAGGGGACTGTTTTTTGAGCTTAAAGTTGAATTCCCACATTGGTTCCTGTCTGTTCCCAACAATCTTTCTGCACCAGAAAAGTAAGCATTTGGAATTCTTTAATGTGCTGGGAGTGCTTTCTGGAATGGCTGGATTCTTGGAGGTTCGAGCAGCAAATGGCTCATACATATGGTACAGAGATCGGATCACACATGCCCGGAGACAGCGCAGCTTCTCCATGGACTCTGGTCGCAGGCGCAAAGGCAGAGAGGCATCCAGCGTGCAGTGCCTTCGGTACAACCTGGTCCAAAAGGCAGCAGTGCAAGTGACATTCCAGGCATTCTTACAAATCAGGGAAAAATTCACAATGTCCTCAGGACGAATATAGGAGGCCACCAATAGCCAAATTATCCATGAGATACTCTTCTCCTCCAGCCCCGTCCAGGTCTTCCTTGTGCCTCTTGCTCTTTTTTTTTTTTTTTTTCTGGAGACGGTTCTCTCATGGATGCACAGCGTTCGACTCTTTGACTGGTGGCATCCTCAGTACCCATTCTCCCTGAGAATATAGTTACTGCTTCTCGTCGCTGAGGGCAGCCCTGTGCTGGGCCAGTCCATTAGTAATCAGATTCCGGTTTGGAAGGGGCGTCCGGATTGTATATCCGGTCAGTAATGCACGTGCTCTTCCAGTTCCCCGGGCTCCTGGTAGGGGGAGGAGAAGGATTGAATTGAGAGGAAAAACAACTATGATTTATAAACATATTTTAATGTAAAAAATGTGCATTTGAAAGGAGAAACCTGGCCCCATTTTCTGTGTTAAACCCCGTTTGGTGCTATTGAGTTTGTTGTTCTTTATTCTTTTATCCCAGCAAAAATGGATGATCTTGCTCTAGGGAAAAATTAAATTCTTAAATCTCCAAACAAGGAAGTTTCAGCCTTCTCTTGTGATCAGAGAGGAGCCTTAGAGGCCTAAAATTGTTGCTACTATTGCTTCCCATTAAGCTCCCCCTCAAATTCAAGTGAATATTTTCTCTTCTCCCTTTACCCTCCTCCAGAAATAAAGGAGGTGACAGGGTTTTCAGAAAAAAAAAATATTGGGGCACCTAGGTGGCTCAGTCAATCAAGCGTTTAACTCTTGATCTTAGCTCAGGTCATGATCTTGCAGTTTGCATTCAAGCCCCACATCAGGCTCTGCGCTGACAGTGCAGAGCCTGCTTGGAATTCTCTCACCCTCTCTTTCTGCCCCTCCCCCACTTGTACACAGGCGCGCGCGCCTGCTTGTGCTCTCTCTCTCAAAATAAACTTAAATACGTTGAAGCATGGTGATAACTAAAGTATCTCTTTTAGCTCTAACATTCTGTGCTTTTGTATTGAATTCTCAGAATCAACATGTATTTATTAGGTACCTAATAAATTTGTTATGACTTGTGAGGGACAACATAAAACTATGAATAATGGTTTCTGCCTTTGAAGCATATAATTTAGCCAAAGAAATAAAACAGGTTAAGGAGATGAGAAGGCTAGTTCTTCAAGTGACACAAGGAAAGCATCCTAAAAATAAAATAGCTTTGCCTCCTCTCAAAAAAACCTTGGTGTGCTGTCATCACATGCTGTAGGCACTTGCAGAATGGAAATACCCTGTAGTGTGAGGGACTAAAGAAAGACCATTGAGGAGGTAAAGTTTAAGTCCAAGATTCAGATGTAAGATCTGGACCAGGAGAGAGTGCCGTGTCCTCAAAAGCAGGGAGTTTAACTTCAGGAGACCTGCTGTAAGCCCTAAGGAATCTGACTGTTTTTGTTTCTTAGATTTTTGTTAATGGAAGATTCTTGTTGGGAAAGTTACTACTAAAATTGTCACTTAGACGCTGAATATTTTTGATACATTCTGGTGTTGGTTGTGGTATGTACATTTCAATGTTGAAGCTAGAAAGTTGGTGAGTAAGAACAGACTTGGTGAATAAACATGTTCATTTGATCACAACAAAATAAATTTATCGCCATTGTATTTGCATTTTTACCCTACTAAGCATCTGTTTTCTCTATATCGTTGTCTCTAGATATAATCTTTTTCTTCAGCAAAACATCTTTCACCATTGTCCCCAAATGCTAGGAAATGTGGAATGATGAGGCAAGATGTATCCAGATAGATGGCCTAATAATGACTAACTGACATCATGCTTTTAAATTTATAAGCATTTTTACATGTATTTTAAACATTTGTTTAAAGAATTCCATAGTACACATTGCATTATCTTTCATTTACCCTAAAGAAAAGATACAAAAAAAGATTTAAAAGAGAAGCCATTTGCATGTCTATTAAGTATGATTAACACTGTCATGCACACAGTAGGATGCAACTATAGAAACCATTATTAGACCTAGTAGATCGCATAGTCTATGCCTGTGATGACATTCATTTCTTCAGTAACTATTTATAGAGCACTCAGTGTGCCAGACACTATTCTAATTTATGAGCATACAATAGTAAACAAGACAGACACGGTTATTCCTTTCTGTATTCTACAAAGATAGTTTGCCCATAGTTCACCAATCTAGGACTCAGATCTTCAGATTGCCAGGCTGTGTTCTTTCCACTAGAATGACTGTATCAGTATACATACTTGAATATTAAAATTTTTTTGGTTTATTTCTGAGACAGAGACAGAGCATGAGTGGGGGAGGGGCAGAGAGAAAGGGAGACACAGAATCAGAAGCAGGGTCCAGGCTCTGAGCTGTCAGCATAGAGTCTGATGTGGGGCTCAAACCCACAAACCGTGAGATCATGACCTGAGCCAAAGTTGGTCGCTCAACCGACTGAGCCACCCAGGCTCCCCTATACTTGAATATTTTTAATGGTAGTGAAGGAATCTACTCTGATCCAGGGTGGGTGAAAACAAAAATGTTCCTAGAGTAGAATGAGATATCAGAAATTTGTGTCGAATGTAAGTGAAATCACCAAGATATTTATGACACGAATAAATGCTCAGGGCAATTGCAGCTGCCAAGAATGGATCTTATTTTGCCTTCGTGGTTGTGTGACCAAAGAACTATATTCTCAGATGTAGTTTGCTCTCTCTAATTTGGGAGCCCTATGTTACAGAAAGATGTACTGCAAGAATAAAGAAGACCATGTATTGAGCAATATAAAAACTTAAGGGAACTTCTCTCTATATATGTATATCTATGTATATGTAGAGAGAAGCTCCCTATATATATATGTATATGTGCAACTGTCTTTTACAACAGTGATTCTGGATACATCCTTATCCTTTCACTGTGATAATATAATGGGAGCCAAGCATTATTCAAAAATAAATGACAAAACCATCTTAAATAGAACTAAGGTTCACTGAGAGATTATTTCTGCTGACTAAGCATATGGAAAAGACACTTTATTACTTCAATTACTCCAGCAAGATCACACCTGGTGTTAGATGCATGGTTCAAGAACTTCAGTGCATTAGCTTAGCAGTTAGGTTATTAATCATGGGTGTCAAGCCCGTTCTGCTAATTAACCTTAATTGAGCTCTCTGTTATGGAAGCACCATTACCAATGAAACAACTTAGCAATGATACCGAAATAACAGAACATGGTAAAACTCAGGATTAACATTACTTCCTGTGCTTGAATACCAATGCCCAATGCACTTTGCTGTAATACAAAATCTTGTATCTTCTATAAAAGCTTAAAAAATACATAGAGCAAAAATTGGTAGAATATGTATAAAATGTGCATAATAAGGTGACTTGGAAAGCATTTTGAAAACAACTTATGTGTTTGCATCGAATATTTAAAAGCAAGTAGAATATAGCATTTTTAATAAAAATAAGAATTTTTAAAGAATCAAAGATTAAAATCTCATATCATCCATTAGTTAATGTGACTGTAAACCTAGTCATGCTTGAAACCAAATCTTTATTTCATTTATGTTCAGTATTACTTCCAACAGTGCCACAAAATGTCCATTAGAATAGAATTCTTCAATAGGCAGCTTTATTAATCTGCCCAGAGAAATGCAGTGCAATTAATTCTAAATTTGATAACCAGCAAGCACTTCAAGTGCTCAATAGGTTATTTATTAAAAAGCAAATCAAAAAGAAATAAGCTTCACTGCCAATGAACGGAATGCTTGGATTTAAAAATGGCCAGAAGGCTATTGGTATTAATAAGCTTTGTCAAATTCATTTTCAGACATGCATGGAGGAATTCATACTATTTTTCCATTCATGTCACAGTGTCTGTCAAGAGGAGAGCTCAGATACCTTGGGGAAAGCTTTCTATGTGCAAGTATTTGAAAATAGAAAGGCAAAGACAGACATTTAGCAGATTCACAAGGGAAGGGAAACCCCTGAAGAATCTTGAGGAAAATTAAAGCAGCAACAATGGAAGTGTTAGGAAAAGGTTTAACCATTGATACAAATTTGGGCAAGAACAACGAATACAAATACTGGTGATACAAGTACTAGAAACTCAAAATCAGCATAAATAAAGATTTACATAGTATGAATGAGGCACCTCAGGCCATGGGTGAATATCTTATGGGCCCTTCCTTTATGCTATATTTACAGAGGTAGAATGTAAACATCCAGGAAGTGGCCCAATTTCATTGGATAGTTATACAGATTCTTAACATTGACCACAGGGATTTAATGGAATCTGAAAAAAAAAAAATCTCCACTCCTCTAAATGCCTAAAATCTGTGTTCAGATAGTAAACAGGTGCAACTACAGATAAATTACTTAAGTTCTGATCCCTCACTGGTGCTATCCAATAGACCTTCCTGTGATGATGGAAATGTTCTATATCTGTGCTGTCCAATAAGGTAGTCACTAGCCACATATGCCTATTGAGCACTTGACATCTGGATAGTGCAGCTGAGGAAATGAATTTTTAATTTTTGTCCTTAATATTAAATATCCACATGTGGCTGGTGTTGGGCAGTGCAAACCAGCCTCAGATGATTACTTTTATGACCTAGCAGGAGTAATAGATCTGATTCAATCACGGTTCTTTCAGTTGTGAGGGACAGAAAACTCAAAATGTGAACAATAAGGAGAATGTATTGGCTCATTTTAACTGAAAAGTCTGAATGTAGGCAGTGTCTGGCATAGGTCGTTCAGGGCTATTTTTTCCCCAGTATTCTCCTTTATTTTTGTGGTTGGGCAATGCCTTTATGCTAATTTTCCTGATGGTCACAGTGTGGCTGTTGGAAGCAACAGGAGTTACATGCTCCTTATTCATGTCTAATAGGAGAGGGAGAGAAAGAGCATTCCCTCCCACAACCGCTTAAAAGGCCAGAGCCTTGCCCTAAAAAAAAAAAAAAAAAAAAAAAAAAAAAAAAAAAAAAAAAAATCAACGTGTAGAGCCAGCCACAACGTGTAGAGCGCTGTGTATTGCTTGGCTTACACCTGGTTTTCTTCCCATTCCCAAACAAGTTAACTTTGGCAAATGGAAGGAGATTTTTGATCAATGTTGCACCTGAAAGTTGGATTGGGGGAATGATGTTTTCTCAAAGAAAAATCTAGATGCTATTAGGATGTAGAAAGATAGGGAATGAATACAGATTAGGCAACTGATGATTTTCATCCAGTTACCTCCAAGAATTATACTCGATGATGTAATGTGGATAAAGCACCTAACAGTGCACCTAGTATGTTATAACCCTTCTTGTTCACGTATCCCACCTTCTCTATACTCCCTAGGCAACTATCTTAACCCTCTGGTGTCTTATTTTTTTCAATAGAGAATGTATTATTGTTAAGATTCCTTTTAGCGCTAAAAATGTGTTACTGATACCTACTGGTGATATGTTAACTCAGGGCGTAGGAATAAGTGTGTCAAAGGAGAGTTAATTACATTAGAAGGCAATGAATAGCTACAGCTAAGAAAATGCCATTGGATTCTCTGTAACCCTGTGCAAGTGGCCCTGGTGATGGTCTTTCAATGAATAGAGAAAAGAAGAAACAACGGTGCTTATTTCTCATCTCCAGCTCCTCCTTGGCCCAGCTCTACTTCTACCACCCTCAAAGAGACGAACAGATAATAAAAACCAATGATATCTAGGCTTTAGCTGAAGAGCATGAGACTCACCTGAGGCTCACCTTGAAAACTGACATGGAATTTGCTAGGCTGGGACTCAGGCACCCCTTCCTTTTTCTTAAGTGACTTTAATGTATACTATGGTTGAGAAGCACTAAAATGATTTTCTGATAAACAAGAGGTGGAATCAAAAGACTATACTGTACTATTCAGGGTCGAGTAGCAGGTCATAACTAAATGATAGGTAAAATAGCAACATAACTAATAGTAGAACTATGCAACATTTTTTTTTCAAAAATATGTACAAAATACATTTTTCATTTGAACAGAAAACAGTCAACTGGTTTCTCACTCTCAAGATTTTAAAAGCCTATGAATTCTATGAGAGATAAAGATTAAGTGGTATATTTCACTAACAAAGCCATAACAGATATTAAAACCAAATTAGAAGAAAAAAGAAAGCAGATCTGACAATTAGAAAATCAAGTCAGTAACATGGCAAGAAGTGTATAACAAGAGCAGAGAAGACAGGAAAAGCATCCAATGAAAGCTATTAGAAAAGAGATTGGAAGAACAAAGAGAAGCTCTGTATACGGAGGGAACAGAACACTCTGAAGAAACAAATTACATTATCATTGAAGATGATTTCATGAAATGAAAGCAAGCATGAATCTTTCAGGTTTAATTGGCCCACGCTGTCTCAGAAAAAATAAATGATTTTAAAAATAGTGAATAATGAATCCTATCCTTGTGAATTTAATATATTTCAATGACAACCAAAAAATCTTACAGCTTATGAGTACCTGTTCTCTATTATATTCCATTCACCTAAGCAGATGATACCTTGTAACAAATAGGTATCTGATGAATATTTTTTAAATAAACAGATCTTTCATTAAAATAACTGACATATTATGTCATTAAAGATAATGATGCATTTTCTATATTTTGGAGGACTAAATGTCATCCAGAAATTTAGAAATTTTATTTTCATGTTGTTAAATACATTTTCAGATAGCATATATTCATGTATGTATATTTAGTGTGCTATATTGACATATAGTGCTCACCCATGTATTTTTTTGTAAAATTTATTTTTAAGGTGTAATCTATCTAAAGAAGGAAAACAAGGGTGGCTCAGTTGGTTAAGAGTCTGACTTATGCTCAGATCATGATGTCACAGTTTGTGGGTTCGAGCCCCGTGTCAGGCTCCGTGCTGACAGCTCAGAGCCTGGAGCCTGCTTCAGATTGTGTGTCTCCTTCTCTCTCTGCCCCTCCCCCACTCACACTCTGTCTCTTTCTCTAACATAAACATTAAAAAAATGTAAACAAGGAAAACAATACATAATTATGATTAAATTTTATAATCAGAAAAATTAAAGTTTTGCATAATTTGTATTATGCTAACAAGTATCATTTCTACTTTATTAAAAATTCAAAGGAATGAACTCTTATTTTTTTCTCAATTCATAATTGACTTTGTTCTGCTATTCTGAGGTTTATCTCGTGTTCTTTTTTCACACTTCTTGAGCACCACTTTGATTTTAATCTTGTTTCTTCAATGTAGACCTTCACTCTGACCTCATAGGTTTTGTTTGATATGAAATATTTTTTTTGTTATTTGTCATGATTTGCAGTAGCAGTTTTAATTGCCTTGATCCAGTAATGGATTAGGGGAGAGGTTGTTTAATTCCAAGTATTGCCACATGTACGAGTCTGTGGTTGGAGGATACTGTAGTCTCTGTTTGCATCAACTACAAATAAATCATAGAAGAGCTGGTGAAGAGTAGATTAAACATTAACAATTTATTATCTCACTTAAGTTCAGAAGCCTCCCATGCGTATTCCCTCTGATCTCACACACCCATCAATTAGTAAGAAATAGAAATTGGATTATCATCTTTGATTCAGATTCATGGTTTATACCATGATGTTAAAGATGCTCAAATTGGCTTTTGATTTCCCAGCAAGAAAGGTGGGTTATTGCTGGATGTGTGGACAGCCAACAATATCTGCCTCACCAACAACAAGCAAGAGACTGATAGATTTATTCTCATTATATATAATCATATATAATCTTATTACATATAACATAGGATATGTGATTATATTTTATATACAATAATATAAATGTTACACATTATATACATAAAATTTCATAAAGTTACCTTTGGTTCCTCCAAATTAATTTTAATCTTTTGATCTACTTTGAAGAGTTTAGGAGAAGGTGCTAAAGGTATTTTTTCTTTTTATTATACTGAAATATTTCCTTTATTTTCTTTTTTGTTGTATGATCTTTTTTGTTAAGGTACACCTCACCCCTAGTAATTTGGAGTGTATTCTATTGTTTTACTGTTAGTTGCTTTTATATATCATAATGACCTACTTCCATCCAATTTTCTCAATTTATTGGCCTTTGAAGCAATAAAGAGTCTGTTGATTCTCCTCCATGGAAATGCAAAATAGAAGCCATGTGAGCAAATGACTCAAACTGGTGACTGAATGGACAAAACAGGCACTCCCATGTATTTCTCATAGCAGAGTAGATGTCTAAAGCCTTTTGGAAAGCAGTTTGGCTGTTCGTGAAGTATTCATACTCCATGGTTCAACAATCCTACTTCTAAGAATCTAAAAGAAATGCAGAAGGGCAAAAAGATGTTTGTACGATAGTGATTCCATTATGAAGAACCTTGTGTGTCATGGCAGAAAAATAGAGAAACAATATAAATGCACATCCACTTGAATATTATATATAATATATAATTTATTTATATAAAGGTGTATGTCTTGATAAAAAACATAAGTCTTAAAATGAGGAAAACCACTATGTGTTGACATAGAGGTCTCTGAAATGAAGTTAAAACGGCTCAAAAACAGTAATGTATGATTTCATTTATGTTAAAATGTGTACAAAAGCGTAATGTCTAAATGAATAGTATTTTAGAAACGTACACTCAGAAGTGTTATCCATCATTAGTCTTGGGGAAAGGAGTAGAAATATGGGAAGTAGTAAGAGAAAATAGTATTTTATTAGATATTCTTTTTTAAATGTTTGCAACGAAAATATATTCATATAAATAATTGTAAAAAGTGGTTTTTAAAACCCATCTGGAAAGATAAACATGAAAGAAAAATAGAAGATAGCCAGGAGAAGTCTAAAAATGAAGAGCAATAGGGTGGAAAAGATTCACCCTAATACATATTAAAATATTCTTGACAGAGATCATTTTGTAAAAGATTTGATCATTACCTCATACTATCCACCTAAATAAATTCTAGATTTGTCACACATTTAATTGTAATGACAAAACCAGAAAATCAATAGAAGGAAATTCAGCTTGCTTAGTTATTTTGGGTTTGGAATGGTCTTTCTCAACATCAAACTCCAGCCAAGAACCAGAAAAACAAATATTATATGGTTTGACTACATAAAAATTAAAGCATTCTGTATGGATAAAGACTGTAAAAAACGACACAAATTTAAAAGTATTTACAACATGAGTAATAAAGTATTAATAGCCTCGTATGCAAAGAGTTCTTACCAAGTAATGGGTAAAAGATAAATGTGCCAAAGAAAAGGGCAAATAGCATGTGGGTAGATCAGGCTATTTTTCCTGTGTTGGAAATGACAAATTGCAAATTTTTCCATAGCTGATTCCAAAAAGACTGTGACACATAAACCACCAATGATGGTGTCTAGAATTCATCCCCAGTATAGATTTTCATACTTCTTTTTTCAAGAGGAAATTAAACTTCAGAAGCCTTTGGCTTAACAGACATTTGCCCTTCCTTACACGAAGCTTACCTTAGCAACTGAATTTGTTTCAAGAGAAAAGCAAAACCTGGCATTAATTTAAACAAACACTGCCAGTTGCTATTTTCATATTTCCTCTGTTCGCTGTAGATAGCTTATATTGGAAAGTTGAAGACAAACATTTTTTTCCTCGCTGATGAGTTCCTGTATTTGGCAAGCATGGATGCTGCTCTGGGATTCTGGGGACCAAATTTCATTTTACTAATTCCCATTTGGATAGACATTTCACAGGAAAAAAAAAGTCTACCTCTGTTCAAAACATTCATTTATTGTTTCAGCAAAATAGCTCATGAAGCTTGTTGATATCTGGTAAGTGTGGTCAAATGTTGTTCTTAGCAAGTCGACAAATCAGTGAAAGCAGAGAACTCACATCCCTATTTTGAAATACTTGCTGGAAGTGGTTAGGGATTACCACTCAAGCATTTACTATAGTGGGAAATACTTTAATCAGTACAAGAGATAAGCACCAGCAGAAAGAAATTATAATTTGACAAACATATACTGAGTTCATACTGTGTGCTAGATTCTCTTCCAAATAGAATGGGACAAAACTCCCAGCAGGTGTTGAACTTTATTTCATTGAAGAGAAACAGACCATATATAGAGGTAAGCTTATGAGCAAAGATGATATCACATGGTGTTAAGTGCTCTGGAGGTGTACTGAGGCCCAAGAGAAAAATGTCAGTTCTTAGTCAATAGCATTTATTGCATTTATCCTTCACAATAAAATGAATATATGTGTATATGTGTACATACACACACACATGTATACACATGTAAATATTTATGTGTACATATGTGTATACATATGTGTATTATGTGTATACATATGTGTATTATGTGTATACATATGTGTATTATGTGTACACATATATGTGTATATGTGTAAACACACACATATACAACACATGTAAACATTTTAGAGAGTTTACCATGTGCCAAAAATTTTAACACTATATGCGTATTATTTTATTTGATCCTCATACTAATCCTAAATTGATAGGTATAGATCTCAATGTAGATAGATGCTTGCATAAATATGTTTTTATGACTTGTTTTATTGCCCATTTGGAGAAGAAATCATGTACTGCTATTTGTGTTTTCTCTTTATTTCTTTGTTCTTATTTTACTTTAATCTCTACCCCTTCCACTCATATGAAACAGCCCTTTTTCCTCACACTCCTCCTCCAATTTCCAGCAACAAGTAGTGGCAACTTTGGGGTGACAGAGAGCCAGTTAACTTTCTATTCATTGACATAATATGTAAATATTATTTATAGAGATGAGTACACTAACATGAAACATACCTCTTTTAATAGATTTTGATGGCTTTATTTCTCTATCTCAGTTTGTATAGGACAGTCTCATTCATTTCTAAGAGTTGCTTCATTTTCGTAGAATGAATGAAAGGTGTTTATCAAATTGCCTCCATGGAGTGGATGCTTACGGCTTTTAAAATATTTCTCTGTCATACAGGGATGCTGTGGAAAACACCTTTAAGTCTTTGCACATATGTGGACATATTTCTACGAGCTGTCTTCCTACACATGACATTGTTATTAATAATGGAAGACCATTTGCATTTTACACATGGATGAAGTTTCTTTTCAAAAGGTTTCATCAACTTATAGTCCTACTGACATTTCTCCATATCTTTGGCAACATTCAAAAACATAAACCGTTTTCATTGCCATTTTGAAAATGTTTACATTTCGTATATTTTCAATGTATGTGTATGGTCGCATACCTTGCTCTTTGAACTGTTCATGTTTTTAACCTATATTAGGAATTATTTGTAATGACTTGAAAGGGTTTTTTATGTATTTTGTAACTTGATCCTATATGTTAAATGCAAATATATATTTTTAATTTTTGTTTTTAATAGTAACAAACAGCTATGTAATATTTACTATAAGCCAAAGTCTGTCTTAAGTGCTTTATATATTCACTATTCTATTGCTCACAACAGTCCTGTGAGGAAGGTGCTATTATTCTCTTCATTGTACAGATCAAAAAACTGAAGCCTGGAGGTATTACATGCCTTACTTGGGCCATGTAATCAACTGGTAGAACTCTTTCGGAGCTCTGATTCCAAAGTCAACTTTCAAGCCCTCAGTCATTCTCATGATACCTGCTAGAAAGTTCAAAAACTGTATGTAAAATGAACCAATATCTTTTTCTTCCTTTATAGCATCCGGTTTTTGTATCTCTAAGAAGTCCTTCACCACACGAAGTTATAAACATATTTTTATAACTTTGGGTTATTTTATTCTTAGCCATTTAAATTATCTAGTGTCTGGTGAATGAGGTCAAGTCTACAGATGACATTATTTTTTTCCAAGTAGGTTGCTAATTGTTCTAACCATTTGAGTAGGCTCTTTTTCCTATCAATTTGTAATTGGCTTTATTAAAAACTAAGAGTTTATCTTGCATGGGTCTACTTAGATACCTTATTCTGTACTTTGGCTTTATTTGCCTATTCCTGCCTTAGAACTATATTGTTTTTATTACTCTAGTTGATACTGTGCTAGAAACTTCTAAGGGAGAAGACCCTTACTGTAAGAATTTCTTCGAATTTTTCCTGGCTATCCTTATACCGTTTTGTTCCTTTCAAATGAACTTTCAATGCAGTCCATGACATTTCTTTTATGAGACCTCTCATTCCAATTTTGGCAGTAATACAGTGATTACATAGACTAATTTGGAGAGAGCTGTTACATTAGGTCTTTCTAATTAAGAACCTGGTATAAATTTCTTCTTTTGCATCTGTTATCCTTCAGTAAAAATAGATAAAATTTATTAATATAGGTTTTTCACATTTTATTCCTTACCATCTTTGGTGTTGTTATTATAATTGAATTTTTCTGATGATAAGAAAAACATTTTCTTACTGTACTTTCAAACTGGACATTGTATTTGGAAGAACTACATGTTTCACTTTTAGTACTAGGAGCATTTAATTTTTTTGGATTTTCTGGATCAATTACTGCATGAAAATAGTGACAGTGTTATCTTTTCCTTTCAAAACTTTATGCAGTATTGCCTTACCTTAGTTTTATTGTATTAATTAGAATCTCAACCTATATCATTGAAGGGTATCAATGAGACTAAATGTCTTTGTCACATTCCTGAATTTAATGGAAATAGCTCTAAGGTATCAAATCATTAGAAACCAAGTTTCAGTGTACAAGTTTTAAAATACAGTATATCACAATTAAGCTTATTGTTTCTTACAGATTTTTAGAAAATACCCTTTATCAAACAGAGGAAGTTTCATATATATATGAAGCTTTAGTAGATAGACTAATTGAAGCATATGTATTAAATTATTTTTATCAGATGCCTGTTCATCAAATTTGATTACCCTATATATATTCTTAATCTCTTAATGTTGTAAATCATAGTCTATTTCTTAAGGTTGAGTTGTATCCATTCTTGGGATAAACCTTTCTTTAATGCATTATAGTAAAAAAGTTAATACCTAGCTAGATTCAATTCTCATTTTTTGTTTACAGTTTTGTTTTTTTTTTTTGCGTTTATGTTTGTAAGTGTGGTTGTAACGTCATGAGGTTGTAACATTGGTTTCCATTTTTAGTTATTTTGTGGAAATATTTTTGGACCCCAGTTATGTAGAATGGAGTTTAAATGCCCTTTTTAGTTCATGGGATAGTATTGGCAAGGGTCTTTACAGAGCCCATATTTCACTTCTCAATTTTAGTTGAGAATACATTTACTTGAAAATATATTCTCCTCTCCCATAGCCAGGACTTTTATTTTTTGTGTATCTCTGAGTATTTATAAAATGAAAAGTAAACATAATGTTTTTAAAATTTAAGAGTTTTCTGTCTTTTTGATATCTCATTAAAGAGCATGTTATTGGGGTGCCTGGGTGGCTTAGTCGGCTAAGCGGCTGACTCGATATCAGCTCAGGTCATGATCTCATGGTTCCTGAGTTCGAGCCCTGCATCGGCTCTGTGCTGACATAACTGAGCCTGCTTTGGATCCTCTGTCTCCCTCTCTCTGCCCCTCCCCGACTTGTGTGCGCACTTGCTCTCTCCAAAATAAATAAATGTTAAAAAAAATTTAAATCATGTTATGAATGATAATTTATGTGACTGTTTTGCACAACTTACTGTTTTTGAGGTTCTGCCCATACAGTCTAGTTCATTTTTTCTAGTGTTTCATGGTAGTACATTATTTGCATTTACTGTATTTTACTTAATTTGTTCTAATACTGAAGAAAATCTATATACCCCTTCCATCTATTTACACCATGAACAGTGCTTCAGTGAACATACCTACCTACCTACCTATTCAATAGTGTCTCTAGGATGTATGCTTAAGAGTTGATTTCCTGGCATATTATTTATGTACTGCTGGTGTATAACAAATGTTTAGTAGTTTAAAACAACAAACTTTTAATCTGATAGTGTCTGTGGGAACTGAATCTCATAGCAGATTAGCTGGGTAGTTTGGTTCAGGATCTCTATAAGCTTGACGTTCTGCTCTGGGCTGGGCTACAGCTGTCTTAAAGCATAATTGAGGAAAGATTAATTTCCATTCTCACTCACATGTCCAGAGACTTCGATTTCTTGCCTCATAGTCCTCCCCACAGGGCCACTTACAGTGGCAGCTATGTTCCCCCAGAGTAAGTCGTTCCTTTGTGAGCCATGAGAGAATGTCCAAGATGGAGGCCACAATCTTTTGTAAACTAATCTCAGAAGTGCTCTACCATTACTTCTGCTACATGCTATTGGTCATTTAGACCAACCGCGGTACCAGGTTAACCAACTGTCCTGGCTTGCCTTGGCCTTAGGAATTTCTCAGGTTTAAAATGTGACTTGCAGGTTTTAAAAATGAGTCCCAAGCACATCTAGGAAGTTGATCACCTTACCTGGTACAATGTGGATGGCAATTATACAAGAGTGTAAATACCCAGAAGGGGAATCACTTGGAGTCGTTGTAGAGGCTGACATACTAGGTCATTGATTACATCTAAATACAGTTTCAAAATTATTTCCATGTTGTATGCCTCAGATTGGCCACCACAGGTTTCTACTCCCACCACTTGTGCATGAGGGTTCAGGATGCAAAAAATTTTTCTCCCTCAAATTCTCTGAAAAAATGGAGTTTCTGGATTCTTACCTATTAAATTGTATCTCCTACTTTCATCATTAAATTCTCAGTGCATTCTGGGAGAAGTTCTCTTCTTGATAGTCCAGCCTAATAATTCACCTTTCATTTTTGTCTTTTCTGCTATTCAGATATTCTTTTGCATAAAGATCCAGCAAAGCTTACAACTCTGCCTATTTTCGATGCATAATAAGTAAAATGTTTAATAGTATTCTAGAATTAGAAGCCAGATGGTCTCAACATAAGCAATGAGGGAGAGTTGGAGGGGAAGTGAGCTTTGAAAACCTTTATGAAAAAAACAAATACTGAAAATAAATGAATTGAGCTTTTTGTCTGATGAAGTTAGAAAACATAAGAGAGTAAGCTCAAATAACCAAGAAGAAAAAATGGTGAAGATAATTGCAGAATTCTGTGACATTAGGCTCTGTGACAGAGAGAGAGAATGATGAGAGGAAGCCATTTACAAAAATGTGGAAATTTTAGGTTGTAATGCATTCTCCTTTGCTCACTCTCTGATTCTTTTACCCCAACAACTGTGGGAACATTCTACTTAATGTGTATTTTTGTGTATATTCTTTTGAATGTGTGTTCACATTTTATCAGTTTATTTCTCCCAGTTACATCTACTTCTCCACCTCTAAAAATATCAGTGCAAGGAACATGTCACCAGATGAAGTCTTTCTCTCTCAACTATTTATTAAAGGGGTGTGTGTGGGGTTATACATCCAGAACTAGATTGCTTGATCATAGCATAGGTACCTGTATGGCATGGTTGCATAATTAGTAACACTTTGGTCACCAGAAGGGCCACCCCAGCCTGAGCTCCCATCAGTGTTTGAGGTTTTCTGCCTCATCATTCTAGTCTGTATTTGGCATTGCCCAGATTTGTGAGTCTAATTGCTGTACAATAGTACCTCATTATTAAATTAATTTGCATTTCTATGATTATTAATGAGGCTGAGGATCTCTACCTGTTTATTAGCTTTTGGGATGGTCCAAGTCATTTCTTTTAAGACAGTAATTAAAACTTCTGGCGTGCTTAATCAGGGTAAAAAAGGTTAAAACAAAAAATACACGGAGTAAAAAAGATGTAATCAATCACAGGGAAAAAGAAAACAAAACTCTACATTTCCAGAGAGTAAAACAAATAATTACCAAAAAAAAAAAAAAAATCTGTTCCATGATACTTCTCCTCACCAGCAGATGCTAGAAGACAACATAGGAACACATTTCTTTTCTCTCTCTTTTTTTTTTTTTAACGTTTATTCATTTTTTGATAGAGACAGACCGTGAGTGGGGGAGGGGCAGAGAGAGAGGGAGACACAGAATCCGAAGCAGGCTCCAGGCTCCGAACTGACAGCACAGAGCCCCACGCGGGGCTCAAACCCAGGGACCGGGAGATCATGACCTGAGCCAAAGTTGGACGCCCAACCTTCTGAGACACCCAGGCGGCCCATAGTAGGAACACATTTCTGATGGAAACTACTTTGTATCTAGAATTCTATACTAGGTCTAATTATCCTTCAGTTGTGAAGGTGAACTAGCTCACAGCTCCCTGTATGTAGGGAGCTATTACTGTGTCCCCAGCCCCTGCCTAGTACGTGCCTGGAACCCTTCCTGGGTAGGAGCAAGGGAAGAGCCAGAGAGTTTCTATAGTTTCAGAGCATACATAGCAAGGTCCTCTACCAAGTTAGTTTTATTCCAAATATGTTTGGTCTCTCAGTGGCAGAGATATGACCTAATTAGAATATTTTGCTGTTAATTTTTTTTTCTGTTCTTTTAACTATTCCAGAGTGGGACATCTGCTTGTTTGTTCTTATATTTTTTACCTAAAGCAGTATTCCCAAATAGGCCTAACTCTGAGCTGCCTGGCATCTTTCCTAGAATGTTCCATGCAACAGGATGTGACCACGTTTGAAAAAAAATGTTTTGAGGGGTGCTGGGTGCCTCATTTGGTTAAGCATGTGACTGTTTATTTCGACTAAGGTCATACTCCTCTTGGTTTGAGTTCAAGTCCCACATTGGGTTCTGTGCTGACAGCAGGGAGCCTGCTTGGTCTTCTCCCTCTCTCTCTCTCTCTCTCTCTCTCTCTCTCTCTCTCTCTCTCTCTCCCTCCCTCCCTCCCTCCCCCTCTCCCTCTCTCCCCCTCTCCCCCTCTCCCTCTCTCCCCCTCTCCCTCTCTCCTCCCCTCTCCCCCTCTCCCTCTCTCCTCCCCTCTCCCCCCCTCTCCTCTCTCCACCTCTCCTCCCCTCCCCCCTCTCCCCTCTCTCTCCCTTCTCTTCTCTCTCTCTCAAAATAAATAAAACTTAAAAAACTGTTTCGAGGTTGACAAAGCTAAAAGGATTTTTCCTGTGGAATTTCTCAGCCTTTGCTACATTAGTGTGCACTATGAATTTACCTCTAACGAGATATCAATGTAGTATTACTTAAATGAGTTTAGCCACACAGCCCTTTAGGGAATAGGGAGTATTTTGCAGGATTAGTGCTTTAAAGCACCACTTTGTAAAACTGTTCTGGAATTTTGTGTCCTTGTGTTTTACTCTGATCTCTGAGGTCCAGTATCAAAATGTATCAATTCTATGCTCTGTTCTCCACCCAATGCCTAGTAAGCACTATACATACAATAAATATCTGTTCACTAAAAGGATAAGTGAATGAAATAGTTCATTATTATAAAATGCTTTAGAAGTTATATGTGAAATCCGTGATAAGTTCCTCTGGACCACAATTTCAAACTCAGTTTCCAAAGAAAACAAAAATATTAGCCTACTTGCAATTACATGATGCACCATCTGTGAAACAAAATTCACCAAAAGTGCTTCATCCTGTAAATGTAGTAAAAAAATCCTCCTCTGTGTATGCAGTGTTGTGTTGAAGAATCCAGTGGCCATTGTCTTCAACCAGCTTCAGGCATATCATCCATCTAGACCCTTGGGCCTTACCCGCAAAACAATACATATTGATTTACCTTTGTATTGTGCTTCATGTAGGAGACTTAAATGCTTATATATTTACTAGTTTTACCAGGATCAACATTTAGATTTTATGTTTGGAAGGGTCCTTGTCCATGTTTTGCATTTCCTCTCTGTCTTAATGTGCAGTCTTTTACTCAAGTTGGGTGTGATCTTTAAAATTGCTCACATTTGTGATGGGTTGGTGTTCAATAGCATACAAATAAATGTGACTGTAAAAGGGAAAATTATACCCAATAGATTGTAATAAAATGGAGGGGATGTTTTGAGATTTGGAGGATGATTCTAACAAATACTTGTAATATCTTGCTAAAAAAAAAAAAAATAGAATTCCCTGGTTATGTGACCATCGGAATACCTGCCTTGTTTTGTAAAACATAGTGACAAAATTAAGCTAACCAGGCAAAATTAATGAATTTCCTCTGCCTTTAATTTCTCTTTCTCTGCCCCCTCTTTAAAAATACTAGCAACTTTTGTTTTCCTTATCAGCAAGAAGCAGAGAGTAGGGATGGGGTCCTACAGAACTGACTTCAAGGGTTATAGAAATGACTTCTCTCTTCATCTGTAAAAATGTGCACACCTCCTTGGGTTGATATACATAGGATTACATGAGATAAAGCCAAGTGTAACCCAGTATGAGTGCTCTACAATGATGAATTCTTCCACATTCACATAGTGTGTATCCTGATAGTTCGTACTGTAGAAAAATTTCTTGACAAAGTGTCTGCTATTTATGTTTAGAGATAACTTCTCTTGCTCTGAAGAAACCTTACGCGCATTTGGCTTCCTTTTTACACTTTTTTTCTATTACTTGAACGTCATCCAGAGAGCAAAATCCTTATGTAACATAACATACCTTTATGTTCTCTATCAGCAGACCATAATGTGAGTCACTCCAGCCTTTTCTTCCACTTTATTTGCAGATTTCACAGTTTGGTAGTTCACAAAGGACTTGGCATGCTAACAATGGGGTTAGAAGTTAGAAATTTGCCATTTTCAAATATTCTCACTTCCCTTCAGTCTATTTTTTTAAAATTATTTTTCTAGCCTTACTTGGTTGAAGCAAGAAAGGAAATGTTCACCAAAGCACGTTTCATCATAGTGAGTTAGATTTGGATAAGTCTAATAGGAAAAAATTGCAATTAAGAAACCTCTCCATTTGCTTTCCTTTTTATGAAAGATTTTGAAATTGACATAAGCTCTTAGAGAATGTTCAGCTGTGGTAGTTTGAATTACGCTGCCCAGTTTCAGCTCACTGCCTCCTAACAACTGAAAAATTCATGGGCCAAAGGCTTTCAACTCCACTCTTGGACTTTAGTTACCCCCCATATCTCTTCTAGTACAAATTCCAGACACGTTTAGCTTTTCTGCAACTGTATGTATCTTTTAAGGGAGGTAAGGGGAGCAGGAAGGGCAGGTTGAGGAAGGAAAGAGATAAGATGGAAGGGATGGGAGAAGAGATTTTTTGATGAACCAAATAAATTATTAAAAATGTTTTACCCTTTGCACTTGTAGTGAAATGAAGGATCCTTTATGCTTTCTGCACCCAACTTTGGCTGGGATAGCTAAATGAAGACATTTTCCTTTAGAAAAGCCACAAATCACTTTTTCAAAGCTTGAATTAATAAGGCCCTTTGCAACAATGTTTCTCTGTGACTGTTCAGTTTTCAAAATGGAAATCTGTAGAATGTCAGTTCCTTTTTAGTTGGAAAAAAATATGACCATATGAAGCTCCTTTTAAAACATTCCTCTAGTGCAAGCATTTTAAATAATTTCTCAAAGGAAAGTACTATATTCTGAGTGAATAGCATGACATTATGAACTACATCTAACATAAGATTTTGCTTCGACAGGCCTGTCAATGCTCCTTAGTTCCACCGTAATGAAATGAAAATCATGCGAGCTTGGAAGAAATATCTTCCTCACCCTGATACTCTTTATTAACTGTGGAATTGTACTATTTTCTTCACCATGGCAACAAAAGCACACAATAGAGTTGGCTCTCACCTTCTTCACACAAGGTGATCTGGAATAACGGTAACAAAGAAAAATGAAGCAAACACAGATTTCAGGAAACAAGGAGTTAAGGACACCGTGAACCCAGGGCACTATGAGCTCAATGAACAGTATTAAGGCCCTGTTCCAAACGGTTTACTAGAGTAGGTAACTCGACCCAGAGAACAGACTTTCAGTTGATACTTGATTAAATCTCAGAATGAATGACTTAATGTCAGCCAGTCAACTAAAAGACCAATTTAAATGATCTCATTTTACAGTAAGGTTAATGTCAGTAAAAGGCATAGATTGACTAGTAATCTTGAAATAAGGCTCTGAATTACTCATATTCAGTGTCCTTTAAAAGCAAAGAATTTGTTGTCATCGGCACATATAATTCTTTCAGTGATTTTGAGAGAATCAAGGCTCATTTTCTGTATGAAACGTTTAACCGTAACTTTTTTTCCCCCTGAAAAGAATTGGGTTTAAAATGTCAGATATTCTATATTCTGTTCAGTTTACATTGTTCAAAATATTCAAAGCCATTCATCTTCCTCTGACATTCAGAGGTTCATAATGGGATGTCTTTCACTAGGACATGCTGGTAGAGGCAAAAATACCAAAATTGGGCAATTGACTATTCCCTGTTCAGGGAAAAGGGAGGGAAAAAAAATCACATCAGAGTTTTATTCTGTCACCTGTGAAGCAATGAAAGAATTAATAAAAATGTAAGTGCTAGCTAAATAGAAATCAAATTGTTACTTTGCAGCCAGGAAGCCAAGAAAAAACATTCAATTGAATTATGAGATTTGACTGTGTGAGATTTTAAAGATTTAAAAAAATCAGTTTGGCCATCTATCTTAAATAAGGTGGTAAATACCTTTTGTTCTTGCACCCAGATAGTTTTTAGTACTATGCTTTATTAAAAACAAAGCTGGCACTTACATTCAGGGAAAAGGTTCAAAATAATGTTTAAAAAAACTAATTAGAAAACAAATTAGAAAATTGATTTGGGAGAAATTTAGGAAAGATGATGGAGAGCATGCTTATTTAAATGACTGCTTTCTTTGAAGCCCAGAAAAATGAATAAAAATAGCTGAAAATAGCAAAAAGAATCCATTAGTATTAAAACTAGACAGTTGTACCAACGTTATACTATACATGTCAAAATCACGCTGACGGTTACAACATATTTGGAGCAAATTGAATGAGCATGTTGAGTATCAGCACACAGTTCCCATAAATGAGAATGCAGTCAATGGGGAGTTGGTGAAGGAAAGCAAGGCTCAGGGTTACTGTTGTTGGGCACATACCAGGAACCGTGCTAAGGACTTTACCTGCAACATTTCAATGCCTCCTCTCGTTAAGTTGGTGCTATTATCTTCATTTTATAAATGGTAAAACTCCATTTTATAAATGGTAAAATTTGCCTCTGGTCACACAGCTATGTTCCTAGTATTTGGGTGATCTGGGATTTTAATGCAGGGTTCTTTGACTTTAAAATGTCCCCTCAGTGACTAAGCAATCAATGCAGTCTACCAAGGAGGAAGTTCTTGGGTGCCCTCCCAAGTTGGGTGCCAATCCTCAACTTGGAAGGAGAAGAGTTGGAAGCATGGTACACTATGGAAGAAGAAAGAGCACCCCAGAAGTAGCTGGTACAGGGCAAAGAGGGATACAACAGCTTGGGGCAAGTGTAGAAGGAAGACAGAGAAGAAAAAGTTATGCATGAACCGTTTTTGTTTTTCATGAGGATTATTGTCTAACCAGGAGACATCAGGTCTGGAAGCAAGTCTGAGCTGGAGAGAGATGCAGAATCACAGGTCAGGTCCCACCTTTTAAGCCATAGACCAACATGATGTGCAAAGAAAATATAAATGGAGCAGCCAATTATAAAATGGCTGATGCGTGAGACATCAAAAATAGGTGGTCACTCCCAAAGATAGTTGGCCTGCCCAGAAAAAAAAGGGGGGTCAAATCTGAGGGGATACCCACAGGTTAGGTTGTGTGCCCTAATCTGATGGAACCATCTTGTTTTTGAGGTAGTTTGCAACAGATGAGGAAAGTACATAAAGAAGTCATTAGATTTTAATTACATTAATTCAGATTCTAGGTTAGGTGGCTCAAGGAGTCTCTGAATCTCTTGCAGTGGGCCCTATGAAGGCTGACTTGGGTCTTTATTTAGGAGAAACACCTGAGTGGCATCTGTCCAGATTTACTGTGCCATTAATTTACATTACTGCTTAACTCACGCCATTGATCTAGGCTGTATTACAAGTAAGTTACTTTTAAGCTGTAAACCTCTTTGCAGTCAAAAGTTCTATGATTCCCTTAGGGCTAGTAAAAAATTTATCAGAATCTACAGCCAGACTAAAACAATATCCCCTTCATGAAAGCCTAAAGATTTGAAGTTAGGCCTAGACTGGGGAAGACCTAACAGCTTTAAATTAAAGAGGTGACTTATACACTACCGATTATGAGAATTAAGAGTCAAGCTTTCAATTTGAGGTGACTATTGGATGTGCTAGGTGGCTTAACTAGCTTGTTAACTTGCACCAGTTAGGTAGCTCAAATAGAATTACAAATGTTTCTACTTATAAGAGTTAACAGGTTCACTGTATGATATTTAAACATTAGTGTACTGAATAAAAATATAAATTGCTCAGCAGTATCCTCTAATAATTTTATTAACGTTTTGGTTTGTTTCTGCACAGTTTGGATACTTCCTGACCTCTAAAGAGTAAACAGTAAACATCCTCATTACTGGGATTTTCTTTCTTTAATCCTGATATTCCTGATGCTGGCCAAAATGTTTTATAAATAAAGATTTTTCTCCCGTAGCAAAAGTAAAGAATGCTCTTTAAAAAGTTCTACCAGTTTTCCAACAATAACTTTTTTTTCTTGATACAGCTGTTTTTACCTACAATCACCCTAAGTAAAGTAAAAGTGTGCTCCTTTGGCAGGGGGAGGTGTTTAAACACTATCTTTATAATGCTGTCCACCCTTTTCAGTGATTTCCTTTATATATTCAAATTCTAGTTCCACTATGGGTCCATGTCATCACACATCGTGAATGAATGGGGTTTGAATTCGTTAATATGAATACCGTAAAAAGGAATACATGTGCTATGTACACTCAATGTGTTGGAACTGGCTAATTGGAATGGAATGCATCCGAATAGTTTCCATTAAATTGAATGAGAATTTTATGTAATGGCTTTTAACGTAGGGGTAGATTTTTCAGGAATGAATTAAAGTGGATTGGTGACTTTTCCTTAACTAATTCTATCAGGAAGACACTGGCCTAAGCTAAGAGTTAGACATGTTGGTACCAAAGGGCTGACTGCACTCAAGCACTTATGTGCATGAGCTGATTTTCAGAGCAGAAAGAGAGCCTACCAGGTGGAAGTTTTGTGTGTGATTATCCACCTGCAAAGATGAAATAGAGTGAATGGAGAAGAGAGGATGATGAATAGCCCCAGCCCAGGCCTATACAATACCTTAAAACTCTTGGTTGAGGGGAGTGAAAGTAGAAGCTGAAGGGCTGTTCTTACAGGATTTTGAAGAATGTGGTTCTGAAGTGTGACGTCGAGTGGGCTGATGCCTGCTCCCTCCACCCCGCTCCTTTTGTTTGGTACCCAGCACTATTCCTGCACTGTGACAATTCTAGGGCATTGGTGGTGACACTTGAAAGGGAAGCATCAATGTATGAGCAGATAACTTGTGTAGTAGGCTGAATAATGGTCCCCCAAAGATGTCAACAGCTTAATTCCCACAACAGTCATACTTCACTGCCTCGTACTAAATGTTTGTGTTCTCTCAAAATGTATATATTGCAGCTGTCATTCCCAGTGTGATATTTTGAGGTGGGACCTTTGGGGGCTTAGATGAGGACATGAGAGCAGAGCCTGCTTGATGAAAGTAAAGCACTACAAAAAGAGAGAGAGACAGGAAAGTTCTCTTTCTATCATGTGAGAATCCAGTTAGATGGTAGCCATCTATAAGCCAGGAAGAGGACCCTCACCAAGATCTGAATCTGCTGGCACCTTGATCTTGGACTTCCCAGCGTCCAGAACTGTGAAAAATAAATGTTCGTTGTTTAAGCCACTCAGGCTGTAGTAAAGATCTGCCTAGACTTATGATGGGGTTACATCCCAATAAATACACTGTAAGTTGGAAATATTAAGTAAAAAATGTATTTAATAAACCTAACGTACTAAACGTTATAGCTTAGCCTAGCCTACCTTAAATACCATCTGAACACTTAAATTAGCCTGCAGTTGGCTAAAATAATCTAAGACAATAATAAAGTCTTGAATATCTCATATATTTTATTGAATACTGAAAGTGAAAAACAGGATGGTTGCATATGGGTAAAAATGGTTGTTAAGTGTTTCGGTTGTTTACCTTCATGATCATGTGGCCGACTGGGAGCTGTCGCTCATTACCCAGCACCACAAGAGAGTATCACACAGCATATTGCTAGCCCAGGAAGTGATCAAAGTTAAAATTGGAAATATGTTTTGTTTTGTTTTGTTTTTTCTGAATGGGTATCTCTTCCACACCAAAATAAAGTTGAAAAATTGTAAGTCAGACCATTTTAAGTCAGGGATTATATTTGTTTTAGCAGCTCAAACTCACTTAGTACAACTTATCTTTCATGGTAAAGGGATTTTGCAGATGTGACTTAGTTGAGGATCTTGAAGTAGAAAAATTATCCTGAATTTTCCAGGTGGGCCTAATGTAATTACAAAGATCTTTATAAAGAGGAATCAGAAGTTCAGAGTGAGAAAAGGATGTGACCACGGAAGCAGAGATTGTAGTGATGCATTTTGAAGATGGAGGAAGGAGCCATGAGCTTCTAGAAGCTGGAAGGGTTGAGGTAATAGATTCTTCCTCAAGATCCCAGAAGGAACATCTTGATTTTAGCTCCATAAAGCCCATTTTGTACTTGTAACCTCCACAGTTATAATTTTGCTTTGTTTAAACCACCGAGTTTATGATAATTTGCAAAAGGCAGTAATAGGAAACTAATGCAGCTTGTAATGACAGACACACATGGGTAGTGGTCAGCGGACTTGGAAGTACCCACTGGAGCCTTGCAGGAAAGCAGTAGTACCCAATAGGAGAGCACGTGTGAGAACTACCCAGGGGCCTCCCCAAAGTCTTGTTGTGGAGAGACTTTGCGGGGATTTAAGACTCTGTGTTGCATTTTGGGACAGGAAGCCATCCATGTTATTAAAAATCTGGCCTTATTTGTACATATGGACCAGTGAAGGCTGCGGCCACTTGCAGTTACAGAAGGATTCACACAGACCTGACTTGTCAATAAACCTGTCTTTCACCAGCTTCAGCCTGAAGAGTTTATCTGTGGTCAATAGAAACCGTGTGGCATCGTTGCAGCCTTCCACTTCTTCCTCTCAACCCTGTGATCTGAGTTATTCAGTTACCCTATAGGGCAAATGAAGCCTGAAAAGCTCAAGTACAATCAAAACCAGCCTCACTCGAGGGAAAGGAAGTTGGTTTTCTGACCTTGTTGCTGGTTTAAGGAGGGACCATACACCAACAAGACACCCAAAACGATGGGGCACTCATTCTGAGTGAGAATTAGTTACATTTATCTGAGGTAGATGAGGGTAGAAGGAAGAGTATGGCCCTGTGTTGTCACTGATAGTTAAATCTCTTGCTCCCAATGTAACAGCGACTGGGGAAAAGTTAGAAAACTATGGCGTCTTCCCTTGAGAATGACCTATGACTCAGTGTTCTCTTCAATACCTCAGTACTATAAACAGACATGCCATCATTTGCAAGGGTAAAATTATACTCATGAGTGCAGTAGTACTCCAAATATTGCAAACTCCACAACACTTGATACAACTTGGTAATTTAACGAATATCACCACTGTGTAGAGAAAATATCTTGCAGATTATTTTATATACAATTAGGATAAAAGTCCCTTATGTATGTTTTATTTTGCATCCCATTTTAATAACACATCAAAACAGTGACTGTTCTATTGTGCTATAAATTCTTCTCATTTGGCTTACAAGTTCCAAAAATAACATCAAGATTCAAATGAGTTTTATTCCTAAGTTTTTTAATAATTGTAATTAAAGGGCTAAATTTTTAACTCTGATTTTCCTGTGAAGATGCATAGATTGGCCTTGGTACAGGGCCCAATACTGTCAAGTTAGGGCCAATTGAAGTTAAGTGGTGTTTCTGGTAGAATCTTGGTCTAGCTCTTATTTTTCTTTTGAGACTACTAGTACTTGCTACTTAGGAGGACATTTGACATTATAATAACGTAAGTACATTAACACCCTTTAACTACTTGTGGGGTCATTAAGCTTGTCCATACATCAACACCCCCAAGCACATCTGTAAATGGGAACAATGTTTCTCTCTTTTTTTCTTTAGAGACTTCCCCTTCAGGGTTTTGGACTCTTCCATTGTACCATACAGAGATAGTGCTACTCATGTCTGCCCCTGACCCTCCTGGGGCCCTATCTGAATTTTCACAAAGCCCACTCTATGTGGTTTACACCATGACAGCAGGGAGCACAGCAGTTGAAAAGCACATTGACTAGCATAAACTTAGTTCAATGTACATATATTGAATGAATGACTGAATAAATATGAATGTATGCATAAATTATGAAATGAATAGGTTTCCTTTCCAAGCATCATCTCATACTTGGGGTCCTTTCCTTTACTGGATTTTCTTTGAATTAGTATTCAAAATTATTCTGCCCACCCACTTGCAGTTATACTATACCTGGAAAGTGTGTGTGTGTGTGTGTGTATGTCTGTGTGTGTATGGGTATGAATACACACAGACATACACACTTGACCTTGAACAACAGGGGAGTTAGAGTTGCCAACTACCCACACAACTGAAGATCCACATAAAACTTTTGACTCCCACAATACTTAAAAGCCTACTGTTGACCAGAAGACTTACCAATAACACAATCAATTAACACATTTTGTTATATGTATTATATACTGTATTCTTACAATAAAGTAAGGAAAGAAAATGTTAAGAAAAATAAGAGAAAATACATTTACAGTATTGTACTGTATCTGTCAAAAAAACTACATAGAAGTGGACCCATGTAGTTCAAACCCGTGTTGTTCAAGGGCCAACTGTGTACAGTAAAACCTTGAATTGCTAGTAAATTGTTCTGCGAGTGTTCCGCAAGAAGAGCAGACATTGCTAATAAATTTTAACTTGATAAACAAGCAATTTTTTGCAATATGAGTAGCATGTGATGCCAGTGTCCCATGAACACAACTGAGCCAATGGTTCTTGAAATTTGCTTTCATATATGAGTGCTTTGGATTGTCAGCATGTTACCAGAACGAATTATGCTCACAAACCAAGGTTTTACTGTATATGACAGTATATGACAATAAGTGCTGTTACCTCATTTGGTGGGTGGCAGGGAACCAAAGATTCACTAGAATATAAAGGAACACACGGGTTTCACGGTCCACTCCTGGTTTGCACCCAACTATGTCCTTTATTAAGTCTGTAACATGGGCAAATTCTTTAACATTTGTGTCTCAACTTCCTTACCTATACAAATGAGAATAAATATGTGTCTTCAAGAAACTGTTACCAAAACGTTATTTGTAGATGAATCCTAAATCTAGCAGTGAGTCCTGTTGGAGTAGGAGGCTCATAAGCCTCTCCACACTCATAAGAACAAAACTGCAGGGCATAGCTATTTTTGGAGGAATGACTTGCTGAGAACAGGCATCTGGCAGACCAGATTGAAAGGAACCTCTTCTCAGGGATGCAATTCCTAAACAACTGTGGGCAGAGGCTGGAGATCTTGTCCTATTAGTAATGAAAGTTTTGTCTAATGAAAAGATTCATGGGCACAATTTAAATGGGACATTAAAAGTTCAGCAGAGTTTTGACAATACAGTGAATTTCTGCCAGAAATAAAAGAAAGAGCTCCTTAATTGTATTTGGTAAAAATCTTTATTTAAAAAAAATTAACATTTGAGACAGAGACAGAGCATGAGTGGGGGAGGGGCAGAGAGAGAGAAAGAGGGAGACCTAGAATCTGAAGCAGGCTCTGAGCTCCCAGCTGTCAGCACAGAGCCTGACATGGGGCTCGAACTCACGAACCACAAGATCATGACCTGAACTGAAGTTGGACGCTTAACCGACTGAGTCACCAAGGCGCCCCGGTAAAAGTCTTTATTAATTTCTAGTGAGTAAATACTAAAAAAAAAAGTCATAACACCATATATTATTTTTACTTCTAGAATTGATATTTCACAAAAAGTCAGAATTCCTGTGGATTTGTTATTTAAACTAAGTTTGTTTTCAACTCAAAGCTTAAAAAAGAGGTTTTCCTTCAAAGAGTCTCCCACTTCGTTGCAGCTCTAGTATCTCCAGATGTGTTGGCCATTCCTAAATCACAGGGGTGTTTTTTGTTTTTTTTTTAATACCCTACGCAAAGAATTTCTCTGTCTTGTCTCTGTCTTGTCAAGATTAGCTTTTACCTTAAAAGTCTAAAATCTAAAAGATGATTAGTGCTAACTAATCAGATAAAGTCTGGAAACTTCACTTCAGCAACTTTAACCTTCCAGATTCTAGAGTCAATAGTCAAGTTACTGAAGAATTAAATCTCCAGTTTTCCATAGTTTTACTCAGACAGTCAAAAATACATCCAACACTGGTTCTCAACAAGAGAACCCAAGGGGCATTTGGCAATATTGAGAGGCATTTTTATTTGTCACACCTGGGGAGAAACTACTGGCATTTAGTGGGTAGAGACCACGAATGCTACTAAAATTCCTAAGATGCCTACAACTCCCACACAGAAATTTTCTGGTCCAAATGTCAATAGTGCTAAGTTCGGAAATCCTGCATTACAGTGATACATGTTGCAATTAATTTATACTAATTAATCAGAGGCAGAATGCCATATTATAATATGGTGCTTGAGTGGGTTCCCTACTTTTTCATTGGGGACACCATATCTACAGGAGTAGATGATTGTTAGGATTCTTCATAGTTAGAAACTTATGTAAATGACTGTTACTTTGAGACTCGGTAATTTTAAATGAGCTTCAAAATATTTTTAAAGAAATATTGCATTGGAATTTTTAAAAGAATTTTCTGAAAGCTAGATTTAAAATCTCAACATCTAGTATGCAGTCCCACCTTGCAAACTAACTGCTGTATAACCTTAACAGACTTTTAACATCTATGAACTTTAATGCTTACATTTACAAAATGAATTAAAACATACACCTATCTCATAGCAGGTTTTAAGCAAAAAAAAAAAAATGTATGTAAAATCACTTTCATAAGTGTCAAGTAAATGTAAGGTATTATTGTGGCTTTTTAAAATATAGATTTCCTTTTGAGTAATCAACTGGTTTTATGACCTTTTATTTTTAAAGAATAATTTTATTAGTTTTTCAGATAGAGACTCTACATATTTCTAAAATAAATATCATATTCCTTAGCATCCTAGCACATGCCTCCAATTTTACTTTAATGGAAAGGGAACATAAATACAAGTTTTAAACTAAATCTGATTGAGTAGGCTCTATTAAGCACAATTTAAATTTAGATAAATGCCAACTTAGCTTTTATTTACTGTTTTACCCATATATATACTGTATATATATACACATACATACAGTATATATATGTATATATATACACATACAGTATATATATGTATGTATATACACATACAGTATATATATGTATGTATATATACACATACAGTATATATATGTATGTATATATACACATACAGTATATATATGTATGTATATATACACATACAGTATATATATATGTATGTATATATACACATACAGTATATATATGTATGTATATATACACATACAGTATATATATGTATGTATATATACACATACAGTATATATATGTATGTATATATACACATACAGTATATATATGTATGTATACACATATACATACATATACACACATACATAAATAGCTCCTAAAGTCATATAAATTTTAATTTTCCAGAAAACATGACTGTCTTTGAGACTTCAAGTACTATCTCTTATTATACAATCACAAATACTGGTTAGAGAATTAAATCTATAATCACAATATACAGTGAAATGACAATGCTAAGTCTATATTATGTACAGAGTTGAGTTGATGTATTAAAAAAGAAGTTTTCACACTCAAACGGCTATAGAGGGACTGGGCAGATCATTTAAATGAAGCAAGTATAGGGGCGTGTGGGTGGCTCAGTCGGTTAAGTATCCGACTTCAGCTCAGGTCACGATCTCACGGTCCTTGAGTTCAAGCCCCCCGTCGGGCTCTGGGCAGATGGCTCAGAGCCTGGAGCCTGCTTCCGATTCTGTGTCTCCCTCTCTCTCTGCCCCTACCCCGTTCATGCTCTGTCTCTCTCTGTCTCAAAAATAAATAAAACGTTAAAAAAAAAATTTATAAATGAAGCAAGTATAAGAAAACAGGGAGCCTGGGAAAGGCACATACCACCCCCCTCCAAACTAATGTTGACATACAGGATTATAGGTCTAGTGCCCCCAGATCCTAGAATTTTTGAAGAGAAATCAGAAATTCTGATGTTGATGTGAAACTTCTGTATTTTTAAAGCCTCTGTAGAGAAAATTTGCTTAAGGGCTGTCAGCAACCACTATTCTAAAAAAATAGTGTAAAGACAGTACTTTTTCACCAAAATGTCTCAATATTTAAAAAAGAAATGTTTGAGCAGTGATAATTTCCACTGTTTTTTAGTAAAATTCCTCTAAGGGACATGGACAAGAGAAACCATGGGAAGTCTGCACAGTAGTCCAGAACCCTTCAAGGCTCTGATGCCTTGGCCTTCTCTTCTTACCTGCTCCCTCAGGACCTTTAGGTGAGAAGACCAGGATCTCACAGAAGTCTGAAATCAAATCTCATAGAATGTAGTCCTACTCTGTAGGAATAGAACACTTAAATCATATTTATATCAACTCCAGAACCAGTCCCCCTTTTGAGAACGATTCAGGTTTCAACTCAAGATAAATAATTAGACATACTCTGGTGTGGGATAAGAGGAAGTATTGCAAAGGTACTCTAACAATGTCAACAAGAACATTCAAATAGTCTCAAGAATGCATTGTTGGGGCGCCTGGGTGGCTTGGTTGGTTAAGCGTCCGACTTCGGCTCAGGTCATGATCTCACGGTCCGTGAGTTTGAGCCCCGCGTCGGGCTCTGTACTGACAGCTCAGGGCCTGGAGCCTGTTTCAGATTCTGTGTCTCCCTCTCTCTCTGCCCCTCCCCTGTTCATGCCCTGTCTCTGTCTCAAAAATAAATAAACGTTAAAAAAAATTATAAAAAAAGAATGCATTGTTTACTAAGCTATATGCACATACGCACAATTTCAGTAATCTATATAAAATTTTCCTAATCATTTATTTTCTGTGTAATATTTCACTCTGCTGTTAGCACTTTAGCAGTTCTGTAATATATTGAACATTTCAACCATGTGATATCCAATCAATCACAACCTGTCAGAGGTATGATTTTGATTTTAATATTGACATATTCTCAAATTTGCAAGAATTTCCTTTGAATCCACATTTGCTAATATTCAGTGCACTTTCTCTTTGTCCTATGTCCAAAAACAGGCCTTTGAAATATAATGGAAACTTTTCATTCTGTTGTACTTTGTCATCTGAAGCATTTGTTGATAATAAATCTTGAATTATTCAGCTTCATTTCAGATGTGCAGTCAGCAGGATTAATATCATATCATCGTGGGTTTTTAGGAAAAGAAAACCCTTAAATCTCCAAACCAAAATGTAGACCCCTGATACCTTTTCAAAATGTGCTAAAGTGCGTACAATACAAACTGAGAATTTCAAGGCTTGGCATGTTTACTAGGCAAACATATATACAACCACACAACCAGTTACATCTTTCTTCCACCTAGATTCATTTCTCAAACCATCATTTTTAAGTCTTAAAACTAGAAATTCCAAACACAGTTACGAACAGAGCAATAGACATCATTTTAAACCGTCCAAGAGTCAGTATATATTATTGAAAATTTATTGAAAAAAAGGCACTGTAGAAGATGAGAGAAGAGTGGGAATCATGATCCTTGCTTTCACAGAGACCTAGAGAAAACTAAATATACCTGAATCAATCAAAGATCTATTCATTGTGCTCTAACATTTACAGGTAACAAACAGCCACAGAAAGGGTGATGGGTCTAAAATAGAGACAACTTTTGGGGAAATGTGGAGGTTGGTGTTTACCCCTAAAAATCCTGTGTATAAGTGCTTTATTAGTTACAACAAAATTCTGGGGTGTATTCTGCATGACAAAATTAGCCATAAATGATAAGATGTATCTGGCTTTCAAAAATCTGTGACTCTGAGCTTAGGTTTTTGCTTTTTGCTTTAGTGTTGCAAGGGAGCCACATTATTTACTTCTATTTTACTGTCATTTCAGTTAATATAAGACTTATACACATTAAAGAATAGATACTTTAATGTGACTCAAACATGTTCTATGACATAGATTCGGTGGGATCAAATCCCAATAATGTAGCTACAAATTGAGCTTCAGTTTAATCTCTAATTTCAGTTACCCTGTAGCAGCAGTGGACAGTGGGTGGGTAAAACCTACTGGTTCATGTATGCTACTGAATAGTCAAAAAATAAGATTTAATGGTTATTTTTACTGTTGATAGAACCATCAATGGGTTTATTTTGGGGTGAGCCAAATCATTGCCAGTTAAGAGAGCAACACCAGAGCCCAGTATTTATTGTAAACATGACAATATGGCATGGCCTGTATATGTATACACACACACACACACACACACACACACACACACACACCTGAAATTATTAAGAGAACCTTGTTTTCTGATTTCTTCAAATAGTTGGCATATATGTGAGTGTATGTGACTGTATACACACATGTAGTGGCCATGTGTGAAAATCTTAGTATAATGCAAAATACTTTATTTAATCCTTTGTTAGGGTAAGTGGAGGACAGGATGAAGAAGAATTGAAAATAACCAAAATATGAGGAATTCTATCTTCTTTCCATGAAACAACAATTGAAAAGGGAATCAAAATATATTTTATGCATGCAGAGTTTGACATTTACTGAGTGTTTCCAGAAGGGAGACAGTTTTAAAAACCTGCCATCATTATTTATAATATAAATAGCCAAATACATAAAGCACAGATTTCCCACCTCATTTTAATAAATATCAACAATATTAAAGCATTGATAGTATTGTTCATAGCTTCTGTCTTTAATTTTTTTGTCTAGCTTACTAATTGCTGAGAGAAATATTAAGATCTCCAATTGCTTGAGAAATTTGTATTTCTGTCTTTAATTTTCTCAATTTTTATTTCATGTACTCTTAAGCTCTATTATTAGATATACATTTAAGGTCGTTATATCTTCCAAATGAATTGACCCTTTATAATTTTTAGATTTACCTATTGATATATGATAATATGGTTTCTCTTGATATGTTCTTTGTCTGATATTAATATATCCTTTCCAGGCTCTTTATTATGGCTTGCATGGTATATATTTTTCCATACATTTAATTTAAACCTATCCAATTTAAGCTTATCTATATTTTATGTTTAAAGTGTATTTCTTTTGGAATATAGTAAAGTTGGGTCTTGCCTTTGTTTCCCCCCATTCTGACTACTACAACTTTTTAACTGGAGCATTTAGACCATCAACATTTAATGTAATTTTTATATTATTGGCTTATGACCTACAATTTAATTTGTTTTGGCAGCTCTTTTTTTTTCTCTTTTCTTCCTTTTTTACCTTCTCTTGGATTAACTGAATTTTTTTTTTTCCAAACTTCATTTCTAAGCACTAGCTTCTTAGCTATACATTTTGCATGGTAATGGCTGCTTTGTGTATTACAGTACGCATCTCTAACTTTTCAATTTACATAGAATTGTTATTGTTCTGCTTATGTAAAAATGTGAAAATTTCACAACTTCATAGTTTAACACCTCACCATCATGTTATATGGCCATATGTATTATGCTATGTATGTTACAAATCCCACAATTCAATCTTACCATTTTTTATTAATGGTTTTGTATTTTAAAGAAATAAGAGGGAGCAACAGCCTTTTACCTTGTTGAACACTGAATATTGAACATGGAGTTGGGAAGAGATGTACATAACCAGCTGACTCTAGTACACAACTGTAATCTAAAGCATTTCTTATTTCTAGGGACGAGTTCTTACTTTTCTTCACAGTTCTGAGTTTTTAAAATTACCCAACATCTTCTGTCATTAGTATGACCTGAGATAATATATTGGTTATCCTTCCTGATAAAATTTTTGGCAAACCTTATCGCTTAAAATTCTATTTGAGGTCCCTGGATCCATAGAAACATAGACTTGTGGACCCTCTATATCAACCATTTGTTTAGAATTGTGAAAATTGAGACCAGGGGAACTTAAATGATTTAAATAAAGCTAGACAACTAATCAATAGGTAAACTTAGATTGGAATATACATTTCCTAACTTCTAGAGGTCAAATCTTGCCTGAAATTCAGGTGCTTTTCACCCAGCAAATGTAGTATCTTATATTCTAGTGACTCTTTATTTCCCGCCAGACTGTAAAAGCCTCGAGTGCAGAGTATGTTAGGGTCCATTTTATCTTTGAATCTCTAGCACTTAGGACAGTGTCTAAGAGAGCAGAGGACCACAGTGTGCAACAGTTGTTTGGCCCCACTTAAAAAAAGAACAAAACAAAACTGAATTTGAATGTCCTTGAAATGGGACACATATATTCTATAGAATAAGATATATAGGGATATCTCAGTGCTGCCCACCTTACTAATTCATTTATGGGAAACAATTTATATATTTGTGTATCTCACACATCACTTAAATTTTTAAGTACCCAATAAACATAAAATGAAGAATCAGGATACCAAATGCTTATTTTTTTTTTCTTAGGTAGGAGGGTGATAAACTCTCTTGGTTTGCCCAAGACTGTTTTGATTCTAGAACTGAAAGTTTTGCAATTCTAGGAAAGCCTTAAATCCTAGGCAAGTCAAAATGGTTCATTACTCTTAGCTGGCTGATTTTTCTCTAAGTAAAAATAATTTTTTATCAAAATATTACCAAAGTATCAATGACATATAATTCCATCTCTCTGGGAAAATAAAAAAAATAATTTAACACTGTATTGTGTAATTGAAATTTGCTAAGAGAGTAGAACTTAAGGGTTCTCACCAAAAAACAAAAAAAAAAAACAAAACCAAAACAATAAAAAATAGAAATATGTGAGGTAATGGGTGTGTTAATTATCTAGAGAGGAGGAATCCTTCACAATGTATACATAATTCATCACAGTGTACTCTTTAAATATTTTAAAGTTGTATTTGTCAACTTTTTACCTCAGTAAAGCTGGGGAAAATACTCTGGCTTGTCTGGAAAAAAGAATAATTTGATTAGTTACAACATGTAGGTGAACTCTGTCTGCCTTCTCTCAAGGAACTTGTAATGTGATAAATCCTGATCTAATCATACCTTAGGTTCATTTCTTCATGCTGAAGTGTATTCATCATGGTCTTTTCTTGAGAATAAATGGCTACACTTCCTCTGACTCTAGTGATATATCAGTGTTTATAGACAACCTTCACAAAGGACCTGGTGCACCTCAAGTTTTAGTAATAGTTTCCATGGAAGAAATCCCATTGCTTCCTTAGTCCTTATGATAAGTGTGCCTCCCTGCAAGACTTTTTTTCTGTGAGAACCTCTCAGTTGATGCTCTTCTAGGTGGTCTTGCTTCCTACAGAACCCCCCTCTCAGAGTCTAAACCTAATTTTTCTCAAGGAAGGCCAGTTGATTTCATAATTTGTTTTGTTAATTTGTCTCAGTTTGGTGAGGTGGCTCTAGCTGCAACCACTCCCTCTTTCTTAAGTTTCCAGAATTTAGGATACTCATGAATTACTTATGTGTCTATGTAATGAAGTCTTCCCTGCAGTTTTGCCTGTTGCCTTCCCTTCCCTCCTCTCCAAGGTACTTCAGGTCTCGGGTAGATGTTTGATTTTAGAAGGCCATTTTGTGCCTCTCTCCATCATTCTCTTTCTCTCTCCATCTCTCCAAATAACATCTATGTTATTTGAAAACATATTTGGAAGAACATAAAAAAAATGGTTTGTTTTTTACTATTTAAAATAGTAGTGGCTCTAAGGATAGATTTGGGGAAAAAAATGAGATAATACAAATACGAATTATACCAGAAAGAGGTGGTGGGTGTTGGAGGAGGAGGAGGAAAGTGCAACATAGAGATGGAGACTAGAGGAGAAGAAAATAACCTTTTTCTTCCCTATCTTCTCTGTCTTGACAGAAATCTCTGATTCTTTGTCCACTTCTCCATTTGAAATCTTCTCATTTGTACTTGGACCCGAACAATCTAGCATATCTGATAACACGATAAAATTGATTTTTAAATATAATTTTTATTTTGTGTACCATAGCCTGAATATTGGAATGAGATACAACAAAAATTTATATTAATTAAAGCTCTTTTAAATATTTGAAAATAGGATTTCTAAATTATCATGTAAATTTATGCAGAAAACACAAATCAAATGGTTCCTGGTTTTGATGTAATAAAAACTGGTACTGTTGTACTTCTACAACTTTTTTCCCAGCTCCATTGAAAGATGAAAGTGCCAAACACTGTCGTTTTTCAGCCCTTCCCCTTGGAATTCCTGTCACTCTTATTTAGTAGACCTTATTTCTTCATGGAAATAGCACTGTTTCATTTATAAAAAATTCATGGGACACAATTTTCTCTTGAGTACATAGGGCCTAAGGCTTTCAACCATGTCTATACTATTGCCTAGAAACTTGCCTATATTTAAAAGATTCATGAATTTAGAGTTACTATTGGTCAAATGTCAGCAGTGCCTTTTTTAGAGTTATAAAACAGAGGATTAGAAAAAAATCTATAAGAACTCATTCATTTGGTCTTTACTTATGGAAAAACTTGCCCTACATCAATCAAAACAGACAAATAATCTTATTCTTAAAAAAAGAAGAGGTCACCACTTACCTTAGTGTTTAGATACTAAAATGAAAGGCCTTGTTTCTTGTGGAATGTAGCATTTTGTTACAATAACAATCTATTTCTCTTACCAGATAAACTGAGGTTTTTTTAAGTTTGTTTATTTTGAGAGAGCAAGCACGTGCACAAGTGGGGGAGGGGCATAGAGAGAGGGAGAGAAAGAATCCCAAGCAGGCTCTTTGCCACCAGTGCAAAGCCCAACACAGGGCTCGAACTTAGGAACTGTGAGATCATGACGTGAGCTGAAACCAGGGGTCAGAGGCTTATCCAACTGAGCCACCCAGCCTCCCCAATATATTGAGTTTTTAAATTGCCTCTGTACTTCAATATTCTGCTTTTTCAAATTTTCATGATTATGTTTCCTGGTTAAAGTTTCTGTATTTCTCTTCAATCAGTAACCTAGATAAATAGTTGACATCTTTGATCCCACAGCTTTCAGCATATTATATGAATTTTGTATTCTGTATAATTTATTTTATAATCCAAACACCTAGCACAGGGTTTACAAGTCAATATGTATTAAAGATCAAGGACTCCAATAAACTGAAGATCTGCAAAAGGAGTCCATCAGAGTTTGGAGCCTGAAAGTTTGTGAAATGGAGCTCAAAACCCAATCTGTACTAGTGAGAGTTAGATTTCATATTGTGATTCAAATCTACTATTACTAGTATTATCTCGTGATTCAAACACTTCATTTATTAAGTGCCTGCTCAATGGTTCTTAAAGCTAGATAACATTATTTCCCTGGTGACAAAGTCACTCGGCTATTTATTACTCACTTAGATTATTCTATCCATTTCATTCCCTCAGGGCTACAAGTCTGTCTAGAAGAGAATACATTAAGATGATGAAGACTTTTACCTACATCTGAAGTCATGAAAGGAATTAATTTTTTTTATTTTAGCACCTGACATGTCTAAAATTAATAATTATAATCACTTATCAAGTACATATTGTGTTCCAAAGACTGTGCTAACAAGTACTTTGTTTGCACAGTCCATTTTATATAATTGTCACAAAAACCCTGTCTGGTACTGATATCAACTTTACATGTGAGGAAAGTAAGTTTTAGAAAGATTAGATGGCTTACCCACATTTGAAAAGTTACCAAGTGGCAGAAATAAGATTTTATCCAGTGTGTTTGATTTCAAAGTCTTGTTATTTCCTGCTATGCCAATATTTCCTGCAAATTGAGGACCTACAATTCACTTGCTAATATTGATAAAAATGATGCTTTAGATAAGCATGGAAATGAAAGCTAATAAACTTATAAAATAAATATACAGAAAGACATTAGTTAAATTGCAACAGATAATTTGATTTGTAGAGACATTTCAGTGTTGTGCTCAATCTTAGAACATAGAGAACCCATATGGTTCTCTACCATTATATGGTGGATTTCATTGTCATTAAGGAGAACCATGCTTCCATTATTACAGAAAACTGGCAGTGGATCTTTAAATGTATTTTTGGTATTTATGTATAATTTATGTTTTACATTTTATACATTCAATATACTAATAGAATTACATGTTAATATTTTATATCAATATTACACTGGGTATTTGGAAGAGGAGATTGCATAACCATCTCCTTTACGAATAGAATTATACTAAAAGTATATAAGCAAAAATTTACCATCTTACCCATTTCTAAGTGTACAGTTCAGTGATGTTAAATATATTTATGTTGTTCAACCATTTTCTAGAATTTTTTTCATTTTGCGAAAGTAAAACTTTTTACCTGGTAAAAAAACAACTCCTCATTCTTGCTCCCCTCAGTTCCTGGGAACCACTATTCAACTTTACATTTCTATGAATTTGACTACTCTAGATACTTCATATAAGTGGAATTCTATAGTATTTATTTTTTTGTGTGTGAGTGGCTTGTTTGACTTGGCATAATATCCTTGAGTTTCATCCATATGGCAGCATGTGTCAGAATTTCATTTTTAAGGCTGAATAATATTCCGTTGTATGTGTAGACCATATTTTGTTTACCCATTAATCTGCTGATAGACATTTGGGTTGTTTCTACCTTTTGGCTATTGTGAATAGTGTCGCTGTGAATGTGGAGGTACAAATATCTCTTCAAGAACTGGCTTTCAATTTTTGTGTGTGTGAATACCCAAAAGCAGATTTGCCAGATTATATGGCAATTATTATTTTTTTTTTTTTTTGAAGAACCACCATTTTGTTTTCCAAAGTAGCTGTACCATTTTACAATCTTACCAATAATTTGCAAGGATTTCTATTTCTCCACATCCTCACTAATACTTGTTATTTTCTGTGTTGTTTTGTTTTGTTTTTATAATAGCCATCCTCTTGGGTGTGAGGTGATATTTCACTATGGTTATGATTTAAATTTCCCTGATGATTAGTGACGGTGATGTTTTCATATGCGTATTGGCCATTTGTACATTACCTTTGAGGAAATGTCTATTCAAATCCTCTGCCTATTTTTGAAACTGTTTTTTTTTTTTCTTGCTGTTGTTGAGTTGTAACCAACGTTATTCTTATTACAGTTTTCGCTGCAGTATCTGACAATCTTTAGGTAGGAATGAGCCATAAGATAATTCAAGATAATTGGGATCAAGCCCTACATTGGTCTCTGTGCTGAGAATGGAGCCTACTTGGGATTCTCTCCTTCTGCCCCTCTCCCCTGCTGGTGTATGCTCTTTCTCTCAAAATAAACTTAAAAAAATCATAGACTTATTTAAGGTACACAAACATTTGGTAAACCTAAGGAAGCATTTCACTTAATTCTGATTTTAATATGTTTTTGAAAACACATGAATGGGTATTAGTACAACTAATATTTGAGCTAGAATAGAGTTTAGATACAGATACCATTTCATCCAGTTTGCTCATTTTACAGATAAGGAAATAATAAGGAAGAAAGTATTTGTTACACAATTAGTTAATGCACAACTAGGCTTGGAAGTCAGGGACCCAGGTCTCAAACTACTGCTTCTTTTCTACCTCCTGCACTGTTGTCGTGAGTAGACTCCAGCTGAAGAAGTTGTCTTTGGAATTTATTGACCTAAGATCCCAAACACTCCAATTCTTGCTACTTAGTAGTTATAATGTCTTTAGCAAGACACTTAAGTATAGTGATGTTCAGGATTTTCCATTAATAAACATAAAAAAACCCTGTCCTCTAATATCAATGGTGGTTATGATATTCAAATGAGATAAAATATGTGAAAATCTGAAATGGACAGTTACATGTAAGTATAAGGTGGTATTACTATTAACATAAAATTTTTGTGACATGATGTATTAGGATGAAAAGAAAAAATTGAGTATCTAGATACATACTTAAATTTCGATCTTATATATTCCTCTCTATGTACTTGTCCCCATAGATACAGTGGCTAACTGTATGTGACACATACCAAATCTCCAACAATTCTTCCCTTTGTCATTTCTGGATTTTCATCTCCTTATTTGCAAAAGGAGAAAGTCTGGGCAAGATGATGGCTACAGATCAATTCAACTAAAATATCTATGATGCTGTGATACGAATGTCCCGTTAAAATTAACTGCAACTGAAAATTCTTTTGAGTCTATTAAGTGTATACTGTGGGAAATAGTATTAAGCCAAAGACTATAAGCTAGACATTGTCCTTATGCTCTATATGTAGGAAAGCAAATAAAATATTTTTTTATAAAGCTTTGCTTACTAGCTCCTGCAATTTCCATGTGTCTCTTCTTCAGAGGTCATCTTCTCCCAAATGTAAAACTAGAATAAATATTTTTCTCATTTCCTTATTCCCACACACACAAAACAAAGTCCTTTAAAGAACATATACTTTGAGGGATGCCTGGGTGGCTTAGTCGGTTAAGTGACCAACTTCAGCTCAGGTCATGATCTCATGGTTCCTGAGGTTGAGCCCTGTGTCAGGCTCTGTGTTGACAGCTCAGAGCCTGGAGCCTGCTTTGGATTCTGTGTCTCCATCTCTCTATGCCCCTCCCTCACTAAGGTTCTGTCTCTCTTTCCCTCAAAAGTAAATAAACATTAAAAAATTAAAAATAAAGAACATACACTTTGGGTTTGAATCCCAGATCATCTGATCACGGCTGAGTTAGTTTGTACAAGACATTAAATGCCTTAAGACCTCAGTTTTGTAAATACATCAAGTAAATGAGAGTATTAGTCCCCCTCCTCCAGACTTATGTTCAGGACTGAGTGAAATATACTACATATGGTATGTAGCACAGATCCAGATAGAGAGCAGATGTTCATTAAGTGTTAATTTCTCTCCTTCCCTTTCCAAGTAGTTACCATTAGGGAATTTGGGTCCACAAATAAGGCCAGACTCCTTATAATGGGGATGCTGTTCATGACAGTTACTTAAGAAAGTAAAGCATCTAGCAATAGTTCAATTTATAGAAAGTTTATTTCACCAACTGATGATTCATGGAAATGTGACCCAATGGTAGGACGAGATCCTAAGGCCAAATCAAACAGACACCTTGAGTTAAGGATGTTACTGAACATGTGAATAGGTAATATAAATGAAACCTGAGCATTCAAATCTTTTATCAGTAGACCAAGAAAAATGAATTTATTCACAGTGGAGTTGCTTTACATTGAGTGAGGTCTGGTGGTTCAGAATCTAAATTCTCAAAAGGTAGCTCTGTGGAAGTCTTTTTTTTTTTAATTTTTTTCTTGAAGGTCAGGTGTTTCTGACATGGCTGAGGAAACTTTTTTGAAGGAGTTAATCTGAGTCCAAAAGAAACAAATTAAACTACAAACATAAACTTGAAAAGAAATCACACACTTAAAGGAAATCTTTAGAGGAGTTGTATTTGTGATCATGAGTCTCTGTTAAAATGTTAAGTGGTATTTGACCTAAATCCATAGCCCTTCTCTCCATCTCCTTCTCTGGCTAATCCATTAATGGTGATTTCTAATTGGTTTTTATTTAGAAAACAGGCCATACTAAATCCTATCTGAACTGAAATGTTGATCAAGATACTTGGATCTTTGATAGATTCATATTGAGCTGGGACCCAGGCTGACAGAATTCCAGACCCTTTCACTGTCTGTTCTGGGTGCTGGTTCTTCAAATCTTTCTATGACTGGACAGTGATAAGTTTTACTCTAAATGCAGGTTTCTTAATTACAGCTCTATAACATTTTGGACTGGATAATTCTTGTTAGGGGATTGTCCTATCCATTATATAATGCTTAGTATTCCTGGTCTCTGCCCACTAGGTGCCTGTAGCACCCAAGTCACCCTATTGTGACAATCAAAAATGTCTTCAGTCACTGTCAAATGTCCCCTGGGGAACAAAATCATCCCAGATTGAGAACCATGGGCCCTAACAAAACAAAATGTATGCTTATTCACAAGCATTACATCTATTTAAGTATTTATTGTCCTACACAAGATGCTCAGTTTTCAAAAAAATCATGAGACATATATAAAAGTTGGGGACAGGGAGGGACCATTTTGAACACAAAAGCAGGCATCAGAGCCAGACTCAGGTATGACACAGATGTTGGAACTTTGAGATAGGGATTTACAATAACTATAATTAATATATTAACAGCTCTAATGGAAAAGGTAGACAACATGCAAAATGAAATGTGTAATTTCAGGAGAACAATGGGAATTATAAGAGGAATCAACTAGAAATGCTAGAAATAAAAAGCAGAAATGAATAATGCCTTCAGTGGACTCATCAGTCAACTCAACACAGCTAAAGAAAGAATCAGTGACCTTGAAGACTAGAGACCGAATAAGATGGAAAACAGCTTGTGACAAAATTTTTTTTGAAGTTTGCCACTTAAAGAACAATCTTCTAAGTGCTGTGGAGTAATGGATTCTCTTCATTTACGTTTTAGTTTTCTTCTCTGGGTCATACCAATCTATTACCTTTTCATATGCTTTATGACCTCTTTGATTCCTTCTTGACTTTTTCAGAGTGCTTCTAAGTTAATTTTTTTTTTCATAAACAGGGTTTTAGCGGTTAAAATTTTATATTTGCAATATTGGCTTTGGTTTACCGCTACACTTAATTGAAATCTGAGTTCCAAATTTTGAAAATGTTTCTTCAGTGTCTGTTATATCTTCCAATATTGCTTACAAGAAAATAATTATCAGATTATCAGAATATCAGATTTTCTTCTTTTGTAGATAAGCTGTTTTATTTTTCTGCATACTCTTAGAAATTTCTCTTTTTCCCTAGTGTTGTGATTTCTACAGAAATTGATGAGGTATAGGTGGTTTTGTATCAAATCTATAGCACTTCTGGTGTGAGCTCTTTGAATCCAAAGACTATATATTGGGAATTATTCTTTGGCTTCTTAAAATCTTATTTTATTTATCCTTTTTTTCTGTCTATAGTGTCTGTATTCTCCTTCTTGAGCTTCACTTATATGTCTTTTCTAACTCTGGGCCTAATTTCAGAGTCTCTTAAATTTTCCTTAATTTTCAGTAACTTTTTATTTAAACTGTAAATTCTGGGAAATTTCTTTTATTTTCTAGATCATGAACTTGGTGATAAGGCATGTTCAGTTTACTGTTTACTTGGTCCATTAGATTTATTAGTTCAGCTATCAATTTCTTTAAATTTCAGGTATTATTTTTTTCTAATTTTAAGGGAACGATTCTTCTATGTTTCTTATTTATAGTAGTATTTTCTTGTATTATAGATGAAAATTCTATCCACTTTCCATAAATGCATTAATTTAGAAAAATGTGAATGTTCTTTTCTATTCCCTAATTTTTTTTTCTTCCTCTGAAGTTAGTTATGTGCACTCTGTTTTTGTTCTTCTCATTTATGGGTTTGGGTTTTACTTGTGGTCATTGTACAGTTTTTGGCTTCCCTGTCTTAAAACATTTTGTTTTTTTAATTTTGAGAAAATCTCAAAACAGAAGGGAGAAAGACTTACCTCAATAGAAGATTATGGGTGGATGGTGAAAATTCTCCCTCCTGTTCTGTTACCTTATATGTGATAGTTTGCATCAGTGCATCAGAGGTGAATCTGTTGGCTTGATGGTATATGTTGAGTGGAGGTGGAATGAGATGCCATTGGTCAGTGAATAGTCAGTGTAGGACTGTTCCTGGTGCCTAGCATGCCAAGGTTCTTGCCCATTCTCTGAGTCTGGTTCTTCAGACCCCCTGTTGATTCTGTGAGCTAGCTAAAACCCTTTCACCAAAGTTTTATATTAAGTCCTCAGTTGCCTTAAAGAATTCTAACAAGTATGGCAATCCTTCATTGACCTTCATAGAAATAAAGAAGGACTACGGGAATACCTCATTTAAATGTGTTTTGCAGAATTTGTGTATTACACACATTGACAATTAGTGGCAACCCTACCTCAAGCAAGTTTATGGGTGCCATTATCCAACAGCACTTGCTCACTTCATGCCTCTATGTCACATTTTGGTAATTCTAACAATATTTTAAACTTTTTCATTGTTATATTTGTTATGATCTATGATCAGTGTTCTTTGATGTTACTACTGTAATTGTTTTTGAAGTACCATGAACTATGCAGATTTTATAAGACAGCAAACTTAGTAAATGTGTGTTTTCTTATTGTTCAACTGACCAGCCACTCCCTCATATCTCTCCCTCTCTTTGGGCCTCCCTTTGCTCTGAGACATGACAACATTGAAATTAGGCCAGTTAATAGCCCTATAGTGGCCTCTAAATGTTCAAATGAAAGGAAGACTTGCGTGTCTCATTTTAAATCTAAATCTAGAAATGATGAAGCTTAGTGAGGAAGGCATGTGGAAAGCCAAGATAGGCTGAAAGCTAGGCCTCTGGAACCAAACAATTGGTAAAGTTGTGAACATAAAAGCTCTTTAAGGAAGTTAAAAATGCTACTCCAGTGAGTGATAAGAGAGCAAAATAGCCTCACTGCTGACACGGAGAAAGTTTAGTGGTCTAGATAGAAGATCAATCCAGCCACAACATTTCCTTAAGCCAAAACCTAATCCAGAGCAAGGCTCTAAGTCTCTTCAATTCTGTGAAGATTGAAAGATGTGAGGAAGCTGCCGAAGAAAAATTTGAAACTCACAGAGATTGGTTCATGAGGTTGAAAGGAAAGGAGACTGCTCCATAACACAGATGTGCAAGGAGAAGCAGTAAGTGCTGATATGGTAGCTATAGCAAATTATCCAGAAGATCTAGCTAAGATAAGTTAATGAAGGTGGCGTATAAACAAGATTTTCAGTGTAGATAATGTAACCTTTTATTGGAAGAAGATGCCATTTAGGGAGGTCAATGACTGTTTTTTATTTTAATGTTTATTTTTGAGAGAGAGAGACATTTTTTTAATGTTTATTTTTGAGTGGGGGAGGGGCAGAGAGAGAGAGAGGGAGACACAGAATCCAAAGCAGGCTCCAGACTCTGAGCTGTCAGCACAGAGCCCAACGTGGGGCTTGAACTCACCAACTGTGAGATAATGAGCCAAAGTCGGACACTTAACTGACTGAGTCACTGAGGCACCCCTGCCTGGTTTAAAAGGGTTATAGGATAGCCTGACTCTGTTCTTAGGGCTACAGTAACTTGAAGTTGAAGCCAGTGCTCACGTACCATTCTAAAAATCCTAGCACCCTCAATAATTACGCTAAATCTATTCTGCTTGTGCTCTAGAAATGGAACAACAAAGCCTGGATGACAGTAGGTCTGTTTACAACGTAGTTTATCAGATATTTTATGGCCACACTTGAGACCAATCTTCAGAAAAAAATATTCCTTTCAAAATATGACTCCTCAGTGACAATGCACCTGGTCACCCAAGAATTCTGATGGACATGTACAAGATTAATGTACTGCTAGTACAACATCCATTCTGTACCCCCTGAATCAAGGAATAATTTTGACTTTCAAGTTTTTCTGTTTGGGAAATGCATTATTTAAAACTAGAGCTGCCCTAGATAGTGATTCCTCTGATGGATCTGGGAAAAGTAAAATGAAAATCTCTGGAAAGTAGTCACCATTCTAGATGCCATTAAGAAGATTCACATGGGAAGAGGTCAAAATATCAACATGAATAGGAGTTTGGAAGAAGTTGATTCCAACCCTCATGACTTTGAGGGGTTCCAGACTTCAGTGGAGGAAGTAACTATAGATGTGTAAACAACAAGAATTAGCAGCTAGAATGGAAGTGGAGCCTGAAGGTGTGGCTGAATTGCTGCAATCTCATGATCAAACTTTGATGGATGAGGAGCTGCTTCCTATGAATGAGCACAGAAAGTGGTTTCTTGATATAGACTATATTTCTGGTGCAGATGCTGTGAAGATTGTTGAAATGACAACAAAGGATTTAGAATATTACATAAACCTAGTTGCTAAAGCAGTGGCAGGGGTTGAGAGATTGACTCCAATTTGAAAGAAGTTCCACTTTGGATAGATACTATCAAACAGCATTGCATGCTACAGAGAAATTCTTCATGAAAGGAAGAGTCAATTGATGTGGCAAACTGCATTGTTGTCTTATTTTAAGGAATTGCCACATCCACCCTAACCTTAAGCAACCACCACCCTGATCATTCACCAGCCATCAATACTGAGGCAAGACCTTCCAACCAGCAAAAGATTATGACTCCCTGAAAGGTCAGATTTTATTTTAGCAATAAAATATTTTTAAATTAAAGTATGTACATTTTTAGGTATAATGCTGTTGCACACTTAATAGATTACAGAATAGTATAGACATAACTTTTATATGCACTGGGAAACCAAAGAAATTCATTTGACTCTATTATGATAGTTGGTTTATTATGATGGTCTGGAACTAAACCTGAAATATCTCTGAGATATGCCTGCAGTGTGTGTGTGTGTGTGTGTGTGTGTGTGTGTGTGTGTGTGTGTGTGTGTGTTTTAGCACAGCTCTGGAAATTATATGGGTCTGTTTCTCCCAATTACTCTCTGTGGGAGGGATGCCTTTAGTTTTTGTGTATGTAAAAAGTTGGGGAGAAAAGGCTTTCTTACACAGGAAGAAGCAGTGAGCTCTATTTTTGGCATAGTAAGGAAGACTTCACACTGAAGGTTAAAGTTTTAGTCAATTTCACTTCTAAGGCAAAAGTGCTTTTCTCTATCCACCCTAATCTCCTCCATTCACGTCTTATGTGTTTAGTACAGATCTGGTAATAGTTGTAATTCTGCTCATTTCTTCAAGTCTCTGTTTGCATCCCCTTTTATGTAATAAACAGGAACTGGGAAGGACCCAGCCATCCCATTTGTTAGGAATGTAATTCTTTCATCATTGTATTGGGTGAATCTGAACTTGTAGCTCTCTGGCATTTTACACTGTGGTTTCCACTGCTTAGATTTCATCATTAATTAATTACGTCTGTTTTGAAAAAAAAAATTTTTTAACGTTTATTTATTTTTGAGACAGAGAGAGACAGAGCATGAATGGGGGAGGGGCAGAGAGAGAGGGAGACACAGAATCGGAAGCAGGCTCCAGGCTCTGAGCCATCAGCCCAGAGCCCGATGTGGGGCTCGAACTCATGGACTGCAAGATCGTGACCTGAGCTGAAGTCGGACGCCCAACCGACTGAGCCACCCAGGCGCCCCTAATTATGTCTGTTTTGTCTTATAAAGTCTCTTACAATGCTTGGGCTTCTGATGTCACTTCTTTTCCAGAACTGGTAGACTGCCTCATCATTTTTTAAGAACAATTTTCTATTTTCCAATGGGAACTTGGGAGAGGAGAGAGAGAAATAGATGTCCTCAGGTACCATCTAGTTTTGCCATTTCATAAAATTTCCAATAATTCTCAATCTGGCTGTACCTTGGAGAATTTTTTTTTTTAATTTTTTTAAATGTTTATTCATTTTTGAGACAGAGAGAGGCAGAGCATGAATAGGGGAAGGTCAGAGAGAGAGGGAGACACAGAATCTGAAAACAGGCTCCAGGCTCTGAGCTGTCAGCACAGAGCCTGGTGGGGCTCGAACTCATGGACCGCGAGATCATGACCTGAGCCGAAGTCAGAAGCCCAACCGACTGAGCCACCCAGGCGTCCCGAGAAAATTTTTTAAATACCATTGCCTGTGGCTCATTCACAAAGATGATGATTTATATAATCTGGAATGGAACCCAGGCATCAAGAGGTTTTTAAAGCTCCCCAGATGATTGCAAAGTGGAGTAAAGTTAAAGACTTTCTAAGCCAAATATGTGGCCATGTTTAAGTATAGGGGTGAATTGTCAAACTTCAGTGTCTATAAGAATAGCCAGAGGAGATAAGACACCTGGGTAGCTCAGTCAGTTGGGTGTCCGACTTTGGGTCAGGTCATGATCTTGTGGTTTGTGGGTTCGAGCCCCATGTTGGGCTCAGTGCTGACAGCTCAGAGCCTGGAGCCTGCTTCGGATTCTGTGTCTCCCTCTCTCTCTGCTCCTCCCCTGCTCACACTCTGTCTCTCTTTCTCTCTCTCTGTCTCTCTCTCTCTGTCTCTCTCTCTCAAAAATAAATAAACATTAAAAAAAAAAAAAAAGAATAGCCAGAGGAGATTCTGGGGCCAGCTACTCAAGATGCTGATTAGGTAGAAGTGTTACGGTTGCTTCTGCTTGAGATATCCTCAAGAGGAGCAGAGAGCGGAAATTTCCTTCAGCAGTTTGTGAATACTTCTCTTTCTTTCTGTCTTTATTTTTGTGTAGTTTGAAAGGCCTTCACCCTTCTACTTACAAATAACAGGTAAAGATGATCTGACACAGCTTCAAAATCCTCAGTATTGTAAAGCAGGAAGCTACCCACCAACATTGAAGTGAACTTGAAATGTAATATGCATCCTGCATGTTATTCCCAACCTGGCCCATCTCAGTTCTTAACACTAGCTGGTTTATCTTCCTAGGACCACTTTGATGGCCTATTCTGGGATTCCTTATTTTTCAAAGGCAGTCAGTTTTTCAAAATTAATGATCTATCAAACAATAGTGACAATCACAGACATAATTTTAATCAATAAAAATAGGGTAGTCGTTCCTTCATATTTGAAAAGCAACATTATATTTTGCCTTTTTTAAGATCAAAACAAAACAAAACGAAAAAAACCCAAGGGCTCAATTTGTCACTCTTTGGAGCGAATACGAATTCCTCAAGGTCAAAAGGAAGAGAACTGATCTCTATGTCCTTGTATACCATAACTGAGTTTAGCTCTTCTCTAAAACTAAAATATAGTTACAAAATTCAAAGACTTTCAGAAGACTTTGGGGGACATAACTAAAAAATATTTTGCCATTCTGATGATGAGGGCCTCTGCATAGATTTTTAACCATCATGGAAGTAAAGTGCTTCCACATAGTCTGCCAAACTAGAAGAGGAAATATTTTAAAATTTCATAAAAACTTTAGAGACATTAAATTTACAGATATCTTATAGTCCACTATCCAAGAGACTATATCTTCCACAAACTAAAATTCTAATTTTTCTCTAACACAGTTTTATTTATTTATTTATTTATTTATTTATTTATTTATTTATTTATTTTTTATTTTTTTTTTAATATATGAAATTTACTGTCAAATTGGTTTCCATACAACACCCAGTGCTCATCCCAAAAGGTGCCCTGCTCAATACCCATCACCCACCCTGCCCTCCCTCCCACCCCCCATCAACCCTCAGTTTGTTCTCAGTTTTTAACAGTCTCTAATGCTTTGGCTCTCTCCCACTCTAACCTCTTTTTTTTTTTTTTTTCCTTCCCCTCCCCCATGGGTTTCTGTTATGTTTCTCAGGATCCACATAAGAGTGAAACCATATGGTATCTGTCTTTCTCCGTATGGCTTATTTCACTTAGCATCACACTCTCCAGTTCCATCCATGTTGCTACAAAAGGCCATATTTCATTTTTTCTCATTGCCACGTAGTATTCCATTGTGTATATAAACCACAATTTCTTTATCCATTCATCAGTTGATGGACATTTAGGCTCTTTCCATAATTTGGCTATTGTTGAGAGTGCCGCTATAAACATTGGGGTACAGGTGCCCCTATGCATCAGTACTCCTGTATCCCTTGGATAAATTCCTAGCAGTGCTATTGCTGGGTCATAGGGTAGGTCTATTTTTAATTTTCTGAGGAACCTCCACACTGCTTTCCAGAGCGGCTGCACCAATTTGCATTCCCACCAACAGTGCAAGAGGGTTCCTGTTTCTCCACATCCTCTCCAGCATCTATAGTCTCCTGATTTCTTCATTTTGGCCACTCTGACTGGCGTGAGGTGGTATCTGAGTGTGGTTTTGATTTGTATTTCCCTGATAAGGAGCGACGTTGAACATCTTTTCATGTGCCTGTTGGCCATCCGGATGTCTTCTTTAGAGAAGTAACACAGTTTTAATCACATAACCTTAAAATCAGGAGAAGAAAAATAAAATTAAAAATTTAAATACAAATAATTCTTTTGTGTATACATTTGCCTTCTGAAAAAAGTAGAATGTTTGATGATTTAATCCCAGTATGAAATATGCATTTAGATTCTACATGAAACGTGTAGTCCCTTTTAATGATAATCTATTTAGCATAACAGCACATCTGATTTATTAACTCTTAATTACATATTCTAGAAACAACCAAAAAAATCTCTTCTGTTTCTTACTGGAGGTTTTTACCATAGAAAAACAGAACATTTTGAGAGTAGGTAATTAAGAAACCAGCATCTAAAATTTCACTTAAGTAAAATGTAAGGTAAAGGCGTGTATTAATATCGTTTCTATAAGATTCATAAAACCTTGTCTGGAAAACCTTTTCTGGTGCATTGCAAGGTGGGAAGTTGAGATGAATTTAATCTGCATTATAATAGCTAGATCAAAACAGTGTTTCAAAAAAAGAGGATAGTGACTGAAAGATTGGGTACCAAAATATAGGGAAAGAGCGTGTCAAAATTTCTAGGGATAATATGTACTAAGTATATATTGTTTTGGAAGAACAAGAACACAAGGGATTTATTCATGAATTAAGATGTTTCAGATGTTTATCAAGTAACTACTAGAATCTAGGCACTGCATTAGATTCTAGAGATGTAATAGTGGGCTCTTTAAAACTCTCTTTAGTCATGTAGCTCTTGATCTACTGGAATATGCATATGTGGATTAAATATATATATATAAAGAGTAAGTTAATATTTTTAGTAAAAAAAAATAAAGTTCAAATTCATCAAAATCCATTTGAATGTATTTAATCAACATAATACTACTGTAGGTGAATTAAGGAAGAAACAACTTGAAAATTCCCCATAAGTCATCATGAGAAACTATGGTTAGTATATATGGAAATGCTATAAGCTTAGACATCTGTTATTGATCCTAGAGTTGACCTCTGAAGGGAGTTTCTATATCTGAAGTTGAACCTTTTAGACATATTTAAGTTTAAGGAAAGAAATGAAAACTTGATAAGAATGTAATGATAAAAATTTAAATAAGCTTCATCTTGGAGGGAAACTCTTGAAGCAGAGTAGAAACCTGACCATAAACTTGGGGCTAATTGTAATTATTATCTGGGCTGGTACAATTTTTATTCGTTTCTAATGAGTAAGATAAAGTTGAGTTAAATCATGTGTATCTATTTTCCAGAGCAGAAGTGTGTATATGATACAAAGTAAAATATCTAAGGTACTGACATCTATCACTATTTTCAGTAATAGTGAACAAGTTAAATTACTCCTGAAATATGTTAACATGGGATATGTTGACTTAAGTGTTCTATCTCATGAGAATATATTGAAAGCCATCAATCATTAAGCTTTTTGTTTGTCAAATGGATAAAAATAAAATTCAATTTTAAAACTGCTTTTTGATCTTTAGATATTTTAAAAATATATTCTACAATTCAAAGGAAATTGATGAACAACTTAACATCATATAAATGCTAATTATGTAAATTACAAAACTAAAACAATGCATAAAAGATATATGTACTTAAATTATTCATTTTTTAACCAAATCTTTGAAACAACCAGTGTTTCATTTGTTGGCCCTCAAGACAGTGAGCAGTATTCTTACAAATAAAAGACCCTCTCAACATGAATTATTAAAAGGGCAAGAACAGGAATTCTTACAAAGATGCAAAAAAAAAATCAGACAAAAACAACCTCATGAATTTTCAGCAGAAGTTACTACCTGTGGCTAACAAAGTGCATAGCCAGGGCAAAATCTAGCATCCCTCACAAATACTTCCATCTCCTTAACCATTTAAAGGCTGTTTTCCCATTAGTCACTTCATTGCACTTGGAATCACTGGGATTCTGAAGTGCATATATGCAATAAATTTATATATGTTTTCTCATTTAGAGAGTGTCAACTCAATTCATGGAAAGTTATGAATGAGTGTTTCTGTATCTATTTGCTTTAACATTAAGCTAACAAAAAGGGTGAGATTATGCAATTCAGTATTTGGATTTTTCCGTCTTTAAATCTGATAATGAGAATGTGACAACATTTGAAGTTCAAAACACAGGGGCATCTGGGTATGTCAGTAGGTTAAGCATCTGACTTGGGCTCAGGTCATGACCTTGTTGTTTATGGGTTTGAGCCCTGTGTCAGGCTCAGCTCAGAGCTTGGAGCCTGCTTCTGTCCCTCTGCCCCTCTGCCACTCACACTCTGTCTCTCAAAGATAAATAAACATTAAAAAAATTTTCAGTTGAAAAACACAGAATAAACAATATCCTAAAATGTACAAATTTGATAATGCCACAAGGTATTGACAAGACCAGGAAAAAGAAGCCAATTCACTTTATCATTAAATAGGATAAAACATTTTTAATTATTGTGACTCTAATGTAGAGAAAGATACTGTTTTCTATGCTAATTTTTAATAAAATACTTGTTTTATATTTATGCATGTAAATTCAGAAAATTAAGAATATCTGTTAATGACTCAGATACTTTTTATCAATTAGGTGGAAATTACTATAATATTTTTAAATTACCTAAGGAAAAATAGCTGAGTAGGTATACTTAGGGATCAACTATAAATTACCAATAAAATCTACTAAATATTCAGGCATGTTTCATGAGGAGAAAAATAAACATCATAGGTCAAACAGCAAAAAATACCCCTATCTTCTTAATGAGAAAATAGGAAAGAAAACATCTTCCTTTAACTACTGAAAAACTTGTGTGGTTTGTTTTAGATTTGAAATTTAAACTTAAGAACTACCATTTTGGCCTCTAGCTTTGTATTTACATTTATTAGCAAATATCTGAGACTGTCAAAATACACTAATCAGTATCATCAAGGAATAAAACATAATGTGAAAAAATAGTGAGTTGAAATAATGGAGATTAAACACCTCACTTAATATGAGGAAGAGTGAATGAAAAGGGAACAATGCCTGGAAATATCCTGGTATTGCAATTTACTAATAAAACTACCACCACAAAAACACAAAGTATCTTAGACATTAGGACAGGAATATTCTGGTTATAGGTTATATGGTATTAAGCATATCACAGAATACATAGGAAACAGTAAAAAGGTTTTACTTGAATGAAAACTCTTAGACTTAAATGTCTTATAAAAATGTTAAGGATTTAAAATGAGTGATTTATAAAGCCTTCAACTCAAAATGATTTTAAAAGGCAAAAAACAACAACATAGAATAAAGAAACTAAAGATAAAAAACCGAAAGTGATGAATGGAAAGCAAAGAAACTGAATTCATAATAAATCCAAGGTCTTTTTTTTTTTATAAAAAACAAACAACAGGGGCGCCTGGGTGGCTCAGTTGGTTAAGCGGCCGACTTCGGCTCAGGTCATGATCTCACAGTCCGTGAGTTCGAGCCCCACATCGGGCTCTGAGTGCTGACAGCTCACAGACTGGAGCCTGCTTCAGATTCTGTGTCTCCCTCTCTCTCTGACCCTCCCTCGTTCATGCTCTGCCTCTCTCTGTCTCAAAAATAAATAAACATTAAAAAAAAAAAATTAAAAAAAAAAAAAAACATTTTAAAAAAAAACAAACAACAGCAACAAAAAAACAAAGAACCCAATAGGGGTGCCTGGGTGACTCCATAGGTTGAGCATTTTACTTTGGCTTCTGTCATGATCTCACAGTTTGTGAGTTCAAGCCCCACATCGGGCTCTGTGCTAACAGCTGGGAGCCTGGAGCCTGCTTCTGATTCTATGTCTCTGTCTCTCTGTCAAAAATAAATATTTACAGTAGAGGCTAAAGTCTGGGATTGTGATACTTCCCGCTTTGGTCTTCTTCAATATTACTTTGGCTATTCGGAGTCTTTTGTGGGTTCTTAAAAATTTTAGGATTGCTTGTTCTAGCTTTGAGAAGAATGCTGGTGCAATTTTGATTGAGATTGCATTGAATGTGTAGATTGCTTTGGGGAGTATTGACATTTTAACAATATTTATTCTTCCAATCCATGTGCATGGAATGTTTTTCCATTTCTTTATATTTTCTTCAATTTCCATCATAAGATTTCTATAGTTTTCAGCATACAGATCTTGTACATCTTTGGTTAGGTTTATTCCTAGGTATTTTATGCTTCTTGGTGCAGTTGTGAATGGGATCAGTTTCTTTATTTGTCTTTCTGTTGCTTCATTATTAGTGTATAAGAATGCAACTGATCTGTACATTAATTTTGTATCCTGTGACTGTGCTGAATTCATGTATCAGTTCTAGCAGACTTTTGGTGGAGCCTCTACTACAAAGGGGTAATCATCAAGACAGCATGGTATTGGCACAAAAACAGAGACAGAGAGCATTGGAATAGAATAGAGACTCCAGAATTGGACCCACAAAAGTATGGCCAACTAATCTTTGACAAAGCAGGAAAGAATATCCAATGGAAAAAAGACAGTCCCTTTAACAAATGGTGCTGGGAGAACTGGACAGCAACATGCAGAAGGATGAAACTAGACCACTTTCTTACACTTTCTGACACAAAAATAAACTCAAAATGGAGGAAGAACCTGGATGTGAGACAGGACACCATCAAACCCCTAGAGGAGAAAGCAGGAAAAAAAACCTCTCTGACCTCAGCCACAGAAATTTCTTACTTGACACATCTCCAAAGGCAAGGGAATTAAAAGCAAAAATGAACTATTGGGACCTCATGAAGATAAAAAGCTTCTGCCCTGCAAAGGAAACAATCAACAAAACTAAAAGGTAACCAACGGAATGGGAAAAGATATTTGCAAATGACATATCAGACAAAAGGCTAGTATCCAAAATCTGTAAAGAACTCACCAAACTCCAAACCGGAAAAACAAATAATACAGTGAAGAAATGGGCAGAAGACATGAATAGACACTTCTCTAAAGAAGACATCCAGATGGCCAACAGGCACATTAAAAGATGCTCAATGTCACGCCTCATTAGGGAAATACAAATCAAAACCACACTGAGATATCACCTCACACCAGTCAGAGTGGCTACAATGAACAAATCAGGAGGCTATAGATGCTGGAGAGGATGTGGAAAAACGGGAACCCTCTTGCACTGTTGGTGGGAATGCAAACTGGTGCACCCACTCTGGAAAACAGTGTGGAAGTTCCTCAAAAGATTAAAAATAGATCTACCCTGTGAACCAGAAATATCACTGCTAGGAATTTACCCAAGGGATACAAGAGTGCTGATGCATTGGGGCACTTGTACCCCAGTGTTTACAGCAGCACTTTCAACAATTGCCAAATTATGGAAAGAGCCTAAATGTCCATCAACTGACGAATGAATAAAGAAGATGTGGTTTTTATACATGATGGAATACTACGTGGCAATAAGAAAGAATGAAATCTGGCCATTTGTAGCAACGTGGATGGAACTGGAGAGTGTTATGCTAAGTGAAATAAGTCATACAGAGAAAGACTGATAGCGTATGTTTTCACTCTTATGTGGATCCTGAGAAACTGAACAGAAGACCATGGGGGAGGGAAGGAGGAAAAAGAAAGTTAGAGAGGGAGTGAGTCAAACCATAAGAGATTCTTAAAAACTGAGAATAAACTGAGGGTTGATGGGGGATGGGAGGGAGGTTAGAGGGGGTGATGGGCATTGAGGAGGGCACCTGTTGGGATGAGCACTGAGTGTTGTATGGAAACCAATTTGACAATAAATTTCATATTAAAAAATAAAAATAAACCAGCTTTAAATCTTTAAAACCAAAAAATTCAAATAAATATTTAAAAAATTTTAAAAACCAAATAGTAAAATAATCTCATCAGGGCTTATAAAAACAAAAGAGATGAAATACGGACACTATGGACACAGAGACAACAAATGAGAGGTCATGAGAAGAGAGGGGTGGGGAGATAGGCGTATGTCCAGATGTCTACCTCAAAAACTGAGATGATTGCTATTATGTTGCATGCCTGGCATCTTTTCATTGTGGAACCACATACCTCACTTAATGTGATTCTGTTGACACTGAACCATGCACTCCTCACTCCAGTGTGTATTCTGTGACCTATGCTCCTGCAACCATACTCCTGCCCAAGAAGTGTTATCCTGAGTGGAGACATACAGGGATGAAAAGTATAGATTTTTCTCAACTTAGGATGGGGTTACTTCCTGGTCAACTCATCATAAATTGAAAATATTTTTAAAAGTCAAAAATTCATTTAATGTACCATAAAATTGCATAAAATTTTATGCAAATGTATCAGAAATCATCAATCAAATAGATGATTCTCTAACCAATTCAAGAAAGAATGTATTTGGTAAGTAAGGAAATGACTAAAACATATTTTAGCCAATAAAAGAGTATAGGAAAACACAATGGCTCTGCATGGGAAGACTCAATATTTTTATTCTCTTCAAATTGATAATTAATATAACAAGAAATTGAAGTAGGTTTTTTAAAGAACTTGAGTGAATGATACCAAAGTTCATCTGGAAAAATGACAACAGCCAGGGAAATTTTGTAAAAGGAGAATAAAAAGAGATCAGTTATCCTGTTCTATGTTTAAAATGGATTATAAAGCTTTGTGGAACTCATGAAAAAAAGAAAAGCCATAATCAAAAAGCCGTATTTGAAACAAAACAAATTTCAGAAATAGATCTAACTAAATATAAAATTAATATCAAAACTTGGAATTCACACCAGTGGGAAATTACTCAGTAAGTGGTACTGAGAAGGCTTATCATTTAGGAAAAAAAGTGAATCCCTATCTTATATTGCAAAACCAAAATTCTAGTTAGGACAAAAATTTAAAAGTTAAAAAGATCAGTGTTTAGTAGTATACAGACGAAACATTCTTTGTTAAAAACATGAAAAACTTATGTTTGTGATTGACTTATATATTTGGGCAGTCACATTGGGGGCATAAATATTTACAAATGAAATGGAGAGCAGGTTGGGGGTTACTAGGTATTAATAAGGAACTAGGGGCAGAACACGGTGGTTATGGCTATAAAAGGGTAATACTAGGGATCCTCATGGTGATAGAAATGCTTTCTTGACCTTATCAATTTTAGAATCCTGCTTTTGATTTGTACTATAGTTTTGCAAGATGTTACCATTGGGGGAAACTTAGAAATATGAAATCTCTTATAGTTTTGTCTTATATCTATATGAGAATCTTTAACTCAAAATTAAAAGTTGAATTAAAATCTTAACAGCTGAAAAAAAAACATGAAAAACTAAGCTAAAAGAAATTAACACAATAGGAAAAACTATTTGCAACAAACTTACCAACTATGAATCTGAAAATACAAAAACCTCAAACCATTGTAAACCATATCTAACATTCCAATAGAAAAATAGTCCCAGAACTTCTATAGGCAATTCTAAAGGAAATGACCCAAATGGTCAAAAACATGAAAAACAATGGGTGACTGCCATTGTCTTTGTATGGCTGGTGTCTTTTCATTGTGGAACCACATCCCTCACTTAATGTGATTCTGTTGACACCAACTACAGTGAACCATGCACTTCTCACTCCAGTGAGTACTCTTGTGACCTATGCTCCTGCAGCCATACTCTTACCCAAGAAGTGTTATCCTGAGTGGAGACATACAGGGATGAAAAGTATAGATTTTTCTCAACTTAGGATGGGGTTGCATCCTGATAAACTCATCATAAATTGAAACTATTTTCAAGCCAAAAATGCATTTAATGTACCACATCTACTGAACATCATAGCAGTTGAACTAAATAATCTAATACAAAGCCTTTTTTATAAAGTATTAAAACTCTCGTGTAATATACTGAATACTGAACACAAAAACCAGAAAGGTTGTATGGGTACGGAAGAGTTGTAAGTGTACTGCTTGTTGATACTCTTCATTCGGGGCAGATAGGAAGCTGTGGCTCACTGCTGCTGTCCAGCATCATGGGAGAGTATCCTACCACATTATCACTAGCCTGGGAAAAGATAAAAATTTGAAGTATGGTTTTGAATGCATAATTACTTTTGCACCATCGTAAAGTTGAAGAATTATAAGCTGAAAAATATTAAGTCAAGGCCCTCCATAACTGAAGCCAAATTATTAGGAGGCAACACTACTGAAGAAGAGAATGTTCACAACCGCATGTTGCTTTTCTCACATTCCATGGGCTATCCAGTTTCCTTCCAATAAGCCACCCTTTAGTGAAGGTAGACACAATCTACCTCTTGAAATAAAAAAACCCTTAAGTGATACAAACTGTTGAATCTCATCAGTGATCAAAGAAATGTAAATTACAATAACTATAATATTTTCGCCCAAGTTAAGTAAACATTAAAACAAATGGCAATAAGCAAAAGGTTTTATGGGCAATAAAGTAAACTATACAAAGCTTTTGGATGCATTTATTTTTTTCCTTAAATTTTATTTTTTAAAAAATGGTAAAAACATAAAGTGAAGGAAAGAGATGGGGTACCTGGGTGGGTCAGTTGGTTAAGCATCCAAATCTTGATTTCAGCTCAGATCGTAAGCTCATGGTTTATGGGTTCGAGCCCTGCCTTGGTCTCTGCACTGACAGTGCAAAGCCTGCTTGGGATTCTCAATCTCTCCCTCTCTCTCTGAAAATAAATAAATAAATAAATAAATAAATAAATAAATAAATAAATAAATAAATAAAATTTTTAAAGTGAAGGAAACGGGTGCCTGGGTGGCTCAGTCTGTTAAGCATCTGACTCTTGATTTCAGCTCAGGTCATGATTTCACAGTTCATGAGTTGGAGCCCTGCATGGGGCTCTGTGCTGACAGTGCCCTCCCTAGTCTGCTTGAGATTCTCCCTTTCTTGTCTGTCCCTCCCCGACTTGTGCTCACTGAACACTATTTTCCCCATTAATTTTACAAAGAAAATATTGCATTAATATATATTTTACAGCCTGACAAAGATGAGGTAGTAGTTAGGTCCCTGCAGGGAAGAGATGGCAAACCAAGTTTAGGTAATTTGAGGTTTACAAGAATATGAGCAGAGTTCAGGGAAGTCAACAAGGGATAGTGCAATACCCTGGGGTTAGAAACAACTGGAAGCCTTTACCTCCTAGGCCTGAACAGAGGGGGGGAAGGTTACAGAAATGTGGAGAGTAGCTGTTTGGAGCTGTGGACTTCAGTAAAGTTTTGCCACCATCCCTCAAATACTAAAACATTTTGAAAGAGGCAAATATAAGGTGTCAGACTTAGATGAAAAGGACTGAGTGCTATTTGTAAAACTGAAAATATGTAATTAAATGCATACTCCACTCTGAAATTAGTTGACCCTTTCTAGTAGGGTGTTATTTTCTGAAATCTGTATATATAATTTCTAATATTTTTAATTTATATATATATTTAATATAAATATACTTTTAATAAAAATGTAGATTTGAAACTAATATAGCACTGTAGGTTTATTATACTTGAATAAAAAATAAAGAATTCAATGCTATATCAAAGCCAGTAACTCATAACCACAAAATATTTATAACATATATAGCAAACACTTGTTACTGTTTTTCATAGATTTATCCTCAAAGGGATAAATTTCCTTTCCTCTTCAATTAAACAGTTCCGGGTCTTTAAGTAGACTTAGGTAAGAACTTGAATTCTTACCAAGGTAGGTCAATTCATATTTTGTCTACTATACCTATACTGTATATGCTTACATGGTTATGCCATATAAATTATTTCATCCCTAAGGAGCCTGATTCCATAGCTATTGCCACAGATCCGTTCAAGTCAAAGGTCTTATTCCATCCTGCAGACTGAAAGAAACTATACCCACGTTTACCTTGGTAAATAAATATACAAAGTAAAATATGTTAGTAAGCATATGTAAAATATCTAAATATGTAAAATTTAGGATGGGTTGGGCATGAAAAACGTAAACAAATGCCAAGAACAATTTAAATTCTAATTTTGTGTTCTGTGGAGAAAATTATTTTAAGTCATAGGTATTTTGTAATTAAGGTTTTTTATTTTTATTTTTTTCATTCAGTGTTTCATTTTGGCAGTCAATAAAGGCTACCTGGAGACGGTAATGTCTGAACTAAGATTGTAAGGTGAAAATCAATTAGTAAGTCAAAATTAGTCTGTCCAGCAGTGTATTGGAGCTGACTAGTACTAGGTCATGAGAGTTGACTATTTGTTTTTTTAGGAATTTTAAAAATAGGTTGCTAAACACGGTTTTTGTTAACAATTATGTAAGGTAATAACTAAATATATTATACATAAAGGCAATATGCAAAACTCATCACTTACTAATTATTATGCTGTGTTTTTGTCTATACTCTTGAGGTTATTTATATCTAATGAATATATAAGATAGAAATAATATATAGTAGCCCTATTGCTTCTTTTCCCAACTTTACACCCAATAATGTCATATTGGTAACTTGAATTCAGCTATGATTAAAGTATTTATGGTGTGGAAATTGGCAACCTTTAGAAATCAGAGGGTTGGGGGGCGCCTGGGTGGCTCAGTCGGTTAAACGTCTGACTTCAGCTCAGGATCTCACAGTTCCTGAGTTCAAGCCCCGCATCGGGCTCCATGCTGACAGCTCAGAGTCTGGAGCCTGCTTCAGATTCTGTGTGTCCGTCTCTCTCTCTCTCTCATGCTCTCTCTCTCTCTCTCTCAAAAGGTAAGCACACATTAAAAATTTTGTTTTTAAATCAGAGGGTTGTTTTGTTTTGTTTTTCTTAGAATGTTTACCAGCACACTGCTGGAAAAGTAAATAATGGACTGGGAGGATGAAAACATGCATATTCTAAGCAGAAAGACCTGCACAAATAAAGGGGAGAAAGGTGGCAAGGTGGCTCAGCTTTGGTAGGGGTAGCCGCAGTGGTAGTAGTGATAGTGGAGGTAGTGGTGGTAGCAGCTCTGAAAAACTTTACCAAGTGCTAGGCTTCTATTAGATGTGGAGTCTCACTCATTCTTCATAATCGCCCTATAAGGCAGACTATTAATAATTTCCGTTGTGCCAATGAGAGTCGTAGGCCCAGAGAGGTTAAAGAACTTGCCCGTGAGCTCACGGTAGCAGAGCTGTGCTATAATCCTGAGCATGTTGGGCAGATAGTTGAAACTCTTAATCACCACCTTCTGTGACTTGGGTATGATATACCAAAGCATCAGTGTTAAAGTGGGCAAAGATGATAAATTGACTGGAGAAGTTAGCAAGGGTCAGAACATAAAGTACTTACAACAAAATGAATACTAATAATTATTCCAAGAGTCTGTTACATGATGAGTTGTAAACCACGAACTTAATTCGTTTCACCACATGGCTCCTTACGATTAGCAGTTAGAAGCTACTCTTCACTATTTTAGCACAACACTGGTTTTCTAATAAAATGATCACGTTCATTATAATGAAATAATGAGGAAAGTTTAAAAATATGCAAGTACTCGGAGCGCCTGGGTGGCTCAGTCAGTTAAGCATCTGACTTCGGCTCAGGTCATGATCTCACAATTTGTGGGTTCAAGCCCCGTTTTGGGCTCTGTGCTGACAGTTCAGAGCCTGGATCCTGCTTCAGATTCTGTGTCTCCCTCTCTCTATTCTCTTCCCCTGCTTATGCTCTGTCTCTGTCTCTCAAAAATAAACATTAAAAAAATAATAAAAAATATGCGAATACTCAACCCTGATATGATCATCTTTATATATGTCAATATCATTCTAGACATCACTACACGCATACATACAAATAATAGGTGTTTTATAGACTGACACATAGATGATTATATGGGTGTCATTCTGAATCTACAGTCTCAATGAACTTTTGATTTCACAGTATTTTAGGTGTATAGAAAATTTGCAAAGATAGTACAGAGTGTTTTAATACACCTCACACAATCTAGATGGTTTCACTGGTGAACTCTACCAGAAATTTAGGAAAGAAATAATACCAATGTTCCACAAGCTTCCAGAAAATAGCAGAGGGAACACTTTCTAACTCATTTACTGAGGTCAGCATTTAGCCTAATAATAAAAGCAAAGAAAGACATTAGAGGAAAGGAAAACCAGTGTCTCTCATAAATGCAAAAATCCCTGATAAAATACTAGCAAATCAAATGAATAAAAATAATGTATAAGAATTGACAAATTGATAATACATACTAAGAATTATATACCATAAGCAAGTGAGATTTATTCCCGGTAAATAAAGCTGGTTAAAAAATTAAAAGACAATCTACCATCTTCACAGGATAAAGAAGAAAACTCACATGATCATATCAGTTGTCACAGAAAAAACATTTGACAAAGTTCAATGCTCATTCATGCTAAAAACTCTCAGCAAAATAAACTTGATAAGGAATATCTTGCAAATAAATTAGAAAAATAGAGATACCATTATATAGTACTATACCTATTAGAATAATTAAAATCCAAAAAACTGAAAATACCAATTGTTGGCGAGAATACAAAGCAACAGGAATTCTTATTCCTGGGAGTGCAAAATGGTACAGGCACTTTAGAAGACAGTTTGGCAGTTTCTTACATATTTTGGTACCGTCCACAGTTCTTGGATGTTCTGTTGGGGGGAGGTTGGGTCTTATTGCCATTTTTTTTTCTCTTTGCATTTCATTTTGCAAATGAAGTTTGCAAAGTTTCTGTGGACATGTCTTCAAGCTCACTTAATCTTACATCAATGTCAAGTCTGTTGATCCCACTGAAGATATTCTTCATTTCAGTTTTTCATGTCTAGCATTTTCTTTTCATCCCTTCTTCGGGTTTCTACCTCTGCTTATATTACCCAAATATTCTTGTATGTTCTCTACTTTTTCCATGAGAATGCTTAATATACTAGTTGTGTTTTTTTTTAAATATTGCTTTCTGATAATTACAACATCTGTGTCATTTCTGAGACTAATTCTGATAATTGCTTTGTCTCTTCAGACTTTTTTTTTTTACTTGTATTTAAATCCAAGATGGGTAAAATATAGTGTAATAGTGGTTTCATGAGTAGAATTTAGTGATTCATCACTTACATATAACACTCAGTGCTCATCCCAAAGAGTGCCCTCCTTAATGCCCATCACCCATTTAGCCCATCTCCCATTTAGCCCATCTCCCCACCTAACACCCCTCCAGCAACCCTCAGTTTTTTCTCTGTATTTAAGAGTCTCTTATGGTTTGCCTCCCTCTCTGTTTTTATCTTCTATTTCCTTTCCGTCCCCCATGTTCATCTGTTTTTCTTAAATTCCACATATAAGTGAAATCAGATGATAATTACCTTTCTCTGACTTAAGTTGCTTAGCAAAATACATTCTACTTCCACCCACATTGTTGCAAGTGGCAAGATTTTATTCTTCTTGATTGCTGAATAATGTTCCATTGTGTGTATACATATTTTGGTACTGTCCACAGTTCTTGGATGTTCTGTTGGGGGGAGGTTGGGTCTTTTTGCCATTTTTTTTTTCTGCGTGTGTACACACACACACACACACACCACTCTTCTTTATCCATTTGTAAATCAATGGACATTTGGGCTCTTTCCATAATTTGGTTATTATTTATAGACTCTCTTTTTGCATTGTTGTATCAGGGACCATTAGTGTGAATCTTTATGTTAATGTGACTAAGGGTTGGATTATAGTTAATGTTTGTTGTGGCTCTAGGTGCCAGAGGTTCCAAATTCCTCTAGTGTCCTTGGTTTTTCTCTCTTGGCTTCAAGCTTACCAATTACTCCTCTTCAGAGAGAGTGACTTGCAGCTTTTTTTTTTTTTTTTTTTTTTTAACAACAATCCCCTATTATATCTTGGAGTCCTGGGTAAATTGTAGGGAGAGGAAGTGTTTTATAATCTTTTGGTTAAACATAAATGTTTTAGCCTGAGTCTTTGGCTTTGACCTTCACAAGTGTTTCTCCAATGGTATAATTGTTTTTTCTCCTCCTCCTGTACCCCCTTCCCTGGCAGCAGGTTCCTAATCTATTTCTTTGAAGATTTGACCCTGTTAGAAAGTCCTGACCTTAGGTGAGACAGGTTGGAGAGAGCTGCAGGTGGAAAAATTGCATTCTTTCAACTGTGATAACTCTCTAGTAAGGTCTTTCCTTCGTTATGAAACACATCTAGAACATTCTCTACGTGATTAATTGGTCCTTGTCCCTATGAGAGCCAAGAGCCATTTTCTCAGATCTTTACTGTGATTACCTCGTAGAACTTCTGTAGTGAATCTGCAGAAAGTTTGGAGATTCCCCCTAAGACTGTGGCCCCCAGAAGTTTTTTATTCTTAAGTTAGACCATACTCAGTTGCCAGAAATTTTTCAGAATTATCATTTACATGTTCCTAGTAGTTTTGTCTCCAGAAGCCTCTCCAAATAAGCAGGTCTCAGCTACAATTTCCTCTACTCACTTGTCTCTCCAGATTTCAGGATGGTGATTTGCTGTGCAACCTCGGTTCTCTAGTTGGTCAAAAAAATTAGTTTTCAATTTATTTAGCTTTTTCTTGTTGCAGGGACAATAGAGACTGCTTTTAACTACTTTACATGTCAAATCAAAACTGAAAGTTCTGCATTTATTTTTAAGTTAAAGCATCAATTCTGATTTTAATGAGACTTATAAGTAAAAAAAATAACTAAAACTTGTTATATCATGAGGTGTATTGTAGCTAAGAGATTCCGCTAAAACTAGAAAAAAAGATTATGAAAAATATTAAATTTGAGTTGTCTTTTTAGGGAGGACATTAAAGCATGATTTCTTATATTAAACTTTATATAATAATAATAATAATAAGAAGAAGAATAAGAATAAGAATAATAAGAATAATATATTATTGGGGCATCTGGGTGGCTCAGTCAGTTAAGTGTCTGACTTTGGCTCAGATCATGATCTTGTGGTTTGTGAGTTCAAGCCCCGCATTGGGCTCTGTGCTGACAGCTCAGAGCCTGGAGCCCATTTCGGATTCTGTGTTTCCCTCTCTCTCTGCCCCTCCCTTGCTCATGCTCTTTCTCTCTCTTTCTCGCTCTCTCAAATATAAAAGATTTAAAAAAATAAAAAACATAATATATTCTGGATATAGGTCTTTGATTAAGTATATGACTTGCAGATATCTTCTCCTAGTCTATAGATTTTAACAGTGTCTCTCAAAGAGCAGAACTTTTGATTTGTATGAGGTCCAATTTATCAGTGTGTTGTTTTATGTGTTGTACTTCTGGTATTGTATCTAAGAGCTCTTTGCCTAAGAACTCTTTACAGGTTCATAGAGATTATTTTGCTAGGTTTTCTGCTATAACTTTTACAACTAGGTTTCACATTTAGGACTATGATCAACTTTCAGTTAACTTTTGTGCATGCTACAAAGTTAATTCAAAGTTCTTTTTTTGGCACATGGATATCCAGTTATTCCAGCACCATTTGTTGAAACAATTCTCCACTGAATTCTCTATCCACCTTTGTCAAATAAGTTTTTCATACATATCTATCTATCTATATATATATTATATTCCATTGACCTATTTGTCTCTCTTGACATCAATATTACAGTGATGTAGGTTCATAATGAGTCTTAAAATTAGTCCTCCAATTTTTATTTTCAAAGATGGTTTAGCTATTCTGGGCTCTTTGGATTTCCACACGAATTTTTGATTTGTTTTGCCAATATTGACAAAACAAAAAAACAAAAAAGCCTGCTGATATTTCAACTGGCAATGCATTGAATCTATAGATCAGTTTGAGGAGAACTGACATTTTTAAAATACTGAATTTAACAAGATATGAACACTGTATATCTCTCCATTTATTTAGGTCTTTTATTTCTCTCAGCATATACTTCTCTAAGAAAACAACTGACTCCTTGTCCAGTCTGAAACACTTTTGAAAGATAATCTTTTGCCTACACATTCATTTTCAGTTAATTTTAATGCTTGGTAATCATCACCATCCCATTCAACCAACTTAATTTTAGCTGTTTTAGTCCAGTGAAACTTCCAAAGAAGCTTACCCTCTATGACTAGTGTTTTCAGATATAATTTCTCTGGTATTTACTCACACTAGCCTTTTCGTTATTTCTCATCTCAAGTGAGAAGTATTTCCCTGAGATTTTGTGGCAGGAACACTCAAGTTCATAGTGTTTATGTGTAAAAGCACTTTCAAGTGATGAGTCATGCCTGGATTACAACCTCATACCTGGAGCTCTCTGGGCTTTGTCAGTGATTATGAAGGCCAAAATTCTCCAGAATTGAAAGCAAAAATGTTAGTTATGAGTCCTCTGGTCCCCTCCTTGGACTCTAGTGAGCATGGGAGACTTCTAAGCCTATGTTAAACTGAATTTCTAACAATCCCGTGAACTAGAGCCCAATCTGAGCCAATGCATACTCTTCTGATTCAGTAAACCCCTTCCAAACCCTCAGTTCACTGTAGTAATTATGAAAAACAATACTTAGTAGACTCTGATCTACTTTCTTTTTTATCAATATGTATGCTACTTGAGAACATTTTGTTTAGCAGAATTGTAAAAAAGAGTCTCAGAAAGCATTGTGTACTCTCACAGGGATTTCTCATTCTTTCTCATTTCAAGATTTCATTTTTCTTTCCTATTACACCTCAGCTGGCTCTTACTTTAAAACTTGGCCACTACTGCTTTGTGGCATAAGTTTAGAGCTGGAGCTATCCATTTCATTTTGCTTGTTTCTTAATATCCTTTGTTTAACATTCTTGTCCTTAGCGTTTGTCTTTTGGTTTAAAGCAAATACTATGTAGTCTTCGTATACAGAAGAATATCTTTATCATTACTACAAGCCATTTGGCTGAAAGATACTGGGGATCTACTCCCAGGTAAAATTTTACTATACTGAACAGAAAACTTGGAATTGAACAAGAATATAGTCATTTTTTTGTCTTGATCACTAATAGCCATTCAGTATTTGCTGTGCAGTATGGCATTCAGGTCTTTCATATGGCTTGGTTCAGCTAAACAAAAATTTAGTTTCACTAAAAATGAGTCTAGTCTTGCAGAACTTTTCATTTTGATGGCTTGAGATGCTCGAATATTCTAGAAAAAAACACTCATGCATCTTAAGATAACACCAATTTATTATATAGGTAGTATTTGAAGTTAAGATAACCAGCTAATATTTAAATATTTAATGTTAACATTAAAATATTTAATATTTAAATATTTAAAATATTTTAATAAAATACTTTTATCTGTAGCATTTGGATGAAAATCTTACAGATGATCTTGGTTTTGCTGATACTTTGTGATTTTACTTTTGTATGACTGGAGTGTCTTTTTATAATTGCTTCATCTAATAAAAAAAACAACAAAAACGAGTCCCTATGCCTAATATTTTACCACTTTTTCTGCAAAATACAATTCTTAATAATAGAAACACTCAACACAGCAGGAAGTAATCCTCTGTAAATAAGCTAACTTTCATTCAAGTGGTCATTATAATTATCTTTAAATGAGAGGGAAGATCTAAGAGAGGTAAGTTGGTATTGGGGAGCTATTAGTAATTATGCGTCTCATCTCTGTGTTCCATTTATGTGAAGAAGATAAAAGGTTTAAACAATTATTTATATCATAAGAACATCTGAGTTCAATAAAATCTTTGAAAAAGATTTCAAACATTTTTCATAATAAGACAAAGATTACATTTTCATTATTAAAAAAAATTTGGAGGTGCCTGGGTAGCTCGGTTGTTTAAACATCTGACTTTTGATTTTGGCTCAGGTCATGATCTCATGCTTTGTGAGACTGATTGCCAAGTTGGGCTCTACACTGAGCTTGGAGCCTGCTTGGGATTCTTTCTCTCCCTCTCTCTCTCTGCCCCTCACCCACTCTCACTCACTCCCTTGCTCTCAAAAACAAAAAATGATGTTAAAAAAACCTTTAGTGTGTGATGTCTTCTCTCATATAAATGCCATCTTGGAGCCTCAGGCATCTGGAAAAACAAAATCTTGGAATTAAAAAATAGGAAGAAAAATATCTCACTTTGTCATGGTGAGACCAACAATAAAATAGGCCAGAAAACCACAAAGACCTCAAGATTATAAGCATTATGGAAACAGGATCTTTTTCCACACACTGATGTACAGAAGCCCTCCAACAGTGCCTGGTATAAACTAGTTCCTCAGTATTTATTGAATGAATAAACGTGGTGGACGATTCAAGTTCTAACAGGAAAGTTATGATTTCATTGCTTATGAAGAACTATGAAAGTTGAGCTTCTAAACATAATTAGAAAGTAGAAAAGGAGAGCTAATTAAAGAAGTAAAATGGGGAAAAAATGAGAGAAGATGAAACAGACTTGTCCATAGAGAAAGGAAAAAGCAATGATGTTGACTAGAAAGGAAAATGGGTGGAGGGACCTTATACCTCTGACGTATCTCCCACCAATGACTGAAACACAGAAAGGAAGACTAGTTTGTATTATGTCAGGAAGCTTCTGGTGGACCAAAGACACTAGTGGAGCCCAGAAAATGCCTGTATGTACCTGTTTCAGTGGAGTTTGGAGTAGGAAGAGATTAGGAAGAAATGCAATTATAAAATAGTATGTCAAATCATGTTGACTTTGATGGCATAAAGTGTAATTCAGTGAATTTTTCTCCAAAAAGTACAAGCAACCAACACACCAAACGGTCTTGGAAGTGGGGTCATCAGCCCTTGTATATAGTATCCTGCTAAGATTTGAAAATTGGAACCGTATCCTTGATCACTGACAAGCTTAACACACTTAGAACTTGATTCTAAGGGCAGGATTTCTCAATTAGACAACGGCAGTTTGAAAAGTTTAAAAAGTTGTACCAATCTTCAAAGAGTAATGAAGAAGTAAAAACTGAGGAACATGATAAATATGAATAAAATGTATGCATTTCTTGGGAATTGGGACATGACTGACTAGGTATTCAACAAATAAATGTTATTGAATGATTTAAGTTTTATGATGTTGAAATCTCTGAAGGTTATTGAAATTCTTAGTTTTTTAAAATACGTTAAGTAATTTCCTATTCTTACAAAAAATATTTAATTGTTTTCTCTTAGCAATTAACCCCATTTGATTCAAACTGTAAATCTCAACCTGCCTTCTGTGGGCTGTGGTTCTAAAGTCACTTTAATTTCCAAAGCCGTTGCTTTTGGTTGGCTTTGCATATCACCCAGGGGCTAGTCTGGGACCTGGATAGCAGTTTGTTCTATAAATTGGTTCACTTCAAAGCATTTGCTATGCTTATGCTAATCAATTGCATATATATTCAGCTTAGTAGTGAGCTCAGCAGTTCTTATCAGATTTAAAGAATTCATTTCCCCAGCTGCCTCTTATCTGTGAATTCCCTCATTCTCTCTGGATCCCAGAGTCTCCTTTTTCCTGATGCTGTAACGTTCATGGGCCTTCATAGCTCTACTGGAAATCAAAAAAGTGAGAGTGGCCTTCATGGACTGTCATAGGCAAGACTGTCTAGATAATGAGCAGGGCCCACTGAAAAATGAAAATATGGAGTCTCTGTTAAATATTACTCAATTTAAAGATGATGATAGCTGAGCATTCAACCAAGTGTGGGGACCTTCTTAACAGAGGACCCTGAGTAACTTCACTGAGAGCGCACACAGTAGAGCGCGCTCTACTGAAAATTAGAGTCTAGCTAGGGAAATGGCAAAACCAAGTATACCATCATGGAAGTTTGGAATTCAGTGTCAGTACTTTTGTTTAACAACAATATTCATGTACATCAGTAGCAAAAGGGAAATTTGCCTGTCTTACAGTATTTATCCATATTTTTATAAATACCTTTGTGAATTTTCCTACTTACTAAAATTTGTAACTGCAAAATCAATATGCATGGATGGCATTTTTACAGTCATTTACAGATATGTGCAGAATGGTAAAAAAACAAAACAAAAAAACCCAAGTGGCTCAATGCACATGTTCCCAGCAGAGGTGAAAAAGGCTACTCTCTGCCTTCTTATTTCAGTTTCCATACTCTAAACAAGTGTCCTTTTTGCAGTCTATTTAGAGTTACTGTTTTGCATTTTTGTTGGTAATTTTGTTGTTTAAAATGGCCCTCAGGCATACTGAAGTGCTGTCTAATGTTCCTAAGCGCAAAAAGACTGTAATGTGCCTTAGAGGGAAAATACATGTGTTCAATAAGCTTTATTGAGGCATGAGTTAGAGTGCTGTGCCTGTGAGTCCAATGTTAATGACAGATAATATATATTATCTGTTATTTTAAAAAAGTGTCTTTAAACAAGAATAGATATAAAATAAGGTTATGTTTTGATCAATTGTTAAAAAATATTGTGACTAGAGCTTTCAGGGACCAAATCCTGTATTTTCCCTAAGGACACTGGTTTGTTATTTGCTAATTCAGTGTTCACAGAGACTTTATAGGCCATAACTATAACGAATAACAAAAATCAACTATACATGAATAAAGTAGTTACAGAATCTTTTTTTTTTAATTTTTTTTAACGTGTATTTATTTTTGAGACAGAGAGAGGCAGAGCATGAACAGGGGAGGGTCAGAGAGAGAGGGAGACACAGAATCTGAAACAGGCTCCAGGCTCTGAGCAGTCAGCACAGAGCCCGACACGGGGCTCGAACTCATGGACCATGAGATCGTGACCTGAGTCGAAGTTGGACACTTAACCGACTGAGCTACCCAGGCACCCCTACAGAATCTTAATAAAGAGTGTGTGTGGTAATAAAAAAAATATTTCAGGAGGTCTTTTTTCCTACAAAAGGGAGGAAAGAAATAACAGTACTCATTATTTATTCTCTGCTTGATAATTTATATACATTACATATCTTTACCTTGTATTACATTTATTGTCTCATTAAGTCTTTAAAATTCACTAAGATAGAAGAATTATGATTTGCATTTTACAGCTGAAGAAAGGGATCCAAGATATCACTTGTGTAAGATCACACAGCTAGTTACTGTTGGGGCCAAGATTTTAATTTTTTTCTCCATGAATCTTGTCTCTGTGATGTATATAGGGTGCATGGCCATTCTACTCATTTTCTTGGACATGTCCTTGACATCCTCATAGGTAGAAATACTATGAAAATTCTCTGTAGTCAGCTATTGGGAAAATGGTAATGAGCAAAGAATGAGTGTGACCAAAATGAACAGCCAATCCAACCTGCGAGCCTAACTATCACCCATGTGTAAAGGAAGCTATGAAGTCATGTTTATGACTGGTTGAAAATCACACATTCAAGCAAGCCTGGCTTTACTAGCCATGGCGTCTAAGTTGCTGGGAGAGGTAGATCAGTAGACATTTCTCGGTGAGGGCCTGAAATATAGCTTTAGGGAGCTGTGTCTGAGCATAATACTATCCTGTGGCTAGAAGTCAGAAAAACAGAGTTTTTGTTCGTGTCTCACAATAAAGTACATGACAAAGGGGAGCATAGCCCTGGTTGATTTTTTTTTTTTTTTTTTTTTTTTTTTTTTTTTTGGTATTTAGCACATACAATAATCAAGAAATCCTAATAGAAATCTGGTCATAAGGTAAGATTTTAGAGGAAGACAGCAGGTTAGTAAATATATGCAATAGGCAATTGCTTCGGGCACTCTATGAGCCAGACCACTTTAAACACACACCTACTGTTCAGAATAAATATTTATCCACACTCACAGGCCTGATCAGGAATTGTATACAAAATGCACAGCAAGATTGAGCCTGTGTGTTCAAAGTCTTTGATACCCATAGAGAGGGCACAAATGAAAAATGGTGAAATACTACTTAAATTGGGTGTGCTTCAACTGTGCCTCCTAAGCTAAGCAACAGAGTTATGAATTTGTCCCCATAAGCAGAATAAGACATCCAATAATGCTTGTTCTATCTCTCAATGAACATATTCTAAAAAGTCATTTGGTCTTGTGCCAAATAGAAACTGTAAAATTATAATGGGCCCCCTTGAACCATGAATTCTTCTGAAATTCAAGACCCATACTTTATGAGGTAAGTAAAAACAACATTAGTAATTACCCATATTGAGTAAGGAAAGAAAATCACATTGTGAATGATTAACCAAATGGTGTATCTCGCTGCTAATTCTCTCCATTGTTTTATTCATGTGACTCCTGTAATGTTTATAAAGCAGATCTCAGTTTTCCTCAAAAGTTTTCAAAAAACTGAAGCATGCTTTCAAAATGAAAAAATAAAATACAGTGAAAATAATAATTTTTTGCTCCTCTAAGTGAAGACCAGAGCAAATTAGGTACAGTGTTCTGCTTGCTTTTCTGTCTATTAGAGCTTATTGGAGTCACACTGGACCATATCCCATATTCTAGCCTTCGACTTCAGGCCCCTTCTGTGCATGTTCAATTTCCCACCACTCTGGAATTACTTGTAACATGGCAACTTTTCACATGTAAAAGTAAAAGTAATAAAACTGTGTTATTTTTTATTTGGGGGTGGGGGGTTAAAAACCTACACCAGAGAGAGATTGCAGTATGCAAATTCTCAGCTGCCAACACAGCACAGATGGGCTTAGGAACAGAGAATGATGCAGATCGGCAGGACCAGAGCAATCTGTGGGAAGTTTGGGCAGAAGATCTGATGCATGAGACAGGAAAGGACTATTGAATGCTCCATGATAGATGTGCTTATTCCCTTGCCCACATGCCCTTGAATAAAGACATTTTGATCTCAAAGGCTAAGCTGAAAAACATAACTGAATCTAGTTTTGAAAGAAGAGCCTTACTACACAAACAGTGGCTCACAATGTTAAAACATATCAAGTAAAATATCAAAGGGCTTTCATTTTTCATTAAATTGTCCTCTATGTTTGGTATTTCCATTTAATTGAATATTTCTTAATTCATGCGAAATGTATGGTCCCCTGTGTTAGGTCTATTTTTTTTTAATATTTATTTATTTTGAGAGAGAGAGCATGAGTAGGGGAAAGACCGAGAGAGAGAGAGAGAGAGAGAGGGAGAGAGAATCCCACACTGTCAGCACAGCACTGTCAGGACTGGAACCCACGACCATAAAGATCATGACCTGAGCTGAAATCAAAAGTGGGACACTTAACTGACTGAGCCCCCCAGGTACCCATAGGTCTATTATTGCATATGGGAATACCACATTTGAGAAGAGAGAGACAAAAAACAAACAAAAAAAACCTGTTAACCAGTTTGATTTTGGTTTTATCTTGCCCCATCTTTACCTTTACCCCCAATTGCTGTTCATACTTTATTCTTTCCTTTTCTTTATCTTATTTCTGCTGCTTTTTAGTCTTATTATTACTCACTTTCCTGTGTTCAGTTCACTTTTCTTTATGTCTAACATAGGTCTCAGCTTTTTTTAGCTAGTGAAAATCACTAGGCTTTGGTTCTGAAAACTTGAATATACAAATAAACAACAAACCATCTATAAAAATAGAACTCTGACCCACAATCTGGAGCAACCAGCCCAGGAAGCCAAACCACAATTCCTATAGCTTTTGACTAAAGATGGTTAGGACTTGATTAACAACTGACAGCTTCTATAACGTTTGTCTCAGTTTCCCATTTAGGACCAACTGGTGAAAGCCAAATGTGCTCCCCTAATCACATAGGATGCCCTTAGCTGACCCCTGGCTTCCCCATGCCACAGCCTCCAATCAGGGCACACCCGAGGCCTTTCCCTTTCCCTTTCCCCACTATAAAGCTTTCCCATTCCTCTGCGTTTGCGTCTCTGCAAAAATGCAAGTGAGAGTGGCTGACTCCTTAGCTATAGAAGACTGACAAGCCTTTGCTTTTCTCATTTGGGTGAACATAATTTATTTCCAAAGATCTTTCACTCTTTGAACTTAGCAACAACAGTTTTTCTTTTCTTTTTTTTTTTTTTTAATAAATACCAATAAATTGGCTTTTGTGAAGGCATCAGCTCTCTAGCTCCCCACTGTACCCAAATACAAACTATCCTTTAGGAGGCTTTAGAGGGAACTTTTTTTTTACTACATGTTAGTATTTGACTGAAAGATGATGAGATATTATTTAAATTGAAGATACATCATTTATGACCCCTAAACTGAAAAAGTAAAATCATGGATTTGTTTCCATAAGTACACTAGGACATCTAATAATCCTTGTTATTCTATTGATGAACATATTCTGAAAAGTCATTTGGACTTGTGCCAAATAGAAACTATAAAAATAAAATGGGCTTTTTGTCTAAAACTGTTATGTAAGGCCTTGGAGTTTTCCACTAGTTCACTGCTTCCCATTCTGCTCACGTTTTTGTTGAAATAAAATGTAAAAAAAAAATAATAACCTTATGTATGCATATTAGAACTTCCCACAGGTAAGGGTTTCCATGGATACTTTTATGCAGCCAGAGAGTTTGTGTGTGGAGAAAGGCATTCATTTCTAGTCCTAAGAGAAACTGTTCTGATAACTCCTGCCAATCATTTCATATGTCTTGACTTTCTAAAAGAATAAAAATAATATATATCATGTGTGTTGTGTTGTAAGTTATAAGATAGTTTTATCTCAATAACCTTTTCCGTCATCTGGCCTGTTCTAGGAATGTCTTGGAATTTTGTAGAAGCTTGAAAAATCTGTGAAGGTTTTTGGAGGCAAATTTTAAATAGCTTCAAGTATTGCTTTCTAGACCTGTATAAAGGCTTTTTCCCTTTTTAATTTTTTTTCTCTTGGCATTTAGGCAGTTTAAATTAACCAATTATCAATGTTAGAACAAAGGTTTATCTTTTACTTACAACAGATTTTGAAGAAGTTTATCTTCAGTTTGTATACTAACTTGAAAAATTTCAAGAGTCTGAATTTTTGTGAGAAACATGTCAAAAAAGATGCAGGATTTCAGAACATGGAGTTGCTAGGTTAAGTTTTAAGCCATATAATTTTATGAGGAGCTTGATGAAGTTCTGCGACATTTTAATGAGTGGCGCTATTCTAAACAACATGTTTTAAATATAACATTATTTTAAACTAACAAGTGCCTAAGCAATTATAAATTTTGGACATGGCCCATACCATTGTTTTTAAATAATCTGGAAAAAATTTCATTTTTTTCTGATTTAAGTGTTGACTCGCAAATATCTTATTTTTCCTAGTTAACATGAGCTCTGGATTGCACCAAAGTATAAATCATGGTCAAAATGGTAAAAGTAAGAAGCAATCAAAATATCACTTGACTGATGATAAATTGTCCAAATAATACATTTTTACAATGAAATTTTCATGACTTATGTTTTGAAGTCCACAGATACAGAGGCTTTTCCACTGAGAGCAATATTGCCGTGGCAACATTCCACTATTATAGCGAGATTAATGGCTGCCAAAAATATAAGTAAGGGGCACCAGGGTGGTTCAGTCGGTTAAGCATCTGACTTTTGATTTTGGCTAAGATCATGATTTCAATGCCATGGGATGGATGTTCTGTCTGCACAGTCTGCTTGGGATTCTCTCCCTCCCCCTCTCTTGCTCACTTAATCTCTCTCTCAAAATATTTAAGTAATAGTATTATTACTTAAGTAATAATAACAATAAATAAGATTATATGTAAGTTAAATAATATGAGAGGAAATAGAGATGCAAACTATATTTACCACTAACACTGGGCTTGACCTTGGCTTAATCAAGATGACATCTTAATGATTACCAGGGATATTTCTTTTAGGAGATGATTCTTTGGAATGTCATTTATGATAGTATTGTGCACTGCTAGAAAGAGGCCACCTTTCAAACCTATTTTAAATAATGAGTATTTTAGGGGCACCTGGGTGGCTCAGTCTGTTGAGTGTCCAACTTCAGCCTAGGTCATGATCTCGTGGCTGATGATTTTGTGCCCCATGTCAGGCTCTGTGTTGACAGCTCAGAGTCTGGAGTCTGCTTCGCATTCTGTGTCTCTCTCTTTCTGCCCCTCCCTGCTTGTGCTCTCTCTCTCTCTCAAACCACCCCCCACCAAAAAAAAAAAACAAAAACAAAAACAACAAAAAACCAACAACAAAAAACCCACAATCAATCAATCAATAAATAAAGGGTATTTTATAATATGTATCCAGTATGTGATTAAGATGACATACAGATTATTGCAGTGTTGATGTTCAGCATTGAATTATAAAAACTTCTAGGGGCACCTGGGTGGCTCAGTTGGTTAAGCGTCCGACTTCAGCTCAGGTCAGGATCTCTTGGTCTGTGAGTTGGAGCCCCACGTCAGGCTCTGGGTTGATGGTTCAGAGCCTGGAGCCTGCTTCCGATTCTGTCTCCATCTCTCTGCCCCTCCCCCGTTCATGCTCTGTCTCTCTCTGTCTCAAAAATAAATAAAACGTTAAAAAAAAATAAAAAAAAAACCTTCTAGCTGGAGGTATCCTAAATTTGCTTTTCTGATTATTTTTATTAATAATATAGAATATCCTAGTTCTGTATCTTCTTCCTCTGTTACATCACTGGAGATTGGCATTTTCTAAAGGTATTTATGAATTATCTTCTTGAACTTATGCTCTGTCTTAACAACTTATCCAGTTCTAATAGCTTTACCCACAATCTGTTCACCTCAAAAATCTATATCCCCCATCTGGACATCTAAATCACCATTTTCTACCCAGGCTTTTTATCTGAGTTTCTTGTGAAAGTATTAACTGCTTACTCAAGAGTTCTCTCTGTATACGTATCTTGAACCAAATATATTTCCCATCAAATTCAGCAATTTCCCTCAAAATCTATTTCTCCTCCAAAATACGGACCTGAGCACAATGCTGGTTTATGGCTTTTACTTTCCTGCTTGCTTCTTACAGTTCTGAAGTCCTGTGAGCTCTGTGTTCAAGGTCTTCTCAAACCTATCATTTTCTTCCAGTCCTATTACCACTGCTTTAATTCAAACCCCATTGTCTTTTTCCTAAATTGTTTGAATAGTTCCTGATGGGTTTTCTAGACTTCAGTCCTGCCTTCCAGAATTCATTTATGGAAGCCAAAATAATCCTTTTATAGCATAAGCCTAATAAACCCAGCTTTTTTCCCCCTAAAAATTGTTAACTCTTTTAAAGACAAAGATCAAATTCCTTAAAATGTTATGCAGAGTTCATTATGGTTTGGACATGATGCTATCCTTTGAAATTTAATCTCCAAAAAGTTCCTTCTCCATATAAAGGGCTCTCTGGCCTGCTATGCTCCATTACACTTCTTTTTTCATGCTTCAAACCTTAGGTCTTTCTATTCTTTTTGCCTAGAATGACCTTTCAACCTACATCATTGGCACCCTTTCCCCCAATATTCACCCATCAAAGTCCCCTTTCCTTTTTTTTTTTTTTTATTTGTTTTGAGAGAGAGGGAGAAAGAATCCCAAGCAGGCTTCATGCTGTCAGCGCATAAACCTGAGCTGAATTCAAGAGTGGGATGCTTCACTGACTGAACCACCCAGGAGCCCCCACCCATCAAACTCTTAATTATCAAGAGGCAATGTTAACATCTCCTGTGAAGAACACAGGATCTACTGCATTTACTCCCATACTCCCAACAAAGAGATCCTCTATTCTGCACATCAGTATCTGTAATACATTCTTCCAGTAGAACAGGTGATATGATGGATTACAAGTATTTTCTGGTAGGTCTGTTTCTCCACACCAAACTCAGATCATTTTAATAAGCTAACACTGGAGTCAAGGTCATGAGACTTGAACATGAGGACACGTTTTGTCTATCCTTCAGTGTATTACTTATAAGCTGACTGTTTTAAGCTATAAAACAAGGCATCTGGATCATATGACACCTAAATTCCTCCCAACCTTAATATTCTACAATTGTGGGATATCCAGAGAGCATCCAAGGTATGTATTTGAAATAGAATATTTTTAACAGATATTTATAAAACCCCAACTGTATGCCTGGAACGGTGCCAGACTTTGAAAGATAGTCTACATTTGCCTTCATGGTTTATGAGGAGTAGGCCTATTTAGAGATTACTTTTTAGATTTAAATTATAGAACAGTAAAATCTAGAATAAAAATTCTCAATAAACTATAGGAAATATATATTTTAATAACTGAAAATGTAACAAACTGTTTCATACATTGTAAGTCAAAAGTCAAGATATCAGCTCAGATGCTTTCATGAACTGGGAAAATGTTTCTAGAAATCCATGGGTTTTGATAAAGCAAGTCTGTTGTTTATTTGCTATGACAAGATGCCTAAAGAAATCTAAATAATTAATGAGTACTATAAAAAGGCATGTCCTTTCAGATTTTTATGAACACGTGTATGTGGTGTATGTAGGTCTAGTATTTCACATCTAGGTAATTCACTTGTTTGGTTTGTTTTGATCAATAATACACTTATTTAACAAGCCTGTTTTATCTCTGCTTTTTGCACAGTATTGTATTGGCACTATGGACGTAAAGAATCACATGAATCTCTCGAATCCAAACCCAGCAAAAAGTGGGTCCATTAAGGACCTCTCCCCACCCCGTTCCTAGTTCTTCCTAGCACCAGGGAAAAACTAATAGTAATAATATTTAACATATTGCATTTGCAATGTTCCAAACAGTTTAACCTAATGCCAGTTCAATAATCAGTAACTTGAAGATCAGTTTTTCCATGATGATTTCTTTAGGATTTTTTATCTCCAGTAGAGTTAGTAACCTTTCATTTTGCACATCCTTAGTTTGTTGTACATTTCTCTAGTAGAGCAGCTACCACAGGGGTAGGTATCATTTTCCTTGTTTTATAAAGGAGGAGACCAGGAGACAGAAATAGTAAATCAGTTGAATAAGTTCACGTAGCTAGGAAGTGGTACCACTGGTATTAAGGCCCAGGGAATCTCTCTCTCAAGTCAGTGCTTCTAAATACCACATTACAATTTTACCCTGGGGGAATTAGACCAAAGAAATATAAAAGGACACATGCAGCTTTAAGTGTGAGTTGCAGTCGGTAAAGAAATGAAATCTTTGTCTTGAAGATGTTGAGATTTATGGGCCAACTATATGTATGCAGTTGAGCCCCATGTCTTTTCAGTACCAGCCCATGAACCTGCTCCTCTTTTCTGAGCTAGTGCCTGACACCCAGGGCTCCAGGATCTGAGATCCTGAAAATGGGTCAAGTCCCTCTGCTGGGATTCATCTCAACACAGGAATAGATCCTACTCTCACAGTGAATGTAAAGAACTCTTAACAAACCCTGGTTAGTTGCCCTGGGAGAGAACACAATCTAATAGAGAAAACAAAGAGAATATGTATGAAAGTTTAACCATAATATAGACTTAAATACCAATGCAGGTAATAGCCAATGAGTACCACTATAGAAAATAGGCAATGCATTGTTCCATTATTCAGAGAGGGAGAAATGTCTTTATAGTTTTACAGTCTTGAAGTATTTAGAGCTCAGCCTTGAAAGTCTGGTGAATTTCACTAACTTAAGAATAGAGGGGACATTATTGATAAAGGAACAATGAGAGAAAAAGTTATGGCGTGAGAAATGTACTTTCATTCCAAAGGAGGATCCTGGAATATCACTTTTGGAAAAGCAGGTTCTATTACAGGGGTGACAGTATAGTCAGGGAAGGTTCAAGACTAGGTACCAGTTTTGAAATGAAAAGATTGAGCTCTCAGTAATTCCTAACTTGTGGAGCTAATTAAACAAGTTCTCAATTTCCAACCCTTCAAAGATAAGCCTTTTATGGATAAACATTTAAACCAGGGAACAGAGGGTAGCCAAATCCTCCTCCTATCGTGTATCTCAGGGTTAGGGGATTCCTGCTTATTTGTCCTCCTGGTGTCCAAACTATTGGATGATTGTAACTGAATAACTTCTAGAAAAATTTCAGCCACTTTCAGGTACCTTGAGATTAATTTAGGCATCCATATTCTGTAAAGGGAATGATAATGAAATAACAAATGTTTTGTATACTGTAATTGAAAAAGAAAAAAGCTAACGCCTTTAAATATTTGCTTCCGTTTAAAAACTACCACACATTTTTTTTTTTAATTTTTGAGACATTTCTTCTTAATTCCAGGATCATTAACACACTGTCTTACATTAGTCAGGGGCACAATATAGTGATTTAACAATTCTATACATTATTCCGTGCTCATTGTGACAACTGTACTCTTAATCCCCTTCACCTGTTTCACCCATCCCCCCCACCTCCCCTCTGGTAACCACCAATTCTCTATAGTTAAGAGTCTGGTTTTATCGTTTGTCTCTTTTTTTTCTTTGTTCATGTGTTTTGTTTCTTAAAATCCACATGTGAGTGAAATCATATTGTATTTCTTTCTCTGACTGACTTATTTAGCATTATACCACCTAGATCCACCCGTGTTGTTGTAAATGGTAAGATTTCATTCATTTTTATGGTTGAATAATATTCCATTGTACCTATATACCACATTGATGGATGCTTGGCCGGCTTCCATAATTTGACTATTGTAAATAATACTGCAATAAACATAAGGGTAAACGTATCTGTTTGAATTAGTATCTTTTGTATTTTGGAGGTAAATACCCAGTAGTGGAATTACTGGATCATATAATTCTATTTTTAATTTTTTAAGGAACTTCCATACTGTTTTCCACAGTAGCTGCACCAGTTTGTTTTCCCATCAACAGTACCTGAGGGTTCCTTTTTCTCCACATCCTCACAACACTTGTTTTTTGAGTTTTTGATTTTAGCCATTCTGACAGGTGTGATGTGATATTTCATTGTGGTTTTGATTTGTGTTTCCCTGATTATGAGTGATGTAGAGCATCTTTTCATGTGTTTGTTAGCCATCTGTATGTGTTCTTTGGAGAAATGTCTGTTCATGTTTTCTTCGTATTTTTTAATTAGGCTTTTTTTTTTAAATATTAAGTTGTACAAGTTCTTTATGTATTTTGAGTACTAACCCTTTATCAGATATGCCATTTGCAAATGGCTTCTCCCATTTGGTAGGTTGTCTTTTTTTATTGTGTTAGGTTTCCTTTGCTTTGCAGAAACTTTTTATTTTGATGTAGTCCCAAAAACTTATTTTTGCTTTTGTTTTCTTTGCCTCAGGAGACACATTAAAAAAACAATTCTGCTACAGAAGATGTCAGAGAAATTACTGCCTGTGCTCTCTTCTAGAATTTTTATGGTTTTAGGTCTCAAATTTAATTAATTCTTTAACCCATTTTGAGTTTATTTTCATGTATGGTATAAGAAAGTGGTCCAATTTCATTCTTTTGCATGTTGCTATCCAGTTTTCCCAATACCATTTGTTTTTGTTTGTGTTTTTGTTTGTGTTTTTGGTTTTGCTTTGTTTTTTTTAAAAAATGTAATTTATTGTCAAGTTGGCTAACATACAGTGTATATAGTGTGCTCTTGGTTTTAGGGATAGATTCCCGTGATTCATCACTTACATACAACCTCAGTGCTCATCCCAACAAATGCCCTCCTCAGTGCCTCTCCCCTCTCCCCTGCCCCCGCCACCCTCCATTAACCCTCAGCTTGTTCTTTGTATTTAAGATTCTTTATGGTTTGCCTCTCTTCTTTTCTGTAACTATTTTTCCCCCCTCTCTTCCCCTATGGTCTTTTGTTAAGTTTCTCAACTTTCACATTTGAGTGAAAACATATGATACCTGTCTTTTTTGACTGACTTTATTTCAATTATAATAATATCCTCCAGTTCCATCCACATTGCTGCAAATCAGCACCATTTGTAGAAGGGACTTTTTCCCATAGTGTATTCTTGCTTCCTTTGTCAAAAATTAATAGGCCATATAATTGTGGACTTCTGGGACTCTCTATTCTCTTCCATTGATTTATGTGTTTATTTTTGTGCTAATCTATCCTGTTTTGATTACCACAGCTTTGTTGTATATGTTGAAATCTGGGATTGTGATACCTCCAGTTTTCTTCTTTCTCAAGATTGTTTTGGCTCTTCAGGGTGATATGTGGTTCCATACCAATTTTAGAATTATTTGTTTTAGTTCTGTGAAAAACACTGTCAGTATTTTGATAGAAGCTGTAGTAAATCTGTAGATTGCTTTGGAAAATATACACATTTTAACAATATTTGTTCTCCCCATCCATGAGCAAGGAATAGCTTTCCATTTGTTTGTTTTGTTGCCAATTTCTTTGTGTTCAATTAGTGTTTTATAGCTATCTGAGTATAGGTCTTTCACATACTTTGTTAAGTTTATTCCTTAGTATTTTGGGGTTTTTTTGGTTGATTTGTAAAAATGGCATTGTTTTCTTAATATCTGTTTCTGCTATTTCATTATTAATGTATAAAACAACAGATTTCTATATATTGACATTATATCCAGCAACCTTACTGCATTCATTTATCAGTTCTAGTAGTTTTTTGGTGAAGTCTTTCAGGTTTTCTATATATAGTATCATGTCATCTGCAAATAGTGAAAGTATTACTACTTCCTCACCAATTTGGATGCTGTTTTTTTTTTTTTTTCTTGTTTTGATTGCTGTGACTAGAACTTCCAGTACTATGTTAAAGAAAAGTGGTGAGAGTGGACATCCCCATCTTTTTCGTGATCTTAGAGAAAAAGCTTTCAGTCTTTAAGCATTGATTATACTGTTAGCTACAGGTTTTTCATATATGGCCTTTATTATGTTGAGGTATGTTCCCTCTAAACCCATTTTGTTGAGTGCTTTTATCATGAATGGATGTTGTATTTTGTCAAATGCTTTTTTCTGCATCTATTGAAATCATATATTTTTTATCCTTTCTCTTATTGATATGCTCTATCACATTGATTGATTTGTGAATATTGAAACACCTGTGCATCTCAGGAATAAATATCACTTGATGTTGGTGAATGATTTTTTAAATATATTGTTAGACTTGGTTTGCTGATATTCTGTTTAGGGTTTTTTTGCATGTATATTCATCAGAGTTATTGAGCTGAAGTTCTTTTTTCTTTCTTTTTTGTGGTGTCTTTACCTCATTTGGTGTCAAGATAATGCTGGCCTCATAGAATGAATTTGGAAGCTTTCCTTCCTCTTCTATTTTTTTGGAATAGTTTGAGAAGAATAGGTATTATCTCTTCTTTAAACATTTGGTGGACTTATGAAGCTATCTAGTCCTAGACTTTTGCATGTTGAGGGTGTTTTGATTACTGATTCAATTTCATTGCTGGTGATAAGTCTGTTTAAATATTCTATTTCTTCCTAATTCAGTTTTGGAAGGTTGTCTCTTTCTAGGAATTTATCCATTTCTTCTAGGTTGTCCAATTTGTTGGGATATAATTTTTCATAATGTTCCCTTATAGTCCTTTATGTTTCTGTGGTGTCAGTTATCTCTCCTTTTCCATTTCTGATTTTGTTTGGGTCCTCTCATTTTTGATGAGTCTGGCTAAAGTTTTATCAATTTTGTTGATGTTTTTAAACAACCAGCTCTGGTTTCATTGTTCTATTGGTTTTTTTTTTTTTTTTTAAGTTTGCATTTATTTCTGCTCTAATCTTTATTATTTCCTTCCTTCTGCTGATATGGAGCTTTGTTCATTTTCTAGCTCCTTATTTCTAGGTGTAAGTTTTATTTGATATTTGAGATATTTATTTATTATTTGTTTATTTGAGAGGTTTTTTTGGCTTCTTGACTAAGGCCTGTATTACTGTAAAGTTCCCTCTTAGAACAGCTTTTGCTGCACCACAAAGATTGTGGACTGTTGTGTTTTCACTTTAATTTGTCTATTTTTTATTTCCTCTTTGATTTCTTGGTTGACCCATTCATTGTTTAGTAGCATGTTTTTTAACTTCCATGAATTTGTGTTCGTTCCAGATTTGTTCTTATGGTTGATTTCTTATTTCATAGCATTGTGATCAGAAAAGATGCATGATATGACTGATTTTTAAAAATTTGTTCAAACTTTGTTTTGGCCTAACATGTGATCTGTTCTGGAGAATGTTACATGTGCAGTTGTTAAGAATACACATTCCACCTTTTTTGGATGGAATATTCTGAATATATCTGTTAGACCCATCTGTTCTAATGTGTCAAAGCCACTGTTACCTTGTTGATTTTCTATTTGGATGACATATCCATTGATGTATGTGGAGTATTAATGTCCCCTACTATTACTGTATTACTATTGATTACTTCCTTTATGTTTGTTTTTAGAAGATTTATGTATTTGGATGCCTGCATGTTGGGTGCATAAATATTTACAATTGTTGTATCTTCTTGTTGGTTTGTCCCCTTAATGATTATATAGAATCATTCTTTGTATCTTGTTACAGTCTTTGTTTTAAAGTTTATTTTGTCTGATGTAAATATGGCTTCCCTGGCTTTCTTTTTACTTCCATTTGCATAATCAATGCCTTTCCATCCCTTTCAATCTGCATGTGTCCTTAGGTCTGAAGTGAGTCTCTTGTAAGTAGCATATAGATGATTCACACTTTTTTATCTTTCCATCATCCTATGTCTTTTAACTAGAGCATTTAGTCTACTCACATTTAGAGTATTTATTGATATGTATGTACTTATTGTCATTTTTGTTACTTGTTTTATGGTTGTTTTTGTAGTTCTATGTTCTTTTGCTCTCTTCTCTCATGGTTTGCTTACTTTCTTTACTGATATATTCGGAGTTCTTTCTATTTTTTGTGTACCATTGGTTTTCTATTTGTGGTTACTATTGATTTATATGCAACATCTTCAGCATATAGCAGTCACTTAAGTTTAGCTCATTCTGAAAGCACTAAAGTTTTAATCTTCTCTTCCCCATGTTTTAGGTATATTGTGTCATACCTTACATCCTTTTATTTTGTGAATTCCTTGACAGCTTTTATTTTTACTGCTTTTGTGCTTCCCACCTTTCTTACTCCTACTTATAGTCTTTCCTTTGCATTTGGAGTCCTCTTTATCATTTCTTATGGGACTAGTTTAGTGGTGATGAATTCCTTTGACTTTGTCTGTCTAGGAAACTCTTTATCTCTCCTTCTATTCTGAATGATAGCCTTGCTGTATAGAGTATTCTTGGCAGTAGGTTTTTTTGTTTGTTTGTTTGTTTGTTTGTTTGTTTTCCCTTTCAGCACTTTGAACACATCATGGCATTCTCTTCTGGCCTGTAAAGTTTCTGCTGAAAAATCAGCTGATGACTTTACAGGGTTTCCGTTGTATGTAACCTTTCTTTTCTCTTGCTGCTTTTCAAATTATTTCTTTATCATTAATTTTTCTCATTTTAATTACTATGTGTCTTGGTGTGGACTTCCTTGGGTTGATTTTGTTGGAAGCTCTCTGTGCCTCCTCGATCTAGATTTCTGTTTCTTTCCCCAGATTTGGGAAGTTTTTAACTATTATTTCCTCAAATAAATTGTCTGCCCCCTTTAATCTCTCTGTCCTCCTTTTTGGATCCTTAGAACATGAATGTTATGCTTGATGGTGTCAGTGAGTTCCCTTATCTATTCTCTTTTATTACTTTTTTTTTTCTTTGCCCTGTTTAGCTTGATTACTTTCTATTACTCTGTCTTCCAGGTCACTGTTCTTTTCTTCTTCTTATCTTTCATAGAAGTTTCTTATGTGTGTTGCAGGCATCCTACCATCACTAAGCCACTTTTGCCTTCAGTTCAGTTATCTAAAATGACTCTCTTTGTTGTGGGCAGGGTTTGGTGTCTGTGTTGTTAATGGACCAGTCTGAGGCTTCCTTGGGTTAGATTTGGGTCAGACCAAGTGATGGCCAGAACTGCAGTCATGCCAACTCCCAGAGTGCTCTACCTTGGAGACTTTTGTTGGTGGGCGGGGCCTGCAGTCAGACCAACTGTTTGCCTCCAGCCCACTTCCAGGGC